>NW_027362921.1:2400000-3600000 GCF_046119375.1 Phyllobates terribilis | reverse complement strand
CGTGTTGTTAATCTACTACGAACTGCACGTCTCTTCCAAGGGGCATTTAAACCGTCTTGTTAAGCTTCTGCGACCTGCACGTCTCTTCCAAGGGGCATTTAAACCATCTTGTCAAGCTCCTGCGACGTCCACTGCTTTTCCAAGGGGCATTTAATCCGTCTTGTTAAGCTACTGCGAACTGCACGTCTCTTCCAAGGGGCATTTAAACCGTGTTGTTAATCTACTACGAACTGCACGTCTCTTCCTAGGGGCATTTAAACCGTCTTGTTAAGCTTCTGCGACCTGCACGTCTCTTCCAAGGGGCAATTAAGTCGTCTTTTTAAGCTACTGCGACCTCCATCGCTCTTCCAAGGGGCATTTAAACCGTCTTGTTTAGCTACTGCGACCTGCACGTCTCTATCAAGGGGCATTTAAACCGTCCTGTTAATCTACTGCGACATGCACGTCTTTTCCAAGGGGCATTTAAACCGTCTTGTTAAGCTACTGCGACCTGCACGTCTCTTTCAAGGGGCATTTAAACCGTCTTGTTAAGCTACTGCGACCTCCACCGCTCTTCCAAAGGGCATTTTAATCGTCTTTTTAAGCTACTGTGACCTGCACGTCTCTTCCAAGGGTCATTTAAACCGTCTTGTTAAGCTACTGCGACCTTCACTGCTCTTCCAAGGGGCATTTAATCCGTCATGTTAAAATACTGCGACCTTCACGTCTCTTCCAAGGGGCATTTAAACCGTCTTGTTATTCTACTGCGAACTGCACGTCTCTTCCAAGGGGCATTTAAACCGTCTTGTTAAGCTTCTGCTACCTCCACCGCTCTTCCAAGGGGCATTTAAACTGTCCAGTTAAGCTACTGCGACCTGCACTACTCTACCAAAGCGTATTTAAACCGTCTTGTTAAGCTACTGCGACCTGCACGTCTCTTCCAAGGGGCATTTAAACCGTCTTGTTAAGCTACTGCTACCTCCACCGCTCTTCCAAGGGGCATTTAAACCGTCTTGTTAAGCTACTGCGACCTGCACGTCTCTTCCATGGGGCATTTAAACCATCTTTCTAAGCTACTGCGACCTGCACGTCTCTTCCAAGGGGCATTTAAACCTTCTTGTTAAACTACTGTGACCTGCACGTCTCTTCCAAGGGGCATTTAAACCGTCTTGTTAAGCTGCTGCGACCTGCACGTCTCTACCAAGGGGCATTTAATCCGTCTTGTTTAGCTACTACGACCTCCACTTCTCTTCCAAGGGGCATTTAAACTGTCTTGATAAGCTACTGCGGCCTGCACGTCTCTTCCAAGGGGCATTTAAACCATCTTGTAAAGCTACTGCGAACTGCACGTCTCTTCCAAGGGGCTTTTAAACCATCTTGTTAAGCTACTGCGACCTGCATGTCTCTTCAAAGGGGCATTTAAACCGTCTTGTTAAGCTACTGTGACCTCCACCGATCTTCCAAGGGGCATTTAAACCATCTTGTTAAGCTACTGCGACCTGCATGTCTCTTCCAAGGGGCATTTCAACCATCTTCTTACTCTACTGCGACCTCCACCGCTTTTCCAAGCGGCGTGTAAACCGTCTTGTTAAGCTACTGCGAACTGCACGTCTCTTCCAAGGGGCATTTAAACCATCTTGATGAGCTACTGCGACCTCCACCGCTCTTCCAAGGGGCATTTAAACTGTCTTGTTAAGCTACTGCGACCTGCGCCTCTCTTCCATGGGGCATTTAAATCGTCTTGTTAAGCTACTGCGACCTGCACGTCTCTTCCAAGGGGCATTTAAACCGTCTTGTTAAGCTACTGCGACCTGCACGTCTCTTCCAAGGGGCATTTAAACCATCTTGTTAAGCTACTGCGACCTCCAACACTCTTCCAAAGGGCATTTTAACCGTCTTGTTAAGCTACTGTGACCTGCACGTCTCTACCAAGGGGCATTTAAACCGTGTTGTTAATCTACTACGAACTGCACGTCTCTTCCAAGGGGCATTAAAACCGTCTTGTTAAGCTTCTGAGACCTGCACGTCTCTTCCAAGGGGCATTTAAACCATCTTGTCAAGCTCCTGCGACCTCCACTGCTTTTCCAAGGGGCATTTAATCCGTCTTGTTAAGCTACTGCGAACTGCACGTCTCTTCCAAGGGGCATTTAAACCGTGTTGTTAATCTACTACGAACTGCACGTCTCTTCCTAGGGGCATTTAAACCGTCTTGTTAAGCTTCTGCGACCTGCACGTCTCTTCCAAGGGGCATTTAAACCATCTTGTCAAGCTACTGCGACCTGCATGTCTCTTCCACGGGACATTTAAACTGTGTTGTTAAGCTACTGCGACCTGCACGTTTCTTCCAAGGGGCATTTAAACTGTCTTGTTAAGCTACTGCGACCTGCATGTCTCTTCCAAGGGGAATTTGAACCATCTTTTTAAGCTACTGCGACCTGCATGTCTCTTCCAAGGGGCATTTAAACCGTATTGTTAAGCTACTGCGACCTGCACGTCTCTTCGAAGGGGCATTTAAAACGTCTTGTTAAGCTACTGCGACCTGCACGTCTCTTCCAAGGGACATTTAAACTGTCTTGTTAAGCTGCTGCGACCTGCACGTCTCTACCAAGGGCCATTTAATCCGTCTTGTTTAGCTACTACGACCTCCACGTCTCTTCCAAGGTGCATTTAAACCGTCTTGTTAAGCTACTGCGACCTGCACGTCTCTTCCAAGGGGCATTTAAACCATCTTGTAAAGCTACTGCGACCTGCATGCTTCTGCCAAGGGGCACTTAAAACGTCTTGTTACGCTACTGCGACCTGCACGTCTCTTGCAAGGGGTATTTAAACCGTTTTGTTAAGCTACTGTGACCTGCACGTCTCTTCCAAGGGGTATTTAAACCATCTTGTAAAGCTACTGCGACCTGCATGCTTCTGCCAAGGGGCATTTAAACCGTCCTGTTAAGCTACTGGGTCCTGCACGTCTCTTCCAAGGGGCATTAAAACCGTCTTATTAAGCTACTGCGACCTGCACGTCTCTTCCAAGGGGCAATTAAATCGTCTTTTTAAGCTACTGCGACCTCCATCGCTCTTCCAAGGGGCATTTAAACCGTCTTGTTTAGCTACTGCGACCTGCACGTCTCTATCAAGGGGCATTTAAACCGTCCTGTTAATCTACTGCGACATGCACGTCTTTTCCAAGGGGCATTTAAACCGTCTTGTTAAGCTACTGCGACCTGCACGTCTCTTTCAAGGGGCATTTAAACCGTCTTGTTAAGCTACTGCGACCTCCACCGCTCTTCCAAAGGGCATTTTAATCGTCTTTTTAAGCTACTGTGACCTGCACGTCTCTTCCAAGGGTCATTTAAACCGTCTTGTTAAGCTACTGCGACCTTCACTGCTCTTCCAAGGGGCATTTAATCCGTCATGTTAAAATACTGCGACCTGCACGTCTCTTCCAAGGGGCATTTAAACCGTCTTGTTATTCTACTGCGAACTGCACGTCTCTTCCAAGGGGCATTTAAACCGTCTTGTTAAGCTTCTGCTACCTCCACCGCTCTTCCAAGGGGCATTTAAACTGTCCAGTTAAGCTACTGCGACCTGCACTACTCTACCAAAGCGTATTTAAACCGTCTTGTTAAGCTACTGCGACCTGCACGTCTCTTCCAAGGGGCATTTAAACCGTCTTGTTAAGCTACTGCTACCTCCACCGCTCTTCCAAGGGGCATTTAAACTGTCTTGTTAAGCTACTGCGACCTGCACGTCTCTTCCAAGGGGCATTTAAACCATCTTTTTAATCTACTGCGACCTCCACCGCTTTTCCAAGGGGCATTTAAACTGTCTTGTTAAGCTACTGCGAACTGCACGTCTCTTCCAAGGGGCATTCAAACCGTCTTGTTATGCTACTGCAACCTCCACCGCTCTTCCAAGGGGCATTTAAACCGTCTTGTTAAGCTACTGCGACCTGCACGTCTCTTCCATGGGGCATTTAAACCATCTTTCTAAGCTACTGCGACCTGCACGTCTCTTCCAAGGGGCATTTAAACCGTCTTGTTAAACTACTGTGACCTGCAAGTCTCTTCCAAGGGGCATTTAAACCGTCTTGTTAAGCTGCTGCGACCTGCACGTCTCTACCAAGGGGCATTTAATCCGTCTTGTTTAGCTACTACGACCTCCACTTCTCTTCCAAGGGGCATTTAAACCGTCTTGATAAGCTACTGCGGCCTGCACGTCTCTTCCAAGGGGCATTTAAACCATCTTGTAAAGCTACTGCGAACTGCACGTCTCTTCCAAGGGGCTTTTAAACCGTCTTGCTCAGCTACTGCAACCTGCACGTCTCTTCCAAGGGGCATTTAAACCGTCTTATTAAGCTACTGCGAACTGCACGTCTCTTCCAAGGGGCATTTAAACCATCTTGTTAAGCTACTGCGACCTGCATGTCTCTTCCAAGGGGCATTTAAACCGTCTTGTTATGCTACTGTGACCTCCACCGCTCTTTCAAGGGGCATTTAAACCATCTTGTTAAGCTACTGCGACCTGCATGTCTCTTCCAAGGGGCATTTAAACCATTTTCTTACTCTACTGCGACCTCCACCGCTTTTCCAAGCGGCGTGTAAACCGTCCTGTTAAGCTACTGCGAACTGCACGTCTCTTCCAAGGGGCATTTAAACCATCTTGTTGAGCTACTGCGACCTCCACCGCTCTTCCAAGGGGCATTTAAACCATCTTGTTAAGCTACTGCGACCTGCCCCTCTCTTCCATGGGGCATTTAAACCGTCTTGTTAAGCTACTGCGACCTGCACGTCTCTTCCAAGGGGCATTTAAACCGTCTTGTTAAGCTACTACGACCTGCACGTCTCTTCCAAGGGGCATTTAAACTGTCTTGTTAAGCTGCTGCGACCTGCACGTCTCTACCAAGGGCCATTTAATCCGTCTTGTTTAGCTACGACGACCTCCACGTCTCTTCCAAGGGGCATTTAAACCGCCTTGCTAAGCTACTGCGACCTGCACGTCTCTTCCAAGGGGCATTTAAACCGTCTTGCTACGCTACTGCGACCTGCACTTCTCTTTCAAGGGGCATTTAAACCGTCCTGTTAAGCTACTGCGACCTCCACCGCTTTTCAAAGGGGCATTTAAACCATCTTGTTAAGCTACTGGGACCTTCACGTCTTTCCAAGGGGCATTAAAACCGTCTTATTAAGCTACTGCGACCTGCATGTCTCTTCCAAGGGGCATTTGAACCATCTTTTTAAGCTACTGCGACCTGCATGTCTCTTCCAAGGGGCTTTTAAACCGTTTTGTTAAGCTACTGCGACCTGCACGTCTCTACGAAGGGGCATTTAAACCATCTTGTTAAGCTGCTGCGACCTGCATGTCTCTTCCAAGGGGAATTTAAACCGTCTTGTTAAGCTACTGCGACCTGCACGTCTCTTGAAAGGGGCATTTAAAACCTCTTGTTATGCTGCTGCGACCTGCACGTCTCTTCCAAGGGGCATTTAAACCGTCTTGTTAAGCTACTGCAGCCTCCATCTCTCTTGCAAGGGGCATTTAAACCGTCTTGTTAAGCTACTGCGAACTGCACGTCTCTTCCAAGGGGCTTTTAAACCGTCTTGCTCAGCTACTGCGACCTGCACGTCTCTTCCAATGGGCATTTAAACCGTGTTATTAAGCTACTGCGACCTGCACGTCTCTTCCAAGGGGCAGTTAAACTATCTTGTTAAGCTACTGCGACCTCCACCGCTCTTCCAAGTGGCATTTAAACCATCTTGTTAAGCTACTGCGACCTGCAGGTCTCTTTCAAGGGGCATTTAAACCGTCTTGTTAAGCTACTGTGACCTCCACCGCTCTTCCAAGGGGCATTTAAACCATCTTGTTAAGCTACTGCAACTTACACGTCTCTTTCAAGGGGCATTTAAACCATCTTGTTACTCTACTGCGACCTCCACCGCTTTTCTAAGCGGCGTGTAAACCGTCTTGTTAAGCTACTGCGACCTACACCGCTCTTCCAAGGGGCATTTAAACCGTCTTGTTAAGCTACTGCGACCTGCGCCTCTCTTCCAAGGGGCATTTAAACCGTCTTGTTAAGCTACTGCGACCTGCACGTCTCTTCCAAGGGGCATTTAAACCATCTTGTTAAGCTACTGCGACCTGCACGTCTCTTCCAAGGGGCATTTAAACCATCTTGTTACTCTACTGCGACCTCCACCGCTTTTCCAAGCGGCGTGTAAACCGTCTTGTTAAGCTACTGCGAACTACACGTCTCTTGAAAGGGGCATTTAAACCGTCTTGTTGAGCTACTGCCACCTCCACCGCTCTTCCAAGGGGCATTTAAACCGTCTTGTTAAGCTACTGCGACCTGCGCCTCTCTTCCATGGGGCATTTAAACCGTCTTGTTAATCTACTGCGACCTGCACGTCTCTTCCAAGGGGCATTTAAACCGTCTTGTTAAGCTACTGCGACCTGCACGTCTCTTCCAAGGGGCATTTAAACTGTCTTGTCAAGCTGCTGCGACCTGCACGTCTCTACCAAGGGCCATTTAATCCGTCTTGTTTAGCTACTACGACCTCCACGTCTCTTCCAAGGTGCATTTAAACCGTCTTGTTAAGCTACTGCGACCTGCATGCTTCTGCCAAGGGGCATTTAAAACGTCTTGTTACGCTACTGCGACCTGCACGTCTCTTGCAAGGGGTATTTAAACCGTTTTGTTAAGCTACTGCGACCTGCACGTCTCTTTCAAGGGGCATTTAAACCGTCCTGTTAAGCTACTGCGACCTCCACCGCTTTTCAAAGGGGCATTTAATCCGTCTTGTTAAGCTACTGGGACCTGCACGTCTCTTCCAAGGGGCATTAAAACCGTCTTATTAAGCTACTGCGACCTGCACGTCTCTTCCAAGGGGCAATTAAATCGTCTTGTTAAGCTACTGCGACCTCCATCGCTCTTCCAAGGAGCATTTAAACCGTCTTGTTTAGCTACTGCGACCTGCACGTCTCTATCAAGGGGCATTTAAACTGTCCTGTTAATCTACTGCGACATGCACGTCTTTTCCAAGGGGCATTTAAATCGTCTTGTTAAGCTACTGCGACCTGCACGTCTCTTCCAAGGGGCATTTAAACCGTCTTGTTAAGCTACTGCAGCCTCCATCTCTCTTGCAAGGGGCATTTAAACCGTCTTGTTAAGCTACTGCGAACTGCACGTCTCTTCCAAGGGGCTTTTAAACCGTCTTGCTCAGCTACTGCGACCTGCACGTCTCTTCCAAGGGGCATTTAAACCTTGTTATTAAGCTACTGCGACCTGCACGTCTCTTCCAAGGGGCAGTTAAACTATCTTGTTAAGCTACTGCGACCTCCACCGCTCTTCCAAGTGGCATTTAAACCATCTTGTTAAGCTACTGCGACCTGCAGGTCTCTTTCAAGGGGCATTTAAACCGTCTTGTTAAGCTACTGTGACCTCCACCGCTCTTCCAAGGGGCATTTAAACCATCTTGTTAAGCTACTGCAACTTACACGTCTCTTTCAAGGGGCATTTAAACCATCTTGTTACTCTACTGCGACCTCCACCGCTTTTCTAAGCGGCGTGTAAACCGTATTGTTAAGCTACTGCGACCTACACCGCTCTTCCAAGGGGCATTTAAACCGTCTTGTTAAGCTACTGCGACCTGCGCCTCTCTTCCATGGGGCATTTAAACCGTCTTGTTAAGCTACTGCGACCTGCACGTCTCTTCCAAGGGGCATTTAAACCGTCTTGTTAAGCTACTGCGACCTGCACGTCTCTTCCAAGGGGCATTTAAACCATCTTGTTACTCTACTGCGACCTCCACCGCTTTTCCAAGCGGCGTGTAAACCGTCTTGTTAAGCTACTGCGAACTGCACGTCTCTTGAAAGGGGCATTTAAACCGTCTTGTTGAGCTACTGCCACCTCCACCGCTCTTCCAAGGGGCATTTAAACCGTCTTGTTAAGCTACTGCGACCTGCGGCTCACTTCCATGGGGCATTTAAACCGTCTTGTTAATCTACTGCGACCTGCACGTCTCTTCCAAGGGGCATTTAAACCGTCTTGTTAAGCTACTGCGACCTGCACGTCTCTTCCAAGGGGCATTTAAACTGTCTTGTCAAGCTGCTGCGACCTGCACGTCTCTACCAAGGGCCATTTAATCCGTCTTGTTTAGCTACTACGACCTCCACGTCTCTTCCAAGGTGCATTTAAACCGTCTTGTTAAGCTACTGCGACCTGCACGTCTCTTCCAAGGGGCATTTAAACCATCTTGTAAAGCTACTGCGACCTGCATGCTTCTGCCAAGGGGCATTTAAAACGTCTTGTTACGCTACTGCGACCTGCACGTCTCTTGCAAGGGGTATTTAAACCGTTTTGTTAAGCTACTGCGACCTGCACGTCTCTTTCAAGGGGCATTTAAACCGTCCTGTTAAGCTACTGCGACCTCCACCGCTTTTCAAAGGGGCATTTAAACCGTCTTGTTAAGCTACTGGGACCTGCACGTCTCTTCCAAGGGGCATTAAAACCGTCTTATTAAGCTACTGCGACCTGCACGTCTCTTCCAAGGGGCAATTAAATCGTCTTGTTAAGCTACTGCGACCTCCATCGCTCTTCCAAGGGGCATTTAAACCGTCTTGTTTAGCTACTGCGACCTGCACGTCTCTATCAAGGGGCATTTAAACCGTCCTGTTAATCTACTGCGACATGCACGTCTTTTCCAAGGGGCATTTAAACCGTCTTGTTAAGCTACTGCGACCTTCACTGCTCTTCCAAGGGGCATTTAATCCGTCATGTTAAAATACTGCGACCTGCACGTCTCTTCCAAGGGGCATTTAAACCGTCTTGTTATTCTACTGCGAACTGCACGTCTCTTCCAAGGGGCATTTAAACCGTCTTGTTAAGCTTCTGCTACCTCCACCGCTCTTCCAAGGGGCATTTAAACTGTCCAGTTAAGCTACTGCGACCTGCACTACTCTACCAAAGCGTATTTAAACCGTCTTGTTAAGCTACTGCGACCTGCATGTCTCTTCCAAGGGGCATTTAAACCGTCTTGTTAAGCAACTGCTACCTCCACCGCTCTTCCAAGGGGCATTTAAACTGTCTTGTTAAGCTACTGCGACCTGCACGTCTCTTCCAAGGGGCATTTAAACCATCTTTTTAATCTACTGCGACCTCCACCGCTTTTCCAAGGGGCATTTAAACTGTCTTGTTAAGCTACAGCGAACTGCACGTCTCTTCCAAGGGGCATTCAAACCGTCTTGTTATGCTACTGCAACCTCCACCGCTCTTCCAAGGGGCATTTAAACCGTCTTGTTAAGCTACTGCGACTTGCACGTCTCTTCCATGGGGCATTTAAACCATCTTGCTAAGCTACTGCGACCTGCACGTCTCTTCCAAGGGGCATTTAAACCGTCTTGTTAAACTACTGTGACCTGCACGTCTCTTCCAAGGGGCATTTAAACCGTCTTGTTAAGTTGCTGCGACCTGCACGTCTCTACCAAGGGGCATTTAATCCGTCTTGTTTAGCTACTACGACCTCCACTTCTCTTCCAAGGGGCATTTAAACCGTCTTGATAAGCTACTGCGGCCTGCACGTCTCTTCCAAGGGGCTTTTAAACCGTCTTGCTCAGCTACTGCAACCTGCACGTCTCTTCCAAGGGGCATTTAAACCGTCTTATTAAGCTGCTGTGAACTGCACGTCTCTTCCAAGGGGCATTTAAACCATCTTGTTAAGCTACTGCGACCTGCATGTCTCTTCCAAGGGGC
Organism: Phyllobates terribilis; assembly: GCF_046119375.1. Classification (NCBI taxonomy): domain Eukaryota; kingdom Metazoa; phylum Chordata; class Amphibia; order Anura; family Dendrobatidae; genus Phyllobates; species Phyllobates terribilis. Next base: position 3,590,285 of record NW_027362921.1, on the reverse strand, counting down.
ATTTAAACCGTCTTGTTATGCTACTGTGACCTCCACCGCTCTTCCAAGGGGCATTTAAACCATTTTGTTAAGCTACTGCGACCTGCATGTCTCTTCCAAGGGGCATTTAAACCATCTTCTTACTCTACTGCGACCTCCACCGCTTTTCCAAGCGGCGTGTAAACCGTCCTGTTAAGCTACTACGAACTGCACGTCTCTTCCAAGGGGCATTTAAACCATCTTGTTGAGCTACTGCGACCTCCACCGCTCTTCCAAGGGGCATTTAAACCGTCTTGTTAAGCTACTGCGACCTGCGCCTCTCTTCCATGGGGCATTTAAACCGTCTTGTTAAGCTACTGCGACCTGCACGTCTCTTCCAAGGGGCATTTAAACCGTCTTGTTAAGCTACTGCGACCTGCACGTCTCTTCCAAGGGGCATTTAAACTGTCTTGTTAAGCTGCTGCGACCTGCACGTCTCTACCAAGGGCCATTTAATCCGTCTTGTTTAGCTACTACGACCTCCACGTCTCTTCCAAGGGGCATTTAAACCGTCTTGTTACGCTACTGCGACCTGCACGTCTCTTGCAAGGGGTATTTAATCCGTTTTGTTAAGCTACTGCGACCTGCACGTCTCTTTCAAGGGGCATTTAAACCGTCCTGTTAAGCTACTGCGACCTCCACCGCTTTTCAAAGGGGCATTTAAACCGTCTTGTTAAGCTACTGGGACCTTCACGTCTCTTCCAAGGGGCATTAAAACCGTCTTATTAAGCTACTGCGACCTGCATGTCTCTTCCAAGGGGCTTTTAAACCGTATTGTTAAGCTACTGCAACCTGCACGTCTCTACGAAGGGGCATTTAAACCATCTTGTTAAGCTGCTGCGACCTGCATGTCTCTTCCAAGGGGCATTTAAATCGTCTTGTTAAGCTACTGCGACCTGCACGTCTTTTGAAAGGGGCATTTAAAACCTCTTGTTATGCTGCTGCGACCTGCACGTCTCTTCCAAGGGGCATTTAAATCGTCTTGTTAAGCTACTGCAGCCTCCATCTCTCTTGCAAGGGGCATTTAAACCATCTTGTTAAGCTACTGCGAACTGCACGTCTCTTCCAAGGGGCTTTTAAACCATCTTGCTCAGGTACTGCGACCTGCATGTCTCTTCCAAGGGGCATTTAAACCGTGTTATTAAGCTACTGCGACCTGCACGTCTCTTCCAAGGGGCAGTTAAACTATCTTGTTAAGCTACTGCGACCTCCACCGCTCTTCCAAGTGGCATTTAAACCATCTTGTTAAGCTACTGCGACCTGCATGTCTCTTCCAAGGGGCATTTAAACCGTCTTGTTAAGCTACTGTGACCTCCACCGCTCTTCCAAGGGGCATTTAAACCATCTTGTTAAGCTACTGCAACTTGCACATCTCTTCAAAGGGGCATTTAAACCATCTTGTTACTCTACTGCGACCTCCACCGCTTTTCTAAGCGGCGTGTAAACCGTCTTGTTAAGCTACTGCGAAATGCGCGTCTCTTCCAAGGGGCATTTAAACCGTCTTGTTGAGCTACTGCGACCTCCACCGCTCTTCCAAGGGGCATTTAAACCGTCTTGTTAAGCTACTGCGACCTGCGCCTCTCTTCCATGGGGCATTTAAACCGTCTTGTTAAGCTAATGCGACCTGCACGTCTCTTCCAAGGGGCATTTAAACCGTCTTGTTAAGCTACTGCGACCTGCACGTCTCTTCCAAGGGGCATTTAAACTGTCTTGTTAAGCTGCTGCGACCTGCACGTCTCTACCAAGGGCCATTTAATCTGTCTTGTTTAGCTACTACGACCTCCACGTCCCTTCCAAGGGGCATTTAAACCGTCTTGTTAAGCTACTGCGACCTGCACGTCTCTTCCAAGGGGCATTTAAACCATCTTGTAAAGCTACTGCGACCTGCATGCTTCTTCCAAGGGGCATTTAAACCGTCTTGTTACGCTACTGCGACCTGCACGTCTCTTGCAAGGGGTATTTAAACCGTTTTGTTAAGCTACTGCGACCTGCACGTCTCTTTCAAGGGGCATTTAAACCGTCCTGTTAAGCTACTGCGACCTCCACCGCTTTTCAAAGGGGCATTTAAACCATCTTGTTAAGCTACTGGGACCTGCACATCTCTTCCAAGGGGCATTAAAACCGTCTTATTAAGCTACTGCGACCTGCATGTCTCTTCCAAGGGGCATTTGAACCATCTTTTTAAGCTACTGCGACCTGCATGTCTCTTCCAAGGGGCATTTAAACCGTATTGTTAAGCTACTGCGACCTGCACGTCTCTTCGAAGGGGCATTTAAACCGTCTTGTTAAGCTGCTGCGACCTGCATGTCTCTTCCAAGGCGCATTTATACCGTCTTGTTAAGCTACTGCGACCTCCACGTCTCTTGAAAGGGGCATTTAAAAGCTCTTGTTATGGTACTGCGACCTGCACGTCTCTTCCAAGGGGCATTTAAACTGTCTTGTTAAGCTACTGCAGCCTCCACCTCTCTTGCAAGGGGCGTTTAAACCGTGTTGTTAAGCTACTGCGAACTGCACGTCTCTTCCAAGGGGCTTTTAAACCATCTTGCTCAGCTACTGCGACCTGCACGTCTCTTCCAAGGGGCATTTAAACCGTCTTATTAAGCTACTGCGACCTGCACGTCTCTTCCAAGGGGCAGTTAAACTATCTTGTTAAGCTACTGTGACCTCCACCGCTCTTCCAAGGGGCATTTAAACCATCTTGTTAAGCTACTGCGACCTGCACCTCTCTTCCAAGGGGCATTTAAACCATCTTGTTACTCTACTGCGACCTCCACCGCTTTTCCAAGCGGCGTGTAAACCGTCTTGTTAAGCTACTGCGAACTACACGTCTCTTGAAAGGGGCATTTAAACCGTCTTGTTGAGCTACTGCCACCTCCACCGCTCTTCCAAGGGGCATTTAAACCGTCTTGTTAAGGTACTGCGACCTGCGCCTCTCTTCCATGGGGCATTTAAACCGTCTTGTTAAGCTACTGCGACCTGCACGTCTCTTCCAAGGGGCATTTAAACCATCTTGTTAAGCTACTGTGACCTGCACGTCTCTTCCAAGGGCCATTTAATCCGTCTTGTTTAGCTACTACGACCTCCACGTCTCTTCCAAGGGGCATTTAAACCGTCTTGTTAAGCTACTGCGACCTGCACGTCTCTTCCAAGGGGCATTTAAACCATCTTGTAAAGCTACTGCGACCTGCATGCTTCTTCCAAGGGGCATTTAAACCGTCTTGTTACGCTACTGCGACCTGCACGTCTCTTGCAAGGGGTATTTAAACCGTTTTGTTAAGCTACTGCGACCTGCACGTCTCTTTCAAGGGGTATTTAAACCGTCCTGTTAAGCTACTGCGACCTGCACCGCTTTTCAAAGGGGTATTTAAACCGTCTTGTTAAGCTACTGGGACCTGCACGTCTCTTCCAAGGGGCATTAAAACCGTCTTATTAAGCTACTGCGACCTGCACGTCTCTTCCAAGGGGCAATTAAATCGTCTTGTTAAGCTACTGCGACCTCCATCGCTCTTCCAAGGGGCATTTAAACCGTCTTGTTTAGCTACTGCGACCTGCACGTCTCTATCAAGGGGCATTTAAACCGTCCTGTTAATCTACTGCGACCTGCACGTCTTTTCCAAGGGGCATTTAAACCGTCTTGTTAAGCTACTGCGACCTGCACGTCTCTTCCAAGGGGCATTTAAACCGTCTTGTTAAGCTACTGCGACCTCCACCGTTCTTCCAAAGGGCATTTTAATCGTTTTTTTAAGCTACTGTGACATGCACGTCTCTACCAAGGGTCATTTAAACGGTCTTGTTAAGCTACTGCGACCTCCACTGCTCTTCCAAGGGGCATTTAATCCGTCATGTTAAAATACTGCGACCTGCACGTCTCTTCCAAGGGGCATTTAAACCGTCTTGTTAAGTTTCTGCTACCTCCACCGCTCTTCCAAGGGGCATTTAAACTGTCTAGTTAAGCTACTGCGACCTCCACTACTCTACCAAAGCGTATTTAAACCGTCTTGTTAAGCTACTGCGACCTGCACGTCTCTTCCAAGGGGCATTTAAACCGTCTTGTTAAGCTACTGCTACCTCCACCGCTCTTCCAAGGGGCATTTAAACTGTCTTGTTAAGCTACTGCGACCTGCACGTCTTTTCCAAGGGGCATTTAAACCATCTTTTTAATCTACTGCGACCTCCACCGCTTTTCCAAGGGGCATTTAAACTGTCTTGTTAAGCTACTGCGAACTGCACGTCTCTTCCAAGGGGCATTTATACCGTCTTGTTATGCTGCTGCAACCTCCACCGCTCTTCCAAGGGGCATTTAAACCGTCTTGTTAAGCTACTGCGACCTGCACGTCTCTTCCATGGGGCATTTAAACCATCTTGCTAAGCTACTGCGACCTGCACGTCTCTTTCAAGGGGCATTTAAACCGTCTTGTTAAACTACTGTGACCTGCACGTCTCTTCTAACGGGCATTTAAACCGTCTTGTTAAGCTACTGCGACCTGCACGTCTCTTCCAAGGGCATTTAAACCGTCTTGTTAAGCTACTGCGACCTGCACGTCTCTTCCCAGTGGCATTTAAACTGTCTTGTTAAGCTGCTGCGACCTGCACGTCTCTACCAAGGGGCATTTAATCCGTCTTGTTTAGCTACTACGACCTCCACTTCTCTTCCAAGGGGCATTTGAACCGTCTTGATAAGCTACTGCGGCCTGCACGTCTCTTCCAAGGGGCATTTAAACCATCTTGTAAAGCTACTGCGACCTGCATGTTTCTTCAAAGGGGCATTTAAACCGTCTTGTTACGCTACTGCGACCTGCACGTCTCTTGCAAGAGGTATTTAAACCGTTTTGTTAAGCTACTGCGACCTGCACATCTCTTCCAAGGGGCATTTAAACCGTCCTGTTAAGCTACTGCGACCTCCACCGCTTTTCAAAGGGTCATTTAAACCGTCTTGTTAAGCTACTGGGACCTGCACGTCTCTTCCAAGGGGCATTTAAACCGTCTTGTTAAGCTACTGCGACCTGCACGTCTCTTCCAAGGGGCAATTAAATCGTCTTGTTAAGCTACTGCGACCTCCATCGCTCTTCCAAGGGGCATTTGAACCGTCTTGTTAAGCTACTGCGACCTCCACCGCTCTTCCAAATGTCATTTTAACCGTCTTGTTAAGCTACTGTGACCTGCACGTCTCTACCAAGGGGCATTTAAACCATCTTGTTAAGCTACTGCGACCTCCACTGCTCTTCCAAGGTGCATTTAATCCATCATGTTAAGATACTGCGACCTGCACGTCTCTTCCAAGGGGCATTTAAACTGTCTTGTTATTCTACTGCGAACTGTGTTATGATCTGCTACAAGCACTAAGGAAAGACAGGAGATCTGTCCCTACAATAGAACTAAACTGGATCCCTACGATGTAACGGGGAACCTGATCCTCCGATCAGACCCGCTAAAGTCCTCGGCTAGTCTGTACGAAGACCTATAGATGCAAGCGAGGGATCCCTACAAGAACTAGGGACTGGGATAAAGTTGGACACCTCCTAGCAGAAATTGTAGCAGTAGAAGACAAACACACAACATAGAACATAGAGGTCAGAAGAATTAGCAAAACTAACAGAGAAAGGTAACAGAGTACCAAGCTAGCTCAAGAGTAGAAAATACAATGAAGTCCAGCAAGGCCAGGAGGGCGGAGCCGGATTAAATAGGCAAAAATGGTCATGTGACCAGCAAACTAGAAAAACCTAACAGGAGAGTTCTAACAGTACCCCCTCTTCTAAGAGGATCCTCCGGATCCCCTAGGACCGGGCTTATCAGGAAACCTCCTGTGAAACGCTCTGACAAGTCTGGAAGCAGAAACATCATCCGCCCTCACCCATGAGTTTTCCTCGGGTCCGAAACCCTTCCAAGCGACGAGATACTGCAAACTCCCTCTATACCGTCTAGAATTTAGGATGTGGGAAATTTCATATTCCCCGTCCTCCACCACCGGAGGAACAGTGGTAGAGGCGTCACCAACCGACACATCAGCTTTTTTCAACAGAGAAACATGAAACACCGGATTAATCTTCCAGGAGGTAGGAACCTCCAACCTAACAGCAGATTGGTTAACTATCTGAAGCACCTTATAGGGCCCTACAAACTTGGGACCCAATTTTTTCGAAGGAATCCTCAATCGCAGATTCTTAGAGGACAACCAAACCATGTCACCAATAGCAAACGAAACCTCTTGCCGTTTCCTATCAAAGTACCTCTTAGATTTTTTGTTAGCCTCCTGAAGATTATCATGCACATCCATCCAAACTCTCTCTAAATCACCGGAAAAACTCTCCTCCTCAGGCACAGCCGATACCAATTTGGAGAACGACCCAAAAGACGGATGTCTCCCAGAACAACAAAAAAAAGGCGAACACCCAGCAGAAGAGGATGTATGGTTGTTAAGAGCAAATTCAGCAAGTGGCAGAAACTCAGACCACCCCTCTTGATTGTCTGCCACAAAGCAACGCAAGAACTGCTCAACATCCTGGTTCTTTCTTTCTGTCTGGCCATTAGACTCAGGATGATATCCGGATGAAAACGACAAATGAACTCCCAACCTGTCACAAAAGGCACGCCAAAAACGAGCCACGAACTGAGGTCCCCTATCAGAAACAATGTCAGTAGGAATGCCATATAGTCTGACAATTTCCTTGACAAAGGCCTTAGCGAGTGTCTTAGCGCAAGGCAGTTTGATGAAGGGAACCAAGTGACACATCTTGCTAAAACGGTCCACGACCACCCAGATGACCGTGAAACCTTCAGAGGGGGGAAGGTCAGTAATAAAGTCCATAGCCAGATGTGTCCAAGGTGCACTAGGAACCTCCAGAGGGCAAAGCAACCCCGCAGCAGGAGCATGCGAAGACTTAGATCTAGCACACACAGTACATTGACGCACCCACTTAATGACTTCCTTCTGCCATCCAGGCCACCAAAAACTGCGACCCACAAGTCCCTTGGTCTCAGAAATTCCTGGATGACCTGCCAACCGAGACTCATGACACTCAACAAACAAATCTCTCCAAAAGGTCCTAGGCACAAACAACCTCCCATGGGGAGTGTTAGATGGGGCATTCTCCTGAGCTTTAAGAATCTCATCCTCCAAAACGGAGTCCAAAGCAGCAATCACAACACCTTCTTGTAAAATGCTCTCCTCCTCCTCCTCAGCACTGACCATGGGAGAAAAGCTGCGAGACAAAGGATGAAACTAAATGGGAGGAGACACAGATTAGATATTAGAAAAAACTTTTTGACAGTTAGGGTGATTAATGAGTGGAACAGGCTGCCACGAGAGGTGGTGAGTTCCCCTTCAATGGACGTCTTCAAACAGAGGCTGGACAGACATCTGTCTGAGATGATTACTGAAACCTGCTTTGAGCAGGGGGTTGGACCAGATGACCCAGGAGGTAACTTCCAACTCTACCATTCTATGATCCGCTTTAACATTCTTGGTACCCGGGATGTAAGTAACGGAAAAATTAAACCGCGAGAAAAAAAGTGCCTACCTAGCCTGACGGGCATTCAAGCGCTTGGCAGCATCAAGATAGATCAGATTTTTATGATCAGTGAAAACCTGAATGGGAAATTCAACACCTTCCAAGAGATGACGCCAGTGTTCAAATGCGAGTTTAATAGCCAGGAATTCCCGATTACCAATATCGTAATTAAGTTCGGTCTCAGAAAATTTTTTTGAAAAAAAGGCACAGGGATGTACTCCATCCTTGCTTTCCTGAGACAACACCGCACCAACCCCCACAGAAGAAGCATCAACCTCAACCAAAAACGGCTTAGTCACATCAGGCTGCATAAGGATGGGAGCAGAGGTGAACCGCTCCTTTAGAAACACAAAAGCTTCAATGGCCTCAGAAGTCCACTGAACCGCATTAGCACCTTTCCTAGTGAGATCGGTCAGCGGTTTGACAATAATAGAAATTTTTTTTATGAATTTTCTGTAATAATTGGCGAAACCCAAAAGCCTCTGTATCGATTTCAAACCAGTAGGCCTAGGCCATTCCTGCACAGCTTGAACTTTAACTGGGTCCATCTCAAAACCTTAACTGGAGATAATGTAACCCAAAAAACTAATTCTCTGTACAGCGAACTCACATTTCTCTAGCTTAGCAAAAAGCGAATTGTCCATTAATAACTGTAAAACCTCACGTATGCTCCGCCAATGAGACTCCAGATCCGGTGAATAAATCAAAATGTCATCCAAATACACAACCACATTTTTGCCGATCAAAGGTCTAAGGATGTCATTAATAAGATTCTGAAAAAATGCTGGAGCATTGGTAAGACCAAAAGGCATAACCAGATTCTCAAAATGACCCACAGGAGTGTTAAAAGCAGTCTTCCATTCATCACCCTCCTTCATGCGCAACAAATTGTATGCCCCCTGGAGATCAATTTTAGAGAACCACTTGGCCCCCACTAACTGGTTAAACAAATCAGGAATCAATGGCAGTGGGTAAGGATTGCGTACAGTAATTTTATTAATCTCACGAAAGTCCAGACAAGGACGTAAACCGCCATCTTTTTTTTTAACAAAAAAAAATCCAACAGCCACAGGAGACTTGGAAGGCCTAATGTGACCGGCGGCCAAGCTTGTCTGTATGTATTCCTCCAAAGCCTTTCTCTCAGGAATAGTAAGATTAAATAAACGACTTTTAGGAAGAGTCGCTCCAGGGACAAATTCAATGGTACAATCATAGTCTCTATGGGGAGGCAAAATTTGTGACTCCTCCTCAGAAAAAACTCTCCAAAAATCCTGAATAGGTACAGGTAATTCCCCTTTTTCCACCGCAGCAATACGTCCGTTACAACACTTGTCATAACATTTAGGGCTCCAGGACTTAATTTCATTGGTAGACCAATCCAGTACAGGATTATGCAATTTTAACCAGGGCAACCCCAATATTACTGGAAAAGGCAAATTATTCAATACTACCAAATCCAAATTCTCTTGATGAACACCATTAATAGTGAGGGGAAACTCACAGACCTTGTGAGTAACACTCTTCAAGGGAGAGTCATCAACAGAAACCACAGCAATAGGGGATGACAAAGGTTTAGGTTTTAATGTAAGTTTTTCCAAGAATCCCCCATCAATCACATTCAGAGTAGAACCACAATCCACAAATACCCGAAACTCAATTAATTCTTCCTGAGCAGCGGTAGTAGCAGATAGGAATACTCCCTTAGTATTTAAACAGGCTATACGTGCATAACTGACCATTTTTTTTTCTTTGTTCATACAAAGCACACAGATCTTAATAAAATGACCAAAATTTCCGCAATAGAAGCACAAACCTTCAGAAAGCCTGTGGTCTTTTTCCTGAGAGCGGGGTGTCATCGCCCCAATCTCCATCGGCTCTCCTTTGTCAGCACAGACCCTCTCAAGACTCGGAGCTAACATAGCAGAGGATTTGCTCTCATTAACCTTTGCACGCAGTCTCCTGTCCACCCGTATAGCTAATTGTATAGCCTCATGCAAGTTTCCAGGTGTGGGATAAGCAATCAGCAAATCTTTAACCCTTTCACCTAGCCCCGCAAGAAACAAACTTTTCAAAACTGAATCGTTCCACCCCACCTGGGCAGACCACCGACGGAAGTGAGAACAATATTTTTCCACATTACCTGATCCCTGCCTCAAACGTCTCAATTCAGACTCAGCAGATGAGACACGATCAGGATCATCGTACAACAAACCCAAAGCAGAGAAACAACTATCCACTGATCTAAAGCACGGATCACTAGGTTGGAGAGAAAAACACCATCCCTGAGGATCCTTGCGCAAAAGTGACATTATGAACCCTATGCGCTGTGATTCATCACCAGAGGATCCGGGTCTTAAACGAAAATACAATAAACAAGCATTTTTAAAAGAAAAAAAATCTTGTTGTTCACCAAAAAATAGATCAGGCAGACGTACCTTTGGCTCCACAAAATGTGCTCCAGGGCAGCTACTCACGTGTTGTTGGAGCTTGACCACCTCCAGAGAGAGTCCCTGTAAGCGTTGAGCCAAATCTTGAACCGAGACCATGATGGAAACTGGAGGTCTTTCCTTAGAGAAATTTATTTATTTTTTTTTTGGGCTGGACTTACTGTTATGATCTGCTACAAGCACTAAGGAAAGATAGGAGATCTGTCCCTACAATAGAACTAAACTGGATCCCTACGATGTAACGGGGAACCTGATCCTACGATCAGACCCGCTAAAGTCCTCGGCTAGTCTGTACGAAGACCTATAGATGCAAGCGAGGGATCCCTACAAGAACTAGGGACTGGGATAAAGTTGGACACCTCCTAGCAGAAATTGTAGCAGTAAAAGACAAACACTCAACATAGAACATAGAGGTCAGAATACCTAGCATAACTAACAGAGAACGGTAACAGAGTACCAAGCTAGCTCAAGAGTAGAAAATACAATGAAGTCCAGCAAGGCCAGGAGGGCGGAGCCGGATTAAATAGGCAAAAATGGTCATGTGACCAGCAAACTAGAAAAAACCTAACAGGAGAGTTCTAACAAACTGCACGTCTCTTCCAAGGGGCATTTAAACCGTCTTGTTAAGCTTCTGCTACCTCCACCGCTCTTCCAAGGGGCATTTAAACCGTCTAGTTAAGCTACTGCGACCTGCACTACTCGACCAAAGGGTATTTAAACCGTCTTGTTAAGCTACTGCGAACTGCACGTCTCTTCCAAGGGGCATTTAAACCGTCTTGTTAAGCTACTGCGACCTGCACGTCTCTTCCAAGGGGCATTTAAACCATCTTGTTAATCTACTGCGACCTCCACCGCTTTTCCAAGGGACATTTAAACTGTCTTGTTAAGCTACTGCGAACTGCACGTCTCTTCCAAGGGGCATTTAAACCTGTCTTGTTATGCTACTGCGACCTCCACCGCTCTTCCAAGGGGCATTTAAACCGTCTTGTTAAGCTACTGCGACCTGCACGTCTCTTCCATGGGGCATTTAAACCGTCTTGCTAAGCTACTGTGACCTGCACGTCTCTTCCAAGGGGCATTTAAACCGTCTTGTTAAACTACTGCGACCTGCACGTCTCTTACAACAGGCATTTAAACCGTCTTGTTAAGCTCCTGCGACCTGCACGTCTCTTCCAAGGGGCATTCTAACCGTCTTGTTAAGCTGCTGCGACCTGCACGTATCTACCAAGGGTCATTTAATCCGTCTTGTTAAGCTACTACGACCTCCACGTCTCTTCCAAGGGGCATTTAAACCGTCTTGTTAAGCTACTGCGACCTGCACGTCTCATCCAAGGGGCATTTAAACCGTCGTGTAAAGCTACTGCGACCTGTACGTTTCTTCCAAGGGGCATTTAAAGCGTCTTGTTAAGCTACTGCTACCTGCACGTCTCTTCCAAGGGGCATTTAAACTGTCTTGTTAAGCTACTGCGACCTCCACCGCTCTTCCAAGGGGAATTTAAACCGTCTTGTTAAGCTACTGCGACCTGCACGTCTCTTCCAAGGGGCATTTAAACCGTCTTGTTAAGCTACTGCGACCTGCATGTCTCTTACAAGGGGCATTTAAAGCATCTTGTTAAGCCACTGCGATCTGCACGTCTCTTCCAAGGGGAATTTAAACCGTCTTGTTAAGCTACTGCGACCTGCACGTCTCTTCCAAGGGGCATTTAAACAGTCTTGTTAAGCTACTGCGACCTGCATGTCTCTTACAAGGGGCATTTACAGCGTCTTGTTAAGCCACTGCGATCTGCACGTCTCTTCCAAGGGGCATTTAAGCCGTCTTTTTAAGCTGCTGCGACCTGCATGTCTCTTCCAATGGACATTTAAACCATCTTGTTAAGCTACTGCGACCTCCACCTCTCTTCCAAGGGGCATTTAAACCATCTTGTTAAGCTACTGCAACCGGCACGTCTCTTTCAAGGGGCATTTAAGCCGTCTTGGTAAGCTACTGCGACCTGCAAGCCTATTCCAAGAGGCATTTAAACCCTCTTGTTAAGCTACTGCAACCTGCAAGTCTCTTCCAAGGGGGATTTAAACTGTCTTGTTAAGCTACTGCGACCTGCACGTCTCTTCCAAGGGGCATTTAAACTGTCTTTTTAAGCTACTGCGACCTGCACGTCTCTTCCAAGGGGCATTTAAACCTTCTTATTAAGCTACTGCGACCTGCACTTCTCTTCCAAGGGTCATTTAAACTGTCTTTTTAAGCTACTGCGACCTGCATGTCTCTTCCAAGGGGCATTTAAACCGTCTTGTTAAGCTACTGAGACCTCCACCGCTCTTCCAAGTGGCATTTAAACCGTCTTGTTAAGCTACTGCGACCTGTATGTCTCTTCCAAGGGGCATTTAAACCGTATTGTTAAGCTACTGCGACCTGCACGTCTCTTCCAAGGGGCATTTAAACCGTCTTTTTAAACTGCTGCGACCTGCATGTCTCTTCCAATGGACATTTAAACCGTCTTGTTAAGCTACTGCGACCTCCAACTCTCTTCCAAGGGGCATTTAAACCATCTTGTTAAGCTACTGCGAACTGCACGTCTCTTCCAAGGGGCATTTAAACCGTCTTGATAAGCTACTGCGACCTGCAAGCCTATTCCAAGAGGCATTTAAACCCTCTTGTTAAGCTACTGCAACCTGCAAGTCTCTTTCAAGGGGGATTTAAACTGTCTTGTTAAGCTACTGCAACCTGCACGTCTCTTCCAAGGGGCATTTAAACTGTCTTGTTAAGCTACTGCGACCTGCACGTCTCTTCCAAGGGGCATTTAAACCTTCTTATTAAGCTACTGCGACCTGCAGGTATCTTCCAATGGGCATTTAAACTGTCTTGTTAAGCTACTGCGACCTCCACCCCTCTTCTAAGTGGCATTTAAACCGTCTTGTTAAGCTACTGCAACCTGCACTTCTCCTCCAAGGGGCATTTAAACCGTATTGTTAAGCTACTTCGACCTGCACGTCTCTTCCAAGGGTCATTTAAACCGTCTTATTAAGCTACTGCGACGTGCACGTCTCTTCCAAGGGGTATTTAAACTGTCTTGATAAGCTACTGCGACCTCCACCGCTCTTCCAAGGGGCATTTATACCATCTTGTTAAGCTACTGCGACCTGCATGTCTCTTCCAAGGGGCATTTAAACTGTCTTGTTAAGCTGCTGCGACCTGCATGTCTCTTCCAAGAGGCATTTAAACCGTCTTATTAAGCTACTGCGACCTGCACGTCTCTTCCAAAGGGAATTTCAACCGTCTTGTTAAGCTACTGCGACCTGCACGTCTCTTCCAAGGGGCATTTAAACCGTCTTGTTAAGCTACTACGACCTGCACGTCTCTTGCAAGGGGCATTTAAACTGTCTTATTAAGCTACTGCGACCTGCAGGTCTCTTCCAAGGGGCATTTAACCCGTCTTGTTAAGCTACTGCGACCACCCCCGCTCTTCCAATGGGCATTTAATCCGTCTTGTTAAGCTACTGCGACCTGCACGACTCTTCCAAGGGGCATTTAAACCATCTTGTTAAGCTACTGCGACCTGCTCGTCTCTTCCAAGGGGCATTTAAACCGTCTTGTTATGCTACTGCAACCTGCACGTCTCTTCCAAGGCGCATTTAAACCGTCTTTTTAAGCTACTTTGACTTGCACGTCTCTTCCAAGGGGCATTTAAACCGTCTTGTTAAGCTACTGTAACCTCCACCACTTTTCCAAGGGGCATTTAAACCGTCTTGTTAAGCTACTGCTACCTGCACGTCTCTTCCAAGAAGCATTTAAACTGTCTTGTTAAGCTACTGCGACCTCCACCGCTCTTCCAAGGGGCATTTAAACCGTCTTGTTAAGCTACTGCAACCTGCTCGTCTCTTCCAAGGGGCATTTAAACCATTTTGTTAAGCTACTGCGACCTGCACGTCTCTTCCAAGGCGCATTTAAACAGTCTTTTTAAGCTACTGCGACTTGCACGTCTCTTCCAAGGGGCATTTTAACCGTCTTATTAAGCTACTGTAACCTCCACCACTTTTCCAAGGGGCATTTAAACCATCTTGTTAAGCTACTGCGACCTGCATATCTCTTCCAAGGTGCATTTAAACCGTCTTGTTAAGCCACTGCGACCTGCACGTCTCTTCCAAGGGGCATTTTAACCGTCTTATTAAGCTACTGTAACCTCCACCACTTTTCCAAGAGGCATTTAAACCGTCTTTTTAAGCTGCTGCGACCTGCATGTCTCTTCCAATGGGCATTTAAACCGTCTTCTTAAGCTACTGCGACCTCCACCGCTCTTCCAAGGGGCATTTAAACCATCTTGGTAAGCTACTGCGACCTGTAAGACTATTCCAAGGGGCATTTAAACCCTCTTGTTAAGCTACTGCAACCTGCACGTCTCTTCCAAGGGGAATTTAAACTGTCTTGTTAAGCTACTGCAACTTGCACGTCTCTTCCAAGGGGCATTTAAACCATCTTGTTAAGCTACTGCTACCAGCACGTCTCTTCCAAGAGGCATTTAAACCTTCGCATTAAGCTACTGCGACATGCACGTCTCTTCCAAGGGGTATTTAAACTGTCTTGTTAAGCTACTGCGACCTCCACCGCTCTTCCAAGTGGCATTCAAACCATCTTGTTAAGCTACTGCGACCTGCACTTCTCTTCCTAGGGGCATTTAAACCGTCTTGTTAAGCTACTGCTACCTGCACGTCTCTTCCAAGGAGCATTTAAACCATCTTGTTAAGCTACTGCGACCTCCACCGCTCTTCCAAGGCGCATTTAAACCGTCTTGTTAAGCTACTGCAACCTGCTCGTCTCTTCCAAGAGGCATTTAAACCGTTTTGTTAAGCTACTGCGACCTGCACGTCTCTTCCAAGACGCATTTAAACAGTCTTTTTAAGCTACTGCGACTTGCACTTCTCTTCCAAGGGTCATTTAAACTGTCTTTTTAAGCTACTGCGACCTGCATGTCTCTTCCAAGGGGCATTTAAACCGTCTTGTTAAGCTACTGAGACCTCCACCGCTCTTCCAAGTGGCATTTAAACCGTCTTGTTAAGCTACTGCGACCTGTATGTCTCTTCCAAGGGGCATTTAAACCGTCTTGCTAAGCTACTGCGACCTGCACGTCTCTTCCAAGGGGCATTTAAACCGTCTTTTTAAGCTGTTGCGACCTGCATGTCTCTTCCAATGGACATTTAAACCGTCTTGTTAAGCTACTGCGACCTGCACTTCTCCTCCAAGGGGCATTTAAACCGTATTGTTAAGCTACTTCGACCTGCACGTCTCTTCCAAGGGTCATTTAAACCGTCTTATTAAGCTACTGCGACCTGCACGTCTCTTCCAAGGGGTATTTAAACTGTCTTGATATGCTACTGCGACCTCCACCGCTCTTCCAAGGGGCATTTAAACCATCTTGTTAAGCTACTGCGACCTGCATGTCTCTTCCAAGGGGCATTTAAACTGTCTTGTTAAGCTGCTGCGACCTGCATGTTTCTTCCAAGAGGCATTTAAACCGTCTTATTAAGCTACTGCGACCTGCACGTCTCTTCCAAGGGGAATTTCAACCGTCTTGTTAAGCTACTGCGACCTGCACGTCTCTTCCAAGGGGCATTTAAACCGTCTTGTTAAGCTACTACGACTTGCACGTCTCTTCCAAGGGGCATTTAAACTGTCTTATTAAGCTACTGCGACCTGCAGGTCTCTTCCAAGGGGCATTTAACCCGTCTTGTTAAGCTACTGCGACCACCACCGCTCTTCCAATGGGCATTTAATCCTTCTTGTTAAGCTACTGCGACCTGCACGACTCTTCCAAGGGTCATTTAAACCATCTTGTTAAGCTACTGCGACCTGCTCGTCTCTTCCAAGGGGCATTTAAACCGTCTTGTTATGCTACTGCAACCTGCACGTCTCTTCCAAGGCGCATTTAAACCGTCTTTTTAAGCTACTTTGACTTGCACGTCTCTTCCAAGGGGCATTTAAACCGTCTTGTTAAGCTACTGTAACCTCCACCACTTTTCCAAGTGGCATTTAAACCGTCTTGTTAAGCTACTGCTACCTGCACGTCTCTTCCAAGTAGCATTTAAACTGTCTTGTTAAGCTACTGCGACCTGCACGTCTCTTCCAAGGGGCATTTAAACCGTCTTGTTAAGCTACTACGACCTGCACGTCTCTTCCAAGTGGCATTTAAACTGTCTTATTAAGCTACTGCGACCTGCAGGTCTCTTCCAAGGGGCATTTAACCCGTCTTGTTAAGCTACTGCGACCACCACCGCTCTTCCAATGGGCATTTAATCCGTCTTGTTAAGCTACTGCGACCTGCACGACTCTTCCAAGGGGCATTTAAACCATCTTGTTAAGCTACTGCGACCTGCTCGTCTCTTCCAAGGGGCATTTAAACCGTCTTGTTATGCTACTGCAACCTGCACGTCTCTTCCAAGGCGCATTTAAACCGTCTTTTTAAGCTACTTTGACTTGCACGTCTCTTCCAAGGGGCATTTAAACCGTCTTATTAAGCTACTGTAACCTCCACCACTTTTCCAAGGGGCATTTAAACCATCTTGTTAAGCTACTGCGACCTGCATATCTCTTCCAAGGTGCATTTAAACCATCTTGTTAAGCCACTGCGACCTGCACATCTCTTCCAAGGGGCATTTTAACCGTCTTATTAAGCTACTGTAACCTCCACCACTTTTCCAAGGGGCATTTAAACCGTCTTTTTAAGCTGCTGCGACCTGCATGTCTCTTCCAATGGGCATTTAAACCGTCTTCTTAAGCTACTGCGACCTCCACCGCTCTTCCAAGGGGCATTTAAACCATCTTGGTAAGCTACTGCGACTTGTAAGACTATTCCAAGGGGCATTTAAACCCTCTTGTTAAGCTACTGCAACCTGCATGTCTCTTCCAAGGGGAATTTAAACTGTCTTGTTAAGCTACTGCGACTTGCACGCCTCATCCAAGGGGCATTTAAACCATCTTGTTAAGCTACTGCTACCAGCACGTCGCTTCCAAGAGGCATTTAAACCTTCGTATTAAGCTACTGCGACCTGCACGTCTCTTCCAAGGGGTATTTAAACTGTCTTGTTAAGCTACTGCGACCTCCACCGCTCTTCCAAGTGGCATTCAAACCGTCTTGTTAAGCTACTGCGACCTGCACTTCTCTTCCAAGTGGCATTTAAACCGTCTTGTTAAGCTACTGCGACCTGCACGTCTCTTCCAAGGGAAGTTTAAACCGTCTTATTAAGCTACTGCGACCTGCACTTCTCTTCCAAGGGGTATTTAAACTGTCTTGTTAAGCTACTGCGAACTGCACGTCTCTTCCAAGGGGCATTTAAACCTGTCTTGTTATGCTACTGCGACCTCCTCCACTCTTCCAAGGGGCATTTAAACCGTCTTGTTAAGCTACTGCGACCTGCACGTCTCTTCCATGGGGCATTTAAACAGTCTTGCTAAGCTACTGTGACCTGCACGTCTCTTCCAAGGGGCATTTAAACCGTCTTGTTAAACTACTGCGACCTGCACGTCTCTTCCAACGGGCATTTAAACCGTCTTGTTAAGCTACTGCGACCTACACGTCTCTTCCAAGGGGCATTCTAACCGTCTTGTTAAGCTGCTGCGACCTGCACGTGTCTACCAAGGGTCATTTAATCCGTCTTGTTAAGCTACTACAACCTCCACGTCTCTTCCAAGGGGCATTTAAACCGTCTTGTTAAGCTACTGTTACCTGCACGTCTCATCCAAGGGGCATTTAAACCGTCTTGTAAAGCTACTGCGACCTGCACGTTTCTTCCAAGGGGCATTTAAAGCGTCTTGTTAAGCTACTGCTACCTGCACGTCTCTTCCAAGGGGCATTTAAACTGTCTTGTTAAGCTACTGCGACCTCCACCGCTCTTCCAAGGGGCATTTAAAGCGTCTTGTTAAGCCACTGCGATCTGCACGTCTCTTCCAAGGGGAATTTAAACCGTCTTGTTAAGCTACTGCGACCTGCACGTCTCTTCCAAGGGGCATGTAAACAGTCTTGTTAAGCTACTGCGACCTGCATGTCTCTTACTAGGGGCATTTAAAGCGTCTTGTTAAGCCACTGCGATCTGCACGTCTCTTCCAAGGGGCATTTAAGCTGTCTTTTTAAGCTGCTGCGACCTGCATGTCTCTTCCAATGGACATTTAAACCATCTTGTTAAGCTACTGCGACCTCCACCTCTCTTCCAAGGGGCATTTAAACCATCTTGTTAAGCTACTGCGACCGGCACGTCTCTTCCAAGGGGCATTTAAGCCGTCTTGGTAAGCTACTGCGACCTGCAAGCCTATTCCAAGAGGCATTTAAACCCTCTTGTTAAGCTACTGCAACCTGCAAGTCTCTTCCAAGGGGGATTTAAACTGTCTTGTTAAGCTACTGCGACCTACACGTCTCTTCCAAGGGGCATTTAAACTGTCTTTTTAAGCTAGTGCGACCTGCACGTCTCTTCCAAGGGGCATTTAAACCTTCTTATTAAGCTACTGCGACCTGCACTTCTCTTCCAAGGGGCATTTAAACTGTCTTGTTAAGCTACTGCGACCTGCATGTCTCTTCCAAGGGGCATTTAAACCGTCTTGTTAAGCTACTGCGACCTCCACCGCTCTTCCAAGTGGCATTTAAACCGTCTTGTTAAGCTACTGCAATCTGTATGTCTCTTCCAAGGGGCATTTAAACCGTCTTGTTAAGCTACTGCGACCTGCACGTCTCTTCCAAGGGGCATTTAAACCGTCTTTTTAAGCTGCTGCGACCTGCATGTCTCTTCCAATGGACATTTAAACCGTCTTGTTAAGTTAAGGATGTTACCGATAGGATACCAAAGCTCATCAGTCCCAAGGATGTCCACCCATTTCTTCTGATACATGTTGGCACCAATGACACGGCAAAGAAGGACCTACCGACAATCTGCAAGGACTTTGAAGCATTGGGGAAGAAAGTAAAAGAACTGGATGCGCAGGTAGTTTTTTCTTCTATCCTTCCAGTAGACGGGCATGGCGTCAGGAGATGGAACAGGATCCTTGATGTGAACAGCTGGCTGAGACGATGGTGCAGACAACAAGGATTTGGATTCCTGGACCACGGTGTGAATTACCTCTATGATGGACTCCTTGCCAGAGACGGACTACACCTCAACAAACCCGGGAAACACACATTCGCCAGGAGACTCGCAACACTCATCAGGAGGGCGTTAAACTAGAAGAAGAGGGGATGGGAAGAAAAACGCCGGACACGAACATGCAACCAGAGGACATACTAATGAAAGATATGAAGTGCGACAAAGAAGGTCCAAGACAAGATACTTGGAAGGAAGGTAAGAAAATTTCTAATACAATCCACAGGGAGAAGATTGGAACAAAACAAAATCGTGTAAACTGCGTGCTAGCAAATGCCAGGAGCCTGACAAACAAGATGGATGAACTGGAAGCAGAAATATCTACAGGTAACTATGACATAGTGGGAATAACCGAGACATGGTTGGATGAAAGCTATGACTGGGCAGTTAACTTACAGGGTTACAGTCTGTTTAGAAGGGATCGAAGAAATCGGAAAGGGGGTGGAGTCTGTCTATATGTAAAGACGTGTCTAAAGCCTACAATACGGGAGGATGTATGGGAGGGAAATGAGGAGGTCGAGTTCTTATGGATGTTGATACATGGGGCAAAAAACAATAATAAAATTATCATAGGAGTCTGTTATAAACCACCAAATATAGCAGAAGCCACGGAAAGTCTATTAATGAGACAAATAGACGAAGTAGCAAAAAATAACGAGGTGATTATTATGGGGGACTTCAACTACCCCGATATAGACTGGGAAACCGAAAGCTGTAGATCTCAGAAAGGAAACAGGTTTCTGTCAATTATCAAAGACAATTATTTGTCACAACTTGTGCAGGAACCAACTAGAGGGACGGCCCTTTTAGACTTAATATTAACTAACAGGCCAGACAGAATAACTGAGGTGCAGGTTGGGGGGCACCTCGGAAATAGTGACCACAACATTATACAATTCCACATGTGCTTCAGTAGGGTGCCCAGCAAGGGAGTCACAAAAACACTGAACTTCAGGAGGGCAAAGTTTGATCAGCTAAGAGATGCCCTTCACCTTATAGACTGGGATAGTATCTTCAGTAATAGGAGCACGGATAGAAAATGGGAAATTTTCAAAACAGTCCTACATAGTCACTGTAGAAGGTACATACCTTATGGGAATAAAAGGGCTAGGAATAGGAGGAAGCCAATGTGGCTAAATAAGGAAGTCAAGAGGGCAATGAAAAACAAAAAAAGGGCTTTCGGTAAACTTAAACAAGAAGGCAGCGAGGAAGCGCTAATATCTTATAGGGAAAAAAACAAAATCTGTAAGAAACAAATAAGAATAGCAAAAGAGGAGACAGAGAGACTAATTGCCAAAGAAAGTAAAACGAATCCCAAACTGTTCTTTAACTATATAAACAGTAAAAGGATTAAAACTGATGGAGTTGGCCCATTGAAAAATAACCTGGGTAAAATCATAGAGGGCGATGAGGGTAAAGCAAACCTACTCAATAGCTTCTTCTCCACTGTTTTCACAAAAGAAAACAATTTATCGGAGGAAATGCAAAGTGATAAAGTAAACCCTCCGCTAAATATCACCCACCTAACCCAGGAGGAAGTTCAGAAACGCCTAAATAATATCAAAATAGACAAGTCACCAGGCCCAGATGGCATACACCCCCGGGTACTAAAAGAATTAAGTAATGTGATAGACAGACCGCTGTATCTTATATTCAAGCACTCTTTATGGACAGGGACTGCCCCACTAGACTGGCGCCAAGCAAATGTGGTACCAATATTCAAAAAGGGGTCTAAAAGTGACCCTGGGAACTATAGACCAGTCAGCTTAACGTCTGTTGTGGGTAAATTGTTTGAAGGATTTCTTAGAGATGCTATTGTAGAATATCTTAATGATAATAACTGTCTAACTCCATATCAACATGGATTCATGAGAGATCGCTCCTGCCAAACAAACCTGATTGCCTTCTACGAGGAGGTGAGCTCACAGCTGGACCGGGGAGAGTCAGTGGATGTTGTATACCTTGACTTCTCCAAAGCGTTTGATACCGTGCCACACAAAAGGTTGGTATATAAAATGAGAATGCTTGGTCTGGGGGATAATGTGTGTAAGTGGGTAAATAGCTGGCTGAGTGATAGAAAGCAGAGGGTGGTTATCAATGGAGTAAGCTCAGGGTGTGTCAGGGTTACTAGCGGGGTGCCTCAAGGGTCTGTCTTGGGCCCTATATTATTTAATATATTTATTAATGATCTAGTGGAAGGGTTGCATAGTAAAATAGCAATATTTGCAGATGATACTAAACTTTGTAAAGTAGTTAACACAGATGAGGATAGGGCACAGCTACAGGAGGATTTAGATAAATTGGGGAGTTGGGCCAAAAAATGGCAAATGGGGTTCAATGCCGATAAATGTAAGGTCATGCACATGGGAAAGAAAAACAGCAGTCACCCATACATATTAAATGGGAAACCGTTGGGGAAATCTGACATGGAGAAGGACCTGGGCGTCTTGGTTAATAGCAAATTAAATTGGAGTGCCCAGTGTCAGGCAGCAGCTGCGAAGGCAAATAGAGTCATGGCATGCATCAAAAGAGGAATAGGGGCATATGATGAGAACATTGTTCTTCCTCTGTATAAAGTGCTGGTAAGGCCGCACTTAGAATATTGTGCACAGTTCTGGGCTCCGGTGCTCAGGAAAGACATATTGGAGCTAGAGAGGGTACAAAGGAGGGCGACTAAGGTAATAAAGGGAATGGGGGGACTAGAATACCCAGAGAGGTTGTCAAAATTAGGCCTATTTACGTTGGAAAAGAGAAGGCTTAGGGGAGACCTCATAAACATGTATAAATACATCAGGAGGCAGTACAGAGATCTCTCCCATGACCTGTTTATACCAAGGATGGTGACAAAGACGAGGGGGCACACTATGCGTCTGGAGGAAAGGAGGTTCCTGCACCAGCATAGAAGGGGATTCTTTACGGTCAGAGCCGTGAGACTCTGGAACTCTCTGGGAGAGGAAGTGGTGATGTCCAACTCACTTAATGAGTTCAAGAGAGGCCTGGACGCCTTTCTTGAGAACAATAAAATTACATCTTATGCTTAGTGATAGTTAATTAATCCAGATTGGTGTCGGGAAGTGAATTTTTTCCTCAATGATGTCAATTGGCCTATACCGCATGTTTTTTTTTTTTGTTTTGTTTTGTTTTTTTTTGCGTTCCCCTGGATCAACGCTGCGTAATAGCTGCAGTGCACAAGAAATAGGCTGAACTGGATGGACGCTTGTCTTTTTTCGGCCTTATAAAATATGTAACTATGTACTGCGACATCCACCTCTCTTCCAAGGGGCATTTAAACCATCTTGTTAAGCTACTGCGAACTGCACGTCTCTTCCAAGGGGCATTTAAACCGTCTTGATAAGCTACTGCGACCTGCAAGCCTATTCCAAGAGGCATTTAAACCCTCTTGTTAAGCTACTGCAACCTGCAAGTCTCTTTCAAGGGGGATTTAAACTGTCTTGTTAAGCTACTGCAACCTGCACGTCTCTTCCAAGGGGCATTTAAACTGTCTTGTTAAGCTACTGTGACCTGCACGTCTCTTCCAAGGGGCATTTAAACCTTCTTATTAAGCTACTGCGACCTGCACGTATCTTCCAATGGGCATTTAAACTGTCTTGTTAAGCTACTGCGACCTCCACCCCTCTTCCAAGTGGCATTTAAACCGTCTTGTTAAGCTACTGCGACCTGCACTTCTCCTCCAAGGGGCATTTAAACCGTCTTGTTAAGCTACTTCGACCTGCACGTCTCTTCCAAGGGTCATTTAAGCCGTCTTATTAAGCTACTGCGACCTGCACGTCTCTTCCAAGGGGCATTTAAACTGTCTTGTTAAGCTACTGTGACCTGCACGTCTCTTCCAAGGGGCATTTAAACCTTCTTATTAAGCTACTGCGACCTGCACGTATCTTCCAATGGGCATTTAAACTGTCTTGTTAAGCTACTGCGACCTCCACCCCTCTTCCAAGTGGCATTTAAACCGTCTTGTTAAGCTACTGCAACCTGCACTTCTCCTCCAAGGGGCATTTAAACCGTCTTGTTAAGCTACTTCGACCTGCACGTCTCTTCCAAGGGTCATTTAAGCCGTCTTATTAAGCTACTGCGACCTGCACGTCTCTTCCAAGGGGTATTTAAACTGTCTTGATAAGCTACTGCGACCTCCACCGCTCTTCCAAGGGGCATTTAAACCATCTTGTTAAGCTACTGCGACCTGCATGTCTCTTCCAAGGGGCATTTAAACTGTCTTGTTAAGCTGCTGCGACCTGCATGTCTCTTCCAAGAGGCATTTAAACCGTCTTATTAAGCTACTGCGACCTGCACGTCTCTTCCAAGGGGAATTTCAACCGTCTTGTTAAGCTACTGCGACCTGCATGTCTCTTCCAAGGGGCATTTAAACCGTCTTGTTAAGCTACTACGACCTGCACGTCTCTTCCAAGGGGCATTTAAACTGTCTTATTAAGCTACTGCGACCTGCAGGTTTATTCCAAGGGGCATTTAACCCGTCTTGTTAAGCTACTGCGACCACCACCGCTCTTCCAATGGGGATTTAATCCGTCTTGTTAAGCTACTGCGACCTGCACGACTCTTCCAAGGGGCATTTAAACCGTCTTGTTAAGCTACTGCGACCTGCTCGTCTCTTCCAAGGGGCATTTAAACCGTCTTGTTATGCTACTGCAACCTGCACGTCTCTTCCAAGGCGCATTTAAACCGTCTTTTTAAGCTACTTTGACTTGCACGTCTCTTCCAAGGGGCATTTAAACCGTCTTGTTAAGCTACTGTAACCTCCACCACTTTTCCAAGGGGCATTTAAACCGTCTTGTTAAGCTACTGCTACCTGCACGTCTCTTCCAAGAAGCATTTAAACTGTCTTGTTAAGCTACTGCGACCTCCACCGCTCTTCCAAGGGGCATTTAAACCGTCTTGTTAAGCTACTGCAACCTGCTCGTCTCTTCCAAGGGGCATTTAAACCGTTTTGTTAAGCTACTGCGACCTGCACGTCTCTTCCAAGGCGCATTTAAACCGTCTTTTTAAGCTACTGCGACTTGCACGTCTCTTCCAAGGGGCATTTTAACCGTCTTATTAAGCTACTGCAACCTCCACCACTTTTCCAAGGGGCATTTAAACCATCTTGTTAAGCTACTGCGACCTGTAAGACTATTCCAAGGGGCATTTAAACCCTCTTGTTAAGCTACTGCAACCTGCACGTCTCTTCCAAGGGGAATTTAAACTGTCTTGTTAAGCTACTGCGACTTGCACGTCTCTTCCAAGGGGCATTTAAACCATCTTGTTAAGCTACTGCTACCAGCACGTCTCTTCCAAGAGGCATTAAAACCTTCGTATTAAGCTACTGCGACCTGCACGTCTCTTCCAAGGGGTATTTAAACTGTCTTGTTAAGCTACTGCGACCTCCACCGCTCTTCCAAGTGGCATTCAAACCGTCTTGTTAAGCTACTGCGATCTGCACTTCTCTTCCTAGGGGCATTTAAACCGTCTTGTTAAGCTACTGCTACCTGCACGTCTCTTCCAAGGAGCATTTAAACTGTCTTGCTAAGCTACTGCGACTTCCACCGCTCTTCCAAGGGGCATTTAAACCGTCTTGTTAAGCTACTGCAACCTGCTCGTCTCTTCCAAGGGGCATTTAAACCGTTTTGTTAAGCTACTGCGACCTGCACATCTCTTCCAAGACGCATTTAAACCGTCTTTTTAAGCTACTGCGACTTGCACGTCTCTTCCAAGGGGCATTTTAACCGTCTTATTAAGCTACTGTAACCTACACCACTTTTCCATGGGGCATTTAAACCATCTTTTTAAGCTACTGCGACCTGCATATCTCTTCCAAGGTGCATTTAAACCGTCTTGTTAAGCCACTGTGACCTGCACGTCTCTTCCAAGGGGCATTTTAACCGTCTTATTAAGCTACTGTAACCTCCACCACTTTTCCAAGGGGCATTTAAACCGTCTTTTTAAGCTGCTGCGACCTGCATGTCTCTTCCAATGGGCATTTAAACCGTCTTCTTAAGCTACTGCGACCTCCACCGCTCTTCCAAGGGGCATTTAAACCATCTTGGTAAGCTACTGCGACCTGTAAGACTATTCCAAGGGGCATTTAAACCCTCTTGTTAAGCTACTGCAACCTGCACGTCTCTTCCAAGGGGAATTTAAACTGTCTTGTTAAGCTACTGCGACTTGCACGTCTCATCCAAGGGGCATTTAAACCATCTTGTTAAGCTACTGCTACCAGCATGTCTCTTCCAAGAGGCATTTAAACCTTCGTATTAAGCTACTGCGACCTGCACGTCTCTTCCAAGGGGTATTTAAACTGTCTTGTTAAGCTACTGCGACCTCCACCGCTCTTCCAAGTGGCATTCAAACCGTCTTGTTAAGCTACTGCGACCTGCACTTCTCTTCCAAGTGGCATTTAAACCGTCTTGTTAAGCTACTGCGACCTGCACGTCTCTTCCAAGGGAAGTTTAAACCGTCTTATTAAGCTACTGCGACCTGCACTTCTCTTCCAAGGGGTATTTAAACTGTATTGTTAAGCTACTGCGAACTGCACGTCTCTTCCAAGGGGCATTTAAACCTGTCTTGTTATGCTACTGCGACCTCCTCCGCTCTTCCAAGGGGCAATTAAACCGTCTTGTTAAGCTACTGCGACCTGCACGTCTCTTCCATGGGGCATTTAAACCGTCTTGCTAAGCTACTGTGACCTGCACGTCTCTTCCAAGGGGCATTTAAACCGTCTTGTTAAACTACTGCGACCTGCACGTCTCTTCCAACGGGCATTTAAACCGTCTTGTTAAGCTACTGCGACCTACACGTCTCTTCCAAGGGGCATTCTAACCGTCTTGTTAAGCTGCTGCGACCTGCACGTGTCTACCAAGGGTCATTTAATCCGTCTTGTTAAGCTACTACGACCTCCACGTCTCTTCCAAGGGGCATTTAAACTGTCTTGTTAAGCTACAGCGACCACCACCGCTCTTCCAAGGGGAATTTAAACCGTCTTGTTAAACTACTGCGACCTGCACGTCTCTTCCAAGGGGCATTTAAACCGTCTTGTTAAGCTACTGCGACCTACACGTCTCTTCCAAGGGGCATTCTAACCGTCTTGTTAAGCTGCTGCGACCTGCACGTGTCTACCAAGGGTCATTTAATCCGTCTTGTTAAGCTACGACGACCTCCACGTCTCTTCCAAGGGGCATTTAAACCGTCTTGTTAAGCTACTGCGACCTGCACGTCTCATCCAAGGGGCATTTAAACCGTCTTGTAAAGCTACTGCGACCTGCACGTTTCTTCCAAGGGGCATTTAAAGCGTCTTGTTAAGCTACTGCTACCTGCACGTCTCTTCCAAGGGGCATTTAAACTGTCTTGTTAAGCTACTGCGACCTCCACCGCTCTTCCAAGGGGAATTTAAACCGTCTTGTTAAGCTACTGCGACCTGCACGTCTCTTCCAAGGGGCATTTAAACCATCTTGTTAAGCTACTGCGACCTGCATGTCTCTTACAAGGGGGATTTAAAGCGTCTTGTTAAGCCACTGCGATCTGCACGTCTCTTCCAAGGGGAATTTAAACCGTCTTGTTAAGCTACTTTGACCTGCACGTCTCTTCCAAGGGGCATTTAAACCGTCTTGTTAAGCTACTGCGACCTGCATGTCTCTTACAAGGGGCATTTAAAGCGTCTTGTTAAGCCACTGCGATCTGCACGTCTCTTCCAAGGGGCATTTAAGCCGTCTTTTTAAGCTGCTGCGACCTCCATGTCTCTTCCAATGTACATTTAAACCATCTTGTTAAGCTACTGCGACCTCCACCTCTCTTCCAAGGGGCATTTAAACCATCTTGTTAAGCTACTGCGACCGGCACGTCTCTTCCAAGGGGCATTTAAGCCGTCTTGGTAAGCTACTGCGACCTGCAAGCCTATTCCAAGAGACATTTAAACCCTCTTGTTAAGCTACTTCAACCTGCAAGTCTCTTCCAAGGGGGATTTAAACTGTCTTGTTAAGCTACTGCTACCTGCACGTCTCTTCCAAGGGGCATTTAAACTGTCTTGTTAAGCTACTGCGACCTCCACCGCTCTTCCAAGGGGAATTTAAACCGTCTTGTTAAGCTACTGCGACCTGCACGTCTCTTCCAAGGGGCATTTAAACCGTCTTGTTAAGCTACTGCGACCTGCATGTCTCTTACAAGGGGCATTTAAAGCGTCTTGTTAAGCCACTGCGATCTGCACGTCTCTTCCAAGGGGAATTTAAACCGTCTTGTTAAGCTACTGCGACCTGCACGTCTCTTCCAAGGGGCATTTAAACTGTCTTTTTAAGCTTCTGCGACCTGCACGTCTCTTCCAAGGGGCATTTAAACCTTCTTATTAAGCTACTGCGACCAGCACTTCTCTTCCAAGGGGCATTTAAACTGTCTTGTTAAGCTACTGCGACCTGCATGTCTCTTCCAAGGGGCATTTAAACCGTCTTGTTAAGCTACTGCGACCTCCACCGCTCTTCCAAGTGGCATTTAAACCGTCTTGTTAAGCTACTGCGACCTGAATGTCTCTTCCAAGGGGCATTTAAACCGTTTGTTAAGCTACTGCGACCTGCACGTCTCTTCCAAGGGGCATTTAAACCGTCTTGTTAAGCTACTGCGACCTCCACCTCTCTTCCAAGGGGCATTTAAACCATCTTGTTAAGCTACTGCAAACTGCACGTCTCTTCCAAGGGGCATTTAAACCGTCTTGATAAGCTACTGCGACCTGCAAGCCTATTCCAAGAGGCATTTAAACCCTCTTGTTAAGCTACTGCAACCTGCAAGTCTCTTTCAAGGGGGATTTAAACTGTCTTGTTAAGCTACTGCGACCTGCACGTCTCTTCCAAGGGGCATTTAAACTGTCTTGTTAAGCTACTGCGACCTGCACGTCTCTTCCAAGGGGCATTTAAACCTTCTTATTAAGCTACTGCGACTTGCACATCTCTTCCAATGGGCATTTAAACTGTCTTGTTAAGCTACTGCGACCTCCACTCCTCTTCCAAGTGGCGTTTAAACCATCTTGTTAAGCTACTGCGACCTGCAATTCTCCTCCAAGGCGCATTTAAGCCATCTTGTTAAGCTACTTCGACCTGCACGTCTCTTCCAAGGGTCATTTAAACCATCTTATTAAGCTACTGCGACCTGCACGTCTCTTCCAAGGGGTATTTAAACTGTCTTGATAAGCTACTGCGACCTCCACCGCTCTTCCAAGGGGCATTTAAACCATCTTGTTAAGCTACTGCGACCTGCATGTCTCTTCCAAGGGGCATTTAAACTGTCTTGTTAAGCTGCTGCGACCTGTATGTCTCTTCCAAGAGGCATTTAAACCGTCTTATTAAGCTACTGCGACCTGCACGTCTCTTCCAAGGGGAATTTAAACCGTCTTGTTAAGCTACTGCGACCCGCACGTCTCTTCCAAGGGGCATTTAAACCGTCTTGTTAAGCTACTACGACCTGCACTTCTCTTCCAAGGGGCATTTAAACTGTCTTATTAAGCTACTGCGACCTGCAGGTCTCTTCCAAGGGGCATTTAACCCGTCTTGTTAAGCTACTGCGACCACCACCGCTCTTCCAATGGGCATTTAATCCGTCTTGTTAAGCTACTGCTACCTGCACGTCTCTACCAAGGGGCATTTAAACCATCTTGTTAAGCTACTGCGACCTGCACGTCTCTTCCAAGGGGCATTTAAACCGTCTTTTAAGCTACTGCGACCTCCACCGCTCTTCCAAGGGGCATTTAAACCGTCTTGTTAAGCTATTGCGACCTGCACGTCCCTTCCAAGGGGCATTGAAACCGTCTTTTTAAGCTACTGCGACCTCCACCGCTCTTTCAAGGGGCATTTAAACCGTCTTGTTAAGCTACTGCGACCTGAATGTCTCTTACAAGGGTCATTTAAACCGTCTTATTAAGCTACTGCGTACTGCATGTCTCTTCCAAGGGGCATTTAAACTGTCTTGTTAAGCTACTGCGACCTCCACCGCTCTTCCAATGGGCATTTAAACCGTCTTGTTAAGCTACTGCGACCTGCACGTCTCTTCAAAGGGGCATTTAAACTGTCTTGTTAAGCTGCTGCGACCTCCACTTCTCTTCCAGGGAGCATTTAAAGCGTCTTGTTAAGCTACTGCGACCTCCACTTCTCTTCCAGGGGGCATTTAAATCGTCTTGTTTAGCTACTGCGACCTGCACGTCTCTTCCAAGGGGCATATAAACCGTCTTGTTAAGCTACTGCGACCTGCACGTCTCTTCCAAGGGGCATTTAAACCGTCTTGTTAAGCTGCTGTAACCTCCACCATTTTTCCAAGGGGCATTTAAACCGTCTAGTTAAGCTACTGCGACCTGCACATCTCTTCCAAGGGGTATTTAAACCGTCTTGTTAAGATTCTGCGACCTGCACGTCTCTTTCAAGGGGCATTTAAACTGTCTTGTTAAGCTACTGCGACCTGCACGTCTCTTCCAAGGGGCATGTAAACTGTCTTGTTAAGCTATGCGACCTCCACCTCTCTTCCAAGGGGCATTTAAACCATCTTGTTAAGCTACTGCGACATGCACGTCTCTTCCAAGTGGCATTTAAACCGTCTTGTTAAGATACAGCGACCGGCACGTCTCTTCCAAGGGGCATTTAAACAGTCTTTTTAAGCTGCTGCGACCTGCATGTCTCTTCTAATGGGCATTTAAACCGTCTTCTTAAGCTACTGCGACCTCCACCGCTCTTCCAAGGGGCATTTAAAACATCTTGGTAAGCTACTGCGACCTGTAAGACTATTCCAAGGGGCATTTAAACCCTCTTGTTAAGCTACTGCAACCTGCACGTCTCTTCCATGGGCGATTTAAACTGTCTTGTTAAGCTACTGCGACCTGCACGTCTCTTCCAAGGGGCATTTGAACCATCTTGTTAAGCTACTGCGACCTGCACGTCTCTTCCAAGGGTCATTTAAACCTTCGTATTAAGCTACTGCGACGTGCACGTCTCTTCCAAGGGGTATTAAACTGTCTTGTTAAGCTACTGCGACCTCCACCGCTCTTCCAAGTGGCATTCAAACCGTCTTGTTAAGCTACTGCAACCTGCACTTCTCTTCCAAGTGGCATTTAAACCGTCTTGTTAAGCTACTGCGACCTGCACGTCTCTTCCAAGGGACATTTAAACCGTCTTATTAAGCTACTGCAACCTGCACTTCTCTTACAAGGGGTATTTAAACTGTCTTGTTTAGCTACTGCGACCTCCACCGCTCTTCCAAGGGGCATTTAAACCATCTTGTTAAGCTACTGCGACCTGCACGTCTCTTTCAAGGGGCATTTAAACCGTCTTGTTAAGCTACTGCGACCGGCACGTCTCTTCCAAGGGGAATTTAAACCGTCTTGTTAAGCTACTGCGACATGCACGTCTCTTCCAAGGGGCATTTCAACCGTCTTGTTAAGCTACTGCTACCTGCATGTCTCTACCAAGGGGCATTTAAACCATCTTTTTAAGCTACTGCGACCTGCACGTCTCTTCCAAGGAGCATTTAAACCGTCTTGTTAAGCTACTGCGACTTGCACGTCTCTTACAAGGGGCATTTAAACCGTCTTGTTAAGCTATTGTAACCTCCACCACTTTTCCAAGGGGCATTTAAACAGTCTTGTTAAGCTACTGCTACATGCACGTCTCTTCCAAGGGGCATTTTAACCGTCTTATTAAGCTACTGCGACCTGCACGTCTCTTCCAAGGCGTATTTTAACTATATTGTTAAGCTACTGCGACCTCCACCTCTCTTCCAAGGGACATTTAAACCGTCTTGTTAAGCTACTGCGACCTGCACGTCTCTTCCAAGGGGCATTTAAACCGTCTTTTTAAGCTACTGTGACCTGCACGTCTCTTCCAAGGGTCATTTAAACCCTCGTATTAAGCTACTGCGACCTGCACTTCTCTTCCAAGGGGTATTTAAACTGTCTTGTTAAGCTACTGCGACCTCCACCGCTCTTCCAAGTGGCATTCAAACCGTCTTGTTAAGCTACTGCGACCTGCACTTCTCTTCCAAGTGGCATTTAAACCGTCTTGTTGAGCTACTTCGACCTGCACGTCTCTTCCAAGGGACATTTAAACCGTCTTATTAAGCTACTGCGACCTGCACTTCTCTTCCAAGGGGTATTTAAACTGTCTTGTTAAGCTACTGCGACCTCCACCGCTCTTCCAAGGGGCATTTAAACCATCCTGTTAAGCTACTGCGACCTGCACGTCTCTTTCAAGGGGCATTTAAACCATCTTGTTAAGCTACTGCGACCGGCACGTCTCTTCCAAGGAGCATTTAAACCGTCTTGTTAAGCTACTGCGACTTGCACGTCTCTTACAAGGGGCATTTAAACCGTCTTGTTAAGCTATTGTAACCTCCACCACTTTTCCAAGGGGCATTTAAACCGTCTTGTTAAGCTACTGCGATATGCACGTCTCTTCCAAGGGGCATTTTAACCGTCTTATTAAGCTATTGCGACCTGCAAGTCTCTTCCAAGGGGTATTTTAACTATATTGTTAAGCTACTGCGACCTCCACCTATCTTCCAAGGGACATTTAAACCGTCTTGTTAAGCTACTGCGACCTGCACGTCTCTTCCAATGGGCATTTAAACCGTCTTGTTAAGCTACTGCGACCTGCACGTCTCTTCCAAGGGTCATTTAAACCTTCGTATTAAGCAACTGCGACCTGCACGTCTCTTCCAAGGGGTATTTAAACTGTCTTGTTAAGCTACTGCGACCTCCACCGCTCTTCCAAGTGGCATACAAACCATCTTGTTAAGCTACTGCGACTTGCACTTCTCTTCCAAGTGGAATTTAAACCGTCTTGTTGAGCTACTGCGACCTGCACGTCTCTTCCAAGGGTCATTTAAACCTTCGTATTAAGCTACTGCGAAATGCACGTCTCTTCCAAGGGGTATTTAAACTGTCTTGTTAAGCTACTGCGACCTCCACCGCTCTTCCAAGTGGCATTCAAACCGTCTTGTTAAGCTACTGCGACTTGCACTTCTCTTCCAAGAGGCATTTAAACCGTCTTGTTAAGCTACTGCGACCTGCACTTCTCTTCCAAGTGGCATTTAAACCGTCTTGTTGAGCTACTGCGACCTGCACGTCTCTTCCAAGGGAGATTTAAACCGTCCTATTAAGCTACTGCGACCTGCACTTCTCTTCCAAGGGGTATTTAAACTCTCTTGTTAAGCTACTGCGACCTCCACCGCTCTTCCAAGGGGCATTTAAACCATCTTGTTAAGCTACTGCGACCTGCACGTCTCTTTCAAGGGGCATTTAAACCGTCTTGTTAAGCTACTGCGACCAGCACTTCTCTTCCAAGGGGCATTTAAACCGTCTTTTTAAGCTACTGCGACATGCACGTCTCTTCCAAGGGGCATTTCAACCGTCTTGTTAAGCTACTGCTATCTGCATGTCTCTACCAAGAGGCATTTAAACCGTCTTTTTAAGCTACTGCGACCTGCATGTCTCTTCCAAGTAGCATTTAAACCGTCTTGTTAAGCTACTGCGACTTGCACGTCTCTTCCAAGGAGCATTTAAACCGTCTTGTTAAGCTAATGCGACCTGCATGTCTCTTACAAGGGTCATTTAAACCGTCTTATTAAGCTACTGCGACCTGCACGTCTCTTCAAACGGGCATTTAAACTGTCTTGTTAAGCTGCTGCGACCTCCACTTCTCTTCCAGGGAGCATTTAAACCGTCTTGTTAAGCTACTGCGACCTCCACTTCTCTTCCAGGGGGCATTTAAACC
Source organism: Phyllobates terribilis (assembly GCF_046119375.1). Lineage (NCBI taxonomy): Eukaryota > Metazoa > Chordata > Amphibia > Anura > Dendrobatidae > Phyllobates > Phyllobates terribilis. Next base: position 3,557,456 of record NW_027362921.1, on the reverse strand, counting down.
GTCTTGTTAAGCTACTGCAACCTGATCTTCTCTTCCAAGGGGCATTTAAACCGTCTTGTTAAGCTACTGCGACCTGCACGTCTCTTCCAAGTCGCATTTAAACCGTCTTTTTAAGTTACTGCAACTTGAACGTCTCTTCCAAGGGGCATTTTAACAGTCTTGTTAAGCTACTGTAACCTCCACCACTTTTCCACGGGGCATTTAAAACGTCTTATTAAGCTAATGCGACCTTCACATCTCTTCCAAGGGGCATTTAAAGCATCTTGTTAAGCTACTGCGACCTGCATGTCTCTTCCAAGGGACATATAAACCGTCGTGTTAAGCTACTGCGACCTGCACGTCTCTTCCAAGGGGCATTTAAACCGTCTTGTTAAGCTGCTGTAACCTCCACCATTTTTCCAAGGGGCATTTAAACCGTCTTGTTAAGCTACTGCGACCTGCACATCTCTTCCAAGTGGTATTTAAACCGTCTCGTTAAGATGCTGCGACCTGCACGTCTCTTTCAAGGGGCATTTAAACTGTCTTGTTAAGCTACAGCGACCTGCACGTCTCTTCCAAGGGGCATTTAAACCATCTTGTTAAGCTATGCGACCTCCACCTCTCTTCCAAGGGGCATTTAAACCATCTTGTTAAGCTACTGCGACATGCACGTCTCTTCCAAGTGGCATTTAAACCGTCTTGTTAAGCTACTCCGACCAGCACGATTCTACCAAGGTACATTTAAACCGCCTTATTAAGCTACTGCGACCGGCAAGTCTCTTCCAAGGGGCATTTAAACCATCTTGTTAAGCTACTGCGACCTGCACGTCTCTTCCAAGGGGCATTTAAACCATCTTACTAAGCTACTGCGATCTGCACGTCTCTTCCAAGGGGCATTTAAGATGTCTTGTTAAGCTACTGAGACCTCCACCTCTCTTCCAAGGGGCATTTAAACCGTCTTGTTAAGCTACTACTACTTGCACGTCTCTTCCAAGGGGCATTAAAACTGTCTTGCTAAGCTGCTGCGACCTCCACCACTCTTCCAAGGGGCATTTAAACCATCTTGTTAAGCTACTTCGACCTGCTCGTCTCTTCCAAGGGGCATTTAAACCGTCTTGTTATGCTACTGCAACCTGCACGTCTCTTCCAAGGCGCATTTAAACCGTCTTTTTAAGCTACTTTGACTTGCACGTCTCTTCCAAGGGGCATTTAAACCGTCTTGTTAAGCTACTGTAACCTCCACCACTTTTCCAAGGGGCATTTAAACCGTCTTGTTAAGCTACTGCTACCTGCACGTCTCTTCCAAGGAGCATTTAAACTGTCTTGTTAAGCTACTGCGACCTCCACCGCTCTTCCAAGGGGCATTTAAACAGTCTTGTTAAGCTACTGCAACCTGCTCGTCTCTTCCAAGGGGCATTTAAACCATCTTGTTAAGCTACTGCGACCTGCATATCTCTTCCAAGGTGCATTTAAACCGTCTTGTTAAGCCACTGCGACCTGCACGTCTCTTCCAAGGGGCATTTTAACCGTCTTATTAAGCTACTGTAACCTCCACCACTTTTCCAAGGGGCATTTAAACCGTCTTTTTAAGCTGCTGCGACCTGCATGTCTCTTCCAATGGGCATTTAAACCGTCTTCTTAAGCTTCTGCGACCTCCACCGCTCTTCCAAGGGGCATTTAAACCATCTTGGTAAGCTACTGCGACCTGTAAGACTATTCCAAGGGGCATTTAAACCCTCTTGTTAAGCTACTGCAACCTGCACGTCTCTTCCAAGGGGAATTTAAACTGTCTTCTTAAGCTACTGCGACTTGCACTTCTCTTCCAAGGGGCATTTAAACCATCTTGTTAAGCTACTGCTACCAGCACGTCTCTTCCAAGAGGCATTTAAACCTTCGTATTAAGCTACTGCGACCTGCACGTCTCTTCCAAGGGGTATTTAAACTGTCTTGTTAAGCTACTGCGACCTCCACCGCTCTTCCAAGTGGCATTCAAACCGTCTTGTTAAGCTACTGCGACCTGCACTTCTCTTCCAAGGGGCATTTAAACCGTCTTGTTAAGCTACTGCTACCTGCACGTCTCTTCCAAGGAGCATTTAAACTGTCTTGTTAAGCTACTGCGACCTCCACCGCTCTTCCAAGGGGCATTTAAACCGTCTTGTTAAGCTACTGCAACCTGCTCGTCTCTTCCAAGGGGCATTTAAACCGTTTTGTTAAGCTACTGCGACCTGCACGTCTCTTCCAAGGCGCATTTAAACTGTCTTTTTAAGCTACTGCGACTTGCACGTCTCTTCCAAGGAGCATTTTAACCGTCTTATTAAGCTACTGTAACCTCCACCACTTTTCCAGGGGGCATTTAAACCATCTTGTTAAGCTACTGCGACCTGCATATCTCTTCCAAGGTGCATTTAAACCGTCTTGTTAAGCCACTGCGACCTGCACGTCTCTTCCAAGGGACATTTAAACCGTCTTGTTAAGCTACTGCGACCTGCACGTCTCTTCCAAGGGTCATTTAAACCCTCGTATTAAGCTACTGCGACCTGCACTTCTCTTCCAAGGGGAATTTAAACTGTCTTGTTAAGCTACTGCGACCTCCACCGCTCTTCCAAGTGGCATTCAAACCGTCTTGTTAAGCTACTGCGACCTGCACTTCTCTACCAAGTGGCATTTAAACCGTCTTGTTGAGCTACTTCGACCTGCACGTCTCTTCCAAGGGACATTTAAACCGTCTTATTAAGCTACTGCGACCTGCACTTCTCTTCCATGGGGTATTTAAACTGTCTTGTTAAGCTACTGCGACCTCCACCGCTCTTCCAAGGGGCATTTAAGCCATCCTGTTAAGCTACTGCGACCTGCACGTCTCTTACAAGGGGCATTTAAACCGTCTTGTTAAGCTATTGTAACCTCCACCACTTTTCCAAGGGGCATTTAAACCGTCTTGTTAAGCTACTGCGATATGCACGTCTCTTCCAAGGGGCATTTTAACCGTCTTATTAAGCTATTGCGACCTGCAAGTTTCTTCCAAGGGGTATTTTAACTATATTGTTAAGCTACTGCGACCTCCACCTATCTTCCAAGGGACATTTAAACCGTCTTGTTAAGCTACTGCGACCTGCACGTCTCTTCCAATGGGCATTTAAACCGTCTTGTTAAGCTACTGCGACCTGCACGTCTCTTCCAAGGGTCATTTAAACCTTCGTATTAAGCAACTGCGACCTGCACGTCTCTTCCAAGGGGTATTTAAACTGTCTTGTTAAGCTACTGCGACCTCCACCGCTCTTCCAAGTGGCATACAAACCGTCTTGTTAAGCTACTGCGACTTGCACTTCTCTTCCAAGTGGAATTTAAACCGTCTTGTTGAGCTACTGCGACCTGCACGTCTCTTCCAAGGGTCATTTAAACCTTCGTATTAAGCTACTGCGACCTGCACGTCTCTTCCAAGGGGTATTTAAACTGTCTTGTTAAGCTACTGCGACCTCCACCGCTCTTCCAAGTGGCATTCAAACCGTCTTGTTAAGCTACTGCGACTTGCACTTCTCTTCCAAGTGGCATTTAAACCGTCTTGTTAAGCTACTGCGACCTGCACTTCTCTTCCAAGTGGCATTTAAACCGTCTTGTTGAGCTACTGCGACCTGCACGTCTCTTCCAAGGGTGATTTAAACCGTCTTATTAAGCTACTGCGACCTGCACTTCTCTTCCAAGGGGTATTTAAACTGTCTTGTTAAGCTACTGCGACCTCCACCGCTCTTCCAAGGGGCATTTAAACCGTCTTTTTAAGCTACTGCGACATGCACGTCTCTTCCAAGGGGCATTTCAACCGTCTTGTTAAGCTAGTGCTACCTGCATGTCTCTACCAAGAGGCATTTAAACCGTCTTTTTAAGCTACTGCGACCTGCATGTCTCTTCCAAGTAGCATTTAAACCGTCTTGTTAAGCTACTGCGACTTGCATGTCTCTTCCAAGGAGCATTTAAACCGTCTTGTTAAGCTACTGCGACCTGCATGTCCCTTACAAGGGTCATTTAAACCGTCTTATTAAGCTACTGCGTACTGCATGTCTCTTCCAAGGGGCATTTAAACCGTCTTGTTAAGCTACTGCGACCTGCACGTCTCTTCCAAGTGGCATTTAAACCGTCTTGTTGAGCTACTTCGACCTGCACGTCTCTTCCAAGGGACATTTAAACCGTCTTATTAAGCTACTGCGACCTGCACTTCTCTTCCATGGGGTATTTAAACTGTCTTGTTAAGCTACTGCGACCTCCACTGCTCTTCCAAGGGGCATTTAAGCCATCCTGTTAAGCTACTGCGACCTGCACGTCTCTTACAAGGGGCATTTAAACCGTCTTGTTAAGCTATTGTAACCTCCACCACTTTTCCAAGGGGCATTTAAACCGTCTTGTTAAGCTACTGCGATATGCACGTCTCTTCCAAGGGGCATTTTAACCGTCTTATTAAGCTATTGCGACCTGCAAGTCTCTTCCAAGGGGTATTTTAACTATATTGTTAAGCTACTGCGACCTCCACCTATCTTCCAAGGGACATTTAAACCGTCTTGTTAAGCTACTGCGACCTGCACGTCTCTTCCAATGGGCATTTAAACCGTCTTGTTAAGCTACTGCGACCTGCACGTCTCTTCCAAGGGTCATTTAAACCTTCGTATTAAGCAACTGCGACCTGCACGTCTCTTCCAAGGGGTATTTAAACTGTCTTGTTAAGCTACTGCGACCTCCACCGCTCTTCCAAGTGGCATACAAACCGTCTTGTTAAGCTACTGCGACTTGCACTTCTCTTCCAAGTGGAATTTAAACCGTCTTGTTGAGCTACTGCGACCTGCACGTCTCTTCCAAGGGTCATTTAAACCTTCGTATTAAGCTACTGCGACCTGCACGTCTCTTCCAAGGGGTATTTAAACTGTCTTGTTAAGCTACTGCGACCTCCACCGCTCTTCCAAGTGGCATTCAAACCGTCTTGTTAAGCTACTGCGACTTGCACTTCTCTTCCAAGTGGCATTTAAACCGTCTTGTTAAGCTACTGCGACCTGCACTTCTCTTCCAAGTGGCATTTAAACCGTCTTGTTGAGCTACTGCGACCTGCACGTCTCTTCCAAGGGTGATTTAAACCGTCTTATTAAGCTACTGCGACCTGCACTTCTCTTCCAAGGGGTATTTAAACTGTCTTGTTAAGCTACTGCGACCTCCACCGCTCTTCCAAGGGGCATTTAAACCATCTTGTTAAGCTACTGCGACCTGCACGTCTCTTTCAAGGGGCATTTAAACCGTCTTGTTAAGCTACTGCGACCGGCACTTCTCTTCCAAGGGGCATTTAAACCGTCTTTTTAAGCTACTGCGACATGCACGTCTCTTCCAAGGGGCATTTCAACCGGCTTGTTAAGCTAGTGCTACGTGCATGTCTCTACCAAGAGGCATTTAAACCGTCTTTTTAAGCTACTGCGACCTGCATGTCTCTTCCAAGTAGCATTTAAACCGTCTTGTTAAGCTACTGCGACTTGCATGTCTCTTCCAAGGAGCATTTAAACCGTCTTGTTAAGCTACTGCGACCTGCATGTCCCTTACAAGGGTCATTTAAACCGTCTTATTAAGCTACTGCGTACTGCATGTCTCTTCCAAGGGGCATTTAAACCGTCTTGTTAAGCTACTGCGACCTGCACGTCTCTTCAAAGGGGCATTTAAACTGTCTTGTTAAGCTGCTGCGACCTCCACTTCTCTTCCAGGGAGCATTTAAACCGTTTTGTTAAGCTACTGCGACCTCCACTTCTCTTCCAGGGGGCATTTAAACCGTCTTGTTAAGCTACTGCAACCTGATCTTCTCTTCCAAGGGGCATTTAAACCGTCTTGTTAAGCTACTGCGACCTGCACGTCTCTTCCAAGTCGCATTTAAACCATCTTTTTAAGTTACTGCAACTTGAACGTCTCTTCCAAGGGGCATTTTAACAGTCTTGTTAAGCTACTGTAACCTCCACCACTTTTCCACGGGGCATTTAAAACGTCTTATTAAGCTAATGCGACCTTCACATCTCTTCCAAGGGGCATTTAAAGCATCTTGTTAAGCTACTGCGACCTGCATGTCTCTTCCAAGGGACATATAAACCGTCGTGTTAAGCTACTGCGACCTGCACGTCTCTTCCAAGGGGCATTTAAACCGTCTTGTTAAGCTGCTGTAACCTCCACCATTTTTCCAAGATGCATTTAAACCGTCTTGTTAAGCTACTGCGACCTGCACATCTCTTCCAAATGGTATTTAAACCGTCTCGTTAAGATGCTGCGACCTGCACGTTTCTTTCAAGGGGCATTTAAACTGTCTTGTTAAGCTACAGCGACCTGCACTTCTCTTCCAAGGGGCATTTAAACCATCTTGTTAAGCTATGCGACCTCCACCTCTCTTCCAAGGGGCATTTAAACCATCTTGTTAAGCTACTGCGACATGCACGTCTCTTCCAAGTGGCATTTAAACCGTCTTGTTAAGCTACTCCGACCAGCACGATTCTACCAAGGTACATTTAAACCGCCTTATTAAGCTACTGCGACCGGCAAGTCTCTTCCAAGGGGCATTTAAACCATCTTGTTAAGCTACTGCGACCTGCACGTCTCTTCCAAGGGGCATTTAAACCATCTTACTAAGCTACTGCGATCTGCACGTCTCTTCCAAGGGGCATTTAAGATGTCTTGTTAAGCTACTGAGACCTCCACCTCTCTTCCAAGGGGCATTTAAACCGTCTTGTTAAGCTACTACTACTTGCACGTCTCTTCCAAGGGGCATTAAAACTGTCTTGCTAAGCTGCTGCGAGCTCCACCACTCTTCCAAGGGGCATTTAAACCGTCTTGTTAAGCTACTTCGACCTGCTCGTCTCTTCCAAGGGGCATTTAAACCGTCTTGTTATGCTACTGCAACCTGCACGTCTCTTCCAAGGTGCATTTAAACCGTCTTTTTAAGCTACTTTGACTTGCACGTCTCTTCCAAGGGGCATTTAAACCGTCTTGCTAAGCTACTGTAACCTCCACCACTTTTCCAAGGGGCATTTAAACCGTCTTGTTAAGCTACTGCTACCTGCACGTCTCTTCCAAGGAGCATTTAAACTGTCTTGTTAAGCTACTGCGACCTCCACCGCTCTTCCAAGGGGCATTTAAACAGTCTTGTTAAGCTACTGCAACCTGCTCGTCTCTTCCAAGGGGTATTTAAACCATCTTGTTAAGCTACTGCGACCTGCATATCTCTTCCAAGGTGCATTTAAACCGTCTTCTTAAGCCACTGCGACCTGCACGTCTCTTCCAAGGGGCATTTTAACCGTCTTATTAAGCTACTGTAACCTCCACCACTTTTCCAAGGGGCATTTAAACCGTCTTTTTAAGCTGCTGCGACCTGCATGTCTCTTCCAATGGGCATTTAAACCGTCTTCTTAAGCTACTGCGACCTCCACCGCTCTTCCAAGGGGCATTTAAACCATCTTGGTAAGCTACTGCGACCTGTAAGACTATTCCAAGGGGCATTTAAACCCTCTTGTTAAGCTACTGCAACCTGCACGTCTCTTCCAACGGGAATTTAAACTGTCTTGTTAAGCTACTGCGACTTGCACTTCTCTTCCAAGGGGCATTTAAACCATCTTGTTAAGCTACTGCTACCAGCACGTCTCTTCCAAGAGGCATTTAAACCTTCGTATTAAGCTACTGCGACCTGCACGTCTCTTCCAAGGGGTATTTAAACTGTCTTGTTAAGCTACTGCGACCTCCACCGCTCTTCCAAGTGGCATTCAAACCGTCTTGTTAAGCTACTGCGACCTGCACTTCTCTTCCAAGGGGCATTTAAACCGTCTTGTTAAGCTACTGCTACCTGCACGTCTCTTCCAAGGAGCATTTAAACTGTCTTGTTAAGCTACTGCGACCTCCACCGCTCTTCCAAGGGGCATTTAAACCGTCTTGTTAAGCTACTGCAACCTGCTCGTCTCTTCCAAGGGGCATTTAAACCGTTTTGTTAAGCTACTGCGACCTGCACGTCTCTTCCAAGGCGCATTTAAACTGTCTTTTTAAGCTACTGCGACTTGCACGTCTCTTCCAAGGAGCATTTTAACCGTCTTATTAAGCTACTGTAACCTCCACCACTTTTCCAGGGGGCATTTAAACCATCTTGTTAAGCTACTGCGACCTGCATATCTCTTCCAAGGTGCATTTAAACCGTCTTGTTAAGCCACTGCGACCTGCACGTCTCTTCCAAGGGACATTTAAACCGTCTTGTTAAGCTACTGCGACCTGCACGTCTCTTCCAAGGGGCATTTAAACCCTCGTATTAAGCTACTGCGACCTGCACTTCTCTTCCAAGGGGAATTTAAACTGTCTTGTTAAGCTACTGCGACCTCCACCGCTCTTCCAAGTGGCATTCAAACCGTCTTGTTAAGCTACTGCGACCTGCACTTCTCTTCCAAGTGGCATTTAAACCGTCTTGTTGAGCTACTTCGACCTGCACGTCTCTTCCAAGGGACATTTAAACCATCTTATTAAGCTACTGCGACCTGCACTTCTCTTCCATGGGGTATTTAAACTGTCTTGTTAAGCTACTGCGACCTCCACCGCTCTTCCAAGGGGCATTTAAGCCATCCTGTTAAGCTACTGCGACCTGCACTTCTCTTACAAGGGGCATTTAAACCGTCTTGTTAAGCTATTGTAACCTCCACCACTTTTCCAAGGGGCATTTAAACCGTCTTGTTAAGCTACTGCGATATGCACGTCTCTTCCAAGGGGCATTTTAACCGTCTTATTAAGCTATTGCGACCTGCAAGTCTCTTCCAAGGGGTATTTTAACTATATTGTTAAGCTACTGCGACCTCCACCTATCTTCCAAGGGACATTTAAACCGTCTTGTTAAGCTACTGCGACCTGCACGTCTCTTCCAAGGGTCATTTAAACCTTCGTATTAAGCAACTGCGACCTGCACGTCTCTTCCAAGGGGTATTTAAACTGTCTTGTTAAGCTACTGCGACCTCCACCGCTCTTCCAAGTGGCATACAAACCGTCTTGTTAAGCTACTGCGACTTGCACTTCTCTTCCAAGTGGAATTTAAACCGTCTTGTTGAGCTACTGCGACCTGCACGTCTCTTCCAAGGGTCATTTAAACCTTCGTATTAAGCTACTGCGACCTGCACGTCTCTTCCAAGGGGTATTTAAACTGTCTTGTTAAGCTACTGCGACCTCCACCGCTCTTCCAAGTGGCATTCAAACCGTCTTTTTAAGCTACTGCGACTTGCACTTCTCTTCCAAGTGGCATTTAAACCGTCTTGTTAAGCTACTGCGACCTGCACTTCTCTTCCAAGTGGCATTTAAACCGTCTTGTTGAGCTACTGCGACCTGCACGTCTCTTCCAAGGGTGATTTAAACCGTCTTATTAAGCTACTGCGACCTGCACTTCTCTTCCAAGGGGTATTTAAACTGTCTTGTTAAGCTACTGCGACCTCCACCGCTCTTCCAAGGGGCATTTAAACCATCTTGTTAAGCTACTGCGACCTGCACGTCTCTTTCAAGGGGCATTTAAACCGTCTTGTTAAGCTACTGCGACCGGCACTTCTCTTCCAAGGGGCATTTAAACCGTCTTTTTAAGCTACTGCGACATGCACGTCTCTTCCAAGGGGCATTTCAACCGTCTTGTTAAGCTAGTGCTACCTGCATGTCTCTACCAAGAGGCATTTAAACCGTCTTTTTAAGCTACTGCGACCTGCATGTCTCTTCCAAGTAGCATTTAAACCGTCTTGTTAAGCTACTGCGACTTGCATGTCTCTTCCAAGGAGCATTTAAACCGTCTTGTTAAGCTACTGCGACCTGCATGTCCCTTACAAGGGTCATTTAAACCGTCTTATTAAGCTAATGCGTACTGCATGTCTCTTTCAAGGGGCATTTAAACCGTCTTGTTAAGCTACTGCGACCTGCACGTCTCTTCAAAGGGGCATTTAAACTGTCTTGTTAAGCTGCTGCGACCTCCACTTCTCTTCCAGGGAGCATTTAAACCGTCTTGTTAAGCTACTGCGACCTCCACTTCTCTTCCAGGGGGCATTTAAACCGTCTTGTTAAGCTACTGCAACCTGATCTTCTCTTCCAAGGGGCATTTAAAACGTCTTGTTAAGCTACTGCGACCTGCACGTCTCTTCCAAGTCGCATTTAAACCATCTTTTTAAGTTACTGCAACTTGAACGTCTCTTCCAAGGGGCATTTAAACCGTCTTGTTAAGCTACTGCGACCTGCACTTCTCTTCCAAGGGGCATTTAAACTGTCTTGTTAAGCTACTGCGACATGCACGTCTCTTCCAAGGGACTTTTAAACCGTCTTATTAAGCTACTGCGACCTGCACGTCTCTTCCAATGGGTATTTAAACTGTCTTTTTAAGCTACTGCGACCTCCACCGCTCTTCCAAGGGGCATTTAAACCATCTTGTTAAGCTACTGCGACCTGCACGTCTCTTCCAAGGGGCATTTAAACCGTCTTGTTAAGCTACTGCGACCGGCACGTCTCTTCCAAGGGGCATTTAAACCGTCTTGTTAAGCTACTGCGACATGCACATCTCTTCCAAGGGGCATTTAAACCGTCTTGCTAAGATACTGTAACCTCCAACACTTTTCCAATGGGCATTTCAACCGTCTTGTTAAGCTACTGCGACCTGCATGTCGCTAACAAGGGGCATTTAAACCGTCTTTTTAAGATACTGCGACCTGCAAGTCTCTTCCAAGGGGAATTTTAACAGTCTTATTAAGCTACTGCGACCTGCACGTCTCTTCCAAAGGGTATTTAAACTATCTTGTTAAGCTACTGCGACCTGCACGTCTCTTCCAAGGGGCATTTAAACCGTTTTGTTAAGCTACTGCGACCTGCACGTCTTTTCCAAGGGGCATTTAAACTGTCATGTTATGCTAATGCGACCTCCACCGCTCTTCCAAGGGGCAATTAAACCATCTTGTTAAGCTACTGCGACCTGCACGTCTGTTCCAAGGGGCATTTAAAACATCTTATTAAGCTACTGCGACCTGCATGTCTCTTCCAAGGGGCATTTAAACCGTCTTGTTAAGCTACTGCGACTTGCACGTCTCTTCCAAGGGTCATTTAAACCGTCTTGTTAAGCTACTGTAACCTCCACCTCTCTTCCAAGGGGCAATTAAACCTTCTTGTTAAGCTACTGCGACCTACATGTCTCTTCCAAGGTGCATTTAAACCATCTTGTTAAGCCACTGCGACCTGCACGTCTCTTCCAAGGGGCATTTAAACCGTCTTGTTAAGCTACTGCGACCGGCACGTCTCTTCCAAGGGGCATTTAAACCGTCTTGTTAAGCTACTGCGACATGCACGTCTCTTCCAAGGGGCATTTAAACCGTCTTGCTAAGATACTGTAACCTCCACCACTTTTCCAAGGGGCATTTAAACCGTCTTGTTAAGCTACTGCGACCTACATGTCTCTTCCAAGGGGCATTTAAACCATCTTGTTAAGCTACTGCTACCTGCTCGTCTCTTCCAAGGGGCATTTAAACTGTCTTATTAAGCTACTGAGACCTGCACGTCACTTCCAAGGGGCATTTAAACTGTCTTGTTAAGCTACTGCGACCTGCACGTCTCTTCCAAGGGGCATTTAAACCGTCATTTTAAGCTACTGCAACCGCCACCACTTTTCCAAGGGGCATTTAAACAGTATTGTTAAGCTACTGCGACCTACACGTCTCTTCCAATGGGCATTTAAACCGTCTTGTTAAGCTACTGCGAACTCCACGTCTCTTCCAAGGGCATTTAAACTGTCTTGTTAAGCTACTGCTACCTGCACGTCTCTTCCAAGGGCCATTTAAACCGTCTTGTTAAGCTACTGCGACCTGCAAGCCTCTTCCAAGGGGCATTTAAACGTCTTGTTAAGCTACTGCGACCTGCACGTCTCTTCCAAGGGACATTTAAACCGTCTTATTAAGCTACTGCGACCTGCACTTCTCTTCCAAGGGGTCTTTAAACTGTCTTGTTAAGCTACTGCGACCTCCACCGCTCTTCAAAGGGGCATTTAAACCATCTTGTTAAGCTACTACGACCTGCACGTCTCTTTCAAGGGGCATTTAATCCGTCTTGTTAAGCTACTGCGACCGGCACGTCTCTTCCAAGGGGCATTTAAACCGTCTTGTTAAGCTACTGCGACATGCACGTCTCTTCCAAGGGGCATTTCAACCGTCTTGTTAAGCTAATGCTACCTGCATGTCTCTACCAAGGGGCATTTAAACAGTCTTTTTAAGCTACTGCGACCTGCACGTCTCTTCCAAGGAGCTTTTAAACCGTCTTGTTAAGCTACTGCGACTTGCACGTCTCTTCCGAGGGGCATTTAAACCGTCTTGTTAAGCTATTGTAACCTCCACCACTTTTCCAAGGGGCATTTAAACCGTCTTGTTAAGCTACTGCGACATGCACGTTTCTTCAAATTGGCATTTTAACCTTCTTATTAAGCTACTGCGACCTGCATGTCTCTTCCAAGGGGTATTTAAACTACAGTTATATGAAAAAGTTTGGGCACCCCTATTAATATTAAGCTTAATGTTTTATAAAAATTGGTGGTTTTGCAACAGCTATTTCAGTTTGATATATGTAATAACTGTTGGACACAGTAATGTTTCTGCCTTGAAATGAGGTTTATTGTACTAACAGAAAATGTGCAATCTGCATTCAAACAAAATTTGACAGGTGCATAAGTATGGGCACCGTTATCATTTTCTTGTTTTAAATACTCCTACCTACTTTTTTCTGACTTACTAAAGCACTTTTTTTGGTTTTGTAATCTCATTGAGCTTTGAACTTCATAGCCAGGTGTATGGAATCATGAGAAAAGCTACTTAAAGTGGCCACTTGCAAGTTGTTCTCCTGTTTGAATCTCCTCTGAAGAGTGGCATCATGGGCTCCTCAAAACAACTGTCAAATGATCTGAAAACAAAGATTATTCAACATAGTTGTTCAGGGGAAGGATACAAAAAGCTGTCTCAGAGATTTAACCTGTCAGTTTCCACTGTGAGGAACATAATAAGGAAATGGAAGAACACAGGGACAGTTCTTGTTAAGGCCAGAAGTGGCAGGCCAAGAAAAATATCAGAAAGGCAGAGAAGGAGAATGGTGAGATCAGTCAAGGACAATCCTCAGTCCACCTCCTGAGAGCTGCAGCATCAACTTGCTGCAGATGTTGTCACTGTGCATCGGTCAAATATCCAACGCACTTTGCACAAGGAGAAGCTGTATGGGAGAGTGATGCGAAAGAAGCCATTTCTGCAAGCACGCCACAAACAGAGTCAGCTGAGGTATGCAAAAGCACATTTGGAGAAGCCAATTTCTTTTCGGAAGAAGGTCCTGTGGACTGATGAAACCAAGATTGAGTTGTTTGGTCATACAAAAAGACGTTATGCATGGCGGCAAAAAAACACAGCATTCCAAGAAAAACACTTGCTACCCACAGTAAAATTTGGTGGAGGTTCCATCATGCTTTGGGGCTGTGTGGCCAATGCCGGCATCGGGAATCTTGTTAAAGTAGAGGGACGCATGGATTCCACTCAGTATCAGCAGATTCTTGACAATAATGTTCAAGAATCAGTGACAAAGTTGAAGTTACGCAGGGGATGGATCTTTCAGCAATGCAATGAACCAAAACACTGCTCCAAATCTACTCAGGCATTCATGCAGAGGAACAATTACAATGTTCTGAAATGGCCATCCCAGTCCCCAGACCTGAATATCATTGAACATCTGTGGGATCATTTGAAGAGGGCTGTCCATGCTCGGCGACCAACAAACTTAACTGAACTGGAATTGTTTGGTAAAGAGGAATGGTCAAAAATACCTTCATCCAGGATCCAGGAAATCATTAAAAGCTACAGGAAGCGACTAGAGGCTGTTATTTTTGCAAAAGGAGGATCTACTAAATATTAATGTCACTTTTCTGGTGAGGTGCCCATATTTATGCACCTGTCAAATTTTGTTTGAATGCAGATTGCACATTTTCTGTTAGTACAATAAACCTCATTTCAAGGCAGAAACATTACTGTGTCCAACAGTTATTACATGTATCAAACTGAAATAGTTGTTGAAAAAACACCAATTTTTATAAAACATTGAGCTTAAGATTAATAGGGGTGCCCAAACTTTTTCATATAACTGTATCTTATTAAGCTATTGCGACCTCCACCTCTCTTCCAAGGGACATTTAAACCGTCTTGTTAAGCTACTGCGACCTGCACGTCTCTTCCAAGGGGCATTTAAACCGTCTTGTTAAGCTACTGTGACTTGCACGTCTCTTCCAAGGGGCATTTAAGCCGTCTTGTTAAGCTACTGTAACCTCCACCACTTTTCCAAGGGGCATTTAAACCGTCTTGTTAAGCTAATGCGACCTGCATGTCTCTTCCAAGGGGCATTTAAACCGTCTTTTTAAGCTACTGCGACCTGCTCGTCTCTTCCAAGGGGCAGTTAAACCGTCTTGTTAAGCTACTGCGACTTGCACTTCTCTTCCAAGGGGCATTTAAAGGATCTTGTTAAGCTACTGTGAACTGCACGTCTCTTCCAAGGCGCATTTAAACCGTCTTTTTAAGCTACTGCGACTTGCACGTCTCTTCCAAGGGGCATTTAAACTGTATTTTTAAGCTACTGTAACCTCAACCACTTTTCCAAGGGGCATTTAAAACGTCTTGTTAAGCTACTGCGACCTGCACGTCTCTTCCAAGGGGCATTTAAACCATCTTCTTAAGCTACTGCAACCTCCACCTCTCTTCCAAGGGGCATTTAAACCATCTTGTTAATCTACTGCGACCTGCACGTCTGTTCCAAGGGGCATTTAAACTGTCTTGTTAAGCTACTGCGACCTGCACGTCTCTTCCAAGGGGCATTTAAACCGTCTTGTTAAGCTACTGCGACTTGCACCTCTCTTCCAAGGGGCATTTAAACCGTCATTTTAAGCTATTGTAACCGCCACCACTTTTCCAAGGGGCATTTAAACAGTATTGTTAAGCTACTGCGACCTGCATGTCTCTTCCAAGGGGCATTTAAACCATCTTGTTAAGCTTCTGCGACCTGCATGTCTCTTCCAAGGGGCATTTAAACCGTCTTGTTAAGATACTGCGAACTCCATCGCTCTTCCAAGGGGCATTTAAACTGTCTTGTTAAGCTACTGCGACCTGCACGTCTCTTCCAAGGGCCATTTAAACCGTGTTGGTAAGCTACTGCGACCTGCAAGCCTCTTCCAAGGGGCATTTATCCAGTCTTATTAAGCTACTGCGACCTGCACGTCTTTTCCAAGAGGCATTTAAACCATCTTGTTAAGCTATTGCGACCTGCACGTCTTTTCCACGGGGCATTTAAAACGTCTTGTTAAGCTACTGCGACCTGCACGTCTCTTCCAAGGGTGCATTTAAACTGTCTTATTAAGCTACTGCGACCTGCAATTATCTTCCAAGGGGCATTTAAACTGACTTGTTAAGCTACTGCGACCTCCACCGCTCTTTCAAGGGGCATTTAAACCATCTTGTTAAGCTACTGATACCTGCACGTCTCTTCCAAGGGGCATTTAAACTGTCTTGTTAAGCTACTGCGACCTCAACCGCTATTCCAAGCGGCATTTAAACCGTCTTGTTAAGCTACTGCGACCTGCTCGTCTCTTCCAATGGGCATTTACACCATCTTGTTAAGCTACTGCGACCTGCATGTCTCTTCCAAGGCGCATTTAAACCGTCTTTTTAAGCAACTGCGACTTGCACGTCTATTCCAAGGGGCATTTAAACCGTCTTGTTAAGCTACTGTAACCTCCACCACTTTTCCAAGGGGCATTTAAACCGTCTTGGTAAGCTACTGCGACCTGCATGTCTCTTCCAAGGGGCATTTAAACTGTCTTGTTAAGCTACTGCGACCTGCATGTCTCTTCCAAGGGGCATTTAAACTGTCTTGTTAAGCCACTGCGACCAGCACGTCTCTTCCAAGGGGCATTTAAACCGTCTTTTTAAGCGGCTGCGACCTGCTTGTCTCTTCCAATGGGCATTTAAACCGTCTTGTTAAGCTACTGCGACCTCCACCGCTCTTCCAAGGGGCATTTAAACCATCTTGTTAAGCTACTGCGACCTGCACGTCTCTTCCAAGGGGCATTTAAACCGTCTTGGTAAGCTACTGCGACCTGCAAGCCTATTCCAAGGGGTATTTAAACCCTCATGTTAAGTTACTGCAACCTGCATGTCTCTTCCAAGGGGGATTTAAACTGTCTTGTTAAGCTACTGCGACCTGCACGTCTCTTCCAAGGGGCATTTAAACCGTCTTGTTAAGATACTGCTATCTGCACGTCTCTTCCAAGGGGCATTTAAACCTTCTTTTAAAGCTACTGTGACTTCACGTCTCTTCCAAGGGGCGTTTAAACTATCTTGTTAAGCTACTGTAACCTCCACCACTTTTCCAAGGGGCATTTAAACCATCTTGTTAAGCTACTGCGACCTGCACTTCTCTTGCAAGGTGCACTTAAACCGTCTTATTAAGCTACTGCGACCTGCACTTCTCTTCCAAGGGGCATTTAAACTGTCTTGTTAAGCTACTGCGACCTGCATGTCTCTTCCAAGGGGCATTTAAACTGTCTTGTTAAGCTACTGCGACCTCCACTGCTCTTTCAAGAGGCATTTGAACCTTCTTGTTAAGCTACTTCTACCTGCACGTCTCTTCCAAGGGGCATTTAAACTGTCTTTTAAAGCTACTGCGACCTCCACCGCTCTTCCAAGGGGCATTTAAACCGTCTTGTTAAGCTACTGCAACCTGCTCGTCTCTTCCAAGGGGCATTTAAACCGTCTTGTTAAGCTACTGCAACCTGCTCGTCTCTTCCAAGGGGCATTTAAACCGTCTTTTTAAGCTACTGCGACTTGCACGTCTCTTCCAAGGGGCATTTTAACCGTCTTATTAAGCTACTGTAACCTCCACCACTTTTCCAAGGGGCATTTAAACCATCTTGTTAAGGTACTGCGACCTGCATATCTCTTCCAAGGTGAATTTAAACCGTCTTGTTAAGCCACTGCGACCTGCACGTCTCTTCCAAGGGGCATTTAAACCGTCTTTTTAAGCTGCTGCGACCTGCATGTCTCTTCCAATGGCATTTAAACCATCTTCTTAAGCTACTACGACCTCCACCGCTCTTCCAAGGGGCATTTAAACCATCTTGGTAAACTACTGCGACCTGCAAGACTATTCCAAGGGGCATTTAAACCCTCTTGTTAAGCTACTGCAACCTGCACGTCTCTTCCAAGGGGGACTTAAACTGTCTTGTTAAGCTACTGCGACCTGCACGTTTCTTCCAAGGGGCATTTAAACCGTCTTGGTAAGCTACTGCGACCTGCAAGACTATTCCAAGGGGCATTTAAACCCTGTTGTTAAGCTACTGCAACCTGCACGTCTCTTCCAAGGGGGATTTAAACCGTCTTGTTAAGCTACTGCGACCTGCACGTCTCTTCCAAGGGGCATTTAAACCTTCTTATTAAGCTACTGCGACCTGCACGTCTCTTTAAAGAGGTATTTAAACTGTCTTGTTAAGCTACTGCGACCTGCACGTCTCTTCCAAGGGGCATTTAAACCGTCTAGTTAAGCTACTGCGACCTGTACGTCTCTTCCAAGGGGCATTTAAACCTTCTTATTAAGCTACTGCGACCTGCACGTCTCTTGCAAAAGGTATTTAAACCGTCGTGTTAAGCTACTGCGACCTGCACTTCCCTTCCAAGTGGCATTTAAACCGTGTTGTTAAGCTACTGCGACCTGCACGTCTCTTCCAAGGGACATTTAAACCGTCTTATTAACCTACTGCGACCTGCACTTCTCTTCCAAGTGGTATTTAAACTGTCTTGTTAAGCTACTGTGACCTCCACCGCTCTTCCAAGGGGCATTTAAACCATCTTGTTAAGCTACTGCGACCTGTACGTCTCTTTCAAGGGGCATTTAAACCGTCTTGTTAAGCTACTGCGACCTGCACGTCTCTTCCAAGGGGCATTTAAACCGTCTTGTTAAGCTACTGCGACATGCACGTCTCTTCCAAGGGGCATTTAAACTGTCTTGTTAAGCTACTGTAACCTCCACCACTTTTCCAAGGGGCATTTAAACCGTCTTGTTAAGCTACTGCGACCTGCATGTCTCTTCCAAGGGGCATTTAAACCGTCTTTTTAAGCTACTGGGACCTGCACGTCTCTTCCAAGGGGCATTTAAACCGTCTTGTAAGCTACTGCGACCTGCACCTCTCTTCCAAGGGGCATTTAAACCGTCATTTTAAGCTATTGTAACCACCACCACTTTTCCAAGGGGCATTTAAATAGTATTGTTGATCTACTGCGACCTGCATGTCTCTTCCAAGAGGCATTTAAACCGTCTTGTTAAGCTTCTGCGACCTGCATGTCTCTTCCAAGGGGCATTTAAACCGTCTTGTTAAGATACTGCGAACTCCACCGCTCTTCCAAGGGGCATTTAAGCTGTCTTGTTAAGCTACTGCGACCTGCATGTCTCTTCCAAGGGCCATTTAAACCGTCTTGGTAAGCTACTGCGACCTGCAAGCCTCTTCCAAGGGGCATTTAACCCGTCTTATTAAGCTACTGCGACCTGCACGTCTTTTCCAAGAGGCATTTAAACCGTCTTGTTAAGCTACTGCGACCTGCACGTCTTTTCCACAGGCATTTAAACCGTCTTGTTAAGCTACTGCGACCTGCACGTCTCTTCCAAGGGGCATTTAAACCGTCTTATTAAGCTACTGCGACCTGCAATTCTCTTCCAAGGGGCATTTAAACTGTCTTGTTAAGCTACTGCGACCTCCACCGCTCTTTCAAGGGGCATTTAAACCGTCTTGTTAAGCTAATGCTACCTGCACGTCTCTTCCAAGGGGCATTTAAACTGTCTTGTTAAGCTGCTGCGACCTCAACCGCTCTTCCAAGGGGCATTTAAACCGTCTTGTTAAGCTACTGCGACCTGCTCATCTCTTCCAAGGGGCATTTAAACCATCTTGTTAAGCTACTGCGACCTGCATGTCTCTTCAAAGGCGCATTTAAACCGTCTTTTTAAGCAACTGCGACTTGCACGTCTCTTCCAAGGGGCATTTAAACCGTCTTGTTAAGCTACTGTAACCTCCACCACTTTTCCAAGGAGCATTTAAACCGTCTTGTTAAGCTACTGCGACCTGCACGTCTCTTCCAAGGGGCATTTAAACTGTCTTGTTAAGCCACTGCGACCTGCACGTCTCTTCCAAGGGGCATTTAAACTGTCTATTTAAGCGGCTGCGACCTGCATGTCTCTTCCAATGGGCATTTAAACCGTCTTGTTAAGCTACTGCGACCTCCACCGCTCTTCCAAGTGGCATTTAAACCACCTTGTTAAGCTACTGCGACCTGCACGTCTCTTCCAAGCGGCATTTAAACCGTGTGGGTAAGCTACTGCAACCTGCAAGCCTATTCCAAGGGGCATTTAAACCCTCATGTTAAGCTACTGCAACCTGCACGTCTCTTCCAAGGTGCATTTAAACCGTCTTTTTAAGCTACTGCGACCTGCACGTCTCTTCCAAGGGGCATTTAAACCTTCTTTTAAAGCTACTGTGACTTGCACGTCTCTTCCAAGGGGCATTTAAATCGTCTTGTTAAGCTACTGTAACCTCCACCTCTTTTCCAAGGAGCATTTAAACCGTCTTGTTAAGCTACTGCGACCTGCACGTCTCTTCCAAGGGGCATTTAAACCGTCTTGTTAAGCTACTGCGACCTGCATGTCTCTTCCAAGGGGCATTTAAACTGTCTTGTTAAGCCACTGCGACCTGCACGTCTCTTCCAAGGGGCATTTAAACCGTCTGTTTAAGCGGCTGCGACCTGCATGTCTCTTCCAATGGGCATTTAAACCGTCTTGTTAAGCTACTGCGACCTCCACCGCTCTTCCAAGGGGCATTTAAACCATCTTGTTAAGCTACTGCGACCTGCACGTCTCTTCCAAGGGGCATTTCAACCGTCTTGGTAAGCTAATGCGACCTGCAAGCCTATTCCAAGGGGCATTTAAACCCCCATGTTAAGTTACTGCAACCTGCATGTCTCTTCCAAGGGGGATTTAAACTGTCTTGTTAAGCTACTGCGACCTGCACGTCTCTTCCAAGGGGCATTTAAACCTTCTTTTAAAGCTACTGTGACTTGCACTTCTCTTCCAAGGGGCATTCAAACCATCTTGTTAAGCTACTGTAACCTCCACCACTTTTCCAAGGGGCATTTAAACCATCTTGATAAGCTACTGCGACCTGCACTTCTCTTGCAAGGTGCACTTAAACCGTCTTGTTAAGCTACTGCGACCTGCACTTCTCTTCCAAGGGGCATTTAAACTGTCTTGTTAAGCTACTGCGACCTGCACGTCTCTTCCAAGGGGCATTTAAAATGTCTTGTTAAGCTACTGCGACCTCCACTGCTCTATCAAGAGGCATTTGAACCTTCTTGTTAAGCTACTGCTACCTGCACGTCTCTTCCAAGGGGCATTTAAACCGTCTTGTTAAGCTTCTGCAACCTGCTCGTCTCTTCCAAGGGGCATTTAAACCGTCTTGTTAAGCTACTGCGACCTGCACGTCTCTTCCAAGGGTCATTTAAACCGTCTTTTTAAGCTACTGCGACTTGCACGTCTCTTCCAAGGGGCATTTTAACCGTTTTATTAAGCTACTGTAACCTCCACCACTTTTCCAAGGGGCATTTAAACCATCTTGTAAGGTACTTCGACCTGCATATCTCTTCCAAGGTGAATTTAAACCGTCTTGTTAAGCCACTGCGAGCTGCACGTCTCTTCCAAGGGGCATTTAAACCGTCTTTTTAAGCTGCTGCGATCTGCATGTCTCTTCCAATGGCATTTAAACCGTCTTCTTAAGCTACTACGACCTCCACCGCTCTTCCAAGGGGCATTTAAACCATCTTGGTAAACTACTACGACCTGCAAGACTATTCCAAGGGGCATTTAAACACTCTTGTTAAGCTACTGCAACCTGCACGTCTCTTCCAAGGGGGACTTAAACTGTCTTGTTAAGCTACTGCGACCTGCACGTCTCTTCCAAGGGGGATTTAAACTGTCTTGTTAAGCTACTGCGACCTGCACGTCTCTTCCAAGGGGCATTTAAACCGTCTTGTTAAGCTACTGCGACCTGCACGTCTATTCCAAGGGGCATTTAAACCTTCTTATTAAGCTACTGCGACCTGCACGTCTCTTCAAAGAGGTATTTAAACTGTCTTGTTAAGCTACTGAGACCTGCACGTCTCTTCCAAGGGGCATTTAAACCGTCTTGTTAAGCTACTGCGACCTGCACGTCTCTTCCAAGGGGCATTTAAACCTTCTTATTAAGCTACTGCGACCTGCACGTCTCTTGCAAAAGGTATTTAAACCGTCTTGTTAAGCTACTGCGACCTGCACTTCCCTTCCAAGTGGCATTTAAACCGTGTTGTTAAGCTACTGCGACCTGCACGTCTCTTCCAAGGGACATTTAAACCGTCTTATTAAGCTACTGCGACCTGCACTTCTCTTCCAAGGGGTATTTAAACTGTCTTGTTAAGCTTCTGTGACCTCCACCGCTCTTCCAAGGGGCATTTAAACGATCTTGTTAAGCTACTGCGACCTGCACGTCTCTTTCACGGGGCATTTAAACCGTCTTGTTAAGCTACTGCGACCTGCACGTCTCTTCCAAGGGGCATTTAAACCGTCTTGTTAAGCTACTGCGACCTGCACGTCTCTTCCAAGGGGCATTTAAACCGTCTTGTTAAGCTACTGCGACATGCACGTCTCTTCCAAGGGGCATTTCAACCGTCTTGTTAAGCTACTGTAAACTCCACCACTTTTCCAAGGGGCATTTAAACCGTCTTGTTAAGCTACTGCGACCTGCATGTCGCTTCCAAGGGGCATTTAAACCGTCTTTTTAAGCTACTGCGACCTGCTCGTCTCTTCCAAGGAGCATTTAAACCGTCTTGTTAAGCTACTGCGACTTGCACGTCTCTTCCAACGGGCATTTTAACCATCTTGTTAAGCTACTGCGACCTGCACGTCTCTTCCAAGGCGCATTTAAACCGTCTTTTTAAGCTACTGCGACTTGCACGTCTCTTCCAAGGGGCATTTAAACTGTCTTTTTAAGCTACTGTAACCTTCACCACTTTTCCAAGCGGCATTTAAACCGTCTTGTTAAGCTACTGCGACCTGCACCTCTCTTCCAAGGGGCATTTAAACCGTCATTTTAAGCTATTGTAACCTCCACCACTTTTCCAAGGGGCATTTAAACGGTATTGTTAATCTACTGCGACCTGCATGTCTCTTCCAAGGGGCATTTAAACCGTCTTGTTAAGCTTCTGCGACCTGCATGTCTCTTCCAAGGGGCATTAAAACCGTCTTGTTAAGATACTGCGAACTCCACCGCTCTTCCAAGGGGCATTTAAGCTGTCTTGTTAAGCTACTGCGACCTGCACGTCTCTTCCAAGGGCCATTTAAACCGTCTTGGTACTCTACTGCGACCTGCAAGCCTCTTCCAAGAGGCATTTAACCCGTCTTATTAAGCTACTGCGAACTGCACGTCTTTTCCAAGAGGCATTTAAACCATCTTGTTAAGCTACTGCGACCTGCACGTCTTTTCCACGGGCATTTAAACCGTCTTGATAAGCTACTGCGACCTGCACGTCTCTTCCAAGGGGCATTTAAACCGTCTTATTAAGCTACTGCGACCTGCAATTCTCTTCCAAGGGGCATTTAAACTGTCTTGTTAAGCTACTGCGACCTCCACCGCTCTTTCAAGGGGCATTTAAACCATCTTGTTAAGCTACTGCTACCTGCACGTCTCTTCCAAGGGGCATTTAAACTGTCTTGTTAAGCTGCTGCGACCTCAACCGCTCTTCCAAGGGGCATTTAAACCGTCTTGTTAAGCTACTGCGACCTGCTCGTCTCTTCCAAGGGGCATTTAAACCATCTTGTTAAGCTACTGCGACCTGCATGTCTCTTCAAAGGCGCATTTAAACCGTCTTTTTAAGCAACTGCGACTTGCACGTCTCTTCCAAGGGGCATTTAAACCGTCTTGTTAAGCTACTGTAACCTCCACCACTTTTAAAAGGAGCATTTAAAACGTCTTGTTAAGCTACTGCGACCTGCACGTCTCTTCCAAGGGGCATTTAAACTGTCTTGTTGACCCACTGCGACCTGTACGTCTCTTCCAAGGGGCATTTAAATCGTCTGTTTAAGCGGCTGCGTCCTGCATGTCTCTTCCAATGAGCATTTAAACTGTCTTGTTAAGCTACTGCGACCTCCACCGCTCTTCCAAGTGGCATTTAAACCACCTTGTTAAGCTACTGCGACCTGCACGTCTCTTCCAAGCGGCATTTAAACCGTTTGGTAAGCTACTGCAACCTGCAAGCCTATTCCAAGGGGCATTTAAACCCTCATGTTAAGCTACTGCAACCTGCAGGTCTCTTCCAAGGGGGATTTAAACTGTCTTGTTAAGCTACTGCGACCTGCACGTCTCTTCCAAGGGGCATTTAAACCGTCTTTTTAAGCTACTGCGACCTGCACGTCTCTTCCAAGGGGCATTTAAACCGTCTTGTTAAGCTAATGCGAACTGCACGTCTCTTCCAAGGGGTATTTAAACCTTCTTTTAAAGCTACTGTGACTTGCACGTCTCTTCCAAGGGGCATTTAAACCATCTTGTTAAGCTACTGTAACCTCCACCACTTTTCCAAGGGGCATTTAAACCGTCTTGTTAAGCTACTGCGACCTGCACTTCTCTTCCTAGGTGCACTTAAACCGTCTTTTTAAGCTACTGCGACCTGCACTTCTCTTCCAAGGGGCATTTAAACTGTCTTGTTAAGCTACTGCGACCTGCACGTCTCTTCCAAGGGGCATTTAAACTGTCTTGTTAAGCTACTGCGACCTCCACCGCACTTCCAAGGGGCATTTAAACCGTCTTGTTAAGCTACTGCAACCTGCTCGTCTCTTCCAAGGGGCATTTAAACCGTCTTTTTAAGCTACTGCGACTTGCACGTCTCTTCCAAGGGGCATTTTAACCGTCTTATTAAGCTACTGTAACCTCCACCACTTTTCCAAGGGGCATTTAAACCATCTTGTTAAGCTACTGCGACCTGCATATCTCTTCCAAGGTGCATTTAAACCGTCTTGTTAAGCCACTGCGACCTGCACGTCTCTTCCAAGGGGCATTTAAACCATCTTGTAGGTACTGCGACCTGCATATCTCTTCCAAGGTGAATTTAAACCGTCTTGTTAAGCCACTGCGACATGCACGTCTCTTCCAAGGGGCATTTAAACCGTCTTTTTAAGCTGCTGCGACCTGCATGTCTCTTCCAATGGCATTTAAACCGACTTCTTAAGCTACTACGACCTCCACCGCTCTTCCAAGGGGCATTTAAACCATCTTGGTAAACTACTGCGACCTGCAAGACTATTCCAAGGGGCATTTAAACCCTCTTGTTAAGCTACTGCAACCTGCACGTCTCTTCCAAGAGGGACTTAAACTGACTTGTTAAGCTACTGCGACCCGCACATTTCTTCCAAGGGGCATTTAAACCGTCTTGGTAAGCTACTGCGACCTGCAAGACTATTCCAAGGGGCATTTAAACCCTCCTGTTAAGCTACTGCAACCTGCACGTCTCTTCCAAGGGTGATTTACACTGTCTTGTTAAGCTACTGCGACCTGCACGTCTCTTCCAAGGGGCATTTAAACCGTCTTGTTAAGCTACTGCGACCTGCACGTCTCTTCCAAGGGGCATTTAAAACTTCTTATTAAGCTACTGCGACCTGCACGCCTCTTCAAAGAGGTATTTAAACTGTCTTGTTAAGCTACTGCGACCTGCACGTCTCTTCCAAGGGGCATTTAAACCGTCTTGTTAAGCTACTGCGACCTGCACGTCTCTTCCAAGGGGCATTTAAACCTTCTTATTAAGTTACTGCGACCTGCACTTCTCTTGCAAAAGGTATTTAAACCGTCTTGTTAAGCTACTGCGACCTGCACTTCCCTTCCAAGTGGCATTTAAACCGTGTTGTTAAGCTACTGCGACCTGCACGTCTCTTCCAAGGGACATTTAAACCGTCTTATTAAGCTACTGCGACCTGCACTTCTCTTCCAAGGGGTATTTAAACTGTCTTGTTAAGCTACTGTGACCTCCACCGCTCTTCCAAGGGGCATTTAAACCATCTTGTTAAGCTACTGCGACCTGCACGTCTCTTTCAAGGGGCATTTAAACCATCTTGTTAAGCTACTGCGACATGCACGTCTCTTCCAAGGGGCATTTCAAC
This sequence comes from Phyllobates terribilis, assembly GCF_046119375.1. NCBI lineage: Eukaryota > Metazoa > Chordata > Amphibia > Anura > Dendrobatidae > Phyllobates > Phyllobates terribilis. Next base: position 3,532,211 of record NW_027362921.1, on the reverse strand, counting down.
CGTCTTGTTAAGCTACTGTAACCTCCACCACTTTTCCAAGGGGCATTTAAACCGTCTTGTTAAGCTACTGCGACCTGAATGTCTCTTCCAAGGGGCATTTAAACCTTCTTTTTAAGCTACTACGACCTGCTCGTCTCTTCCAAGGGGCATTTAAACCGTCTTGTTAAGCTACCGCGATTTGCACGTCTCTTCCAAGGCGCATTTAAACCATCTTTTTAAGCTACTGCGACTTGCACGTCTCTTACAAGGGGCATTTAAACTGTCTTTTTAAGCTACTGTAACCTCCACCACTTTTCCAAGCGGCATTTAAACCGTCTTGTTAAGCTACTGCGACCTGCACGTCTCTTCCAAGGGGCATTTAAACCATCTTGTTAAGCTACTGCTACCTGCACGTCTCTTCCAAGGGGCATTTAAACTGTCTTATTAAGCTACTGCGACCTGCACGTCTCTTCCAAGGGGCATTTAAACTGTCTTGTTAAGCTACTGCGACCTGCACGTCTCTTCCAAGGGGCATTTAAACCGTCTTGTTAAGCTACTGCAACTTGCACCTCTCTTCCAAGGGGCATTTAAACCGTCATTTTAAGCTATTGTAACCGCCACCACTTTTCCAAGGGGCATTTAAACAGTATTGTTAATCTACTGCGACCTGCATGTCTCTTCCAAGGGGCATTTAAGCCATCTTGTTAAGCTTCTGCGACCTGCATGTCTCTTCCAAGGGGCATTTAAACCATCTTGTTAAGATACTGCGAACTCCACCGCTCTTCCAAGGGGCATTTAAGCTGTCTTGTTAAGCTACTGCGACCTGCACGTCTCTTCCAAGGGCCATTTAAACCGTCTTGGTAAGCTACTGCGACCTGCAAGCCTCTTCCAAAGGGCATTTAACCCGTCTTATTAAGCTACTGCGACCTGCACGTCTTTTCCAAGAGGCATTTAAACCATCTTGTTAAGCTACTGCGACCTGCACTTTTTTTCCACGGGCTTTAAACCGTCTTGTTAAGTTACTGCGACCTGCACGTCTCTTCCAAGGGGCATTTAAACCGTTTAATTAAGCTACTGCGACCTGAAATTCTCTTCCAAGGGGCATTTAAACTGTCTTGTTAAGCTACTGCGACCTCCACCGCTCTTTCAAGGGGCATTTAAACCGTCTTGTTAAGCTACTGCTACCTGCACGTCTCTTCCAAGGGGCATTTAAACTGTCTTGTTAAGCTGCTGCGACCTGCTCGTCTCTTCCAAGGGGCATTTAAACCATCTTGTTAAGCTACTGCGACCTGCATGTCTCTTCAAAGGGGCATTTAAACCGTCTTGTTAAGCTACTGCGACCTGCTCGTCTCTTCCAAGGGGCATTTAAACCGTCTTGTTAAGCTACTGCGACCTGCTCGTCTCTTCCAAGGGGCATTTAAACCGTCTTTTTAAGCAACTGCGACTTGCACGTCTCTTTCAAGGGGCATTTAAACCATCTTGTTAAGCTACTGTAACCTCCACCACTTTTCCAAGGAGCATTTAAACCGTCTTGTTAAGCTACTGCGACCTGCACGTCTCTTCCAAGGGGCATTTAAACCGTCGTCTTAAGCTACTGCGACCTGCATGTCTCTTCCAAGGGGCATTTAAACTGTCTTGTTAAGCCACTGCGACCTGCACGTCTCTTCCAAGGGGCATTTAAACCGTCTGTTTAAGCGGCTGCGACCTGCATGCCTCTTCCAATGGGCATTTAAACCGTCTTGTTAAGCTACTGCGACCTCCACCACTCTTCCAAGTGGCATTTAAACCACCTTGTTAAGCTACTGCGTCCTGCACGTCTCTTCCAAGCGGCATTTAAACCGTCTTGGTAAGCTACTGCAACCTGCAAGCCTATTCCAAGGGGCATTTAAACCCTCATGTTAAGCTACTGCAACCTGCACGTCTCTTCCAAGGGGGATTTAAACTGTCTTGTTAAGCTACTGCGACCTGCACGTCTCTTCCAAGGGGCATTTAAACCATCTTGTTAAGCTGCTGCTATCTGCACGTCTCTTACAAGGGGCATTTAAACCGTCTTGTTAAGCTACTGCGACCTGCACGTCTCTTCCAAGGGGCATTTAAACCGTCTTTTTAAGCTACTGCGACCTGCACGTCTCTTCCAAGGGGCATTTAAACCGTCTTGTTAAGCTACTGCGACATGCACGTCTCTTCCAAGGGGCATTTAAACCTTCTTTTAAAGCTACTGTGACTTGCACGTCTCTTCCAAGGGGCATTTAAACCATCTTGTTAAGCTACTGTAACCTCCACCACTTTTCCAAGGGGCATTTAAACCGTCTTGTTAAGCTACTGCGACCTGCACTTCTCTTCCTAGGTGCACTTAAACCGTCTTATTAAGCTACTGCGACCTGCACTTCTCTTCCAAGGGGCATTTAAACTGTCTTGTTAAGCTACTGCGACCTGCACGTCTCTTCCAAGCGGCATTTAAACTGTCTTGTTAAGCTACTGCGACCTCCACCGCACTTCCAAGGGGCATTTAAACCGTCTTGTTAAGCTACTGCAACCTGCACGTCTCTTCCAAGGGGCATTTAAACCGTCTTTTTAAGCTACTGCGACTTGCACGTCTCTTCCAAGGGGCATTTTAACCGTCTTATTAAGCTACTGTAACCTCCACTACTTTTCCAAGGGGCATTTAAACCATCTTGTTAAGCTACTGCGACCTGCATATCTCTTCCAAGGGGCATTTAAACCGTCTTGTTAAGCTACTGCGACATGCACGTCTCTTCCAAGGGGCATTTAAACCGTCCTGTTAAGCTACTGCTACCTGCATGTATCTACCAAGGGGCATTTAAACCGTCTTTTTAAGCTACTGCGACCTGCACATCCCATCCAAGGAGCATTTAAACCGTCTTTTTAAGCTACTGCGACCTGCACGTCTCTACCAAGGGGCATTTAAACCGTCTTGTTAAGCTATTGTAACCTCCACCACTTTTCCAAGGGGCATTTAAACCGTCTTGTTAAGCTACTGCGACCTGCACGTCTCTTCCAAGGGGCATTTAAACCTTCTTATTAAGCTACTGCGACCTGCACGTCTCTTCCAAGAGGTATTTAAACTGTCTTGTTAAGCTACTGCGACCTCCACCGCTCTTCCAAGGGGCATTTAAACCATATTGTTAAGCTACTGCGACCTGAACGTCTCTTTCAAGGGGCATTTAAACCGTCTTGTTAAGCTACTGCGGCCGGCACGTCTCTTCCAAGGGGCATTTAAACCGTCTTGTTAAGCTACTGCGACATGCACGTCTCTTCCAAGGGGGATTTCGACCGTCTTGTTAAGCTCCTGCTACCTGCATGTCTCTACCAAGGGGCATTTAAACCGTCTTTTTAATCTACTGCGACCTGCACATCTCTTCCAAGGAGCATTTAAACCGACTTTTTAAGCTACTGCGACCTGCACGTCTCTTCCAATGGGCATTTAAACCGTCTTGTTAAGCTATTGTAACCTCCACCACTTTTCCAAGGGGCATTTAAACCGTCTTGTTAAGCTACTGCGACATGCTCGTCTCTTCCAAGGGGCATTGTTATCGTCTTATTAAGCTACTGCGACCTGCACGTCTCTTCCAAGCGGTATTTAAACTATATTGTTAAGCTACTGCGACCTCCACCTCTCTTCCAAGGGACATTTAAACCGTCTTGTTAAGCTACTGCGACCTGCACGTCTCTTCCAAGGGGCATTTAAACCGTCTTGTTAAGCTACTGCGACCTGCACGTCTTTTCCAAGGGGCATTTAAACTGTCATGTTAAGCTACTGCGACCTGAACGTCTCTTCCAAGGCGGATTTAAACTGTCTTATTAAGCTACTGTGACATGCACGTCTCTTCCAAAGGGCATTTAAACCATCTTGTTAAGCTACTGTAACCTCCACCACTTTTCCAAGGGGCATTTAAACCGTCTTGTTAAGCTACTGCGACCTGCACGTCTCTTCCAAGGGGTATTTAAACTATATTGTTAAGCTACTGTGACCTCCACCTCTCTTACAAGGGACATTTAAACCGTGTTGTTAAGCTACTGCGACCTGCACGTCTCTTCCAAGGGGCATTTAAACCGTCTTGTTAAGCTACTGCGACCTGCACTTCTCTTCCAAGGGGCATTTAAACTGTCTTTTTAAGCAACTGCGACCTCCACCCCTCTTTCAAGGGGCATTTAAACCTTCTTGTTAAGCTACTGCTACCTGCACTTCTCTTCCAAGGGGCATTTAAACTGTCTTGTCAAGCTACTGCGACCTCCACCGCTCTTCCAAGGGGCATTTAAACCGTCTTGTTAAGCTACTGCGACCTGCACGTCTCTTCCAAGGGGTATTTAAACTATATTGTTAAGCTACTGTGACCTCCACCTCTCTTACAAGGGACATTTAAACCGTGTTGTTAAGCTACTGCGACCTGCACGTCTCTTCCAAGGGGCATTTAAACCGTCTTGTTAAGCTACTGCGACATGCACTTCTCTTCCAAGGGGCATTTAAACTGTCTTGTTAAGCAACTGCGACCTCCACCGCTCTTTCAAGGGGCATTTAAACCTTCTTGTTAAGCTACTGCTACCTGAACTTCTCTTCCAAGGGGCATTTAAACTGTCTTGTTAAGCTACTGCGACCTCCACCGCTCTTCCAAGGGGCATTTAAACCGTCTTGTTAAGCTACTGCGACATGCACGTCTCTTCCAAGAGGCATTTTAACCGTCTTGTTAAGCTACTGCTACCTGCATGTCTCTACCAAGGGGCATTTAAACTGTCTTTTTAAGCTACTGCGACCTGCACGTCTCTTCCAAGGAGCATTTAAACCGTCTTTTTAAGCTACTGCGACCTGCACGTCTCTTCCAAGGGGCATTTAAACCGTCTTGTTAAGCTATTGTAACCTCCACCACTTTTCCAAGGGGCATTTAAACCGTCTTGTTAAGCAACTGCGACATGCTCGTCTCTTCCAAGAGGCATTTTAATCATCTTATTAAGCTACTGCGACCTGCACGTCTCTTCCAAGGGGTATTTAAACTGTCTTGTTAAGCTTCTGCGACCTCCACCGCACTTCCAAGGGGCATTTAAACCGTCTTGTTAAGCTACTGCAACCTGCTCGTCTCTTCCAAGGGGCATTTAAACCGTCTTGTTAAGCTACTGCGACCTGCACGTCTCTTCCAAGGGGCATTTAAACCGTCTTTTTAAGCTACTGCGACTTGCACGTCTCTTCCAAGGGGCATTTTAACCGTCTTATTAAGCTACTGTAACCTCCACCACTTTTCCAAGGGGCATTTAAACCATCTTGTTAAGCTACTGCGACCTGCATATCTCTTCCAAGGTGCATTTAAACCGTCTTGTTAAGCCACTGCGACCTGCATGTCTCTTCCAATGGGCTTTAAACCGTCTTCTTAAGCTACTACGACCTCCACCGCTCTTCCAAGGGGCATTTAAACCATCTTGGTAAACTACTGCGACCTGCAAGACTATTGCAAGGGGCATTTAAACCCTCTTTTTAAGCTACTGCAACCTGCACGTCTCTTCCAAGGGGGACTTAAACTGTCTTGTTAAGCTACTGCGACCTGCACGTTTCTTCCAAGGGGCATTTAAACCGTCTTGGTAAGCTACTGCGACCTGCAAGACTATTCCAAGGGGCATTTAAACCCTCTTGTTAAGCTACTGCAACCTGCACGTCTCTTCCAAGGGGCATTTAAACCGTCTTGTTAAGCTAGTGCGACCTGCACGTCTCTTCCAAGGGGCAGTTAAACCTTCTTATTAAGCTACTGCGACCTGCACGTCTCTTCCAAGAGGTATTTAAACTGTCTTGTTAAGCTACTGCGACCTCCACCGCTCTTCCAAGTGGCATTCACACCGTCTTGTTAAGCTACTGTGACCTGCACTTCTCTTCCAAGGGGCATTTAAACCGTCTTGTTAAGCTACTGCGACCTGCACGTCTCTTCCAAGGGGCATTTAAACCGTCTTTTTAAGCTACTGCGACTTGCACGTCTCTTCCAAGGGGCATTTTAACCGTCTTATTAAGCTGCTGTAACCTCCACCACTTTTCCAAGGGGCATTTAAACCATCTTGTTAAGCTACTGCGACCTGCATATCTCTTCCAAGGTGCATTTAAACCGTCTTGTTAAGCCACTGCGACCTGCACGTCTCTTCCAAGGGGCATTTAAACCGTGTTGCTAAGCTACTGCGACCTGCACGTCTCTTCCAAGGGACATCTAAACAGTCTTATTAAGCTACTGCGACCTGCACTTCTCTTCCAAGGGGTATTTAAACTGTCTTGTTAAGCTACTGCGACCTCCACCGCTTCCAAGGGGCATTTAAACCATCTTGTTAAGCTACTGAGACCTGCACGTCTCTTTCAAGGGGCATTTAAACCGTCTTGTTAAGCTACTGCGGCCGGCACGTCTCTTCCAAGGGGCATTTAAACCGTCTTGTTAAGCTACGGCGACATGCACGTCTCTTCCAAGGGGCATTTCAACCGTCTTGTTAAGCTACTGCTACCTGCATGTCTCTACCAAGGGGCATTTAAACCGTCTTTTTAAGCTACTGCGACCTGCACATCTCTTCCAAGGAGCATTTAAACCGTCTTTTTAAGCTACTGCGACCTGCACGTCTCTTCCAAGGGGCATTTAAACAGTCTTTTAAAGCTATTGTAACCTCCACCACTTTTCCAAGGGGCATTTAAAACATCTTGTTAAGCTACTGCGACCTGCACGTCTCTTCCAAGGGGCATTTAAACCTTCTTATTAAGCTACTGCGACCTGCACGTCTCTTCCAAGAGCATTTAAACTGTCTTGTTAAGCTACTGCGACCTCCACCGCTCTTCCAAGTGGCATTCACACCGTCTTGTTAAGCTACTGCGACCTGCACTTCTCTTCCAAGTGGCATTTAAACCGTGTTGTTAAGCTACTGCGACCTGCACTTCTCTTCCAAGGGACATTTAAACCGTCTTATTAAGCTACTGCGACCTGCACTTCTCTTCCAAGGGGTATTTAAACTGTCTTGTTAAGCTACTGCGACCTCCACCGCTCTTCCAAGGGGCATTTAAACCATCTTGCTAAGCTACTGCGACCTGCACGTCTCTTTCAAGGGGCATTTAAACCGTCTTGTTAAGCTACTGCGGCCGGCACGTCTCTTCCAAGGGGCATTTAAACCGTCTTGTTAAGCTACTGCGACATGCACGTCTCTTCCAATGGGGATTTCAACCGTCTTGTTAAGCTACTGCTACCTGCATGTCTCTACCAAGGGGCATTTAAACCGTCTTTTTAATCTACTGCGACCTGCACATCTCTTCCAAGGAGCATTTAAACCGTCTTTTTAAGCTACTGCGACCTACACGTCTCTTCCAAGGGGCATTTAAACCGTCTTGTTAAGCTATTGTAACCTCCACCACTTTTCCAAGGGGCATTTAAACCGTCTTGTTAAGCTACTGCGACATGCTCGTCTCTTCCAAGGGGCATTTTAATCGTCTTATTAAGCTACTGCGACCTGCACGTCTCTTCCAAGGGGTATTTAAACTATATTGTTAAGCTACTGCGACCTCCACCTCTCTTCCAAGGGACATTTAAACCGTCTTGTTAAGCTACTGCGACCTGCACGTCTCTTCCAAGGGGCATTTAAACCGTCTTGTTAAGCTACTGCGACCTGCACGTCTTTTCCAAGGGGCATTTAAACTGTCATGTTATGCTACTGCGACCTGAACGTCTCTTCCAAGGTGGATTTAAACAGTCTTATTAAGCTACTGTGACATGCACGTCTCTTCCAAGGGGCATTTAAACCGTCCTGTTAAGCTACTGTAACCTCCACCACTTTTCCAAGGGGCATTTAAACCGTCTTGTTAAGCTACTGCGACCTGCTCGTCTCTTCCAAGGGACATTTAAACCGTCTTATTAAGCTACTGCGACCTGCACGTCTCTTCCAAGGGGTATTTAAACTATATTGTTAAGCTACTGTGACCTACACCACTCTTACAAGGGACATTTAAACCGTGTTGTTAAGCTACTGCGACCTGCACGTCTCTTCCAAGGGGCATTTAAACCGTCTTGTTAAGCTACTGCGACCTGCACTTCTCTTCCAAGGGGCATTTAAACTGTCTTGTTATGCAACTGCGACCTCCACCGCTCTTTCAAGGGGCATTTAAACCTTCTTGTTAAGCTACTGCTACCTGCACTTCTCTTCCAAGGGGCATTTAAACTGTCTTGTTAAGCTACTGCGACCTCCACCGCTCTTCCAAGGGGCATTTAAACCGTCTTGTTAAGCTACGGCAACCTGCTCATCTCTTCCAAGGGGCATTTAAACCATCTTGTTAAGCTACTGCGGCCGCCACGTCTCTTCCAAGGGGCATTTAAACCGTCTTGTTAAACTACTGCGACATGCACGTCTCTTCCAAGAGTCATTTCAACCGTCTTGTTAAGCTACTGCTACCTGCATGTCTCTACCAAGGGGCATTTAAACTGTCTTTTTAAGCTACTGCGACCTGCACGTCTCTTCCAAGGAGCATTTAAACCGTCTTTTTAAGCTACTGCGACCTGCACGTCTCTTCCAAGGGCATTTAAACCGTCTTGTTAAGCTATTGTAACCTCCACCACTTTTCCAAGGGGCATTTAAACCGTCTTGTTAAGCTACTGCGACCTGCATGTCTCTTCCAAGGGGCATTTAAACCGTCTTGTTAAGCTACTGCGACCTGCACGTCTTTTCCAAGGGGCATTTAAACTGTCATGTTAAGCTAATGCGACCTGCAAGTCTCTTCCAAGGCGGATTTAAACTGTCTTTTTAAGCTATTGTGACTTGCACGTCTCTTCCAAGGGGCATTTAAACCGTCTTGTTAAGCTACTGTAACCTCCACCACTTTTCCAAGGGGCATTTAAACCGTCTTGTTAAGCTACTGCGACCTGCTCGTCTCTTCCAAGGGGCATTTAAACCGTCTTGTTAAGCTACTGCAACCTGCACGTCTCTTCCAAGGTGCACATAAACCATCTTATTAAGCTACTGCGACCTGCACTTCTCTTCCAAGGGGCATTTAAACTGTCTTGTTAAGCAACTGCGACCTCCACCGCTCTTTCAAGGGGCATTTAAACCTTCTTGTTAAGCTACTGCTACCTGCACGTCTCTTCCAATGGGCATTTAAACTGTCTTGTTAAGCTACTGCGACCTCCACTGCTCTTCCAAGGGGCATTTAAACCGTCTTGTTAAGCTACTGCTACCTGCATGTCTCTACCAAGGGGCATTTAAACCGTCTTTTTAATCTACTGCGATCTGCACATCTCTTCCAAGGAGCATTTAAACCGTCTTTTTAAGCTACTGCGACCTGCACGTCTCTTCCAAGGGGCATTTAAACCGTCTTGTTAAGCTATTGTAACCTCCACAACTTTTCCAAGGGGCATTTAAACCGTCTTGTTAAGCTACTGCGACATGCTCGTCTCTTCCAAGGGGCATTTTAATCGTCTTATTAAGCTACTGCGACCTGCACGTCTCTTCCAAGGGGTATTTAAACTATATTGTTAAGCTACTGCGACCTCCACCTCTCTTCCAAGGGACATTTAAACCGTCTTGTTAAGCTACTGCGACCTGCACGTCTCTTCCAAGGGGCATTTAAACCGTCTTGTTAAGCTACTGCGACCTGCACGTCTTTTCCAAGGGGCATTTAAACTGTCATGTTAAGCTACTGCGACCTGAACGTCTCTTCCAAGGTGGATTTAAACAGTCTTATTAAGCTACTGTGACATGCACGTCTCTTCCAAGGGGCATTTAAACCGTCTTGTTAAGCTACTGTAACCTCCACCACTTTTCCAAGGGGCATTTAAACCGTCTTGTTAAGCTACTGCGACCTGCTCGTCTCTTCCAAGGGACATTTAAACCGTCTTGTTAAGCTACTGCGACCTGCACGTCTCTTCCAAGGGGTATTTAAACTATATTGTTAAGCTACTGTGACCTACACCACTCTTACAAGGGACATTTAAACCGTGTTGTTAAGCTACTGCGACCTGCACGTCTCTTCCAAGGGGCATTTAAACCGTCTTGTTAAGCTACTGCGACCTGCACTTCTCTTCCAAGGGGCATTTAAACTGTCTTGTTAAGCAACTGCGACCTCCACCGCTCTTTCAAGGGGCATTTAAACCTTCTTGTTAAGCTACTGCTACCTGCACTTCTCTTCCAAAGGGCATTTAAACTGTCTTGTTAAGCTACTGCGACCTCCACCGCTCTTCCAAGGGGCATTTAAACCGTCTTGTTAAGCTACGGCAACCTGCTCATCTCTTCCAAGGGGCATTTAAACCGTCTTGTTAAGCTACTGCGGCCGCCACGTCTCTTCCAAGGGGCATTTAAACCGTCTTGTTAAACTACTGCGACATGCACGTCTCTTCCAAGAGTCATTTCAACCGTCTTGTTAAGCTACTGCTACCTGCATGTCTCTACCAAGGGGCATTTAAACTGTCTTTTTAAGCTACTGCGACCTGCACGTCTCTTCCAATGAGCATTTAAACCGTCTTTTTAAGCTACTGCGACCTGCACGTCTCTTCCAAGGGGCATTTAAACCGTCTTGTTAAGCTATTGTAACCTCCACCACTTTTCCAAGGGGCATTTAAACCGTCTTGTTAAGCTACTGCGACCTGCATGTCTCTTCCAAGGGGCATTTAAACCGTCTTGTTAAGCTACTGCGACCTGCACGTCTTTTCCAAGGGGCATTTAAACTGTCATGTTAAGCTAATGCGACCTGCACGTCTCTTCCAAGGCGGATTTAAACTGTCTTTTTAAGCTACTGTGACTTGCACGTCTCTTCCAAGGGGCATTTAAACCGTCTTGTTAAGCTACTGTAACCTCCACCACTTTTCCAAGGGGCATTTAAACCGTCTTGTTAAGCTACTGCGACCTGCTCGTCTCTTCCAAGGGGCATTTAAACCGTCTTGTTAAGCTACTGCGACCTGCACGTCTCTTCCAAGGTGCACATAAACCATCTTATTAAGCTACTGCGACCTGCACTTCTCTTCCAAGGGGCATTTAAACTGTCTTGTTAAGCAACTGCGACCTCCACCGCTCTTTCAAGGGGCATTTAAACCTTCTTGTTAAGCTACTGCTACCTGCACGTCTCTTCCAAGGGGCATTTAAACTGTCTTGTTAAGCTACTGCGACCTCCACCGCTCTTCCAAGGGGCATTTAAACCGTCTTGTTAAGCTACGGCAACCTGCTCGTCTCTTCCAAGGGGCATTTAAACCGTCTTGTTAAGCTACTGCGACCTGCACGTCTCTTCCAAGGCGCATTTAAACCGTCTTTTTAAGCTACTGCGACTTGCACGTCTCTTCCAAGGGGCATTTTAACCGTCTTATTAAGATACTGTAACCTCCACCACTTTTCCAAGGGGCATTTAAACCGTCTTATTAAGCTACTGTAACCTCCACCACTTTTCCAAGGGTCATTTAAAGCGTCTTGTTAAGCTACTGCGACCTACATGTCTCTTCCAAGGTGCATTTAAACTGTCTTGTTAAGCTACTGCGACCTGCACGTCTCTTTCAAGGGGCATTTAAACCGTCTTTTTAAGCTACTGCGACATGCACGTCTCTTCCAAGGGGGATTTCAACCGTCTTGTTAAGCTACTGCTACCTGCATGTCTCTACCAAGGGGCATTTAAACCGTCTTTTTAATCTACTGCGACCTGCACATCTCTTCCAAGGAGCATTTAAACCGTCTTTTTAAGCTACTGCGACCTGCACGTCTCTTCCAAGGGGCATTTAAACCGTCTTGTTAAGCTATTGTAACCTCCACCACTTTTCCAAGGGGCATTTAAACCGTCTTGTTAAGCTACTGCGACATGCTCGTCTCTTCCAAGGGGCATTTTAATCATCTAATTAAGCTACTGCGACCTGCACGTCTCTTCCAAGGGGTTTTTAAACTATATTGTTAAGCTACTGCGACCTCCACCTCTCTTCCAAGGGACATTTAAACCGTCTTGTTAAGCTACTGCGATCTGCACGTCTCTTCCAAGGGGCATTTAAACCGTCTTGTTAAGCTACTGCGACCTGCACGTCTTTTCCAAGGGGCATTTAAACTGTCATGTTAAGCTACTGCGACCTGAACGTCTCTTCCAAGGCGGATTTAAACTGTCTTATTAAGCTACTGTGACATGCACGTCTCTTCCATGGGGCATTTAAACCGTCTTGTTAAGCTACTGTAACCTCCACCACTTTTCCAAGGGGCATTTAAACCGTCTTGTTAAGCTACTGCGACCTCCTCGTCTCTTCCAAGGGGCATTTAAACCGTCTTGTTAAGCTACCTCGACCTGCACGTCTCTTCCAAGCGGTATTTAAACTATATTGTTAAGCTACTGTGACCTCCGCCTCTCTTACAAGGGACATTTAAACCGTGTTGTTAAGCTACTGCGACCTGCACATCTCTTCCAAGGGGCATTTAAACCGTCTTGTTAAGCAACTGCGACCTCCACCGCTCTTTCAATGGGCATTTAAACCTTCGTATTAAGCTACTGCAACCTGCACTTCTCTTCCAAGGGGCATTTAAACTGTCTTGTTAAGCAACTGCGACCTCCACCGCTCTTTCAAGGGGCATTTAAACCTTCTTGTTAAGCTACTGCTACCTGCACGTCTCTTCCAAGGGGCATTTAAACTGTCTTGTTAAGCTACTGCGACCTCCACCGCTCTTCCAAGGTGCATTTAAACCGTCTTGTTAAGCTACGGCAACCTGCTCATCTCTTCCAAGGGATATTTAAACCGTCTTGTTAAGCTACTGCTGCCGCCACGTCTCTTCCAAGGGGCATTTAAACCGTCTTGTTAAGCTACTGCGACATGCACGTCTATTCCAAGAGGCATTTCAACCGTCTTGTTAAGCCACTGCTACCTGCATGTCTCTACCAAGGGGCATTTAAACTGTCTTTTTAAGCTACTGCGACCTGCACGTCTCTTCCAAGGAGCATTTAAACCGTCTTTTTAAGCTACTGCGACCTGCACGTCTCTTCCAAGGGGCATTTAAACCGTCTTGTTAAGCTATTGTAACCTCCACCACTTTTCCAAGGGGCATTTAAACCGTCTTGTTAAGCTACTGCGACATGCTCGTCTCTTCCAAGGGGCATTTTAATTGTCTTATTAAGCTACTGCGACCTGCACGTCTCTTCCAAGGGGTATTTAAACTATATTGTTAAGCTACTGCGACCTCCACCTCTCTTCCAAGGGACATTTAAACCATCTTGTTAAGCTACTGCGACCTGCACGTCTCTTCCAAGGGGCTTTTAAACCGTCTTGTTAAGCTACTGCGACCTGCACGTCTTTTCCAAGGGGCATTTAAACTGTCATGTTAAGCTAATGCGACCTGCACGTCTCTTCCAAGGTGGATTTAAACTGTCTTTTTAAGCTACTGTGACTTGCACGTCTCTTCCAAGGGGCATTTAAACTGTCTTGTTAAGCTACTGTAACCTCCACCACTTTTCCAAGGGGCATTTAAACCATCTTGTTAAGCTACTGCGACCTGCTCGTCTCTTCCAAGGGGCATTTAAACCGTCTTGTTAAGCTACTGCGACCTGCACGTCTCTTCCAAGGTGCACATAAACCATCTTATTAAGCTACTGCGACCTGCACTTCTCTTCCAAGGGGCATTTAAACTGTCTTGTTAAGCTACTGCGACCTCCACCGCTCTTCCAAGGGGCATTTAAACCGTCTTGTTAAATACGGCAACCTGCTCGTCTCTTCCAAGGGGCATTTAAACCGTCTTGTTAAGCTACTGCGACCTGCACGTCTCTTCCAAGGCGAATAAAAACCGTCTTTTTAAGCTACTGCGACTTGCACTTCTCTTCCAAGGGGCATTTTAACCGTCTTATTAAGCTACTGTAACCTCCACCACTTTTCCAAGGGGCATTTAAACTGTCTTGTTAAGCTACTGCGACCTACATGTCTCTTCCAAGGTGCATTTAAACTGTCTTGTTAAGCTACTGCGACCTGCACGTCTCTTCCAAGGGGCATTTAAACCGTCTTTTTAAGCTTCTGCGACCTCCACCTCTCTTCCAATGGGCATTTAAACCGTCTTCTTAAGGTACTGCGACCTCCACCGCTCTTCCAAGGGGCATTTAAACCATCTTGTTAAGCTACTGCGACCTGCACGTTTCTTCCAAGGGGCATTTAAACCGTCTTGGTAAGCTACTGCGACCTGCAAGACTATTCCAAGGGGCATTTAAACCTTCTTGTTAAGCTACTGCAACCTGCACATCTCTTCCAAGGGGGATTTAAACTGTCTTGTTAAGCTACTGCGACCTGCACGTCTCTTCCAAGGGGCATTTAAACCGTCTTGTTAAGCTACTCCGACCTGCATGTCTCTTCCAAGGGGCATTTAAACCTTCTTATTAAGCTACTGCGACCTGAACGTCTCTTCCAAATGGCATTTAAACTGTCTTGTTAAGCAACTGCGACCTGCACCGCTCTTCCAAGTGGCATTCAAACCGTCTTATTAAGCTACTGCGACCTGCACGTCTCTTCCAAGGGACATTTAAACCGTCTTATTAAGCTAATGTGACCTGCACGTCTCTTCCAAGGGGTATTTAAACTGTCTTGTTAAGCTACTGAGACCTCCACCGCTCTTCCAAGGGGCATTTAAACCATCTTGTTAAGCTACTGCGACCTGCACGTCTCTTCCAAGGGGCATTTAAACCTTCTTGTTAAGCTACTGTGACTGGCACGTCTCTTCCAAGGGGCATTTAAACCGTCTTGTTAAACTACTGCGACATGCACGTCTCTTCCAAGGGGCATTTAAAACGTCTTGCTAAGCTACTGTAACCTCGACCACTTTTCCAAGGGGCATTTCAACCGTCTTGTTAAGCTACTGCGACCTGCATGTCTCTAACAAGGGGCATTTAAACCGTCTTTTTAAGCTACTGCGACCTGCACGTCTCTTCCAAGGGGCATTTCAACCGTATTGTCAACCGTATTGTTAAGCTACTGCTACCTGCATGTCTCTACCAATGGGCATTTAAACCGTCCTTTTAAGCTACTGCGACCTGCACGTCTCTTCCAAGGAGCATTTAAACCGTCTTGTTAAGCTACTGCGACATGCACGTCTCTTCCAAGGGGCATTTTAACCGTCTTATTAAGCTACTGCGACCTGCACGTCTCTTCCAAGGGGTATTTAAACTATATTGTTAAGCTACTGCGACCTCCACCTCTCTTCCAAGGGACATTTAAACCGTCTTGTTAAGCTACTGCGACCTGCACGTCTTTTCCAAGGGGCATTTAAACTGTCATGTTAAGCTAATGCGACCTGCACGTCTCTTCCAACGCGCATTTAAACTGTCTTTTTAAGCTACTGTGACTTGCACGTCTCTTCCAAGGGGCATTTAAACCGTCTTGTTAAGCTACTGTAACATCCACCACTTTTCCAAGGGGCATTTAAACCGTCTTGTTAAGCAACTGCGACCTCCACCGCTCTTTCAATGGGCATTTAAACCTTCGTATTAAGCTACTGCAACCTGCACTTCTCTTCCAAGGGGCATTTAAACTGTCTTGTTAAGCAACTGCGACCTCCACCGCTCTTTCAAGGGGCATTTAAACCTTCTTGTTAAGCTACTGCTGCCTGCACGTCTCTACCAAGGGGCATTTAAACTGTCTTGTTAAGCTACTGCGACCTCCACCGCTCTTCCAAGGTGCATTTAAACCGTCTTGTTAAGCTACGGCAACCTGCTCATCTCTTCCAAGGGGCATTTAAACCGTCTTGTTAAGCTACTGCTGCCGCCACGTCTCTTCCAAGGGGCATTTAAACCGTCTTGTTAAGCTACTGCGACATGCACGTCTATTCCAAGAGGCATTTCAACCGTCTTGTTAAGCCACTGCTACCTGCATGTCTCTACCAAGGGGCATTTAAACTTTCTTTTTAAGCTACTGCGACCTGCACGTCTCTTCCAAGGAGCATTTAAACCGTCTTTTTAAGCTACTGCGACCTGCACGTCTCTTCCAAGGGGCATTTAAACCGTCTTGTTAAGCTATTGTAACCTCCACCACTTTTCCAAGGGGCATTTAAACCGTCTTGTTAAGCTACTGCGACATGCTCGTCTCTTCCAAGGGGCATTTTAATTGTCTTATTAAGCTACTGCGACCTGCACGTCTCTTCCAAGGGGTATTTAAACTATATTGTTAAGCTACTGCGACCTCCACCTCTCTTCCAAGGGACATTTAAACCATCTTGTTAAGCTACTGCGACCTGCACGTCTCTTCCAAGGGGCTTTTAAACCGTCTTGTTAAGCTACTGCGACCTGCACGTCTTTTCCCAAGGGGCATTTAAACTGTCATGTTAAGCTAATGCGACCTGCACGTCTCTTCCAAGGCGGATTTAAACTGTCTTTTTAAGCTACTGTGACTTGCACGTCTCTTCCAAGGGGCATTTAAACTGTCTTGTTAAGCTACTGTAACCTCCACCACTTTTCCAAGGGGCATTTAAACCATCTTGTTAAGCTACTGCGACCTGCTCGTCTCTTCCAAGGGGCATTTAAACCGTCTTGTTAAGCTACTGCGACCTGCACGTCTCTTCCAAGGTGCACATAAACCATCTTATTAAGCTACTGCGACCTGCACTTCTCTTCCAAGGGGCATTTAAACTGTCTTGTTAAGCAACTGCGACCTCCACCGCTCTTTCAAGGGGCATTTAAACCTTCTTGTTAAGCTACTGCTACCTGCACGTCTCTTCCAAGGGGCATTTAAACTGTCTTGTTAAGCTACTGCAACCTCCACCGCTCTTCCAAGGGGCATTTAAACCGTCTTGTTAAGCTACGGCAACCTGCTCGTCTCTTCCAAGGGGCATTTAAACCGTCTTGTTAAGCTACTGCGACCTGCACGTCTCTTCCAAGGCGCATAAAAACCGTCTTTTTAAGCTACTGCGACTTGCACTTCTCTTCCAAGGGGCATTTTAACCGTCTTATTAAGCTACTGTAACCTCCACCACTTTTCCAAGGGGCATTTAAACCGTCTTGTTAAGCTACTGCGACCTACATGTCTCTTCCAAGGTGCATTTAAACTGTCTTGTTAAGCTACGGCGACCTGCACGTCTCTTCCAAGGGGCATTTAAACCGTCTTTTTAAGCTTCTGCGACCTCCACCTCTCTTCCAATGGGCATTTAAACCGTCTTCTTAAGGTACTGCGACCTCCACCGCTCTTCCAAGGGGCATTTAAACCATCTTGCTAAGCTACTGCGACCTGCACGTTTCTTCCAAGGGGCATTTAAACCGTCTTGGTAAGCTACTGCGACCTGCAAGACTATTCCAAGGGGCATTTAAAACTTCTTGTTAAGCTACTGCAACCTGCACATCTCTTCCAAGGGGGATTTAAACTGTCTTGTTAAGCTACTGCGACCTGCACGTCTCTTCCAAGGGGCATTTAAACCGTCTTGTTAAGCTACTCCGACCTGCATGTCTCTTCCAAGGGGCATTTAAACCTTCTTATTAAGCTACTGCGACCTGAACGTCTCTTCCAAATGGCATTTAAACTGTCTTGTTAAGCAACTGCGACCTGCACCGCTCTTCCAAGTGGCATTCAAACCGTCTTATTAAGCTACTGCGACCTGCACGTCTCTTCCAAGGGACATTTAAACCGTCTTATTAAGCTAATGTGACCTGCACGTCTCTTCCAAGGGGTATTTAAACTGTCTTGTTAAGCTACTGAGACCTCCACCGCTCTTCCAAGGGGCATTTAAACCATCTTGTTAAGCTACTGCGACCTGCACGTCTCTTCCAAGGGGCATTTAAACCTTCTTGTTAAGCTACTGCGACTGGCACGTCTCTTCCAAGGGGCATTTAAACCGTCTTGTTAAACTACTGCGACATGCACGTCTCTTCCAAGGGGCATTTAAAACGTCTTGCTAAGCTACTGTAACCTCGACCACTTTTCCAAGGGGCATTTCAACCGTCTTGTTAAGCTACTGCGACCTGCATTTCTCTAACAAGGGGCATTTAAACCGTCTTTTTAAGCTACTGCAACCTGCACGTCTCTTCCAAGGGGCATTTCAACCGTATTGTCAACCGTATTGTTAAGCTACTGCTACCTGCATGTCTCTACCAATGGGCATTTAAACCGTCCTTTTAAGCTACTGCGACCTGCACGTCTCTTCCAAGGAGCATTTAAACCGTCTTGTTAAGCTACTGCGACATGCACGTCTCTTCCAAGGGGCATTTTAACCGTCTTATTAAGCTACTGCGACCTGCACGTCTCTTCCAAGGGGTATTTAAACTATATTGTTAAGCTACTGCGACCTCCACCTCTCTTCCAAGGGACATTTAAACCGTCTTGTTAAGCTACTGCGACCTGCACGTCTCTTCCAAGGGGCATTTAAACCGACTTGTTAAGCTACTGCGACCTGCACGTCTTTTCCAAGGGGCATTTAAACTGTCATGTTAAGCAAATGCGACCTGCACGTCTCTTCCAACGCGCATTTAAACTGTCTTTTTAAGCTACTGTGACTTGCACGTCTCTTCCAAGGGGCATTTAAACCGTCTTGTTAAGCTACTGTAACATCCACCACTTTTCCAAGGGGCATTTAAACCGTCTTGTTAAGCTACTGCGGCCGCCACGTCTCTTCCAGGGGGCATTTAAACCGTCTTGTTAAGCTACTGCGACATGCACGTCTATTCCAAGAGGCATTTCAACCGTCTTGTTAAGCTACTGCTACCTGCATGTCTCTAACAAGGGGCATTTAAACTGTCTTTTTAAGCTACTGCGACCTGCACGTCTCTTCCAAGGAGCATTTAAACCGTCTTTTTAAGCTACTGCGACCTGCACGTCTCTTCCAAGGGGCATTTAAACCATCTTGTTAAGCTATTGTAACCTCCATCACTTTTCTAAGGGGCATTTAAACCGTCTTGTTAAGCTACTGCGACATGCTCGTCTCTTCCAAGGGGCATTTTAATCGTCTTATTAAGCTACTGCGACCTGCACGTCTCTTCCAAGGGGTATTTAAACTATATTGTTAAGTTACATACATAGTTACATAGTTACATAGTTTATAAGGCTGAAAAAAGACAAGCGTCCATCCAGTTCAGCCTATTTCTTGTGCACTGCAGCTATTCCGCAGCGTTGATCCAGGGGAACGCAAAAAAAAACAAAACAAAACAAAAAAAAACAAACATGCGGTATAGGCCAATTGACATCATTGAGGAAAAAATTCACTTCCCGACACCAATCTGGATTAATTAACTATCACTAAGCATAAGATGTAATTTTATTGTTCTCAAGAAAGGCGTCCAGGCCTCTCTTGAACTCATTAAGTGAGTTGGACATCACCACTTCCTCTCCCAGAGAGTTCCAGAGTCTCACGGCTCTGACCGTAAAGAATCCCCTTCTATGCTGGTGCAGGAACCTCCTTTCCTCCAGACGCATAGTGTGCCCCCTCGTCTTTGTCACCATCCTTGGTATAAACAGGTCATGGGAGAGATCTCTGTACTGCCCCCTGATGTATTTATACATGTTTATGAGGTCTCCCCTAAGCCTTCTCTTTTCCAACGTAAATAGGCCTAATTTTGACAACCTCTCTGGGTATTCTAGTCCCTTCATTCCCTTTATTACCTTAGTCGCCCTCCTTTGTACCCTCTCTAGCTCCAATATGTCTTTAAGCTACTGCGACCTCCACCTCTCTTCCAAGGGACATTTAAACCATCTTGTTAAGCTACTGCGACCTGCACGTCTCTTCCAAGGAGCATTTAAACCGTCTTGTTAAGGTACTGCGACCTGCACGTCTTTTCCAAGGGGCATTTAAACTGTCATGTTAAGCTACTGCGACCTGCACGTCTCTTCCAAGGCGGATTTAAACTGTCTTTTTAAGCTACTGTGACTTGCACGTCTCTTCCAAGGGGCATTTAAACCGTCTTGTTAAGCTACTGTAACCTCCACCACTTTTCCAAGGGGCATTTAAACCGTCTTGTTAAGCTACTGCGACCTGCTCGTCTCTTCCAAGGGGCATTTAAACCGTCTTGTTAAGCTACTGCGACCTGCACTTCTCTTCCAAGGGGCATTTAAACTGTCTTGTTAAGCAACTGCGACCTCCACCGATCTTTCAAGGGGCATTTAAACCTTCTTGTTAAGCTACTGCTACCTGCACGTCTCTTCCAAGGGGCATTTAAACTGTCTTGTTAAGCTACTGCGACCTCCACCGCTCTTCCAAGGGGCATTTAAACCGTCTTGTTAAGCTACGGCAACCTGCTCGTCTCTTCCAAGGGGCATTTAAACCGTCTTGTTAAGCTACTGCGACCTGCACGTCTCTTCCAAGGCGCATTTAAACCGTCTTTTCAAGCTACTGCGACTTGCATGTCTCTTCCAAGGGGCATTTTAACCGTCTTATTAAGCTACTGTAACCTCCACCACTTTTCCAAGGGGCATTTAAACCGTCTTGTTAAGCTACTGCGACCTGCTCGTCTCTTCCAAGGGGCATTTAAACCGTCTTGTTAAGCTACTGCGACCTACATGTCTCTTCCAAGGTGCATTTAAACTGTCTTGTTAAGCCACTGCGACCTGCACGTCTCTTCCAAGGGGCATTTAAACCATCTTTTTAAGCTTCTGCGACCTCCACCTCTCTTCCAATGGGCATTTAAACCGTCTTCTTAAGGTACTGCGACCTCCACCGCTCTTCCAAGGGGCATTTAAACCATCTTGTTAAGCAACTGCGACCTGCACGTTTCTTCCAAGGGGCATTTAAACCGTCTTGGTAAGCTACTGAGACCTGCAAGACTATTCCAAGGTGCATTTAAACCTTCTTGTTAAGCTACTGCAACCTGCACATCTCTTCCAAGGGGGATTTAAACTGTCTTGTTAAGCTACTGCGACCTGCACGTCTCTTCCAAGGGGCATTTAAACCGTCTTGTTAAGCTACTCCGACCTGCACGTCTCTTCCAAGGGGCATTTAAACCTTCTTATTAAGCTACTGCGACCTGCACGTCTCTTTCAAAGGGCATTTAAACTGTCTTGTTAAGCAACTGCGACCTCCACCGCTCTTCCAAGTGGCATTCAAACCGTCTTATTAAGCTACTGCGACCTGCACGTCTCTTCCAAGGGACATTTAAACCGTCTTATTAAGCTACTGTGACCTGCACGTCTCTTATAAGGGGTATTTAAACTGTCTTGTTAAGCTACTGCGACCTCCACCGCTCTTCCAAGGGGCATTTAAACCATCTTGTTAAGCTTCTGCGACCTGCACGTCTCTTCCAAGGGGCATTTAAACCTTCTTGTTAAGCTACTGCGACTGGCACGTCTCTTCCAAGGGGCATTTAAACCGTCTTGTTAAACTACTGCGACATGCACGTCTCTTCCAAGGGGCATTTAAACCGTCTTGCTAAGCTACTGTAACCTCGACCACTTTTCCAAGGGGCATTTCAACCGTCTTGTTAAGCTACTGCGACCTGCATGTCTCTAACAAGGGGCATTTAAACCGTCTTTTTAAGCTACTGCAACCTGCACGTCTCTTCCAAGGGTCATTTCAACCGTCTTGTTAAGCTACTGCTACCTGCATGTCTCTACCAAAGGGCATTTAAACCGTCCTTTTAAGCTACTGCGACTTGCACGTCTCTTCCAAGGGGCATTTAAACCGTCTTGTTAAGCTACTGCGACATGCACGTCTCTTCCAAGGGGCATTTTAACCGTCTTATTAAGCTACTGCCACCTGCACGTCTCTTCCAAGGGGTATTTAAACTATATTGTTAAGCTACTGCGACCTCCACCTCTCTTCCAAGGGACATTTAAACCGTCTTGTTAAGCTACTGCGACCTGCACGTCTCTTCCAAGGGGCATTTAAACTGTCTTGTTAATCTACTGCGACCTGCACGTCTTTTCCAAGGGGCATTTAAACTGTCATGTTAAGCTAATGCGACCTGCATGTCTCTTCCAACGCGCATTTAAACTGTCTTTTTAAGCTACTGTGACTTGCACGTCTCTTCCAAGGGGCATTTAAACCGTCTTGTTAAGCTACTGTAACATCCACCACTTTTCCAAGGGACATTTAAACCGTCTTGTTAAGCTACTGCGACCTGCTTGCCTCTTCCAAGGGGCATTTAAACCGTCTTGTTAAGCTACTGCGACCTGCACGTCTCTTCCAAGGTGCACTTAAACCATCTTATTAAGCTACTGCGACCTGCACTTCTCTTCGAAGGTTCATTTAAACTGTCTTGTTAAGCAACTGCGACCTCCACCGCTCTTTCAAGGGGCATTTAAACCTTCTTGTTAAGCTACTGCTACCTGCACGTCTCTTCCAAGGGGCATTTAAACTGTCTTGTTAAGCTACTGCGACCTCCACCGCTCTTCCAAGGGGCATTTAAACCATCTTGTTAAGCTACTGCGACCTGCATGTCTCTTCCAAGGGGCATTTAAACCTTCTTGGTAAGCTACTGCGACCTGCACGTCTCTTCCAAGGGGCATTTAAACCATCTTATTAAGCTACTGCGACCTGCACTTCTCTTCCAAGGGGCATTTAAACTGTCTTGTTAAGCTACTGCGACCTCCACCGCTCTTTCAAGGGGCATTTAAACTGTCTTTTTAAGCTACTGTAACCTCCACCACTTTTCCAAGGGGCATTTAAACTGTCTTGTTAAGCTACTGCGACCTGCACGTCTCTTCCAAGGGCCATTTAAACCGTCTTATTAAGCTACTGCGACCTGCACGTCTCTTCCAAGGGTCATTAAACTCTCTTGTTAAGCTACTGCAACCTCCACCTCTCTTCCAAGGGGCATTTAAACCGTCTTGTTAAGCTAATGCGACCTGCATGTGACGCGCCCCCTGGGCCTGTGTTGTGTAGCGTTGCGCACGCGGGGAATTCCCGGAGCCGGATCTGTTGGGGTTAGTAGGCCTCGTGGCGGTGACCCGGTCCATGCCCAGGGTGTCAAACCAAGTGGCGGAATTTAGTAGAAGATGTTATAGTGTTCGACTACGCCACCCGTTGAATGCCGTTATGAAGCCGCCGCTGCAGGGCAGACCGCTGAGGCCGGTGGTACGGTTGTGCAGCGTGGATAGTATAACCCCCAACGGGAGGGGTATGGCCTCAGGGCAGCGGACGTGGATGATGGGGATAGCAGAATTGCACGCAGGCACCAGGAACCACTCAGAGACGGTGCGGTGTAGTTCAGGGTCTTTACTGGTGGCAAAGGTAGACCCTCCCGGGAGTACTGGCTAGCGATTGGGGCCTGGTCAGTCCGTGAGCAAATAGGATCTCCCCTGGCCAGGCGAAGTTGTAGGCCTCCCCAACTAATTGTACTCTTCCTGGCTACCTTGCTAGAAGCGGGTAAAAGTAGCCCACGTCCCTAAGTGTACCGTGTGGTGCTCACCCGTATGGCCGGCGACTCGGGGCCTTCTGGTAGCCTCCGCTCCACGACGGCGGTGCTGGTCCCTTTGCGTGTGACCGTGCCTTCGGGTTTCTTGGCCAGAGGACCTGAAATCCCCTGCCGGTCGGTTTCTGCTGCTGGGTATGGATCAGTCCCCACAGCCTCGGACTCCGTGTCCGGTGAGATCTCTTTAGTCAGGATGAGCTCTACAGCTTCCAGTCCCTGACCCCTTTTATCACTGCTCCCACAGAGCTCCTGATCTTGCTCTCCCTGTATCTACTCCACTCCAGACCAGACTGTGTCTCTGTCTGGGACTCCTCTTCTTCTCCTTAACCCCGCCTCAGCCCCAGTTTATATAGGGGAAGTTCTTCCCCTCCCAGGACTGGGCAGGAGGTGGTGCATGCTTAGGGCTCCTGACCAGGAGACCTCCCACCTGCTCTCAGACGTAATATTGCTATTACTGTGGTAACCAGACCCCTGGGATGCCACATTCCCCCCTAGTAAAATTTAGTACTCCGGGACTAAACATATTTTTGAAAACATAACAGGGTATAAACAGGAACAATACAATAAGGAAAACACGTTAGGGTGGTCACGGCGTGTCCGCAACCGGGTGCAGTTTTTGAAGCAATAAGGGTGTCCATTTCACCAAAGAACGGGGAGCCGTAACCAGGTAGGGGTCTGTCCTGCCCCGAGTCTTTAACAGTCTTTAGTCCGTTCCTGGGTTACGCTCCAAACATATATACAACAGAGTTCCTGTTAATCCACAAAAGACACCTATAAAATAACTGGAAAAACATAATTATTTACAAGCAACAGTAAACAGGTAAATACCAATAAAACAGTCCGAACACTTTAGATCCTCCAACGTACGGGCAACTGGCCTCTAGTGGCCTTAGTAGACCTACGGAGTTTACTGACCGGTCCTGAGCTACAGGGTGTAGGAGCTGTCAAAGTAAGCTGGGCAGCTGTCTACGGGCTCTTTGGCTCACTAGGGGCACGGCAGGCTCACTATAAGCAGAGGGTCGATTCTCCTGGTCTGCTTGTGTGGGGTCTTCTGCCTCCTGGACCGGCTGCTCTTCCAGCTCTACCTGTTTTTCCGTAGGCACTTGGGATGCTGGTTGGAGGAAGGTGAGGACGGGTACCACAACAGCGCCATTTACTTGTGTCCAAGACCGAGGAAAGTCTCCGAGTACAGTACTGACCATCTCTTCCCTTTCCTCTGTGGGTCGAGGGTTTTCTTGATCTTCTTCAGGGTTTCGTAGCTGCTCTGGACACTTCTTCAGGTGATCTCGGGAGACAATGGCTGTGGTTTCTCCTCCATCCTTACTGATTGTGCAGATTTTTGTGTTTTCATGGCTTGATGGCAGTACGGTGTACGGGTTCTTCTCCCACTGGTCGTCCAACTTGTGGAGCCGTCTTTTCCTCTTCAAGACCTGCTCTCCAGGTACCAGGGGAACAGCGGGAGCATACTGGTTGTAAGTCTTCTCCTGTCTTTCTCTTGCTTGACAGAGACTTCGCTCAACGCTCTCCTGTACTTTCCGGTACTGCTGCTGCCTCTCTGTGTCCCAATCTGCTTCTGGTGAAGTGTCCTCGGGTGTCAGGACTCCCATATCCAGATCAACAGGCAGCTTACCAGGTCTTGCTCTCATTAGGTAAGCCGGGGTACAGTTGGTAGAACCTACCGGGATGTGGTTGTATAGGTCCACCAGATCAGGCAGTTTCTCAGGCCACAGACTGCGTTCTTCCAGGGGCAATGTTTTCAGAAGGTCTATCACCACCTGGTTCATCTTCTCGCAGAGTCCATTGGTTTGCGGATGATAGGGTGTTGTTCTTATCTTCCGGCAGCCATACAGAGTGCAGAACTCCTGGAAGACTTCCGCTTCAAAGGCAGGTCCTTGGTCCGTCAGCACCTGCTCTGGGTATCCATGTGGACGGCAGAAGTGCTGCTGGAAGGCTCTAGCTGCTGTTTGAGCCGTTAAGTCCTTGACGGGGACTACAACCAAGAACCGGAGGTAGTGATCCACGATGGTTAACGCATAGACGTAGCCACTTCTGCTGGGGGTCAGTTTTACATGGTCCAAGGCTACCAGTTCCAACGGCTGCCTGGTGACGATGGACTGCAGGGGAGTCTTCTGGCTGGCACGGTCCTTCCTTCTTAGGCTGCATGGGCCACAGTCTCTGCACCACCTCTCGATGGTTCCTCTCATGCCTACCCAGTGTAACCGCCCGCGCAGCAGGAACTCCAGCTTCTTCCATCCGAAGTGCCCAGCTCCGTCGTGGTATGCCTCCAGTACCATAGCCGCGTCTCTTCTTGGCACCACTACTTGCCAGATCAGTTCATGCGTCCAAGAGTTAACCATTCTGTGGCACAACTTCCCCTTGTAAAGGAACAGTCGACTCTTCTCAGCCCACAGTTGCTTGGTCTCCTCCGGAGCGTCTGGGTCAAGGCGGGCATCTGGCTGAGTCAGCATCTCCTTCACCAGTCGGACGGCAGGGTCACTGTCTTGCGTTTCCGCCCAGTTGTAATGAGGTAAGGGGTTGAACGTAGCGGATTGCTTACCCCTTACACGGTGGGAATACTGGGTAGTCCCATGACGGTGGAACGCGGGGAGTTCAACTTCTTCCAGTTCCTCTGGATCTTCCCCTACGTCCGGTAGGTTTGGCATTCTGGACAAGGCATCCGCGTTGGTATTGGAGCGTCCTGCCCGGTATTTGATCGTGAACTCATAGTTGGACAAGCGGGCCATCCATCTCTGCTCCAGGGCACCGAGTCTTGCAGTGTCCAGGTGTGTCAACGGGTTGTTATCCGTGTACACGATGAACCGGGTAGAGGCGAGGTAGTGCCTAAAGCGTTCGGTGACTGCCCACACCACTGCCAGGAACTCTAGCTTAAATGAGCTGTAATTCTCAGGGTTTCTTTCGGTGGGTCGCAGTTTTCGGCTGGCGTAAGCAATTACCCGTTCTCTCCCCTGCTGGATCTGGGACAGTACGGCTCCTAGCCCGATGTTACTTGCGTCGGTGTAGAGGATAAAGGGCTGGCTGTAATCAGGGTACGCCAGGATTTCATCCCCCGTGAGGGCCATCTTCAGCTGGCGAAAGGACTCTTCTTCCAGCTTCTCCCATCTGAAGGGCGGCTTCTGGTTCTTGGCCTTCCTGGACTGGCCTATCAGGAGGTCCTGCATAGGAGCTGCCTTTTTGGTGAAACCGGGAATGAATCTTCGGTAGTAGCCTACCAACCCGAGGAACTGCCGCACTTCCTATACGCTGGAGGGTCTTGGCCATTCCTTAATCGCGGTGATCTTATCAGGGTCGGGAGCCACTCCGTCAGCACTCACCACGTGTCCCAGGTACTGCACTTTTGGTTTTAGCAGGTGACACTTCGACGGTTTCACCTTCAGACCGTAGTTTGCCAGGGCTTCAAACACTTCCGCCAGGTGTTTCAGGTGGTCCTCGTAGGTTTTGGAATAAACTATAACATCGTCCAGGTACAGCAGGACCGTCTCAAAGTTCCGGTGTCCCAGACAGCATTCCATCAATCGTTGGAAGGTTCCTGGTGCGTTGCAGAGTCCGAACGGCATGCAGGTAAACTCGCTAAGTCCCATCGGGGTGGTGAATGCGGTCTTCTCCCGGTCCGCCTCTGCTACAGGAACCTGCCAGTACCCGCTAGTGAGATCCAAAGTGGAGAAGAAGTTAGCAGATTTTAAAGCAGCCAAAGACTCCTCTATCCTTGGTAAGGGGTACGCATCTTTGTGTGTGATACGGTTGATTTTCCGGTAATCTACACACATTCTCATGGTGTTGTCTTTCTTTTTAACCAAGACTAGTGGAGCTGCCCAGGGGCTACAGCTATCCCTGATTACCCCAGCCTCCTTCATGTCTCTAAGCATCCCCTTGGCGTGTTGGTAGTGTGAAGGGGGTACGGGACGATACCTCTCCTTTATGGGACGATGGTCTCCCGTGGGGATGTGATGTTCCACTCCCTTTACTCGCCCGAAGTCTAGCGGGTGTTTACTGAACACTCTCTCGTATTCCTGGATCACCCGGTAGACTCCCTGCTTTTGGTGAGCGGGTGTGGAGTCAGTACCCAAATGCAGTTGCTGACACCAGTCCTCCATTTGTTGCTTAGAGCCGTTACCTTCCTCTGGATGAGATGGAGGCAAGGGTTCCACGGACTGTACAGAATTTTGGTTGATGGTATACAATTTGGCTAGCGTAGCATACCGGGGCAGGTACACTTCCCTCTTCCCGATATTTATTATGCGAACGGGCACCCTCCCATGGCGTACATCAACCACCCCCCGTGCCGTCAAAATGGTGGGCCTACTGTCTGAGTAGACTGGTTCCACCATTGCCTGGTAATCTCTACCTCTCAGACTAATAGCTGCCCGGCACCAAATCATCATTTCACTTTTCGGGGGCATGGCAATAGGGAAAGGGTCACACATTCTCACTCTACCAATCTCACCACCGGAGAGTTCCACCTGTTGCCGTCGCATCAGTGCCCGGATCTCTTTTTGGAGCACTCGCTGCTGGCCGGAGCTGGCGTTCTTGGCAACCTGCTGTAAAATGAGAATCACCTCTGCAAGACAATTTTCAATCACATTAGTTCCTAGAGTTATCTTTGGGTGACTCTCGCGCTTGTCAATGTCCACAATGATCAGTCCCTGTGCTGCCAGTTCGACTTTACCGATTTTAATGGTCACCTCTTTAAATCCGATCTGTGGCACGGGCTGACCATTGCTGGCGATGATACTCAAGTCGTCGTCTGGGTAGCGGGTTATATCCGAGTCATTCCAGTACTGCTTGAAGAGCACGTACGGGATGGTGGTGACCTGTGACCCGGTGTCAAGTAGGGCACTCATAGGAATGCCATCCAGTACCACAGGCAAGACTGGACGTCCTCCCACGTATTTGTCACGCCAGTTCGATGGGCCTGGTGATCTTATTCCTAGGGGTTGGCCCTCTACCCCAGGTTGTGCCAGTTTAAAGGACAGTACCTTGCCATATGTCCGGGTTGATTGCAGCGGCGGCAGATGGGTTGTCCGTCCTCGTTGTATCGGTCGCTGGGTCTTCCTCTGGCCGGTTGGGTCCTCCTTGGTCGGCGCCACGGGATGTCCTCCGGTCCGGATGCCAGCTGGATCTTCCCTGGAGTAGAAACCTGTAAAGACTGCACAGTTCGGGTTAGCGCGGCAACGCTTTTAGTTAGCTCTTGGACCTGATGGTGCAGGTCTGTAGCCGGGTCATTGTTTAAAGCCTGCGCATCAGCTCCCACAGGCCCTGCCGACAAGGGCGCCGTCTCCTGGTGATAAGTGGTAGCAGGGCGTCTGTGGGTCACAGCGCCAC
Organism: Phyllobates terribilis; assembly: GCF_046119375.1. NCBI lineage: Eukaryota > Metazoa > Chordata > Amphibia > Anura > Dendrobatidae > Phyllobates > Phyllobates terribilis. The sequence continues at coordinate 3,503,632 of NW_027362921.1, read as the reverse complement.
CTGGTGCCGGTTCTCGGAGCACCCGGATGGCTCTGTCCTTGAACTGTGCAAAGTCCAGATGAGGGTCCTGTAAGGCCATTGCCCGCAACTGGGTTCGGTGGGCATTGCAATGTAGACCCTCTATAAATTGTTCAGTCAGCAGCTTGTCTTCGTTTCCCACGCCATCAGGGTCGGCCTGCTTAATGGCTCTCAGGGCCTCTTGTAGGTTTAGTGCATAGTCCCTTATATTCTCATGTGCTCGCTGCTTGCACCCGTAGAATCTAAGCTTGATCTCGGCTGAGGTACGGGTATCAAAGGTGTCCTTCAGCCGGGCTAGTATCTCTGCGACAGTCCTCCTCCTCCCAAGGGCCAGGACTTTACCTCCCTTTGGGCTGCCCCTGTTAATTGAGCCACCAGGATGCTCACTTTTTGCTCTTCTGTGAGGGGGTACACCTGGAAGAGGCTATCCAGCCTTTCTCTGAAGTCATTTAGGGCAGGGTTCCCCAACTCCAGTCCTCAAGGCCCACCAACAGGTCATGTTTTCAGGATTTCCTTAGTATTGCACAGGTGATGTAACTATTGCCTGTGCTGATGATGGAATTATCACCTGAGCAATACTAAGGAAATCCTGAAAACATGACCTGTTGGTGGGCCTTGAGGACTGGAGTTGGGGAACCCTGATTTAGGGTATGTGACTCCCCTGAGTACTGGGGTAGCCAGGCTGCCCCCGGGATATAGGGCATGGTGAAAGGCATGACCGCAGCAGCGGTGGCGCTGGCGGTGGCTGTGGCAGTGAAGCTCTCCTCCGTATCCGACATCCTCCTCCCCCCTAGTGAACCGTGGCCTACCTTGCGATGATCCTCTTCCGTAGGCCGCGGCTCCGCAGTGGATCGTCAGGGTTGAGGACCTTCCGTCGCGCTCCTGTGACGTCGGCGTCTGCTGGGCTCCTTCCAGGACCTTACGCAACGTCCGGACGAGAGGCGGAGCTTCAGTTCTCGCGCGCTTTCGGAGTCCACGCCCCTCTTCTTCCCGCGCGGCGTCCTCAAGATGGCGTCCAATGGCGGGAAAACTCCACGGATGGCGGGAAAACTCCACGGATGGCGGGAAGAAGGCAGAAGATGACGTCGGATGGCGGGAATCTTCACCACAGGTAAGTTTAACAGTCTTTTTCAGGCACGCAGTACCCGGTGGTTGCGGGCACGGGATCCTGCCGACTACGCCAAAGTTGACGCGCCCCCTGGGCCTGTGTTGTGTAGCGTTGCGCATGCGGGGAATACCCGGAGCCGGATCTGTTGGGGTTAGTAGGCCTCGTGGCGGTGACCCGGTCCGTGCCCAGGGTGTCAAACCAAGTGGCGGAATTTAGTAGAAGATGTTATAGTGTTCGACTACGCCACCCGTTGAATGCGGTTATGAAGCCGCCGCTGCAGGGCAGACCGCTGAGGCCGGTGGTACGGTTGTGCAGCGTGGATAGTATAACCCCCAACGGGAGGGGTATGGCCTCAGGGCAGCGGACGTGGATGATGGGGATAGCAGAATTGCACGCAGGCACCAGGAACCACTCAGAGACGGTGCGGTGTAGTTCAGGGTCTTTACTGGTGGCAAAGGTAGACCCTCCCGGGAGTACTGGCTAGCGATTGGGGCCTGGTCAGTCCGTGAGCAAATAGGATCTCCCCTGGCCAGGCGAAGTTGTAGGCCTCCCCAACTAATTGTACTCTTCCTGGCTACCTTGCTAGAAGCGGGTAAAAGTAGCCCACCCGTATGGCCGGCGACTCAGGGCCTTCTGGTAGCCTCCGCTCCACGACGGCGGTGCTGGTCCCTTGCGTGTGACCGTGCCTTCGGGTTTCTTGGCCAGAGGACCTGAAATCCCCTGCCGGTCGGTTTCTGCTGCTGGGTATGGATCAGTCCCCACAGCCTCGGACTCCGTGTCCGGTGAGATCTCTTCAGTCAGGATGAGCTCTACAGCTTCCAGTCCCTGACCCCTTTTATCACTGCTCCCACAGAGCTCCTGATCTTGCTCTCCCTGTATCTGCTCCACTCCAGACCAAACTGTGTCTCTGTCTGGGACTACTCTTCTTCTCCTTAACCCCGCCTCAGCCCCAGTTTATATAGGGGAAGTTCTTCCCCTCCCAGGACTGGGCAGGAGGTGGTGCATGCTTAGGGTTCCTGAACAGGAGACCTCCCACCTGCTCTCAGACGTAATATTGCTATTACTGTGGTAACCAGACCCCTGGGGTGCCACACATGTCTCTTCCAAGGGGCATTTAAACCGTCTTGTTAAGCTACTGCTACCTGCACGTCTCTTCCTAGGGGCATTTAAACCGTCTTGTTAAGCTACTTCGACCTGCATGTCTCTTCCAAGGGGCATTTAAACCGTCTTGCTAAGCTACTGCGAACTCCACCGCTCTTCCAAGGGGCATTTAAACCGTCTTGTTAAGCTACTGCGACCTGCAAGTCTCTTCCAAGGGTCATTTAAACCGTCTTTGTAAGCTACTGCGACCTGCAAGCCTCTTCCAAGGGGAATTTAAACCGTCTTATTAAGCTACTGCGACCTGCACGTCTTTTCCAAGAGGCATTTAAACCATCTTGATAAGCTCCTGCGACCTGCACGTCTTTTCCAAGGGGCATTTAAACCGTCTTGTTAAGCTACTGCGACCTGCACGTCTCTTCCAAGGGGCATTTAAACAGTCTTATTAAGCTACTGCGACCTGCACTTCTCTTCCAAGGGGCATTTAAACTGTCTTGTTAAGCTACTGCGACCTCCACCGCTCTTTCAAGGGGCATTTAAACCGTCTTGTTAAGCTACTGCTACCTGCACGTCTCTTCCAAGGGGCATTTCAACTGTCTTGTTAAGCTACTGCGACCTCCACCGCTCTTCCAAGGGGCATTTAAACCATCTTGTTAAGCTACTTCGACCTGCTCGTCTCTTCCAAGGGGCATTTAAACTGTCTTGTTAAGCTACTGTAACCGCCACCACTTTTCCAAGGGGCATTTAAAACGTCTTGTTAAGCTACTGCGACCTGCACGTCTCTTCCAAGGGGCATTTAAACCGTCTGGTTAAGCTACTGTGACCTGCATGTCTCTTCCAAGAGGCATTTAAACTGTCTTGTTAAGCCACTTCGACCTGCACGTCTCTTCCAAGGGGCATTTAAACCGTCTTTTTAAGCTGCTGCGACCTGCATGTCTCTTCCAATGGGAATTTAAACCGTCTTGTTAAGCTACTGCGACCTCCACCGCTCTTCCAAGGGGCATTTAAACCATCTTGTTAAGATACTGCGACCTGCACGTCTCTTCCAAGGGTCATTTAAACCGTCTTGGTAAGGTACTGCGACCTGCAAGTCTATTCCAAGGTTCATTTAAACCCTCTTGTTAAGCTATTATAACCTGCATGTCTCCTACAAGGGGGATTTAAACTGTCTTGTTAAGCTACTGCGACCTGCACGTCTCTTCCAAGGGGCATTTAAACCGTCTTGTTAAGCTACTGCTATCTGCATGTCTCTTCCAAAGGGCATTTAAACCTTCTTATTAAGCTACTGCGACCTGCACGTCTCTTCCAAGGGGCATTTAAACTGTCTTGTTAAGCTACTGCGACCTCCACTGCTCTCCCAAGTGGCATTTAAACCGTCTTGTTAAGCTACTGCGAACTGCACTTCTCTTCCAAGGGGAATTTAAACCGTCTTGTTAAGCTACTGCGACCTGCACGTCTCTTCCAAGGGACATTTAAACCATCTTATTAAGCTACTGCGAACTGCACGTCTCTTCCAAGGGGTATTTAAACTGTCTTGTTAAGCTACTGCGACCTGAACGTCTCTTCCAAAGGGCAATTAAACTGTCTTGTTAAGCTACTGCGACCTGCACGTCTCTTCCAAGGGGCATTTAAACCGTCCTGTTAAGCTACTGAGACTTGCACGTCTCTTCCAAGGGGCATTTAAACCATCTTGTTAAGCTACTGTAACCTCCACCACTTTTCCAAAGGGCATTTAAACCGTCTTGTTAAGCTACTGCGACCTGCTCGTCTCTTCCAAGGGGCATTTAAACCGTCTTGTTAAGCTACTGCGACCTGCACGTCTCTTCCAAGGTGCACTTAAACCGTCTTTTTAAGCTACTGCGACCTGCACTTCTCTAACAAGGGGCATTTAAACTGTATTGTTAAGCTACTTCGAACTCCACCGCTCTTTCAAGGAGCATTTAAACCTTCTTGTTAAGCTACTGCTACCTGCACGTCTCTTCCAAGGGGCATTTAAACTGTCTTGTTAAGCTACTTCGACCTGCACGTCTCTTCCAAGTCGCATTTAAACCGTCTTTTTAAGCTACTGCGACTTGCACATCTTTTCCAAGGGGCATTTTAACCATCTTATTAAGCTACTGTAACCTCCACCACTTTTCCAAGGGGCATTTCAACCGACTTGTTAAGCTACTGCTACCTGCACGTCTCTTCCAAGGGGCATTTAAACTGTCTTATTAAGTTACTGCGACCTGCACGTCTCTTCCAAGGGGCATTCAAACTCTCTTGTTAAGCTACTGCGACCTGCACGTCTCTTCCAAGGGGCATTTAAACCGTGTTGTTAAGCTACTGCGACCTCCACCGTTCTTCCAAGGGGCATTTAAACCGTATTGTTAAGCTACTGCGACCTGGACGTCTTTTCCAAGGGGCATTTAAACTGTCTTGTTAAGTTACTGCAACCTGCACGTCTCTTCCAAGGGGCATTTAAAACGTCATATTAAGCTACTGCGACCTGCATGTCTCTTCCAAGGGGCATTTAAACAGTCTTGTTAAGCTACTGCGACTTGCACGTCTCTTCCAAGGGGCATTTAAACCGTCTTGTTAAGCTACTTTAACCTCCACCACTTTTCCAAGGGGCATTTAAACCGTCTTGTTAAGCTACTGCGACCTGCATCTCTCTTCCAAGGGGCATTTAAACCGTCTTTTTAAGCTACTGCTACCTGCTCGTCTCTTCCAAGGGGTATTTAAACCATCTTGTTAAGCTTCTGCGACTTGCTCGTCTCTTCCAAGGGGCATTTAAACCGTCTTGTTAAGCTATTGTAACCTCCACCACTTTTCCAAGGGGCATTTAAACCATCTTGTTAAGCTACAGCGACATGCACGTCTCTTCCAAGGGGCATTTTAACCGTCTTATTAAGCTACTGCGACCTGCACGTCTCTTCCAAGGGGTATTTAAACTATATTGTTAAGCTACTGCGACCTCCACCTCTCTTCCAAGGGACATTTAAACCGTCTTGTTAAGCTACTGCGACCTGCACGTCTCTTCCAAGAGGCATGTAAACCGTCTTGTTAAGCTACTGCGACTTCACGTCTTTTCCAAGGGGCATTTAAACTGTCATGTTAAGCTAATGCGACCTGCATGTCTCTTTCAAGGCGCATTTAAACTGTCTTTTTAAGCTACTGTGACTTACACGTCTCTTCCAATGGGCATTTAAACCGTCTTGTTAAGCTACTGTAACCTCCACCACTTTTCCAAGGGGCATTTAAACCGTCTTGTTAAGCTACTGCGACCTGCACGTGTCTTCCAAGGTGCACTTAAACCATTTTATTAAGCTACTGCGAACTGCTCTTCCCTTCCAAGGTTCATTTAAACTGTCTTGTTAAGCAACTGCGACCTCCACCGCTCTTTCAAGGGGCATTTAAACCTTCTTGTTAAGCTACTGCTACCTGCACGTCTCTTCCAAGGGGCATTTAAACTGTCTTGTTAAGCTACTGCGACCTCCACCGCTCTTCCAAGGGACATTTAAACCATCTTGTTAAGCTACTGCGACCTGCATGTCTCTTCCAAGGGGCATTTAAACCTTCTTGGTAAGCTACTGCGACCTGCAAGCCTATTCCAAGGGGCATTTAAACCCTCATGTTAAGCTACTGCAACCTGCATGTCTCTTCCAAGGGGGATTTAAACTGTCATGTTAAGCTACTGCTATCTGCACGTCTCTTCCAAGGAGCATTTAAACCTTCTTTTAAAGCTACTGTGACTTGCACGTCTCTTCCAAGGGGCATTTAAACCATCTTGTTAAGCTACTGTAACTTCCACCACTTTTCCAAGGGGCATTTAAACCACCTTGTTAAGTTACTGCGACCTGCTCGTCTCTTCCAAGGGGCATTTAAACCATCTTGTTAAGCTACTGCGACCTGCACGTCTCTTCCAAGGTGCACTTAAACCGTCTTATTAAGCTACTGCGACCTGCACGTCTCTTCCAAGGGGCATTTAAACTGTCTTGTTTTAGCTACTGCGACCTCCACCGCTCTTCCAAGGGGCATTTAAACCGTCTTGTTAAGCTACTGCAACCTGCTCGTCTCTTCCAAGGGGCATTTAAACCGTCTTGTTAAGCTACTGCGACCTGCACGTCTCTTCCAAGGTGCACTTAAACCGTCTTATTAAGCTACTGCGACCTGCACGTCTCTTCCAAGGGGCATTTAAACTGTCTTGTTTTAGCTACTGCGACCTCCACCGCTCTTCCAAGGGGCATTTAAACCGTCTTGTTAAGCTACTGCAACCTGCTCGTCTCTTCCAAGGGGCATTTAAACCGTCTTGTTAAGCTACTGCGACCTGCACGTCTCTTCCAAGGCACATTTAAACCGTCTTTTTAAGCTACTGCGACTTGCACGTCTCTTCCAAGGGGCATTTTAACCGTCTTATTAAGCTACTGTAACCTCCACCACTTTTCCAAGGGGCATTTAAACCGTCTTGTTAAGCTACTGCGACCTGCATGTCTCTTCCGAGGTGCATTTAAACCATCTTGTTAAGCCACTGCGACCTGCACGTCTCTTCCAAGGGGCATTTAAACCATCTTTTTAAGCTGCTGCGACCGGCAGGTCTCTTCCAATGGGCATTTAAACCGTCTTCTTAAGCTACTGCGACCTCCACTGCTCTTCCAAGGGCATTTAGACCATCTTGTTAAGATACTGCGACCTGCACGTTTCTTCCAAGGCGCATTTAAACCGTCTTGGTAAGCTACTGCGACCTGCAAGCCTATTCCAAGGGGGATTTAAACACTCTTGTTACGCTACTGCAATCTGCACGTCTCTTCCAAGGGGGATTTAAACTGTCTTGTTAAGCTACTGCTACCTGCACGTCTCTTCCATGGGGCATTTAAACCGTCTTGTTAAGCTACTGCGACCTGCACGTCTCTTCCAAGAGTCATTTAAACCTTCTTATTAAGCTACTGCGACTTGCACGTCTCTTCCAAGGGGCATTTCAACTGTCTTTTTAAGCTGCTGCGACCTGCATGTCTCTTTCAATGGGAATTTAAACCGTCTTGTTAAGCTACTGCGACCTTCACCGCTCTTCCAAGGGGCATTTAAACCATCTTGTTAAGCTACTGCGACCTGCACGTCTCTTCCAAGGGGCATTTAAACCGTCTTGGTAAGGTACTGCGAACTGCAAGCCTATTCCAAGGTTCATTTAAGCCCTCTTGTTAAGCTATTATAACCTGCATGTCTCCTACAAGGGGGATTTAAACTGTCTTGTTAAGCTACTGTGACCTGCACATCTCTTCCAAGGGGCATTTAAACCGTCTTGTTAAGCTACTGCTATCTGCATGTCTCTTCCAAGGGGCATTTAAACCTTCTTATTAAGCTACTGCGACCTGCACGTCTCTTCCAAGGGGCATTTAAACTGTCTTGTTAAGCTACTGCGACCTCCACTGCTCTCCCAAGTGGCATTTAAACCGTCTTGTTAAGCTACTGCGAACTGCACTTCTCTTCCAAGGGGCATTTAAACCGTCTTGTTAAGCTACTGCGACCTGCACGTCTCTTCCAAGGGACATTTAAACCATTTTATTAAGCTACTGCGAACTGCACGTCTCTACCAAGGGGTATTTAAACTGTCTTGTTAAGCTACTGCGACCTGTACGTCTCTTCCAAAGGGCAATTAAACTGTCTTGTTAAGCTACTGCGACCTGCACGTCTCTTCCAAGGGGCATTTAAACCGTCCTGTTAAGCTACTGAGACTTGCACGTCTCTTCCAAGGGGCATTTAAACCATCTTGTTAAGCTACTGTAACCTCCACCACTTTTCCAAGGGGCATTTAAACCGTCTTGTTAAGCTACTGCGACCTGCTTGTCTCTTCCAAGGGGCATTTAAACCTTCTTGGTAAGCTACTGCGACCTGCAAGCCTATTCCAAGGGGCATTTAAACCCTCATGTTAAGCTACTGCAACCTGCATGTCTCTTCCAAGGGGGATTTAAACTGTCATGTTAAGCTACTGCTATCTGCACGTCTCTTCCAAGGAGCATTTAAACCTTCTTTTAAAGCTACTGTGACTTGCACGTCTCTTCCAAGGGGCATTTAAACCATCTTGTTAAGCTACTGTAACTTCCACCACTTTTCCAAGGGGCATTTAAACCACCTTGTTAAGTTACTGCGACCTGCTCGTCTCTTCCAAGGGGCATTTAAACCATCTTGTTAAGCTACTGCGACCTGCACGTCTCTTCCAAGGTGCACTTAAACCGTCTTATTAAGCTACTGCGACCTGCACGTCTCTTCCAAGGGGCATTTAAACTGTCTTGTTTTAGCTACTGCGACCTCCACCGCTCTTCCAAGGGGCATTTAAACCGTCTTGTTAAGCTACTGCAACCTGCTCGTCTCTTCCAAGGGGCATTTAAACCGTCTTGTTAAGCTACTGCGACCTGCACGTCTCTTCCAAGGTGCACTTAAACCGTCTTATTAAGCTACTGCGACCTGCACGTCTCTTCCAAGGGGCATTTAAACTGTCTTGTTTTAGCTACTGCGACCTCCACCGCTCTTCCAAGGGGCATTTAAACCGTCTTGTTAAGCTACTGCAACCTGCTCGTCTCTTCCAAGGGGCATTTAAACCGTCTTGTTAAGCTACTGCGACCTGCACGTCTCTTCCAAGGCACATTTAAACCGTCTTTTTAAGCTACTGCGACTTGCACGTCTCTTCCAAGGGGCATTTTAACCGTCTTATTAAGCTACTGTAACCTCCACCACTTTTCCAAGGGGCATTTAAACCGTCTTGTTAAGCTACTGCGACCTGCATGTCTCTTCCGAGGTGCATTTAAACCATCTTGTTAAGCCACTGCGACCTGCACGTCTCTTCCAAGGGGCATTTAAACCATCTTTTTAAGCTGCTGCGACCGGCAGGTCTCTTCCAATGGGCATTTAAACCGTCTTCTTAAGCTACTGCGACCTCCACTGCTCTTCCAAGGGCATTTAGACCATCTTGTTAAGATACTGCGACCTGCACGTTTCTTCCAAGGCGCATTTAAACCGTCTTGGTAAGCTACTGCGACCTGCAAGCCTATTCCAAGGGGGATTTAAACACTCTTGTTACGCTACTGCAATCTGCACGTCTCTTCCAAGGGGGATTTAAACTGTCTTGTTAAGCTACTGCTACCTGCACGTCTCTTCCATGGGGCATTTAAACCGTCTTGTTAAGCTACTGCGACCTGCACGTCTCTTCCAAGAGTCATTTAAACCTTCTTATTAAGCTACTGCGACTTGCACGTCTCTTCCAAGGGGCATTTCAACTGTCTTTTTAAGCTGCTGCGACCTGCATGTCTCTTTCAATGGGAATTTAAACCGTCTTGTTAAGCTACTGCGACCTTCACCGCTCTTCCAAGGGGCATTTAAACCATCTTGTTAAGCTACTGCGACCTGCACGTCTCTTCCAAGGGGCATTTAAACCGTCTTGGTAAGGTACTGCGAACTGCAAGCCTATTCCAAGGTTCATTTAAGCCCTCTTGTTAAGCTATTATAACCTGCATGTCTCCTACAAGGGGGATTTAAACTGTCTTGTTAAGCTACTGTGACCTGCACATCTCTTCCAAGGGGCATTTAAACCGTCTTGTTAAGCTACTGCTATCTGCATGTCTCTTCCAAGGGGCATTTAAACCTTCTTATTAAGCTACTGCGACCTGCACGTCTCTTCCAAGGGGCATTTAAACTGTCTTGTTAAGCTACTGCGACCTCCACTGCTCTCCCAAGTGGCATTTAAACCGTCTTGTTAAGCTACTGCGAACTGCACTTCTCTTCCAAGGGGCATTTAAACCGTCTTGTTAAGCTACTGCGACCTGCACGTCTCTTCCAAGGGACATTTAAACCATTTTATTAAGCTACTGCGAACTGCACGTCTCTACCAAGGGGTATTTAAACTGTCTTGTTAAGCTACTGCGACCTGTACGTCTCTTCCAAAGGGCAATTAAACTGTCTTGTTAAGCTACTGCGACCTGCACGTCTCTTCCAAGGGGCATTTAAACCGTCCTGTTAAGCTACTGAGACTTGCACGTCTCTTCCAAGGGGCATTTAAACCATCTTGTTAAGCTACTGTAACCTCCACCACTTTTCCAAGGGGCATTTAAACCGTCTTGTTAAGCTACTGCGACCTGCTTGTCTCTTCCAAGGGGCATTTAAACCGTCTTGTTAAGCTACTGCGACCTGCACGTCTCTTCCAATGTGCACTTAAACCGTCTTATTAAGCTACTGCGACCTGCACTTCTCTAACAAGGGGCATTTAAACTGTATTGTTAAGCTACTTCGAACTCCACCGCTCTTTCAAGGAGCATTTAAACCTTCTTGTTAAGCTACTGCTACCTGCACGTCTCTTCCAAGGGGCATTTAAACTGTCTTGTTTTAGCTACTGCGACCACCACCGCTCTTCCAAGGGGCATTTAAACCGTCTTGTTACGCTACTGCAACCTGCTCGTCTCTTCCAAGGGGCATTTAAACGGTCTTGTTAAGCTACTTCGACCTGCACGTCTCTTCCAAGTCGCATTTAAACCGTCTTTTTAAGCTACTGCCACTTGCACATCTTTTTCAAGGGGCATTTTAACCATCTTATTAAGCTACTGTAACCTCCACCACTTTTCCAACGGGCATTTCAACCGACTTGTTAAGCTACTGCTACCTGCACGTCTCTTCCAAGGGGCATTTAAACTGTCTTATTAAGTTACTGCGACCTGCACGTCTCTTCCAAGGGGCATTCAAACTGTCTTGTTAAGCTACTGCGACATGCACGTCTCTTCCAAGGGGCATTTAAACCGTGTTGTTAAGCTACTGCGACCTCCACCGTTCTTCCAAGGGGCATTTAAACCGTATTGTTAAGCTGCTGCGACCTGGACGTCTTTTCCAAGGGGCATTTAAACTGTCTTGTTAAGCTACTGCAACCTGCACGTCTCTTCCAAGGGGCATTTAAAACGTCATATTAAGCTACTGCGACCTGCATGTCTCTTCCAAGGGGCATTTAAACCGTCTTGTTAAGCTACTGCGACTTGCACGTCTCTTCCAAGGGGCATTTAAACCGTCTTGTTAAGCTACTTTAACCTTCACCACTTTTCCAAGGGGCATTTAAACCGTCTTGTTAAGCTACTGCGACCTGCATCTCTCTTCCAAGGGGCATTTAAACCGTCTTTTTAAGCTACTGCTACCTGCTCGTCTCTTCCAAGGGGCATTTAAACCGTCTTGTTAAGCTTCTGCGACTTGCTCGTCTCTTCCAAGGGGCATTTAAACCGTCTTGTTAAGCTATTGTAACCTCCACCACTTTTCCAAGGGGCATTTAAACCGTCTTGTTAAGCTACTGCGACATGCACGTCTCTTCCAAGGGGCATTTTAACCGTCTTATTAAGCTACTGCGACCTGCACGTCTCTTCCAAGGGGTATTTAAACTATATTGTTAAGCTACTCCGACCTCCACCGCTCTTCCAAGTGGCATTCAAACCGTCTTGTTAAGCTACTGCGACCTGCACGTCTCTTCCAAGGGGCATTTAAACCGTCTTGTTAAGCTACTGCGACCGGCACGTCTCTTCCAAGGGGCATTTAAACCGTCTTGTTAAGCTACTGCGACTTGCACGTCTCTTCCAAGGGACATTTAAACCGTCTTGTTAAGCTACTGTAACCTCCACCACTTTTCCAAGGGGCATTTCAACTGTCTTGTTAAGCTACTGCGACCTGCACGTCTCTTCCAAGGGGCATTTAAACCATCTTATTAAGCTACTGCGACCTGCACTTCTCTTCCAAGGGGCATTTAAACTGACTTGTTAAGCTACTGCGACCTCCACCGCTCTTTCAAGGGGCATTTAAACTGTCTTTTTAAGCTACTGTAACCTCCACCACTTTTCCAAGGGGCATTTAAACCGTCTTGTTAAGCTACTGCGACCTGCACGTCTCTTCCAAGGGGCATTTAAACCGTCTTATTAAGCTACTGCGACCTGCACGTCTCTTCTAAGGGGCATTAAACTGTCTTGTTAAGCTACTGCAACCTCCACCTCTTTTCCAAGGGGCATTTAAACTGTCTTGTTAAGCTACTGCGACCTGCATGTCTCTTCCAAGGGGCATTTAAACCGTCTTGTTAAGCTACTGCTACCTGCACTTCTCTTCCAAGGGGCATTTAAACCGTCTTGTTAAGCTACTGCGACTTGCACATCTCTTCCAAGGGGCATTTAAACCGTCATTTTAAGCTACTGTAACCGCCACCACTTTTCCAAGGGGCATTTAAACAGTCTTGTTAAGCTACTGCGACCTGCTCGTCTCTTCCAAGGGGCATTTAAACCGTCTTGTTAAGCTACTGCGACCTGCATGTCTCTTCCAAGGGGCATTTAAACCGTCTTGCTAAGCTACTGCGAACTCCACCGCTCTTTCAAGGGGCATTTAAACTGTCTTGTTAAGCTACTGCTACCTGCACGTCTCTTCCAAGGGGCATTTAAACTGTCTTGTTAAGCTACTGCGACCTCCACCGCTCTTCCAAGGGGCATTTAAACCATTTTGTTAAGCTACTGCGACCTGCTCGTCTCTTCCAAGGGGCATTTAAACCATCTTGTTAAGCTTCTGCTTCCTGCACGTCTCTTCCAAGGGGCATTTAAACTGTCTTATTAAGCTAATGCGACCTGCATGTCTCTTCCAAGGGGCATTTAAACCGTCTTGTTAAGCTACTGCGACCTGCACGTCTCTTCCAATGGGCATTTAAACCGTCTTGTTAAGCTACTGCGACTTGCACCTCTCTTCCAAGGGGCATTTAAACATTCATTTTAAGCTACTCTAACCGCCAACACTTTTCCAAGGGGCATTTAAACAGTCTTGATAAGCTACTGCGAACTGCACGTCTCTTCCAAGGGGCATTTAAACCGTCTTGTTAAGCTACTACGACCTGTATGTCTCTTCCAAGGGGCATTTAAATCGTCTTGCTAAGCTACTGCGAACTCCACCGCTCTTCCAAGGGGCATTTAAACCGTCTTGTTAAGCTACTGCGACCTGCACGTCTCTTCCAAGGGTCATTTAAACCGTCTTGGTAAGCTACTGCGACTTGCAAGCCTCTTCCACGGGGCATTTAAACCGTCTTATTAAGCTACTGCGACGTGCACGTCTTTTCCAAGGGGCATTTAAACCATCTTGTTAAGCTCCTGCGACCTGCACGTCTTTTCCAAGGGGCATTTAAACCGTCTTGTTAAGCTACTGCGACCTGCACGTCTCTTCCAAGGGGCATTTAAACCGTCTTATTAAGCTACTGCGACCTGCACTTCTCTTCCAAGGGGCATTTAAACCGTCTTGTTAAGCTACTGCGACCTCCACCGCTCTTCCATTGGGCATTTAAACCGTCTTGTTAAGCTACTGCGACTTGCATGTCTCTTCCAAGGGGCATTTAAACCGTCTTGTTAAGCTACTGTAACCTCCACCACTTTTCCAAGGGCCATTTAAACCATCTTGTTAAGCTACTGCGACCTGCACGTTTCTTCCAAGGGCATTTAAACCGTCTTATTAAGCTACTGCGACCTGCATGTCTCTTCCAAGGGGCATTTAAACTGTCCTGTTAAGCCACTTCGACCTGCACGTCTCTTCCAAGGGGCATTTAAACCGTCTTTTTAAGCTGCTGCGACCTGCATGTCTCTTCCAATGGGCATTTAAACCGTCTTGTTAAGCTACTGCGACCTCCACCGCTCTTCCAAGGGGCATTTAAACCATCTTGTTAAGCTACTGCGACCTGCACGTCTCTTCCAAGGGGCATTTAAACCATCTTGGTAAGCTACTTCGACCTGCAAGCCTATTCCAAGGTTCATTTAAACCCTCTTGTTAAGCTATTGTAATCTGCATGTCTCCGACAAGGGGGATTTAAACTGTCTTGTTAAGCTACTGCGACCTGCACTTCTCTTCCAAGGGGCATTTAAACCGTCTTGTTGAGCTACTGCGACCTGCATGTCTCTTCCAAGGGACATTTAAACCATCTTATTAAGCTACTGCGACCTGCACGTCTCTTCCAACGGGTATTTAAACTGTCTTGCTAAGCTACTGCGTACTCCACCGCTCTTCCAAGGGGCATTTAAACCATCTTGTTAAGCTACTGCGACCTGCACGTCTCTTCCAAAGGGCATTTAAACTGTCTTGTTAAGCTACTGCGACCTGCACGTCTCTTCCAAGGGGCATTTAAACCGTCCTGTTAAGCTACTGCGACTTGCACGTCTCTTCCAAGGAGCATTTAAACCGTCTTGTTAAGCTACTGTAACCTCCACCACTTTTCCAAGGGGCATTTCAACCGTCTTGTTAAGCTACTGCGACCTGCACATCTCTTCCAAGGGGCATTTAAACCGTCTTATTAAGCTACTGCGACCTGCACTTCTCTTCCAAGGGGCATTTAAACTGTCTTCTTAAGCTACTGCGACCTCCACCGCTCTTTCAAGGGGCATTTAAACCGTCTTTTTAAGCTACTGTATCCTCCACCACTTTTCCAAGGGGCATTTAAACCGTCTTGTTAAGGTACTGCGACATGCACGTCTCTTCCAAGGGGCATTTAAACCGTCTTGTTAAGCTACTGCGACCTGCACGTCTCTTCCAAAGGACATTTATACCATCTTATTAAGCTACTGCGACCTGCACGTCTCTTCCAACGGGTATTTAAACTGTCTTATTAAGCTACTGCGAACTCCACCGCTCTTCAAAGGGGCATTTAAACTATCTTGTTAAGCTACTGCGACCTGCACGTCTCTTCCAAGGTGCATTTAAACCGTCTTGTTAAGCCACTGTAATCTACACCACTTTTCCAAGGGGCATTTAAACCGTCTTGTTAAGCTACTGCGACTTGCACGTCTCTTCCAAGGGGCATTTAAACCTTCTTGTTTAGCTACTGTAACCTCCACCACTTTTCCAATGGTCATTTAAACCGTCCTGTTAAGCTACTGCGACCTGCATGTCTCTTCCAAGGGGCATTTAAACCGTGTTCTTATTCTACTGGGACCTGCACGTCTCTTCCAAGGAGCATTTAAACCGTCTTGTTAAGCTACTGCGACCTGCTCGTCTCTTCCAAGGGGCATTTAAACCATCTTGTTAAGCTTCTGCTACCTGCACGTCTCTTCCAAGGGGCATTTAAACTGTATTATTAAGCTACTGCGACCTGCACTTCTCTTCCAATGGGCATTTAAACTGGCTTGTTAAGCTACTGCGACCTGCACGTCTCTTCCAAGGGGCATTTAAACCGTCTTGTTAAGCTACTGCGACTTGTACCTCTCTTCCAAGGGGCATTTAAACAGTCATTTTAAGCTACTGTAACCGCCAC
The DNA here is from genome assembly GCF_046119375.1 of Phyllobates terribilis. Taxonomy (NCBI): domain Eukaryota; kingdom Metazoa; phylum Chordata; class Amphibia; order Anura; family Dendrobatidae; genus Phyllobates; species Phyllobates terribilis. The sequence goes on along the minus strand of NW_027362921.1, from coordinate 3,488,150 downwards.
CACTTTTCCAAGGGGCATTTAAACAGTCTTGTTAAGCTACTGCGACCTGCATGTCTCTTCCAAGGGGCATTTAAACTGTCTTGTTAAGCTACTGCGACCTGCACTTCTCTTCCAAGGGGCATTTAAACCGTCTTGTTGAGCTACTGCGACCTGCATGTCTCTTCCAAGGGACATTTAAACCATCTTATTAAGCTACTGCGACCTGCACGTCTCTTCCAACGGGTATTTAAACTGTCTTGCTAAGCTACTGCGTACTCCACCGCTCTTCCAAGGGGCATTTAAACCATCTTGTTAAGCTACTGCGACCTGCACGTCTCTTCCAAAGGGCATTTAAACTGTCTTGTTAAGCTACTGCGACCTGCACGTCTCTTCCAAGGGGCATTTAAACCGTCCTGTTAAGCTACTGCGACTTGCACGTCTCTTCCAAGGGGCATTTAAACCGTCTTGTTAAGCTACTGTAACCTCCACCACTTTTCCAAGGGGCATTTCAACCGTCTTGTTAAGCTACTGCGACCTGCACATCTCTTCCAAGGGGCATTTAAACCGTCTTATTAAGCTACTGCGACCTGCACTTCTCTTCCAAGGGGCATTTAAACTGTCTTCTTAAGCTACTGCGACCTCCACCGCTCTTTCAAGGGGCATTTAAACCATCTTTTTAAGCTACTGTATCCTCCACCACTTTTCCAAGGGGCATTTAAACCGTCTTGTTAAGCTACTGCGACATGCACGTCTCTTCCAAGGGGCATTTAAACCGTCTTGTTAAGCTACTGCGACCTGCACGTCTCTTCCAAGGGACATTTAAACCATCTTATTAAGCTACTGCGACCTGCACGTCTCTTCCAACGGGTATTTAAACTGTCTTATTAAGCTACTGCGAACTCCACCGCTCTTCAAAGGGGCATTTAAACTATCTTGTTAAGCTACTGCGACCTGCACGTCTCTTCCAAGGTGCATTTAAACCGTCTTGTTAAGCCACTGTAATCTACACCACTTTTCCAAGGGGCATTTAAACCGTCTTGTTAAGCTACTGCGATGTGCATGTCTCTTCCAAGGGGCATTTAAACCGTCTTTTTAAGCTACTGCGACCTGCACGTCTCTTCCAATGGGCATTTAAACCGTCTTGTTAAGCTACTGTGACTTGCACGTCTCTTCCAAGGGGCATTTAAACCTTCTTGTTTAGCTACTGTAACCTCCACCACTTTTCCAATGGTCATTTAAACCGTCCTGTCAAGCTACTGCGACCTGCATGTCTCTTCCAAGGGGCATTTAAACCGTGTTCTTATTCTACTGGGACCTGCACGTCTCTTCCAAGGAGCATTTAAACCGTCTTGTTAAGCTACTGCGACCTGCTCGTCTCTTCCAAGGGGCATTTAAACCATCTTGTTAAGCTTCTGCTACCTGCACGTCTCTTCCAAGGGGCATTTATACTGTCTTATTAAGCTACTGCGACCTGCACTTCTCTTCCAATGGGCATTTAAACTGTCTTGTTAAGCTACAGCGACCTGCACGTCTCTTCCAAGGGGCATTTAAACCGTCTTGTTAAGCTACTGCGACTTGCACCTCTCTTCCAAGGGGCATTTAAACAGTCATTTTAAGCTACTGTAACCGCCACCACTTTTCCAAGGGGCATTTAAACAGTCTTGTTAAGCTACTGCGACCTGCATGTCTCTTCCAAGGGGCATTTAAACAGTCTTGTTAAGCTACTGCGACCTGCATGTCTCTTCCAAGGGGCATTTAAACCGTCTTGCTAATCTACTGCGAACTCCACCGCTCTTCCAAGGGGCATTTAAACCGTCTTGTTAAGCTACTGCGACCTGCACGTCTCTTCCAAGGGTCATTTAAACCGTCTTGGTAAGCTACTGCGACATGCAAGCCTCTTCCAAGGGGCATTTAAACCGTCTTATTAAGCTACTGCGACCTGCATGTCTTTTCCAAGGGGCATTAAAACCATCTTGTTAAGCTCCTGCGACCTGCACGTCTCTTCCAAGGGTCATTTAAACCGTCTTGGTAAGCTACTGCGACCTGCAAGCCTCTTCCAATGGGCATTTAAACCGTCTTGTTAAGCTACTGCGACTTGCACGTCTCTTCCAAGGGGCATTTAAACCGTCTTGTTAAGCTACTGTAACCTCCACCACTTTTCCAAGGGGCATTTAAACCGTCTTGTTAAGCTACTGCGACCTGCATGTCTCTTCCAAGGGGCATTTAAACCGTCTTTTTAAGCTACTGCGACCTGCACATCTCTTCCAATGGGCATTTAAACCGTTTTGTTAAGCTACTGCGATTTGCACGTCTCTTCCAAGGGGCATTTAAACCATCTTGTTAAGCTACTGTAACCTCCACCACTTTTCCAAGGGGCATTTAAACCGTCTTGTTGAGCAACTGCGACCTGCATGTCTCTTCCAAGGGACATTTAAACCATCTTATTAAGCTACTGCGACCTGCACGTCTCTTCCAACGGGTATTTAAACTGTCTTGCTAAGCTACTGCGTACTTCACCGCTCTTCCAAGGGGCATTTAAACCATCTTGTTAAGCTACTGCAACCTGCACGTCTCTTCCAAAGGGCATTTAAACTGTCTTGTTAAGCTACTGCGACCTGCACGTCTCTTCCAAGGGGCATTTAAACCGTCCTGTTAAGCTACTGCGACTTGCACGTCTCTTCCAAGGGGCATTTAAACCGTCTTGTTAAGCTACTGTAACCTCCACCACTTTTCCAAGGGGCATTTCAACCGTCTTGTTAAGCTACTGCGACCTGCACATCTCTTCCAAGGGGCATTTAAACCGTCTTATTAAGCTACTGCGACCTGCACTTCTCTTCCAAGGGGCATTTAAACTGTCTTCTTAAGCTACTGCGACCTCCACCGCTCTTTCAAGGGGCATTTAAACCGTCTTTTTAAGCTACTGTATCCTCCACCACTTTTCCAAGGGGCATTTAAACCGTCTTGTTAAGCTACTGCGACATGCACGTCTCTTCCAAGGGGCATTTAAACCGTCTTGTTAAGCTACTGCGACCTGCACGTCTCTTCCAAGGGACATTTAAACCATCTTATTAAGCTACTGCGACCTGCACGTCTCTTCCAACGGGTATTTAAACTGTCTTATTAAGCTACTGCGAACTCCACCGCTCTTCAAAGGGACATTTAAACTATCTTGTTAAGCTACTGCGACCTGCACGTCTCTTCCAAGGTGCATTTAAACCGTCTTGTTAAGCCACTGTAATCTACACCACTTTTCCAAGGGGCATTTAAACCGTCTTGTTAAGCTACTGCGATGTGCATGTCTCTTCCAAGGGGCATTTAAACCGTCTTTTTAAGCTACTGCGACCTGCACGTCTCTTCCAATGGGCATTTAAACCATCTTGTTAAGCTACTGCGACTTGCACGTCTCTTCCAAGGGGCATTTAAACCTTCTTGTTTAGCTACTGTAACCTCCACCACTTTTCCAATGGTCATTTAAACCGTCCTGTTAAGCTACTGCGACCTGCATGTCTCTTCCAAGGGGCATTTAAACCGTGTTCTTATTCTACTGGGACCTGCACGTCTCTTCCAAGGAGCATTTAAACAGTCTTGTTAAGCTACTGCGACCTGCTCGTCTCTTCCAAGGGGCATTTAAACCATCTTGTTAAGCTTCTGCTACCTGCACGTCTCTTCCAAGGGGCATTTAAACTGTCTTATTAAGCTACTGCGACCTGCACTTCTCTTCCAATGGGCATTTAAACTGTCTTGTTAAGCTACTGCGACCTGCACGTCTCTTCCAAGGGGCATTTAAACCGTCTTGTTAAGCTACTGCGACTTGCACCTCTCTTCCAAGGGGCATTTAAACAGTAATTTTAAACTACTGTAACCGCCACCACTTTTCCAAGGGGCATTTAAACAGTCTTGTTAAGCTACTGCGACCTGCATGTCTCTTCCAAGGGGCATTTAAACAGTCTTGTTAAGCTACTGCGACCTGCATGTCTCTTCCAAGGGGCATTTAAACCGTCTTGCTAATCTACTGCGAACTCCACCGCTCTTCCAAGGGGCATTTAAACCGTCTTGTTAAGCTACTGCGACCTGCACGTCTCTTCCAAGGGTCATTTAAACCGTCTTGGTAAGCTACTGCGACATGCAAGCCTCTTCCAAGGGGCATTTAAACCGTCTTATTAAGCTACTGCGACCTGCATGTCTTTTCCAAGGGGCATTTAAACCATCTTGTTAAGCTCCTGCGACCTGCACGTCTCTTCCAAGGGTCATTTAAACCGTCTTGGTAAGCTACTGCGACCTGCAAGCCTCTTCCAATGGGCATTTAAACCATCTTGTTAAGCTACTGCGACTTGCACGTCTCTTCCAAGGGACATTTAAACCGTCTTGTTAAGCTACTGTAACCTCCACCACTTTTCCAAGGGGCATTTAAACCGTCTTGTTAAGCTACTGCGACCTGCATGTCTCTTCCAAGGGGCATTTAAACCGTCTTTTTAAGCTACTGCGACCTGCACGTCTCTTCCAATGGGCATTTAAACCGTCTTGTTAAGCTACTGCGATTTGCACGTCTCTTCCAAGGGGCATTTAAACCATCTTGTTAAGCTACTGTAACCTCCACCACTTTTCCAAGGGGCATTTCAACCGTCTTGTTAAGCTACTGCGACCTGCACATCTCTTCCAAGGGGCATTTAAACCGTCTTATTAAGCTACTGGGACCTGCACTTCTCTTCCAAGGGGCATTTAAACTGTCTTGTTAAGCTACTGCGACCTCCACCGCTCTTTCAAGGGGCATTTAAACCGTCTTTTAAGCTACTGTATCCTCCACCACTTTTCCAAGGGGCATTTAAACCGTCTTGTTAAGCTACTGCGACATGCACGTCTCTTCCAAGGGGCATTTAAACCGTCTTGTTAAGCTACTGCGACCTGCTCGTCTCTTCCAAGGGACATTTAAACCATCTTATTAAGCTACTGCGACCTGCACGTCTCTTCCAACGGGTATTTAAACTGTCTTGTTAAGCTACTGCGTACTCCACCGCTCTTCAAAGGGGCATTTAAACTCTCTTGTTAAGCTACTGCGACCTGCACGTCTTTTCCAAAGGGCATTTAAACTGTCTTGTTAAGCTACTGCGACCTGCACGTCTCTTCCAAGGTGCATTTAAACCGTCTTGTTAAGCTACTGTAATCTACACCACTTTTCCAAGGGGCATTTAAACCGTCTTGTTAAGCTACTGCGACCTGCATGTCTCTTCCAAGGGGCATTTAAACCGTCTTTTTAAGCTACTGCGACCTGCACGTCTCTTCCAATGGGCATTTAAACCGTCTTGTTAAGCTACTGCGACTTGCACGTCTCTTCCAAGGGGCATTTAAACCTTCTTGTTTAGCTACTGTAACCTCCACCACTTTTCCAATGGTCATTTAAACCGTCTTGTTAAGCTACTGCGACCTGCATGTCTCTTCCAAGGGGCATTTAAACCGTGTTCTTATTCTACTGGGACCTGCACGTCTCTTCCAAGGAGCATTTAAAGCGTCTTGTTAAGCTACTGCGACCTGCACTACTTTACCAAAGGGTATTTAAACCATCTTGTTAATCTACTGCGACCTGTACGTCTTTTCCAAGGGGCATTTAAACCATCTTGTTAAGCTACTGCGACCTCCACCGCTCTTCCAAGGGGCATTTAAACTGGCTTGTTAAGCTACTGCGACCTGCATGTCTCTTCCAAGGGGCATTTAAAACGTCTTGTTAAGCTACTGCGACTTGCACGTCTCTTCCAAGGGGCATTTAAACCTTCTTGTTTAGCTACTGTAACCTCCATGACTTTTCCAAGGGGCATTTAAACCATGTTGTAAAGCTACTGCGACCTGCACGTCTCTTCTAAGGCGCATTTAATCCGTCTTTTTAAGCTACTGCGACTTGCACGTCTCTTCCAAGGGGCATTTAAACCGTGTTTTTAAGCTACTGTATCCTCCACCACTTTTCCAAGGGGAATTTAAACCGTCTTGTTAAGCTACTGCTACATGCACTTCTCTTCCAAGGGTCATTTAAACCGTCTTGTTAAGCTACTGCGACCTGCACGTCTCTTCCAAGGGGCATTTAAACCGTCTTATTAAGGTACTGCGACCTGCACGTCTCTTCCAAGGGGCATTTAAACTGTCTTGTTAAGCTTCTGCGACCTCCACCTCTATTCCAAGGTTCATTTAAACCGTCTTGTTAAGATACTGCGACCTGCATGTCTCTTCCAAGGGGCATTTAAACCGTCTTGTTGAGCTACTGCGACCTGCACGTCTCTTCCAAGGGGCATTTAATCCGTCTAATTAAGCTACTGCGACCTGCACGTCTCTTCCAAGAGGCATTTAAACTGTCTTGTTAAGCTACTGCGACCTGCACGGCTCTTCCATGGGGCATTTGAACCGTCTAGTTAAGCTACTGCGACCTGCACGTCTCTTCCAAGGGCCATTTAAAAAGTCTTGTTAAGCTACTGCGACCTGCAAGCCTCTTCCAACGGGCATTTAAACCGTCTTATTAAGCTTCTGCGACCTGCACGTCTTTTCCAAGAAGCATTTAAACCATCTTGTTAAGCTACTGCGAACTGGACGTCTCTTCCAAGGGCCATTTAAACCGTCTTGTTAAGCTACTGCGATCTGCACGTCTCTTCCAAGGGGCATTTAAACCGTTTTATTAAGCTACTGCGACATGCACTTCTCTTCCAAGGGGCATTTAAACTGTCTTGTTAAGCTACTGCGACCTCCACCGCTCTTCAATGGGCATTTAAACCGTCTTGTTAAGCTACTGCTACCTGCACGTCTTTTCCAAGGGGCATTTAAACTGTCTTGTTAAGCTACTGCGACCTCCACCACTCTTCCAAGGGGCATTTAAACCGTCTTGTTAAGATACTGCGACCTGCTCGTCTCTTCCAAGGGGCATTTAAACCGTCTTGTTAAGCAACTGCGACCTGCATGTCTCTTCCAAGGCGCATTTAAACCGTCTTTTTAAGCTACTGCGACTTGCAAGTCTCTTCCAAGGGGCATTTAAACCGTCTTTTAAGCTATTGTAACCTCCACCACTTTTCCAAAAGGCATTTAAACCATCTTGTTAAGCTACTGCGACCTGCACGTCTCTTCCAAGGGGCATTTAAACATTCTTGTTAAGCTACTGCGACCTGCATGTCTCTTCCAAGGGGCATTTAAACTGTCTTGCTAAGCCACTGTGACCTGCACGTCTCTTCCAAGGGGCATTTAAACCGTCTTTTTAAGCTGCTGCGACCTGCATGTGTCTTCCAATGGGCATTTAAACCGTCTTGTTAAGCTACTGCGACTTCCACCGCTCCTCCAAGGGGCAGTTAAATCATCTTGTTAAGCTACTGCGACCTGCATGTCTCTTCCAAGGGGCATTTAAACCGTCTTGGTAAGCTACTGCGACCTGCAAGCCTATTCCAAGGGGCATTTAAACCCTCATGTTGAGTTACTGCAACCTGCATGTCTCTTCCAAGGGGGATTTAAACTGTCTTGTTAAGCTACTGCGACCTGCATGTCTCTTCCAAGGGGGATTTAAACTGTCTTGTTAAGCTACTGCGAACTCCACCACTCTTCAAAGGGGCATTTAAACTATCTTGTTAAGCTACTGCGACCTGCACGTCTTTTCCAAAGGGCATTTAAACTGTCTTGTTAAGCTACTGCGACCTGCATTTCTCTTCCAAGGTGCATTTAAACCGTCTTGTTAAGCGACTGTAATCTACGCCACTTTTCCAAGGGGCATTTTAACCATCTTGTTAATCTACTGCGACCTGCATGTCTCTTCCAAGGGGCATTTAAACCGTCTTTTTAAGCTACTGCGACCTGCACGTCTCTTCCAATGGGCATTTAAACCGTCTTGTTAAGCTACTGCGACTTGCACGTCTCTTCCAAGGGGCATTTAAACCTTCTTGTTTAGCTACTGTAACCTCCACCCCTTTTCCAATGGTCATTTAAACCGTCTTGTTAAGCTACTGCGACCTGCATGTCTCTTCCAAGGGGCATTTAAACCGTGTTCTTATTCTACTGGGACCTGCACGTCTCTTCCAAGGAGCATTTCAACCGTCTTGTTAAGCTACTGCGACCTGCACTACTTTACCAAAGGGTATTTAAACCATCTTGTTAATCTACTGCGACCTGCACGTCTCTTCCAAGGGGCATTTAAACCGTCTTGTTTAGCTACTGCGACCTCCACCGCTCTTCCAAGGGGCATTTAAACTGTGTTGTTAAGCTACTGCTACCTGCACGTCTCTTCCAATGGGCATTTAAACCATCTTGTTAATCTACTGTGACCTCCACCGCTTTTCCAAGGGGCATTTAAACCATCTTGTTAAGCTACTGCGACCTGCATGTCTCTTCCAAGGGGCATTTAAACCGCCTTTTTAAGCTTCTGCGACCTGCACGTCTCTTCCAAGGGGCATTTAAACTGTCTTGTTAAGCTACTGCGACTTGCACGTCTCTTCCAAGGGGCATTTAAACCTTCTTTTTAAGCTACTGTAACCTCCACGACTTTTCCAAGGGGCATTTAAACCATCTTGTAAAGCTACTGCGACCTGCACGTCTCTACCAAGGGGCATTTAAACCGTCTTATTAAGGTACTGCGACCTGCACTTCTCTTCCAAGGGGCATTTAAACTGTCTTGTTAAGCTTCTGCGACCTCCACCCCTCTTCCAAGGTTCATTTAAACCGTCTTGTTAAGATACTGCGACCTGCATGTCTCTTCCAAGGGGCATTTAAACCGTCCTCTTAAGCTACTGCGACCTGCAAGCCTCTTCCAACGGGCATTTAAACCGTCTAATTAAGCTACTGCGACCTGCACGTCTTTTCCAAGAGGCATTTAAACCATCTTGTTAAGCTACTGCGAACTGCACGTCTCTTCCAAGGGCCATTTAAACCGTCTTGTTATGCTACTGCGATCTGCACGTCTCTTCCAAGGGGCATTTAAACTGTCTTATTAAGCTTCTGCGACCTGCACTTCTCTTCCAAGGGGCATTTAAACTGTCTTGTTAAGCTACTGCGACCTCCACCACTCTTCAATGGGCATTTAAACCGTCTTGTTAGGCTACTGCTACCTGCACGTCTCTTCCAAGGGGCATTTAAACTGTCTAGTTAAGCTACTGCGACCTCCAACACTCTTCCAAGGGGCATTTAAACCGTCTTGTTAATATACTGCGACCTGCTCGTCTCTTCCAAGGGGCATTTAAACCGTCTTGTTAAGCTACTGCGACCTGCATGTCTCTTCCAAGGCGCATTTAAACCGTCTTTTTAAGCTACTGCGACTTGCACGTCTCTTCCAAGGGGCATTTAAACCGTCTTTTAAGCTACTGTAACCTCCACCACTTTTCCAAAGGGCATTTAAACCATCTTTTTAAGCTACTGCGACCTGCACGTCTCTTCCAAGGGGCATTTAAACATTCTTGTTAAGCTACTGCGACCTGCATGTCTTTTCCAAGGGGCATTTAAACTGTCTTGCTAAGCCACTGCGACCTGCACGTCTCTTCCAAGGGGCATTTAAACTGTCTTGTTAAGCTACTGCGAACTGCACGTCTCTTCCAATGGGCATTTAAACCATCTTGTTAATCTACTGTGACCTCCACCGCTTTTCCAAGGGGCATTTAAACCGTCTTGTTAAGCTACTGCGACCTGCATGTCTCTTCCAAGGGGCATTTAAACCGCCTTTTTAAGCTTCGGCGACCTGCACGTCTCTTCCAAGGGACATTTAAACCATCTTATTAAGCTACTGCGACCTGCACGTCTCTTCCAACGGGTATTTAAACTGTCTTGTTAAGCTACTGCGAACTCCACCGCTCTTCAAAGGGGCATTTAAACTATCTTGTTAAGCTACTGCGACCTGCACGTCTTTTCCAAAGGGCATTTAAACTGCCTTGTTAAGCTACTGCGACCTGCACTTCTCTTCCAAGGTGCATTTAAACCGTCTTGTTAAGCTACTGTAATCTACACCACTTTTCCAAGGGGCATTTTAACCATCTTGTTAAGCTACTGCGACCTGCATGTCTCTTCCAAGGGGCATTTAAACCGTCTTTTTAAGCTACTGCGACCTGCACGTCTCTTCCAATGGGCATTTAAACCGTCTTGTTAAGCTACTGCGACTTGCACGTCTCTTCCAAGGGGCATTTAAACCTTCTTGTTTAGCTACTGTAACCTCCACCACTTTTCCAATGGTCATTTAAACCGTCTTGTTAAGCTACTGCGACCTGCATGTCTCTTCCAAGGGGCATTTAAACCGTGTTCTTATTCTACTGGGACCTGCACGTCTCTTCCAAGGAGCATTTAAACCGTCTTGTTAAGCTACTGCGACCTGCACTACTTTACCAAAGGGTATTTAAACCATCTTGTTAATCTACTGCGACCTGCATGTCTCTTCCAAGGGGCATTTAAACCGCCTTTTTAAGCTTCTGCGACCTGCACGTCTCTTCCAAGGGGCATTTAAACTGTCTTGTTAAGCTACTGCGACTTGCATGTCTCTTCCAAGGGGCATTTAAACCTTCTTTTTTAGCTACTGTAACCTCCACGACTTTTCCAAGGGGCATTTAAACCATCTTGTAAAGCTACTGCGACCTGCACGTCTCTACCAAGGGGCATTTAAACCGTCTTATTAAGGTACTGCGACCTGCACTTCTCTTCCAAGGGGCATTTAAACTGTCTTGTTAAGCTTCTGCGACCTCCACCCCTCTTCCAAGGTTCATTTAAACCGTCCTGTTAAGATACTGCGACCTGCATGTCTCTTCCAATGGGCATTTGAACCGTCCTCTTAAGCTACTGCAACCTCCACCGCTCTTCCAAGGGGCATTTGAACCGTCTTGTTAAGCTACTGCGACCTGCACGTCTCTTCCAAGGCCATTTAAAAAGTCTTGTTAAGCTACTGCGACCTGCAGGCCTCTTCCAACGGGCATTTAAACCGTCTAATTAAGCTACTGCGACCTGCACGTCTTTTCCAAGAGGCATTTAAACCATCTTGTTAAGCTACTGCGACCTGCACGTCTCTTCCAAGGGGCATTTAAACCGTCTTTTTAAGCTACTGCGACCTGCATGTGTCTTCCAGTGGTCATTTAAACCGTCTTGTTAAGCTACTGCGACTTCCACCGCTCTTCCAAGGGGCAGTTAAACCATCTTGTTAAGCTACTGCGACCTGCATGTCTCTTCCAAGGGGCATTTAAACCGTCTTGGTAAGCTACTGCGACCTGCAAGCCTATTCCAAGGGGCATTTAAACCCTCATGTTGAGCTACTGCAACCTGCATGTCTCTTCCAAGGGGGATTTAAACTGTCTTGTTAAGCTACTGCGACCTGCACGTCTCTTCCAATTGGCATTTAAACCGTCTTATTAAGCTACTGCGACCTGCACTTCTCTTCCAAGAGGCATTTAAACTGTCTTGTTAAGCTACTGCGACCTCCACCGCTCTTTCAAGGGGCATTTAAACCAGCTTTTTAAGCTACTGTATCCTCCACCACTTTTCAAAGGGGCATTTAAACCGTCTTGTTAAGCTACTGCGACATGCACGTCTCTTCCAAGGGGCATTTAAACCGTCTTGTTAAGCTACTGCGACATGCACGTCTCTTCCAAGGGGCATTTAAACCGTCTTGTTAAGCTACTGCGACCTGCACGTCTCTTCCAACGGGTATTTAAACTGTCTTGTTAAGCTACTGCGAACTCCACCGCTCTTCAAAGGGGCATTTAAACTGTCTTGTTAAGCTACTGCGACCTGCACGTCTCTTCCAAGGTGCATTTAAACCGTCTTGTTAAGCTACTGTAATCTACACCACTTTTCCAAGGGGCATTTAAACCGTCTTGTTAAGCTACTGCAACCTGCATGTCTCTTCCAAGGGGCATTTAAACCGTCTTTTTAAGCTACTGCGACCTGCACGTCTCTTCCAATGGGCATTTAAACCGTCTTGTTAAGCTACTGCGACTTGCACGTCTCTTCCAAGGGGCATTTAAACCTTCTTGTTTAGCTACTGTAACCTCCACCACTTTTCCAAGGGTCATTTAAACCGTCTTGTTAAGCTACTGCGACCTGCATGTCTCTTCCAAGGGGCATTTAAACCGTGTTCTTATTCTACTGGGACCTGCACGTCTCTTCCAAGGAGCATTTAAATCGTCTTGTTAAGCTACTGCGACCTGCACTACTTTACCAAAAGGTATTTAAACAATATTGTTAAGCTACTGCGACCAGCACGTCTCTTCCAAGGGGCATTTGAACCGTCTTGTTAAGCTACTGCGACCTCCACCGCTCTTCCAAGGGGCATTTAAACTGTCTTGTTAAGCTACTGCGACCTCCAGCGCTCTTCCAAGGGGCATTTAAACTGTCTTGTTAAGCTACTGCGACCTGCACGTCTCTTCCAAGGGGCATTTAAACCATTTTGTTAATCTACTGAGACCTCCACCGCTCTTCTAAGGGGCATTTAAACCGTCTTTTTAAGCTTCTGCGTCCTGCATGTCTCTTCCAAGCGGCATTTAAACCGTCTTGTTAAGCTACTGCGACTTGCACGTCTCTTCCAAGGGGCATTTAAACCTTCTTGTTTAGCTACTGTAACCTCCACGACTTTTCGAAGAGGCATTTAAACCATCTTGTAAAGCTACTGCGACCTGCACGTCTCTTCCAAGTCGCATTTAAACTGTCTTTTTAAGCTACTGCGACTTGCACGTCTCTTCCAAGGGGCATTTAAACCGTGTTTTTAAGCTACTGTATCCTCCACCACTTTTCCAAGGGGCAATTAAACCGTCTTGTTAAGCTACTGCGACATGCACTTCTCTTCCAAGGGTCATTTAAACCGTCTTGCTAAGCTACTGCGACCTGCACGTCTCTTCCAAGGGGCATTTAAACCGTATAATTAAGGTACTGCGATCTGCATGTCTTTTCCAAGGGGCATTTAAACTGTCTTGTTAAGCTTCTGCGACCTTCACCTTTCTTCCAAGGTTCATTTAAAACGTCTTGTTAAGCTACTGCGACCTGCATGTCTCTTCCATGGGGCATTTAAACCGTCTTGTTAAGCTACTGTGACCTGCACGTCTCTTCCAAGGGGCATTTAAACCGTCTAATTAAGCTACTGCGACCTGCACGTCTCTTCCAAGAGGCATTTAAACTGTCTTGTTAAGCTACTGCGACCTGCACGTCTCTTCCAAGGGGCATTTAAACCGTCTTGTTAAGCTTCTGCGACCTGCATGTCTCTTCCAAGGGGCATTTAAACCGTCCTCTTAAGCTACTGCGACCTCCACCGCTCTTCCAAGGGGCATTTAAACCGTCTTGTTAAGCTACTGCGACCTGCACGTCTCTTCCAAGGGCCATTTAAACCGTCTTGTTAAGCTACTGCGACCTGCAAGCCTCTTCCAAGGGGCATTTAAACCGTCTTATTAAGCTACGCGACCTGCAAGTGTTTTCCAAGAGGCATTTAAACCATCTTGTTAAGCTACTGCGAACTGCACGTCTCTTCCAAGGGCCATTTAAACCGTCTTGTTAAGCTACTGCGACCTGCACGTCTCTTCCAAGGGGCATTTAAACCGTCTTATTAAGCTACTGCGACCTGCACTTCTCTTCCAAGGGGCATTTAAACTGTCTTGTTAAGCTACTGCGACCTGCACCGCTCTTCAATGGGCATTTAAACCGTCTTGTTAAGCTACTACTACCTGCACGTCTCTTCCAAGGGGCATTTAAACTGTCTTGTTAAGCTACTGCAACCTCCACCACTCTTCCAAGGGGCATTTAAACCGTCTTGTTAAGACACTGCGACCTGCTCGTCTCTTCCACGGGGCATTTAAACCGTCTTGTTGAGCTACTGCGACCTGCATGTCTCTTCCAAGGCGAATTTAAACCGTCTTTTTAAGCTACTGCGACTTGCACGTCTCTTCCAAGGGGCATTTAAACCGTCTTTTAAGCTACTGTAACCTCCACCACTTTTTCAAAGGGCATTTAAACAACCTTGTTAAGCTACTGCGACCTGCACGTCTCTTCCAAGGGGCATTTAAACATTCTTGTTAAGGTACTGCGACCTGCATGTCTCTTCCAAGGGGCATTTAAACTGTCTTGCTAAGCCACTGCGACCTGCACGTCTCTTCCAAGGGGCATTTAAACCGTCTTTTTAAGCTGCTGCAACCTGCATGTTTCTTCCAATGGGCATTTAAACCGTCTTGTTAAGCTACTGCGACTTCCACCGCTCTTCCAAGGGGCAGTTAAACCATCTTGTTAAGCTACTGCGACCTGCACGTCTCTTCCAAGGGGCATTTAAACCATCTTGGTAAGCTATTGCGACCTGCAAGCCTATTCTAAGGGGCATTTAAACCCTCATGTTAAGCTACTGCAACCTGCATGTCTCTTCCAAGGGGTATTTAAACTGTCTTGTTAAGCTACTGCGACCTGCACGTCTCTTCCAAGGGGCATTTACACCGTCTTGTTAAGCTACTGCTACGTGCAGGTCTCTTCCAAGGGGCATGTAAACCGTCTTGTTAAGCTACTGTAACCTCCACCACTTTTTCATGGGGCATTTCAACCGTCTTGTTAAGCTACTGCGACCTGCACATCTCTTCCAAGGGGCATTTAAACCGTCTTATTAAGCTACTGCGACCTGCACTTCTCTTCCAAGGGGCATTTAAACTGTCTTGTTAAGCTACTGCGACCTCCACCGCTCTTCAATGGGCATTTAAACCGTCTTGTTAAGCTACTACTACCTGCACGTCTCTTCCAAGGTGCATTTAAACTGTCTTGTTAAGCTACTGCAACCTCCACCACTCTTCCAGGGGGCATTTAAACCATCTTGTTAAGACACTGCGACCTGCTCGTCTCTTCCAAGGGGCATTTAAACCGTCTTGTTGAGCTACTGCGACCTGCATGTCTCTTCCAAGGCGCATTTAAACCGTCTTTTTAAGCTACTGCGACTTGCACGTCTCTTCCAAGGGGCATTTAAACCGTCTTTTAAGCTACTGTAACCTCCACCACTTTTTCAAAGGGCATTTAAACAGTCTTGTTAAGCTACTGCGACCTGCACGTCTCTTCCAAGGGGCATTTAAACATTCTTGTTAAGGTACTGCGACCTGCATGTCTCTTCCAAGGGGCATTTAAACCGTCTTTTTAAGCTGCTGCGACCTGCATGTTTCTTCCAATGGGCATTTAAACCGTCTTGTTAAGCTACTGCGACTTCCACCGCTCTTCCAAGGGGCAGTTAAACCATCTTGTTAAGCTACTGCGACCTGCACGTCTCTTCCAAGGGGCATTTAAACCGTCTTGGTAAGCTACTGCGACCTGCAAGCCTATTCCAAGGGGCATTTAAACCCTCATGTTAAGCTACTGCAACCTGCATGTCTCTTCCAAGGGGTATTTAAACTGTCTTGTTAAGCTACTGCGACCTGCACGTCTCTTCCAAGGGGCATTTAAACCGTCTTGTTAAGCTACTGCTACGTGCAGGTCTCTTCCAAGGAGCATGTAAACCGTCTTGTTAAGCTACTGTAACCTCCACCACTTTTCCATGGGGCATTTCAACCGTCTTGTTTAGCTACTGCGACCTGCACATCTCTTCCAAGGGGCATTTAAACCGTCTTATTAAGCTACTGCGACCTGCACTTCTCTTCCAAGGGGCATTTAAACTGTCTTGTTAAGCTACTGCGACCTCCTCCGCTCTTTCAAGGGGCATTTAAACCGTCTTTTTAAGCTACTGTATCCTCCACCACTTTTCCAAGGGGCATTTAAACCGTCTTGTTAAGCTACTGCGACATGCACGTCTCTTCCAAGGGGCATTTAAACCGTCTTGTTAAGCTACTGCGACCTGCACGTCTCTTCCAAGGGACATTTAAACCATCTTATTAAGCTACTGCGACCTGTACGTCTCTTCCATCGGGTATTTAAACTGTCTTGTTAAGCTACTGCGAACTCCACCGCTCTTCAAAGGGGCATTTAAACTATCTTGTTAAGCTACTGCGACCTGCACGTCTTTTCCAAAGGGCATTTAAACTGTCTTGTTAAGCTACTGCGACCTCCACGTCTCTTCCAAGGTGCATTTAAACCGTCTTGTTAAGCTACTGTAATCTACACCACTTTTCCAAGGGGCATTTAAACCGTCTTGTTAAGCTACTGCGACCTGCATGTCTCTTCCAAGGGGTATTTAAACCGTCTTTTTAAGCTACTGCGACTTGCACGTCTCTTCCAATGGGCATTTAAACCGTCTTGTTAAGCTACTGCGACTTACACGTCTCTTCCAAGGGACATTTAAACCTTCTTGTTTAGCTACTGTAACCTCCACCACTTTTCCAATGGTCATTTAAACCGTCTTGTTAAGCTACTGCGACCTGCATGTCTCTTCCAAGGGGCATTTAAACCGTGTTCTTATTCTACTGGGACCTGCACGTCTCTTCCAACGAGCATTTAAACCGTCTTGTTAAGCTACTGCGACCTGCAATACTTTACCAAAGGGTATTTAAACCATCTTGTTAATCTACTGCGACCTGCACGTCTCTTCCAAGGGGCATTTAAACTGTCTTGTTAAGCTACTGCGACCTCCACCGCTCTTCCAAGGGGCAATTAAACTGTCTTGTTAAGCTACTGCGACCTGCACGTCTCTTCCAATGGGCATTTAAACCATTTTGTTAATCTACTGTGACCTCCACCGCTTTTCCAAGGGGGATTTAAACCGTCTTGTTAAGCTACTGCGACCTGCATGTCTCTTCCAAGTGGCATTTAAACCGTCTTTTTAAGCTTCTGCGACTGCACGTCTCTTCCAAGGGGCATTTAAACCGTCTTGTTAAGCTACTGCGACTTGCACGTCTCTTCCAAGGGGCATTTAAACCTTCTTATTTAGCTACTGTAACCTCCAGGACTTTTAAAAGGTGCATTTAAACCATCTTGTAAAGCTACTGCGACCTGCACGTCTCTTCCAAGGCGCATTTAAACCGTCTTTTTAAGCTACTGCGACTTGCACGTCTCTTCCAAGGGGCATTTAAACCGTCTTGTTAAGCTACTGCGACCTGCATGTCTCTTCAAGGGGCATTTAAACCGTCCTCTTAAGCTACTGCGACCCCCACCGCTCTTCCAAGGGGCATTTAAACCGTCTTGTTAAGCTACTGCGACCTGCACGTCTCTTCCAAGGGCCATTTAAACCGTCTTGTTAAGCTACTGCGACCTGCAAGCCTCTTCCAAGGGGAATTTAAACCGTCTTATTAAGCTACTGCGACCTGCAAATGTTTTCCAAGAGGCATTTAAACCATCTTGTTAAGCTACTGCGAACTGCACGTCTCTTCTAAGGGCCATTTAAACCGTCTTGTTAAGCTACTGCGACCTGCACGTCTCTTCCAAGGGGCATTTAAACCGTCTTATTAAGCTACTGCGACCTGCACTTCTCTTCCAAGGGGCATTTAAACTGTCTTGTTAAGCTACTGCGACCTCCACCGCTCTTCAATGGGCATTTAAACCGTCTTGTTAAGATACTGCGACCTGCTCGTCTCTTCCAAGGGGCATTTAAACTGTCTTGTTAAGCTACTGCAACCTCCACCACTCTTCCAAGGGGCATTTAAACCGTCTTGTTAAGATACTGCGACCTGCTCGTCTTTTCCAAGGGGCATTTAAACTGTCTTGTTAAGCCACTGCAACCTCCACCACTCTTCCAAGGGGCATTTAAACCGTCTTGTTAAGATACTGCGACCTGCTCGTCTCTTCCAAGGGGCATTTAAACCGTCTTGTTAAGCTACTGCGACCTGCATGTCTCTTCCAAGGCGCATTTAAACCGTCTCTTTAAGCTACTGCGACTTGCACGTCTCTTCCAAGGAGCATTTAAACCGTCTTTTAAGCTACTGTAACCTCCACCACTTTTCCAAAGGGCATTTAAACCATCTTGTTAAGCTACTGCGACCTGCACGTCTCTTCCAAGGGGCATTTAAACATTCTTGTTAAGCTACTGTGACCTGCATGTCTCTTCCAAGGGGCATTTAAACTGTCTTGCTAAGCCACTGCGACCTGCACGTCTCTTCCAAGGGGCATTTAAACCGTCTTTTTAAGCTGCTGCGACCTGCATGTGTCTTCCAATGGGCATTTAAACCGTCTTGTTAAGCTACTGCGACTTCCACCGCTCTTCCAAGGGGCAGTTAAACCATCTTGTTAAGCTACTGCGACCTGCACGTCTCTTCCAAGGGGCATTTAAACCGTGTTGGTAAGCTACTGCGACCTGCAAGCCTTTTCCAAGGGGTACTTAAACCCTCATGTTAAGCTACTGCAACCTGCATGTCTCTTCCAAGGGGGATTTAAACTGTCTTGTTAAGCTACTGCGACCTGCACGTCTTTTCCAAGGGGCATTTAAACCTTCTTATTAAGCTACTGCGACCTTCACGTCTCTTCCAAGGGGCATTTAAACTGTCTTGTTAAGCTACTGCGACCTCCACCGCTCTCCCAAGTGGCATTTAAACCGTCTTGTTAAGCTACTGCGACCTGCACTACTCTTCCAAGGGGCATTTAAACCGTCTTGTTAAGCTACTGCGACCTGCTCGTCTCTTAAAAGGGGCATTTAAACCGTCTTGTTAAGCTACTGCGACATGCATGTCTCTTCCAAGGCGCATTTAAACCGTCTTTTTAAGCTACTGCGACTTGCACGTCTCTTCCAAGGGGCATTTAAACCGTCTTGTTAAGCTACTGTAACCTCCACCACTTTTCCAAAAGGCATTTAAACCATCTTGTTAAGCTTCTGCGACCTGCACGTCTCTTCCAAGGGGCATTTAAACATTCTTGTTAAGCTACTGCAACCTGCATGTCTCTTCCAAGGGGCATTTAAACTGTCTTTTTAAGCCACTGCGACCTGCACGTCTGTTCGAAGGGGCATTTAAACCGTCTTTTTAAGCTGCTGCGACCTGCATGTCTCTTCCAATGGGCAATTAAACCGTCTTGTTAAGCTACTGCGACTTCCACTGCTCTTCCAAGGGGCATTTAAACCATCTTGTTAAGCTACTGCGACCTGCACGTCTCTTCCAAGGGGCATTTAAACCGTCTTGGTAAGCTACTGCGACCTGCAAGCCTATTCCAAGGGACATTTAAACCCTCATGTTAAGCTACTGCAAACTGCATGTCTCTTCCAAGGGGGATTTAAACTGTCTTGTTAAGCTACTGCGACCTGCACGTCTCTTCCAAGGGGCATTTAAACCGTCATGTTAAGCTACTGCTACGTGCACGTCTATTCCTAGGGGCATTTAAACCTTCTTATTAAGCTACTGCGACCTGCACGTCTCTTCCGAGGGGCATTTAAACTGTCTTGCTAAGCTACTGCGACCTCCACCGCTCTCCCAAATGGCATTTAAACCGTCTTGTTAAGCTACTGCGACCTGCAGTTCTCTTCCAAGGGGCATTTAAACCGTCTTGTTAAGATACTGCGACCTGCACGTCTCTTCCAAGGGATATTTAAACCGTCTTGTTAAGCTATTGTAACCTCCACCATTTTTCCAAGGGGCATTTAAACTGTCTTTTTAAGCTACTGCGACCTGCACGTCTGTTCCAATGGGCATTTAAACCGTCTTATTAAGCTACTGCGACCTGCACGTCTCTACCAAGGGGCATTTAAACCGTCTTGTTAAGCAACTGCGAACTCCACCTCTCTTCCAAGGGGCATTTAAACCATCTTTTTAAGCTACTGCGACCTGCACGTCTCTTCCAAGGGGCATTTAAACCGTCTTGTTAAGCTACTGCGACTTGCACGTCTCTTCCAAGGGTCATTTAAACCGTCTTGTTAAGCTACTGTAACCTCCACCACTTTTCCAAGGGGCATTTAAACTGTCTTGTTAAGCTACTGCGACCTGCATGTCTTTTCCAAGGGGCATTTAAACTGTCTTTTTAAGCTACTGCGACCTGCACGTCTCTTCCAATGGGCATTTAAACCGTCTTGTTAAGCTACTGCGACTTGCACGTCTCTTCCAAGGGGCATTTAAACCGTCTTGTTAAGCTACTGCGACCTGCATATCTCTTCCAAGGGGCATTTAATCCGTCTTGTTAAGCTACTGCGACCTCCACCGCTCTACCAAGGAGCATTTAAACCGTCTTGTTAGCTACTGCGACCTGCACTACTCTACCAAAGGGTATTTAAACCATCTTAATAAGCTACTGCGACCTGCACGTCTCTTCCAAGAGGCATTTAAACCGTCTTGTTAAGCTACTGCGACCTCCACGGCTCTTCCAAGGGGCATTTAAATCGTCTTTTTAAGCTACTGCGACCTGCACGTCTCTTCCAAGGGGCATTTAAACCATCTTGTTAATGTACTGTGACCTCCACCGCTTTTTCAAGGGGCATTTAAACCCTCTTGTTAAGCTACTGCGAACTGCACGTCTCTTCCAACGGGCATTTAAACCGTCTTCTAAAGCTACTGTGCCCTGCACGTCTCTTCCAAGGGGCATTTAAACCGTCTTGTTAAGCTGCTGCGACCTGCACTTCTCTACCAAGGGTCATTTAATCCGTCTTGTTAAGCTACTATGACCTCCAACGCTCTTCCGAGGGGCATTTAAACCGTCTTGTTAAACTACTGCAACCTGCAAGTCTCTTCCAAGCGACATTTAAACCGTCTTATAAAGCTACTGCGACCTGAACATTTCTTCCAAGGGGCATTAAAACCGTCTTGTCAAGCTACTGCGACCTGAACATCTCCTGCAAGGGGTATTTAAACCGTTTTGTTAAGCTACTGCGACCTGCAAGTCTCTTCCAAGGGGCATTTAAACCGTCTTGTTAAGCTACTGTGACCTCCACCGCTCTTCCAAAATGCATTTTCACTGTCTTGTTAAGCTACTGTGACCTGCACGTCTCTCCCAAGGGGCATTTAAACCGTCTTGTTAAGCTACTGCCAACTGCACGTCTCTTCCAAGGGGCATTTAAACCGTCTTGTTAAGCTTCTGCGACCTGCACGTCTCTTCCAAGGGGGATTTTAACCGTCTTGTTAAGCTACTGCGAACTTCACGTCTCTTCCAAGGGGCATTTAAACTGTCTTGTTAAGCTACTGCGACCTCCACCGCTCTTCCAAGGGGCATTTAAACCGTCTTTTTAAGCTACTGCGACCTGCACGTCTCTTCCAAGGGGCATTTAAACCGTCTTGTTAAGCTTCTGTGACCTGCAAGTCTTTTCCAAGGGGCATTTAAGCCATCTTGTTAAGCTACTGCGACTTGCATGTCTCTTCCAAGGGGCATTTAAAAAGCTTTGTTAAGCTACTGCGACCTGCATGTCTCTTCCAAGGGGCATTTAAACCGTCTTGTTAAACTGCTGCGACTTGCATGTCTCTTCCAAGGATCATTTAAACTGTGTTGTTAGGCTACTGTAACCTCCACCACTTTTCCATGGGGCATTTATACCGTCTTGTTAAGCTACTGCGACCTGCACATCTCTTCCAAGGGGCATTTTAAAAGCTTTGTTATGCTACTGCGACCTGCATGTCTCTTCCAAGGGGCATTTAATCCGTCTTGTTAAGCTGTTGTGACCGGCATGTCTCTTCCAAGGGGCATTTAAATCGTCTTGTTAACCTACTGCGACCTCCACCGCACTTCCAAGGGGCATTTAAACCGTCTTGTTAAGCTACTGCGACCTGCACGTCTCTTTCAAGGGGCATTTGAACTGTCTTGTTAAGCTACTGCGACCTCCACCGCTCTTCCAAGGAGCATTTAAACCGTGTTTTTAAGCTACTGCGACCTGCACGTCTCTTCCAAGGGGCATTTAAACCGTCTTGTTAAGCTACTGCGACCTGCAGGTCTCTTCCAAGTTGCATTTAAACCGTCTTATTAAGCTACTGCGACCTCCACGTCTCTTCCAATGGGCATTTAAACTGTCTTTTTAAGCTACTGTGACCTCCACCGCTCTTCCAAGGGGCATTTAAACCGTTTTGTTAAGCTACTGCGACCTGCACTTCTCTTACAAGGGGCATTTAAACCGTCTTGTTAAGCTACTGCGACCTGCACGTCTCTTCCAAGGGGCATTTAAACCGTCTTAAAAAGTTACTGCGACCTGCACGTCTCTTGCAAGGGGTATTTAAACCATCTTGTTAAGCTACTGAGACCTGCACATCTCTTCCAAGGGGCATTTAAACTGTCTCGTTAAGCTACTGCGACCTGCACGTCTCTTCCAAGAGGCATTTAAACTGTCTTGTTAAGCTACTGCGACCTGCACGTCTCTTCCAATGGGCATTTAAACCGTCTTGTTAAGCTGCTGCGACCTGCACGTCTCTTACAAGGGACATTTAAACCGTCTTGTTAAGCTACTGCGACCTCCACCGATCTTCCAAGGGGCATGTAAACCGTCTTGTTAAGCTACTGCGATGAGCACGTCTCTTACAAGGGGCATTTAAACCGTCTTGTTAAGCTACTGCGACCTGCACGTCTCTTCCAAGGGACATTTAAACCGTTTTGTTAAGCTACTGCGACCACCACCGCTCTTCCAAGGGGCATTTAAACCGTCTTGTTAAGCTACTGTGACCTGCACGTCTCTACCAAGGGGCATTTAAACCTTCTTGTTAAGCTACTGCGACCTGCACGTCTTTTTCAAGGGGCATTTAAACCGTCTTTTTAAGCTACTGCGACCTCCACCGCTCTTCCAAGGGGCATTTAAACCATCTTGTTAAGCTACTGCGACCTGCACTTCTCTTCTAAGGGACATTTAAACCGTCTTTTTAAGCTAATGCGACCTGCACGTCTCTTCCAAGGGTCATTTAAACCATTTTGTTAAGCTACTGCGACCTGCATTTCTCTTCCAAGGGGCATTTAAACCGTCTTGTTAAGCTACTGCGAACTGCATGTCTCTTCCAAGGGTCATTTAAACTGTCTTGTTAAGCTACTGCGATCTGCACGTCTCTTCAAAGGGGCATTTAAACTGTCTTGTTAAGCTACTGCGACCTCCACCTCTCTTCCAGGGGGCAATTAAACCATCTTGTTAAGCTACTGCGACCTGCTCGTCTCTTCCAAGGGGCATTTAAACCGTCTTGTTAAGCCACTGCGACCTGCACGTCTCTTCCAATGCGCATTTAAACCGTCTATTTAAGCTACTGCGACTTGCACGTCTCTTCCAAGGGGATTTAAACCATCTAATTAAGCTACTGTAACCTCCACCACTTTTCCAAGGGGCATTTAAACCGTCTTGTTAAGCTACTGCGACCTGAATGTCTCTTCCAAGGGGCATTTAAACCGTCTTAAAAAGTTACTGCGACCTGCACGTCTCTTGCAAGGGGTATTTAAACCATCTTGTTAAGCTACTGAGACCTGCACATCTCTTCCAAGGGGCATTTAAACTGTCTCGTTAAGCTACTGCGACCTGCACGTCTCTTCCAAGAGGCATTTAAACTGTCTTGTTAAGCTACTGCGACCTGCACGTCTCTTCCAATGGGCATTTAAACCGTCTTGTTAAGCTGCTGCGACCTGCACGTCTCTTACAAGGGGCATTTAAACCGTCTTGTTAAGCTACTGCGACCTCCACCGATCTGCCAAGGGGCATGTAAACCGTCTTGTTAAGCTACTGCGATGAGCACGTCTCTTACAAGGGGCATTTAAACCGTCTTGTTAAGCTACTGCGACCTGCACGTCTCTTACAAGGGACATTTAAACCGTCTTGTTAAGCTACTGCGACCACCACCGCTCTTCCAAGGGGCATTTAAACCGTCTTGTTAAGCTACTGTGACCTGCATGTCTCTACCAAGGGGCATTTAAACCTTCTTGTTAAGCTACTGCGACCTGCACTTCTCTTCTAAGGGACATTTAAACCGTCTTTTTAAGCTAATGCGACCTGCACGTCTCTTCCAAGGGTCATTTAAACCATTTTGTTAAGCTACTGCGACCTGAATTTCTCTTCCAAGGGGCATTTAAACCGTCTTGTTAAGCTACTGCGAACTGCATGTCTCTTCCAAGGGTCATTTAAACTGTCTTGTTAAGCTACTGCGATCTGCACGTCTCTTCAAAGGGGCATTTAAACTGTCTTGTTAAGCTACTGCGACCTCCACCTCTCTTCCAGGGGGCAATTAAACCGTCTTGTTAAGCTACTGCGACCTGCTCGTCTCTTCCAAGGGGCATTTAAACCGTCTTGTTAAGCCACTGCGACCTGCACGTCTCTTCCAATGCGCATTTAAACCGTCTATTTAAGCTACTGCGACTTGCACGTCTCTTCCAAGGGGATTTAAACCATCTAATTAAGCTACTGTAACCTCCACCACTTTTCCAAGGGGCATTTAAACCGTCTTGTTAAGCTACTGCGACCTGAATGTCTCTTCCAAGGGGCATTTAAACCGTCTTGTTACGCTACTGCAACCTCCACCGCTCTTCCAAGGGGCATTTAAACCATCTTGTTAAGCTACTGCGACCTGCTCGTTTCTTCCAAGCGACAATTAAACCGTCTTGGTAAGCTACTGCGACATGCAAGCCTATTCCAAGGGGCATTTAAACCCTCTTGTTAAGCTATTGCAACCTGCACGTCTCTTCCAAGGGGGATTTAAACCGTCTTGTTAAGCTACTGTGACCTGCTCGTCTCTTCCAATTGGCATTTAAACCGTCTTGTTAAGCTACTGCGACATGCACGTCTCTTCCAAGGGGCATTTAAACCGTCTTGTTAAGCTACTGCGACCTCCACCACTTTTCAAAGGGGCATTTAAACCGTCTTGTTAAGCTACTTGGACCTGCACGTCTCTTCCAAGGGGCATTTAAACCGTCTTATTAAGCTACTGTGAACTGCACGTCTCTACCAAGGGGCATTTAAACCGTCTTGGTAAGCTCCTGCGACCTGCAAGCCTATTCCAAGGGGCATTTAAACAATGTTGTTAAGCTATTGCAACCTGCACGTCTCTTCCAAGGGGGATTTAAATGTCTTGTTAAGCTACTGCGACCTTCTCGTCTCTTCCAAGGGACATTTAAACCGCCTTGTTAAGCTACTGTGACCTGCACGTCTCTTCCAAGGGGCATTTAAACCGTCTTGTTTAGCTACTGCGACCTGCACGTCTCTTCCAAGGGGCATTTAAACCGTCTTGTTTAGCTACTGCGACCTGCACGTCTCTACCAAGGGGCATTTAAACCGTCTTGTTAAGCTACTGTGACCTCCACCGCTCTTCCAAAGGGCATTTTCACTGTCTTGTTAAGCTACTGTGACCTGCACGTCTCTCCCAAGGGGCATTTAATCTGCCTTGTTAAGCTACTGCGACCTGTACGTCTCTTCCAAGGGGCATTTAAACCGTCTTGTTAACCTACTGCGACCTCCACCGCACTTCCAAGGGGCATTTAAACCGTCTTGTTAAGCTACTGCGACCTGCACGTCTCTTTCAAGGGGCATTTGAACTGTCTTGTTAAGCTACTGCGACCTCCACCGCTCTTCCAAGGGGCATTTAAACCGTCTTTTTAAGCCACTGCGACCTGCACGTCTCTTCCAAGGGGCATTTAAACCGTCTTGTTAAGCTACTGAGACCTGCAGGTCTCTTCCAAGTTGCATTTAATCCGTCTTATTAAGCTACTGCGACCTCCACGTCTCTTCCAATGGGCATTTAAACCGTCTTTTTAAGCTACTGTGACCTCCACCGCTCTTCCAAGGGGCATTTAAACCGTCTTTTTAAGCTACTGCGACCTGAACTTCTCTTCCAAGGGGCATTTAAACCGTCTTAAAAAGTTACTGCGACCTGCACGTCTCTTGCAAGGGGTATTTAAACCGTCTTGTTAAGCTACTGAGACCTGCACGTCTCTTCCAAGGGGCATTTAAACTGTCTCCTTAAGCTACTGCGACCTGCACGTCTCTTCCAAGGGGCATTTAAACTGTCTTGTTAAGCTACTGCGACCTGCACGTCTCTTCCAATGGGCATTTAAACCGTCTTGTTAAGCTGCTGCGACCTGCACGTCTCTTACAAGGGGCATTTAAACCGTCTTGTTAAGCTACTGCGACCTCCACCGATCTTCCAAGGGGCATTTAAACCGTCTTGTTAAGCTACTGCGATGAGCACGTCTCTTACAAGGGGCATTTAAACTGTCTTGTTAAGCTACTGCGACCTGCACGTCTCTTCCAAGGGGCATTTAAACTGTCTTGTTAAGCTACTGCGACCTGCATGTCTCTTGCAATGGGCATTTAAACCGTCTTGTTAAGCTAATGCGACCTGCACGTCTCTTCCAAGGGGCATTTAAACCGTTTTGTCTAGCTACTGCGACCTCCACGTCTCTTACAGGGGGCACTTAAACCGTCTTATTAAGCTGCTGCGACCTACATGTCTCTTCCAAAAGGCATTTAAACCGTCTTATTAAGCTACTGCGACCTGCACGTCTCTTCCAAGGGGCATTTAAACCGTCTTGTTAAGCTACTGCGACCTGCACGTCTCTTCCAAGGGACATTTAAACCTTCTTATTAAGCTACCGCGACCTGCACGTCTCTTCCAAGGGGCATTTAAACCATCTTGTTAAGCTACTGCGACCACCACCGCTCTTCCAAGGGGCATTTAAACCGTCTTGTTAAGCTACTGTCACCTCCACCGCTCTTCCAAGGGGCATTTAAACCGTCTTGTTAAGCTACTGTGACCTGTACGTTTCTACCAAGGAGCATTTAAACCGTCTTAAAAAGTTACTGCGACCTGCACGTCTCTTGCAAGGGGTATTTAAACCGTCTTGTTAAGCTACTGAGACCTGCACGTCTCTTCCAAGGGGCATTTAAACTGTCTCCTTAAGCTACTGCGACCTGCACGTCTCTTCCAAGGGGCATTTAAACTGTCTTGTTAAGCTACTGCGACCTGCACGTCTCTTCCAATGGGCATTTAAACCGTCTTGTTAAGCTGCTGCGACCTGCACGTCTCTTACAAGGGGGCATTTAAACCGTCTTGTTAAGCTACTGCGACCTCCACCGATCTTCCAAGGGGCATTTAAACCGTCTTGTTAAGCTACTGCGATGAGCACGTCTCTTACAAGGGGCATTTAAACTGTCTTGTTAAGCTACTGCGACCTCCACCGATCTTCCAAGGGGCATTTAAACCGTCTTGTTAAGCTACTGCGAACTGCATGTCTTTTGCAATGGGCATTTAAACCGTCTTGTTAAGCTACTGCGACCTGCACGTCTCTTCCAAGGGGCATTTAAACCGTTTTGTCTAGCTACTGCGACCTCCACGTCTCTTACAGGGGGCACTTAAACCGTCTTATTAAGCTGCTGCGACCTACATGTCTCTTCCAAAAGGCATTTAAACCGTCTTATTAAGCTACTGCGACCTGCACGTCTCTTCCAAGGGGCATTTAAACCGTCTTGTTAAGCTACTGTGACCTGCACGTCTCTTCCAAGGGACATTTAAACCTTCTTATTAAGCTACCGCGACCTGCACGTCTCTTCCAAGGGGCATTTAAACCATCTTGTTAAGCTACTGCGACCACCACCGCTCTTCCAAGGGGCATTTAAACCGTCTTGTTAAGCTACTGTGACCTGCACGTCTCTACCAAGGGGCATTTAAACCTTCTTGTTAAGCTACTGCGACCTGCACGTCTTTTCCAAGGGGCATTTAAACCATCTTGTTAAGCTACTGCCTACCTGCACTTCTCTTCTAAGGGACATTTAAACTGTCTTTTTAAGCTAATGCGACCTGCACGTCTCTTCCAAGGGTCATTTAAACCGTCTTGTTAAGCTACTGCGACCTGCATTTCTCTTCCAAGGGGCATTTAAACCGTCTTGTTAAGCTACTGCGAACTGCACGTCTCTTCCAAGGGTCATTTAAACCGTCTTATTAAGCTACTGCGTCCTGCATGTCTCTTCCAAGGGGCTTTTAAACTGTCTTGATAAGCTACTGCGACCTGCACGTCTCTTCCAAGGGGCATTTAAACCGTCTTGTTAAGCTACTGAGACCTGCAGGTCTCTTCCAAGTTGCATTTAAACCGTCTTATTAAGCTACTGCGACCTCCACGTCTCTTCCAATGGGCATTTAAACCGTCTTTTTAAGCTACTGTGACCTCCACCGCTCTTCCAAGGGGCATTTAAACCGTATTTTTAAGCTACTGCGACCTGAACTTCTCTTCCAAGGGGCATTTAAACCGTCTTGTTAAGCTACTGTGACCTGTACGTTTCTACCAAGGGGCATTTAAACCGTCTTAAAAAGTTACTGCGACCTGCACGTCTCTTGCAAGGGGTATTTAAACCGTCTTGTTAAGCTACTGCGTCCTGCATGTCTCTTCCAAGGGGCATTTAAACTGTCTTGATAAGCTACTGCGATCTGCACGTCTCTACAAAGGGGCATTTAAACTGTCTTGTTAAGCTACTGCGACCTCCACCCCTCTTCCAGGGGGCAATTTAACCGTCTTGTTAAGCTACTGCGACCTGCTCGTCTCTTCCAAGGGGCATTTAAACCGTCTTGTTAAGCCACTGCGACCTGCACGTCTCTTCCAATGCGCATTTAAACCGTCTATTTAAGCTACTGCAACTTGCACGTCTCTTCCAAGGGGCATTTAAACCGTCTAATTAAGCTACTGTAGCCTCCACCACTTTTCCAAGGGGCATTTAAACCGTCTTGTTAAGTTACTGCGACCTGAATGTCTCTTCCAAGGGGCATTTAAACCGTCTTGTTAAGCCACTGCGACCTGCACGTCACTTCCAAGTGGCATTTAAACAGTCTTTTTAAGCTGCTGCGACCTGCACGTCTCTTCCAAGGGGCATTTAAACCGTCTTGTTAAGCTACTGCGACCTGCACGTCTCTTCCAAGGGACATTTAAACCTTCTTATTAAGCTACCGCGACCTGCACGTCTCTTCCAAGGGGCATTTAAACCGTCTTGTTAAGCTACTGCGACCACCACCGCTCTTCCAAGGGGCATTTAAACCGTCTTGTTAAGCTACTGTGACCTGCACGTCTCTACCAAGGGGCATTTAAACCTTCTTGTTAAGCTACTGCGACCTGCAAGTCTTTTCCAAGGGGCATTAAAACCGTCTTTTTAAGCTCCTGCGACCTCCACCGCTCTTCCAAGGGGCATTTAAACCATCTTGTTAAGCTACTGCGACCTGCACTTCTCTTCTAAGGGACATTTAAACCGTCTTTTTAAGCTAATGCGACCTGCACGTCTCTTCCAAGGGTCATTTAAACCGTCTTGTTAAGCTACTGCGACCTGCATTTCTCTTCCAAGGGGCATTTAAACCGTCTTGTTAAGCTACTGCGAACTGCACGTCTCTTCCAAGGGTCATTTAAACCGTCTTATTAAGCTACTGCGTCCTGCATGTCTCTTCCAAGGGGCATTTAAACTGTCTTGATAAGCTACTGCGATCTGCACGTCTCTTCAAAGGGGCATTTAAACTGTCTTGTTAAGCTACTGCGACCTCCACCTCTCTTCCAGGGGGCAATTAAACCGTCTTGTTAAGCTACTGCGACCTGCTCGTCTCTTCCAAGGGGCATTTAAACCGTCTTGTTAAGCCACTGCGACCTGCACGTCTCTTCCAATGCGCATTTAAACCGTCCATCTAAGCTACTGCGACTTGCACGTCTCTTCCAAGGGGCATTTAAACCGTCTAATTAAGCTACTGTAGCCTCCACCACTTTTCCAAGGGGCATTTAAACCGTCTTGTTAAGCTACTGCGACCTGAATGTCTCTTCCAAGGGGCATTTAAACCGTCTTGTTAAGCCACTGCGACCTGCACGTCACTTCCAAGGGGTATTTAAACAGTCTTTTTAAGCTGCTGCGACCTGCATGTCTCTTCCAAGGGGCATTTAAACCGTCTTGTCACGCTACTGCAACCTCCACCGCTATTCCAAGGGGCATTTAAACCATCTTGTTAAGCTACTGCGACCTGCTCGTTTCTTCCAAGCGGCATTTAAACCGTCTTGGTAAGCTACTGCGACCTACAAGCCTATTCCAAGGGGTATTTAAACCCTCTTGTTAAGCTATTGCAACCTGCACGTCTCTTCCAAGAGGGATTTAAACCGTCTTGTTAAGCTACTGCGACCTGCTCGTCTCTTTCAAGGGGCATTTAAACCGTCTTGTTAAGCTACTGCGACCTTCACGTTTCTTCCAAGGGGCATTTAAACCGTCTTGTTAAGCTACTGCGACCTCCACCGCTCTTCCAAGGGGCATTTAAACCGTCTTTTTAAGCTTCTGCGACCTGCACTTCTCTTCCAAGGGGCATTTAAACCGTCATGTTAAACTACTGCGACCTGCACATCTCTTCCAAGGGGCATTTAAAATGCTTTGTTAAGCTACTGCGACCTGCATGTCTCTTCCAAGGGGCATTTAATCCGTCTTGTTAAGCTGCTGCGACCTGCATGTCTCTTTCAAGGGGCATTTAAATCGTCTTGTTAACCTACTGCGACCTCCACCGCACTTCCAAGGGGCATTTAAACCGTCTTGTTAAGCTACTGCGACCTGCACCTCTCTTTCAAGGGGCATTTGAACTGTCTTGTTAAGCTACTGCGACCTCCACCGCTCTTCCAAGGGGCATTTAAACCGTCTTTTTAAGCTACTGCGACCTGCACGTCTCTTCCAAGGGGCATTTAAACCGTTTTGTTAAGGTACTGAGACCTGCAGGTCTCTTCCAAGTTGCATTTAAACCGTCTTATTAAGCTACTGCGACCTCCACGTCTCTTCCAATGGGCATTTAAACCGTCTTTTTAAGCTACTGTGACCTCCACCGCTCTTCCAAGGGGCATTTAAACCGTCTTTTTAAGCTACTGCGACCTGAACTTCTCTTCCAAGGGGCATTTAAACCGTCTTGTTAAGCTACTGTGACCTGTACGTTTCTACCAAGGGGCATTTAAAGAGTCTTAAAAAGTTACTGCGACCTACACGTCTCTTGCAAGGGGTATTTAAACCGTCTTGTTAAGCTACTGAGACCTGCACGTCTCTTCCAAGGGGCATTTAAGCTGTCTCCTTAAGCTACTGCGACCTGCACGTCTCTTCCAAGGGGCATTTAAACTGTCTTGTTAAGCTACTGCGACCTGCACGTCTCTTCCAATGGGCATTTAAACCGTCTTGTTAAGCTACTGCGACCTCCACCGATCTTCCAAGGGGCATTTAAACAGTCTTGTTAAGCTACTGCGATGAGCACGTCTCTTACAAGGGGCATTTAAACTGTCTTGTTAAGCTACTGCGACCAGCACGTCTCTTCCAAGGGGCATTTAAACTGTCTTGTTAAGCTACTGCGACCTGCATGTCTCTTGCAATGGGCATTTAAACCGTCTTGTTAAGCTACTGCGACCTGCACGTCTCTTCCAAGGGGCATTTAAACCGTTTTGTCTAGCTACTGCGACCTCCACGTCTCTTACAGGGGGCACTTAAACCGTCTTATTAAGCTGCTGCGACCTAAATGTCTCTTCCAAAAGGCATTTAAACCGCCTTATTAAGCTACTGCGACCTGCACGTCTCTTCCAAGGGACATTTAAACCTTCTTATTAAGCTACCGCGACCTGCACGTCTCTTCCAAGGGGCATTTAAACCATCTTGTTAAGCTACTGCGACCACCACCGCTCTTCCAAGGGGCATTTAAACCATCTTGTTAAGCTACTGCGACCTGCACTTCTCTTCTAAGGGACATTTAAACCGTCTTTTTAAGCTAATGCGACCTGCACGTCTCTTCCAAGGGTCATTTAAACCGTCTTGTTAAGCTACTGCGACCTGCATTTCTCTTCCAAGGGGCATTTAAACCGTCTTGTTAAGCTACTGCGAACTGCACGTCTCTTCCAATGGTCATTTAAACCGTCTTATTAAGCTACTGCGTCCTGCATGTCTCTTCCAAGGGGCATTTAAACTGTCTTGATAAGCTACTGCGATCTGCACGTCTCTTCAAAGGGGCATTTAAACTGTCTTGTTAAGCTACTGCGACCTCCACCTCTCTTCCAGGGGGCAATTAAACCGTCTTGTTAAGCTACTGCGACCTGCTCGTCTCTTCCAAGGGGCATTTAAACCGTCTTGTTAAGCCACTGCGACCTGCACGTCTCTTCCACTGCGCATTTAAACCGTCTATTTAAGCTACTGCGACTTGCACGTCTCTTCCAAGGGGCATTTAAACCATCTAATTAAGCTACTGTAGCCTCCACCACTTTTCCAAGGGGCATTTAAACCGTCTTGTTAAGCTACTGCGACCTGAATGTCTCTTCCAAGGGGCATTTAAACCGTCTTGTCAAGCCACTGCGACCTGCACGTCACTTCCAAGGGGCATTTAAACCGTCTTGTTAAGCTACTGCGACCTGCACGTCTCTTCCAAGGGACATTTAAACCTTCTTATTAAGCTACCGCGACCTGCACGTCTCTTCCAAGGGGCATTTAAACCGTCTTGTTAAGCTACTGCGACCACCACCGCTCTTCCAAGGGGCATTTAAACCGTCTTGTTAAGCTACTGTGACCTGCACGTCTCTACCAAGGGGCATTTAAACCTTCTTGTTAAGCTACTGCGACCTGCACGTCTTTTCCAAGGGGCATTTAAACCGTCTTTTTAAGCTACTGCGACCTCCACCGCTCTTCCAAGGGGCATTTAAACCATCTTGTTAAGCTACTGCGACCTGCGCTTCTCTTCTAAGGGACATTTAAACCGTCTTTTTAAGCTAATGCGACCTGCACGTCTCTTCCAAGGGTCATTTAAACCGTCTTGTTAAGCTACTGCGACCTGCATTTCTCTTCCAAGGGGCATTTAAACCGTCTTGTTAAGCTACTGCGAACTGCACGTCTCTTCCAAGGGTCATTTAAACCGTCTTATTAAGCTACTGCGTCCTGCATGTCTCTTCCAAGGGGCATTTAAACTGTCTTGATAAGCTACTGCGATCTGCAAGTCTCTTGAAAGGGGCATTTAAACTGTCTTGTTAAGCTACTGCGACCTCCACCTCTCTTCCAGGGGGCTATTAAACCGTCTTGTTAAGCTACTGCGACCTGCTCGTCTCTTCCAAGGGGCATTTAAACCGTCTTGTTAAGCCACTGCGACCTGCACGTCTCTTCCAATGCGCATTTAAACCGTCTATCTAAGCTACTGCGACTTGCACGTCTCTTCCAAGGGGCATTTAAACCGTCTAATTAAGCTACTGTAGCCTCCACCACTTTTCCAAGGGGCATTTAAACCGTCTTGTTAAGCTACTGCGACCTGAATGTCTCTTCCAAGGGGCATTTAAACCGTCTTGTTAAGCCACTGCGACCTGCACGTCACTTCCAAGGGGCATTTAAACAGTCTTTTTAAGCTGCTGCGACCTCCATGTCTCTTCCAAGGGGCATTTAAACCGTCTTGTTACGCTACTGCAACCTCCACCGCTCTTCCAAGGGGCATTTAAACCATCTTGTTAAGCTACTGCGACCTGCTCTTTTCTTCCAAGCGGCATTTAAACCGTCTTGGTAAGCTACTGCGACCTGCAAGCCTATTCCAAGGGGCATTTAAACCCTCTTGTTAAGCTATTGCAACCTGCACGTCTCTTCCAAGAGGGATTTAAACCGTCTTGTTAAGCTACTGCGACCTGCTCGTCTCTTTCAAGGGGCATTTAAACCGTCTTGTTAAGCTAGTGGGACCTGCACGTCTCTTCCAAGGGGCATTTAAACCGTCTTGTTAAGCTTCTGCGACCCGCACGTCTTTTCCAAGGGGCATTTTAACCGTCTTGTTAAGCTACTGCGACCTTCACGTCTCTTCCAAGCGGCATTTAAACTGTCTTGTTAAGCTACTGCAACCTCCACCTCTCTTCCAAGGGGCATTTAAACCGTCTTTTTAAGCTACTGCGACCTGCACGTCTCTTCCAAGAGGCATGTAAACCGTCTTGTTAAGCTAGTGCGACCTGCACTTCTCTTCCAAGGGGCACTTAAGCCGTCTTGTTAAGCTACTGCGACTTGCATGTCTCTTCCAAGGGGCATTTAAACCATCTTGTTAAGCTACTGTAACCTCCACCACTTTTCCAAGGGGCATTTAAACCGTCTTGTTAAGCTTCTGCGACCTGCACGTCTCTTCCAAGGGGCATTTTAACCGTCTTGTTAAGCTACTGAAACCTGCACGTCTCTTTCAAGGGGCATTTAAACTGTCTTGTTAAGCTACTGCGACCTGCACGTCTCTATCAAGGGGCATTTAAACCGTCTTGTTAAACTACTGCGACCTGCACGTCTCTTCCAAGGGGCATTTTAACCGTCTTGTTAAGCTACTGCGACCTGCACGTCTCTTTCAAGGGGCAATTAAACTGTCTTGTTAAGGTACTGCGACCTGCACGTCTCTTCCAAGGGGCATTTAAACCGTCTTGTTAAGCTACTGCGACCTGCACGTCTCTATCAAGGGGCTTTTAAACCGTCTTCTTAAGCTACTGCGACCTGCACGTCTCTTCCAATGGGCATTTAAACCGTCTTGTTAAGCTACTGCGACCTGCACTTCTCTTCCAAATGGCATTTAAACCGTCTTGTTAAGCTACTGTGATCTGTACGTTTCTACCAAGGGGCATTTAAACCATCTTATTAAGCTACTGTGACCTGCACGTCTCTTGCAAGGGGCATTTAAACCGTCTTGTTAAGCTACTGCGACCTGCAGGTCTCTTCCAATGGGCATTTAAACCATCTTATTAAGCTACTGCGACCTGCACGTCTCTTCCAATGGGCATTTAAACCGTCTTGTTAAGCTACTGCGACCTGCACTTCTCTTCCAAGTGGCATTTAAACCGTCTTGTTAAGCTACTGTGACCTGTACGTTTCTACCAAGGGGCATTTAATCCGTCTTATTAAGCTACTGCGACCTGCACTTCTCTTCCAATGGGCATTTAAACCATCTTGTTAAGCTGCTGCGACTTGCACGTCTCTTCCAAGGGGCATTTAAACCGTCTTGTTAAGCTACTGCGACCTCCACCGCTCTTCCAAGGGGCATTTAAACCGTCTTGTTAAGCTACTGCGTCGAGCACGTCTCTTACTAGGGGCATTTAAACCGTCTTGTTAAGCTGCTGCGACCTTCACGTCTCTTCCAAGGGGCATTTAAACCGTCTTGTTAAGCTACTGCGACCTCCACCGCTCTTCCAAGGGGCATTTAAACCGTCTTTTTAAGCTACTGCTACCTGCACTTCTCTTCCAATGGGCATTTAAACCGTCTTGTTAAGCTACTGCGACCTGCACGTCTCTTCCAAGGGGCATTTAAGCCGTCTTGTTAAACTACTGAGACTTGCATGTCTCTTCCAAGGATCATTTAAACCGTGTTGTTAAGCTACTGTAACCTCCACCACTTTTCCATGGGGTATTTATACCGTCTTGTTAAGCTACTGCGACCTGCACATCTCTTCCAAGGGGCATTTCAAAAGCTTTGTTAAGCTACTGCGACCTGCACGTCTCTTCCAAGGGGCATTGAATCCGTCTTGCTAAGCTGCTGCGACCTGCACGTCTCTTCCAAGGGGCATTTAAGCCGTCTTGTTAAGCTACTGCGACTTGCATGTCTCTTCCAAGGGGCATTTAAACCGTCTTGTTAAGCTACTGTAACCTCCAGCACTTTTCCAAGGGGCATTTAAACCATCTTGTTAAGCTACTGCGACCTGCACGTCTCTTCCAACGGGCATTTAAACCGTCTTTGTTAAGCTACTGCGACCTCAAACGCTCTTCTAAAGGGCATTTTCACCATCTTGTTAAGCTACTGTGACCTGCACATCTCTACCAAGGGGCTTTTAAACCGTCTTATTAAGCTACTGCGACCTCCACTGCTCTTCCAAGGGGCATTTAATCCGTCTTGTTAAGCTACTGCGACCTGCACGTCTCTTCCAAGGGGCATTTAAACCGTCTTGTTAAGCTACTGCGAACTGCACGTCTCTTCCAAGGGGCTTTTAAACCGTCTTGTTAAACTTCTGAGACCTGCACGTCTCTTCCAAGGGGCATTTTATCCGTCTTGTTAAGCTACTGCGACCTTCACGTTTCTTCCAAGGGGCATTTAAACCGTCTTGTTAAGCTACTGCGACCTCCACCGCTCTTCCAAGGGGCATTTAAACCGTCTTTTTAAGCTACTGCGACCTGCACTTCTCTTCCAAGGGGCATTTAAACCGTCTTGTTAAGCTACTGCGACCTACAAGTCTCTTCCAAGGGTCATTTAAGCCGTCTTGTTAAACTACTGCGACTTGCATGTCTCTTCCAAGGATCATTTAAACCGTTTTGTTAAGCTACTGTAACCTCCACCACTTTTCCATGGGGTATTTATACCGTCTTGTTAAGATACTGTGAACTGCACATCTCTTCCAAGGGGCATTTTAAAAGCATTGTTAAGCTACTGCGACCTGCATGTCTCTTCCAAGGGGCATTTAATCCGTCTTGTTAAGCTGCTGCGACCTGCATGTCTCTTCGAAGGGGCATTTAAACCGTCTTGTTAACCTACTGCGACCTCCACCGCACTTCCAAGGGGCATTTAAACCGTCTTGTTAAGCTACTGCGACCTGCACGTCTCTTTCAAGGGGCATTTGAACTGTCTTGTTAAGCTACTGCGACCTCCACCGCTCTTCCAAGGAGCATTTAAACCGTCTTTTTAAGCTACTGCGACCTGCACGTCTCTTCCAAGGGGCATTTAAACCGTCTTGTTAAGCTACTGCGACCTGTAGGTCTCTTCCAAGTTGCATTTAAACCGTCTTATTAAGCTACTGCGACCTCCACGTCTCTTCCAATGGGCATTTAAACTGTCTTTTTAAGCTACTGTGACCTCCATCGCTCTTCCAAGGGGCATTTAAACCGTTTTGTTAAGCTACTGCGACCTGCACTTCTCTTCCAAGGGGCATTTAAACCGTCTTGTTAAGCTACTGCGACCTGCACGTCTCTTCCAAGGGACATTTAAACCTTCTTATTAAGCTACCGCGACCTGCACGTCTCTTCCAAGGGGCATTTAAACCGTCTTGTTAAGCTACTGCGACCACCACCGCTCTTCCAAGGGGCATTTAAACCGTCTTGTTAAGCTACTGTGACCTGCACGTCTCTACCAAGGGGCATTTAAACCTTCTTGTTAAGCTACTGCGACCTGCACTTCTCTTCTAAGGGACATTTAAACCGTCTTTTTAAGCTAATGCGACCTGCACGTCTCTTCCAAGGGTCATTTAAACCGTCTTGTTAAGCTACTGCGACCTGCATTTCTCTTCCAAGGGGCATTTAAACCGTCTTGTTAAGCTACTGCGAACTGCACGTCTCTTCCAAGGGTCATTTAAACCGTCTTATTAAGCTACTGCGTCCTGCATGTCTCTTCCAAGGGGCATTTAAACTGTCTTTATAAGCTACTGCGATCTGCACGTCTCTTCAAAGGGGCATTTAAACTGTCTTGTTAAGCTACTGCGACCTCCACCTCTCTTCCAGGGGGCAATTAAACCGTCTAGTTAAGCTACTGCGACCTGCTCGTCTCTTCCAAGGGGCATTTAAACCGTCTTGTTAAGCCACTGCGACCTGCACGTCTCTTCCAATGCGCATTTAAACCGTCTATTTAAGCTACTGCGACTTGCACGTCTCTTCCAAGGGGCATTTAAACCATCTAATTAAGCTACTGTAGCCTCCACCACTTTTCCAAGGGGCATTTAAACCGTCTTGTTAAGCTACTGCGACCTGAATGTCTCTTCCAAGGGGCATTTAAACCGTCTTGTTAAGCCACTGCGACCTGCACGTCACTTCCAAGGGGCATTTAAACCGTCTTGTTAAGTTACTGCGACCTGCACGTCTCTTCCAAGGGACATTTAAACCTTCTTATTAAGCTACCGCGACCTGCACGTCTCTTCCAAGGGGCATTTAAACCGTCTTGTTAAGCTACTGCGACCACCACCGCTTTTCCAAGGGGCATTTAAACCGTCTTGTTAAGCTACTGTGACCTGCACGTCTCTACCAAGGGGCATTTAAACCTTCTTGTTAAGCTCCTGCGACCTGCACGTCTTTTCCAAGGGGCATTTAAACGGTCTTTTTAAGCTACTGCGACCTCCACCGCTCTTCCAAGGGGCATTTAAACCATCTTGTTAAGCTACTGCGACCTGCACTTCTCTTCTAAGGGACATTTAAACCGTCTTTTTAAGCTAATGCGACCTGCACGTCTCTTCCAAGGGTCATTTAAACCGTCTTGTTAAGCTACTGCGACCTGCATTTCTCTTCCAAGGGGCATTTAAACCGTATTGTTAAGCTACTGCGAACTGCACGTCTCTTCTAAGGGTCATTTAAACCGTCTTATTAAGCTACTGCGTCCTGCATGTCTCTTCCAAGGGGCATTTAAACTGTCTTGATAAGCTACTGCGATCTGCACGTCTCTTCCAAGGGGGATTTAAACTGTCTTGTTAAGCTACTGCGAACTCCACCTCTCTTCCAGGGGGCAATTAAACCGTCTTGTTAAGCTACTGCGACCTGCTCGTCTCTTCCAAGGGGCATTTAAACCGTCTTGTTAAGCCACTGCGACCTGCACGTCTCTTCCAATGTGCATTTAAACCATCTATCTAAGCTACTGCGACTTGCACGTTTCTTCCAAGGGGCATTTAAACCGTCTAATTAAGCTACTGTAGCCTCCACCACTTTTCCAAGGGGCATTTAAACCGTCTTGTTAAGCTACTGTGACCTGAATGTCTCTTCCAAGGGGCATTTAAACCGTCTTGTTAAGCCACTGGGACCTGCACGTCACTTCCAAGGGGTATTTAAACAGTCTTTTTAAGCTGCTGCGACCTGCATGTCTCTTCCAAGGGGCATTTAAACCGTCTTGTTACGCTACTGCAACCTCCACCGCTCTTCCAAGGGCCATTTAAACCATCTTGCTAAGCTACTGCGACCTGCTCGTTTCTTCCAAGCGGCATTTAAACCGTCTTGGTAAGCTACTGCGACCTGCAAGCCTATTCCAAGGGGCATTTAAACCCTCTTGTTAAGCTATTGCAACCTGCACGTCTCTTCCAAGAGGGATTTAAACCGTCTTGTTAAGCTACTGCGACCTGCTCGTCTCTTTCAAGGGGCATTTAAACCGTCTTGTTAAGCTACTGGGACCTGCACGTCTCTTCCAAGGGGCATTTAAACCGTCTTGTTAAGCTTCTGCGACCCGAACGTCTTTTCCAAGGGGCATTTTAACCGTCTTGTTAAGCTACTGCGACCTTCACATCTCTTCCAAGGGGCATTTAAACTGTCTTGTTAAGCTACTGCGACCTCCACCTCTCTTCCAAGGGGCATTTAAACCGTCTTTTTAAGCTACTGCGACCTGCACGTCTCTTCCAAGAGGCATTTAAGCCGTCTTGTTAAGCTACTGCGACTTGCATGTCTGTTCCAAGGGGCATTTAAACCGTCTTGTTAAGCTAGTGCGACCTGCACGTCTCTTCCAAGGGGCATTTTAACCGTCTTGTTAAGCTACTGCGACCTGCACGTCTGTTCCAAGGGGCATTTAAACCGTCTTGTTAAGCTACTGTAACCTCCACCACTTTTCCAAGGGGCATTTAAACCGTCTTGTTAAGCTTCTGCGACCTGCACGTCTCTTCCAAGGGGCATTTTAACCGTCTTGTTAAGCTACTGCGACCTGCACGTCTCTTTCAAGGGGCATTTAAACTGTCTTGTTAAGCTACTGCGACCTGCACGTCTCTATCAAGGGGCATTTAAACCGTCTTGTTAAGCTACTGCGACCTGCACGTCTCTTCCAAGGGGCATTTTAACCGTCTTGTTAAGCTACTGCGACCTGCACGTCTCTTTCAAGGGGCAATTAAACTGTCTTGTTAAGCTACTGCGACCTGCACGTCTCTTCCAAGGGGCATTTAAACCGTCTTGTTAAGCTACTGCGACCTGCATGTCTCTATCAAGGGGCTTTTAATCCGTCTTCTTAAGCTACTGCGACCTGCACGTCTCTTCCAATGGGCATTTAAACCGTCTTGTTAAGCTACTGCGACCTGCACTTCTCTTCCAAATGGCATTTAAACCGTCTTGTTAAGCTACTGTGACCTGTACGTTTCTACCAAGGGGCATTTAAACCATCTTATTAAGCTACTGTGACCTGCACGTCTCTTGCAAGGGGCATTTAAACCGTCTTGTTAAGCTACTGTGACCTGCAGGTCTCTTCCAATGGGCATTTAAACCGTCTTGTTAAGCTACTGCGACCTGCACTTCTCTTCCAAGTGGCATTTAAACCGTCTTGTTAAGCTACTGTGACCTGTACGTTTCTACCAAGGGGCATTTAATCCGTCTTATTAAGCTACTGCGACCTGCACGTCTCTTCAAAGGGGAATTTAAACCATCTTGTTAAGCTACTGCGACCTGCACTTCTCTTCCAATGGGCATTTAAACCATCTTGTTGAGCTGCTGCGACTTGCACGTCTCTTCCAAGGGGCATTTAAACCGTCTTGTTAAGCTACTGCGACCTCCACCGCTCTTCCAAGGGGCATTTAAACCGTCTTGTTAAGCTACTGCGTCGAGCACGTCTCTTACAAAGGGCATTTAAACCGTCTTGTTAAGCTACTGCGACCTTCACGTCTCTTCCAAGGGGCATTTAAACCGTCTTGTTAAGCTACTGCGACCTCCACCGCTCTTCCAAGGGGCATTTAAACCGTCTTTTTAAGCTACTGCGACCTGCACTTCTCTTCCAAGGGGCATTTAAACCGTCTTGTTAAGCTACTGCGACCTGCACGTCTCTTCCAAGGGGCTTTTAAGCCGTCTTGTTAAACTACTGCGACTTGCATGTCTCTTCCAAGGATCATTTAAACCGTGTTGTTAAGCTACTGTAACCTCCACCACTTTTCCATGGGGTATTTATACAGTCTTGTTAAGCTACTGCGACCTGCACATCTCTTCCAAGGGGCATTTCAAAAGCTTTGTTAAGCTACTGCGACCTGCATGTCTCTTCCTAGGGGCATTGAATCCGTTTTGTTAAGCTGCTGCGACCTGCACGTCTCTTCCAAGGGGCATTTAAGCCGTCTTGTTAAGCCCCTGCGACCTGCACGTCACTTCCAAGGGGCATTTAAACCGTCTTGTTACGCTACTGCAACCTCCACCGCTCTTCCAAGGGGCATTTAAACCATCTTGTTAAGCTACTGCGACCTGCTCGTTTCTTCCAAGCGGCATTTAAACCGTCTTGGTAAGCTACTGCGACCTGCAAGCCTATTCCAAGGGGCATTTAAACCCTTTTGTTAAGCTATTGCAACCTACACGTCTCTTCCAAGGGGGATTTAAACCGTCTTGTTAAGCTACTGTGACCTGCTCGTCTCTTCCAATTGGCATTTAAACCGTCTTGTTAAGCTACTGCAACATGTACGTCTCTTCCAAGGGGCATTTAAACCGTCTTGTTAAGCTACTGCGACCTCCACCACTTTTCAAAGGGGCATTTAAACCGTCTTGTTAAGCTACTTGGACCTGCACGTCTCTTCCAAGGGGCATTTAAACCGTCTTATTAAGCTACTGTGAACTGCACGTCTCTACCAAGGGGCATTTAAACCGTCTTGGTAAGCTCCTGCGACCTGCAAGCCTATTCCAAGGGGCATTTAAACCCTGTTGTTAAGCTATTGCAACCTGCACGTCTCTTCCAAGGGGGATTTAAACGTCTTGTTAAGCTACTGCGACCTGCTCGTCTCTTCCAAGGGGCATTTAAACCGTCTTGTTAAGCTACTGTGACCTGCACGTCTCTTCCAAGGGGCATTTAAACCGTCTTGTTTAGCTATTGCGACCTGCACGTCTCTTCCAAGGGGCATTTAAACCGTCTTGTTTAGCTACTGCGACCTGCACGTCTCTACCAAGGGGCATTTAAACCGTCTTGTTAATGTACTGCGACATGCACTTCTCTTCCAAGGGGCATTTAAACCGTCTTGTTAAGCTACTGTGACCTCCACCGCTCTTCCAAAGGGCATTTTCACTGTCTTGTTAAGCTACTGTGACCTGCACGTCTCTCCCAAGGGGCATTTAAACTGTCTTGTTAAGCTACTGCGACCTCCACTGCTCTTCCAAGGGGCATTTAATGTGTCTTGTTAAGCTACTGCGACCTGTATGTCTCTTCCAAGGGGCATTTAAACCGTCTTTTTAAGCTACTGTCAACTTCACGTCTCTTCCAAGGGGCATTTAAACCGTCTTGTTAAGCTTCTGCGACCTGCACGTCTCTTCCAAGGGGCATTTTAACCGTCTTGTTAAGCTACTGCGACCTTCACGTCTCTTCCAAGGGGCATTTAAACTGTCTTGTTAAGCTACTGCGACCTCCACCGCTCTTCCAAGGGGCATTTAAACCGTTTTTTTAAACTACTGCGACCTGCACGTCTCTTCCAAGGGGCATTTAAACCGTCTTGTTAAGCTACTGCGACCTGCACGTCTCTTCCAAGGGGCACTTAAGCCGTCTTGTTAAGCTACTGCGACTTACATGTCTCTTCCAAGGGGCATTTAAACCGTCTTGTTAAGCTACTGTAACCTCCACCACTTTTCCAAGGGGCATTTAAACCTTCTTGTTAAGCTACTGCGACCTGCACGTCTCTTCCAAGGGGCATTTAAACCGTCTTGTTAAGCTACTACGACCTCCACCGCTCTTCTAAAGGGCATTTTCACCATCTTGTTAAGCTACTGTGACCTGCATGTCTCTACCAAGGGGCTTTTAAACCGTCTTGTTAAGCTACTGCGACCTCCACTGCTCTTCCAAGGGGCATTTAATCCGTCTTGTTAAGCTACTGCGACCTGCACGTCTCTTCCAAGGGGCATTTAAACCGTCTTGTTAAACTTCTGCGACCTGCACGTCTCTTCCAAGGGGCATTTTAACCGTCTTGTTAAGCTACTGCGACCTTCACGTTTCTTCCAAGGGGCATTTAAACCGTCTTGTTAAGCTGCTGCGACCTCCACCGCTCTTCCAAGGGGCATTTAAACCGTCTTTTTAAGCTACTGCGACCTGCACTTCTCTTCCAAGGGGCATTTAAACCGTCTTGTTAAGCTACTGCGACCTGCACATCTCTTCCAAGGGGCATTTAAAAAGCTTTGTTAAGCTACTGCGACCTGCATGTCTCTTCCAAGGGGCATTTAATCCGTCTTGTTAAGCTGCTGCGACCTGCATGTCTCTTTCAAGGGGCATTTAAATCATCTTCTTAACCTACTGCGACCTCCACGGCACTTCCAAGGGGCATTTAAACCGTCTTGTTAAGCTACTGCGACCTGCACGTCTCTTTCAAGGGGCATTTGAACTGTCTTGTTAAGCTACTGCGACCTCCACCGCTCTTCCAAGGGGCATTTAAACCGTCTTTTTAAGCTACTGCGACCTGCACGTCACTTCCAAGGGGCATTTAAACCGTCTTGTTAAGCTACTGAGACCTGCAGGTCTCTTCCAAGTTGCATTTAAACCGTCTTATTAAGCTACTGCGACCTCCATGTCTCTTCCAATGCGGATTTAAACCGTCTTTTTAAGCTACTGTGACCTGCACGTCTCTTCCAAGGGGCATTTAAACTGTCTTGTTAAGCTACTGCGACCTGCACGTCTCTTCCAACGGGCATTTAAACTGTCTTGTTAAGCTACTGCGACCTCCACCGCTCTTCTAAAGGGCATTTTCACCATCTTGTTAAGCTACTGTGACCTGCACGTCTCTACCAAGGGGCTTTTAAACCGTCTTGTTAAGCTACTGCGAACTCCACTGCTCTTCCAAGGGGCATTTAATCCGTCTTGTTAAGCTACAGCGACCTGCACGTCTCTTCCAAGGGGCATTTAAACCATCTTGTTAAGCTACTGCGAAATGCACGTCTCTTCCAAGGGGCATTTAAACCGTCTTGTTAAGCTTCTGCGACCTGCACGTCTCTTCCAAGGGGCATTTTAACCGTCTTGTTAAGCTACTGCGACCTTCACGTCTCTTCCAAGGGGCATTTAAACCGTCTTGTTAAGCTACTGCGACCTCCACCGCTCTTCCAAGGGACATTTAAACCGTCTTTTTAAGCTACTGCGACCTGCACTTCTCTTCCAAGGGGCATTTAAACCGTCTTGTTAAGCTACTGTGACCTGCACGTCTCTTCCAAGGGGCATTTAAGCCGTCTTGTTAAACTACTGCGACTTGCATGTCTCTTCCAAGGA
The DNA here is from genome assembly GCF_046119375.1 of Phyllobates terribilis. Classification (NCBI taxonomy): domain Eukaryota; kingdom Metazoa; phylum Chordata; class Amphibia; order Anura; family Dendrobatidae; genus Phyllobates; species Phyllobates terribilis. The sequence continues at coordinate 3,444,369 of NW_027362921.1, read as the reverse complement.
TCATTTAAACCGTGCTGTTAAGCTACTGTAACCTCCACCACTTTTCCATGGGGCATTTATACCGTCTTGTTAAGCTACTGCGACCTGCACATCTCTTCCAAGGGGCATTTAAAAAGCTTTGTTAAGCTACTGCAACGTGCATGTCTCTTCCAAGGGGCATTTAATCCGTCTTGTTAAGCTGCTGCGACCTGCATGTCTCTTCCAAGGGGCCTTTAAATCGTCTTGTTAACCTACTGCGACCTCCACCGCACTTCCAAGGGGCATTTAAACTGTCTTGTTAAGCTACTGCGACCTCCACCGCTCTTCCAAGGGGCATTTAAACTGTCTTTTTAAGCTACTGCGACCTGCACGTCTCTTCCAAGGGGCATTTAAACTGTCTTGTTAAGCTACTGCGACCTGCACGTCTCTTCCAAGTTGCATTTAAACCGTCTTATTAAGCTACTGCGACCTCCACGTCTCTTCCAATGGGCATTTAAACCGTCTTTTTAAGCTACTGCGACCTCCACCGCTCTTCCAAGGGGCATTTAAACCGTCTTGTTAAGCTACTGCGACCTGCACATCTCTTCCAAGGGGCATTTAAATCGTCTTGTTAAGCTACTGTGACCTGTACGTTTCTACCAAGGGGCATTTAAAACGTCTTAAAAAGTTACTTCGACCTGCACGTCTCTTGCAAGGGGTATTTAAACCGTCTTGTTAAGCTACTGATATCTGCACGTCTCTTCCAAGGGGCATTTAAACTGTCTCATTAAGCTACTGCGACCTGCACGTCTCTTTCAAGCGGCATTTAAACTGTCTTGTTAAGCTACTGCGACCTGCACGTCTCTTCAGAGGGGCATTTAAACCATCTTGTTAAGCTACTGCGAACTGCACGTCTCTTCCAAAGGGCATTTAAACCGTCTTGTTAAGCTGCTGCGACCTGCAAGTCTCTTACAAGGGGCATTTAAACCGTCTTGTTAAGCTACTGCGACCTCCACCGATCTTCCAAGGGGCATTTAAACCGTTTTGTTAAGCTACTGCGCCTTGCACGTCTTTTCCAAGGGGCATTTAAACCGTCTTGTTAAGCTACTGCGACCTTTACCGCTCTTCCAAGGGGCATTTAAACCATCTTGTTAAGATACTGCGACCTGCACGTTTCTTCCAAGGGGCATTTAAACAGTCTTGTTAAGCTATTGCGACCTCCACCTCTCTTCCAAGGGGCATTTAAACCGTCTTGTTAAGCTACTGCAACCTGCTCGTCTCTTCCATGGGCCATTTAAACCAACTTGGTAAGCTACTGCGTCCTGCAAGCCTCTATCAAGCGGCATTTAAACCGTCTTATTAAGCTACTGCGACCTGCACGTCTTTTCCAAGAGGCAATTAAACCATCTTGTTAAGCTACTGCGACCTGCACGTCTTTTCCAAGTGGCATTTAAACCGTCTTGTTAAGCTACGGCGACCCGCACGTCTCTTCCAAGGGGCATTAAAACCGTATTATTAAGCTACTGAGACCTGCACTTCTCTTCCAAGGGGCATTTAAACTGTCTTGTTAAGCTTCTGCGACCTCCACCGCTCTTTCAAGGGGCATTTAAACCGTCTTGCTAAGCTACTGCTACCTGCACGTCTCTTCCAAGGGGCATTTAAACTGTTTGTTAAGCTACTGTGACCTCCACCGCTCTTCCAAGGGGCATTTAAACCGTCTTGTTAAGCTACTGCGAACTGCTCGTCTCTTCCAAGGGGCATTTAAACCGTCTTGTTAAGCTACTGCGACCTGCACGTCTCTTTCAAGGCACATTTAAACCGTCTTTTTAAGCTACTGTGACCTGCACGTCTCTTCCAAGGCGCATTTAAACCGTCTTTTTAAGCTACTGCGACTTGCACGTCACTTCCAAGGGGCATTTAAACTGTCTTGTTAAGCTACTGCGACCTGCATGCCTCTTCCAAGGGGCATTTAAACCGTCTTGTTACGCTACTGCGACCTCCACCGCTCTTCCAAGGGGCATTTAAACCATCTTGTTAAGCTACTGCGACCTGCACGTTTCTTCCAAGGGGCATTTAAACTGTCTTGTTAAGCTACTGCGACCTGCACGTCTCTTCCAAGGGGCATTTAAACCGTCTTGTTAAGCTTCTGCGACCTGCATGTCTCTTCCAAGGGGCATTTTAACCATCTTGTTAAGCTACAGTGACCTTCACGTCTCTTCCAAGGGGCATTTAAACTGTCTTGTTAAGCTACTGCGACCTCCACCGCTCTTCCAAGGGGCATTTAAACCGTCTTTTTAAGCTACTGCGACCTGCACGTGTCTTCCAAGGGGCATTTAAACCGTATTATTAAGCTACTGAGACCTGCACTTCTCTTCCAAGGGGCATTTAAGCCGTCTTTTTAAGCTACTGTGACTTGCATGTCTCTTCCAAGGGGCATTTAAACAGTGTTGTTAAGCTACTGTAACCATCCACCACTTTTCAAAGGGGCATTTAAACCGTCTTGTTAAGCTACTGCGACCTGCACGCCTCTTCCAAGGGGCATTTAAAAAGCTTTGTTAAGCTACTGCGACCTGCATGTCTCTTCTAATGGGCATTTAATCCATCTTGTTAAGCTGCTGCGACCTGCATGTCTCTTCCAAGGGACATTTAAACCATCTTGTTAACCTACTGCGACCTCCACCGCACTTCCAAGGGGCATTTAAACCGTCTTGTAAGCTACTGCGATCTGCACGTCTCCTTCAAGGGGCATTTAAACTGTCTTGTTAAGCTACTGCGACTTCCACCGATCTTCCAAGGGTCATTTAAACCGTCTTTTTAAGCTACTGCGACCTGCACGTCTCTTCCAAGAGACATTTAAACCGTCTTGTTAAGCTACTGCGACCTGCATGTCTCTTCCAAGGGGCATTTAAACCGTCTTATTAAGCTACTGCGACCTGCACGTCTCTTCCAATGGGCATTTAAACCGTCTTGTTAAGCTAATGCGACCTGCACTTCTCTTCCAAGTGGCATTTAAACCGTCTTGTTAAGCTACTGTGACCTGTACGTTTCTACCAATGGACATTTAAACCGTCTTATTAAGCTACTGCGACCAGCACGTCTCTTGCAAGGGGCATTTAAACCGTCTCGTTAAGCTACTGAAACCTGCACTTCTCTTCCAAGGGGCATTTAAACTGTCTTGTTAAGCTACTGCGACCTGCACGTCTCTTCCAAGGGGCATTTAAACAGTCTTGTTAAGCTACTGCGACCTGCACGTCTCTTCCAAGGGGCATTTAAACCGTCTTGTTAAGCTACTGCGACCAGCACTTCTCTTCCAATGGGCATTTAAACCATCTTCTTAGGCTGCTGCGACCTGCACGTCTCTTCCAAGGGGCATTTAAACCGCGTTGTTAAGCTACTGCGACCTCCACCGCTCTTCCAAGGGGCATTTAAACCGTCTTGTTAAGCTACTGCGACAAGCACGTCTCTTACAAGGGGCATTTTAAACATTTTATTAAGCTACTGCGACCTGCACGTTTCTTCCAAGGGGCATTTAAACCGTCTTGTTAAGCTTCTGCAACCTGCATGTCTCTTGCAATGGGCATTTAAACCGTCTTGTTAAGCTACTGCGACCTCCACGTCTCTTACAAGGGGCACTTAAAACGTCTTGTTAAGCTACTGCGACCTGCATGTCTCTTCCAAAAGGCATTTAAACCGTCTTATTAAGCTACTGCAACCTGCGCGTCTCTTCCAAGGGGCATTTAAACCATCTTGTTAAACTACTGCGACCTACACGTCTCTTCCAAGGGGCATTTAAACCTTCTTATTAAGCTACCGTGACCTGCACTTCTCTTCCAAGGGGCATTTAAACCGTCTTGTTAAGCTACTGCGACTACCACCACTCTTCCAAGGGGCATTTAAACCGTCTTGTTAAGCTACTGCGACCTCCACGTCTCTTACAAGGGGCACTTAAAACGTCTTGTTAAGCTACTGCGACCTGCTTGTCTCTTCCAAGGGGCATTTAAACCGTGTTGTGACGCTACTGCGACCTCCACCGCTCTTCCAAGGGGCATTTTAACCATCTTGTTAAGCTACTGCGACCTGCACGTTTCTTCCAAGGGGCATTTAAACCGTCTTATTAAGCTACTGTGACCTGCAAGCCTTTTCCAAGGGGCATTTAAACCCTCTTGTTAAGCTGCTGCAACCTGCACGTCTCTTCTAAGGGGGATTTAAACCGTCTTCTTAAGCTACTGCGACCTGCACGTCTCTTCCAAGGGGCATTTAAACCGTCTTGTTAAGCTACTGCGACTTGCACGTCTCTTCCAAGGGGCATTTAAACCGTCTTGTCAAGCTACTGCGACCTGCACGTCTCTTCCAAGGGGCATATAAACCGTCTTTTTAAGCTACTGCGACCTGCACATCTCTTCCAAGGGTCATTTAAACTGTCTTGTTAAGCTACTCCGACCTCCAACGCTCTTCCAAGGGGCATTTAAAGCGTCTTGTTAAGCTACTGCGACCTGCACGTCTCTTCCAAGGGGCATATAAACCTTCTTGTAAAGCTACTGCGACATGCACGTCTCTTCCAGGGGGCATTTAAACCGTCTTGTTAAGCTACTGCGACTTACACCTCTCTTCCAAGGGGCATTTAAACCGTCATGTTAAGCTACTGTAACCTCCACCACTTTTCCAAGGGGCATTTAAACCGTCTTGTTAAGCTTCTGAAAACTGCACGTCTCTTCCAAGGGGCATTTAAACCGTCTTGTTAAGCTACTGCGACCTGCACGTCTCTTCCAAGGGGAATTTAAACAGTCTTGCTAAGCTGCTGCGACCTGCATATCTCTTCCAAGGGGCATTTAAACCGTCTTATTAAGCTACTGCGACCTCCACCGCTCTTCCAAGGGACATTTAAACCGTCTTGTTAAGCTACTGCGACCTGCATGTCTGTTCCAAGGGGCATTTAAACCATCTTGTTAAGCTAATGCGACTTGAACCTCTCTTCCAAGGGGCATTTAAAGCGTCATGTTAAGCTACTGTTACCTCCACCACTTTTCCAAGGGGCATTTAAACCATCTTGTTAAGCTACTGCGACCTGCACGTCTCTACCAAGGGGCATTTAAACAATCTTGTTAAGCTACTGCGACCTGCACGTCTCTACCAAGGGGCATTTAAACAATCTTGTTAAGCTACTGCGACCTGCACGTCTCTTCCAAGGGGCATTTAAACCGTCTTGTTAAGCTACTGCTTCCTCCACCGCTCTTCCAAGGGGCATTTAGACCGTGTTGTTAAGCTACTGCGACCTGCTCGTCTCTTCCAAGGGCCATTTAAAACATCTTGGTAACCTACTGTGACCTGCAAGCCTCTTCCAAGGGGCATTTAAACCGTCTTATTAAGCTACTGCGACCTGCATGTTTTTTCCAAGAGGCATTTAAACCATCTTGTTAAGCTACTGTGACCTGCACGTCTATTCCAAGTGGCATTTAAACCGTCTTGTTAAGTTACTGCGACCCGCACGTCTCTTCCAAGGGGCATTTAAACCGTATTATTAAGCTACTGAGACCTGCACTTCTCTGCCAAAGGGCATTCAAACTGTCTTTTTAAGCTACTGTGACCTCCACCGCTCTTCCAAGGGGCATTTAAACTGTCTTGTTAAGCTACTGCGACCTGCTCGTCCCTTCCAAGGGGCATTTAAACCGTCTTGTCAAGCTACTGTGACCTGCAAGCCTTTTCCAAGGGGCATTTAAACCCTCTTGTTAAGCTGCTGCAACCTGCACGTCTCTTCTAAGGGGGATTTAAACCGTCTTCTTAAGCTACTGCGACCTGCACGTCTCTTCCAAGGGGCATTTAAACCGTCTTGTTAAGCTACTGCGACCTGCTCGTCTCTTCCAAGGGCCATTTAAAACATCTTGGTAACCTACTGCGACCTGCAAAACTCTTCCAATTGGCATTTAAACCGTCTTATTAAGCTACTGCGACCTGCATGTTTTTTCCAAGAGGCATTTAAACCATCTTGTTAAGCTACTGTGACCTGCACGTCTATTCCAAGTGGCATTTAAACCATCTTGTTAAGCTACTGCGACCTGCACGTTTCTTCCAAGGGGCATTTAAACCGTCTTATTAAGCTACTGTGACCTGCAAGCCTTTTCCAAGGGGCATTTAAACCCTCTTGTTAAGCTGCTACAACCTGCACGTCTCTTCTAAGGGGGATTTAAACCGTCTTCTTAAGCTACTGTGACCTGCACGTCTCTTCCAAGGGCCATTTAAACCGTCTTGTTAAGCTACTGCGACCTGCACGTCTCTTCCAAGGGGCATTTAAACCGTCTTGTCAAGCTACTGCGACCTGCACGTCTCTTCCAAGGGGCATATAAACCGTTTTTTTAAGCTACTGCGACCTGCACATCTCTTCCAAGGGTCATTTTAACTGTCTTGTTAAGCTACTCCGACCTCCACCGCTCTTCCAAGGGGCATTTAAAGCATCTTGTTAAGCTACTGCGACCTGCACGTCTCTTCCAAGGGGCATATAAACCGTCTTGTAAAGCTACTGCGACATGCACGTCTCTTCCAGGGGGCATTTAAACCATCTTGATAAGCTACTGCGACTTGCACCTCTCTTCCAAGGGGTATTTAAACCGTCATGTTAAGCTACTGTAACCTCCACCACTTTTCCAAGGGGCATTTAAACCGTCTTGTTAAGCTACTGCGAACTGCACGTCTCTTCCAAGGGGCATTTAAACCGTCTTGTTAAGCTACTGCGACCTGCACGTCTCTTCCAAGGGGAATTTAAACAGTCTTGCTAAGCTGCTGCGACCTACATATCTCTTCCAAGGGGCATTTAAACCGTCTTATTAAGCTACTGCGACCTCCACCGCTCTTCCAAGGGACATTTAAACCGTCTTGTTAAGCTACTGCGACCTGCATGTCTCTTCCAAGGGGCATTTAAACCGTCTTGTTAAGCTACTGCGACTTGCACCTCTTTTCCAAGGGGCATTTAAACCATCATGTTAAGCTACTGTTACCTCCACCACTTTTCCAAGGGGCATTTAAACCATCTTGTTAAGCTACTGCGACCTGCACGTCTCTACCAAGGGGCATTTAAACCATCTTGTTAAGCTACTGCGACCTGCACGTCTCTTCCAAGGGGCATTTAAACTGTCTTGTTAAGCTACTGCGACCTGCATGTCTCTTCCAAGGGGCATTAAAACCGTCTTGTTAAGCTACTGCGACTTGCACCTCTCTTCCAAGGGGCATTTAAACCGTCATGTTAAGCTACTGTTACCTCCACCACTTTTCCAAGGGGCATTTAAACCATCTTGTTAAGCTACTGCGACCTGCACGTCTCTACCAAGGGGCATTTAAACCATCTTGTTAAGCTACTGCGACCTGCACGTCTCTTCCAAGGGGCATTTAAACTGTCTTGTTAAGCTACTGTGACCTGCATGTCTCTTCCAAGGGGCATTTAAACCGTCTTGTTAAGCTACTGCGTCCTCCACCGCTCTTCCAAGGGGCATTTAAACTGTCTTGTTAAGCTACTGCGACCTGCTCGTCTCTTCCAAGGGATATTTAAAACATTTTGGTAACCTACTGCGACCTGCAAGCCTCTTCCAAGGGGTATTTAAACCGTCTTATTAAGCTACTGCGACCTGCATGTTTTTTCCAAGAGGCATTTAAACCATCTTGTTAAGCTACTGTGACCTGCACGTCTATTCCAAGTGGCATTTAAACCGTCTTGTTAAGTTACTGCGACCCGCACGTCTCTTCCAAGGGGCATTTAAACCGAATTATTAAGCTACTGAGACCTGCATTTCTCTTCCAATGGGCATTTAAACTGCCTTTTTAAGCTACTGCGACCTCCACCGCTCTTTCAAGGGGCATTTAAACCATCTTGTTAAGCTGCTGCTACCTGCAATTCTCTTCCAAGGGGCATTTAAACTGTCTTGCTAAGCTACTGTGACCTCCACCGCTCTTCCAAGGGGCATTTAAACTGTCTTGATAAGCTACTGCGACTTGCTCGTCCCTTCCAAGGGGCATTTAAACCATCTTGTTAAGCTACTGCGACCTGCACGTCTCTTCCAAGGCACATTTAAACCGTCTTTTTAAGCTACTGCGACCTGCACGTCTCTTCCAAGGCGCATTTAAACCGTCTTTTTAAGCTACTGCGACTTGCACGTCTCTTCCAAGGGGCATTTAAACTGTCTTGTTAAGCTATTGTAACCTCCACCACTTTTCCAAGGGGCATTTCAACCGTCTTGTTAAGCTACTGTGACCTGCTCGTCTCTTCCAAGAGGCATTTAAACCGTCTTGGTAAGCTACTGCGACCTGCTCGTCTCTTCCAAGGGGCATTAAAACCGTCTTGTTAAGCTGATGCGACCTGCACGTCTCTTCCATGGGGCATTTAAACCGTCTTGTTAAGCTACTGCGACCTGCATGTCTCTACCTAGGGGCAGTTAAACCGTCTTGTTAAGCTACTGCGACCTGCATCTATCTTCCAAGGGGCATTTAAACAGTCTTCTTAAGCTACTGCGACCTGCATGTCTCTTCCAAGGGGCATTTAAACCGTCTTGTTAAGCTACTGCGACCTCCACCGCTCTTCCAAGGGGCATTTAAACCGTCGTGTTAAGCTACTGCGACCTGCTCGTCTCTTCCAAGGGCCATTTAAACCATCTTGGTAAGCTACTGCGACCTGCAAGCCTCTTCCAAGGGGCATTTAAACCGTCTTATTAAGCTACTGCGACCTGCACGTCTTTTCCAAGAGGCATTTAAACCATCTTGTTAAGCTACTGCGACCTGCACGTCTTTTCCAAGGGGCATTTAAACTGTCTTGTTAAGCTACTGCGACCCGCACGCCTCTTCCAATGGGCATTTAAACTGTCTTATTAAGTTACTGAGACCTGCACTTCTCTTCCAAGAGGCATTTAAACTGTTTTGTTAAACTACTGCGACCTCCAGTGCTCTTCCAAGGGGCATTTAAACCATCTTGTTAAGCTACTGCGACCTGCAAGTTTCTTCCAAGGGGCACATAAACGTTCTTATTAAGCTACTGCGACCTGCAAGCCTATTCCAAGGGGCATTTAAACAATCTTGTTAAGCTTCTGCGACCTGCACGTTTTTTCCAAGGGGCATTTAAACCGTCTTATTAAGCTACTGCGACCTGCAAGCCTATTCCAAGGGGCATTTAAACTCTCTTGTTAAGCTACTGCAACCTGCACGTCTCTTCCAAGGGCGATTTAAACCGTCTTGTTAAGCTACTGCGACCTGCACGTCTCTTCCAAGGGGCATTTAAACCGTCTTGTTAAGCTACTGCGACCTGCACGTCTCTTCCAAGGGGCATATAAACCATCTTTTTAAGCTACTGCGACCTGCACATCTCTTCCAAGGGGCATTTAAACTGTCTTGTTAAGCTACTCCGACCTCCACCGCTCTTCCAAGGGGCATTTAAACAGTCTTGTTAAGCTACTGCGACCTGCACGTCTCTTCCACGGGGCATTTAAACCGTCTTGTCAAGCTACTGCGACCTGCACGTCTCTTTCAAGGGGCATATAAACCGTTTTTTTAAGCTACTGCGACCTGCACATCTCTTCCAAGGGTCATTTTAACTGTCTTGTTAAGCTACTCCGACCTCCACCGCTCTTCCAAGGGGCATGTAAAGCGTCTTGTTAAGCTACTGCGACCTGCACGTCTCTTCCAAGGGGCATATAAACCGTCTTGTAAAGCTACTGCGACATGCACGTCTCTTCCAGGGGGCATTTAAACCATCTTGTTAAGCTACTGCGACTTGCACCTCTCTTCCAAGGGGCATTTAAACCGTCATGTTAAGCTACTGTAACCTCCACCACTTTTCCAAGGGGCATTTAAACCGTCTTGTTAAGCTACTGCGAACTGCACGTCTCTTCCAAGGGGCATTTAAACCGTCTTGTTAAGCTACTGCGACCTGCACGTCTCTTCCAAGGGGAATTTAAACAGTCTTGCTAAGCTGCTGCGACCTGCATATCTCTTCCAAGGGGCATTTAAACCGTCTTATTAAGCTACTGCGACCTCCACCGCTCTTCCAAGGGACATTTAAACCGTCTTGTTAAGCTACTGCGACCTGCATGTCTCTTCCAAGGGGCATTTAAACCGTCTTGTTAAGCTACTGTTACCTCCACCACTTTTCCAAGGGGCATTTAAACCATCTTGTTAAGCTACTGCGACCTGCACGTCTCTACCAAGGGGCATTTAAACCATCTTGTTAAGCTACTGCGACCTGCACGTCTCTTCCAAGGGGCATTTAAACTGTCTTGTTAAGCTACTGCGACCTGCATGTCTCTTCCAAGGGGCATTTAAACCGTCTTGTTAAGCTACTGCGACTTGCACCTCTCTTCCAAGGGGCATTTAAACCGTCATGTTAAGCTACTGTTACCTCCACCACTTTTCCAAGGGGCATTTAAACCATCTTGTTAAGCTACTGCGACCTGCACGTCTCTACAAAGGGGCATTTAAACCATCTTGTTAAGCTACTGCGACCTGCACGTCTCTTCCAAGGGGCATTTAAACTGTCTTGTTAAGCTACTGCGACCTGCATGTCTCTTCCAAGGGGCATTTAAACCGTCTTGTTAAGCTACTGCGTCCTCCACCGCTCTTCCAAGGGGCATTTAAACTGTCTTGTTAAGCTACTGCGACCTGCTCGTCTCTTCCAAGGGATATTTAAAACATTTTGGTAACCTACTGCGACCTGCAAGCCTCTTCCAAGGGGCATTTAAACCGTCTTATTAAGCTACTGCGACCTGCATGTTTTTTCCAAGAGGCATTTAAACCATCTTGTTAAGCTACTGTGACCTGCACGTCTATTCCAAGTGGCATTTAAACCGTCTTGTTAAGTTACTGCGACCCGCACATCTCTTCCAAGGGGCATTTAAACCGAATTATTAAGCTACTGAGACCTGCATTTCTCTTCCAATGGGCATTTAAACTGCCTTTTTAAGCTACTGCGACCTCCACCGCTCTTTCAAGGGGCATTTAAACCATCTTGTTAAGCTACTGCTACCTGCAATTCTCTTCCAAGGGGCATTTAAACTGTCTTGCTAAGCTACTGTGACCTCCACCGCTCTTCCAAGGGGCATTTAAACTGTCTTGTTAAGCTACTGCGACCTGCTCGTCCCTTCCAAGGGGCATTTAAACCATCTTGTTAAGCTACTGCGACTTGCACGTCTCTTCCAAGGGGCATTTAAACTGTCTTGTTAAGCTATTGTAACCTCCACCACTTTTCCAAGGGTCATTTCAACCGTCTTGTTAAGCTACTGTGACCTGCTCGTCTCTTCCAAGAGGCATTTAAACCGTCTTGGTAAGCTACTGCGACCTGCTCGTCTCTTCCAAGGGGCATTAAAACCGTCTTGTTAAGCTGATGCGACCTGCACGTCTCTTCCATGGGGCATTTAAACCGTCTTGTTAAGCTACTGCGACCTGCATGTCTCTACCTAGGGGCAGTTAAACCGTCTTGTTAAGCTACTGCGACCTGCATCTATCTTCCAAGGGGCATTTAAACAGTCTTGTTAAGCTACTGCGACCTGCATGTCTCTTCCAAGGGGCATTTAAACCGTCTTGTTAAGCTACTGCGACCTCCACCGCTCTTCCAAGGGGCATTTAAACCGTCGTGTTAAGCTACTGCGACCTGCTCGTCTCTTCCAAGGGCCATTTAAACCATCTTGGTAAGCTACTGCGACCTGCAAGCCTCTTCCAAGGGGCATTTAAACCGTCTTATTAAGCTACTGCGACCTGCACGTCTTTTCCAAGAGGCATTTAAACCATCTTGTTAAGCTACTGCGACCTGCACGTCTTTTCCAAGGGGCATTTAAACTGTCTTGTTAAGCTACTGCGACCCGCACGCCTCTTCCAATGGGCATTTAAACTGTCTTATTAAGTTACTGAGACCTGCACTTCTCTTCCAAGAGGCATTTAAACTGTTTTGTTAAACTACTGCGACCTCCACTGCTCTTCCAAGGGGCATTTAAACCATCTTGTTAAGCTACTGCGACCTGCAAGTTTCTTCCAAGGGGCACTTAAACCTTCTTATTAAGCTACTGCGACCTGCAAGCCTATTCCAAGGGGCACTGAAACAATCTTGTTAAGCTTCTGCGACCTGCACGTTTTTTCCAAGGGGCATTTAAACCGTCTTATTAAGCTACTGCAACCTGCAAGCCTATTCCAAGGGGCATTTAAGCTCTCTTGTTAAGCTACTGCGACCTGCACGTCTCTTCCAAGGGGCATACAAACCATCTTTTTAAGCTACTGCGACCTGCACATCTCTTCTAGGGGCATTTAAACTGTCTTGTTAAGCTACTCCGACCTCCACCGCTCTTCCAAGGGGCATTTAAACAGTCTTGTTAAGCTACTGCTACCTGCACGTCTCTTCCAAGGGGCATATAAACCGTCTTGTAAAGGTTCTGCGACCTGCACGTCTCTTCCAGGGGGCATTTAAACCGTCTTGTAAAGGTTCTGCGACCTGCATGTCTCTTCCAAGGGGCATTTAAACCGTCATGTTAAGCTACTGTAACCTCCACCACATTTCCAAGGGGCATTTAAACCGTCTTGTTAAGCTACTGCGACCTGCACGTCTCTTCCAAGGGGCATTTAAACCGTCTTGTTAAGCTACTGCGACCTGCATGTCTCTACCAAGGGGCATTTAAACCGTCTTGTTAAGCTACTGCGACCTGCACGTCTCTTCCAAGGGGCATTTAAACAGTCTTGTTAAGCTGCTGCGACCTGCATGTCTCTTCCAAGGGGCATTTAAACCGTCTTGTTAAGCTACTGCGACCTCCACCGCTTTTCCAAGGGGCATTTAAACTGTCTTGTTAAGCTACTGCGACCTGCACGTCTCTTCCAAGGGGCATTTAAACCGTCATGTTAAGCTACTGCGACTTGCACCTCTCTTCCAAGGGGCATTTGAACCATCATGTTAAGCTACTGTTACCTCCACCACTTTTCCAGGGGGCATTTAAACCGTCTTGTTAAGCTACTGCGACCAGCATGTCTCTACCAAGGGGCATTTAAACCATCTTGTTAAGCTACTGAGACCTGCACGTCTCTCCAAGGGGCATTTAAACTGTCTTGTTAAGCTACTGCGACCTGCATGTCTCTTCCAAGGGGCATTTAAACCTTCTTGTTAAGCTACTGCGACCTGCACGTCTATTCCAAGTGGCATTTAAACCGTCTTGTTAAGCTTCTGCGACCCGCACGTCTCTTCCAAGGGGCAAATAAACCGTCTTATTAAGTTAGTGAGACCAGCACTTCTCTTCCAAGGGGCATTTAAACTGTCTTTTTAAGCTACTGCGACCTCCACCGCTCTTTCAAGGGGCATTTAAACCATCTTGTTAAGCTACTGCTACCTGCACGTCTCTTCCAAGGCGCATTTAAACCTTCTTTTTAAGCTACTACGACTTGCACGTCTCTTCCAAGGGGCATTTAAACCATCTTGTTAAGCTACTGTAACCTCCACCACTTTTCCAAGGGGCATTTAAACCGTCTTGTTAAGCTACAGTGACCTGCACGTCTCTTACAAGAGGCATTTAAACCGCCTTGGTAAGCTACTGCGACCTGCTCGTCTCTTCCAAGGGGCATTTAAACCGTCTTGTTAAACTACTGCGACCTGTACGTCTCTTCCAAGGGGCATTTAAGCCGTCTTGTTAAACTACTGCGACCTGCATGTCTCTTCTAAGGGGCATTTAAACCGTCTTTTTAAGCTACTGTGACTTGCATGTCTCTTCCAAGGGGCATTTAAACAGTGTTGTTAAGCTACTGTAACCTCCACCACTTTTCCAAGGGGCATTTATACCGTCTTGTTAAGCTACTGCGACCTGCACGTCTCTTCCAAGGGGCATTTAAAAAGCTTTGTTAAGCTACTGCGACCTGCATGTCTCTTCTAATGGGCATTTAATCCATCTTGTTAAGCTGCTGCGACCTGCATGTCTCTTCCAAGGGGCATTTAAACCATCTTGTTAACCTACTGCGACCTCCACCGCACTTCCAAGGGGCATTTAAACTGTCTTGTTAAGCTACTGCGACTTCCACCGATCTTCCAAGGGTCATTTAAACCGTCTTTTTAAGCTACTGCGACCTGCATGTCTCTTCCAAGGGACATTTAAACCGTCTTGTTAAGCAACTGCGACCTGCACGTCTCTTCCAAGGGGCATTTAAACCGTCTTGTTAAGCTACTGCGACCTGCATGTCTCTTCCAAGGGGCATTTAAACCGTCTTGTTAAGCTACTGCGACCTCCACCACTCTGCCAAGGGGCATTTAAACAGTCTTGTTAAGCTACTGCGACCTGCTCGTCTCTTCCAAGGGCCATTTAAACCATCTTTGTAAGCTACTGCGACCTGCAAGCCTTTTCCAAGGGGCATTTAAACCGTCTTATTAAGCTACTGCGACCTGCACGTCTTTTCCAAGAGGCATTTAAACCATCTTGTTAAGCTACTGCGACTTGCACATCTTTTCCAAGGGGCATTTAAACCGTCTTGTTAAGCTAGTGCGACCAGCACGTCTCTTCCAAGGGGCATTTAAACCGTCTTGTTAAGCTTCTGCGACCTGCATGTCTCTTTCAAGGGGCATTTTAACCATCTTGTTAAGCTACAGCAACCTTCACGTCTCTTCCAAGGGGCATTTAAACTGTCTTGTTAAGCTACTGCGACCTCCACCGCTTTTCCAAGGGGCATTTAAACCGTCTTTTTAAGCTACTGCGACCTGCACGTGTCTTCCAAGGGGCATTTAAACCGTCTTGTTAAGCTACTGCGACCTGCACTTCTCTTCCAAGGGGCATTTAAGCCGTCTTTTTAAGCTACTGTGACTTGCATGTCTCTTCCAAGGGGCATTTAAACAGTGTTGTTAAGCTACTGTAACCTCCACCACTTTTCCAAGGGGCATTTATACCGTCTTGTTAAGCTACTGTGACCTGCACGTCTCTTCCAAGGGGCATTTAAAAAGCTTTGTTAAGCTACTGCGACCTGCATGTCTCTTCTAATGGGCATTTAATCCATCTTGTTAAGCTGCTGCGACCTGCATGTCTCTTCCAAGGGGCATTTAAACCATCTTGTTAACCTACTGCGACCTCCACCGCACTTCCAAGGGGCATTTAAACCGTCTTGTTAAGCTACTGCGATCTGCACGTCTCCTTCAAGGGGCATTTAAACTGTCTTGTTAAGCTACTGCGACTTCCACCGATCTTCCAAGGGTCATTTAAACCGTCTTTTTAAGCTACTGCGACCTGCATGTCTCTTCCAAGGGACATTTAAACCGTCTTGTTAAGCTACTGCGACCTGCACGTCTCTTCCAAGGGGCATTTAAACCGTCTTATTAAGCTACTGCGACCTGCACGTCTCTTCCAATGGGCATTTATACCGTCTTGTTAAGCTACTGCGACCTGCACTTCTCTTCCAAGTGGCATTTAAACCGTCTTGTTAAGCTACTGTGACCTGTACGTTTCTACCAATGGGCATTTAAACCGTCTTATTAAGCTACTGCGACCAGCACGACTCTTGCAAGGGGCATTTAAACCGTCTCGTTAAGCTACTGAGACCTGCACGTCTCTTCCAAGGGGCATTTAAACTGTCTTGTTAAGCTACTGCGACCTGCACGTCTCTTCCAAGGGGCATTTAAACAGTCTTGTTAAGCTACTGCGACCTGCACGTCTCTTCCAAGGGGCATTTAAACCGTCTTGTTAAGCTACTGCGACCAGCACTTCTCTTCCAATGGGCATTTAAACCATCTTGTTAGGCTGCTGCGAACTGCACGTCTCTTCCAAGGGGCATTTAAAGCGCCTTGTTAAGCTACTGCGACCTCCACCGCTCTTCCAAGGGGCATTTAAACCATCGTGTTAAGCTACTGCGACCTGCTCATCTCTTCCAAGGGCCATTTAAACCATCTTGGTAAGCTACTGCGACCTGCAAGCCTCTTCCAAGGGGCATATAAACCGTCTTATTAAGCTACTGCGACCTGCACGTCTTTTCCAAGAGGCATTTAAACCATCTTGTTAAGCTACTGCGACCTGCACGTCTTTTCCAAGGGGCATTTAAACTGTCTTGTTAAGCTACTGCGACCCGCACGCCTCTTCCAAGGGGCATTTAAACCGTCTTATTAAGCTACTGAGACCTGCACTTCTCTTCCAAGGGGCATTTAAACTGTTTTGTTAAACTACTGCGACCTCCACTGCTCTTCCAAGGGGCATTTAAACCATCTTGTTAAGCTACTGCGACCTGCAAGTTTCTTCCAAGGGGCATTTAAACCTTCTTATTAAGCTACTCCGACCTGCAAGTCTATTCCAAGGGGCATTTAAACAATCTTGTTAAGCTTCTGCGACCTGCACGTTTCTTCCAAGGGGCATTTAAACCGTCTTATTAAGCTACTGCGACCTGCAAGCCTATTCCAAGGGGCATTTAAACTCTCTTGTTAAGCTACTGCAACCTGCACTTCTCTTCCAAGGGCGATTTAAACCGTCTTGTTAAGCTACTGCGACCTGCACGTCTCTTCCAAGGGGCATTTAAACTGTCTTGTTAAGCTACTGCGACCTGCACGTCTCTTCCAAGGGGCATATAAACCATCTTTTTAAGCTACTGCGACCTGCACATCTCTTCCAAGGGGCATTTAAACTGTCTTGTTAAGCTACTCCGACCTCCACCGCTCTTCGAAGGGGCATTTAAACAGTCTTGTTAAGCTACTGCTACCTGCACGTCTCTTCCAAGGGGCATATAAACCGTCTTGTAAAGGTTCTGCCACCTGCACGTCTTTTCCAGGGGGCATTTAAACCGTCTTGTAAAGGTTCTGCGACCTGCATGTCTCTTCCAAGGGGCATTTAAACCATCATGTTAAGCTACTGTAACCGCCACCACATTTCCAAGGGGCATTTAAACCGTCTTGTTAAGCTACTGCGACCTGCACGTCTCTTCCAAGGGGCATATAAACCATCTTTTTAAGCTACTGCGACCTGCACATCTCTTCCAAGGGGCATTTAAACTGTCTTGTTAAGCTACTCCGACCTCCACCGCTCTTCCAAGGGGCATTTAAACAGTCTTGTTAAGCTACTGCTATCTGCACGTCTCTTCCAAGGGGCATTTAAACCGTCATGTTAAGCTACTGTAACCTCCACCAGATTTCCAAGGGGCATTTAAACCGTCTTCTTAAGCTACTGCGACCTGCACGTCTCTTCCAAGGGGCATTTAAACCGTCTTGTTAAGCTACTGCGACCTGCATGTCTGTACCAAGGGACATTTAAACCGTCTTGTTAAGCTACTGCGACCTGCACGTCTCTTCCAAGGGGCATTTAAACAGTCTTGTTAAGCTGCTGCGACCTGCATGTCTCTTCCAAGGGGCAATTAAACCGTCTTGTTAAGCTACTGCGACCTCCACCACTCTTCCAAGGGGCATTTAAACCGTCTTGTTAAGCTACTGCGACCTGCACGTCTCTTCCAAGGGGCATTTAAACCGTCTTGTTAAGCTACTGCGACTTGCACCTCTCTTCCAAGGGGCATTTAAACCATCATGTTAAGCTACTGTTACCTCCACCACTTTTCCAGGGGGCATTTAAACCGTCTTGTTAAGCTACTGCGACCAGCATGTCTCTACCAAGGGGCATTTAAACCATCTTGTTAAGCTACTGAGACCTGCACGTCTCTCCAAGGGGCATTTAAACTGTCTTGTTAAGCTACTGCGACCTGCATGTCTCTTCCAAGGGGCATTTAAACCTTCTTGTTAAGCTACTGCGACCTGCTCGTCTCTTCCAAGGGCCATTTAAACCATCTTTGTAAGCTACTGCGACCTGCAAGCCTTTTCCAAGGGGCATTTAAACCATCTTATTAAGCTACTGCGACCTGCACGTCTTTTCCAAGGGGCATTTAAACCATCTTGTTAAGCTACTGCGACTTGCACGTCTTTTCCAAGGGGCATTTAAACCGTCTTGTTAAGCTAGTGGGACCAGCACGTCTCTTCCAAGGGGGATTTAAACCGTCTTGTTAAGCTTCTGCGACATGCATGTCTCTTCCAAGGGGCATTTTAACCATCTTGTTAAGCTACAGCGACCTTCACGTCTCTTCCAAGGGGCATTTAAACTGTCTTGTTAAGCTACTGCGACCTCCACCGCTTTTCCAAGGGGCATTTAAACCGTCTTTTTAAGCTACTGCGACCTGCACGTGTCTTCCAAGGGGCATTTAAACCGTCTTGTTAAGCTACTGCGACCTGCGCTTCTCTTCCAAGGGGCATTTAAGCCGTCTTTTTAAGCTACTGTGACTTGCATGTCTCTTCCAAGGGGCATTTAAACAGTGTTGTTAAGCTACTGTAACCTCCACCACTTTTCCAAGGGGCATTTATACCGTCTTGTTAAGCTACTGCGACCTGCACGTCTCTTCCAAGGGGCATTTAAAAAGCTTTGTTAAGCTACTGCGACCTGCATGTCTCTTCTAATGGGCATTTAATCCATCTTGTTAAGCTGCTGCGACCTGCATCTCTCTTCCAAGGGGCATTTAAACCATCTTGTTAACCTACTGCGACCTCCACAGCACTTCCAAGGGGCATTTAAACCGTCTTGTTAAGCTACTGCGATCTGCACGTCTCCTTCAAGGGGCATTTAAACTGTCTTGTTAAGCTACTGCGACTTCCACCGATCTTCCAAGGGTCATTTAAACCATCTTTTTAAGCTACTGCGACCTGCATGTCTCTTCCAAGGGACATTTAAACCGTCTTGTTAAGCTATTGCGACCTGCACGTCTCTTCCAAGGGGCATTTAAACCGTCTTATTAAGCTACTGCGACCTGCACGTCTCTTCCATTGGGCATTTATACCGTCTTGTTAAGCTACTGCGACCTGCACTTCTCTTTCAAGTGGCATTTAAACCGTCTTGTTAAGCTACTGTGACCTGTACGTTTCTACCAATGGGCATTTAAACCGTCTTATTAAGCTACTGCGACCAGCACGTCTCTTGCAAGGGGCATTTAAACCGTCTCGTTAAGCTACTGAGACCTGCACGTCTCTTCCAAGGGGCATTTAAACTGTCTTGTTAAGCTACTGCGACCTGCACGTCTCTTCCAAGGGGCATTTAAACAGTCTTGTTAAGCTACTGCGACCTGCACGTCTCTTCCAAGGGGCATTTAAACCGTCTTGTTAAGCTACTGCGACCAGCACTTCTCTTCCAATGGGCATTTAAACCATCTTGTTAGGCTGCTGCGACCTGCACGTCTCTTCCAAGGGGCATTTAAACTGCCTTGTTAAGCTACTGCGACCTCCACCGCTCTTCCAAGGGGCATTTAAACCGTCTTGTTAAGCTACTGCGACGAGCACGTCTCTTACAACGGGCATTTAATCCATCTTATTAAGCTTCTGCGACCTGCACGTTTCTTCCAAGGGGCATTTAAAACGTCTTGTTAAGCTTCTGCAACCTGCATGTCTCTTGCAATGGGCATTTAAACCGTCTTGTTAAGCTACTGCGACCTCCACGTCTCTTACAAGGGACATTTAAAACGTCTTGTTAAGCTACTGCGACCTGCATGTCTCTTCCAAAAGGCATTTAAACCGTCTTATTAAGCTACTGCAACCTGCGAGTCTCTTCCAAGGGGCATTTAAACCATCTTGTTAAACTACTGCGACCTGCACGTCTCTTCCAAGGGGCATTTAAACCTTCTTATTAAGCTACCGTGACCTGCACTTCTCTTCCAAGGGGCATTTAAACCGTCTTGTGAAGCTACTGCGACTACCACCGCTCTTCCAAGGGGCATTTAAACCGTCTTGCTAAGATACTGTGACCTGCAATTCTCTACCAAGGGGCATTTAAACCATCTTGTTAAGCTACTGTGTCCTGCACGTTACTTCCAAGGGGCATTTAAACCGTCTTTTAAAGCTACTGCGACCTCCACCGCTTTTCCAAGCGGCATTTCAACAGTCTTGTTAAGCTACTGCGACCTGCACGTCTCCTCCAAGGGTCATTTAAACCGTATTATTAAGCTACAGCATCCTGCATGTCTCTTCCAAGGGGCATTTAAACTCTTTTGTTAAGCTACTGCGACCTCCACCGCTCTTCCAAGGGGCATTTAAACCATCTTGCTATGCTACTGCGACCTGCACGTCTCTTCCAAGGCGCATTTAAACCGTCTATTTAAGCTACTGCGACTTGCACGTCTCTTCCAAGTGGCATTTATACCGTCTTATTAAGCTACTGTAACCTCCACCACTTTTCCAAGGGGCATTTAAACCGTCTTGTTAAGCTACTGCGACCTGCACGTCTCTTTCAAGGGGCATTTAAACCGTCTTGTTAAGCTACTGCGACCTGCATGTCTCTTCCAAGGGGCATTTAAACCGTCTTGTGACGCTACTGCGACCTCCACCGCTCTTCCAAGGGGCATTTAAACCATCTTGTTAAGCTACTGCGACCTGCACGTTTCTTCCAATGGGCATTTAAACCGTCTTGTTAAGCTACTGCGACCTCCACGTCTCTTACAAGGGACATTTAAAACGTCTTGTTAAGCTACTGCGACCTGCATGTCTCTTCCAAAAGGCATTTAAACCGTCTTATTAAGCTACTGCAACCTGCGAGTCTCTTCCAAGGGGCATTTAAACCATCTTGTTAAACTACTGCGACCTGCACGTCTCTTCCAAGGGGCATTTAAACCTTCTTATTAAGCTACCGTGACCTGCACTTCTCTTCCAAGGGGCATTTAAACCGTCTTGTGAAGCTACTGCGACTACCACCGCTCTTCCAAGGGGCATTTAAACCGTCTTGCTAAGATACTGTGACCTGCAATTCTCTACCAAGGGGCATTTAAACCATCTTGTTAAGCTACTGTGTCCTGCACGTTACTTCCAAGGGGCATTTAAACCGTCTTTTAAAGCTACTGCGACCTCCACCGCTTTTCCAAGCGGCATTTCAACAGTCTTGTTAAGCTACTGCGACCTGCACGTCTCCTCCAAGGGTCATTTAAACCGTATTATTAAGCTACAGCATCCTGCATGTCTCTTCCAAGGGGCATTTAAACTCTTTTGTTAAGCTACTGCGACCTCCACCGCTCTTCCAAGGGGCATTTAAACCATCTTGCTATGCTACTGCGACCTGCACGTCTCTTCCAAGGCGCATTTAAACCGTCTATTTAAGCTACTGCGACTTGCACGTCTCTTCCAAGTGGCATTTATACCGTCTTATTAAGCTACTGTAACCTCCACCACTTTTCCAAGGGGCATTTAAACCGTCTTGTTAAGCTACTGCGACCTGCACGTCTCTTTCAAGGGGCATTTAAACCGTCTTGTTAAGCTACTGCGACCTGCATGTCTCTTCCAAGGGGCATTTAAACCGTCTTGTGACGCTACTGCGACCTCCACCGCTCTTCCAAGGGGCATTTAAACCATCTTGTTAAGCTACTGCGACCTGCACGTTTCTTCCAAGGGGCATTTAAACCGTCTTATTAAGCTACTGCGACCTGCAAGCCTATTCCAAGGGACATTTAAACCATCTTGTTAAGCTACTGCGACCTTCACGTTTCTTCCAAGGGGCATTTAAACCGTCTTATTAAGCTACTGTGACCTGCAAGCCTTTTCCAAGGGGCATTTAAACCCTCTTGTTAAGCTGCTGCAACCTGCACGTCTCTTCTAAGGGGGATTTAAACCGTCTTTTTAGGCTACTGCGACCTACACATCTCTTCCAAGGGTCATTTGAACTGTCTTGTTAAACTACTCCGACCTCCACCGCTCTTCCAAAGGGCATTTAAAGCGTCTTGTTAATCTACTGCAACCTGCACGTCTCTTCCAAGGGGCATATAAACCGTCTTGTAAAGCTACTGCGACATGCACGTCTTTTCCAGGGGGCATTTAAACCGTCTTGTTAAGCTACTGCGACTTGCACCTCTCTTCCAAGGGGCATTTAAACCGTCATGTTAAGCTACTGTAACCTCCACCACTTTTCCAAGGGGCATTTAAACCGTCTTGTTAAGCTACTGCGAACTGCACGTCTCTTCCAAGGGGTATTTAAACCGTCTTGTTAAGCTACTGCGACCTGTACGTCTCTTCCAAGGGGAATTTAAACAGTCTTGCTAAGCTGCTGCGACCTGCATATCTCTTCCAAGGGGCATTTAAACCGTCTTATTAAGCTACTGCGACCTCCACCGCTCTTCCAAGGGACATTTAAACCGTCTTGTTAAGCTACTGCGATCTGCACGTCTCTTCCAAGGGGCATTTAAACCGTCTTGTTAAGCTACTGCGACTTGCACCTCTCTTCCAAGGGGCATTTAAACCGTCATGTTCAGCTACTGTTACCTCCACCACTTTTCCAAGGGGCATTTAAACCATCTTGTTAAGCTACTCCGACCTGCACGTCTCTACCAAGGGGCATTTAAACCATCTTGTTAAGCTACTGCGACCTGCACGTATCTTCCAAGGGGCATTTAAACTGTCTTGTTAAGCTACTGCGACCTGCATGTCTCTTCCAAGGGGCATTTAAACTGTCTTGTTAAGCTACTTCGTCCTCCACCGCTCTTCCAAGGGGCATTTAAACCGTGTTGTTAAGCTACTGCGACCTGCTCGTCTCTTCCAAGGGCCATTTAAAACATCTTGGTAACCTACTGCGACCTGCAAGCCTCTTCCAAGGGGCATTTAAACCGTCTTATTAAGCTACTGCGACCTGCATGTTTTTTCCAAGAGGCATTTAAACCATCTTGTTAAGCTACTGTTACCTGCACGTCTATTCCAAGTGGCATTTAAACCGTCTTGTTAAGTTACTGCGACCCGCACGTCTCTTCCAAGGGGCATTTAAACCGTATTATTAAGCTACTGCTACCTGCACTTCTCTTCCAAGGGGCATTTAAAATGTCTTGCTAAGCTACTGCGACCTCCACGCTCTTTCAAGGGGCATTTAAACCATCTTGTTAAGCTACTGCTACCTGCACTTCTCTTCCAAGGGGCATTTAAACTGTCTTGCTAAACTACTGTGACCTCCACCGCTCTTCCAAGGGGCATTTAAACTGTCTTGTTAAGCTACTGCGACCTGCTCGTCCCTTCCAATGGGCATTTAAACCGTCTTGTTAAGCTACTGCGACCTGCACGTCTCTTCCAAGGCACATTTAAACCGTCTTTTTAAGCTACTGCGACCTGCACGTCTCTTCCAAGGGGCATTTAAACTGTCTTGTTAAGATACTGTAACCTCCACCACTTTTCCAAGGGGCATTTCAACCGTCTTGTTAAGCTACTGTGACCTGCTCGTCTCTTCCAAGAGGCATTTAAACCGTCTTGGTAAGCTACTGCGACCTGCTCGTCTCTTCCAAGGGGCATTTAAACCGTCTTGTTAAGCTGATGCGACCTGCACGTCTCTTCCAAGGGGCATTTAAACCGTCTTGTTAAGCTACTGCGACCTGCATGTCTCTACCTAGGGGCCTTTAAACCGTCTTGTTAAGCTACTGCGACCTGCATGTCTCTTCCAAGGGGCATTTAAACAGTCTTGTTAAGCTACTGCGACCTGCATGTCTCTTCCAAGGGGCATTTCAACCGTCTTGTTAAGCTACTGCGACCTGCACGTCTCTTCCAAGGGGCATATAAACCATCTTTTTAAGCTACTGCGACCTGCACATCCCTTCCAAGGGGCATTTAAACTGTCTTGTTAAGCTACTCCGACCTCCACCGCTCTTCCAAGGGGCATTTAAACAGTCTTGTTAAGCTACTGCTACCTGCACGTCTCTTCCAAGGGGCATATAAACCGTCTTGTAAAGGTTCTGCGACCTGAACGTCTCTTCCACGGGGCATTTAAACCGTCTTGTAAAGGTTCTGCGACCTGCATGTCTCTTCCAAGGGACATGTAAACCGTCATGTTAAGCTACTGTAACCTCCAACACATTTCCAAGGGGCATTTAAACCGTCTTGTTAAGCTACTGCGACCTGCACGTCTCTTCCAAGGGGCATTTAAACCGTCTTGTTAAGCTACTGCGACCTGCATGTCTCTTCCAAGGGGCATTTAAACCGTCTTGTTAAGCTACTGCGACCTCCACCGCTCTTCCAAGGGGCATTTAAACCGTCGTGTTAAGCTACTGCGACCTGCTCGTCTCTTCCAAGGGCCATTTAAACCATCTTGGTAAGCTACTGCGACCTGCAAGCCTCTTCCAAGGGGCATTTAAACCGTCTTATTAAGCTACTGCGACTTGCACGTCTTTTCCAAGAGGCATTTAAACCATCTTGTTAAGCTACTGCGACCTGCACGTCTTTTCCAAGGGGCATTTAAACTGTCTTGTTAAGCTACTGCGACCCGCACTCCTCTTCCAAGGGGCATTTAAACCGTCTTATTAAGCTACTGAGACCTGCACTTCTCTTCCAAGGGGCATTTAAACTGTTTTGTTAAACTACTGCGACCTCCACCGCTCTTCCAAGGGGCATTTAAACCATCTTGTTAAGCTACTGTGACCTGCAAGTTTCTTCCAAGGGGCATTTAAACCGTCTTATTAAGCTACTGCGACCTGCAAGCCTATTCCAAGGGGCATTTAAACAATCTTGTTAAGCTTCTGCGACCTGCACGTTTCTTCCAAGGGGCATTTAAACCATCTTATTAAGCTACTGCGACCTGCAAGCCTATTCCAAGGGGCATTTAAACTCTCTTGTTAAGCTACTGCAACCTGCACGTCTCTTCCAAGGGCGATTTAAACCGTCTTGTTAAGCTACTGCGACCTGCACGTCTCTTCCAAGGGGCATTTAAACCGTCTTGTTAAGCTAATGCGACCTGCACGTCTCTTCCAAGGGGCATTTAAACCGTCTTGTTAAGCTACTGCGACCTGCACGTCTCTTCCAAGGCACATTTAAACCGTCTTTTTAAGCTACTGCGACCTGCACGTCTCTTCCAAGGCGCATTTAAACCGTCTTTTTAAGCTACTGCGACTTGCACGTCTATTCCAAGGGGCATTTAAACTGTCTTGTTAAGATACTGTAACCTCCATCACTTTTCCAAGGGGCATTTCAACCGTCTTGTTAAGCTACTGTGACCTGCTCGTATCTTCCAAGAGGCATTTAAACCGTCTTGGTAAGCTACTGCGACCTGCTCGTCTCTTCCAAGGGGCATTTAAACCGTCTTGTTAAGCTGATGCGACCTGCACGTCTCTTCCAAGGGGCATTTAAACCGTCTTGTTAAGCTACTGCGACCTGCATGTCTCTACCTAGGGGCCTTTAAACCGTCTTGTTAAGCTACTGCGACCTGCATGTCTCTTCCAAGGGGCATTTAAACAGTCTTGTTAAGCTACTGCAACCTGCATGTCTCTTCCAAGGGGCATTTAAACAGTCTTGTTAAGCTACTGCAACCTGCTCGTCTCTTCCAAGGGCCATTTAAACCATCTTGGTAAGCTACTGCGACCTGCAAGCCTCTTCCAAGGGGCATTTAAACCGTCTTATTAAGCTACTGCGACCTGCACGTCTTTTCCAAGAGGCATTTAAACCATCTTGTTAATCTACTGCGACCTGCACGTCTTTTCCAAGGGGCATTTAAACTGTCTTGTTAAGCTACTGCGACCCGCACTCCTCTTCCAAGGGGCATTTAAACCGTCTTATTAAGCTACTGAGACCTGCACTTCTCTTCCAAGGGGCATTTAAACTGTTTTGTTAAACTACTGCGACCTCCACCGCTCTTCCAAGGGGCATTTAAACCATCTTGTTAAGCTACTGCGACCTGCAAGTTTCTTCCAAGGGGCATTTAAACCGTCTTATTAAGCTACTGCGACCTGCAAGCCTATTCCAAGGGGCATTTAAACAATCTTGTTAAGCTTCTGCGACCTGCACGTTTCTTCCAAGGGGCATTTAAACCATCTTATTAAGCTACTGCGACCTGCAAGCCTATTCCAAGGGGCATTTAAACTCTCTTGTTAAGCTACTGCAACCTGCACGTCTCTTCCAAGGGCGATTTAAACCGTCTTGTTAAGCTACTTCGACCTGAACGTCTCTTCCAAGGGGCATTTAAACCATCTTGTTAAGCTAATGCGACCTGCACGTCTCTTCCAAGGGGCATTTAAACCGTCTTGTTAAGCTACTGCGACCTGCACGTCTCTTCCAAGGGGCATATAAACCATCTTTTTAAGCTACTGCGACCTGCACATCCCTTCCAAGGGGCATTTAAACTGTCTTGTTAAGCTACTCCGACCTCCACCGCTCTTCCAAGGGGCATTTAAACAGTCTTGTTAAGCTACTGCTACCTGCACGTCTGTTCCAAGGGGCATATAAACCGTCTTGTAAAGGTTCTGCGACCTGCACGTCTCTTCCAGGGGGCATTTAAACCGTCTTGTAAAGGTTCTGCGACCTGCATGTCTCTTCCAAGGGGCATTTAAACCGTCATGTTAAGCTACTGTAACCTCCACCACATTTCCAATGGGCATTTAAACCGTCTTGTTAAGCTACTGCGACCTGCACGTCTCTTCCAAGGGGCATTTAAACCGTCTTGTTAAGCTACTGCGACCTGCATGTCTCTACCAAGGGGCATTTAAAACGTCTTGTTAAGCTACTGCGACCTGCACGTCTCTTCCAAGGGGCATTTAAACAGTCTTGTTAAGCTGCTGCGACCTGCATGTCTCTTCCAAGGGGCATTTAAACCGTCTTTTAAGCTACTGCGACCTCCACCACTCTTCCAAGGGGCATTTAAACCTTCTTGTTAAGCTACTGCGACCTGCACGTCTCTTCCAAGGGGCATTTAAACCTTCTTGTTAAGCTACTGCGACCTGCACGTCTATTCCAAGTGGCATTTAAACCGTCTTGTTAAGCTTCTGCGACCCGCACGTCTCTTCCAAGGGGCATATAAACCGTCTAATTAAGCTAGTGAGACCTGCACTTCTCTTCCAAGGGGCATTTAAACTGTCTTTTTAAGCTACTGCGACCTCCACCGCTCTTTCAAGGGGCATTTAAACCATCTTGTTAAGCTACTGCTACCTGGACGTCTCTTCCAAAGGGCATTTAAACCGTCTTGTTAAGCTACTGCGACCTGTACGTCTCTTCCAAGGCACATTTAAAGCGTCTTTTTAAGCTACTGCGACCTGCACGTCTCTTCCAAGGCGCATTTAAACCTTCTTTTTAAGCTACTGCGACTTGCACATCTCTTCCAAGGGGCATTTAAACCATCTTGTTAAGCTAATGTAACCTCCACCACTTTTCCAAGGGGCATTTAAACCGTCTTGTTAAGCTACATTGACCTGCACGTCTCTTCCAAGTGGCATTTAAACCGCCTTGGTAAGCTACTGCGACCTGCTCATCTCTTCCAAGGGGCATTTAAACCGTCTTGTTAAGCTACTGCGACCTGTACGTCTCTTCCAAGGGGCATTTAAGCCGTCTTGTTAAACTACTGCGACCTGCATGTCTCTTCTAAGGGGCATTTAAACCGTCTTGTTAAGCTACTGCGACCTGCAAGTTTCTTCCAAGGGGCATTTAAACCGTCTTATTAAGCTACTGCGACCTGCAAGCCTATTCCAAGTGGCATTTAAACAATTTTGTTAAGCTTCTGCGACCTGCACGTTTCTTCCAAGGGGCATTTAAACCATCTTATTAAGCTACTGCGACTTGCAAGCCTATTCCAAGGGGAATTTAAACTCTCTTGTTAAGCTACTGCAAACTGCACGTCTCTTCCAAGGGCGATTTAAACCGTCTTGTTAAGCTACTGCGACCTGCACGTCTCTTCCAAGGGGCATTTAAACCGTCTTGTTAAGCTAATGCGACCTGCACGTCTCTTCCAAGGGGCATTTAAACCATCTTGTTAAGCTACTGCGACCTGCACGTCTCTTCCAAGGGGCATATAAACCATCTTTTTAAGCTACTGCGACCTGCACATCCCTTCCAAGGGGCATTTAAACTGTCTTGTTAAGCTACTCCGACCTCCACCGCTCTTCCAAGGGGCATTTAAACAGTCTTGTTAAGCTACTGCTACCTGCACGTCTCTTCCAAGGGGCATATAAACCGTCTTGTAAAGGCTCTGCGACCTGAACGTCTCTTCCACGGGGCATTTAAACCGTCTTGTAAAGGTTCTGCGACCTGCATGTCTCTTCCAAGGGGCATGTAAACCGTCATGTTAAGCTACTGTAACCTCCAACACATTTCCAAGGGGCATTTAAACCGTCTTGTTAAGCTACTGCGACCTGCACGTCTCTTCCAAGGGGCATTTAAACCGTCTTGTTAAGCTACTGCGACCTGCATGTCTCTTCCAAGGGGCATTTAAACCGTCTTGTAAAGCTACTGCGACCTCCACCGCTCTTCGAAGGGGCATTTAAACCGTCGTGTTAAGCTACTGCGACCTGCTCGTCTCTTCCAAGGGCCATTTAAACCATCTTGGTAAGCTACTGCGACCTGCAAGCCTCTTCCAAGGGGCATTTAAACCGTCTTATTAAGCTACTGCGACTTGCACGTCTTTTGCAAGAGGCATTTAAACCATCTTGTTAAGCTACTGCGACCTGCACGTCTTTTCCAAGGGGCATTTAAACTGTCTTGTTAAGCTACTGCGACCCGCACTCCTCTTCCAAGGGGCATTTAAACCGTCTTATTAAGCTACTGAGACCTGCACTTCTCTTCCAAGGGGCATTTAAACTGTTTTGTTAAACTACTGCGACCTCCACCGCTCTTCCAAGGGTCATTTAAACCATCTTGTTAAGCTACTGTGACCTGCAAGTTTCTTCCAAGGGGCATTTAAACCGTCTTATTAAGCTACTGCGACCTGCAAGCCTATTCCAAGGGGCATTTAAACAATCTTGTTAAGCTTCTGCGACCTGCACGTTTCTTCCAAGGGGCATTTAAACCATCTTATTAAGCTACTGCGACCTGCAAGCCTATTCCAAGGGGCATTTAAACTCTCTTGTTAAGCTACTGCAACCTGCACGTCTCTTCCAAGGGCGATTTAAACCGTCTTGTTAAGCTACTGCGACCTGCACGTCTCTTCCAAGGGGCATTTAAACCGTCTTGTTAAGCTACTGCGACGTGCACGTCTCTTCCAAGGGGCATTTAAACCGTCTTGTTAAGCTACTGCGACCTGCACGTCTCTTCCAAGGCACATTTAAACCGTCTTTTTAAGCTACTGCGACCTGCACGTCTCTTCCAAGGCGCATTTAAACCGTCTTTTTAAGCTACTGCGACTTGCACGTCTATTCCAAGGGGCATTTAAACTGTCTTGTTAAGATACTGTAAAATCCACCACTTTTCCAAGGGGCATTTCAACCGTCTTGTTAAGCTACTGTGACCTGCTCGTCTCTTCCAAGAGGCATTTAAACCGTCTTGGTAAGCTACTGCGACCTGCTCGTCTCTTCCAAGGGGCATTTAAACCGTCTTGTTAAGCTGATGCGACCTGCACGTCTCTTCCAAGGGGCATTTAAACCATCTTGTTAAGCTACTGCGACCTGCATGTCTCTACCTAGGGGCCTTTAAACCGTCTTGTTAAGCTACTGCGACCTGCATGTCTCTTCCAAGGGGCATTTAAACAGTCTTGTTAAGCTACTGCAACCTGCATGTCTCTTCCAAGGGGCATTTAAACCGTCTTGTTAAGCTACTGCGACCTCCACCGCTCTTCCAAGGGGCATTTAAACCGCCGTGTTAAGCTACTGCTACCAGCTCGTCTCTTCCAAGGGCCATTTAAACCATCTTGGTAAGCTACTGCGACCTGCAAGCCTCTTCCAAGGGGCATTTAAACCGTCTTATTAAGCTACTGCGACCTGCACGTCTTTTCCAAGAGGCATTTAAACCATCTTGTTAATCTACTGCGACCTGCACGTCTTTTCCAAGGGGCATTTAAACTGTCTTGACAAGCTACTGCGACCCGCACTCCTCTTCCAAGGGGCATTTAAACCGTCTTATTAAGCTACTGAGACCTGCACTTCTCTTCCAAGGGGCATTTAAACTGTTTTGTTAAACTACTGCGACCTCCACCGCTCTTCCAAGGGGCATTTAAACCATCTTGTTAAGCTACTGCGACATGCAAGTTTCTTCCAAGGGGCATTTAAACCGTCTTATTAAGCTACTGCGACCTGCAAGCCTATTCCAAGGGGCATTTAAACAATCTTGTTAAGCTTCTGCGACCTGCACGTTTCTTCCAAGGGGCATTTAAACCATCTTATTAAGCTACTGCGACCTGCAAGCCTATTCCAAGGGGCATTTAAACTCTCTTGTTAAGCTACTGCAACCTGCACGTCTCTTCCAAGGGCGATTTAAACCGTCTTGTTAAGCTACTGCGACCTGCACGTCTCTTCCAAGGGGCATTTAAAACGTCTTGTTAAGCTAATGCGACCTGCACGTCTCTTCCAAGGGGCATTTAAACCGTCTTGTTAAGCTACTGCGACCTGCACGTCTCTTCCAAGGGGCATTTAAACCGTCTTGTTAAGCTAATGCGACCTGCACGTCTCTTCCAAGGGGCATTTAAACCGTCTTGTTAAGCTACTGCGACCTGCACGTCTCTTCCAAGGGGCATATAAACCATCTTTTTAAGCTACTGCGACCTGCACATCTCTTCCAAGGGGCATTTAAACTGTCTTGTTAAGCTACTCCGACCTCCACCGCTCTTCCAAGGGGCATTTAAACAGTCTTGTTAAGCTACTGCTACCTGCACGTCTCTTCCAAGGGGCATATAAACCGTCTTGTAAAGGTTCTGCGACCTGCACGTCTCTTCCAGGGGGCATTTAAACCGTCTTGTAAAGGTTCTGCGACCTGCATGTCTCTTCCAAGGGGCATTTAAACCATCATGTTAAGCTACTGTAACCTCCACCACATTTCCAATGGGCATTTAAACCGTCTTGTTAAGCTACTGCGACCTGCACGTCTCTTCCAAGGGGCATTTAAACCGTCTTGTTAAGCTACTGCGACCTGCATGTCTCTACCAAGGGGCATTTAAAACGTCTTGTTAAGCTACTGCGACCTGCACGTCTCTTCCAAGGGGCATTTAAACAGTCTTGTTAAGCTGCTGCGACCTGCATGTCTCTTCCAAGGGGCATTTAAACCGTCTTTTAAGCTACTGCGACCTCCACCACTCTTCCAAGGGGCATTTAAACCTTCTTGTTAAGCTACTGCGACCTGCACGTCTCTTCCAAGGGGCATTTAAACCTTCTTGTTAAGCTACTGCGACCTGCACGTCTATTCCAAGTGGCATTTAAACCGTCTTGTTAAGCTTCTGCGACCCGCACGTCTCTTCCAAGGGGCATATAAACCGTCTTATTAAGCTAGTGAGACCTGCACTTCTCTTCCAAGGGGCATTTAAACTGTCTTTTTAAGCTACTGCGACCTCCACCGCTCTTTCAAGGGGCATTTAAACCATCTTGTTAAGCTACTGCTACCTGGACGTCTCTTCCAAATGGCATTTAAACCGTCTTGTTAAGCTACTGCGACCTGTACGTCTCTTCCAAGGCACATTTAAAGCGTCTTTTTAAGCTACTGCGACCTGCACGTCTCTTCCAAGGCGCATTTAAACCTTCTTTTTAAGCTACTGCGACTTGCACGTCTCTTCCAAGGGGCATTTAAACCATCTTGTTAAGCTAATGTAACCTCCACCACTTTTCCAAGGGGCATTTAAACCGTCTTGTTAAGCTACAGTGACCTGCACGTCTCTTCCAAGTGGCATTTAAACCGCCTTGGTAAGCTACTGCGACCTGCTCATCTCTTCCAAGGGGCATTTAAACCGTCTTGTTAAGCTACTGCGACCTGTACGTCTCTTCCAAGGGGCATTTAAGCCGTCTTGTTAAACTACTGCGACCTGCATGTCTCTTCTAAGGGGAATTTAAACCGTCTTGTTAAGCTACTGCGACCTGCATGTCTCTTCCAAGGGGCATTTAAACCGTCTTGTTAAGCTACTGCGACCTCCACCTCTCTGCCAAGGGGCATTTAAACTGTCTTGTTAAGCTACTGCGACCTGCTCGTCTCTTCCAAGGGCCATTTAAACCATCTTGGTAAGCTACTGCGACCTGCAAGCCTTTTCCAAGGGGCATTTAAACCGTCTTATTAAGCTGCTGCGACCTGCATGTCTTTTCCAAGAGGCATTTAAACCATCTTGTTAAGCTACTGCGACCTGCACGTCTTTTCCAAGGGGCATTTAAACCGTCTTGTTAAGCTAGTGCGACCAGCACGTCTCTTCCAAGGGGCATTTAAACCGTCTTATTAAGCTACTGAGACCTACTCTTCTCTTCCAAGGGTCATTTAAACTGTCTTGTTAAACTACTGCGACCTCCACCGCTCTTTCAAGGGGCATTAAAACCGTCTTGTTAAGCTACTGCTACCTGCACTTCTCTTCCAAGGGGCATTTAAACTGTCCTGTTAAGCTACTGTGACATCCACCGCTCTTCCAAGGGGCATTTAAACCATCTTGTTAAGCTACTGCGACCTGCTCGTTTCTTCCAAGGGGCATTTAAACCGTCTTGTTAAGCTACTGTGACCTGTACGTCTCTTCCAAGGCAAATTTAAACCGTCTTTTTAAGCTACTGCGACCTGCATTTTTCTTCCAAGGCGCATTTAAACCGTCTTTTTAAGCTACTGCGACTTGCACGTCACTTCCAAGGGGCATTTAAACCGTCTTGTTAAGCTACTGTAACCTCCACCTCTTTTCCAAGGGGCATTTAAACAGTCTTGTTAAGCTACTGTGACCTGCACGTCTCTTCCAAAAGGCATTTAAACCCTCTTGTTAAGCTACTGCAACCTGCACGTCTCTACCAAGGGGGATTTAAACTGTCTTGTGAAGCTACTGCGACCTGCACGTCTCTTCCAAGGGGCATTTAAACCGTCTTTTTAAGCTACTGCGACCTGCACGTCTCTTCCAAGGGCCATTAAAACCATCTTGTTAAGCTACTGCGACTTGCACGTCTCTTCCAAGGGGCATTTAAAACCGTCTTGTTAAGCTACTGTAACCTCCACCACTTTTCCAAGGGGCATTTAAACCGTCTTGTTAAGCTACTGCGACCTGCATGTCTCTTCCAAGGGGCATTTAAATCATCCTTTTAAGCTACTGCGACCTGCACGTCTCTTCCAAGGGGCATTTAAACCGTCTTGTTAAGCTACTGCGACTTGCAAGTCTCTTCCAAGGGGCATTTAAACCTTCTTGTTTAGCTAATATAACCTCCACCACTTTTCCAAGGGGCATTTAAACCGTCTTGTTAAGCTACTGCGACCTGCTCTACTCAACCAAAGGGTATTTAAACCGTCTTGTTAAGCTACTGCGGCGTGCACGTCTCTTCCAAGGGGCATTTAAACCGTCTTGTTAAGCTACTGCGACCTCCACCGCTCTTCCAAGGGGCATTTAAACTAGCTTGTTAAGCTACTGTGACCTGCACGTCTCTTCCAAGGGGAATTTAAACAGTTTTGTTAACCTACTGCGACCGCCACCGCTCTTCCAAAGGGCATTTTAACCATCTTGTTAAGCTTCTGTGACCTGCACGTCTCTACCAAGGAGCATTTAAACCGTCTTGTTAAGCTACTGCAGTAAATACAAAAAAATCACTGCACACCCTAAAGTGGTGCTCAAGAAGGGACAGTGCCCTGTCACATGCGAAAATAATCTTGGCACTCGAAAAAATTCTGCTTAAGAAAATTTATTGCAGTCCATATTAATATACAGTGAACAATACGTTAACGTTTCGGTCTACACGACCTTCTTCAGTTGACTGAAAAATGGACAAATAAAGAAAATCTAAACAAAGGAATACAGAAAATCTCTGTTGAAAAACCGTATATAAACATATGCAAAAGACATACAATGTTACAAATCTACGGAGGACAGGGTAATGGGGTATAGGGGAACAGGGAGACAAATAGAGGGCAACACAAAAGGAGGGAGGAAGAGGGAAAGGCCATTTTAAGTGTAGGACCTACCCGTATATTCGTATCAATGATATAAGGAAAGATAAGCTGGAGGAGTCAACTAGGACAGCCTGGAGGGAGAGCAGTAAATATGTGTGATACTAGGGTAAAAGCCATGTTGGAGGCAGCGAGATAAAACATATATATAGAGAAAGCATATAAAGCAAATGGCCAGTTTAGGAAGAAAGACCCGGGCATGTACCTGCTAAGGAGCTCAAAAGGGACTCAGGACCGGCAGCGCGGCATCCACCGCTAGATGCTGTGGTTTGGAGCGGGAGGGAGGGCATTTAAATATGGAGGGGGATGATTGAAGAGCCAATCATCTACGAGAGCGCTAAATTCCGCGATTGCGCATGTCCGGAAGTAACCTGAGTCACGTGACCGGAAGGAACGGAGAACAGGTCACGTGTGCGTTCCATTGGACTAAAGCTTGCGTTCCACACTAGGAACGAGCGGAGCAAGGCTAGTAACGGAGTGTGAACCGTTCAGATAAGGTGCTGGAGGGGTACAGGAGCAGGAGGGGAAGACGGGGGAGGACCAGGCAATAGGCAAATCAGCAAAAAAGGAGAAGGCATATGTGAATGAGTTGAACAGGCATGAGTATGATAACAAGACAATATGATAAATAGAATTACAGATAATAATATAATACAGCAACACCTGAATAGGTTACAGAACTAGGCATAGATGACAAAGTATTGCATAAAAGATCCACAGAAAAAGACAACAAGTTAACAATGGCAAGGTACTGTGGGGTAAGTCTTCAGATAAAGGACATTAAGTCATAATCCCTGTTCAAGCCCCTTGGGGAAAGGGAATCCAACTCATGGATCCAAAATGCCTCTCGTTGTTTAAGGAGGCGGATACGATCGCCACCCCGCCGGGGTGGTGGAACCTGTTCAAGCACCTGAAACCTAAGTTGGGAGATGTTGTGGCCTGTTGATATGAAGTGGTGGGGTATTGGCAAGAGAAGGTTCTTGCAACGGATTGTGGACTTATGTTTGGAAATTCTGTCACGTATAGGTTGGGTAGTTTCACCCACATATAGGAGTCCACAAGGGCATTTAATTAAATACACTACATACGAGCTCTCACAGGTGAAGAAACCTTTGATGTTGTATTTCCGTCCAGAATGGGGATGGTGTATGAGGTTACCTTTTAAGACATTGTTACACTGCCTACACTGTAGACACGGGAAAGTACCCATTTTGGAGTTCTGAAGAAAACGTTGGGTGGATTTGGGTCGACTTGTGCCAATATCAGCTCGGATGAGTGAATCTCTGAGATTGGGGGCTCGTTTAAAGCAGGGCATGAAAGGATTTCGGAAGCTAGTGATGGATGGGTAGCCCGTACGTAAGATATTCCAGTGCTTACAGATAGTCTTGTGGAGTGTATAAGCAAACGGGTGGAAGGTGTGTACAAAAGGGATTCGATTCGAATTGTCAGGACGTGTATCTGGAGAAGCAGCCCTTGGGGGCTGTAGGGAGGGGGAAGGGTAGCCCCTTTCTGCGAATTTCCGATGCATTTCTTGTAGTCTCAGTTTACGGGTGTCGGGGTTGTATACAATCCGCTCGACCCTCTTGAGTTGAGACCGGGGAACGGATTTTTTGATGTGTAAAGGATGATTGCTAGAATAGTGAAGGAGGCTATTCCGATCCGTGGGTTTGGTATATAGGTCTGTGGAGAGAGAGCCAGTATTGTTCTTGATGACCACTGTGTCTAGGTAGCTGATCTGATTTGAATCATGGGTCATGGTAAATTTTAAGTCAGGCCATGCAGTATTGAGATCAGTAAAGAATGTCTCAAGAGAAGACAGAGGGCCATCCCAGATACAAAAAATATCATCTATATACCTCTTCCAAATCATAGAGTGTGATTGGAAGAGGGGATGGGTGTAGACGATCTGTGTTTCAAATGCCGCCATATAGCAGTTAGCGTAGGGTGGCGCAACATTAGAACCCATAGCCGTGCCCTTAGTCTGTAGGCAATATGTATCTTGGAACATAAAGTAATTCTTTTTGAGTATTAAAGATAGTAAATCCACAACTAGGTCAACAATCTGATGATTGGTCTGGGCCTCTAACAAAAGTGTTCTGACTGCGTGTATACCTTGATCGTGCGGGATGGAGGTATAGAGATCCTTGACGTCAAAAGAGACTAGCCATGCGGAAGATGGAACCTGTTTGAGATCCGCAAGGATATTGAGGAATGAGCCTGTGTCTAACAGAAAGGAAGTGCTCTTGTGTACAAGGGGTGTGATGATTTTTTATACGAAAATCGAGAGGGGGGAAAGGAGCGAATCAGTAGAGGCCACGATAGGACGTCCAGGGGGTTCGGTCAAATTTTTATGTATCTTGGGTAGGATATATAGAACAGGGGTGATGGGATGTGTCTTGGTGAGATACTCACCCGTTTTAATATCAATCGGCCCTGCTCTAATGTGTCGGTCAATGGTGTCTCTAATAAGAGTTTGGAACTGGGAGGTGGGGTCCTGGGGAAGTTGTCGGTATGTGGTTTTATCACTAAGTTGACGCTCCACCTCATTAGTGTATAGGGCCTTGTCCATAACGACTATAGCACCCCCTTTGTCTGCTGGTTTTATAACTAGGTCATGGTCCTCTCGAAGACTATTAAGGGCTTGGAAGTCGAGAGCAGTCAGGTTTGGTTCATAATGGAGTTTACCTTTGTCAGCCTTAGAGCGTAAATCCCTAAAGGCCGAGTTGACAAAGCCAATAAATGTTTCAAGGGCATGAGAGCCCTGAGGGGGTCTATAGGTACTCTTAGTGTACAAGCCTAAACCTTTGGCAGTAATGACCGCCCTATCCAAAGTGTTGGGGAGTGGTGGTGTGACGTGGGTCTGGTCAAAGTGGACTTTTAACCTCAATGAGCGATAAAAACGCTGCAACTCCATTTCGAGCCTGAAAGTATTATATCTAGTAGTGGGACTGAAAGAAAGTCCCTTCTGTAGGACCGAGAGTTGGGCCATATTGAGAGTCTTAGAAGAGATATTTACCACCAAGCGGGGCGAGTCTGGGACCGGGTTACTCTCTGGTAGTCTGTGTTGCCTCCGGCGTTGGCCGCCCCTCCTCGTCTTCTTCTTGATTAATAACGTCGTGGTTGACCTAAAAAACGAGATGTGTTAGAAAAGTAGTCTCCTCTGTCTGGTTCAGAACCCGAGGATGAAGTGTCTGCAGAGGAACGGGTGAATCTAGGAGGATTCCCACTTGGCTGATATCTCTCTTGCCAGCGGTATACTTTATTAGACTCGTAATCCTCAGTGTCTCTTTGAAATTTGTTTCTCTTTCTGGATTCAGTATCCCTTCTGTGTAGATCAATATTGGATTGGATTTTCGTTTTGAGGTTAGACCATGCGTCTGGACTCAGGGAGGAGACGAGTTGTGCTTCCGTATTACTGATCAGCTCCTTGGTGGATGCTATGGCCTTATGTAGAAAGTCTATAGTAAGGACCATAAGGTCAAAGGAGCACTTATTAAGAATTTGTTCAAATTTGTTATTGTAGTCAGGCAGATCAGAAAAAAGCGTGGGTCTAAGGGGGACCCTGAGACCCCTAGGGATTCTCTGTACTCGCAGGTACTCAGTAAGCGTTGTACAGTGCAATTTCAGATTTACCAATTGTCGATGGTCCTTCTCCAAATTCCGTCCTCTCACCTCGCCTGGAGGAAGTCGCTAGAAATGCAGGTACGAGCCAAGATAGAATTGGTTTCCTCTGCATTATAGGAGAATGTGGAAGAGGACATATCTCCTTAGGGGTGCCAGCGGACCGGTATAGCAGTAAATACAAAAAAATCACTGCACACCCTAAAGTGGTGCTCAAGAAGGGACCGTGCCCTGTCACATGCGAAAATAACCTTGGCACTCGAAAAAATTCTGCTTAAGAAAATTTATTGCAGTCCATATTAATATACAGTGAACAATACGTTAACGTTTCGGTCTACACGACCTTCTTCAGTTGACTGAAAAATGGACAAATAAAGAAAATATAAACAAAAGAATACAGAAAATCTCTGTTGAAAAACCGTATATAAACATATGCAAAAGACATACAATGTTACAAATCTACGGAGGACAGGGTAATGGGGTATAGGGGAACAGGGAGACAAATAGAGGGCAACACAAAAGGAGGGAGGAAGAGGGAAAGGCCATTTTAAGTGTAGGACCTACCCGTATATTCGTATCAATGATATAAGGAAAGATAAGCTGGAGGAGTCAACTAGGACAGCCTGGAGGGAGAACTGTAAACATGTGTGATACTAGGGTAAAAGCCATGTTGGAGGCAGCGCGATAAAACATATATATAGAGAAAGCATATAAAGCAAATGGCCAGTTTAGGAAGAAAGACCCGGGCATGTACCTGCTAAGGAGCTCAAAAGGGACTCAGGACCGGCAGCGCGGCATCCACCGCTAGATGCTGTGGTTTGGAGCGGGAGGGAGGGCATTTAAATATGGAGGGGGATGATTGAAGAGCCAATCATCTACGAGAGCGCTAAATTCCGCGATTGCGCATGTCCGGAATAGTGTTGAGCCACCCCCGTAGTGTTCGAGTTCGGTTCGGTTCGTCGAACACCCGTGTGTTCGCCGAACTGTTCGTCTAACTGTTCGTCGAACACCTTCGAACACCGTTAAAACCAATGGCAGGCAAACAAAAACACATAGAAACACATAGAAAACACCTTCAAAGGTGTCCAAAAGCTGACAAACTGCTTAGAAGACACAACTAACACATGGAAAAGTGACAAGTGCATATAGTCATGCGAAAAGAAAAGAGGTGGAGGAGTAAAAGGAGGGGGAGACACGGATATAGGCATGTCATGCCCTTCTAAAATCCAAAAAGTGAGAAGCCGACACGGCCAGTCCGTTCCTGCCTGTGCCACCTCTGTGTCGCCGGGTTTGTGCCAGAGCCGCGGTGGACCCTGACAGCCAGCCCCCCTATCCCAATACTGGTGCCTGTCCGCCGGTGGATCGAGGCCCCCCACGGTGGGGGGGGCAGTAACATCTGCAGAAGAAAGACCATCTTCCAGCCAAACTAAGATGTCGACTTCTTTTCGTGGACAATGTGATACGATCCCATTCTTACGGACACGCCCATCGCTACAAATTCTAGATGAGGCACAAAAACAGCAGGTGCTTCAACGGATATCAAGTGCTCCTTCAAGTGGGCTCTCCATCACCTCAATTTCAACATCACAAATACTCCAGTCCTCAGAGGTGTCACCCCAATCGCACTTGCTTCCTCACAGCTCCCAAGTCTCCAGCTGCCCGTCTGAGTATGGGGTAACACAGATGGCTGAGTCTGCCCAGCTGTTTACTCATACTATAGCCTGGGAAACGGAGGTCTGCTCCAGAGCTTCTGTTAATCCAGATGAGGAAATGATCTGATCCGATGCCCAGAATCTTTATAAGTTGGATCCAGGACCAGATGAAGAAGGTTCTGAGCATAATGTAGACCCTTTTTCCCAAACTGTAACTCCTGTTGGTGGAGACAATGATGAAGACGATGATGAGACTCAAATACCTGATTGGAGCGACAACTTGACTTTTCGGTCAGGGCAGGAAGAGGTTGGCTCTGAGGGCGACGGGTGTGATAACACACAGGGTGATGATGACGAGGTTGGAGATCCCACTTACTGTCAACCCACAGTCAGACAGTCGATGAGGTCAGCAGAGGAGGTGGAGGAGGATGTGACTAGCCCTGGGGATGGGGATGACTCGGTACCCGGGCATTTGCCTGGCCTTGGGGATGTCGCGGTGGTCGGCTCCCTGGCCCGTACCCTGGGGTCTCTCTTTAAAAGGGTGGATAATTGTAAATTTTATAAGAGTTCATGACGCCACCTGTGGTATCTGGTGACAAGCACCAGCGCTGCAGCAGACCACTGAGGCCGGTGATAAGGCAGCTCGATGGTATAGCTCCCCACAGG
Organism: Phyllobates terribilis; assembly: GCF_046119375.1. Taxonomy (NCBI): domain Eukaryota; kingdom Metazoa; phylum Chordata; class Amphibia; order Anura; family Dendrobatidae; genus Phyllobates; species Phyllobates terribilis. The sequence goes on along the minus strand of NW_027362921.1, from coordinate 3,404,751 downwards.
TGGAGCTAGGTCTCAGGGCAGCGTATGCAGGGGGAATGCAGGACAGGCGAGACCCAGCTGGGTCAGAGCAAGAACGGGAACGGACACGGTAGTCACTTCAGTATCTTTTACTGGTGGAAATTCAGGCACATCCCGGAGCACTGTAGGGTGAAGGGTGCATATCAGGATCCTCCCCAATGAGCGGGTGTAGGGCCTCCTGTTTCTTGCCTCTGCGTAGTAAGTTTCTGACATGCCTGGAGCTAGGCCTAACTTTGTCTCTGTCCTGCGCTGGCTGACCTTGTGGTAGGGCCTTCTCTTGGAGTTCACGCTCCCAGTATGCGGGGCCTAAGCGTCTCTTGGCTCTGTTACATATCAGCACCTTAGCGATCCTGGGACTTGTAGTTCTCCAGGGATTCCGGTTATGCCTTACTGGGTCATAGAGATACCGGTAAGCTCGGATCCTGTGTCCGGTAAATGCTTCGAGGTGAGCTGGTTAAGCTCCTCTGCCCCTTATGTACTAACTCGCCGCTCGCCTTCGGCCTACTCGGGCCCTCACTAGGCTATACACACTAACGGCAGCTTGCCGCGCTTCACTGATCTTACGGCACCGGCACACCTTAAGCTCTATCTGGGCTCCCTGAATCTAGCAAGCAGGAGCCTCGTGCTCCACTGCTGAACTATTAACTGCGTTCTCTAGACTAGACTGAGCTCCACTGCAGACTGACCTCTCTTAGGCTTCTCTACTGCAGGAACTCTTCAGAGGAACTGAACTGCCTAGCTCCACCTTCCCTATTTATATCCCTAACGGGCTCCCTCGGCTGGTCTGAGGTGGAAGGTGGAGATGTGTGAATGTTTATGGGGGCCTCTTGTGGAGGATTCCATCAATGCACTCTTGTAGGATCTGTGATACCAAGCGCAGCGGGGCATCACAGATGCTATTGACGACGAGGTTAGGTTGCGCCTTCCTAAACAGAGACGGAGTACTGAAAGCACGTCAACAACTGCACCCTCAACCACAACTCTGCCTCTGACCACAAGTCGTAGTGGCTCTTCAGGTCACATGGGCTCTAAGCCTTGCATAGCCTGGGCATTTATTCAGATCGATAAGCATGACCCAACTCATGTTATCTGTAATATTTGTCAGCAAAAGCTAAGTAGAGGCCAAAAAATACATAGTTTGAGTACTTCATGCATGTACCGTCACATGGATATGAAGCATAAGTTGCAGTGGGAAGCTCACTGTGCTACAATGCGGCCTAGCCGGCTGGGCCAACCACCGTCTGCCCCATCTTGTGCATCCGCAGCCTCTTCATCGTCTGTGACTGGGGGGACAGCAGTCACACATGTTTTTGGACGCAGACCTGCCACCTCTTTACCCGCAACAGCCAGTGTGATTGGCAGGTCGTCAGTTCATTGGGAAGTGGAAACACCTGCTAGTGTTGAGCGCTCTCCGACATCGAGAGCACCACCTTTGGATCAAGGCAACCTAACATGTCCGCCTGCATCTTCCTCACAGACCGGCAGTTGCCGGGGACACCCTACTCAACACCGTCTAAGCACAACAGCCAGCCCTCGGTCCCTCAGATGTGGAAAAGTAAAAGACCATTTCCTCCTAGCCATGAGAAAGCTAAGAGGTTGAATTTCACCATCTGCAAGCTGTTGGCTACAGAAATGCTGCCTTTCCACCTGGAGGACACAGAGGATTTTCAAGACCTTATGTCCGTCACAGTGCCCCAGTACCAGATGCCCAGTCGGCACTACTTCTCAAAGAGAGGTGTGCCTGCGCTCCACTAGCATGTCGCACCACACAACATCACCGCTTCTTTGAGAAACTCTGTGTGTGACAGGGTGCACTTCACCACAGACACTTGGACGAGAAGGCATGGACAGGGGCGTTACATGTCGCTGACTGGGCACTGGGTAACTATGGTGACAGCAGGACAAGGGGCTGCTGTCCAAGTCTTACCGTCCCCACGAGTTGTGTGTTAATCCTCTTTATCTCGAACTTCCTCCACTGCTTCTGCCTCCTCAACCTCCTCTCGGTCCTCCACCTGCACCCAAAGCCTGTCTGGTAATGCCACCTGCTTTCTAACTGCGCAGAAGGAATCCTGCACACCTCCTTACTATGCTGGCAGCAGGGCTCAATGCATCAGTGTTTACTTTGAAATGTCTGGGAAATGTGAGTCACACAGCTGAGGAGTTTTGGTCAGCTCTGGAGACCCAGTTTCATGAAAGGTTGTCTCCACTGGACCTGCAACCAGGGAAGGCCATGTGCGACAATGCTGCAAACCTGGGTGCGGCACTTCGCCGGGGCAATGTCACACACGTGCCTTGTATGGCTCACGTGTTGAACCTGGTTGTCCAGCAATTTTTAGCCCACTATCCCGGACTAGATGGCCTTCTGCAGAGTGCACGGTCGCTGTGTGCTCACTTCCGCCGTTCGCATCCCGCAGTTCAACGACTTACATCTCTACAGAAATCGTTGGGCCTGCCAGTTCACCGGCTGAAATGCGATGTGCCGACACGGTGGAATTCAACTCTGCACATGTTGCAGCGACTGTGGCAGCACCGACAAGCCCTGGTGCAATACGTTCTGGCGTATAGCCTGGGCCAACGAGATCCAGAGGTGGGACAAATCACGCTGGAGGAGTGGTCTCAGATCAGGGACCTATGCACCCTTCTGCACAGTCTTGAAATGGCGTCGAAGATGTTTAGTGCTGACGATGCCATTATCAGCATGACTATTACGGTGATTTACATGCTGGAGCACATGTTAAACAGAATTCGGAGTCAGGTGGTGGGACAAGAGGAGGTGGAGGAAGTAGAGGAGGAGTCTTATGCGGGAGGGATAACATCTCCAAGGTCCAGACGGTTGGCAGCACCAAGGCGGCAGGCATGTGAGGGTGGGGGAGAGGGATTAACCAGGGCGCATGGTAGCAGCCAAACTGTTGAGGAAGGTGCAGGAGCCGAGGAAGAAGTGGAGGACGAACTGGCAATGGGCATGGAAGACTCATCAGATGAGGGAGACCTTGATCACATTTCTGTTGTGCGAGGTTGGAGGGAGAGGGCAGAGGAAGGAAGCGTGATTCTTACCTCGCTACCAACACAACAAGGACTTGGTCCTTCTGGATGCGCAAGACACATGAGTGCCTTCTTGCTGCACTACCTGCAACATGACCCCCGGATTGTCAGAATTCAAAGTAATCCCGACTACTGGGTTGCCACACTCTTAGATCCCCGGTACAAAAGTATATTTGCCTAAATAATTCCTGCCATAAAAAGGTATTGACGAATGCAGGAGTATCTGTTGCAGAATCTTACATGTGCTTTTCCACAAAACACCAGTGGTGCACGTAGTGAATCTCACAGTTCTAACTTGCCAACGGTGGGACTGTCGAGTCTTCATCACTCAAACAGTAACAGTAACACAGTATCTGCTGGTAACAGCAATTTTGTGGAATCGTTTCACCACTTTTTTAGACCATCCTTTGCAAGGCCACAGGAGACAAGAAGTCTGACACATAGTCAATGCCTAGAGAGGATGGTACAGGAGAATCTCCAAGTGAACATTGAAGCCATGACTGTGTCACTGGACCCTTGCTCATTTTGGTATTCCAATCTTGAAAAATCGCCGGAGCTCGCCACTCACGCCTTGGAGATCTTGTCATGCCATGCAGCCAGCGTTCTCTCTGAACGTGTGTTCAGCGCTGCTGGTAGTGTGCTGACAGATAAGCGCACGCGGCTGTCCACTGAGAATGTAGACAGACTCACGTTCATAAAGATGATCAAATCATGGATTCGCAAGGACATTTCTACCCCTGTGTCATCCTTGGGAGAGTAAAAGCTTGGGGATTTGGTAAAATCACCTCACCAACCGTTTTAAGCAACAGTGGGGCAATTGATGCCACTTAACCCTAGAACACATGACCATAAAAATCTACACTTTCACATACCTGGGGCCCTTTAGGCCCGTGTGCAAATAACATGGAATAACTCAAACTCAAATGACAAACAACTATATACATGAAGAATACCTAGAGTTTCAAAATTCTAACTAAAGCAATCTTGCAGGAAATAGAAAACAATTAACTGGGCGGGCCTGCAAGGCCACAGGTATGCGTTCTAGGGTTAAGTGGTGTCTGTGCCACAATTTTGGGAGTCCCCTTGCTGTGTCTTACGTGACGTTGGCATCGTCAATTCCAGGTGGGTTGGGTCGCACCCCCCCCCTTTTAACTGTAAGAAACTACATACACTATGGCTTGGGGTAACACAGATGGTTGAGTCTGAAGAGCTGTTTACTCAGAGGTCTGCTCCAAATCTTCAGTGTCTGCTAGTCAGCGTAGAATTTTTAACTGCATCTAGCCTAGGCAATACTTTGGGCGTAGTAGCCCAGCTGCGAAGCAAGCTACACCGCCTGTGTATCTAATAAGAATTTTTAAATTAATCTAGCCTAGGCAGACTGTGGGGACCGCCAACCAAACCCAGATGCTCAGCCCCCCTACCGCCCCCCTTTCATGGACAACCCAATAATGTAACTCTTACAACTGGATGGGTGAGGATCGGTCACAGCTTTATTAACTCTTTATACTCATTCCATTAGAAAGGCATTTTATTTCTAAAATAATTCAGCTTGTTGCAGCATGCCCTGGGTCCCCACTCCGGCAAGTTGGCCAACAAGTGTAACTCTCCAACATGTCCTTTCTATTTCCAGGCGTACTCGTATGCAGGACTCTGACCCCCACCCATCACTCTTAACGCTTGTTCCACTCCGTCCTGGAGCCCTGACAGGAATATGTCCAGTCCAATATCTATTAAGTGAACACCGTCGGGCCGTATGAGGCCTGCTTTATCTCCTTCCAGTTGTCGGTGTCGTATCACTACACCGCCTCTGTCTCTTCTAAATTTTGCCATCCGAATATTTATTACCCGCCTTGTCCATTCGATGGCCGTGATGTCTCGCGCACCTTGCCATACCGCTATCGGCACAATCTCTGACCATACTATAGCTAATTTTGTGAAAAATTCTCTGAAGCGCTCAGTGTCTAGTTTCATTATTGCCATTAGTTATGCGCTCTTGTGATGACCTAGGTTGTTTCCCCCGGCCTGTATAACTAAGATGACCGGACCTTTTGCCTCTCTCCCTACCTTGATTACCTCCATTAGTACCTGTGGCCATAGCAGGCCTCTAATACCTCTCCAGTTGAAATATGTGTTATGAAACTCTAATTTCCTCCCGCCTGGGCGGACTTTCGCCCTTTTTTGTGCCCAATATATATACGAGTGGCCTATCACTCACACTGTTGGCTTAGCGTCACCTGTAAAAGAAACAAACCACGTTAGGATAACAAGTCCGGTCTTATGTATCTCGCCAAACACGTGGATCGCCATCTCCCTATCCTCTGAACTTCCGTTTCTGACAGTCCTGCTCTTGCTGCTTCTGTGGCCGCACCTATGCGGAATGAGTGTGTCCCGTAATCTTTGGGGTGGTTCCCTGCCGATGTTATGCATTTATTAAATATAGCTTGAAACAGGTATCTTGATAATGGCGTTCCATCAATATGTGATACGAAGAAATTACTTTGTGATCTGATGGTTAGATATGTTTTTACTATTGTTACCCGACTCAGTGTACCGTTTGTGGGTTGTAGAAGTACCCAAGTACCCCTGCCCGCTGGAACCGTTTTCGATTGGTGTATGCGTACACGTATTGCATTATTGGCTATGACTACTTCCTGGTGTAATAAGCGTCCACTGGTGGTAATTTTGGATTGAGGGACTAATTCGCTTATACATAGCGCCCCGAAGAAGGCGATCACAAATGCAGTAGACATTAGTGTTGCTTCAAATTGTGAGTGTCATGTTAATGGTGTTAGGGATAAGATGTGAGAAATCAGTTTTAGTGACACGGGACGGGACGTCTACATTCCTGACTTGGCTGACCCCTTTTCCACCCTTTTATGGATTGTCTGATGATGAATCTTTGTCACATCTCCCGAATTGAGTAGTTGGAAGTGAAATGCTACTCCGGTCAGACACCGCTGCGCTGACGCCCCTGATATGCCCCTCATCATTAGCTGGTGGAGAAATTCTATGGTGACTTGTGATCTGGCTTGTTCACATTGGTCAACCCGTCTGCCTGCTACTAGTCATGTCCACTCTTCTCATGCCTTACCGTATGCTTGCCACGTTGACGGGGCAACTGACGCTCTGATTAATGGCATCAACTATTCGCCACTAGATCCCATAGGGAAGGTGGGCAACTGTTGCCCGATGAGTGGGCGTTGTGGAAGAGCTCTGTGAAAATCTGCCAATTGAATTGTTATAAAGCGTTAGCAGCAGCTTTATACCCCTCAGCATAGTGGCTAGCGCGGACCCATACATTGTGTTTTAGGCACAGGAATACTAGAATGCGTAGTAGGCCTAGCACTGGGAGAGACGATGATGTCATCTTATTAATGCAGTGCGCTAGGCTGGTGTTTTGTGTTATGAAGCGTATATTTTTGTTAGCCAAGCGCGCGCCCCATATTTCTATTGCTACCACTATTGGGAAAAATTATTTTCAGGGCTAGATGCAGCTAAAAATTATTATTAATTTCAAAGCTGGTGGAGCTTGGTATAGATGGCCTAATACAATGAGTCCCACACACTGCTAGAAGCCCAAATATTTTTTCAGAGGTAGATGCAGATAAAAATTATTTTTAATTTGCAACCTGATGGAGGTCAGTATAGATGGACTAATAGAGAAAGTCCCACACACTGCTAGAAGGCCAAATATTTTTTCAGAGCTAGATGCAGATAAAAATTATATTCAATTTGCAACCTGATGGAGGTCAGAATAGATGGACTAATAGAGAAAGTCCCACACACTGCTAGAAGGCCAAATATTTTTTCAGAGCTAGATGCAGATAAAAATTATATTCAATTTGCAACCTGATGGAGGTCAGTATAGATGGACTAATAGAGAAAGTCCCACACACTGCTAGAAGGCCAAATATTTTTTCAGAGCTAGATGCAGATAAAAATTATATTCAATTTGCAACCTGATGGAGGTCAGTATAGATGGACTAATAGAACAAGTCCCACACACAGCTAGAAGCCCAAATATTTTTTCAGAGGTACTGTAGATGCAGATAAAAATTATTTTTAATTTGCAACCTGATGGAGGTCAGTATAGATGGACTAATACAACAAGTCCCACACAGCTAGAAGCCCAATATTTTTTCAGAGCTAGATGCAGACAAAAAATTATTTTGAATTTGCAACCTGATGGAGGTCAGTATAGATGGACTAATAGAGAAAGTCCCACACACTGCAAGAAGGCCCAATATTTTTTCAGAGGTAGATGCAGAAAAAAATATATTCAGTTTGCAACCTGATGGAGGTCAGTATAGATGGACTAATACAACAAGTCCCACACACAGCTAGAAGCCCAATATTTTTTCAGAGGTAGATGCAGAAAAAATATATTCAGTTTGCAACCGAATGGAGGTCTGTATAGATGGATTAATAGAACAAGTCCCACACACAGCTAGAAGCCCAATATTTTTTCAGAGGTACATGCAGAAAAAAATATATTCAGTTTGCAACCTGATGGAAGTCTGTATAGATGGATTAATAGAACAAGTCCCACACACAGCTAGAAGCCCAATATTTTTTCAGAGGTAGATGCAGAAAAAAATATATTCAGTTTGCAACCTGATGGAGGTCAGTATAGATGAACTAATACAACAAGTCCCACACACAGCTAGAAGCCCAATATTTTTTCAGAGCTAGATGCAGACAAAAAATTATTTTGAATTTGCAACCTGATGGAGGTCAGTATAGATGGACTAATAGAGAAAGTCCCACACACTGCTAGAAGGCCCAATATTTTTTCAGAGGTAGATGCAGAAAAAAATATATTCAGTTTGCAACCTGATGGAGGTCAGTATAGATGGACTAATACAACAAGTCCCACACACAGCTAGAAGCCCAATATTTTTTCAGAGGTAGATGCAGAAAAAAATATATTCAGTTTGCAACCTGATGGAGGTCTGTATAGATGGATTAATAGAACAAGTCCCACACACAGCTAGAAGCCCAATATTTTTTCAGAGGTAGATGCAGAAAAAAATATATTCAGTTTGCAACCTGATGGAAGTCTGTATAGATGGATTAATAGAACAAGTCCCACACACAGCTAGAAGCCCAATATTTTTTCAGAGGTAGATGCAGAAAAAAATATATTCAGTTTGCAACCTGATGGAGGTCAGTATAGATGGACTAATACAACAAGTCCCACACACAGCTAGAAGCCCAATATTTTTTCAGAGCTAGATGCAGACAAAAAATTATTTTGAATTTGCAACCTGATGGAGGTCAGTATAGATGGACTAATAGAGAAAGTCCCACACACTGCTAGAAAGCCACATATTTTTTCAGAGCTAGATGCAGATAAAAATTATATTCAATTTGCAACCTGATGGAGGTCAGTATAAATGGCCTAATACAACAAGTCCCACACACAGCTAGAAGCCCAAATATTTTTTCAGAGGTAGATGCAGATAAAAATTATTTTTAATTTGCAACCTGATGGAGGTCAGTATAGATGGACTAATAGAGAAAGTCCCACACACTGCTAGAAGGCCAAATATTTTTTCAGAGCTAGATGCAGATAAAAATTATATTCAATTTGCAACCTGATGGAGGTCAGTATAGATGGACTAATAGAACAAGTCCCACACACAGCTAGAAGCCCAAATATTTTTTCAGAGGTAGATGCAGATAAAAATTATTTTTAATTTGCAACCTGATGGAGGTCAGTATAGATGGACTAATAGAGAAAGTCCCACACACTGCTAGAAGGCCAAATATTTTTTCAGAGCTAGATGCAGATAAAAATTATATTCAATTTGCAACCTGATGGAGGTCAGTATAGATGGACTAATAGAGAAAGTCCCACACACAGCTAGAAGCCCAATATTTTTTCAGAGGTAGATGCAGAAAAAAATATATTCAGTTTGCAACCTGATGGAGGTCTGTATAGATGGATTAATAGAACAAGTCCCACACACAGCTAGAAGCCCAATATTTTTTCAGAGGTAGATGCAGAAAGAAATATATTCAGTTTGCAACCTGATGGAGGTCAGTATAGATGGACTAATACAACAAGTCCCACACACAGCTAGAAGCCCAATATTTTTTCAGAGCTAGATGCAGACAAAAAATTATTTTGAATTTGCAACCTGATGGAGGTCAGTATAGATGGACTAATAGAGAAAGTCCCACACACTGCTAGAAGGCCCAATATTTTTTCAGAGGTAGATGGAGAAAAAAATATATTCAGTTTGCAACCTGATGGAGGTCAGTATAGATGGACTAATACAACAAGTCCCACACACAGCTAGAAGCCCAATATTTTTTCAGAGGTAGATGCAGAAAAAAATATATTCAGTTTGCAACCTGATGGAGGTCTGTATAGATGGATTAATAGAACAAGTCCCACACACAGCTAGAAGCCCAATATTTTTTCAGAGGTAGATGCAGAAAAAAATGTATTCAGTTTGCAACCTGATGGAGGTCTGTATAGATGGATTAATAGAACAAGTCCCACACACTGCTAGAAGGCCAAATATTTTTTCAGAGCTAGATGCAGATAAAAATTATATTCAATTTGCAACCTGATGGAGGTCAGTATAGATGGACTAATAGAACAAGTCCCACACACAACTAGAAGCCCAAATATTTTTTCAGAGGTACTGTAGATGCAGATAAAAATTATTTTTAATTTGCATCCTGATGGAGGTCAGTATAGATGGACTAATACAACAAGTCCCACACACAGCTAGAAGCCCAATATTTTTTCAGAGCTAGATGCAGACAAAAAATTATTTTGAATTTGCAACCTGATGGAGGTCAGTATAGATGGACTAATAGAGAAAGTCCCACACACAGCTAGAAGCCCAATATTTTTTCAGAGGTAGATGCAGAAAAAAATTTATTCAGTTTGCAACCTGATGGAGGTCAGTATAGATGGACTAATACAACAAGTCCCACACACAGCTAGAAGCCCAAATATTTTTTCAGAGGTAGATGCAGATAAAAATTATTTTTAATTTGCAACCTGATGGAGGTCAGTATAGATGGACTAATACAACAAGTCCCACACACAGCTAGAAGCCCAATATTTTTTCAGAGCTAGATGCAGACAAAAACTTATTTTGAATTTGCAACCTGATGGAGGTCAGTATAGATGGACTAATAGAGAAAGTCCCACACACAGCTAGAAGCCCAATATTTTTTCTGAGGTAGATGCAGAAAAAAATATATTCAGTTTGCAAGCTGATGGAGGTCTGTATAGATGGATTAATAGAACAAGTCCCACACACAGCTAGAAGCCCAAATATTTTTTCAGAGGTAGATGCAGATAAAAATTATTTTTAATTTGCAACCTGATGGAGGTCAGTATAGATGGACTAATAGAGAAAGTCCCACACACTGCTAGAAGGCCAAATATTTTTTCAGAGCTAGATGCAGATAAAAATTATACTCAATTTGCAACCTGATGGAGGTCAGTATAGATGGACTAATAGAACAAGTCCCACACACAGCTAGAAGCCCAAATATTTTTTCAGAGGTAGATGCAGATAAAAATTATTTTTAATTTGCAACCTGATGGAGGTCAGTATAGATGGACTAATAGAGAAAGTCCCACACACAGCTAGAAGCCCAATATTTTTTCTGAGGTAGATGCAGAAAAAAATATATTCAGTTTGCAAGCTGATGGAGGTCTGTATAGATGGATTAATAGAACAAGTCCCACACACAGCTAGAAGCCCAAATATTTTTTCAGAGGTAGATGCAGATAAAAATTATTTTTAATTTGCAACCTGATGGAGGTCAGTATAGATGGACTAATAGAGAAAGTCCCACACACTGCTAGAAGGCCAAATATTTTTTCAGAGCTAGATGCAGATAAAAATTATACTCAATTTGCAACCTGATGGAGGTCAGTATAGATGGACTAATAGAACAAGTCCCACACACAGCTAGAAGCCCAAATATTTTTTCAGAGGTAGATGCAGATAAAAATTATTTTTAATTTGCAACCTGATGGAGGTCAGTATAGATGGACTAATAGAGAAAGTCCCACACACTGCTAGAAGGCCAAATATTTTTTCAGAGCTAGATGCAGATAAAAATTATATTCAATTTGCAACCTGATGGAGGTCGGTATAGATGGACTAATAGAACAAGTCCCACACACAGCTAGAAGCCCAAATATTTTTTCAGAGGTACTGTAGATGCAGATAAAAATTATTTTTAATTTGCAACCTGATGGAGGTCAGTATAGATGGACTAATACAACAAGTCCCACACACAGCTAGAAGCCCAATATTTTTTCAGAGCTAGATGCAGACAAAAAAATATTTTGAATTTGCAACCTGATGGAGGTCAGTATAGATGGACTAATAGAGAAAGGCCCACACACTGCTAGAAGGCCAAATATTTTTTCAGAGCTAGATGCTGTGAAAAAAATTATATTTAGTTTGCAACCTGATGGAGGTCAGTATAGATGGACTAATAGAGAAAGTCCCACACACAGCTAGAAGCCCAATATTTTTTCAAAGGTAGATGCAGAAAAAAATATATTCAGTTTGCAACCTGATGGAGGTCAGTATAGATGGACTAATACAACAAGTCCCACACACAGCTAGAAGCCCAATATTTTTTCAAAGGTAGATGCAGAAAAAAATATATTCAGTTTGCAACCTGATGGAGGTCAGTATAGATGGACTAATACAACAAGTCCCACACACAGCTAGAAGCCCAAATATTTTTTCAGAGGTAGATGCAGATAAAAATTATTTTTAATTTGCAACCTGATGGAAGTCAGTATAGATGGACTAATACAACAAGTCCCACACACAGCTAGAAGCCCAATATTTTTTCAGAGCTAGATGCAGACAAAAAATTATTTTGAATTTGCAACCTGATGGAGGTCAGTATAGATGGACTAATAGAGAAAGTCCCACACACAGCTAGAAGCCCAATATTTTTTCAGAGGTAGATGCAGAAAAAAATATATTCAGTTTGCAACCTGATGGAGGTCAGTATAGATGGACTAATACAACAAGTCCCACACACAGCTAGAAGCCAAAATATTTTTTCAGAGGTAGATGCAGATAAAAAAAAATTTTAATTTGCAACCTGATGGAGGTCAGTATAGATGGACTAATAGAGAAAGTCCCACACACTGCTAGAAGGCCAAATATTTTTTCAGAGCTAGATGCAGATAAAAATTATATTCAATTTGCAACCTGATGGAGGTCAGTATAGATGGACTAATAGAGAAAGTCCCACACACTGCTAGAAGGCCAAATATTTTTTCAGAGCTAGATGCAGATAAAAATTATATTCAATTTGCAACCTGATGGAGGTCAGTATAGATGGACTAATAGAACAAGTCCCACACACAGCTAGAAGCCCAAATATTTTTTCAGAGGTACTGTAGATGCAGATAAAAATTATTTTTAATTTGCAACCTGATGGAGGTCAGTATAGATGGACTAATACAACAAGCCCCACACACAGCTAGAAGCCCAATATTTTTTCAGAGCTAGATGCAGACAAAAAATTATTTTGAATTTGCAACCTGATGGAGGTCAGTATAGATGGACTAATAGAGAAAGTCCCACACACTGCTAGAAGGCCAAATATTTTTTCAGAGCTAGATGCAGAAAAAAATGATATTCAGTTTGCAACCTGATGGAGGTCAGTATAGATGAACTAATAGAGAAAGTCCCACACACTGCTAGAAGGCCACATATTTTTTCAGAGGTAGATGCAGAAAAAAATATATTCAGTTTGCAACCTGATGGAGGTCTGTATAGATGGATTAATAGAACAAGTCCCACACACAGCTAGAAGCCCAATATTTTTTCAGAGGTAGATGCAGAAAAAAATATATTCAGTTTGCAACCTGATGGAGGTCAGTATGGATGGACTAATACAACAAGTCCCACACACAGCTAGAAGCCCAATATTTTTTCAGAGGTAGATGCAGAAAAAAATATATTCAGTTTGCAACCTGATGGAGGTCAGTATAGATGGACTAATACAACAAGTCCCACACACAGCTAGAAGCCCAATATTTTTTCAGAGCTAGATGCAGACAAAAAATTATTTTGAATTTGCAACCTGATGGAGGTCAGTATAGATGGACTAATAGAGAAAGTCCCACACACTGCTAGAAAGCCACATATTTTTTCAGAGCTAGATGCAGATAAAAATTATATTCAATTTGCAACCTGATGGAGGTCAGTATAAATGGCCTAATACAACAAGTCCCACACACAGCTAGAAGCCCAAATATTTTTTCAGAGGTAGATGCAGATAAAAATTATTTTTAATTTGCAACCTGATGGAGGTCAGTATAGATGGACTAATAGAGAAAGTCCCACACACTGCTAGAAGGCCAAATATTTTTTCAGAGCTAGATGCAGATAAAAATTATATTCAATTTGCAACCTGATGGAGGTCAGTATAGATGGACTAATAGAACAAGTCCCACACACAGCTAGAAGCCCAAATATTTTTTCAGAGGTAGATGCAGATAAAAATTATTTTTAATTTGCAACCTGATGGAGGTCAGTATAGATGGACTAATAGAGAAAGTCCCACACACTGCTAGAAGGCCAAATATTTTTTCAGAGCTAGATGCAGATAAAAATTATATTCAATTTGCAACCTGATGGAGGTCAGTATAGATGGACTAATAGAGAAAGTCCCACACACAGCTAGAAGCCCAATATTTTTTCAGAGGTAGATGCAGAAAAAAATATATTCAGTTTGCAACCTGATGGAGGTCAGTATAGATGGACTAATACAACAAGTCCCACACACAGCTAGAAGCCCAATATTTTTTCAGAGCTAGATGCAGACAAAAAATTATTTTGAATTTGCAACCTGATGGAGGTCAGTATAGATGGACTAATAGAGAAAGTCCCACACACTGCTAGAAGGCCCAATATTTTTTCAGAGGTAGATGGAGAAAAAAATATATTCAGTTTGCAACCTGATGGAGGTCAGTATAGATGGACTAATACAACAAGTCCCACACACAGCTAGAAGCCCAATATTTTTTCAGAGGTAGATGCAGAAAAAAATATATTCAGTTTGCAACCTGATGGAGGTCTGTATAGATGGATTAATAGAACAAGTCCCACACACAGCTAGAAGCCCAATATTTTTTCAGAGGTAGATGCAGAAAAAAATGTATTCAGTTTGCAACCTGATGGAGGTCTGTATAGATGGATTAATAGAACAAGTCCCACACACTGCTAGAAGGCCAAATATTTTTTCAGAGCTAGATGCAGATAAAAATTATATTCAATTTGCAACCTGATGGAGGTCAGTATAGATGGACTAATAGAACAAGTCCCACACACAACTAGAAGCCCAAATATTTTTTCAGAGGTACTGTAGATGCAGATAAAAATTATTTTTAATTTGCATCCTGATGGAGGTCAGTATAGATGGACTAATACAACAAGTCCCACACACAGCTAGAAGCCCAATATTTTTTCAGAGCTAGATGCAGACAAAAAATTATTTTGAATTTGCAACCTGATGGAGGTCAGTATAGATGGACTAATAGAGAAAGTCCCACACACAGCTAGAAGCCCAATATTTTTTCAGAGGTAGATGCAGAAAAAAATTTATTCAGTTTGCAACCTGATGGAGGTCAGTATAGATGGACTAATACAACAAGTCCCACACACAGCTAGAAGCCCAAATATTTTTTCAGAGGTAGATGCAGATAAAAATTATTTTTAATTTGCAACCTGATGGAGGTCAGTATAGATGGACTAATACAACAAGTCCCACACACAGCTAGAAGCCCAATATTTTTTCAGAGCTAGATGCAGACAAAAACTTATTTTGAATTTGCAACCTGATGGAGGTCAGTATAGATGGACTAATAGAGAAAGTCCCACACACAGCTAGAAGCCCAATATTTTTTCTGAGGTAGATGCAGAAAAAAATATATTCAGTTTGCAAGCTGATGGAGGTCTGTATAGATGGATTAATAGAACAAGTCCCACACACAGCTAGAAGCCCAAATATTTTTTCAGAGGTAGATGCAGATAAAAATTATTTTTAATTTGCAACCTGATGGAGGTCAGTATAGATGGACTAATAGAGAAAGTCCCACACACTGCTAGAAGGCCAAATATTTTTTCAGAGCTAGATGCAGATAAAAATTATACTCAATTTGCAACCTGATGGAGGTCAGTATAGATGGACTAATAGAACAAGTCCCACACACAGCTAGAAGCCCAAATATTTTTTCAGAGGTAGATGCAGATAAAAATTATTTTTAATTTGCAACCTGATGGAGGTCAGTATAGATGGACTAATAGAGAAAGTCCCACACACAGCTAGAAGCCCAATATTTTTTCTGAGGTAGATGCAGAAAAAAATATATTCAGTTTGCAAGCTGATGGAGGTCTGTATAGATGGATTAATAGAACAAGTCCCACACACAGCTAGAAGCCCAAATATTTTTTCAGAGGTAGATGCAGATAAAAATTATTTTTAATTTGCAACCTGATGGAGGTCAGTATAGATGGACTAATAGAGAAAGTCCCACACACTGCTAGAAGGCCAAATATTTTTTCAGAGCTAGATGCAGATAAAAATTATACTCAATTTGCAACCTGATGGAGGTCAGTATAGATGGACTAATAGAACAAGTCCCACACACAGCTAGAAGCCCAAATATTTTTTCAGAGGTAGATGCAGATAAAAATTATTTTTAATTTGCAACCTGATGGAGGTCAGTATAGATGGACTAATAGAGAAAGTCCCACACACTGCTAGAAGGCCAAATATTTTTTCAGAGCTAGATGCAGATAAAAATTATATTCAATTTGCAACCTGATGGAGGTCGGTATAGATGGACTAATAGAACAAGTCCCACACACAGCTAGAAGCCCAAATATTTTTTCAGAGGTACTGTAGATGCAGATAAAAATTATTTTTAATTTGCAACCTGATGGAGGTCAGTATAGATGGACTAATACAACAAGTCCCACACACAGCTAGAAGCCCAATATTTTTTCAGAGCTAGATGCAGACAAAAAAATATTTTGAATTTGCAACCTGATGGAGGTCAGTATAGATGGACTAATAGAGAAAGGCCCACACACTGCTAGAAGGCCAAATATTTTTTCAGAGCTAGATGCTGTGAAAAAAATTATATTTAGTTTGCAACCTGATGGAGGTCAGTATAGATGGACTAATAGAGAAAGTCCCACACACAGCTAGAAGCCCAATATTTTTTCAAAGGTAGATGCAGAAAAAAATATATTCAGTTTGCAACCTGATGGAGGTCAGTATAGATGGACTAATACAACAAGTCCCACACACAGCTAGAAGCCCAATATTTTTTCAAAGGTAGATGCAGAAAAAAATATATTCAGTTTGCAACCTGATGGAGGTCAGTATAGATGGACTAATACAACAAGTCCCACACACAGCTAGAAGCCCAAATATTTTTTCAGAGGTAGATGCAGATAAAAATTATTTTTAATTTGCAACCTGATGGAAGTCAGTATAGATGGACTAATACAACAAGTCCCACACACAGCTAGAAGCCCAATATTTTTTCAGAGCTAGATGCAGACAAAAAATTATTTTGAATTTGCAACCTGATGGAGGTCAGTATAGATGGACTAATAGAGAAAGTCCCACACACAGCTAGAAGCCCAATATTTTTTCAGAGGTAGATGCAGAAAAAAATATATTCAGTTTGCAACCTGATGGAGGTCAGTATAGATGGACTAATACAACAAGTCCCACACACAGCTAGAAGCCAAAATATTTTTTCAGAGGTAGATGCAGATAAAAAAAAATTTTAATTTGCAACCTGATGGAGGTCAGTATAGATGGACTAATAGAGAAAGTCCCACACACTGCTAGAAGGCCAAATATTTTTTCAGAGCTAGATGCAGATAAAAATTATATTCAATTTGCAACCTGATGGAGGTCAGTATAGATGGACTAATAGAGAAAGTCCCACACACTGCTAGAAGGCCAAATATTTTTTCAGAGCTAGATGCAGATAAAAATTATATTCAATTTGCAACCTGATGGAGGTCAGTATAGATGGACTAATAGAACAAGTCCCACACACAGCTAGAAGCCCAAATATTTTTTCAGAGGTACTGTAGATGCAGATAAAAATTATTTTTAATTTGCAACCTGATGGAGGTCAGTATAGATGGACTAATACAACAAGCCCCACACACAGCTAGAAGCCCAATATTTTTTCAGAGCTAGATGCAGACAAAAAATTATTTTGAATTTGCAACCTGATGGAGGTCAGTATAGATGGACTAATAGAGAAAGTCCCACACACTGCTAGAAGGCCAAATATTTTTTCAGAGCTAGATGCAGAAAAAAATGATATTCAGTTTGCAACCTGATGGAGGTCAGTATAGATGAACTAATAGAGAAAGTCCCACACACTGCTAGAAGGCCACATATTTTTTCAGAGGTAGATGCAGAAAAAAATATATTCAGTTTGCAACCTGATGGAGGTCTGTATAGATGGATTAATAGAACAAGTCCCACACACAGCTAGAAGCCCAATATTTTTTCAGAGGTAGATGCAGAAAAAAATATATTCAGTTTGCAACCTGATGGAGGTCAGTATGGATGGACTAATACAACAAGTCCCACACACAGCTAGAAGCCCAATATTTTTTCAGAGGTAGATGCAGAAAAAAAAATATTCAGTTTGCAACCTGATGGAGGTCTGTATAGATGGATTAATAGAACAAGTCCCACACACAGCTAGAAGCCCAAATATTTTTTCAGAGGTAGATACAGATAAAAATTATTTTTAATTTGCAACCTGATGGAGGTCAGTATAGATGGACTAATAGAGAAACTCCCACACACTGCTAGAAGGCCAAATATTTTTTCAGAGCTAGATGCAGATAAAAATTATATTCAATTTGCAACCTGATGGAGGTCAGTATAGATGGACTAATAGAACAAGTCCCACACACAGCTAGAAGCCCAAATATTTTTTTCAGAGGTACTGTAGATGCAGATAAAAATTATTTTTAATTTGCAACCTGATGGACGTCAGTATAGATGGACTAATACAACAAGTCCCACACACAGCTAGAAGCCCAATATTTTTTCAGAGGTAGATGCAGAAAAAAATATATTCAGTTTGCAACCTGATGGAGGTCTGTATAGATGGATTAATAGAACAAGTCCCACACACAGCTAGAAGCCCAATATTTTTTCAGAGGTAGATGCAGAAAAAAATATATTCAGTTTGCAACCTGATGGAGGTCAGTATAGATGGACTAATACAACAAGTCCCACACACAGCTAGAAGCCCAATATTTTTTCAGAGCTAGATGCAGAAAAAAATTATATTCAATTTGCAACCTTATGGAGGTCAGTATAGATGGACTAATAGAATGATGCTATGCCCAAAAGATTTTACTTCACTAGGTGCAGTAAAAAAATTGGTATTCTATACACAGGTGGTATATCTTGCAACACAGATAGGCTACTCCACTGACTAACACACTCTGCAATAGGCCAAAAAGGATTAGCTTTGCTATATTCAGCCAAATGCTGTGAAAAAAACTTGCACAGCACTGGCACAGACCTGCCTGGCAAAAACTGATAGGAACTGATGTAACCTAGTCCTGAAAAGGACTCCAATTACAATTAGTCTTTACTCCCACAACCTATCTATTTAAGAGCACAGACCTGCCTGATAAAAGTCATAGGAAATGCTGTAACCTAGTCCTTAAAAGGACTGCAATCACAACTATTCCCTACTCCCAAGCTATCTGTAGATTTGTGCGAAAATTGGCTTGAATTTAACAAGGTATAGCGCACACAGCAACAGTGGTGCCGTCTAACACGCAGCTGCAGCAGTGAGAAAATGGTGGCGACGGGGAAAATGGCTTGATCTTATAGGGCAAGGACATGTGACATACACTGCCAATGACACATGCCCTTGCTTGTGTGAAAAAAAGCACTTCGCTCCGTGTGTGCGCTGCTGATAGGCTGACAGATTGCACCTCCCCACTGTAAATGCGGGAAAGAGAAAAAAAAAATGGAGATCTTCATTGTTCCTGCAGAGATCCATCCCCTGCCCCTCCCCCCACCCCGCTGTACACTCAAACTGCGTATTAACATTAATTTTCATCATTACTGAGAAAAAATCCAGTTATGATTTTGGTGCACGAACAGTTATCGAACATAACCTCGAACAGCCGAATTTTTCTCAAATTGTTCGTGTTCGCCGAACGGCTCGAACACCGCCCAAAACAGCTCGAATTTGAGATTGGCGAACAGTTCGAGTAGAACAACGCTCATCTCTAATCCAGAAGTAACCTGAGTCACGTGACCGGAAGGAACGGAGAACAGGTCACGTGTGCGTTCCATTGGACTAAAGCTTGCGTTCCACACTAGGAACGAGCGGCGCAAGGCTAGTAACGGAGTGTGAACCGTTCAGATAAGGTGCTGGAGGGGTACAGGAGCAGGAGGGGAAGACGGGGAAGGATCAGGCAATAGGCAAATCTGCAAAAAAGGAGAAGGCATATGTTAATGAGATGAACAGGCATGAGTATGATAACAAGACAATATGATAAATAGAATTACAGATAATAATATAATACAGCAACACCTGAATAGGTTACAGAACTAGGCATAGATGACAAAGTATTGCATAAGAGATCCACAGGAAAAGACAACAAGTTAACAATGGCAAGGTACTGTGGGGTAAGTCTTCAGATAAAGGACATTAAGTCATAATCCCTGTTCAAGCCCCTTGGGGAAAGGGAATCCAACTCATGGATCCAAAATGCCTCTCGTTGTTTAAGGAGGCGGATACGATCGCCACCCCGCCGGGGTGGTGGAACCTGTTCAAGCACCTGAAACCTAAGTTGGGAGATGTTGTGGCCTGTTGATATGAAGTGGTGGGGTATTGGCAAGAGAAGGTTCTTGCAACGGATTGTGGACTTATGTTTGGAAATTCTGTCACATGTAGGTTGGGTAGTTTCACCCACATATAGGAGTCCACAAGGGCATTTAATTAAATACACTACATACAAGCTCTCACAGGTGAAGAAACCTTTGATGTTGTATTTCCGTCCAGAATGGGGATGGTGTATGAGGTTACCTTTTAAGACATTGTTACACTGCCTACACTGTAGACACGGGAAAGTACCCATTTTGGGGTTCTGAAGAAAACGTTGGGTGGATTTGGGTCGACTTGTGCCAATATCAGCTCGGATGAGTGAATCTCTGAGATTGGGGGCTCGTTTAAAGCAGGGCATGAAAGGATTTCGGAAGCTAGTGATCTCAGAGATTCACTCATCCGAGCTGATATTGGCATAAGTCGACCCAAATCCACCCAACGTTTCCTTCAGAACCCCAAAATGGGTACTTTCCCGTGTCTACAGTGTAGGCAGTGTAACAATGTCTTAAAAGGTAACCTCATACACCATCCCCATTCTGGACGGAAATACAACATCAAAGGTTTCTTCACCTGTGAGAGCTCGTATGTAGTGTATTTAATTAAATGCCCTTGTGGACTCCTATATGTGGGTGAAACTACCCAACCTATACGTGACAGAATTTCCAAACATAAGTCCACAATCCGTTGCAAGAACCTTCTCTTGCCAATACCCCACCACTTCATATCAACAGGCCACAACATCTCCCAACTTAGGTTTCAGGTGCTTGAACAGGTTCCACCACCCCGGCGGGGTGGCGATCGTATCCGCCTCCTTAAACAACGAGAGGCATTTTGGATCCATGAGTTGGATTCCCTTTCCCCAAGGGGCTTGAACAGGGATTATGACTTAATGTCCTTTATCTGAAGACTTACCCCACAGTACCTTGCCATTGTTAACTTGTTGTCTTTTTCTGTGGATCTTTTATGCAATACTTTGTCATCTATGCCTAGTTCTGTAACCTATTCAGGTGTTGCTGTATTATATTATTATCTGTAATTCTATTTATCAGATTGTCTTGTTATCATACTCATGCCTGTTCATCTCATTGACATATGCCTTCTCCTTTTTTGCAGATTTGCCTATTGCCTGGTCCTCCCCCGTCTTCACCTCCTGCTTCTGTACCCCTCCAGCACCTTATCTGAACGGTTCACACTCCGTTACTAGCCTTGCGCCGCTCGTTCCTAGTGTGGAACGCAAGCTTTAGTCCAATGGAACGCACACGTGACCTGTTCTCCGTTTCTTCCGGTCACGTGACTCAGGTTACTTCCGGACATGCGCAATCGCGGAATTTAGCGCTCTCGTAGATGATTGGCTCTTCAATCATCCCCCTCCATATTTAAATGCCCTCCCTCCCGCTCCAAACCACAGCATCTAGCGGTGGATGCCGCGCTGCCGGTCCTGAGTCCCTTTTGAGCTCCTTAGCAGGTACATGCCCGGGTCTTTCTTCCTAAACTGGCCATTTGCTTTATATGCTTTCTCTATATATATGTTTCATCGCGCTGCCTCCAACATGGCTTTTACCCTAGTATCACACATATTTACTGTTCTCCCTCCAGGCTGTCCTAGTTGACTCCTCCAGCTTATCTTTCCTTATATCATTGATACGAATATACGGGTAGGTCCTACACTTAAAATGGCCTTTCCCTCTTCCTCCCTCCTTTTGTGTTGCCCTCTATTTGTCTAACTGTTCCCCTATACCCCATTACCCCTTCCTCCGTAGATTTGTAACATTGTATGTCTTTTGCATATGTTTAAATACGGTTTTTCAACAGAGATTTTCTGTATTCTTTTGTTTATATTTTCTTTATTTGTCCATTTTTCAGTCAACTGAAGAAGGTCGTGTAGACCGAAACGTTAACGTATTGTTCACTGTATATTAATATGGACTGCAATAAATTTTCTTAAGCAGAATTTTTTCGAGTGCCAAGGTTATTTTCGCTTGTTAAGCTACTGCGACCTCCACTGCTCTTCAAAGGGGCATTTAATCCGTCTTGTTAAGCTACTGCGACCTGCACGTCTCTTCCAAGAGGCATTTAAACCGTCTTGTAAAGCGACTGCGAACTGCACGTCTCTTCCAAGGGGCATTTAAACAGTCTTGTTAAGCTTCTGCGACCTGCACGTCTCTTCCAAGGGGCATTTTAACCATCTTGTTAAGCTACTGCGACCTTCACTTCTCTTCCAAGGGGCATTTAAACGGTCTTGTTAAGCTACTGCGAACTCCACCGATCTTCCAAGGGGCATTTAAACCGTCATATAGTTACATAGTTACATAGTTACATAGTTTATAAGGCCGAAAAAAGACAAGCGTCCATCCAGTTCAGCCTATTTCTTGTGCACTGCAGCTATTCCGCAGCGTTGATCCTGGGGAACGCAAAAAAAAACAAAAAAAAAAAAAACAAAACATGCGGTATAGGCCAATTGACATCATTGAGGAAAAAATTCACTTCCCGACACCAATCTGGATTAATTAACTATCACTAAGCATAAGATGTAATTTTATTGTTCTCAAGAAAGGCGTCCAGGCCTCTCTTGAACTCATTAAGTCATTAAGTGAGTTGGACATCACGTCTTTTTAAGCTACTGCGACCTCCACCGCTCTTCCAAAGGGCATTTTAACCGTCTTGTTAAGCTACTGTGACCTGCACGTCTCTACCAAGGGGCATTTAAACCGTCTTGTTAAGCTACTGCGACCTCCACTGCTCTTCCAAGGGGCATTTAATCCGTCTTGTTAAGCTACTGCGAACTGCACGTCTCTTCCATTGGGCATTTAAACCGTCTTGTTAAGCTACTGCGAACTGCACGTCTCTTCTAAGGGGTATTTAAACCGTCTTGTTAAGCTTCTGCGACCTGCATGTCACTTCCAAGGGGCATTTAAACTGTCTTGTTAAGCTACTGCGACCTCCACCGCTCTGCCAAGGGGCATTTAAACCGACTTGTTAAGCTCCTGCGACCTGCAAGTCTCTTCCAAGGGGCATTTAAACCGTCTTGTTAAGCTACTGCGACTTGCCCGTCTCTTCCAAGGGGCATTTAAACCGTCTTGTTAAGCTACTGTAACCTCCACCACTTTTCCAAGGGGCATTTAAACCGTCTTGTTAAGCTACTGCGACCTCCACTGCTCTTCCAAGGGGCATTTAATCGGTCTTGTTAAGCTACTGCGAACTTCACGTCTCTTCCAACGGGTATTTAAACTGTCTTGTTAAGCTACTGCGAACTGCACGTCTCTTCCAAGTGGCATTTAAACCGTCTTGTTAAGCTTCTGCGACCTGCACTTCTCTTCCAAGGGGCATTTAAACCGTCTTGTTAAGCTAATGGGACCTGCATGTCTCTTCCAAGGGGCATTTAAACTGTCTTGTTAAGCTACTGCGACCTCCACCGTTCTGCCAATGGGCATTTAAACCGACTTGTTAAGCTCCTGCAACCTGCACGTCTCTTCCAAGTGGCATTTAAGCCATCTTGTTAAGCTACTCTGACCTGCACGTTTCTTCCAAGGGGCATTTAAATCGTCATGTTTAGCTACTGCGACCTGCATGTCTCTTGCAAGGGGCATTTAAACCGTCTTGTTAAGCTACTGCGACCTGCACGTCTCTTCCAAGGGGCATTTAAACCGTTTTGTTAAGCTACTGCGACCTGCACGTCTCTTCCAAGGGGCATTTAAAGCGTCTTGTTAAGCTGCTGCGACCTGCATGTCTCTTCCAAAAGGGATTTAAACCGTCTTATTAAGCTACTGCGACCTGCACGTCTCTTCCAGGGGAATTTAAACCGTCTTGTTAAGCTACTGAGACCTGCACGTCTCTTCCAAGGGGCATTTAAACCTTCTTATTAAGCTACTGCGACCTGCACGTCTCTTCCAAGGAGCGTGTAAACCGTCTTGTTAAGCAACTGCGACCACCACCGCTCTTCCAAGGGGCATTTAAACCATCTTGTAAGCTACTGGGACCTGCACGTCTCTACCAAGGGGAGTTTAAACCATCTTGTTAAGCTTCTGCGACCTGCACGTCTCTTCCAAGGGGCATTTAAACCGTCTTTTTAATCTACTGCGACCTCCACCGCTCTTCCAATGGGCTTTTAAACAGTCTTGTTAAGCTACTGAGACCTGCACGTCTCTTCCAAGGGGCATTTAAACCGTCTTTTTAAGCTAATGCGACCTGCATTTCTCTTCCAAGGGGCATTTCAACCGTCTTGTTAAGCTACTGTGACCTGCACGCCTCTTCCAAGGGTCATTTAAACCTTCTTATTAAGCTACTGCGTCCTGCATGTCTCTTCCAAGTGGCATTTAAACTGTCTTGTTAAGTTACTGTGACGTCCACCGCTCTTCCAAGGGGCATTTAAACCGTCTTGTTAAGCTACTGCGACCTGCACGTCTCTTCCAAGGGGCATTTAAAACCGTCTTGTTAAGCTACCGTAACCTCCACCACTTTTCCAAGGGGCATTTAAACCGTCTTGTTAAGCTACTGCGACCTGCATGTCTCTTCCAAGGGGCATTTAAACCGTCTTTTTAAGCTACTGCGACCTGCACGTCTCTTCCAAGGGGCATTTAAACAGTCTTGTTAAGCTACTGCGACTTGCAAGTCTCTTCCAAGGGGCATTTAAACCTTCTTGTTTAGCTACTGTAGCCTCCACCAGCTTTACAAGGGGCATTTAAACCTTCTTGTTAAGCTACTGCGACCTCCACTGCTCTTCCAAGGGGCATTTAATCCGTCTTGTTAAGCTACTGCGACCTCCACCGCTCTTCCAAAGGGCATTTTAACCATCTTGTTAAACTTCTGTGACCTGCACGTCTCTACCAAGGGGTATTTAAACAGTGTTGTTAAGCTACTGCGACCTGCAAGTCTCTTCCAAGGGGCATTTAATCCGTCTTCTTAAGCTACGGCGACCTGCACTTCTCTTCCAAGGGGTATTTAAACCGTCTTGTTAAGCTGCTGCGACCTGCATGTCTCTTTCAAGGGGCATTTAAACTGTCTTGTTAAGCTACTGCGACCTCCACCGCTCTTCCAAGGGGCATTTAAACCGTCTTATTACGCTACTGCGACCTCCGCCGCACTTCCAAGGGACATTTAAAACGTCTTGTTAAGCTACTGCGACCTGCACGTCTCTTTCAAGGGGCATTTAAACTGTCTTGTTAAGCTACTGCGACCTCCACCGCTCTTCCAAGGGGCATTTAAACCGTCTTGTTAAGCTACTGCGATCTGCACGTCTCTTCCAAGGGGCATTTAAACTATATTGTTAAGCTACTGCGACCTGCACGTCTCTTCCAAGGGGCATTTAAACAGTCTTGTTAAGCTACTGCGACCTGCACGTCTCTTCCAAGTGGCATTTAAACCATGTTGTTAAGCTACTGCGACCTGCACGTCTCTTCCAATGGGCATTTAAACTATCTTGTTAAGCTGCTGTGACCTGCACGTCTCTTCCAAGTGGCATTTAAACCGTCTTGTTAAGCTACTGCGACCTCCACCGCTCTTCCAAGGGGCATTTAAACCGTCTTGTTAAGCTACTACGACCTCCACCGCTCTTCCAAGGGGCATTTAAACCGTCTTGTTAAGCTACAGCGACCTTATCGTCTCTTACAAGGGGCATTTAAACGGTCTTGTTAAGCTACTGCGACCTGCACGTTTCTTCCAAGGGGCATTTAAATCGTCATGTTAAGCTACTGCGACCTGCTTGTCTCTTGCAAGGGGCATTTAAACCGTCTTGTTAAGCTACTGCGACCTGCACGTCTCTTCCAAGGGACATTTAAACCGTTTTGTTAAGCTATTGCGACCTGCACGTCTCTTCCAAGGGGCATTTAAAGTTTCTTGTTAAGCTGCTGCGACCTGCATGTCTCTTCCAAAAGGGATTTAAACCGTTTTATTAAGCTACTACGACCTGCACGTCTCTTCCAAGGGGCATTTAAATCGTCTTGTTAAGCTACTGCGACCTGCACGTCTCTTCCAAGGGGAATTTAAACCGTCTTGTTAAGCTACTGCGACCTGCATGTCTCTTCCAAGGGGCATTTAAACCTTCTTATTAAGCTACTGCGACCTGCACGTCTCTTCAAAGGGGCTTTTAAACAGTCTTGTTAAGCTACTGAGACCTGCACGTCTCTTCCAAGGGGCATTTAAACCGTCTTTTTAAGCTAATCCAACCTGCATTTCTCTTCCAAGGGGCATTTAAACCTTCTTATTAAGCTACTGCGTCCTGCATGTCTCCTCCAAGGGGCATTTAAACTGTCTTGTTAAGCTACTGCGACGTCCACTGCTCTTCCAAGGGGCATTTAAACCGTCTTGTTAAGCTACTGCGACCTGCACGTCTGTTCAAAGGGGCATTTAAACTGTGTTGTTAAGTTACTGCCACCTCCACCTCGCTTCCAGGGGGCATTTAAACCGTCTTGTTAGCCTACTGCGACCTGCTCGTCACTTCCAAGGGGCATTTAAACCGTCTTTTATAGCTAGTGCGACCTGCACGTCTTTTCCAAGGCGCATTTAAACCGTCTTTTTAAGCTACTGCCACTTGCATGTCTCTTCCAAGGGGCATTTAAACCGTCTTATTAAGCTACT
Source organism: Phyllobates terribilis (assembly GCF_046119375.1). Lineage (NCBI taxonomy): Eukaryota > Metazoa > Chordata > Amphibia > Anura > Dendrobatidae > Phyllobates > Phyllobates terribilis. Next base: position 3,378,197 of record NW_027362921.1, on the reverse strand, counting down.
GTAACCTCCACCACTTTTCCAAGGGGCATTTAAACTGTCTTGTTAATTTACTTCGACATCCACCGCTCTTCCATGTGGCATTTAAACTGTCTTGTTAAGCTACTGCGAACTGCACTTCTCTTCCAAGGGGCATTTAAACGGTCTAGTTAAGCTACTACGACCTGCACGTCTCTTCCAAGGGACATTTAAACCGTCTTATTAAGCTACAGCGACCTCCACCGCTCTTCCAAGGGGAATTTAAACCATATTGTTAAGCTACTGCGACTTGCACGTCTCTTCCAAGGGGCATTTAAACCGTCTTGTTAAGCTACTGTAACCTCCACCACTTTTCCAAGGGGCATTTAAACCGTCTTGTTAAGCTACTGCGACCTGCATGTCTCTTCCAAGGGGCATTTAAACCATCTTTTTAAGCTACTGCGACCTGCACGTCTCTTCCAAGGGGCATTTAAACCGTCTTGTTAAGCTACTGCGAATTGCATGTCTCTTCCAAGGGGCATTTAAACCTTCTTGTTTAGCTACTGTAACCTCCACCACTTTTCCAAGGGGCATTTAAACCGTCTTGTTAAGCTACTGCGACCTGCACGTCTCTTCCAAGGGGCATTTAAACCTTTTTGTTAAGCTACTGGGACCTGCACGTCTCTTCCAAGGGGCATTTAAACCTTCTTGTTCAGCTACTGTAACCTCCACCACTTTTCCAAGGGGCATTTAAACCGTCTTGTTAAGCTACTGCGACCTGCATGTCTCTTCCAAAGGGCATTTAAACCGTCTTGTTAAGCTACTGCGACCTGCACGTCTCTTCCAAGGGGCATTTAAAACGTCTTGTTAAGCTGCTGCGACCTGCATGTCTCTTCCAGGGGGCATTTAAAACGTCTTGTTAATCTACTGCGACCAGCACGTCTCTTTCAAGGGGCATTTAAACTGTCTAGTTAAGCTACTGCGACCTGCACGTCTCTTCCAATGGGCATTTAAACCATCATGTTAAGCTGCTGTGACCTGCACGTCTCTTCCAAGTGGGATTTAAAGCGTCTTGTTAAGCTACTGTGACCTCCACCGCTCTTCCAAGGGGCATTTAAACCGTCTTGTTAAGCTACTGCGACCTCCACCGCTCTTCCAAGGGGCATTTAAACCGTCTTGTTAAGCTACAGCGACCTTATCGTCTCTTACAAGGGGCATTTAAACCGTCTTGTTAAGCTACAGCGACCTTATCGTCTCTTACAAGGGGCATTTAAACCGTTTTGTTAAGCTACTGGGATCTGCACGTCTCTTCCAAGGGGCATTTAAAGCGTTTTGTTAAGCTGCTGCGACCTGCATGTCTCTTCCAAAAGGGATTTAAACCGTCTTATTAAGCTACTGCGATCTGCACGTCTCTTCCAAGGGGCATGTAAACCGTCTTTTTAAGCTACTGCGACCACCACCGCTCTTCCAAGGGGCATTTAAACCGTCTTGTTAAGCTAGTGCGACCTGCACGTCTCTTCCAAGGGGCATTTAAACTGTCTTTTTAAGCGACTGCGACCTCCACCGCTCTTCCAAGGGGCTTTTAAACAGTCTTGTTAAGCTACTGAGACCTGCACGTCTCTTCCAAGGGGCATTTAAACCGTCTTTTTAAGCTAATGCGACCTGCACGTCTCTTCAATGGGTCATTTAAACCTTCTTATTAAGCTACTGCGTCCTGCATGTCTCTTCCAAGGGGCATTTAAACTGTCTTGTTAAGCTACTGCGACGTCCACCGCTCTTCCAAGGGGCATTTAAACCGTCTTGTTAAGCTACTGCGACCTGCACGTCTCTTCAAAGGGGCATTTAAACTGTCTTGTTAAGTTACTGCCACCTCCACCTCTCTTCGAGGTGGCATTTAAACCGTCTTGTTAAGCTACTGCGACCTGCACGTCTCTACCAAGGGGCATTTAAACCATCTTGTTAAGCTACTGCGACCTCCACTGCTTTTCCAAGGGGCATTTAATCCGTCTTGTTAAGCTACTGCGACCTGCACGTCTCTTCCAAGGGGCATTTAAACCGTCTTGATAAGCTACTGCGAACTGCACGTCTCTTCCAATGGGCATTTAAACAGTCTTGTTAAGCTTCTGCGAACTACACGTCTCTACCAAGGGGTCATTTAAACCGTCTTGTTAAGCTACTGCGACCTCCACTGCTCTTCCAAGGGGCATTTAATCCGTCTTGTTAAGCTACTGCGGCCTGCACGTCTCTTCCAAGGGGCATTTAAACCGTCTTGTTAAGCTACTGCGAACTGCACGTCTCTTCCAAGGGGCATTTAAACAGTCTTGTTAAGCTAATGCGACCTGCACGTCTCCTCCAAGGGGCATTTTAACCGTCTTGTTAAGCTACTGCGACCTGCACGTCTCTTCCATGGGGTATTTAAACCATCTTGTTAAGCTACTGCGAACTGCACGTCTCTACCGTGGGGCATTTAGAACGTCTTGTTAAGCTTCTGCGACCTGTACTTCTCTTCCAAGGGGCATTTAAACCGTATTGTTAAGCTAATACGACCTGCATGTCTCTTCCAAGGGGCATTTAAACTGTCTTATTTAGCTACTGCGACCTCCACCGCTCTGCCAAGGAGCATTTAAACCGACTTGTTAAGCTCCTGCGACCTGCACGTCTCTTCCAAGGGGCATTTAAGCCGTCTTGTTAAGCTACTGCGACTTGCACGTCTCTTCCAAGGGGCATTTAAACCGTCTTGTTAAGCTACTGTAACCTCCACCAATTTTCCAAGGGGCATTTAAACCGTCCTGTTAAGGTACTGCGACCTGCACGTCTCTTCCAGGGGGCATTTAAAAAGCTTTGTTAAGCTACTGCGACCTGCACGTCTCTTCCAAGGGGCATTTAATCCGTCTTGTTAAGCTACGGCGACCTGCACTTCTCTTCCAAGGGGTATTTAAACCGTCTTGTTAAGCTGCTGCGACCTGCATGTCTCTTTCAAGGGGCATTTAAAGTGTCTTGTTAAGCTACTGCGACCTCCACCGCTCTTCCAAGGGGCATTTAAACCGTCTTGTTAAGCTACTGCGACCTGCACGTCTCTTCCAAGGGGCATTTAAACTGTTTTGTTAAGCTACTGCGACCTGCACGTCTTTTCCAAGGGGCATTTAAACCGTCTTGTTAAGCTACTGCGACCTGCACGTCTCTTCCAAGTGGCATTTAAACCAGCTTGTTAAGCTACTGCGACCTGCACGTCTCTTACAAGGGGCATTTAAACCGTCTTTTTAAGCTACTGCGACCTCCACTGCTCTTCCAAGGGGCATTTAATCCATCTTGTTAAGCTACTGCGAACTGCACGTCTCTTCCATGGGGCATTTAAACCGTCTTGTTAAGCTACTGCGAACTGCACGTCTCTTCCAAGGGTTATTTAAACCGACTTGTTAAGCTTCTGCGACCTGCATGTCTCTTCCAAGGGGCATTTAAACTGTCTTGTTAAGCTACTGCGACCTCCACCGCTCTGCCAAGGGGCATTTAAACCGACTTGTTAAGCTCCTGCGACCTGCAAGTCTCTTCCAAGGGGCATTTAAGCCGTCTTGTTAAGCTACTGCGACTTGCCCGTCTCTTCCAAGGGGCATTTAAACCGTCTTGTTAAGCTACTGTAACCTCCACCACATTTCCAAGGGGCATTTAAACCGTCTTGTTAAACTACTGCGACCTCCACTGCTCTTCCAAGGGGCATTTAATCGGTCTTGTTAAGCTACTGCGAACTTCACGTCTCTTGCAACGGGTATTTAAACCGTCTTGTTAAGCTACTGCGAACTGCACGTCTCTTCCAAGTGGCATTTAAACCATCTTTTTAAGCTTCTGCGACCTGCAATTCTCTTCCAAGAGGCATTTAAACCGTCTTGTTAAGCTAATGGGACCTGCATGTCCCTTCCAAGGGGCATTTAAACTGTCTTGTTAAGCTACTGCGACCTCCACCATTCTGCCAAAGGGCATTTAAACCGACTTGTTAAGCTCCTGCAAGCTGCACGTCTCTTCCAAGTGGCATTTAAGCCGTCTTGTTAAGCTACTCTGACCTGCACGTTTCTTCCAAGGGGCATTTAAATCGTCATGTTTAGCTACTGCGACCTGCATGTCTCTTGCAAGGGGCATTTAAAGCGTCTTGTTAAGCTACTGCGACCTGCACGTCTCTTCCAAGGGGCATTTAAACCGTTTTGTTAAGCTATTGCGACCTGCACGTCTCTAGCAAGGGGCATTTAAAGCGTCTTGTTAAGCTGCTGCGATCTGCATGTCTCTTCCAAAAGGTATTTAAACCGTCTTATTAAGCTACTGCGACCTGCACGTCTCTTCCAAGGGGCATTTAAATCGTCTTGTTAAGCTACTGCGACCTGCACGTCTCTTCCAAGGGGAATTTAAACCGTCTTGTTAAGCTACTGCGACCTGCACGTCTCTTCCAAGGGGTATTTAAACCTTCTTATTAAGCTACTGCGACCTGCACGTCTCTTCCAAGGAGCGTGTAAACCGTCTTGTTAAGCTACTGCGACCACCACCGCTCTTCCAAGGGGCATTTAAACCATCTTGTTAAGCTACTGGGACCTGCACGTCTCTACCAAGGGGCGTTTAAACCATCTTGTTAAGCTTCTGCGACCTGCACGTCTCTTCCAAGGGGCATTTAAACCGTCTTTTTAAGCTACTGCGACCTCCACCGCTCTTACAAGGGGCTTTTAAACAGTCTTGTTAAGCTACTGAGACCTGCACGTCTCTTCCAAGGGGCATTTAAACCGTCTTTTTAAGCTAATGCGACCTGCATTTCTCTTCCAAGGGGCATTTAAACCGTCTTGTTAAGCTACTGCGACCTGCACGCCTCTTCCAAGGGTCATTTAAACCTTCTTATTAAGCTACTGCGTCCTGCTTGTCTCTTCCAAGTGGCATTTAAACTGTCTTGTTAAGCTACTGCGACGTCCACCGCTCTTCCAAGGGGCATTTAAACCGTCTTGTTAAGCTACTGCGACCTGCACGTCTCTTCCAAGGGGCATTTAAAACCGTCTTGTTAAGCTACTGTAACCTCCACCACTTTTCCAAGGGGCATTTAAACCGTCTTGTTAAGCTACTGCGACCTGCATGTCTCTTCAAAGGGGCATTTAAACCGTCTTTTTAAGCTACTGCGACCTGCACGTCTCTTCCAAGGGGCATTTAAACAGTCTTGTTAAGCTACTGCGACTTGCAAGTCTATTCCAAGGGGCATTTAAACCTTCTTGTTTAACTACTGTAACCTCCACCAGTTTTCCAAGGGGCATTTAAACCGTCTTGTTAAGCTACTGCGACCTGCTCTACTCAACCAAAGGGTATTTAAACCGTCTTGTTAAGCTACTGCGACGTGCACGTCTCTTCCAAGGGGCATTTAAACCGTCTTGTTAAGCTACTGCGACTTGCACGTCTCTTCCACGAGGCATTTAAACAGTCTTGTTAAGCTACTGCGACCTCTACCGCTCTTCCAAAGGGCATTTTAACCATCTTGTTAAGCTTCTGTGACCTGCACGTCTTTACCAAGGGGCATTTAAACTGTCTTGTTAAGCTACTGCGACCTCCACTGCTTTCCTAAGGGGCATTTAATCCGTCTTGTTAAGCTACTGCGACCTGCACATCTCTACCAAGGGGTCATTTAAACCGTCTTGTTAAGCTACTGCGACCTCCACTGCTCTTCCAAGGGGCATTTAATCCGTCTTGTTAAGCTACTGCGACCTGCACGTCTCTTCCAAGGGGCATTTAAACCGTCTTGTTAAGCTACTGCGAACTGCACGTCTCTTCCAAGGGGCATTTAAACAGTCTTGTTAAGCTTTTGCGACCTGCACGTCTCTTCCAAGGGGCATTTAAACCGTCTTGTTAAGCTACTGCGACCTCCACCGCTCTTCCAAAGGGCATTTTAACCATCTTGTTAAACTTCTGTGACCTGCACGTCTCTACCAAGGGGCATTTAAACAGTCTTGTTAAGCTACTGCGACCACCACTGCTTTTCCAAGGGGCATCTAATCCGTCTTGTTAAGCTACTGCGACCGGCACGTCTCTACCAAGGAGCATTTAAACCGTCTTGTTAAGCTACTGCGACCTCCACTGCTTTTCCAAGGGGCATTTAATCCATCTTGTTAAGCTACTGTGACCTGCACGTCTCTTCCAAGGGGCATTTAAACCGTTTTGATAAGCTACTGCGAACTGCACGTCTCTTCCAAGGGGCATTTAAACTGTTTTGTTAAGCTACTGCGACCTGCACGTCTTTTCCAAGGGGCATTTAAACCGTCTTGTTAAGCTACTGCGACCTGCACGTCTCTTCCAAGTGGCATTTAAACCAGCTTGTTAAGCTACTGCGACCTGCATGTCTCTTCCAAGGGGCATTTAAACCGTCTTGTTAAGTGACTGCGAACTGCACGTCTCTTCCAAGGGGCATTTAAACAGTCTTGTTAAGCTTCTGAGACCTGCACGTCTCTTCCAAGGGGCATTTTAACCATCTTGTTAAGCTACTGCGACCTTCACTTCTCTTCCAAAGGGCATTTAAACGGTCTTGTTAAGCTACTGCGACCTCCACCGATCTTCCAAGGGGCATTTAAACCGTCTTTTTAAGCTACTGCGACCTCCACCGCTCTTCCAAAGGGCAGTTTAACCGTCTTGTTAAGCTACTGTGACCTGCACGTCTCTACCAAGGGGCATTTAAACCGTCTTGTTAAGCTACTGCGACCTCCACTGCTCTTCCAAGGGGCATTTAATCCGTCTTGTTAAGCTACTGCGAACTGCACGTCTCTTCCATGGGGCATTTAAACCGTCTTGTTAAGCTACTGCGAACTGCACGTCTCTTCCAAGGGGTATTTAAACCGACTTGTTAAGCTTCTGCGACCTGCATGTCTCTTCCAAGGGGCATTTAAACTGTCTTGTTAAGCTACTGCGACCTCCACCGATCTGCCAAGGGGCATTTAAACCGACTTGTTAAGCTCCTGCGACCTGCAAGTCTCTTCCAAGGGGCATTTAAGCCGTCTTGTTAAGCTACTGCGACTTGCCCGTCTCTTCCAAGGGGCATTTAAACCGTCTTGTTAAGCTACTGTAACCTCCACCACTTTTCCAAGGGGCATTTAAACCGTCTTGTTAAGCTACTGCGACCTCCACTGCTCTTCCAAGGGGCATTTAATCGGTCTTGTTAAGCTACTGCGAACTTCACGTCTCTTCCAACGGGTATTTAAACCGTCTTGTTAAGCTACTGCGAACTGCACGTCTCTTCCAAGTGGCATTTAAACCGTCTTGTTAAGCTTCTGCGACCTGCAATTCTCTTCCAAGAGGCATTTAAACCGTCTTGTTAAGCTAAAGGGACCTGCATGTCTCTTCCAAGGGGCATTTAAACAGTCTTGTTAAGCTACTGCGACCTCCACCGCTCTTCCAAAGGGCATTTTAACCATCTTGTTAAACTTCTGTGACCTGCACGTCTCTACCAAGGGGCATTTAAACAGTCTTGTTAAGCTACTGCGACCACCACTGCTTTTCCAAGGGGCATCTAATCCGTCTTGTTAAGCTACTGCGACCGGCACGTCTCTACCAAGGGGCATTTAAACCGTCTTGATAAGCTACTGCGAACTGCACGTCTCTTCCAAGGGGCATTTAAACTGTTTTGTTAAGCTACTGCGACCTGCACCTCTTTTCCAAGGGGCATTTAAACCGTCGTGTTAAGCTACTGCGACCTGCACGTCTCTTCCAAGTGGCATTTAAACCAGCTTGTTAAGCTACTGCGACCTGCACGTCTCTTCCAAGGGGCATTTAAACCGTCTTGTTAAGCGACTGCCAACTGCACGTCTCTTCCAAGGGGCATTTAAACAGTCTTGTTAAGCTTCTGCGACCTGCACGTCTCTTCCAAGGGGCATTTTAACCATCTTGTTAAGCTACTGCGACCTTCACTTCTCTTCCAAGGGGCATTTAAACGGTCTTGTTTAGCTACTGCGACGTCCACCGATCTTCCAAGGGGCATTTAAACCGTCTTTTTAAGCTACTGCGACCTCCACCGCTCTTCCAAAGGGCATTTTAACCGTCTTGTTAAGCTACTGTGACCTGCACGTCTCTACCAAGGGGCATTTAAACCGTCTTGTTAAGCTACTGCGACCTCCACTGCTCTTCCAAGGGGCATTTAATCCGTCTTGTTAAGCTACTGCGAACTGCACGTCTCTTCCATGGGGCATTTAAACCATCTTGTTAAGCTACTGCGAACTGCACGTCTCTTCCAAGGGGTATTTAAACCGACTTGTTAAGCTTCTGCGACCTGCATGTCTCTTCCAAGTTGCATTTAAACTGTCTTGTTAAGCTACTGCGACCTCCACCGATCTGCCAAGGGGCATTTAAACCCACTTGTTAAGCTCCTGCGACCTGCAAGTCTCTTCCAAGGGGCATTTAAGCCGTCTTGTTAAGCTACTGCGACTTGCCCGTCTCTTCCAAGGGGCATTTAAACCGTCTTGTTAAGCTACTGTAACCTCCACCACTTTTCCAAGGGGCATTTAAACCGTCTTGTTAAGCTACTGCGACGTCCACTGCTCTTCCAAGGGGCATTTAATCGGTCTTCTTAAGCTACTGCGAACTTCACGTCTCTTCCAACGGGTATTTAAACCGTCTTGTTAAGCTACTGCGAACTGCACGTCTGTTCCAAGTGGCATTTAAACCGTCTTGTTAAGCTTCTGCGACCTGCAATTCTCTTCCAAGAGGCATTTAAACCGTCTTGTTAAGCTAATGGGACCTGCATGTCTCTTCCAAGGGGCATTTAAACTGTCTTGTTAAGCTACTGCGACCTCCACCGTTCTGCCAAAGGGCATTTAAACCGACTTGTTAAGCTCCTGCAACCTGCACGTCTCTTCCAAGTGGCATTTAAGCCGTCTTGTTAAGCTACTCTGACCTGCACGTTTCTTCCAAGGGGCATTTAAATCGTCATGTTTAGCTACTGCGACCTGCATGTCTCTTGCAAGGGGCATTTAAACCGTCTTGTTAAGCTACTGCGACCTGCACGTCTCTTCCAAGGGGCATTTAAACCGTTTTGTTAAGCTATTGCGACCTGCACGTCTCTTCCAAGGGGCATTTAAAGCGTCTTGTTAAGCTGCTGTGATCTGCATGTCTCTTCCAAAAGGGATTTAAACCATCTTATTAAGCTACTGCGACCTGCACGTCTCTTCCAAGGGGCATTTAAACCGTCTTGTTAAGCTACTGCGACCTGCACGTCTCTTCCAAGGGGCATTTAAACCGTCTTGTTAAGCTACTGCGACCTGCACGTCTCTTCCAAGGGGCATTTAAACCGTCTTTTTAAGCTACTGCGACCTGCACGTCTCTTCCAAGGGGAATTTAAACCGTCTTGTTAAGCTACTGCGACCTGCACGTCTCTTCCAAGGGGCATTTAAACCTTCTTATTAAGCTACTGCGACCTGCACGTCTCTTCCAAGGAGCGTGTAAACCGTCTTGTTAAGCTACTGCGACCACCACCGCTCTTCCAAGGGGCATTTAAACCATCTTGTTAAGCTACTGGGACCTGCACGTCTCTACCAAGGGGCGTTTAAACCATCTTGTTAAGCTTCTGCGACCTGCACGTCTCTTCCAAGGGGCATTTAAAGCGTCTTTTTAAGCTACTGCGACCTCCACCGCTCTTACAAGGGGCTTTTAAACAGTCTTGTTAAGCTACAGAGACCTGCACGTCTCTTCCAAGGGGCATTTAAACCATCTTTTTAAGCTAATGCGACCTGCATTTCTCTTCCAAGGGGCATTTAAACCGTCTTGTTAAGCTACTGCGACCTGCACGCCTCTTCCAAGGGTCATTTAAACCTTCTTATTAAGCTACTGCGTCCTGCATATCTCTTCCAAGTGGCATTTAAACTGTCTTGTTAAGCTACTGCGACGTCCACCGCTCTTCCAAGGGGCATTTAAACCGTCTTGTTAAGCTACTGCGATCTGCACGTCTCTTCCAAGGGGCATTTAAAACCGTCTTGTTAAGCCACTGTAACCTCCACCACTTTTCCAAGGGGCATTTAAACCGTCTTGTTAAGCTACTGCGACCTGCATGTCTCTTCCAAGGGGCATTTAAACAGTCTTGTTAAGCTACTGCGACTTGCAAGTCTCTTCCAAGGGGCATTTAAACCTTCTTGTTTAACTACTGTAACCTCCACCAGTTTTCCAAGGGGCATTTAAACCGTCTTGTTAAGCCACTGCGACCTGCTCTACTCAACCAAAGGGTATTTAAACCGTCTTGTTAAGCTACTGCGACGTGCACGTCTCTTCCAAGGGGCATTTAAACCGTCTTGTTAAGCTTCTGCGACCTCCACCGCTCTTCCAAGGGGCATTTAAACCGACTTGTTAAGCTACTGCGACCTGCACGTCTCTTCCACGGGGCATTTAAACAGTCTTGTTAAGCTACTGCGACCTCTACCGCTCTTCCAAAGGGCATTTTAACCATCTTGTTAAGCTTCTGTGACCTGCACGTCTCTACCAAGGGGCATTTAAACTGTCTTGTTAAGCTACTGCGACCTCCACTGCTTTTCCAAGGGGCATTTAATCCGTCTTGTTAAGCTACTGCGACCTGCACGTCTCTTCCAAGGGGCATTTAAACCGTCTTTTTAAGCTACTGCAAACTGCACGTCTCTTCCAAGGGGCATTTAAACAGTCTTGTTAAGCTTCTGCGACCTGCACGTCTCTACCAAGGGGTCATTTAAACCGTCTTGTTAAGCTACTGCGACCTCCACTGCTCTTCCAAGGGACATTTAATCCGTCTTGTTAAGCTTCTGCGACCTGTACTTCTCTTCCAAGGGGCATTTAAACAGTCTTGTTAAGCTTCTTCGACCTGCACGTCTCCTCCAAGGGGCATTTTAACCGTCTTGTTAAGCTACTGCGACCTGCACGTCTCTTCCATGGGGCATTTAAACCGTCTTGTTAAGCTACTGCGAACTGCACGTCTCTACCAAGGGGCATTTAAACCGTCTTGTTAAGCTTCTGCGACCTGTACTTCTCTTCCAAGGGGCATTTAAACCGTATTGTTAAGCTAATGCGAACTGCATGTCTCTTCCAATGGGCATTTAAACTGTCTTATTTAGCTACTGCGACCTCCACCGCTCTGCCAAGGGGCATTTAAACCGACTTGTTAAGCTCCTGCGACCTGCACGTCTCTTCCAAGGGGCATTTAAGCGGTCTTGTTAAGCTACTGCTACTTGCACGTCTCTTCCAAGGGGCATTTAAACCGTCTTGTTAAGCTACTGTAACCTCCACCAATTTTCCAAGGGGCATTTAAGCCGTCCTGTTAAGGTACTGCGACCTGCTCGTCTCTTCCAGGGGGCATTTAAAAAGCTTTGTTAAGCTACTGCGACCTGCACGTCTCTTCCAAGGGGCATTTAATCCGTCTTGTTAAGCTACGGCGACCTGCACTTCTCTTCCAAGGGGTATTTAAACCGTCTTGTTAAGCTGCTGCGACCTGCATGTCTCTTTCAAGGGGCATTTAAACTGTCTTGTTAAGCTACTGCGACCTGCACGTCTCTTCCAAGGGGCATTTAAACTGTTTTGTTAAGCTACTGCGATCTGCACGTCTTTTCCAAGGGGCATTTAAATCGTCTTGTTAAGCTACTGCGACCTGCACGTCTCTTCCAAGTGGCATTTAAACCAGCTTGTTAAGCTACTGCGACCTGCACGTCTCTTCCAAGGGGCATTTAAACCGTCTTGTTAAGCGACTGCGAACTGCACGTCTCTTCCAAGGGGCATTTAAACAGTCTTGTTAAGCTTCTGCGACCTGCACGTCTCTTCCAAGGGGCATTTTAACCATCTTGTTAAGCTACTGCGACCTTCACTTCTCTTCCAAGGGGCATTTAAACGGTCTTGTTAAGCTACTGCGACGTCCACCGATCTTCCAAGGGGCATTTAAACCGTCTTTTTAAGCTACTGCGACCTCCACCGCTCTTCCAAAGGGCATTTTAACCGTCTTGTTAAGCTACTGTGACCTGCACGTCTCTACCAAGGGGCATTTAAACCGTCTTGTTAAGCTACTGCGAACTGCACGTCTCTTCCAAGGGGTATTTAAACCGACTTGTTAAGCTTCTGCGACCTGCATGTCTCTTCCAAGGGGCATTTAAACTGTCTTGTTAAGCTACTGCGACCTCCACCGCTCTGCCAAGGGGCATTTAAACCGACTTGTTAAGCTCCTGCGAACTGCAAGTCTCTTCCAAGGGGCATTTAAGCCGTCTTGTTAAGCTACTGCGACTTGCCCGTCTCTTCCAAGGGGCATTTAAACCGTCTTGTTAAGCTTCTGTAACCTCCACCACTTTTCCAAGGGGCATTTAAACCGTCTTGTTAAGCTACTGCGACCTCCACTGCTCTTCCAAGGGGCATTTAATCGGTCTTGTTAAGCTACTGCGAACTTCACGTCTCTTCCAACGGGTATTTAAACAGTCTTGTTAAGCTTCTGCGAACTGCACGTCTCTTCCAAGTGGCATTTAAACCGTCTTGTTAAGCTTCTGCGACCTGCAATTCTCTTCCAAGAGGCATTTAAACCGTCTTGTTAAGCTAATGGGACCTGCATGTCTCTTCCAAGGGGCATTTAAACTGTCTTGTTAAGCTACTGCGACCTCCACCGTTCTGCCAAAGGGCATTTAAACCGACTTGTTAAGCTCCTGCAACCTGCACGTCTCTTCCAAGTGGCATTTAAGCCGTCTTGTTAAGCTACTCTGACCTGCACGTTTCTTCCAAGGGGCATTTAAATCGTCATGTTTAGCTACTGCGACCTGCATGTCTCTTGCAAGGGGCATTTAAACCGTCTTGTTAAGCTACTGCGACGTGCACGTCTCTTCCAAGGGGCATTTAAACCGTTTTGTTAAGCTATTGCGACCTGCACGTCTCTTCCAAGGGGCATTTAAAGCGTCTTGTTAAGCTGCTGCGATCTGCATGTCTCTTCCAAAAGGGATTTAAACCGTCTTATTAAGCTACTGCGACCTGCACGTCTCTTCCAAGGGGCATTTAAATCGTCTTGTTAAGCTACTGCGACCTGCACGTCTCTTCCAAGGGTAATTTAAACCGTCTTGTTAAGCTACTGCGACCTGCACGTCTCTTCCAAGGGGCATTTAAACCTTCTTATTAAGCTACTGCGACCTGCACGTCTCTTCCAAGGAGCGTGTAAACCGTCTTGTTAAGCTACTGCGACCACCACCGCTCTTCCAAGGGGCATTTAAACCATCTTGTTAAGCTACTGGGACCTGCACGTCTCTACCAAGGGGCGTTTAAACCATCTTGTTAAGCTTCTGCGACCTGCACGTCTCTTCCAAGGGGCATTTAAACCGTCTTTTTAAGCTACTGCGACCTCCACCGCTCTTACAAATGGCTTTTAAACAGTCTTGTTAAGCTACTGAGACCTGCACGTCTCTTCCAAGGGGCATTTAAACCGTGTTTTTAAGCTAATGCGACCTGCATTTCTCTTCCAAGGGGCATTTAAACCGTCTTGTTAAGCTACTGCGAACTGCACGCCTCTTCCAAGAGTCATTTAAACCTTCTTATTAAGCTACTGCGTCCTGCATGTCTCTTCCAAGTGGCATTTAAACTGTCTTGTTAAGCTACTGCGACGTCCACCGCTCTTCCAAGGGGCATTTAAACCATCTTGTTAAGCTACTGCGACCTGCACGTCTCTTCCAAGGGGCATTTAAAACCGTCTTGTTAAGCTACTGTAACCTCCACCACTTTTCCAAGGGGCATTTAAACCGTATTGTTAAGCTACTGCGACCTGCATGTCTCTTCCAAGGGGCATTTAAACCGTCTTTTTAAGCTACTGCGACCTGCACGTCTCTTCCAAGGGGCATTTAAACAGTCTTGTTAAGCTACTGCGACTTGCAAGTCTCTTCCAAGGGGCATTCAAACCTTCTTGTTTAACTACTGTAACCTCCACCAGTTTTCCAAGGGGCATTTAAACCGTCTTGTTAAGCTACTGCGACCTGCTCTACTCAACCAAAGGGTATTTAAACCGTCTTGTTAAGCTACTGCGACGTGCACGTCTCTTCCAAGGGGCATTTAAACCGTCTTGTTAAGCTACTGCGACTTGCACGTCTCTTCCACGGGGCATTTAAACAGTCTTGTTAAGCTACTGCGACCTCTACCGCTCTTCTAAAGGGCATTTTAACCATCTTGTTAAGCTTCTGTGACGTGCACGTCTCTACCAAGGGGCATTTAAACTGTCTTGTTAAGCTACTGCGACCTCCACTGCTTTTCCAAGGGGCATTTAATCCGTCTTGTTAAGCTACTGCGACCTGCACGTCTCTTCCAAGGGGCATTTAAACCATCTTGTTAAGCCACTGCGAACTGCACGTCTCTTCCAAGGGGCATTTAAACAGTCTTGTTAAGCTTCTGCGACCTGCACGTCTCTACCAAGGGGTCATTTAAACCGTCTTGTTAAGCTACTGCGACCTCCACTGCTCTTCCAAGGGGCATTTAATCCGTCTTGTTAAGCTACTGCGACCTGCACGTCTCTTCCAAGGGGCATTTAAACCGTCTTGTTAAGCTACTGCGAACTGCACGTCTCTTCCAAGGGGCATTTAAACAGTCTTGTTAAGCTTTTGCGACCTGCACGTCTCTTCCAAGGGGCATTTAAACAGTCTTGTTAAGCTACTGCGACCTCCACCGCTCTTCCAAAGGGCATTTTAACCATCTTGTTAAACTTCTGTGACCTGCACGTCTCTACCAAGGGGCATTTAAACAGTCTTGTGAAGCTACTGCGACCACCACTGCTTTTCCAAGGGGCATCTAATCCGTCTTGTTAAGCTACTGCGACCGGCACATCTCTACCAAGGGGCATTTAAACCGTCTTGTTAAGCTACTGCGACCTCCACTGCTTTTCCAAGGGGCATTTAATCCATCTTGTTAAGCTACTGTGACCTGCACGTCTCTTCCAAGGGGCATTTAAACCGTCTTGATAAGCTACTGCGAACTGCACGTCTCTTCCAAGGGGCATTTAAACTGTTTTGTTAAGCTACTGCGACCTGCACGTCTTTTCCAAGGGGCATTTAAACCGTCTTGTTAAGCTACTACGACCTGCACGTCTCTTCCAAGTGGCATTTAAACCAGCTTGTTAAGCTACTGCGACCTGCACGTCTCTTCCAAGTGGCATTTAAACCGTCTTGTTAAGCTTCTGCGACCTGCAATTCTCTTCCAAGAGGCATTTAAACCGTCTTGTTAAGCTAAAGGGACCTGCATGTCTCTTCCAAGGGGCATTTAAACAGTCTTGTTAAGCTACTGCGACCTCCACCGCTCTTCCAAAGGGCATTTTAACCATCTTGTTAAACTTCTGTGACCTGCACGTCTCTACCAAGGGGCATTTAAACAGTCTTGTTAAGCTACTGCGACCACCACTGCTTTTCCAAGGGGCATCTAATCCGTCTTGTTAAGCTACTGCGACCGGCACGTCTCTACCAAGGGGCATTTAAACCGTCTTGATAAGCTACTGCGAACTGCACGTCTCTTCCAAGGGGCATTTAAACTGTTTTGTTAAGCTACTGCGACCTGCACCTCTTTTCCAAGGGGCATTTAAACCGTCGTGTTAAGCTACTGCGACCTGCACGTCTCTTCCAAGTGGCATTTAAACCAGCTTGTTAAGCTACTGCGACCTGCACGTCTCTTCCAAGGGGCATTTAAACCGTCTTGTTAAGCGACTGCCAACTGCACGTCTCTTCCAAGGGGCATTTAAACAGTCTTGTTAAGCTTCTGCGACCTGCACGTCTCTTCCAAGGGGCATTTTAACCATCTTGTTAAGCTACTGCGACCTTCACTTCTCTTCCAAGGGGCATTTAAACGGTCTTGTTTAGCTACTGCGACGTCCACCGATCTTCCAAGGGGCATTTAAACCGTCTTTTTAAGCTACTGCGACCTCCACCGCTCTTCCAAAGGGCATTTTAACCGTCTTGTTAAGCTACTGTGACCTGCACGTCTCTACCAAGGGGCATTTAAACCGTCTTGTTAAGCTACTGCGACCTCCACTGCTCTTCCAAGGGGCATTTAATCCGTCTTGTTAAGCTACTGCGAACTGCACGTCTCTTCCATGGGGCATTTAAACCATCTTGTTAAGCTACTGCGAACTGCACGTCTCTTCCAAGGGGTATTTAAACCGACTTGTTAAGCTTCTGCGACCTGCATGTCTCTTCCAAGTTGCATTTAAACTGTCTTGTTAAGCTACTGCGACCTCCACCGATCTGCCAAGGGGCATTTAAACCCACTTGTTAAGCTCCTGCGACCTGCAAGTCTCTTCCAAGGGGCATTTAAGCCGTCTTGTTAAGCTACTGCGACTTGCCCGTCTCTTCCAAGGGGCATTTAAACCGTCTTGTTAAGCTACTGTAACCTCCACCACTTTTCCAAGGGGCATTTAAACCGTCTTGTTAAGCTACTGCGACGTCCACTGCTCTTCCAAGGGGCATTTAATCGGTCTTCTTAAGCTACTGCGAACTTCACGTCTCTTCCAACGGGTATTTAAACCGTCTTGTTAAGCTACTGCGAACTGCACGTCTGTTCCAAGTGGCATTTAAACCGTCTTGTTAAGCTTCTGCGACCTGCAATTCTCTTCCAAGAGGCATTTAAACCGTCTTGTTAAGCTAATGGGACCTGCATGTCTCTTCCAAGGGGCATTTAAACTGTCTTGTTAAGCTACTGCGACCTCCACCGTTCTGCCAAAGGGCATTTAAACCGACTTGTTAAGCTCCTGCAACCTGCACGTCTCTTCCAAGTGGCATTTAAGCCGTCTTGTTAAGCTACTCTGACCTGCACGTTTCTTCCAAGGGGCATTTAAATCGTCATGTTTAGCTACTGCGACCTGCATGTCTCTTGCAAGGGGCATTTAAACCGTCTTGTTAAGCTACTGCGACCTGCACGTCTCTTCCAAGGGGCATTTAAACCGTTTTGTTAAGCTATTGCGACCTGCACGTCTCTTCCAAGGGGCATTTAAAGCGTCTTGTTAAGCTGCTGTGATCTGCATGTCTCTTCCAAAAGGGATTTAAACCATCTTATTAAGCTACTGCGACCTGCACGTCTCTTCCAAGGGGCATTTAAACCGTCTTGTTAAGCTACTGCGACCTGCACGTCTCTTCCAAGGGGCATTTAAACCGTCTTGTTAAGCTACTGCGACCTGCACGTCTCTTCCAAGGGGCATTTAAACCGTCTTTTTAAGCTACTGCGACCTGCACGTCTCTTCCAAGGGGAATTTAAACCGTCTTGTTAAGCTACTGCGACCTGCACGTCTCTTCCAAGGGGCATTTAAACCTTCTTATTAAGCTACTGCGACCTGCACGTCTCTTCCAAGGAGCGTGTAAACCGTCTTGTTAAGCTACTGCGACCACCACCGCTCTTCCAAGGGGCATTTAAACCATCTTGTTAAGCTACTGGGACCTGCACGTCTCTACCAAGGGGCGTTTAAACCATCTTGTTAAGCTTCTGCGACCTGCACGTCTCTTCCAAGGGGCATTTAAAGCGTCTTTTTAAGCTACTGCGACCTCCACCGCTCTTACAAGGGGCTTTTAAACAGTCTTGTTAAGCTACAGAGACCTGCACGTCTCTTCCAAGGGGCATTTAAACCATCTTTTTAAGCTAATGCGACCTGCATTTCTCTTCCAAGGGGCATTTAAACCGTCTTGTTAAGCTACTGCGACCTGCACGCCTCTTCCAAGGGTCATTTAAACCTTCTTATTAAGCTACTGCGTCCTGCATATCTCTTCCAAGTGGCATTTAAACTGTCTTGTTAAGCTACTGCGACGTCCACCGCTCTTCCAAGGGGCATTTAAACCGTCTTGTTAAGCTACTGCGATCTGCACGTCTCTTCCAAGGGGCATTTAAAACCGTCTTGTTAAGCCACTGTAACCTCCACCACTTTTCCAAGGGGCATTTAAACCGTCTTGTTAAGCTACTGCGACCTGCATGTCTCTTCCAAGGGGCATTTAAACAGTCTTGTTAAGCTACTGCGACTTGCAAGTCTCTTCCAAGGGGCATTTAAACCTTCTTGTTTAACTACTGTAACCTCCACCAGTTTTCCAAGGGGCATTTAAACCGTCTTGTTAAGCCACTGCGACCTGCTCTACTCAACCAAAGGGTATTTAAACCGTCTTGTTAAGCTACTGCGACGTGCACGTCTCTTCCAAGGGGCATTTAAACCGTCTTGTTAAGCTTCTGCGACCTCCACCGCTCTTCCAAGGGGCATTTAAACCGACTTGTTAAGCTACTGCGACCTGCACGTCTCTTCCACGGGGCATTTAAACAGTCTTGTTAAGCTACTGCGACCTCTACCGCTCTTCCAAAGGGCATTTTAACCATCTTGTTAAGCTTCTGTGACCTGCACGTCTCTACCAAGGGGCATTTAAACTGTCTTGTTAAGCTACTGCGACCTCCACTGCTTTTCCAAGGGGCATTTAATCCGTCTTGTTAAGCTACTGCGACCTGCACGTCTCTTCCAAGGGGCATTTAAACCGTCTTTTTAAGCTACTGCAAACTGCACGTCTCTTCCAAGGGGCATTTAAACAGTCTTGTTAAGCTTCTGCGACCTGCACGTCTCTACCAAGGGGTCATTTAAACCGTCTTGTTAAGCTACTGCGACCTCCACTGCTCTTCCAAGGGACATTTAATCCGTCTTGTTAAGCTTCTGCGACCTGTACTTCTCTTCCAAGGGGCATTTAAACAGTCTTGTTAAGCTTCTTCGACCTGCACGTCTCCTCCAAGGGGCATTTTAACCGTCTTGTTAAGCTACTGCGACCTGCACGTCTCTTCCATGGGGCATTTAAACCGTCTTGTTAAGCTACTGCGAACTGCACGTCTCTACCAAGGGGCATTTAAACCGTCTTGTTAAGCTTCTGCGACCTGTACTTCTCTTCCAAGGGGCATTTAAACCGTATTGTTAAGCTAATGCGAACTGCATGTCTCTTCCAATGGGCATTTAAACTGTCTTATTTAGCTACTGCGACCTCCACCGCTCTGCCAAGGGGCATTTAAACCGACTTGTTAAGCTCCTGCGACCTGCACGTCTCTTCCAAGGGGCATTTAAGCGGTCTTGTTAAGCTACTGCTACTTGCACGTCTCTTCCAAGGGGCATTTAAACCGTCTTGTTAAGCTACTGTAACCTCCACCAATTTTCCAAGGGGCATTTAAGCCGTCCTGTTAAGGTACTGCGACCTGCTCGTCTCTTCCAGGGGGCATTTAAAAAGCTTTGTTAAGCTACTGCGACCTGCACGTCTCTTCCAAGGGGCATTTAATCCGTCTTGTTAAGCTACGGCGACCTGCACTTCTCTTCCAAGGGGTATTTAAACCGTCTTGTTAAGCTGCTGCGACCTGCATGTCTCTTTCAAGGGGCATTTAAACTGTCTTGTTAAGCTACTGCGACCTGCACGTCTCTTCCAAGGGGCATTTAAACTGTTTTGTTAAGCTACTGCGATCTGCACGTCTTTTCCAAGGGGCATTTAAATCGTCTTGTTAAGCTACTGCGACCTGCACGTCTCTTCCAAGTGGCATTTAAACCAGCTTGTTAAGCTACTGCGACCTGCACGTCTCTTCCAAGGGGCATTTAAACCGTCTTGTTAAGCGACTGCGAACTGCACGTCTCTTCCAAGGGGCATTTAAACAGTCTTGTTAAGCTTCTGCGACCTGCACGTCTCTTCCAAGGGGCATTTTAACCATCTTGTTAAGCTACTGCGACCTTCACTTCTCTTCCAAGGGGCATTTAAACGGTCTTGTTAAGCTACTGCGACGTCCACCGATCTTCCAAGGGGCATTTAAACCGTCTTTTTAAGCTACTGCGACCTCCACCGCTCTTCCAAAGGGCATTTTAACCGTCTTGTTAAGCTACTGTGACCTGCACGTCTCTACCAAGGGGCATTTAAACCGTCTTGTTAAGCTACTGCGAACTGCACGTCTCTTCCAAGGGGTATTTAAACCGACTTGTTAAGCTTCTGCGACCTGCATGTCTCTTCCAAGGGGCATTTAAACTGTCTTGTTAAGCTACTGCGACCTCCACCGCTCTGCCAAGGGGCATTTAAACCGACTTGTTAAGCTCCTGCGAACTGCAAGTCTCTTCCAAGGGGCATTTAAGCCGTCTTGTTAAGCTACTGCGACTTGCCCGTCTCTTCCAAGGGGCATTTAAACCGTCTTGTTAAGCTTCTGTAACCTCCACCACTTTTCCAAGGGGCATTTAAACCGTCTTGTTAAGCTACTGCGACCTCCACTGCTCTTCCAAGGGGCATTTAATCGGTCTTGTTAAGCTACTGCGAACTTCACGTCTCTTCCAACGGGTATTTAAACAGTCTTGTTAAGCTTCTGCGAACTGCACGTCTCTTCCAAGTGGCATTTAAACCGTCTTGTTAAGCTTCTGCGACCTGCAATTCTCTTCCAAGAGGCATTTAAACCGTCTTGTTAAGCTAATGGGACCTGCATGTCTCTTCCAAGGGGCATTTAAACTGTCTTGTTAAGCTACTGCGACCTCCACCGTTCTGCCAAAGGGCATTTAAACCGACTTGTTAAGCTCCTGCAACCTGCACGTCTCTTCCAAGTGGCATTTAAGCCGTCTTGTTAAGCTACTCTGACCTGCACGTTTCTTCCAAGGGGCATTTAAATCGTCATGTTTAGCTACTGCGACCTGCATGTCTCTTGCAAGGGGCATTTAAACCGTCTTGTTAAGCTACTGCGACGTGCACGTCTCTTCCAAGGGGCATTTAAACCGTTTTGTTAAGCTATTGCGACCTGCACGTCTCTTCCAAGGGGCATTTAAAGCGTCTTGTTAAGCTGCTGCGATCTGCATGTCTCTTCCAAAAGGGATTTAAACCGTCTTATTAAGCTACTGCGACCTGCACGTCTCTTCCAAGGGGCATTTAAATCGTCTTGTTAAGCTACTGCGACCTGCACGTCTCTTCCAAGGGTAATTTAAACCGTCTTGTTAAGCTACTGCGACCTGCACGTCTCTTCCAAGGGGCATTTAAACCTTCTTATTAAGCTACTGCGACCTGCACGTCTCTTCCAAGGAGCGTGTAAACCGTCTTGTTAAGCTACTGCGACCACCACCGCTCTTCCAAGGGGCATTTAAACCATCTTGTTAAGCTACTGGGACCTGCACGTCTCTACCAAGGGGCGTTTAAACCATCTTGTTAAGCTTCTGCGACCTGCACGTCTCTTCCAAGGGGCATTTAAACCGTCTTTTTAAGCTACTGCGACCTCCACCGCTCTTACAAATGGCTTTTAAACAGTCTTGTTAAGCTACTGAGACCTGCACGTCTCTTCCAAGGGGCATTTAAACCGTGTTTTTAAGCTAATGCGACCTGCATTTCTCTTCCAAGGGGCATTTAAACCGTCTTGTTAAGCTACTGCGAACTGCACGCCTCTTCCAAGAGTCATTTAAACCTTCTTATTAAGCTACTGCGTCCTGCATGTCTCTTCCAAGTGGCATTTAAACTGTCTTGTTAAGCTACTGCGACGTCCACCGCTCTTCCAAGGGGCATTTAAACCATCTTGTTAAGCTACTGCGACCTGCACGTCTCTTCCAAGGGGCATTTAAAACCGTCTTGTTAAGCTACTGTAACCTCCACCACTTTTCCAAGGGGCATTTAAACCGTATTGTTAAGCTACTGCGACCTGCATGTCTCTTCCAAGGGGCATTTAAACCGTCTTTTTAAGCTACTGCGACCTGCACGTCTCTTCCAAGGGGCATTTAAACAGTCTTGTTAAGCTACTGCGACTTGCAAGTCTCTTCCAAGGGGCATTCAAACCTTCTTGTTTAACTACTGTAACCTCCACCAGTTTTCCAAGGGGCATTTAAACCGTCTTGTTAAGCTACTGCGACCTGCTCTACTCAACCAAAGGGTATTTAAACCGTCTTGTTAAGCTACTGCGACGTGCACGTCTCTTCCAAGGGGCATTTAAACCGTCTTGTTAAGCTACTGCGACTTGCACGTCTCTTCCACGGGGCATTTAAACAGTCTTGTTAAGCTACTGCGACCTCTACCGCTCTTCTAAAGGGCATTTTAACCATCTTGTTAAGCTTCTGTGACGTGCACGTCTCTACCAAGGGGCATTTAAACTGTCTTGTTAAGCTACTGCGACCTCCACTGCTTTTCCAAGGGGCATTTAATCCGTCTTGTTAAGCTACTGCGACCTGCACGTCTCTTCCAAGGGGCATTTAAACCATCTTGTTAAGCCACTGCGAACTGCACGTCTCTTCCAAGGGGCATTTAAACAGTCTTGTTAAGCTTCTGCGACCTGCACGTCTCTACCAAGGGGTCATTTAAACCGTCTTGTTAAGCTACTGCGACCTCCACTGCTCTTCCAAGGGGCATTTAATCCGTCTTGTTAAGCTACTGCGACCTGCACGTCTCTTCCAAGGGGCATTTAAACCGTCTTGTTAAGCTACTGCGAACTGCACGTCTCTTCCAAGGGGCATTTAAACAGTCTTGTTAAGCTTTTGCGACCTGCACGTCTCTTCCAAGGGGCATTTAAACAGTCTTGTTAAGCTACTGCGACCTCCACCGCTCTTCCAAAGGGCATTTTAACCATCTTGTTAAACTTCTGTGACCTGCACGTCTCTACCAAGGGGCATTTAAACAGTCTTGTGAAGCTACTGCGACCACCACTGCTTTTCCAAGGGGCATCTAATCCGTCTTGTTAAGCTACTGCGACCGGCACATCTCTACCAAGGGGCATTTAAACCGTCTTGTTAAGCTACTGCGACCTCCACTGCTTTTCCAAGGGGCATTTAATCCATCTTGTTAAGCTACTGTGACCTGCACGTCTCTTCCAAGGGGCATTTAAACCGTCTTGATAAGCTACTGCGAACTGCACGTCTCTTCCAAGGGGCATTTAAACTGTTTTGTTAAGCTACTGCGACCTGCACGTCTTTTCCAAGGGGCATTTAAACCGTCTTGTTAAGCTACTACGACCTGCACGTCTCTTCCAAGTGGCATTTAAACCAGCTTGTTAAGCTACTGCGACCTGCACGTCTCTTCCAAGGGGCATTTAAACCGTCTTGTTAAGCTTCTGCGACCTGCACGTCTCTTCCAAGGGGCATTTTAACCATCTTGTTAAGCTACTGCGACCTTCACTTCTCTTCCAAGGGGCATTTAAACGGTCTTGTTAAGCTACTGCGACCTCCACCGGTCTTCCAAGGGGCATTTAAACCGTCTTTTTAAGCTACTGCGACCTCCACCGCTCTTCCAAAGGGCATTTTAACCGTCTTGTTAAGCTACTGTGACCTGCACGTCTCTACCAAGGGGCATTTAAACCGTCTTGTTAAGCTACTGCGACCTCCACTGCTCTTCCAAGGGGCATTTAATCCGTCTTGTTAAGCTACTGCGAACTGCACGTCTCTTCCAAGGGGTATTTAAACCGACTTGTTAAGCTTCTGCGACCTGCATGTCTCTTCCAAGGGGCATTTAAACTGTCTTGTTAAGCTACTGCGACCTCCACCGCTCTGCCAAGGGGCATTTAAAATTACTTGTTAAGCTCCTGCGACCTGCAAGTCTCTTCCAAGGGGCATTTAAGCCGTCTTGTTAAGCTACTGCGACTTACCCGTCTCTTCCAAGGGGCATTTAAACCGTCTTGTTAAGCTACTGTAACCTCCACCACTTTTCCAAGGGGCATTTAAACCGTCTTGTTAAGCTACTGCGACCTCCACTGCTCTTCCAAGGGGCATTTAATCGGTCTTGTTAAGCTACTGCGAACTGCACGTCTCTTCCAAGTGGCATTTAAACCGTCTTGTTAAGCTTCTGCGACCTGCAATTCTCTTCCAAGAGGCATTTAAACCGTCTTGTTAAGCTAATGGGACCTGCATGTCTCTTCCAAGGGGCATTTAAACTGTCTTGTTAAGCTACTGCGACCTCCACCGTTCTGCCAAAGGGCATTTAAACCGAATTGTTAAGCTCCTGCAACCTGCACGTCTCTTCCAAGTGGCATTTAAGCCGTCTTGTTAAGCTACTCTGACCTGCACGTTTCTTCCAAGGGGCATTTAAATCGTCATGTTTAGCTACTGCGACCTGCATGTCTCTTGCAAGGGGCATTTAAACCGTCTTGTTAAGCTACTGTAACCTCCACCACGTTTCCAAGGGGCATTTAAACCGTCTTGTTAAGCTACTGCGACCTCCACTGCTCTTCCAAGGGGCATTTAATCGGTCTTGTTAAGCTACTGCGAACTGCACGTCTCTTCCAAGTGGCATTTAAACCGTCTTGTTAAGCTTCTGCGACCTGCAATTCTCTTCCAAGAGGCATTTAAACCGTCTTGTTAAGCTAATGGGACCTGCATGTCTCTTCCAAGGGGCATTTAAACTGTCTTGTTAAGCTACTGCGACCTCCACCGTTCTGCCAAAGGGCATTTAAACCGACTTGTTAAGCTCCTGCAACCTGCACGTCTCTTCCAAGTGGCATTTAAGCCGTCTTGTTAAGCTACTCTGACCTGCACGTTTCTTCCAAGGGGCATTTAAATCGTCATGTTTAGCTACTGCGACCTGCATGTCTCTTGCAAGGGGCATTTAAACCGTCTTGTTAAGCTACTGCGACCTGCACGTCTCTTCCAAGGGGCATTTAAACCGTTTTGTTAAGCTATTGCGACCTGCACGTCTCTTCCAAGGGGCATTTAAAGCGTCTTGTTAAGCTGCTGCGATCTGCATGTCTCTTCCAAAAGGGATTTAAACCGTCTTATTAAGCTACTGCGACCTGCACGTCTCTTCCAAGGGGAATTTAAATCGTCTTGTTAAGCTACTGCGACCTGCACGTCTCTTCCAAGGGGAATTTAAACCGTCTTGTTAAGCTACTGCGACCTGCACGTCTCTTCCAAGGGGCATTTAAACCTTCTTATTAAGCTACTGCGACCTGCACGTCTCTTCCAAGGAGCGTGTAAACCGTCTTGTTAAGCTACTGCGACCACCACCGCTCTTCCAAGGGGCATTTAAACCATCTTGTTAAGCTACTGGGACCTGCACGTCTCTACCAAGGGGCGTTTAAACCATCTTGTTAAGCTTCTGCGACCTGCACGTCTCTTCCAAGGGGCATTTAAACCGTCTTTTTAAGCTACTGCGACCTCCACCGCTCTTACAAGGGGCTTTTAAACAGTCTTGTTAAGCTACTGAGACCTGCACGTCTCTTCCAAGGGGCATTTAAACCGTCTTTTTAAGCTAATGCGACCTGCATTTCTCTTCCAAGGGGCATTTAAACCGTCTTGTTAAGCTACTGCGACCTGCACGCCTCTTCCAAGGGTCATTTAAACCTTCTTATTAAGCTACTGCGTCCTGCATGTCTCTTCCATGTGGCATTTAAACTGTCTTGTTAAGCTACTGCGACGTCCACCGCTCTTCCAAGGGGCATTTAAACCGTCTTGTTAAGCTACTGCGACCTGCACGTCTCTTCCAAGGGGCATTTAAAACCGTCTTGTTAAGCTACTGTAACCTCCACCACTTTTCCAAGGGGCATTTAAACCTTCTTGTTAAGCTACTGCGACCTGCATGTCTCTTCCAAGGGGCATTTAAACCGTCTTTTTAAGCTACTGCGACCTGCACGTCTCTTCCAAGGGGCATTTAAACAGTCTTGTTAAGCTACTGCGACTTGCAAGTCTCTTCCAAGGGGCATTTAAACCTTCTTGTTTAACTACTGTAACCTCCACCAGTTTTCCAAGGGGCATTTAAACCGTCTTGTTAAGCTACTGCGACCTGCTCTACTCAACCAAAGGGTATTTAAACCGTCTTGTTAAGCTACTGCGACGTGCACGTCTCTTCCAAGGGGCATTTAAACCGTCTTGTTAAGCTACTGCGACTTGCACGTCTCTTCCACGGGGCATTTAAACAGTCTTGTTAAGCTACTGCGACCTCTACCGCTCTTCTAAAGGGCATTTTAACCATCTTGTTAAGCTTCTGTGACCTGCACGTCTCTACCAAGGGGCATTTAAACTGTCTTGTTAAGCTACTGCGACCTCCACTGCTTTTCCAAGGGGCATTTAATCCATCTTGTTAAGCTACTGCGACCTGCACGTCTCTTCCAAGGGGTATTTAAACCGTCTTGTTAAGCTACTGCGAACTGCACGTCTCTTCCAAGGGGCATTTAAACAGTCTTGTTAAGCTTTTGCGACCTGCACGTCTCTTCCAAGGGGCATATAAACAGTCTTGTTAAGCTACTGCGACCTCCACCGCTCTTCCAAAGGGCATTTTAACCATCTTGTTAAACTTCTGTGACCTGCACGTCTCTACCAAGGGGCATTTAAACAGTCTTGTTAAGCTACTGCGACCACCACTGCTTTTCCAAGGGGCATCTAATCCGTCTTGTTAAGCTACTGCGATCGGCACATCTCTACCAAGGGGCATTTAAACCGTCTTGTTAAGCTACTGCGACCTCCACTGCTTTTCCAAGGGGCATTTAATCCATCTTGTTAAGCTACTGTGACCTGCACGTCTCTTCCAAGGGGCATTTAAACTGTCTTGATAAGCTACTGCGAACTGCACGTCTCTTCCAAGGGGCATTTAAACTGTTTTGTTAAGCTACTGCGACCTGCACGTCTTTTCCAAGGGGCATTTAAACCGTCTTGTTAAGCTACTGCGACCTGCACGTCTCTTCCAAGTGGCATTTAAACCAGTTTGTTAAGCTACTGCGACCTGCACGTCTCTTCCAAGGGGCATTTAAACCGTCTTGTTAAGCTTCTGCAACCTGCACGTCTCTTCCAAGGAGCGTGTAAACCGTCTTGTTAAGCTACTGCGACCACCACCGCTCTTCCAAGGGGCATTTAAACCATCTTGTTAAGCTACTGGGACCTGCACGTCTCTACCAAGGGGCGTTTAAACCATCTTGTTAAGCTTCTGCGACCTGCACGTCTCTTCCAAGGGGCATTTAAACAGTCTTGTTAAGCTACTGCGACCTCCACCGCTCTTCCAAAGGGCATTTTAACCATCTTGTTAAACTTCTGTGACCTGCACGTCTCTACCAAGGGGCATTTAAACAGTCTTGTGAAGCTACTGCGACCACCACTGCTTTTCCAAGGGGCATCTAATCCGTCTTGTTAAGCTACTGCGACCGGCACATCTCTACCAAGGGGCATTTAAACCGTCTTGTTAAGCTACTGCGACCTCCACTGCTTTTCCAAGGGGCATTTAATCCATCTTGTTAAGCTACTGTGACCTGCACGTCTCTTCCAAGGGGCATTTAAACCGTCTTGATAAGCTACTGCGAACTGCACGTCTCTTCCAAGGGGCATTTAAACTGTTTTGTTAAGCTACTGCGACCTGCACGTCTTTTCCAAGGGGCATTTAAACCGTCTTGTTAAGCTACTACGACCTGCACGTCTCTTCCAAGTGGCATTTAAACCAGCTTGTTAAGCTACTGCGACCTGCACGTCTCTTCCAAGGGGCATTTAAACCGTCTTGTTAAGCTTCTGCGACCTGCACGTCTCTTCCAAGGGGCATTTTAACCATCTTGTTAAGCTACTGCGACCTTCACTTCTCTTCCAAGGGGCATTTAAACGGTCTTGTTAAGCTACTGCGACCTCCACCGGTCTTCCAAGGGGCATTTAAACCGTCTTTTTAAGCTACTGCGACCTCCACCGCTCTTCCAAAGGGCATTTTAACCGTCTTGTTAAGCTACTGTGACCTGCACGTCTCTACCAAGGGGCATTTAAACCGTCTTGTTAAGCTACTGCGACCTCCACTGCTCTTCCAAGGGGCATTTAATCCGTCTTGTTAAGCTACTGCGAACTGCACGTCTCTTCCAAGGGGTATTTAAACCGACTTGTTAAGCTTCTGCGACCTGCATGTCTCTTCCAAGGGGCATTTAAACTGTCTTGTTAAGCTACTGCGACCTCCACCGCTCTGCCAAGGGGCATTTAAAATTACTTGTTAAGCTCCTGCGACCTGCAAGTCTCTTCCAAGGGGCATTTAAGCCGTCTTGTTAAGCTACTGCGACTTACCCGTCTCTTCCAAGGGGCATTTAAACCGTCTTGTTAAGCTACTGTAACCTCCACCACTTTTCCAAGGGGCATTTAAACCGTCTTGTTAAGCTACTGCGACCTCCACTGCTCTTCCAAGGGGCATTTAATCGGTCTTGTTAAGCTACTGCGAACTGCACGTCTCTTCCAAGTGGCATTTAAACCGTCTTGTTAAGCTTCTGCGACCTGCAATTCTCTTCCAAGAGGCATTTAAACCGTCTTGTTAAGCTAATGGGACCTGCATGTCTCTTCCAAGGGGCATTTAAACTGTCTTGTTAAGCTACTGCGACCTCCACCGTTCTGCCAAAGGGCATTTAAACCGAATTGTTAAGCTCCTGCAACCTGCACGTCTCTTCCAAGTGGCATTTAAGCCGTCTTGTTAAGCTACTCTGACCTGCACGTTTCTTCCAAGGGGCATTTAAATCGTCATGTTTAGCTACTGCGACCTGCATGTCTCTTGCAAGGGGCATTTAAACCG
Source organism: Phyllobates terribilis (assembly GCF_046119375.1). NCBI lineage: Eukaryota > Metazoa > Chordata > Amphibia > Anura > Dendrobatidae > Phyllobates > Phyllobates terribilis. The sequence goes on along the minus strand of NW_027362921.1, from coordinate 3,349,860 downwards.
TCTTGTTAAGCTACTTTAACCTCCACCACTTTTCCAAGGGGCATTTAAACCGTCTTGTTAAGCTACTGCGACCTCCACTGCTCTTCCAAGGGGCATTTAATCGGTCTTGTTAAGCTACTGCGAACTGCACGTCTCTTCCAAGTGGCATTTAAACCGTCTTGTTAAGCTTCTGCGACCTGCAATTCTCTTCCAAGAGGCATTTAAACCGTCTTGTTAAGCTAATGGGACCTGCATGTCTCTTCCAAGGGGCATTTAAACTGTCTTGTTAAGCTACTGCGACCTCCACCGTTCTGCCAAAGGGCATTTAAACCGACTTGTTAAGCTCCTGCAACCTGCACGTCTCTTCCAAGTGGCATTTAAGCCGTCTTGTTAAGCTACTCTGACCTGCACGTTTCTTCCAAGGGGCATTTAAATCGTCATGTTTAGCTACTGCGACCTGCATGTCTCTTGCAAGGGGCATTTAAACCGTCTTGTTAAGCTACTGCGACCTGCACGTCTCTTCCAAGGGGCATTTAAACCGTTTTGTTAAGCTATTGCGACCTGCACGTCTCTTCCAAGGGGCATTTAAAGCGTCTTGTTAAGCTGCTGCGATCTGCATGTCTCTTCCAAAAGGGATTTAAACCGTCTTATTAAGCTACTGCGACCTGCACGTCTCTTCCAAGGGGAATTTAAATCGTCTTGTTAAGCTACTGCGACCTGCACGTCTCTTCCAAGGGGAATTTAAACCGTCTTGTTAAGCTACTGCGACCTGCACGTCTCTTCCAAGGGGCATTTAAACCTTCTTATTAAGCTACTGCGACCTGCACGTCTCTTCCAAGGAGCGTGTAAACCGTCTTGTTAAGCTACTGCGACCACCACCGCTCTTCCAAGGGGCATTTAAACCATCTTGTTAAGCTACTGGGACCTGCACGTCTCTACCAAGGGGCGTTTAAACCATCTTGTTAAGCTTCTGCGACCTGCACGTCTCTTCCAAGGGGCATTTAAACCGTCTTTTTAAGCTACTGCGACCTCCACCGCTCTTACAAGGGGCTTTTAAACAGTCTTGTTAAGCTACTGAGACCTGCACGTCTCTTCCAAGGGGCATTTAAACCGTCTTTTTAAGCTAATGCGACCTGCATTTCTCTTCCAAGGGGCATTTAAACCGTCTTGTTAAGCTACTGCGACCTGCACGCCTCTTCCAAGGGTCATTTAAACCTTCTTATTAAGCTACTGCGTCCTGCATGTCTCTTCCATGTGGCATTTAAACTGTCTTGTTAAGCTACTGCGACGTCCACCGCTCTTCCAAGGGGCATTTAAACCGTCTTGTTAAGCTACTGCGACCTGCACGTCTCTTCCAAGGGGCATTTAAAACCGTCTTGTTAAGCTACTGTAACCTCCACCACTTTTCCAAGGGGCATTTAAACCTTCTTGTTAAGCTACTGCGACCTGCATGTCTCTTCCAAGGGGCATTTAAACCGTCTTTTTAAGCTACTGCGACCTGCACGTCTCTTCCAAGGGGCATTTAAACAGTCTTGTTAAGCTACTGCGACTTGCAAGTCTCTTCCAAGGGGCATTTAAACCTTCTTGTTTAACTACTGTAACCTCCACCAGTTTTCCAAGGGGCATTTAAACCGTCTTGTTAAGCTACTGCGACCTGCTCTACTCAACCAAAGGGTATTTAAACCGTCTTGTTAAGCTACTGCGACGTGCACGTCTCTACCAAGGGGCATTTAAACCGTCTTGTTAAGCTACTGCGACTTGCACGTCTCTTCCACGGGGCATTTAAACAGTCTTGTTAAGCTACTGCGACCTCTACCGCTCTTCTAAAGGGCATTTTAACCATCTTGTTAAGCTTCTGTGACCTGCACGTCTCTACCAAGGGGCATTTAAACTGTCTTGTTAAGCTACTGCGACCTCCACTGCTTTTCCAAGGGGCATTTAATCCATCTTGTTAAGCTACTGCGACCTGCACGTCTCTTCCAAGGGGTATTTAAACCGTCTTGTTAAGCTACTGCGAACTGCACGTCTCTTCCAAGGGGCATTTAAACAGTCTTGTTAAGCTTTTGCGACCTGCACGTCTCTTCCAAGGGGCATATAAACAGTCTTGTTAAGCTACTGCGACCTCCACCGCTCTTCCAAAGGGCATTTTAACCATCTTGTTAAACTTCTGTGACCTGCACGTCTCTACCAAGGGGCATTTAAACAGTCTTGTTAAGCTACTGCGACCACCACTGCTTTTCCAAGGGGCATCTAATCCGTCTTGTTAAGCTACTGCGATCGGCACATCTCTACCAAGGGGCATTTAAACCGTCTTGTTAAGCTACTGCGACCTCCACTGCTTTTCCAAGGGGCATTTAATCCATCTTGTTAAGCTACTGTGACCTGCACGTCTCTTCCAAGGGGCATTTAAACTGTCTTGATAAGCTACTGCGAACTGCACGTCTCTTCCAAGGGGCATTTAAACTGTTTTGTTAAGCTACTGCGACCTGCACGTCTTTTCCAAGGGGCATTTAAACCGTCTTGTTAAGCTACTGCGACCTGCACGTCTCTTCCAAGTGGCATTTAAACCAGTTTGTTAAGCTACTGCGACCTGCACGTCTCTTCCAAGGGGCATTTAAACCGTCTTGTTAAGCTTCTGCAACCTGCACGTCTCTTCCAAGGAGCGTGTAAACCGTCTTGTTAAGCTACTGCGACCACCACCGCTCTTCCAAGGGGCATTTAAACCATCTTGTTAAGCTACTGGGACCTGCACGTCTCTACCAAGGGGCGTTTAAACCATCTTGTTAAGCTTCTGCGACCTGCACGTCTCTTCCAAGGGGCATTTAAACCGTCTTTTTAAGCTACTGCGACCTCCACCGCTCTTACAAGGGGCTTTTAAACAGTCTTGTTAAGCTACTGAGACCTGCACGTCTCTTCCAAGGGGCATTTAAACCGTCTTTTTAAGCTAATGCGACCTGCATTTCTCTTCCAAGGGGCATTTAAACCGTCTTGTTAAGCTACTGCGACCTGCACGCCTCTTCCAAGGGTCATTTAAACCTTCTTATTAAGCTACTTCGTCCTGCATGTCTCTTCCATGTGGCATTTAAACTGTCTTGTTAAGCTACTGCGACGTCCACCGCTCTTCCAAGGGGCATTTAAACCGTCTTGTTAAGCTACTGCGACCTGCACGTCTCTTCCAAGGGGCATTTAAAACCGTCTTGTTAAGCTACTGTAACCTCCACCACTTTTCCAAGGGGCATTTAAACCGTCTTGTTAAGCTACTGCGACCTGCATGTCTCTTCCAAGGGGCATTTAAACCGTCTTTTTAAGCTACTGCGACCTGCACGTCTCTTCCAAGGGGCATTTAAACAGTCTTGTTAAGCTACTGCGACTTGCAAGTCTCTTCCAAGGGGCATTTAAACCTTCTTGTTTAACTACTGTAACCTCCACCAGTTTTCCAAGGGGCATTTAAACCGTCTTGTTAAGCTACTGCGACCTGCTCTACTCAACCAAAGGGTATTTAAACCGTCTTGTTAAGCTACTGCGACGTGCACGTCTCTTCCAAGGGGCATTTAAACCGTCTTGTTAAGCTACTGCGACTTGCACGTCTCTTCCACGGGGCATTTAAACAGTCTTGTTAAGCTACTGCGACCTCTACCGCTCTTCTAAAGGGCATTTTAACCATCTTGTTAAGCTTCTGTGACCTGCACGTCTCTACCAAGGGGCATTTAAACTGTCTTGTTAAGCTACTGCGACCTCCACTGCTTTTCCAAGGGGCATTTAATCCATCTTGTTAAGCTACTGCGACCTGCACGTCTCTTCCAAGGGGTATTTAAACCGTCTTGTTAAGCTACTGCGAACTGCACGTCTCTTCCAAGGGGCATTTAAACAGTCTTGTTAAGCTTTTGCGACCTGCACGTCTCTTCCAAGGGGCATTTAAACAGTCTTGTTAAGCTACTGCGACCTCCACCGCTCTTCCAAAGGGCATTTTAACCATCTTGTTAAACTTCTGTGACCTGCACGTCTCTACCAAGGGGCATTTAAACAGTCTTGTTAAGCTACTGCGACCACCACTGCTTTTCCAAGGGGCATCTAATCCGTCTTGTTAAGCTACTGCGACCGGCACATCTCTACCAAGGGGCATTTAAACCGTCTTGTTAAGCTACTGCGACCTCCACTGCTTTTCCAAGGGGCATTTAATCCATCTTGTTAAGCTACTGTGACCTGCACGTCTCTTCCAAGGGGCATTTAAACCGTCTTGATAAGCTACTGCGAACTGCACGTCTCTTCCAAGGGGCATTTAAACTGTTTTGTTAAGCTACTGCGACCTGCACGTCTTTTCCAAGGGGCATTTAAACCGTCTTGTTAAGCTACTGCAACCTGCACGTCTCTTCCAAGTGGCATTTAAATCAGCTTGTTAAGCTACTGCGACCTGCACGTCTCTTCCAAGGGGCATTTAAACCGTCTTGTTAAGCTTCTGCGACCTGCACGTCTCTTCCAAGGGGCATTTTAACCATCTTGTTAAGCTACTGCGACCTTCACTTCTCTTCCAAGGGGCATTTAAACGGTCTTGTTAAGCTACTGCGACCTCCACCGGTCTTCCAAGGGGCATTTAAACCGTCTTTTTAAGCTACTGCGACCTCCACCGCTCTTCCAAAGGGCATTTTAACCGTCTTGTTAAGCTACTGTGACCTGCACGTCTCTACCAAGGGGCATTTAAACCGTCTTGTTAAGCTACTGCGACCTCCACTGCTCTTCCAAGGTGCATTTAATCCGTCTTGTTAAGCTACTGCGAACTGCACGTCTCTTCCATGGGGCATTTAAACCGTCTTGTTAAGCTACTGCGAACTGCACGTCTCTTCCAAGGGGTATTTAAACCGACTTGTTAAGCTTCTGCGACCTGCATGTCTCTTCCAAGGGGCATTTAAACTGTCTTGTTAAGCTACTGCGACGTCCACCGCTCTGCCAAGGGGCATTTAAACCGACTTGTTAAGCTCCTGCGACCTGCAAGTCTCTTCCAAGGGGCATTTAAGCCGTCTTGTTAAGCTACTGCGACTTGCCCGTCTCTTCCAAGGTGCATTTAAACCCTCTTGTTAAGCTACTGTAACCTCCACCACTTTTCCAAGGGGCATTTAAACCGTCTTGTTAAGCTACTGCGACCTCCACTGCTCTTCCAAGGGGCATTTAATCGGTCTTGTTAAGCTACTGCGAACTTCACGTCTCTTCCAACGGGTATTTAAACCGTCTTGTTAAGCTACTGCGAACTGCACGTCTCTTCCAAGTGGCATTTAAACCGTCTTGTTAAGCTTCTGCGACCTGCAATTCTCTTCCAAGAGGCATTTAAACCGTCTTGTTAAGCTAATAGGACCTGCATGTCTCTTCCAAGGGGCATTTAAACTGTCTTGTTAAGCTACTGCGACCTTCACCGTTCTGCCAAAGGGCATTTAAACCGACTTGTTAAGCTCCTGCAACCTGCACGTCTCTTCCAAGTGGCATTTAAGCTGTCTTGTTAAGCTACTCTGACCTGCACGTTTCTTCCAAGGGGCATTTAAATCGTCATGTTTAGCTACTGCGACCTGCATGTCTCTTGCAAGGGGCATTTAAACCGTCTTGTTAAGCTACTGCGACCTGCACGTCTCTTCCAAGGGGCATTTAAACCGTTTTGTTAAACTATTGCGACCTGCACGTCTCTTCCAAGGGGCATTTAAAGCGTCTTGTTAAGCTGCTGCGATCTACATGTCTCTTCCAAAAGGGATTTAAACCGTCTTATTAAGCTACTGCGACCTGCACGTCTCTTCCAAGGGGCATTTAAACCGTCTTGTTAAGCTACTGCGACCTGCACGTCTCTTCCAAGGGGCATTTTAACCGTCTTGTTAAGCTACTGCGACCTGCACGTCTCTTCCAAGGGGCATTTAAACCATCTTGTTAAGCTACTGCGACCTGCACGTCTCTTCCAAGGGGAATTTAAACCGTCTTGTTAAGCTACTGCGACCTGCACGTCTCTTCCAAGGGGCATTTAAACCTTCTTATTAAGCTACTGCGACCTGCACGTCTCTTCCAAGGAGCGTGTAAACCGTCTTGTTAAGCTACTGCGACCACCACCACTCTTCCAAGGGGCATTTAAACCATCTTGTTAAGCTACTGGGACCTGCACGTCTCTACCAAGGGGCGTTTAAACCATCTTGTTAAGCTTCTGCGACCTGCACGTCTCTTCCAAGGGGCATTTAAACCGTCTTTTTAAGCTACTGCGACCTCCACCGCTCTTACAAGGGGCTTTTAAACAGTCTTGTTAAGCTACTGAGACCTGCACGTCTCTTCCAAGGGGCATTTAAACCGTCTTTTTAAGCTAATGCGACCTGCATTTCTCTTCCAAGGGGCATTTAAACCGTCTTGTTAAGCTACTGCGACCTGCACGCCTCTTCCAAGGGTCATTTAAACCTTCTTATTAAGCTACTGCGTCCTGCATGTCTCTTCCAAGTGGCATTTAAACTGTCTTGTTAAGCTACTGCGACGTCCACCGCTCTTCCAAGGGGCATTTAAACCGTCTTGTTAAGCTACTGCGACCTGCACGTCTCTTCCAAGGGGCATTTAAAACCGTCTTGTTAAGCTCCTGTAACCTCCACCACTTTTCCAAGGGGCATTTAAACCGTCTTGTTAAGCTACTGCGACCTGCATGTCTCTTCCAAGGGGCATTTAAACCGTCTTTTTAAGCTACTGCGACCTGCACGTCTCTTCCAAGGGGCATTTAAACAGTCTTGTTAAGCTACTGCGACTTGCAAGTCTCTTCCAAGGAGCATTTAAACCTTCTTGTTTAACTACTGTAACCTCCACCAGTTTTCCAAGGGGCATTTAAACCGTCTTGTTAAGCTACTGCGACCTGCTCTACTCAGCCAAAGGGTATTTAAACCGTCTTGTTAAGCTACTGCGACCTCCACCGCTCTTCCAAGGGGCATTTAAACCGACTTGTTAAGCTACTGCGACCTGCACGTCTCTTCCACGGGGCATTTAAACCGTCTTGTTAAGCTACTGCTACCTCTACCGCTCTTCTAAAGGGCATTTTAACCATCTTGTTAAGCTTCTGTGACCTGCACGTCTCTACCAAGGGGCATTTAAACTGTCTTGTTAAGCTACTGCGACCTCCACTGCTTTTCCAAGGGGCATTTAATCCGTCTTGTTAAGCTACTGCGACCTGCACGTCTCTTCCAAGGGGCATTTAAACCGTCTTGTTAAGCTACTGCAAACTGCACGTCTCTTCCAAGGGGTATTTAATCCGTCTTGTTAAGCTTCTGCGACCTGCACGTCTCTACCAAGGGGTCATTTAAACCGTCTTGTTAAGCTACTGCGACCTCCACTGCTCTTCCAAGGGGCATTTAATCCGTCTTGTTAAGCTACTGCGACCTGCACGTCTCTTCCAAGGGGCATTTAAACCGTCTTGTTAAGCTACTGCGAACTGCACGTCTCTTCCAAGGGGCATTTAAACAGTCTTGTTAAGCTTTTGCGACCTGCACGTCTCTTCCAATGGGCACTTAAACAGTCTTGTTAAGCTACTGCGACTTCCACCGCTCTTCCAAAGGGCATTTTAACCATCTTGTTAAACTTCTGTGACCTGCACGTCTCTACCAAGGGGCATTTAAACAGTCTTGTTAAGCTACTGCGACCACCACTGCTTTTCCAAGGGGCATCTAATCCGTCTTGTTAAGCTACTGCGACCGGCACGTCTCTACCAAGGGGCATTTAAACCGTCTTGTTAGGCTACTGCGACCTCCACTGCTTTTCCAAGGGGCATTTAATCCGTCTTGTTAAGCTACTGCGACCTGCACGTCTCTTCCAAGGGGCAATTAAAACGTCTTGATAAGCTACTGCGAACAGCACGTCTCTTCCAAGGGGCATTTAAACTGTTTTGTTAAGCTACTGCGACCTGCACGTCTTTTCCAAGGGGCATTTAAACCGTCTTGTTAAGCTACTGCGACCTGCACGTCTCTTCCAAGTGGCATTTAAACCAGCTTGTTAAGCTACTGCGACCTGCACGTCTCTTCCAAGCGGCATTTAAACCGTCTTGTTAAGCTTCTGCGACCTGCACGTCTCTTCCAAGGGGCATTTTAACCATCTTGTTAAGCTACTGCGACCTTCACTTCTCTTCCAAGGGGCATTTAAACGGTCTTGTTAAGCTACTGCGACCTCCACCGGTCTTCCAAGGGGCATTTAAACCGTCTTTTTAAGCTACTGCGACCTCCACCGCTCTTCCAAAGGGCATTTTAACCGTCTTGTTAAGCTACTGTGACCTGCACGTCTCTACCAAGGGGCATTTAAACCGTCTTGTTAAGCTACTGCGACCTCCACTGCTCTTCCAAGGGGCATTTAATCCGTCTTGTTAAGCTACTGCGAACTGCACGTCTCTTCCATGGGGCATTTAAACCGTCTTGTTAAGCTACTGCGAACTGCACGTCTCTTCCAAGGGGTATTTAAACCGACATGTTAAGCTTCTGCGACCTGCATGTCTCTTCCAAGGGGCATTTAAACTGTCTTGTTAAGCTACTGCGACCTCCACCGCTCTGCCAAGGGGCATTTAAACCGACTTGTTAAGCTCCTGCGACCTGCAAGTCTCTTCCAAGGGGCATTTAAGCCGTCTTGTTAAGCTACTGCGACTTGCCCGTCTCTTCCAAGGGGCATTTAAACCGTCTTGTTAAGCTACTGTAACCTCCACCACTTTTCCAAGGGCCATTTAAACCGTCTTGTTAAGCTACTGCGACCTCCACTGCTCTTCCAAGGGTCATTTAATCGGTCTTGTTAAGCTACTGCGAACTGCACGTCTCTTCCAAGTGGCATTTAAACCGTCTTGTTAAGCTTCTGCGACCTGCAATTCTCTTCCAAGAGGCATTTAAACCGTCTTGTTAAGCTAATGGGACCTGCATGTCTCTTCCAAGGGGCATTTAAACTGTCTTGTTAAGCTACTGCGACCTCCACCGTTCTGCCAAAGGGCATTTAAACCGACTTGTTAAGCTCCTGCAACCTGCACGTCTCTTCCAAGTGGCATTTAAGCCGTCTTGTTAAGCTACTCTGACCTGCACGTTTCTTCCAAGGGGCATTTAAATCGTCATGTTTAGCTACTGCGACCTGCATGTCTCTTGCAAGGGGCATTTAAACCGTCTTGTTAAGCTACTGCGACCTGCACGTCTCTTCCAAGGGGCATTTAAACCGTTTTGTTAAGCTATTGCGACCTGCACGTCTCTTCCAAGGGGCATTTAAAGCGTCTTGTTAAGCTGCTGCGATCTGCATGTCTCTTCCAAAAGGGATTTAAACCGTCTTATTAAGCTACTGCGACCTGCACGTCTCTTCCAAGGGGCATTTAAATCGTCTTGTTAAGCTACTGCGACCTGCACGTCTCTTCCAAGGGGAATTTAAACCGTCTTGTTAAGCTACTGCGACCTGCACGTCTCTTCCAAGGGGCATTTAAACCTTCTTATTAAGCTACTGCGACCTGCACGTCTCTTCCAAGGAGCGTGTAAACCGTCTTGTTAAGCTACTGCGACCACCACCGCTCTTCCAAGGGGCATTTAAACCATCTTGTTAAGCTACTGGGACCTGCACGTCTCTACCAAGGGGCGTTTAAACCATCTTGTTAAGCTTCTGCGACCTGCACGTCTCTTCCAAGGGGCATTTAAACCGTCTTTTTAAGCTACTGCGACCTCCACCGCTCTTACAAGGGGCTTTTAAACAGTCTTGTTAAGCTACTGAGACCTGCACGTCTCTTCCAAGGGGCATTTAAACCGTCTTTTTAAGCTAATGCGACCTGCATTTCTCTTCCAAGGGGCATTTAAACCGTCTTGTTAAGCTGCTGCGACCTGCACGCCTCTTCCAAGGGTCATTTAAACCTTCTTATTAAGCTACTGCGTCCTGCATGTCTCTTCCATGTGGCATTTAAACTGTCTTGTTAAGCTACTGCGACGTCCACCGCTCTTCCAAGGGGCATTTAAACCGTCTTGTTAAGCTACTGCGACCTGCACGTCTCTTCCAAGGGGCATTTAAAACCGTCTTGTTAAGCTACTGTAACCTCCACCACTTTTCCAAGGGGCATTTAAACCGTCTTGTTAAGCTACTGCGACCTGCATGTCTCTTCCAAGGGGCATTTAAACCGTCTTTTTAAGCTACTGCGACCTGCACGTCTCTTCCAAGGGGCATTTAAACAGTCTTGTTAAGCTACTGCGACTTGCAAGTCTCTTCCAAGGGGCATTTAAACCTTCTTGTTTAACTACTGTAACCTCCACCAGTTTTCCAAGGGGCATTTAAACCGTCTTGTTAAGCTACTGCGACCTGCTCTACTCAACCAAAGGGTATTTAAACCGTCTTGTTAAGCTACTGCGACGTGCACGTCTCTTCCAAGGGGCATTTAAGCCGTCTTGTTAAGCTACTGCGACTTGCACGTCTCTTTCACGGGGCATTTAAACAGTCTTGTTAAGCTACTGCGACCTCTACCGCTCTTCTAAAGGGCATTTTAACCATCTTGTTAAGCTTCTGTGACCTGCACGTCTCTACCAAGGGGCATTTAAACTGTCTTGTTAAGCCACTGCGAACTGCACGTCTCTTCCAAGGGGCATTTAATCCGTCTTGTTAAGCTACTGCGACCTGCACGTCTCTTCCAAGGGGCATTTAAACCGTCTTGTTAAGCCACTGCGAACTGCACGTCTCTTCCAAGGGGCATTTAAACAGTCTTGTTAAGCTTCTGCGACCTGCACGTCTCTACCAAGGGGTCATTTAAACCGTCTTGTTAAGCTACTGCGACCTCCACTGCTTTTCCAAGGGGCATTTAATCCGTCTTGTTAAGCTACTGCGACCTGCACGTCTCTTCCAAGGGGCATTTAAACCGTCTTGTTAAGCTACTGCGAACTGCACGTCTCTTCCAAGGGGCATTTAAACAGTCTTGTTAAGCTACTGCGACCTCCACCGCTCTTCCAAAGGGCATTTTAACCATCTTGTTAAACTTCTGTGACCTGCACGTCTCTACCAAGGGGCATTTAAACAGTCTTGTTAAGCTACTGCGACCACCACTGCTTTTCCAAGGGGCATCTAATCCGTCTTGTTAAGCTACTGCGACCGGCACATCTCTACCAAGGGGCATTTAAACCGTCTTGTTAAGCTACTGCGACCTCCACTGCTTTTCCAAGGGGCATTTAATCCATCTTCTTAAGCTACTGTGACCTGCACGTCTCTTCCAAGGGGCATTTAAACCATCTTGATAAGCTACTGCGAACTGCACGTCTCTTCCAAGGGGCATTTAAACTGTTTTGTTAAGCTACTGCGACCTGCACGTCTTTTCCAAGGGGCATTTAAACCGTCTTGTTAAGCTACTGCGACCTGCACGTCTCTTCCAAGTGGCATTTAAACCAGCTTGTTAAGCTACTGCGACCTGCACGTCTCTTACAAGGGGCATTTAAACCGTCTTGTTAAGCTTCTGCGACCTGCACGTCTCTTCCAAGGGGCATTTTAACCATCTTGTTAAGCTACTGCGACCTTCACTTCTCTTTCAAGGGGCATTTAAACGGTCTTGTTAAGCTACTGCGACCTCCACCGGTCTTCAAAGGGGCATTTAAACCGTCTTTTTAAGCTACTGCGACCTCCACCGCTCTTCCAAATGGCAATTTAACCGTCTTGTTAAGCTACTGTGACCTGCACGTCTCTACCAAGGGGCATTTAAACCGTCTTGTTAAGCTACTGCGACCTCCACTGCTCTTCCAAGGTGCATTTAATCCGTCTTGTTAAGCTACTGCGAACTGCACGTCTCTTCCATGGGGCATTTAAACCGTCTTGTTAAGCTACTGCGAACTGCACGTCTCTTCCAAGGGGTATTTAAACCGACTTGTTAAGCTTCTGCGACCTGCATGTCTCTTCCAAGGGGCATTTAAACTGTCTTGTTAAGCTACTGCGACCTCCACCGCTCTGCCAAGGGGCATTTAAACCGACTTGTTAAGCTCCTGCGACCTGCAAGTCTCTTCCAAGGGGCATTTAAGCCGTCTTGTTAAGCTACTGGGACTTGCCCGTCTCTTCCAAGGTGCATTTAAACCCTCTTGTTAAGCTACTGTAACCTCCACCACTTTTCCAAGGGGCATTTAAACCGTCTTGTTAAGCTACTGCGACCTCCACTGCTCTTCCAAGGGGCATTTAATCGGTCTTGTTAAGCTACTGCGAACTTCACGTCTCTTCCAACGGGTATTTAAACCGTCTTGTTAAGCTACTGCGAACTGCACGTCTCTTCCAAGTGGCATTTAAACCGTCTTGTTAAGCTTCTGCGACCTGCAATTCTCTTCCAAGAGGCATTTAAACCGTCTTGTTAAGCTAATGGGACGTGCATGTCTCTTCCAAGGGGCATTTAAACTGTCTTGTTAAGCTACTGCGACCTTCACCGTTCTGCCAAAGGGCATTTAAACCGACTTGTTAAGCTCCTGCAACCTGCACGTCTCTTCCAAGTGGCATTTAAGCCGTCTTTTTAAGCTACTCTGACCTGCACGTTTCTTCCAAGGGGCATTTAAATCGTCATGTTTAGCTACTGCGACCTGCATGTCTCTTGCAAGGGGCATTTAAACCGTCTTGTTAAGCTACTGCGACCTGCACGTCTCTTCCAAGGGGCATTTAAACCGTTTTGTTAAACTATTGCGACCTGCACGTCTCTTCCAAGGGGCATTTAAAGCGTCTTGTTAAGCTGCTGCGATCTGCATGTCTCTTCCAAAAGGGATTTAAACCGTCTTATTAAGCTACTGCGACCTGCACGTCTCTTCCAAGGGGCATTTAAACCGTCTTGTTAAGCTACTGCGACCTGCACGTCTCTTCCAAGGGGCATTTAAACCGTCTTGTTAAGCTACTGCGACCTGCACGTCTCTTCCAAGGGGCATTTAAACCATCTTGTTAAGCTACTGCGACCTGGACGTCTCTTCCAAGGGGAATTTAAACCGTCTTGTTAAGCTACTGCGACCTGCACGTCTCTTCCAAGGGGCATTTAAACCTTCTTATTAAGCTACTGCGACCTGCACGTCTCTTCCAAGGAGCGTGTAAACCGTCTTGTTAAGCTACTGCGACCACCACCACTCTTCCAAGGGGCATTTAAACCATCTTGTTAAGCTACTGGGACCTGCACGTCTCTACCAAGGGGCGTTTAAACCATCTTGTTAAGCTTCTGCGACCTGCACGTCTCTTCCAAGGGGCATTTAAACCGTCTTTTTAAGCTACTGCGACCTCCACCGCTCTTACAAGGGGCTTTTAAACAGTCTTGTTAAGCTACTGAGACCTGCACGTCTCTTCCAAGGGGCATTTAAACCGTCTTTTTAAGCTAATGCGACCTGCATTTCTCTTCCAAGGGGCATTTAAACCGTCTTGTTAAGCTACTGCGACCTGCACGCCTCTTCGAAGGGTCATTTAAACCTTCTTATTAAGCTACTGCGTCCTGCATGTCTCTTCCAAGTGGCATTTAAACTGTCTTGTTAAGCTACTGCGACGTCCACCGCTCTTCCAAGGGGCATTTAAACCGTCTTGTTAAGCTACTGCGACCTGCACGTCTCTTCCAAGGGGCATTTAAAACCGTCTTGTTAAGCTACTGTAACCTCCACCACTTTTCCAAGGGGCATTTAAACCGTCTTGTTAAGCTACTGCGACCTGCATGTCTCTTCCAAGGGGCATTTAAACCGTCTTTTTAAGCTACTGCGACCTGCACGTCTCTTCCAAGGGGCATTTAAACAGTCTTGTTAAGCTACTGCGACTTGCAAGTCTCTTCCAAGGAGCATTTAAACCTTCTTGTTTAACTACTGTAACCTCCACCAGTTTTCCAAGGGGCATTTAAACCGTCTTGTTAAGCTACTGCGACCTGCTCTACTCAGCCAAAGGGTATTTAAACCGTCTTGTTAAGCTACTGCGACGTGCACGTCTCTTCCAAGGGGCATTTAAACCGTCTTGTTAAGCTACTGCGACCTCCACCGCTCTTCCAAGGGGCATTTAAACAGACTTGTTAAGCTACTGCGACCTGCACGTCTCTTCCACGGGGCATTTAAACCGTCTTGTTAAGCTACTGCGACCTCTACCGCTCTTCCAAAGGGCATTTTAACCATCTTGTTAAGCTTCTGTGACCTGCACGTCTCTACCAAGGGGTCATTTAAACCGTCTTGTTAAGCTACTGCGACCTCCACAGCTCTTCCAAGGGGCATTTTATCCGTCTTGTTAAGCTATTGCGACCTGCACGTCTCTTCCAAGGGGCATTTAAACCGTCTTGTTAAGCTACTGCGAACTGCACGTCTCTTCCAAGGGGCATTTAAACAGTCTTGTTAAGCTTTTGCGACCTGCACGTCTCTTCCAATGGGCATTTAAACAGTCTTGTTAAGCTACTGCGACTTCCACCGCTCTTCCAAAGGGCATTTTAACCATCTTGTTAAACTTCTGTGACCTGCACGTCTCTACCAAGGGGCATTTAAACAGTCTTGTTAAGCTACTGCGACCACCACTGCTTTTCTAAGGGGCATCTAATCCGTCTTGTTAAGCTACTGCGACCGGCACGTCTCTACCAAGGGGCATTTAAACCGTCTTGTTAAGCTACTGCGACCTCCACTGCTTTTCCAAGGGGCATTTAATCCGTCTTGTTAAGCTACTGCGACCTGCACGTCTCTTCCAAGGGGCATTTAAAACGTCTTGATAAGCTACTGCGAACAGCACGTCTCTTCCAAGGGGCATTTAAACAGTCTTGTTAAGCTTCTTCGACCTGCACGTCTCCTCCAAGGGGCATTTTAACCGTCTTGTTAAGCTACTGCGACCTGCACGTCTCTTCCATGGGGCATTTAAACCATCTTGTTAAGCTACTGCGAACTGCACGTCTCTACCAAGGGGCATTTAAACCGTCTTGTTAAGCTTCTGCGACCTGTACTTCTCTTCCAAGGGGCATTTAAACCGTATTTTTAAGCTAATGCGACCTGCATGTCTCTTCCAAGGGGCATTTAAACTGTCTTGTTTAGCTACTGCGACCTCCACCGCTCTGCCAAGGGGCATTTAAACCGACTTGTTAAGCTCCTGCGACCTGCACATTTCTTCCAAGGGGCATTTAAGCCGTCTTGTTAAGCTACTGCGACTTGCACGTCTCTTCCAGGGGGCATTTAAAGCGTCTTGTTAAGCTGCTGTAACCTCCACCAATTTTCCAAGGGGCATTTAAACCGTCCTGTTAAGGTACTGCGACCTGCACGTCTCTTCCAAGGGGCATTTAAAAAGCTTTGTTAAGCTACTGCGACCTGCACGTCTCTTCCAAGGGGCATTTAATCCGTCTTGTTAAGCTATGGCGACCTGCACTTCTCTTCCAAGGGGTATTTAAACCGTCTTGTTAAGCTGCTGCGACCTGCATGTCTCTTTCAAGGGGCATTTAAACTGTCTTGATAAGCTACTGCGAACTGCAAGTCTCTTCCAAGGGGCATTTAAACAGTCTTGTTAAGCTTCTGCGACCTGCACGTCTCCTCCAAGGGGCATTTTAACCGTCTTGTTAAGCTACTGCGACCTGCACGTCTCTTCCATGGGGCATTTAAACCATCTTGTTAAGCTACTTCGCACTGCACGTCTCTACCAAGGGGCATTTAAACCGTCTTGTTAAGCTTCTGCGACCTGTACTTCTCTTCCAAGGGGCATTTAAACCGTATTGTTAAGCTAATGCGACCTGCATGTCTCTTCCAAGGTGCATTTAAACTGTCTTGTTTAGCTACTGCGACCACCACCGCTCTGCCAAGGGGCATTTAAACCGACTTGCTAAGCTCCTGCGACCTGCACGTTTCTTCCAAGGGGCATTTAAGCCGTCTTGTTAAGCTACTGCGACTTGCACGTCTCTTCCAGGGGGCATTTAAACTGTCTTGTTAAGCTGCTGTAACCTCCACCAATTTTCCAAGGGGCATTTAAACTGTCCTGTTAAGGTACTGCGACCTGCACGTCTCTTCCAAGGGGTATTTAAACCGTCTTGTTAAGCTACTGCGACCTGCACTTCTCTTCCAAGGGGTATTTAAACCGTCTTGTTAAGCTGCTGCGACCTGCATATCTCTTTCAAGGGGCATTTAAACTGTCTTGTTAAGCTACTGCGACTTCCACCGCTCTTTCAAGGGGCATTTAAACCGTCTTATTAACTACTGCGACCTCCGCCGCACTACCAAGGGACATTTAAAACGTCTTGTTAAGCTACTGCGACCTGCACGTCTCTTTCAAGGGGCATTTAAACTGTCTTGTTAAGCTACTGCGACCTCCACCGCTCTTCCAAGGGGCATTTAAACCGTCTTGTTAAGCTACTGCGACCTCCACTGCTTTTCCAAGGGGCATTTAATCCGTCTTGTTAAGCTACTGCGACCTGCACGTCTCTTCCAAGGGGCATTTAAACCGTCTTGTTAAGCTACTGCGAACTGCACGTCTCTTCCATGGGGCATTTAAACAGTCTTGTTAAGCTACTGCGACCTCCACCGCTCTTCCAAAGGGCATTTTAACCATCTTGTTAAACTTCTGTGACCTGCACGTCTCTACCAAGGGGCATTTAAACAGTCTTGTTAAGCTGCTGCGACCACCACTGCTTTTCCAAGGGGCATCTAATCCGTCTTGTTAAGCTACTGCGACCGGCACATCTCTACCAAGGGGCATTTAAACCGTCTTGTTAAGCTACTGCGACCTCCACTGCTTTTCCAAGGGGCATTTAATCCATCTTGTTAAGCTACTGTGACCTGCACGTCTCTTCCAAGGGGCATTTAAACCATCTTGATAAGCTACTGCGAACTGCACGTCTCTTCCAAGGGGCATTTAAACTGTTTTGTTAAGCTACTGCGACCTGCACGTCTTTTCCAAGGGGCATTTAAACCGTCTTGTTAAGCTACTGCGACCTGCACGTCTCTTCCAAGTGGCATTTAAACCAGCTTGTTAAGCTACTGCGACCTGCACGTCTCTTCCAAGGGGCATTTAAACCGTCTTGTTAAGCTTCTGCGACCTGCACGTCTCTTCCAAGGGGCATTTTAACCATCTTGTTAAGCTACTGCGACCTTCACTTCTCTTCCAAGGGGCATTTAAACCGTCTTTTTAAGCTACTGCGACCTCCACCGCTCTTCCAAATGGCATTTTAACCGTCTTGTTAAGCTACTGTGACCTGCACGTCTCTACCAAGGGGCATTTAAACCGTCTTGTTAAGCTACTGCGACCTCCACTGCTCTTCCAAGGTGCATTTAATCCGTCTTGTTAAGCTACTGCGAACTGCACGTCTCTTCCATGGGGCATTTAAACCGTCTTGTTAAGCTACTGCGAACTGCACGTCTCTTCCAAGGGGTATTTAAACCGACTTGTTAAGCTTCTGCGACCTGCATGTCTCTTCCAAGGGGCATTTAAACTGTCTTGTTAAGCTACTGCGACCTCCACCGCTCTGCCAAGGGGCATTTAAACCGACTTGTTAAGCTCCTGCGACCTGCAAGTCTCTTCCAAGGGGCATTTAAGCCGTCTTCTTAAGCTACTGGGACTTGCCCGTCTCTTCCAAGGTGCATTTAAACCCTCTTGTTAAGCTACTGTAACCTCCACCACTTTTCCAAGGGGCATTTAAACCGTCTTGTTAAGCTACTGCGACCTCCACTGCTCTTCCAAGGGGCATTTAATCGGTCTTGTTAAGCTACTGCGAACTTCACGTCTCTTCCAACGGGTATTTAAACCGTCTTGTTAAGCTACTGCGAACTGCACGTCTCTTCCAAGTGGCATTTAAAACGTCTTGTTAAGCTTCTGCGACCTGCAATTCTCTTCCAAGAGGCATTTAAACCGTCTTGTTAAGCTAATGGGACCTGCATGTCTCTTCCAAGGGGCATTTAAACTGTCTTGTTAAGCTACTGCGACCTTCACCGTTCTGCCAAAGGGCATTTAAACCGACTTGTTAAGCTCCTGCAACCTGCACGTCTCTTCCAAGTGGCATTTAAGCCGTCTTGTTAAGCTACTCTGACCTGCACGTTTCTTCCAAGGGGCATTTAAATCGTCATGTTTAGCTACTGCGACCTGCATGTCTCTTGCAAGGGGCATTTAAACCGTCTTGTTAAGCTACTGCGACCTGCACGTCTCTTCCAAGGGGCATTTAAACCGTTTTGTTAAACTATTGCGACCTGCACGTCTCTTCCAAGGGGCATTTAAAGCGTCTTGTTAAGCTGCTGCGATCTGCATGTCTCTTCCAAAAGGGATTTAAACCGTCTTATTAAGCTACTGCGACCTGCACGTCTCTTCCAAGGGGCATTTAAACCGTCTTGTTAAGCTACTGCGACCTGCACGTCTCTTCCAAGGGGCATTTAAACCGTCTTGTTAAGCTACTGCGACCTGCACGTCTCTTCCAAGGGGCATTTAAACCATCTTGTTAAGCTACTGCGACTTGCACGTCTCTTCCAAGGGGAATTTAAACCGTCTTGTTAAGCTACTGCGACCTGCACGTCTCTTCCAAGGGGCATTTAAACCTTCTTATTAAGCTACTGCGACCTGCACGTCTCTTCCAAGGAGCGTGTAAACCGTCTTGTTAAGCTACTGCGACCACCACCACTCTTCCAGGGGGCATTTAAACCATCTTGTTAAGCTACTGGGACCTGCACGTCTCTACCAAGGGGCGTTTAAACCATCTTGTTAAGCTTCTGCGACCTGCACGTCTCTTCCAAGGGGCATTTAAACCGTCTTTTTAAGCTACTGCGACCTCCACCGCTCTTACAAGGGGCTTTTAAACAGTCTTGTTAAGCTACTGAGACCTGCACGTCTCTTCCAAGGGGCATTTAAACCGTCTTTTTAAGCTAATGCGACCTGCATTTCTCTTCCAAGGGGCATTTAAACCGTCTTGTTAAGCTACTGCGACCTGCACGCCTCTTCGAAGGGTCATTTAAACCTTCTTATTAAGCTACTGCGTCCTGCATGTCTCTTCCAAGTGGCATTTAAACTGTCTTGTTAAGCTACTGCGACGTCCACCGCTCTTCCAAGGGGCATTTAAACCGTCTTGTTAAGCTACTGCGACCTGCACGTCTCTTCCAAGGGGCATTTAAAACCGTCTTGTTAAGCTACTGTAACCTCCACCACTTTTCCAAGGGGCATTTAAACCGTCTTGTTAAGCTACTGCGACCTGCATGTCTCTTCCAAGGGGCATTTAAACCGTCTTTTTAAGCTACTGCGACCTGCACGTCTCTTCCAAGGGGCATTTAAACAGTCTTGTTAAGCTACTGCGACTTGCAAGTCTCTTCCAAGAAGCATTTAAACCTTCTTGTTTAACTACTGTAACCTCCACCAGTTTTCCAAGGGGCATTTAAACCGTCTTGTTAAGCTACTGCGAACTGCTCTACTCAGCCAAAGGGTATTTAAACCGTCTTGTTAAGCTACTGCGACGTGCACGTCTCTTCCAAGGGGCATTTAAACCGTCTTGTTAAGCTACTGCGACCTCTACCGCTCTTACAAGGGGCATTTAAACAGACTTGTTAAGCTACTGCGACCTGCACGTCTCTTCCACGGGGCATTTAAACCGTCTTGTTAAGCTACTGCGACCTCTACCGCTCTTCCAAAGGGCATTTTAACCATCTTGTTAAGCTTCTGTGACCTGCACGTCTCTACCAAGGGGCATTTAAACTGTCTTGTTAAGCTATTGCGACCTCCACTGCTTTTCCAGGGGGCATTTAATCCGTCTTGTTAAGCTACTGCGACCTGCACGTCTCTTCCAAGGGGCATTTAAACCGTCTTGTTAAGCTACTGCAAACTGCACGTCTCTTCCAAGGGGCATTTAATCCGTCTTGTTAAGCTTCTGCGACCTGCACGTCTCTACCAAGGGGTCATTTAAACCGTCTTGTTAAGCTACTGCGACCTCCACTGCTCTTCCAAGGGGCATTTAATCTGTCTTGTTAAGCTACTGCGACCTGCATGTCTCTTCCAAGGGGCATTTAAACCGTCTTGTTAAGCTACTGCAAACTGCACGTCTCTTCCAAGGGGCATTTAATCCGTCTTGTTAAGCTTCTGCGACCTGCACGTCTCTACCAAGGGGTCATTTAAACCGTCTTGTTAAGCTACTGCGACCTCCACTGCTCTTCCAAGGGGCATTTTATCCGTCTTGTTAAGCTACTGCGACCTGCACGTCTCTTCCAAGGGGCATTTAAACCGTCTTGTTAAGCTACTGCGAACTGCACGTCTCTTCCAAGGGGCATTTAAACAGTCTTGTTAAGCTTTTGCGACCTGCACGTCTCTTCCAATGGGCATTTAAACAGTCTTGTTAAGCTACTGCGACTTCCACCGCTCTTCCAAAGGGCATTTTAACCATCTTGTTAAACTTCTGTGACCTGCACGTCTCTACCAAGGGGCATTTAAACAGTCTTGTTAAGCTACTGCGACCACCACTGCTTTTCCAAGGGGCATCTAATCCGTCTTGTTAAGCTACTGCGACCGGCACGTCTCTACCAAGGGGCATTTAAACCGTCTTGTTAAGCTACTGCGACCTCCACTGCTTTTCCAAGGGGCATTTAATCCGTCTTGTTAAGCTACTGCGACCTGCACGTCTCTTCCAAGGGGCATTTAAAACGTCTTGATAAGCTACTGCGAACAGCACGTCTCTTCCAAGGGGCATTTAAACAGTCTTGTTAAGCTTCTTCGACCTGCACGTCTCCTCCAAGGGGCATTTTAACCGTCTTGTTAAGCTACTGCGACCTGCACGTCTCTTCCATGGGGCATTTAAACCATCTTGTTAAGCTACTGCGAACTGCACGTCTCTACCAAGGGGCATTTAAACCGTCTTGTTAAGCTTCTGCGACCTGTACTTCTCTTCCAAGGGGCATTTAAACCGTATTTTTAAGCTAATGCGACCTGCATGTCTCTTCCAAGGTGCATTTAAACTGTCTTGTTTAGCTACTGCGACCTCCACCGCTCTGCCAAGGGGCATTTAAACCGACTTGCTAAGCTCCTGCGACCTGCACGTTTCTTCCAAGGGGCATTTAAGCCGTCTTGTTAAGCTACTGCGACTTGCCCGTCTCTTCCAGGGGGCATTTAAACCGTCTTGTTAAGCTGCTGTAACCTCCACCAATTTTCCAAGGGGCATTTAAACCGTCCTGTTAAGGTACTGCGACCTGCACGTGTCTTCCAAGGGGCATTTAAAAAGCTTTGTTAAGCTACTGCGACCTGCACGTCTCTTCCAAGGGGCATTTAATCCGTCTTGTTAAGCTATGGCGACCTGCACTTCTCTTCCAAGGGGTATTTAAACCGTCTTGTTAAGCTGCTGCGACCTGCATGTCTCTTTCAAGGGGCATTTAAACTGTCTTGATAAGCTACTGCGAACTGCAAGTCTCTTCCAAGGGGCATTTAAACAGTCTTGTTAAGCTTCTGCGACCTGCACGTCTCCTCCAAGGGGCATTTTAACCGTCTTGTTAAGCTACTGCGACCTGCACATCTCTTCCATGGGGCATTTAAACCATCTTGTTAAGCTACTTCGCACTGCACGTCTCTACCAAGGGGCATTTAAACCGTCTTGTTAAGCTTCTGCGACCTGTACTTCTCTTCCAAGGGGCATTTAAACCGTATTGTTAAGCTAATGCGACCTGCATGTCTCTTCCAAGGTGCATTTAAACTGTCTTGTTTAGCTACTGCGACCTCCACCGCTCTGCCAAGGGGCATTTAAACCGACTTGCTAAGCTCCTGCGACCTGCACGTTTCTTCCAAGGGGCATTTAAGCCGTCTTGTTAAGCTACTGCGACTTGCACGTCTCTTCCAGGGGGCATTTAAACCGTCTTGTTAAGCTGCTGTAACCTCCACCAATTTTCCAAGGGGCATTTAAACTGTCCTGTTAAGGTACTGCGACCTGCACGTCTCTTCCAAGGGGTATTTAAACCGTCTTGTTAAGCTACTGCGACCTGCACTTCTCTTCCAAGGGGTATTTA
The DNA here is from genome assembly GCF_046119375.1 of Phyllobates terribilis. Lineage (NCBI taxonomy): Eukaryota > Metazoa > Chordata > Amphibia > Anura > Dendrobatidae > Phyllobates > Phyllobates terribilis. The sequence continues at coordinate 3,328,015 of NW_027362921.1, read as the reverse complement.
AACCGTCTTGTTAAGCTGCTGCGACCTGCATATCTCTTTCAAGGGGCATTTAAACTGTCTTGTTAAGCTACTGCGACTTCCACCGCTCTTTCAAGGGGCATTTAAACCGTCTTATTAACTACTGCGACCTCCGCCGCACTTCCAAGGGACATTTAAAACGTCTTGTTAAGCTACTGCGACCTGCACGTCTCTTTCAAGGGGCATTTAAACTGTCTTGTTAAGCTACTGCGACCTCCACCGCTCTTCCAAGGGGCATTTAAACCGTCTTGTTAAGCTACTGCGACCTGCACGTCTCTTCCAAGGGGCATTTAAACTGTATTGTTAAGCTACTGCGACCTGCACGTCTCTTCCAAGGGGCATTTAAACCGTCTTGTTAAGCTACTGCGACCTACACGTCTCTTCCAAGTGGCATTTAAACCATCTTGTTAAGCTACTGCGACCTGCACGTCTCTTCCAATGAGCATTTAAACCATCTTGTTAAGCTGCTGTGACCTGCACGTCTCTTCCAAGTGGCATTTAAACCGTCTTGTTAAGCTACTGCGACCTCCACCGCTCTTTCAAGGGGCATTTAAACCGTCTTGTTAAGCTACTGCGACCTCCACCGCTCTTCCAAGGGGCATTTAAACCGTCTTGTTAAGCTACTGCGACCTCCACCGCTCTTCCAAGGGGCATTTTAACCATCTTGTTAAGCTTCTGTGACCTGCACGTCTCTACCAAGGCGCATTTAAACTGTCTTGTTAAGCTACTGCGACCTCCACTGCTTTTCCAAGGGGCATTTAATCCGTCTTGTTAAGCTACTGCGACCTGCACGTCTCTTCCAAGGGGCATTTAAACCGTCTTGTTAAGCTACTGCGAACTGCACGTCTCTTCCAAGGGGCATTTAAACAGTCTTGTTAAGCTTCTGCGACCTGCACGTCTCTTCCAAGGGGCATTTAAACAGTCTTGTTAAGCTACTGCGACCTCCACCGCTCTTCCAAAGGGCATTTTAACCATCTTTTTAAACTTCTGTGACCTGCACGTCTCTACCAAGGGGCATTTAAACAGTCTTGTTAAGCTACTGCGACCTCCACTGCTTTTCCAAGGGACATCTAATTTGTCTTGTTAAGCTACTGCGACCTGCACGTCTCTTCCAAGGGGCATTGAAACCGTCTTGTTAAGCTACTGCGACCTGCACTTCTCTTCCAAGGGGCATTTAAACTGTCTAGTTAAGCTACTGCGACCTACACCGCTCTTCCAAGGGACATTTAAACCGTCTTATTAAACTACTGCGACCGGCACGGCTCTTGCAAGGGGCATTTAAACCGTCTTATTAAGCTTCCAAGGGGTATTTAAACCGACTTGTTAAGCTTTTGCGACCTGCATGTCTCTTCCAAGGGGCATTTAAACTGTCTTGTTAAGCTACTGCGAACTTCACGTCTCTTCCAAGGGGTATTTAAACCGTCTTGTTAAGCTACTGCGAACTGCACGTTTCTTCCAAGTGGCATTTAAACCGACTTGTTAAGCTTCTGCGACCTGCAATTCTCTTCCAAGAGGCATTCAAACCGTCTTGTTAAGCTAATGGGACCTGCATGACTCTTCCAAGGGGCATTTATACTGTCTTGTTAAGCTACTGCGACCTCCACCGCTCTGCCAAGGGGCATTTAAACCGACTTGTTAAGCTCCTGCGACCTGCAAGTCTCTTCCAAGGGGCATTTAAGCCGTCTTGTTAAGCTACTGCGACTTGCCCGTCTCTTCCAAGGGGCATTTAAACCGTCTTGTTAAACTACTGTAACCTCCACCACTTTTCCAAGGGGCATTTAAACCGTCTTGTTAAGCTACTGCGACCTCCACTGCTCTTCCAAGGGGCATTTAATCGGTCTTGTTAAGCTACTGCGAACTTCACGTCTCTTCCAACGGGTATTTAAACCGTCTTGTTAAGCTACTGCGAACTGCACGTTTCTTCCAAGTGGCATTTAAACCGTCTTGTTAAGCTTCTGCGACCTGCAATTCTCTTCCAAGAGGCATTCAAACCGTCTTGTTAAGCTAATGGGACCTGCATGACTCTTCCAAGGGGCATTTATACTGTCTTGTTAAGCTACTGCGACCTCCTCCGTTCTGCCAAAGGGCATTTAAACCGACTTGTTAAGCTCCTGCAACCTGCACGTCTCTTCCAAGTGGCATTTAAGCCGTCTTGTTAAGCTACTCTGACCTGCACGTCTCTTCCAAGGGGCATTTAAATCGTCATGTTTAGCTACTGCGACCTGCATGTCTCTTTCAAGGGGCATTTAAACCGTCTTGTTAAGCTACTGCGACCTGCACGTCTCTTCCAAGGGGCATTTAAATCGTTTTGTTAAGCTATTGCGACCTGCACGTCTCTTCCAAGGGGCATTTAAAGCATCTTGTTAAGCTGCTGCGATCTGCATGTCTCTTCCAAAAGGGATTTAAACCGTCTTATTAAGCTACTGAGACCTGCACGTCTCTTCCAAGGGGAATTTAAACCGTCTTGTTAAGCTACTGCGACCTGCACGTCTCTTCCAAGGGGCATTTAAACCTTCTTATTAAGCTACTGCGACCTGCACGTCTCTTCCAAGGAGCGTGTAAACCGTCTTGTTAAGCTACTGCGACCACCACCGCTCTTCCAAGGGGCATTTAAACCGTCTTGTTAAGCTACTGGGACCTGCACGTCTCTACCAAGGGGCGTTTAAACCATCTTGTTAAGCTTCTGCGACCTGCACGTCTCTTCCAAGGGGCATTTAAACCGTCTTTTTAAGCTACTGCGACCTCCACCGCTCTTACAAGGGGCTTTTAAACAGTCTTGTTAAGCTACTGAGACCTGCACGTCTCTTCCAAGGGGCATTTAAACCGTCTTTTTAAGCTAATGCGACCTGCATTTCTCTTCCAAGGGGCATTTAAACCGTCTTGTTAAGCTACTGTGACCTGCACGCCTCTTCCAAGGGTCATTTAAACCTTCTTATTAAGCTACTGCGTCCTGCATGTCTCTTCCAAGTGGCATTTAAACTGTCTTGTTAAGCTACTGCGGCGTCCACCGCTCTTCCAAGTGGCATTTAAACCGACTTGTTAAGCTACTGCGACCTGCACGTCTCTTCCAAGGGGCATTTAAAACCGTCTTGTTAAGCTACTGCGACCTGCACGTCTCTTCCAAGGGTCATTTAAACCTTCTTATTAAGCTACTGCGTCCTGCATGTCTCTTCCAAGTGGCATTTAAACTGTCTTGTTAAGCTACTGCGACGTCCACCGCTCTTCCAAGGGGCATTTAAACAGTCTTGTTAAGCTACTGCGACTTGCAAGTCTCTTCCAAGGGGCATTTAAACCTTCTTGTTTAACTACTGTAACCTCCACCAGTTTTCCAAGGGGCATTTAAACCGTCTTGTTAAGCTACTGCGACCTGCTCTACTCAACCAAAGGGTATTTAAACCGTCTTGTTAAGCTACTGCGACCTCCACTGCTTTTCCAAGGGGCATTTAATCCGTCTTGTTAAGCTACTGCGACCTGCACGTCTCTTCCAAGGGGCATTTAAACTGTCTTGTTAAGCTACTGTGACCTCCACTGCTTTTCCAAGGGGCATTTAATCCGTCTTGTTAAGCTACTGCGACCTGCACGTCTCTTCCAAGGGGCATTTAAACCGTCTTGTTAAGCTACTGCGAACTGCACGTCTCTTCCAAGGGGCATTTAAACAGTCTTGCCAAGCTTCTGCGACCTGCACGTCTCTACCAAGGGGTCATTTAAACCGTCTTGTTAAGCTACTGCGACCTCCACTGCTCTTCCAAGGGGCAGTTAATCCGTCTTGTTAAGCTACTGCGACCTCCACCGATCTTCCAAGGGGCATTTAAACCGTCTTTTTACGCTACTGCGACCTCCACCGCTCTTCCAAAGGGCATTTTAACCGTCTTGTTAAGCTACTGTGACCTGCACGTCTCTACCAAGGGGCATTTAAACCGTCTTGTTAAGCTACTGCGACCTCCACTGCTCTTCCAAGGGGCATTTAATCCGTCTTGTTAAGCTACTGCGAACTGCACGTCTCTTCCATGGGGCATTTAAACCGTCTTGTTAAGCTACTGCGAACTGCACGTCTCTTCCAAAGGGTATTTAAACCGACTTGTTAAGCTTCTGCGACCTGCATGTCTCTTCCAAGGGGCATTTAAACTGTCTTGTTAAGCTACTGCGACCTCCACCGCACTGCCAAGGGGCATTTAAACCGACTTGTTAAGCTCCTGCGACCTGCAAGTCTCTTCCAAGGGGCATTTAAGCCGTCTTGTTAAGCTACTGCGACTTGCCCGTCTCTTCCAAGGGGCATTTAAACCGTCTTGTTAAGCTACTGTGACCTCCACTACTTTTCCAAGGGGCATTTAAACCGTCTTGTTAAGCTACTGCGAACTTCACGTCTCTTCCAACGGGTATTTAAACCGTCTTGTTAAGCTACTGCGAACTGCACGTCTCTTCCAAGTGGCATTTAAACCGTCTTGTTAAGCTTCTGCGACCTGCAATTCTCTTCCAAGAGGCATTTAAACCGTCTTGTTAAGCTAATGGGACCTGCATGTCTCTTCCAAGGGGCATTTTAACTGTCTTGTTAAGCTACTGCGACCTCCACCGTTCTGCCAAAGGGCATTTAAACCGACTTGTTAAGCTCCTGCAACCTGCACGTCTCTTCCAAGTGGCATTTAAGCCGTCTTGTTAAGCTACACTGACCTGCACGTTTCTTCCAAGGGGCATTTAAATCGTCATGTTTAGCTACTGCGACCTGCATGTCTCTTGCAAGGGGCATTTAAACCGTCTTGTTAAGCTACTGCGACCTGCACGTCTCTTCCAAGGGGCATTTAAACCGTTTTGTTAAGCTATTGCGACCTGCACGTCTCTTCCAAGGGGCATTTAAAGCGTCTTGTTAAGCTGCTACGATCTGCATGTCTCTTCCAAAAGGGATTTAAACCATCTTATTAAGCTACTGCGACCTCCACGTCTCTTCCAAGGGGCATTTAAACCGTCTTGTTAAGCTACTGCGACCTGCACGTCTCTTTCAAGGGGAATTTAAACCGTCTTGTTAAGCTACTGCGACCTGCACGTCTCTTCCAAGGGGCATTTAAACCTTCTTATTAAGCTACTGCGACCTGCACGTCTCTTCCAAGGAGCGTGTAAACCGTCTTGTTAAGCTACTGCGACCACCACCGCTCTTCCAAGGGGCATTTAAACCATCTTGTTAAGCTACTGGGACCTGCACGTCTCTACCAAGGGGCGTTTAAACCATCTTATTAAGCTTCTGCGACCTGGACGTCTCTTCCAAGGGGCATTTAAACCGTCTTTTTAAGCTACTGCGACCTCCACCGCTCTTACAAGGGGCTTTTAAACAGTCTTGTTAAGCTACTGAGACCTGCACGTCTCTTCCAAGGGGCATTTAAACCGTCTTTTTAAGCTAATGCGACCTGCATTTCTCTTCCAAGGGGCATTTAAACCGTCTTGTTAAGCTACTGCGACCTGCACGCATCTTCCAAGGATCATTTAAACATTCTTATTAAGCTACTGCGTCCTGCATGTCTCTTCCAAGTGGCATTTAAACTGTCTTGTTAAGCTACTGCGACCTGCACGTCTCTTCCAACGGGCATTTAAACAGTCTTGTTAAGCTACTGCGACTTGCAAGTCTCTTCCAAGGGGCATTTAAACCTTCTTGTTTAAGTACTGTAACCTCCACCAGTTTTCCAAGGGGCATTTAAACCGTCTTGTTAAGCTACTGCGACCTGCTCTACTCAACCAAAGGGTATTTAAACCGTCTTGTTAAGCTACTGCGACGTGCACGTCTCTTCCAAGGGGCATTTAAACCGTCTTGTTAAGCTACTGCGACCTCCACCTCTCCTCCAAGGGGCATTTAAACCGACTTGTTAAGCTACTGCGACCTGCACGTCTCTTCCACGGGGCATTTAAACAGTCTTCTTAAGCTACTGCGACCTCTACCGCTCTTCCAAAGGGCATTTTAACCATCTTGTTAAGCTTCTGTGACCTGCACGTCTCTACCAAGGGGCATTTAAACTGTCTTGTTAAGCTACTGCGACCTCCACTGCTTTTCCAAGGGGCATTTAATCCGTCTTGTTAAGCTACTGCGACCTGCACGTCTCTTCCAACGGGCATTTAAACCGTCTTGTTAAGCTACTGCAAACTGCACGTCTCTTCCAAGGGGCATTTAAACAGTCTTGTTAAGCTTCTGCGACCTGCACGTCTCTACCAAGTGGTCATTTAAACCGTCTTGTTAAGCTACTGCGACCTCCGCTACTCTTCCAAGGGGCATTTAAACCGACTTGTTAAGCTACTGCTACCTGCACGTCTCTTCCACGGGGCATTTAAACAGTCTTGTTAAGCTACTGCGACCTCTACCGCTCTTCCAAAGGGCATTTTAACCATCTTGTTAAGCTTCTGTGACCTGCACGTCTCTACCAAGGGGCATTTAAACTGTCTTGTTAAGCTACTGCGACCTCCACTGCTTTTCCAAGGGGCATTTAATCCGTCTTGTTAAGCTACTGCGACCTGCACGTCTCTTCCAAGGGGCATTTAAACCGTCTTGTTAAGCTACTGCAAACTGCACGTCTCTTCCAAGGGGCATTTAAACAGTCTTGTTAAGCTTCTGCGACCTGCACGTCTCTACCAAGGGGTCATTTAAACCGTCTTGTTAAGCTACTGCGACCTCCACTACTCTTCCAAGGGGCATTTAATCCGTCTTGTTAAGCTACTGCGACCTGCACGTCTCTTCCAAGGGGCATTTAAACCGTATTGTTAAGCTACTGCAAACTGCACGTCTCTTCCAAGGGGCATTTAAACAGTCTTGTTAAGCTTTTGCGACCTGCACGTCTCTTCCAAGGGGCATTTAAACAGTCTTGTTAAGCTACTGTGACCTCCACCGCTCTTCCAAAGGGCATTTTAACCATCTTGTTAAACTTCTGTGACCTGCACGTCTCTACCAAGGAGCATTTAAACAGTCTTGTTAAGCTACTGCGACCACCACTGGTTTTCCAAGGGGCATCTAATCCGTCTTGTGAAGCTACTGCGACCGGCACGTCTCTACCAAGGGGCATTTAAACCGTCTTGTTAAGCTACTGCGACCTCCACTGCTTTTCCAAGGGGCATTTAATCCGTCTTGTTAAGCTACTGCGACCTGCATGTCTCTTCCAAGGGGCATTTAAACCGTCTTGATAAGCTACTGCGAACTGCACGTCTCTTCCAAGGGGCATTTAAACAGTCTTGTTAAGCTTCTTCGACCTGCACGTCTCCTCCAAGGGGCATTTTAACCGTCTTGTTAAGCTACTGCGACCTGCATGTCTCTTCCATGGGGCATTTAAACCATCTTGTTAAGCTACTGCGAACTGCACGTCTCTACCAAGTGGCATTTAAACCGTCTTGTTAAGCTTCTGCGACCTGTACTTCTCTTCCAAGGGGCATTTAAACCGTATTGTTAAGCTAATGCGACCTGCATGTCTCTTCCAAGGGGCATTTAAACTGTCTTGTTTAGCTACTGCGACCTCCACCGCTCTGCCAAGGGGCATTTAAACCGACTTGTTAAGCTCCTGCGACCTGCACGTTTCTTCCAAGGGGCATTTAAGCCGTCTTGTTAAGCTACTGCGACTTGCACGTCTCTTCCAGGGGGCATTTAAACCGTCTTGTTAAGCTGCTGTAACCTCCACCAATTTTCCAAGGGGCATTTAAACCGTCCTGTTAAGGTACTGCGAAATGCACGTCTCTTCCAAGGGGCATTTAAAAAGCTTTGTTAAGCTACTGCGACCTGCACGTCTATTCCAAGGGGCATTTAATCCGTCTTGTTAAGCTACGGCGACCTGCACTTCTCTTCCAAGGGGTATTTAAACCGTCTTGTTAAGCTGCTGCGACCTGCATGTCTCTTTCAAGGGGTATTTAAACTGTCTTGATAAGCTACTGCGAACTGCACGTCTCTTCCAAGGGGCATTTAAACAGTCTTGTTAAGCTTCTGCGACCTGCACGTCTCCTCCAAGGGGCATTTTAACCGTCTCGTTAAGCTACTGCGACCTGCACGTCTCTTCCATGGGGCATTTAAACCATCTTGTTAAGCTACTTCGCACTGCACGTCTCTTTCAAGGGGCATTTAAACTGTCTTGTTAAGCTACTGCGACCTCCACCGCTCTTCCAAGGGGCATTTAAACCGTCTTATTAACTACTGCGACCCCCGCCGCACTTCCAAGGGACATTTAAAACGTCTTGTTAAGCTACTGCGACCTGCACGTCTCTTTCAAGGGGCATTTAGACTGTCTTGTTAAGCTACTGCGACCTCCACCGCTCTTCCAAGGGGCATTTAAACCGTCTTGTTAAGCTACTGCGACCTGCACGTCTCTTCCAAGGGGCATTTAAACTGTATTGTTAAGCTACTACGACCTGCACGTCTCTTCCAAGGGGCATTTAAACCGTCTTGTTAAGCTACTGCGACCTACACGTCTCTTCCAAGTGGCATTTAAACCATCTTGTTAAGCTACTGCGACCTGCACGTCTCTTCCAATGGGCATTTAAACCATCTTGTTAAGCTGCTGTGACCTGCACGTCTCTTCCAAGTGGCATTTAAACCGTCTTGTTAAGCTACTGCGACCTCCACCGCTGTTTCAAGGGGCATTTAAACCGTCTTGTTAAGCTACTGCGACCTCCACCGCTCTTCCAAGGGGCATTTAAACCATCTTGTTAAGCTACAGCGACCTTATCGTCTCTTACAAGGGGCATTTAAACGGTCTTGCTAAGCTACAGCGACCTGCACGTTTCTTCCAAGGGGCATTTAAATCGTCATGTTAAGCTACTGCGACCTGCTTGTCTCTTGCAAGGGGCATTTAAACCGTCTTGTTAAGCTACTGCGACCTGCACGTCTCTTCCAAGGGATATTTAAACCGTTTTGTTAAGCTATTGCGACCTGCACGTCTCTTCCAAGGGGCATTTAAAGCTTCTTGTTAAGCTGTTGCGACCTGAATGTCTCTTCCAAAAGGGATTTAAACCGTCTTATTAAGCTACTACGCCCTGCACGTCTCTTCCAAGGGGAATTTAAACCGTCTTGTTAAGCTACTGCGACCTGCATGTCTCTTCCAAGGGGTATTTAAACCTTTTATTAAGCTACTGCAACCTGCACGTCTCTTCAAAGGGGCATTTAAACTGTCTTGTTAAGTTACTGCAACCTCCACCTCTCTTCCAGGGGGCATTTAAACCGTCTTGTTAAGCTACTGCGACCTGCACGTCTCTTCCAAGGAGCGTGTAAACCGTCTTGTTAAGCTACTGCGACCACCACCGTTCTTCCAAGGGGCATTTAAACCATCTTGTTAAGCTACTGGGACCTGCATGTCTCTACCAAGGGGCATTTAAACGGTCTTGTTAAGTTACTGCGACCTGCACGTTTCTTCCAAGGGGCATTTAAATCGTTATGTTAAGCTACTGCGACCTGCACGTCTCTTCCAAGGGGCATTTAAACCGTTTTGTTAAGCTACTGCGACCTGCACGTCTCTTCCAAGGGGCATTTAAAGCGTTTTGTTAAGCTGCTGCGACCTGCATGTCTCTTCCAAAAGGGATTTAAACCGTCTTATTAAGCTACTGCGATCTGCACGTCTCTTCCAAGGGGCATTTAAACCGTCTTGTTAAGCTACTGCGACCTGCACGTCTCTTCCAAGGGGAATTTAAACCGTCTTGTTAAGCTACTGCGACCTGCATGTCTCTTCCAAGGGCCATTTAAACCTTCTCATTAAGCTACTGCGACCTGCACGTCTCTTCTAAGGAGCATGTAAACCGTCTTGTTAAGCTACTGCAACCACCACCGCTCTTTCAAGGGGCATTTAAACCGTCTTGTTAAGCTACTGCGACCTGCACGTCTCTACAAAGGGGCATTTAAACCATCTTGTTAAGCTTCTGCGACCTGCACGTCTCTTCCAAGGGGCATTTAAACTGTCTTTTTAAGCTACTGCGACCTCCACCGCTCTTCCAAGGGGCTTTTAAACAGTCTTGTTAAGCTACTGACACCTGCACGTATCTTCCAAGGGGCATTTAAACCGTCTTTTTAAGCTAATGCGACCTGCATTTCTCTTACAAGGGGCATTTAAACCGTCTTGTTAAGCTACTGCGACCTGCACGTCTCTTCCAAGGGTCATTTAAACCTTCTTATTAAGCTACTGCGTCCTGTATGTCTCTTACAAGGGGCATTTAAACTGTCTTGTTAAGCTAATGCGACGTCCACCGCTCTTCCAAGGGGCATTTAAACCGTCTTGTTAAGCTACTGCGACCTGCACGTCTCTTCAAAGGGGCATTTAAACTGTCTTGTTAAGTTACTGCCACCTCCACCTCTCTTCCAGGGGGCATTTAAACCGTCTTGTTAAGCTACTGCGACCTGCACGTCTCTTCCAAGGAGCGTGTAAACCGTCTTGTTAAGCTACTGCGACCACCACCGCTCTTCCAAGGGGCATTTAAACCATCTTGTTAAGCTACTGGGACCTGCATGTCTCTACCAAGGGGCGTTTAAACCATCTTGTTAAGCTTCTGCGACCTACACGTCTCTTCCAAGGGGCATTTAAACCGTCTTTATAAGCTACTGCGACCTCCACCGCTCTTCCAAGGGGCTTTTAAACAGTCTTGTTAAGCTACTGAGACCTGCACGTCTCTTCCAAGGGGCATTTAAACCGTCATTTTAAGCTAATGCGACCTGCATTTCTCTTCCAAGGGGCATTTAAACCGTCTTGTTAAGTTACTGCGACCTGCACGCCTCTTCCAAGGGTCATTTAAACCTTCTTCTTAAGCTACTGCGTCCTGCATGTCTCTTCCAAGTGGCATTTAAACTGTCTTGTTAAGCTACTGCGACGTCCACCTCTCTTCCAAGGAGCATTTAAACCGTCTTGTTAAGCTACTGAGCCTGCACGTCTCTTCCAAAGGGCATTTAAAACCGTCTTGTTAAGCTACTGTAACCTCCACCACTTTTCCAAGGGGCATTTAAACTGTCTTGTTAAGCTACTGCGACCTGCATGTCTCTTCCAAGTGGCATTGAAACCGTCTTTTTAAGCTACTGCGACCTGCACGTCTCTTCCAAGGGGCATTTAAACAGTCTTGTTAAGCTACTGCGACTTGCAAGTCTCTTCCAAGTGGCATTTAAATCTTCTTGTTTAGCTACTGTAACCTCGACCAGTTTTCCAAGGGGCATTTAAACCGTCTTGTAAGCTACTGCGACCTGCTATACTCAACCAAAGGGTATTTAAACCGTCTTGTTAAGCTACTGCGACGTGCACGTCTCTTCCAAGGGGCATTTAAACCGTCTTGTTAAGCTACTGCGACCTCCACCGCTCTTCCAAGGGGCATTTAAACCGACTTGTTAAGATACTGCGACCTGCACGTCTCTTCCAAGGGGCATTTAAACAGTCTTGTTAAGCTACTGCGACCTCCACCGCTCTTCCAAGGGGCATTTTAACCATCTTGTTAAGCTTCTGTGACCTGCACGTCTCTACCAAGGATCATTTAAACCGTCTTGTTAAGCTACTGCGACCTCCACTGCTTTTCCAAGGGGCATTTAATCCGTCTTGTTAAGCTACTGCGACCTGCACATCTCTTCCAAGGGGCATTTAAACCGTCTTGTTAAGCTACTGTGAACTGCACGTCTCTTCCAAGGGGCATTTAAACAGTCTTGTTAAGCTTCTGCGACCTGCACGTCTCTTCCAAGGGGCATTTAAACAGTCTTGTTAAGCTACTGCGACGTCCACCGCTCTTCCAAAGGGCATTTTAACCATCTTGTTAAACTTCTGTGACCTGCACGTCTCTACCAAGGGGCATTTAAACAGTCTTGTTAAGCTACTGCGACCTCCACTGCTTTTCCAAGGGGCATCTAATTCGTCTTGTTAAGCTACTGCGACCTGCACGTCTCTACCAAGTGGCATTTAAACCGTCTTGTTAAGCTATTGCGACCTCCACTGCTTTTCCAAGTGGCATTTAATCCGTCTTGTTAAGCTACTGCGACCTGCACGTCTCTTCCAAGGGGCATTTAAACCGTCTTGATAAGCTACTGCGAACTCCACGTCTCTTCCAAGGGGCATTTAAACCGTATTGTTAAGCTAATGCGACCTGCATGTCTCTTCCAAGGGGCATTTAAACCGACTTGTTAAGCTCCTGCGACCTGCACGTCTCTTCCAAGGGGCATTTAAGCCGTCTTGTTAAGCTACTGCGACTTGCACGTCTGTTCCAAGGGGCATTTAAACCGTCTTGTTAAGCTACTGTAACCTCCACCACTTTTCCAAGGGGCATTTAAATTGTCCTGTTAAGCTACTGCGACCTGCATGTCTCTTCCAAGGGGCATTGAAACCGTCTTTTTAAGCTAATGCGACCTGCACTTCTCACCAAAGGGGCATTTAAACAGTCTTGTTAAGCTACTGCGACTTGCAAGTCTCTTCCAACGGGCATTTACACCTTCTTGGTTAGCTACTGTAACCTCCAACAGTTTTCCAAGGGGCATTTAAACCGTCTTGTTAAGCTGCGGCGACCTGCTCTACTCAACCAAAGGGTATTTAAACCGTCTTGTTAAGCTACTGCGATGTGCACGTCTCTTCCAAGGGGCATTTAAACCATCTTGTTAAGCTACTCCGACCTCCACCGCTCTTCCAAGGGGCATTTAAACCGACTTGTTAAGCTAGTGGGACCTGCACGTCTCTTCCAAGGGGCATTTAAACCGTCTTGTTAAGCTAGTGCGACCTCAACTGCTTTTCCAAGGGGCATTTAATCCGTCTTGTTAAGCTACTGCGACCTGCACGTCTCTTCCAAGGGGCATTTAAACCGTCTTGTTAAGCTACTGCGACCTGCACGTCTCTTCCATGGGGCATTTAAACAGTCTTGTTAAGCTACTGCGAACTGCACGTCTCCTCCAAGGGGCATTTAAACAGTCTTGTTAAGCTTCTGCGACCTGCACGTCTCTTCCAAGAGGCATTTAAACAGTCTTGTTAAGCTACTGCGACCTCCACCGCTCTTCCAAAGGGCATTTTAACCATCTTGTTAAACTTCTGTGACCTGCGCGTCTCTACCAAGGGGCATTTAAACAGTCTTGTTAAGCTACTGCGACCTCCACTGCTTTTCCAAGGGGCATCTAATCCGTCTTGTTAAGCTACTGCGACCTGCACGTCTCTACCAAGTGGCATTTAAACCGTCTTGTTAAGCTACTGCGACCTCCACTGCTTTTCCAAGGGACATTTAATCCGTCTTGTTAAGCTACTGCGACCTGCACGTCTCTTCCAAGGGGCATTTAAACCGTCTTGATAAGCTACTGCGAACACCACGTCTCTTCCAAGCGGCATTTAAACAGTCTTGTTAAGCTTCTGCGACCTGCACGTCTCTACCAAGGGGTCATTTAAACCGTCTTGTTAAGCTACTGCGACCTCCACCGCTCTTCCAAGGGGCATTTAATCCGTCTTGTTAAGCTACTGCGACCTGCACGTCTCTTCCAAGGGGCATTTAAACCGTCTTGTTAAGCTACTGCGACCTGCACGTCTCTTCCATGGGGCATTTAAACCATCTTGTTAAGCTACTGCGAACTGCACGTCTCTACCAAGGGGAATTTAAACCGTCTTGTTAAGCTTCTGCGACCTGTACTTCTCTTCCAAGGGGCATTTAAACCATATTGTTAAGCTAATGCGACCTGCATGTCTCTTCCAAGGGGCATTTAAACCGACTTGTTAAGCTCCTGCGACCTGCTCGTCTCTTCCATGGGGCATTTAAGCCGTCTTGTTAAGCTACTGCGACTTGCACATCTCTTCCAAGGGGCATTTAAACCGTCTTGTTAAGCTACTGTAACCGCCACCACTTTTCCAAGGGGCATTTAAATTGTCCTGTTAAGGTACTGCGACCTGCACGTCTCTTCCAAGGGGCATTTAAAAAGCTTTGTTAAGCTACTGCGACCTGCACGTCTCTTCCAAGGGGCATTTAATCCGTCTTGTTAAGCTACGGCGACCTGCACGTCTCTTCCAAGGGGCATTTAATCCTTCTTGTTAAGCTGCAGCGACCTGCATGTCTCTTTCAAGGGGCATTTAAACTGTCTTGTTAAGCTACTGCGACCTCCACCGCTCTTCCAAGGGGCATTTAAACCGTCTTGTTAAGCTACTGCGACCTGCACGTCTCTTCCAAGGGGTCATTTGAACTGTATTGTTAAGCTACTCCGACCTGCACGTCTCTTCCAAGGGGCATTTAAACCGTCTTGCTAAGCTGCTGCGACCTGCACGTCTCTTCCAAGTGTCATTTAAACCATCTTGTTAAGCTACTGTGACCTGCACGTCTCTTCCAATGGGCATTTAAATCATATTGTTAAGCTGCTGTGACCTGCACGTCTCTTCCAAGTGGCATTTAAACCGTCTTGTTAAGCTACTGCGACCTCCACCGCTCTTCCAAGGGGCATTTAAACCGTCTTATTAACTACTGCGACCCCCGCCGCACTTCCAAGGGACATTTAAAACGTCTTGTTAAGCTACTGCGACCTGCACGTCTCTTTCAAGGGGCATTTAAACTGTCTTGTTAAGCTACTGCGACCTCCACCGCTCTTCCAAGGGGCATTTAAACCGTCTTGTTAAGCTACTGCGACCTGCACGTCTCTTCCAAGGGGCATTTAAACTGTATTGTTAAGCTACTGCGACCTGCACGTCTCTTCCAAGGGGCATTTAAACCGTCTTGTTAAGCTACTGTGAACTGCACGTCTCTTCCAAGGGGCATTTAAACAGTCTTGTTAAGCTTCTGCGACCTGCACGTCTCTTCCAAGGGGCATTTAAACAGTCTTGTTAAGCTACTGCGACGTCCACCGCTCTTCCAAAGGGCATTTTAACCATCTTGTTAAACTTCTGTGACCTGCACGTCTCTACCAAGGGGCATTTAAACAGTCTTGTTAAGCTACTGCGACCTCCACTGCTTTTCCAAGGGGCATCTAATTCGTCTTGTTAAGCTACTGCGACCTGCACGTCTCTACCAAGTGGCATTTAAACCGTCTTGTTAAGCTATTGCGACCTCCACTGCTTTTCCAAGTGGCATTTAATCCGTCTTGTTAAGCTACTGCGACCTGCACGTCTCTTCCAAGGGGCATTTAAACCGTCTTGATAAGCTACTGCGAACTCCACGTCTCTTCCAAGGGGCATTTAAACCGTATTGTTAAGCTAATGCGACCTGCATGTCTCTTCCAAGGGGCATTTAAACCGACTTGTTAAGCTCCTGCGACCTGCACGTCTCTTCCAAGGGGCATTTAAGCCGTCTTGTTAAGCTACTGCGACTTGCACGTCTGTTCCAAGGGGCATTTAAACCGTCTTGTTAAGCTACTGTAACCTCCACCACTTTTCCAAGGGGCATTTAAATTGTCCTGTTAAGCTACTGCGACCTGCATGTCTCTTCCAAGGGGCATTGAAACCGTCTTTTTAAGCTAATGCGACCTGCACTTCTCACCAAAGGGGCATTTAAACAGTCTTGTTAAGCTACTGCGACTTGCAAGTCTCTTCCAACGGGCATTTACACCTTCTTGGTTAGCTACTGTAACCTCCAACAGTTTTCCAAGGGGCATTTAAACCGTCTTGTTAAGCTGCGGCGACCTGCTCTACTCAACCAAAGGGTATTTAAACCGTCTTGTTAAGCTACTGCGATGTGCACGTCTCTTCCAAGGGGCATTTAAACCATCTTGTTAAGCTACTCCGACCTCCACCGCTCTTCCAAGGGGCATTTAAACCGACTTGTTAAGCTAGTGGGACCTGCACGTCTCTTCCAAGGGGCATTTAAACCGTCTTGTTAAGCTAGTGCGACCTCAACTGCTTTTCCAAGGGGCATTTAATCCGTCTTGTTAAGCTACTGCGACCTGCACGTCTCTTCCAAGGGGCATTTAAACCGTCTTGTTAAGCTACTGCGACCTGCACGTCTCTTCCATGGGGCATTTAAACAGTCTTGTTAAGCTACTGCGAACTGCACGTCTCCTCCAAGGGGCATTTAAACAGTCTTGTTAAGCTTCTGCGACCTGCACGTCTCTTCCAAGAGGCATTTAAACAGTCTTGTTAAGCTACTGCGACCTCCACCGCTCTTCCAAAGGGCATTTTAACCATCTTGTTAAACTTCTGTGACCTGCGCGTCTCTACCAAGGGGCATTTAAACAGTCTTGTTAAGCTACTGCGACCTCCACTGCTTTTCCAAGGGGCATCTAATCCGTCTTGTTAAGCTACTGCGACCTGCACGTCTCTACCAAGTGGCATTTAAACCGTCTTGTTAAGCTACTGCGACCTCCACTGCTTTTCCAAGGGACATTTAATCCGTCTTGTTAAGCTACTGCGACCTGCACGTCTCTTCCAAGGGGCATTTAAACCGTCTTGATAAGCTACTGCGAACACCACGTCTCTTCCAAGCGGCATTTAAACAGTCTTGTTAAGCTTCTGCGACCTGCACGTCTCTACCAAGGGGTCATTTAAACCGTCTTGTTAAGCTACTGCGACCTCCACCGCTCTTCCAAGGGGCATTTAATCCGTCTTGTTAAGCTACTGCGACCTGCACGTCTCTTCCAAGGGGCATTTAAACCGTCTTGTTAAGCTACTGCGACCTGCACGTCTCTTCCATGGGGCATTTAAACCATCTTGTTAAGCTACTGCGAACTGCACGTCTCTACCAAGGGGAATTTAAACCGTCTTGTTAAGCTTCTGCGACCTGTACTTCTCTTCCAAGGGGCATTTAAACCATATTGTTAAGCTAATGCGACCTGCATGTCTCTTCCAAGGGGCATTTAAACCGACTTGTTAAGCTCCTGCGACCTGCTCGTCTCTTCCATGGGGCATTTAAGCCGTCTTGTTAAGCTACTGCGACTTGCACATCTCTTCCAAGGGGCATTTAAACCGTCTTGTTAAGCTACTGTAACCGCCACCACTTTTCCAAGGGGCATTTAAATTGTCCTGTTAAGGTACTGCGACCTGCACGTCTCTTCCAAGGGGCATTTAAAAAGCTTTGTTAAGCTACTGCGACCTGCACGTCTCTTCCAAGGGGCATTTAATCCGTCTTGTTAAGCTACGGCGACCTGCACGTCTCTTCCAAGGGGCATTTAATCCTTCTTGTTAAGCTGCAGCGACCTGCATGTCTCTTTCAAGGGGCATTTAAACTGTCTTGTTAAGCTACTGCGACCTCCACCGCTCTTCCAAGGGGCATTTAAACCGTCTTGTTAAGCTACTGCGACCTGCACGTCTCTTCCAAGGGGTCATTTGAACTGTATTGTTAAGCTACTCCGACCTGCACATCTCTTCCAAGGGGCATTTAAACCGTCTTGCTAAGCTGCTGCGACCTGCACGTCTCTTCCAAGTGTCATTTAAACCATCTTGTTAAGCTACTGTGACCTGCACGTCTCTTCCAATGGGCATTTAAATCATATTGTTAAGCTGCTGTGACCTGCACGTCTCTTCCAAGTGGCATTTAAACCGTCTTGTTAAGCTACTGCGACCTCCACCGCTCTTCCAAGGGGCATTTAAACCGTCTTATTAACTACTGCGACCCCCGCCGCACTTCCAAGGGACATTTAAAACGTCTTGTTAAGCTACTGCGACCTGCACGTCTCTTTCAAGGGGCATTTAAACTGTCTTGTTAAGCTACTGCGACCTCCACCGCTCTTCCAAGGGGCATTTAAACCGTCTTGTTAAGCTACTGCGACCTGCACGTCTCTTCCAAGGGGCATTTAAACTGTATTGTTAAGCTACTGCGACCTGCACGTCTCTTCCAAGGGGCATTTAAACCGTCTTGTTAAGCTACTGCGACCTACACGTCTCTTCCAAGTGGCATTTAAACCATCTTGTTAAGCTACTGCGACCTGCACGTCTCTTCCAATGGGCATTTAAACCATCTTGTTAAGCTGCTGTGACCTGCACGTCTCTTCCAAGTGGCATTTAAACCGTCTTGTTAAGCTACTGCGACCTCCACCGCTGTTTCAAGGGGCATTTAAACCGTCTTGTTAAGCTACTGCGACCTCCACCGCTCTTCCAAGGGGCATTTAAACCATCTTGTTAAGCTACAGCGACCTTATCGTCTCTTACAAGGGGCATTTAAACGGTCTTGCTAAGCTACAGCGACCTGCACGTTTCTTCCAAGGGGCATTTAAATCGTCATGTTAAGCTACTGCGACCTGCTTGTCTCTTGCAAGGGGCATTTAAACCATCTTGTTAAGCTACTGCGACCTGCACGTCTCTTCCAAGGGATATATAAACCGTTTTGTTAAGCTATTGCGACCTGCACGTCTCTTCCAAGGGGCATTTAAAGCTTCTTGTTAAGCTGCTGCGACCTGAATGTCTCTTCCAAAAGGGATTTAAACCGTCTTATTAAGCTACTACGCCCTGCACGTCTCTTCCAAGGGGAATTTAAACCGTCTTGTTAAGCTACTGCGACCTGCATGTCTCTTCCAAGGGGTATTTAAACCTTTTATTAAGCTACTGCGACCTGCACGTCTCTTCAAAGGGGCATTTAAACTGTCTTGTTAAGTTACTGCAACCTCCACCTCTCTTCCAGGGGGCATTTAAACCGTCTTGTTAAGCTACTGCGACCTGCACGTCTCTTCCAAGGAGCGTGTAAACCGTCTTGTTAAGCTACTGCGACCACCACCGTTCTTCCAAGGGGCATTTAAACCATCTTGTTAAGCTACTGGGACCTGCATGTCTCTACCAAGGGGCATTTAAACGGTCTTGTTAAGTTACTGCGACCTGCACGTTTCTTCCAAGGGGCATTTAAATCGTTATGTTAAGCTACTGCGACCTGCACGTCTCTTCCAAGGGGCATTTAAACCGTTTTGTTAAGCTACTGCGACCTGCACGTCTCTTCCAAGGGGCATTTAAAGCGTTTTGTTAAGCTGCTGCGACCTGCATGTCTCTTCCAAAAGGGATTTAAACCGTCTTATTAAGCTACTGCGATCTGCACGTCTCTTCCAAGGGGCATTTAAACCGTCTTGTTAAGCTACTGCGACCTGCACGTCTCTTCCAAGGGGAATTTAAACCGTCTTGTTAAGCTACTGCGACCTGCATGTCTCTTCCAAGGGGCATTTAAACTGTCTTGTTAAGCTACTGCGACGTCCACCGCTCTTCCAAGGGGCATTTAAAGCGTCTTGTTAAGCTACTGCGACCTGCACGTCTCTTCAAAGGGGCATTTAAACTGTCTTGTTAAGTTACTGCCACCTCCACCTCTCTTCCAGGGGGCATTTAAACCGTCTTGTTAAGCTACTGCGACCTGCACGTCTCTTCCAAGGGGAATTTAAACCGTCTTGTTAAGCTACTGCGACCTGCACGTCTCTTCCAAGGGGCATGTAAACCTTCTTATTAAGCTACTGCGACCTGCACGTCTCTTCCAAGGAGCGTGTAAACCGTCTTGTTAATCTACTGCGACCACCACCGCTCTTCCAAGGGGCATTTAAACCATCTTGTTAAGCTACTGGGACCTGCATGTCTCTACCAAGGGGCGTTTAAACCATCTTGTTAAGCTTCTGCGACCTGCACGTCTCTTCCAAGGGGCATTTAAACCGTCTTTTTAAGCTACTGCGACCTCCACCGCTCTTCCAAGGGGCTTTTAAACAGTCTTGTTAAGCTACTGAGACCTGCACGTCTTTTCCAAGGGGCATTTAAACCGTCTTTTTAAGCTAATGCAATCTGCATTTCTCTTCCAAGGGGCATTTAAACCGTCTTGTTAAGCTACTGTGACCTGCACGCCTCTTCCAAGGGTCATTTAAACCTTCTTATTAAGCTACTGTGTCCTGCATGTCTCTTCCAAGTGGCATTTAAACTGTCTTGCTAAGCTACTGCGACGTCCACCGCTCTTCCAAGGGGCATTTAAACCGTCTTGTTAAGCTACTGCGACCTGCACGTCTCTTCCAAGGGGCATTTAAAACCGTCTTGTTAAGCTACTGTAACCTCCACCACTTTTCCAAGGGGCATTTAAACTGTCTTGTTAAGCTGCTGCGACCTACATGTCTCTTCCAAGGGGCATTGAAACCGTCTTTTTAAGCTACTGCGACCTGCACGTCTCTTCCAACGGGAATTTAAACCGTCTTGTTAAGCTACTGCGACCTGCACGTCTCTTCCAAGGGGCATTTAAACCTTGTTATTAAGCTACTGCGACCTGCACGTCTCTTCCAAGGATCGTGTAAACCGTCTTGTTAAGCTACTGCGACCACCACCGCTCTTCCAAGGGGCATTTAAACCATCTTGTTAAGCTACTGGGACCTGCCTGTCTCTATTAAAGGGGCGTTTAAACCATCTTGTTAAGCTTCTGCGACCTGCACGTCTCTTCCAAGGGGCATTTAAACCGTCTTTTTAAGCTACTGCGACCTCCACCGCTCTTCCAAGGGGCTTTTAAACAGTCTTGTTAAGCTACTGAGACCTGCACGTCTCTTCCAAGGGGCATTTAAAACCCTTCTTGTTAAGCTACTGTAACCTCCACCACTTTTCCAAGGGGCATTTAAACTGTCTTGTTAAGCTGCTACGACCTACATGTCTCTTCCAAGGGGCATTGAAACCGTCTTTTTAAGCTACTGCGACCTGCACGTCTCTTCCAAGGGGCATTTAAACAGTCTTGTTAAGCTACTGCGACTTGCAATTCTCTTCCAAGGGGCATTTAAACCTTCTTGTTTAGTTACTGTAACCTCCACCAGTTTTCCAAGGGGCATTTAAACCGTCTTGTTAAGCTACTGCGACCTGCTCTACTCAACCAAAGGGTATTTAAACCGTCTTGTTAAGCTACTGCGACGTGGAGGTCTCTTCCAAGGGGCATTTAAACCGTCTTTTTAAGCTACTGCGACCTCCACCGCTCTTCCAAGGGGCATTTAAACCGACTTGTTAAGATACTGCGACCTGCACGTCTCTTTCAAGGGGCATTTAAACAGTCTTGTTAAGCTACTGCGACCTCCACCGCTCTTCCAAAGGGCATTTTAACCATCTTGTTAAGCTTCTGTGACATGCACGTCTCTACCAAGGGGCATTTAAACCATCTTGTTAAGCTACTGCGACCTCCACTGCTTTTCCAAGGGGCATTTAATCCATCTTGTTAATCTACTGCGACCTCCACCGCTCTTCCATCGGGCTTTTAAACAGTCTTGTTAAGCTACTGAGACCTGCACGTCTCTTCCAAGGGGCATTTAAACCGTCTTTTTAAGCTAATGCGACCTGCATTTCTCTTCCAAGGGGCATTTAAACCGTCTTGTTAAGCTACTGCGACCTGCACGTCTCTTCCAATGGTCATTTAAACCTTCTTATTAAGCTACTGCGTCCTGCATGTCTCTTCCAAGGGGCATTTAAACTGTCTTGTTAAGCTACTGCGACGTCCATCGCTCTTCCAAGGGGCATTTAAACCGTCTTGTTAAGCTACTGCGACCTGCACGTCTCTTCAAAGGGGCATTTAAACTGTCTTGTTAAGTTACTGCCACCTCCACCTCTCTTCCAGGGGGCATTTAAACCGTCTTGTTAAGCTACTGCGACCTGCACGTCTCTTCCAAGGGGAATTTAAACCGTCTTGTTAAGCTACTGCGACCTGCACGTCTCTTCCAAGGGGCATTTAAACCTTCTTATTAAGCTACTTCGACCGGCACGTCTCTTCCAAGTAGCGTGTAAACCGTCTTGTTAAGCTACTGCGACCACCACCGCTCTTCCAAGGGGCATTTAAACCATCTTGTTAAGCTACTGGGACCTGCATGTCTCTAACAAGGGGCGTTTAAACCATCTTGTTAAGCTTCTCCGACCTGCACGTCTCTTCCAAGGGGCATTTAAACCGTCTTTTTAAGCTACTGAGACCTGCACGTCTCTTCCAAGGGGCATTTAAACCGTCTTTTTAAGCTAATGCGACCTGCATTTCTCTTCCAAGGGGCATTTAAACCGTCTTGTTAAGCTACTGCGACCTGCACGCCTCTTCCAAGGGTCATTTAAACCTTCTTATTAAGCTACGGCGTCCTGCATGTCTCTTCCAAGTGGCATTTAAACTGTCTTGTTAAGCTACTGCGACGTCCACCGCTCTTCCAAGGGGCATTTAAATTGTCTTGTTAAGCTACTGCGACCTGCACGTCTCTTCCAAGGGGCATTTAAAACCGTCTTGTTAAGCTACTGTAACCTCCACCACTTTTCCAAGGGGCCTTTAAACTGTCCTGTTAAGCTACTGCGACCTGCATGTCTCTTCCAAGGGGCATTGAAACCGTCTTTTTAAGCTACTGCGACCTGCACGTCTCTTCCAAGGGGCATTTAAACAGTCTTGTTAAGCTACTGCGACTTGCAAGTCTCTTCCAAGGGGCATTTAAACCTTCTTGTTTAGCTACTGTAACCTCCACCAGTTTTCCAAGGGGCATTTAAACCGTCTTGTTAAGCTACTGCGACCTGCTCTGCTCAACCAAAGGGTATTTAAACCGTCTTGTTAAGCTACTGCGACGTGGGCGACTCTTCCAAGGGGCATTTAAACCGTCTTTTTAAGCTACTGCGACCTCCACCGCTCTTCCAAGGGGCATTTAAACCGACTTGTTAAGATACTGCGACCTGCACGTCTCTTCCAGGGGGCATTTAAACAGTCTTGTTAAGCTACTGCGACCTCCACCGCTCTTCCAAAGGGCATTTTAACTATCTTGTTAAGCTTCTGTGACATGCACGTCTCTACCAAGGGGCATTTAAACCATCTTGTTAAGCTACTGCGACCTCCACTGCTTTTCCAAGGGGCATTTAATCCGTCTTGTTAAGCTACTGCGACCTGCACGTCTCTTCCAAGGGGCATTTAAACCGTCTTGTTAAGCTACTGCGAACTGCACGTCTCTTCCAAGGGGCATTTAAACAGTCTTGTTAAGCTTCTGCGACCTGCACGTCTCTACCAAGGGGTCATTTAAACCGTCTTGTTAAGCTACTGCGACCTCCACTGCTCTTCCAAGGGGCATTTAATCCGTCTTGTTAAGCTACTGCGACCTGCACGTCTCTTCCAAGGGGCATTTAAACCGTCTTGTTAAGCTACTGCGAACTGCACGTCTCTTCGAAGGGGCATTTAAACAGTCTTGTTAACCTTCTGCGACCTGCTCTTCTCTTCCAAGGGTCATTTAAACCGTCTTGTTAAGCTAATGCGACCTCCACCGCTCTTCCAAAGGGCATTTTAACCATCTTGTTAAACTTCTGTGACCTGCACGTCTCTAGCAAGGGGCATTTAAACCGTCTTGTTAAGCTACTGCGACCTCCACTGCTTTTCCAAGGGGCATCTAATCCGTCTTGTTAAGCTACTGCGAACTGCACGTCTCTACCAAGGGGCATTTAAACTGTCTTGTTAAGCTGCTGCGACCTCCACTGCTTTTCCAAGGGGCATTTAATCCGTCTTGTTAAGCTACTGCGACCTGCACGTCTCTACCAAGGGGCATTTAAACCGTCTTGTTAAGCTACTGCGACCTCCACTGCTTTTCCAAGGGGCATTTAATCCGTCTTGTTAAGCTACTGCGACCTGCACGTCTCTTCCAAGGGGCGTTTAAACCGTCTTGTTAAGCTACTGCGAACTGCTCGTCTCTTCCAAGGGGCATTTAAACAGTCTTGTTAAGCTTCTGCGACCTGCACGTCTCTACCACGGGGTCATTTAAACCGTCTTGTTAAGCTACTGCGACCTCCACTGCTCTTCCAAGGGGCATTTAATCCATCTTGTTAAGCTACTGCGACCTAAACGTCTCTTCCAAGGGGCATTTAAACCGTCTTGTTAAGCTACTGCGAACTGCACGTCTCTACCAAGGGGCATTTAAACAGTCTTGTTAAGCTTCTGCGACCTGCACGTCTCTTCCAAGGGGCATTTAAACAGTCTTGTTAAGCTACTGCGACCTCCAACGCTCTTCCAAAGGGCATTTTAACCATCTTGTTAAACTTCTGTGACCTGCACGTCTCTACCAAGGGGCATTTAAACCGTCTTGTTAAGCTACTGCGACCTCCACTGCTTTTCCAAGGGGCATCTAATCCGTCTTGTTAAGCTACTGCGACCTGCACGTCTCTACCAAAGGGCATTTAAACCGTCTTGTTAAGCTACTGCGACCTCCACTGCTTTTCCAAGGGGCATTTAATCCGTCTTGTTAAGCTACTGCGACCTGCACGTTGTAGCGCTGGCGTCCCTGCCCTCTGCTAGGCAGGGACGCTGCTCCCCTCACCGCTCTGCTCCGTGCCCGGCGTCCTCTCCCCGCTCTGCTGTCAGCGCGCGCTCCGTCCCGGCGTCCTCCTCCTGCTCTGCTCTCAGCGCGCGCTCCTTCCCGGCCCCTGTGCTTAGGGCGCGCGCGCGCGCGCTCCCCTCCTCTTAAAGGGGCCGCGCGCGCCGCCCTAAAGAGTCCCCGGCCAATGGCCGGAGGACTCCATCATATATAAGGCACCTCCTCCAAAATGGAGGTGCCCGAGCAATGTTGTTTGCACCTGTGTCTCACCTGTGCTTCAGCCCTCAGGTCCCGTTGCCAGTTACCTGCCAGTTACCTGCCAGTTACCTGCCTGATTCCTGCCTGAATACTTGTTACCTGTCTGCCAGTCTGAGGTCCGACGGTCTGCCTTACTACTCCTGTCAGTCTGTCTAAAGGACCAGCCTGCCCGCTCACCTGGGAGCGCATATCAGCTACCTGCCTGCTTGCCTGAGGTCCGACGGTCTGCCTTACTACTCCGGTCAGTCTGTCTATGGACCAGCTTGCCCGCTCACCTGGGAGCGCTTCTCCGTTACCTGCCTGCTTGCCAGCCCGGAGGCTCCGTTGTCACGTGCTGTGACCACCAGCTATCTCAGAGACTCTTGCCCGCTCACCTGGGAGCGCATCTCCGTTACCTGCCTGCTTGCCAGCCCGGAGGTCCCGTTGTCACGTGCGGTGACCACCAGCTATTCCAGAGACTCTTGCCCGCTCACCTGGGAGCGCTTCTCCGTTACCTGCCTGCCTGCCAGCCCGGAGGCTCCGCCGTCACGTGCCGTGACCACCTGCTATTCCAGAGACTCTCGCTTGCTCACCTGGGAGCACACATCTACCATCTGCCTGCTAGCCTATCCGGAGGCTCTGCCATCACAGGTCGTACCTACCCCTTACCCAGAGACTGCCCTGATCACTTGCCGTATCTCCCAGTCCGTTCACCCAGAGACTGCCACCCGCTCCCTTACAAGGGCCGCCCCCTTGTATAGTAGCTCAGAGGTTCCGCCTCCCGGACCCGTTATACACGTCTCTTCCAAGGGGCATTTAAACCGTCTTGATAAGCTACTGCGAACTGTACGTCTCTTCCAAGGGGCATTTAAACAGTCTTGTTAAGCTTCTGCGACCTGCACGTCTCTAACAAGGGGTCATTTAAACCGTCTTGTTAAGCTACTGCGAACTGCTCGTCTCTTCCAAGGGGCATTTATACAGTCTTGTTAAGCTTCTGCGACCTGCACGTCTCCTCCAAGAGGCATTTTTACCGCCTTGTTAAGCTACTGCGACCTGCACGTCTCTTCCATGGGGCATTTAAACCATCTTGTTAAGCTACTGCGAACTGCACGTCTCTACCAAGGGGAATTTAAACCGTCTTGTTAAGCTTCTGCGACCTGTACTTCTCTTCCAAGGGTCATTTAAACCGTATTGTTAAGCTAATGCGACCTGCATGTCTCTTCCAAGGGGCATTTAAACTGTCTTATTTAGCTACTGCGACCTCCACCGCTCTGCCAAGGGGCATTTAAACCGACTTGTTAAGCTCCTGCGACCTGCACGTCTCTTCCAAGGGGCATTTAAACCGTCTTGTTAAGCTACTGTAACCTCCATCAATTTTCCAAGGGGCATTTAAACCGTCCTGTTAAGGTACTGCGACCTGCACGTCTCTTCCAGGGGGCATTTAAAAAGCTTTGTTAAGCTACTGCGACCTGCACGTCTCTTCCAAGGGGCATTTAATCCGTCTTGTTAAGCTGCTGCGACCTGCATGTCTCTTTCAAGGGGCAATTAAACTGTCTTGTTAAGCTACTGCGACCTCCACCGCTCTTCCAAGGGGCATTTAAACCGTCTTGTTAAGCTACTGCGACCTGCACGTCTCCTCCAAGGGGCATTTAAACTGTATTGTTAAGCTACTGCGACGTGCACTTCTCTTCCAAGGGGCATTTAAACCGTCTTGTTAAGCTACTGCGACCTGCACGTCTCTTCCAAGTGGCATTTAAACCATCTTGTTAAGCTACTGCGACCTGCACGTCTCTTCCAATGGGCATTTAAACCATCTTGTTAAGCTGCTGTGACCTGCACGTCTCTTCCAAGTGGCATTTAAACCATCTTGTTAAGCTACTGCGACCTCCACCGCTCTTCCAAGGGGCATTTAAACCGTCTTGTTAAGCTACTGCGACCTCCACCGCTCTTCCAAGGGGCATTTAAACCGTCTTGTTAAGCTACAGCGACCTTATCGTCTCTTACAAGGGGCATTTAAACGGTCTTGTTAAGCTACTGCGACCTGCACGTTTCTTCCAAGGGGCATTTAAATCGTCATGTTAAGCTACTGCGACCTGCTTGTCTCTTCCAAGGGACATTTAAACCGTTTTGTTAAGCTATTGCGACCTGCACGTCTCTTCCAAGGGGCATTTAAAGCTTCTTGTTAAGCGGCTGCGACCTGCATGTCTCTTCCAAAAGGGATTCAAACCGTCTTATTAAGCTACTACGACCTGCACGTCTCTTCCAAGGGGCATTTAAACCGTCTTGTTAAGCTACTGCGACCTGCACGTCTCTTCCAAGGGGAATTTAAACCGTCTTGTTAAGCTACTGCGACCTGCATGTCTCTTCCAAGGGGCATTTAAACCTTCTTATTAAGCTACTGCGACCTGCACGTCTCTTCAAAGGGGCTTTTAAACAGTCTTGTTAAGCTACTGAGAGCTGCACGTCTCTTCCAACGGTCATTTAAACCGTCTTTTTAAGCTAATGCGACCTGCATTTGTGGCACCCCAGGGGTCTGGTTTCCACAGTAATGTAATGTTATGTCTGAGAGCAGGTGGGAGGTCCATTGGTCAGGGATCCTGTGCATGCCACACCTCCTGCCCAGTCTTGGGAGGGGAAGAACTTCCCCTATATAAACCCGGGGCTGAAGCAGGGTTAGTCAGTCAAGGAGAGTAGAGACAGAGAAGCAGCATAGGAGGAAACAGCAGAAGCTCAGTGGAGCAATACCACTACGAGTCAGGGGCTGGCAGCTGCAGAGCTCGCCCTGACTGAGAAGATTTCTTACCGGACCCGGAGTCCGAGGCTGTGGGGACTAACTCCTACCCAGCAGCAGAATCCGTCAGGCAGGGGATTTCAGGTCCTCTGGCCAAGAAGCCCGAAGGCACGGTCACACGCGTGGGACCAGCACCGCCATCATGGAGCGGAAGCCACTAGAAGGCCCCGAGTCACCGGCCATACGGGTGAGCACCACACGGTACACTCAGGGACGTGGGCTACTTATACCCGCTTCTAGCAAGGTAGCCAGAAGAGTACAGTCAGTTTGGGAGGCCTACAACTCCGCCTGGCCAGGGGAGATCCCATCTGCTCAAGGACTGACCAGGCCCCAATCGCTAGCCAGTACTCCGGGAGGGTCTATCGTTGTCACCAGTAAAGACCCTGAACTACACCGCATCGTCTCTGAGTGGTTCCTGCTACCCCCATCATCCACATCTGCTGCCCTGACGCCATACCCCTCCCGTTGGGGGTTATACCATCTACGCTGCACCATCCATCCACCGGCCTCAGCGGACTGTCCTGCAGCGGCAGCTCCATAGCTGCATTCAACGGGTGGCGTAGTCGTACAACATCTACCACTGATACGTCGCCGCTCAGTTTGACTCCCTGGGCACGGACCGGGTCACCGCCACGAGACTACAACCCTCAAGAGATCCGGCTCCGGGTAAGCTCCCGCATGCGCAACGCAGCGCGACACAGGCCCAGGGGCGCGTCAACTTTGGCGTAGTCGGCAGGATTTCGTGCCCGCAACCACCGGGTACTGCGTGCCTGAAAAAGAGACTTTTCAAACTTACCTGTGGTGAAGATTCCCGCCATCCGGCGCCATCTTCAGCCTTCTTCCCGCCATCGGTGAAGTTTCCCGCCATCCGGCGCCATCTTCTGCCTTCTTCCCGCCATCCGTGGAGTTTTCCCGCCATTGGACGCCATCTTGAGGACGCCGCGCGGGAAGAAGAGGGGCGTGGACTCCGAAAGCGCGCGAGAACTGAAGCCCCGTCTCACGTCCGGACGTTGCGTAAGGTCCTGGAAGGAGCCCAGCAGACGCCGACGTCACAGGAGCGCGACGGAAGGTCCTCAACCCTGACGATCCACTGCGGAGCCGCGGCCTACGGAAGAGGATCATCGCAAGGTAGGCCACGGTCCACTAGGGGGGAGGAAGATGTCGGATACGGAGGAGAGCTTCACTGCCTCAACCCCCGCCAGCGCTACCGCTGCTGCAGTTATGCCCTTCACCATGCCCTATATCCCGGGAGCAGCTTGTCTACCCCAGTACTCAGGGGAGTCACATACCCTGCATGACTTTAGAGAAAAGCTGGATAGCCTCTTCCAGGTGTACCCCCTCACAGAAGAGCAAAAAGTGAGCATCCTGGTGGCCCAACTAACCGGGGCAGCCAAAAGGGAAGTAAAATCCTGGCCACCTGGGAGGAAGACTGTCGCAGGGATACTAACCCGGCTGAAGGACACCTTTGATACCCGCACCTCAGCCGAGATTAAGCTTAGATTCTACGGGTGCAAGCAGCGAGCGCATGAGAGTATAAGGGACTATGCACTAAACCTACAAGAGGCCCTGAGGGCCATTAAGCAGACCGACCCTGATGGAGTGGGAAACGAGGACAGGCTGTTGACCGAACAGTTTATAGAGGGACTGTATTGTAATGCCCACCGAACCCAGTTGCGGGCGATGGCCTTACAGGATCCCCATCTGGGCTTTGCACAGTTCAAGGACAGAGCCATCCGGGTGCTCCAAGCACCGGCACCGGGTGGCGTTGTGACCCACAAGCGCCCTGCTATCACTTACCACCAGGAGGCGGCGCCCTTGTCGGCAGGGCCTGTGGGAGCTGATGCGCAGGCTTTGGACAATGACCCAGCTCCAGACCTACACCATCAGGTCCAAGAGCTAGCTAAGAGCGTTGCTGCGCTAACCCGAACTGTGCAGTCTTTACAGGCTTCTACCCCATCGAAGATCCAGCTGGCATCCGGACCGGAGGACATCCCGTGGCGTCGACCAAGGAGGACCCCACCGGCCAGAGGAAGACCCAGTGACCGATACAGCGAGGACGGACGACCCATCTGCCGCCGCTGCAATCAACCCGGACATATGGCAAGGTACTGTTCTTTAAACGGGCACAACCTGGGGTAGAGGGCCAACCCCCAGGAAAAAGATCACCAGGCCCATCGAACTGGCGCGACAGACATGTGGGAGGACGTCCAGTCTTGCCTGTGGTACTGGATGGCATTCCCATGAGTGCCCTACTGGACACCGGGTCACAGGTCACCACCATCCCGTACGTGCTCTTTAAGCAGTACTGGAATGACTCGGATATTACCCGCTACCCTGACGACGACTTGAGTATCATCGCCAGCAATGGCCAGCCCGTGCCACAGATCGGATTTAAAGAGGTGACCATCAAAATCGGTAGAGTCGAACTGGCAGCACAGGGACTGATCATTGTAGATATTGACAAACATGAGAGTCACCCAAAAATAACTCTAGGAACTAATGTAATTGAAAATTGTCTTGCAGAGGTGATTTTCCTTTTACAGCAGGTTGCCAAGAACGCCAGCTCCGGCGAGCAGCGGGTGCTCCAGAAAGAGATCCGGGCACTGATGCGACGGCAACAGGTGGAACTCTCCGGCGGTGAGATTGGTAGCGTAAGAATGTGTGACCCTTTTCCTATTGCCATGCCCCCAAAAAGTGAAATGATGATTTGGTGTCGGGCAGCTATTGGTCTGAGAGGTAGAGATTACCAGGCAATGGTAGAACCAGTTTACTCGGACAGTAGGCCCACCATTTTGACAGCACGGGGGGTGGTTGATGTACGCCATGGGAGGGTGCCCGTTCGCATAATAAATATTGGGGAGAGGGAAGTGTACCTGCCCCGGTATGCCACGCTAGCCAAATTATATACCATTAACCAAAATTCTATACAATCTGTGGAACCCTTGCCTCCATCTCACCCGGAGGAAGGTAACGGCTCTAAGAAAAACATGGAGGACTGGTGTCAGCAACTACATCTGGGTACTGACTCCACTCCCGCACACCAGAAACAAGGAGTCTATCGGGTGGTTCAAGAGTACGAGAGAGTGTTCAGTAAACACCCGTTAGACTTCGGGCGAGTCAAGGGGGTAGAACACCACATCCCCACGGTAGACCATCCTCCTATAAAAGAGAGGTACCGACCCGTACCCCCTGCCCACTACCAACACGCCAAGGGGATGCTTAGAGACATGAAGGAGGCTGGGGTGATCAGAGATAGCTGTAGCCCCTGGGCAGCTCCACTAGTCTTAGTCAGAAAAAAAGACAACACCATGAGGATGTGTGTAGATTACCGGAAAATCAACCGTATCACACACAAGGATGCGTACCCCTTGCCAAGGATAGAGGAGTCATTGGCTGCTTTAAGATCTGCTAACTTCTTCTCTACCTTGGATCTCACTAGCGGGTACTGGCAGGTTCCTGTAGCAGAGGCGGACCGGTAGAAGACCGCATTCACCACCC
The DNA here is from genome assembly GCF_046119375.1 of Phyllobates terribilis. Classification (NCBI taxonomy): domain Eukaryota; kingdom Metazoa; phylum Chordata; class Amphibia; order Anura; family Dendrobatidae; genus Phyllobates; species Phyllobates terribilis. The sequence continues at coordinate 3,297,395 of NW_027362921.1, read as the reverse complement.
CGATGGGACTTAGCGAGTTCACCTGCATGCCGTTCGGACTCTGCAACGCACCAGGAACCTTCCAACGACTAATGGAGTGTTGTCTGGGCCACAGAAACTTCGAGACGGTCCTGTTGTACCTGGACGATGTCATCGTATATTCCAAGACGTATGAGGACCACCTGAAACACCTGGCGGAAGTGTTCGAGGCTCTGGCGAGTTACGGCCTAAAGGTGAAACCCTCCAAGTGTCACCTCCTGAAACCAAAGGTGCAGTACCTGGGACACGTGGTGAGCGCTGACGGAGTGGCTCCCGACCCTGATAAGATCACCGCAATTAAGGAATGGCCAAGCCCCTCCAGCGTAAAAGAAGTGCGGCAGTTCCTCGGGTTGGTAGGCTACTACCGAAGGTTTATTCCTGGTTTCACCAAAAAGGCAGCACCTATGCAGGACCTCCTGATAGGCCAGTCCCGGAAGGCCAAGAACCAGAAGCCGCCCTTCAAATGGGAGGAGCTGGAAGAAGAGTCCTTCCGCCAGCTGAAGATGGCCCTCACGGGGGACGAAATCCTGGTGTACCCGGATTATAGCCAGCCCTTTATCCTCTACACCGACGCCAGTAACATCGGGCTAGGAGCCGTACTGTCCCAGATCCAGCAGGGGAAGGAACGAGTAATCGCCTACGCCAGCCGAAAACTGCGACCCACCGAAAGGAACCCCGAGAATTACAGCTCATTTAAGCTAGAGTTCCTGGCCGTAGTATGGGCAGTCACCGAGCGCTTTCAGCATTACCTCGCTTCTTCCCGGTTCACCGTGTACACGGATAACAACCCGTTGACACACCTGGACACGGCAAGACTCGGTGCCCTGGAGCAGAGGTGGATGGCCCGTCTGTCCAACTACGAGTTCACAATCAAATACCGGGCAGGACGTTCCAATACCAACGCGGACGCCCTGTCCCGGATGCCCAACCTGCCGGACGGAGGAGAAGATCCGGAGGGACTGGAAGAAGTTGAACTCCCTGCGTTCCACCGTCATGGGACTATCCAGTGTTCCCACCGGGTAAGGAGTAAGCAGGCTGCTACGTTGAACCCCTTACCCCACTACAACTGGGCGGAAACGCAAGACAGCGACCCTGCCGTCCGACTGGTGAAGGAGATGCTGACTCGGCCGGAGGCTCGCCTTGAACCAGACGCTCCGGAGGAAGCCAAACAACTATGGGCAGAGAAGAGTCGACTGTTCCTTTACAAAGGAAAGTTGTGCCGCAGAATGGTTAACTCCCGGACGCATGAATTACTTTGGCAAGTAGTGGTGCCACGAAGAGACGCAGCCATGGTGATGGAGGCATACCACGACGGAGCTGGACACTTCGGGTGGAAGAAGCTGGAGTTCCTGCTGCGCGAGCGGTTCCACTGGGTAGGCATGAGGGGAACCATCGAGAAGTGGTGCAGAGACTGTGGCCCGTGCAACCTGAGAAGGAAGGACCGTGCCAGCCAGAAGACTCCCCTGCAGTCCATCGTCACCCGGCAACCGTTGGAACTGGTAGCCTTGGATCATGTAAAACTGACCCCAAGCAGAAGTGGCTACGTCTACGCGTTAACCATCGTGGATCATTACTCCCGGTTCTTGGTTGTCGTCCCCGTCAAGGACTTAACGGCTCAAACAGCAGCTAGAGCCTTCCAGCAGCACTTTTGCCGTCCACACGGGTATCCGGACCGAGTGCTGACGGACCAGGGACCTGCCTTTGAAGCGGAGGTCTTCCAGGAATTCTGCAATCTGTATGGCTGCCGGAAGATAAGGACGACACCCTACCATCCGCAAACTAATGGACTTTGTGAGAAAATGAACCAGGTGATAATGGATCTTCTAAAAACGTTGCCCCTGGAAGAACGCAGTCTGTGGCCTGAGAAGTTGCCCGATCTGGTGGACCTATACAACCACATCCCGGTAGGTTCCACCAACTGTACCCCAGCTTACCTAATGAGGGCAAGACCTGGTAAGTTACCTGTTGACCTGGAAATGGGAGTCCTGACACCCGAGGACACTTCACCAGAAACAGACTGGGACACAGAGAGGCAGCAGCAGTACCGGAGAGTACAGGAGAGTGTGGAGCGAAGTCTCTGTCAGGCTAGGGAAAGACAAGAGAAGACTTAAAACCAGTATGCTCCCGCTGTTCCCCTGGTACCCGGAGAGCAGGTCTTGAAGAGGAAGAGACGGCTCCACAAGTTGGACGACCAGTGGGAGAAGGACCCGTACACCGTACTGCCCTCAAGCCACGAGAACCCGAAGGTTTGTACCATCAGTAAAGACGGAGGGGAAACCACAGCCATTGTATCCCGGGACCACCTGAAGAAGTGTCCCGAACAACTGAGGAACCCTGAAGAGGAACAAGAAGACCATCGACCCGTAGAGGAAAGGGAAGATATGGTTAGTACTGTGCTCGGGGACTTCCCTCGGTCTTGGACTCAAGTCAATGGTGCAGTTGTGGTACCCGTACTCACCTTCCTCCAACCAGCATCCCAAGCACCTACGGAGCAACAGGTAGAGCTGGAAGAACAGCCGGTCCAGGAGGCAGAAGACTCCACACAAGCAGAACAGGAGGATCAACCCTCTGCTTATAGTGAGCCTGCCGTACCCCTAGTGAGACAAAGAGCCGGTAGACAGCTGCTCAGTTTACCCTTGACAGCTCCTACACCCTGTAGTTCAGGGCCAGACAGTCAGCTCCGTAGGTCCACTAGGGCCACTAGAGGCCAGTTACCCGCACGCTGGAGGATTTGAAGTGTATAAATTGTTTTATTTATGTTTATCTGTGTATTGTTGCTTGTGTATAATTTTGTGTTTCCAGTTATTTTTAGGAATCCTTGGTGGATTTACCGGGAATCCTTGTACATGGTTGGAGCGTAACCCAGGATGGACTAGAGACTGTTAAGGACTCGGGGTAGGACAGACCCCTACCTGGTTACGTCTCCCTGTTTTGGTGAAATGGACACCTTGCTTCTCCTCAAAGACTGCACCCGGTTACGGACATGCCGTAACCATCTTTATATGTTTTTCTTATGGTATTATTATTGTTTTTACCTTGTTATGTTTTTCTAAAATGTGTTTAGTCCCGGAGTACTAAATTTTACTAGGGGGGAATGTGGCACCCCAGGGGTCTGGTTTCCACAGTAATGTAATGTTATGTCTGAGAGCAGGTGGGAGGTCCTTTGGTCAGGGATCCTGTGCATGCCACACCTCCTGCCCAGTCTTGGGAGGGGAAGAACTTCCCCTATATAAACCCGGGGCTGAAGCAGGGTTAGTCAGTCAAGGAGAGTAGAGACAGAGAAGCAGCATAGGAGGAAACAGCAGAAGCTCAGTGGAGCAATACCACTACGAGTCAGGGGCTGGCAGCTGCAGAGCTCGCCCTGACTGAGAAGATTTCTTACCGGACCCGGAGTCCGAGGCTGTGGGGACTAACTCCTACCCAGCAGCAGAATCCGTCAGGCAGGGGATTTCAGGTCCTCTGGCCAAGAAGCCCGAAGGCACGGTCACACGCGTGGGACCAGCACCGCCATCGTGGAGCGGAAGCCACTAGAAGGCCCCGAGTCACCGGCCATACGGGTGAGCACCACACGGTACACTCAGGGACGTGGGCTACTTATACCCGCTTCTAGCAAGGTAGCCAGAAGAGTACAGTCAGTTTGGGAGGCCTACAACTCCGCCTGGCCAGGGGAGATCCCATCTGCTCAAGGACTGACCAGGCCCCAATCGCTAGCCAGTACTCCGGGAGGGTCTATCGTTGTCACCAGTAAAGACCCTGAACTACACCGCATCGTCTCTGAGTGGTTCCTGCTACCCCCATCATCCACATCTGCTGCCCTGACGCCATACCCCTCCCGTTGGGGGTTATACCATCTACGCTGCACCATCCATCCACCGGCCTCAGCGGACTGTCCTGCAGCGGCAGCTCCATAGCTGCATTCAACGGGTGGCGTAGTCGTACAACATCTACCACTGATACGTCGCCGCTCAGTTTGACTCCCTGGGCACGGACCGGGTCACCGCCACGAGACTACAACCCTCAAGAGATCCGGCTCCGGGTAAGCTCCCGCGTGCGCAACGCAGCGCGACACAGGCCCAGGGGCGCGTCACATTTCTCTTCCAAGGGGCATTTAAACCGTCTTGTTAAGCTACTGCGACCTGCACGTCTCTTCCAAGGGTCATTTAAACCTTCTTATTAAGCTACTGCGTCCTGCATGTCTCTTCCAAGGGGCATTTAAATTGTCTTGTTAAGCTACTGCGACGTCCACTGCTCTTCCAACGGGCATTTAAACCGTCTTGTTAAGCTACTGCGACCTGCACGTCTCTTCAAAGGGGCATGTAAACTGTCTTGTTAAGTTACTGCCACCTCCACCTCTCTTCCAGGGGGCATTTAAACCGTCTTGTTAACCTACTGCGACCTGCTCGTCACTTCCAAGGGGCATTTAAACCGTCTTTTATAGCTAGTGCGACCTACACGTCTTTTCCAAGGCGAATTTAAACCGTCTTTTTCAGCTAATGCCACTTGCATGTCTCTTCCAAGGGGCATTTAAACCGTCTTGTTAAGCTACTGTAACCTCCACCACTTTTCCAAGGGGCATTTAAACTGTCTGGTTAATTTACTTCGACATCCACCGCTCTTCCATGTGGCATTTAAACTGTCTTGTTAAGCTACTGCGACCTGCACTTTTCTTCCAAGGGGCATTTAAACCGTCTTGTTAAGCTACTGCGACCTGCACGTCTCTTCCAAGGGACATTTAAACCGTCTTATTAAGCTACTACGACCTGCACGTCTCTTCCAAGGGGTATTTAAACTGTCTTGTTAAGCTACAGCGACCTCCACCGCTCTTCCAAGGGGAATTAAAACCATCTTGTTAAGCTACTGCGACTTGCACGTCTCTTCCAAGGGGCATTTAAACCGTCTTGTTAAGCTACTGTAACCTCCACCACTTTTCCAAGGGGCATTTAAACCGTCTTGTTAAGCTACTGCGACCTGCATGTCTCTTCCAAGGGGCATTTAAACCGTCTTTTTAAGCTACTGCGACCTGCACGTCTCTTCCAAGGGGCATTTAAACCGTCTTGTTAAGCTACTGCGACTTGCATGTCTCTTCCAAAGGGAAATTAAACCGTCTTGTTAAGCTACTGGGACCTGCACGTCTCTTCCAAGGGGCATTTATACCTTCTTGTTTAGCTACTGTAACCTCCACCACTTTTCCAAGGGGCATTTAAACCGTCTTGTTAAGCTACTGCGACCTGCATGTCTCTTCCAAAGGGAAATTAAACCGTCTTGTTAAACTACTGGGACCTGCACGTCTCTTCCAAGGGGCATTTAAACCGTCTTGTTAAGCTGCTGCGACCTGCATGTCTCTTCCAGGGGGCATTTAAAACGTCTTGTTAATCTACTGCGACCAGCACGTCTCTTTCAAGGGGCATTTAAACTGTCTAGTTAAGCTACTGCGACCTCCACCGCTCTTCCAAGGGACATTTAAACCGTCTTATTAAGCTACTGCGACCGGCACGTCTCTTGCAAGGGGCATTTAAACCGTCTTGTTAAGCTACTGCGACCTGCACGTCTCTTCCAAGGGGCATTTAAACTGTCTTGTTAAGCTACTGCGACCTGCACGTCTCTTCCAAGGGGCATTTAAACCGTCTTGTTAAGCTACAGCGACCTGCACGTCTCTTCCAAGGTTCATTTAAACCATCTTGTTAAGCTACTGCGACCTGCACGTCTCTTCCAATGGGCATTTAAACCATCTTGTTAAGCTGCTGTGACCTGCACGTCTCTTCCAAGTGGCATTTAAAGTGTCTTGTTAAGCTACTGTGACCTCCACCGCTCTTCCAAGGGGCATTTAAACCGTCTTGTTAAGCTACTGCGACCTCCACCGCTCTTCCAAGGGGCATTTAAACCGTCTTGTTAAGCTACAGCGACCTTATCGTCTCTTACAAGTGGCATTTAAACCGTCTTGTTAAGCTACTGCGACCTGCACTTTTCTTCCAAGGGGCATTTAAATCGTTATGTTAAGCTACTGCGACCTGCACGTCTCTTCCAAGGGGCATTTAAACCGTTTTGTTAAGCTACTGCGACCTGCACGTCTCTTCCAAGGGGCATTTAAAGCGTTTTGTTAAGCTGCTGCGACCTGCATGTCTCTTCCAAGGGGAATTTAAACCGTCTTGTTAAGCTACTCCGACCTGCATGTCTCTTCCAAGGGGCATTTAAACCTTCTTATTAAGCTGCTGCGACCTGCACGTCTCTTCAAAGGGGCTTTTAAACAGTCTTGTTAAGCTACTGAGACCTGCACGTCTCTTCCAAGGGTCATTTAAACCGTCTTTTTAAGCTAATGCGACCTGCATTTCTCTTCCAAGGGGCATTTAAACCGTCTTGTTAAGCTACTGCGACCTGCACGTCTCTTCCAAGGGTCATTTAAACCTTCTTATTAAGCTACTGCGTCCTGCATGTCTTTTCCAAGGGGCATTTAAATTGTCTTGTTAAGCTACTGCGACGTCCACTGCTCTTCCAACGGGCATTTAAACCGTCTTGTTAAGCTACTGCGACCTGCACGTCTCTTCAAAGGGGCATGTAAACTGTCTTGTTAAGTTACTGCCACCTCCACCTCGCTTCCAGGGGGCATTTAAACCGTCTTGTTAACCTACTGCGACCTGCTCGTCACTTCCAAGGGGCATTTAAACCGTCTTTTATAGCTAGTGCGACCTGCACGTCTTTTCCAAGGCGAATTTAAACCGTCTTTTTAAGCTACTGCCACTTGCATGTCTCTTCCAAGGGGCATTTAAACCGTCTTGTTAAGCTACTGTAACCTCCACCACTTTTCCAAGGGGCATTTAAACTGTCTTGTTAATTTACTTCGACATCCACCGCTCTTCCATGTGGCATTTAAACTGTCTTGTTAAGCTACTGCGACCTGCACTTCTCTTCCAAGGGGCATTTAAACCGTCTTGTTAAGCTACTGCGACCTGCACGTCTCTTCCAAGGGACATTTAAACCGTCTTATTAAGCTACTACGACCTGCACGTCTCTTCCAAGGGGTATTTAAACTGTCTTGTTAAGCTACAGCGACCTCCACCGCTCTTCCAAGGGGAATTAAAACCATCTTGTTAAGCTACTGCGACTTGCACGTCTCTTCCAAGGGGCATTTTAACCGTCTTGTTAAGCTACTGTAACCTCCACCACTTTTCCAAGGGGCATTTAAACCGTCTTGTTAAGCTACTGCGACCTGCATGTCTCTTCCAAGGGGCATTTAAACCGTCTTTTTAAGCTACTGCGACCTGCACGTCTCTTCCAAGGGGTATTTAAACCGTCTTGTTAAGCTACTGCGACTTGCACGTCTCTTCCAAGGGGCATTTAAACCTTCTTTTTTAGCTACTGTAACCTCCACCACTTTTCCAAGGGGCATTTAAACTGCTACTGGAAGTGGAAAGGAAGAACAAAGACAAAACAATTTAAATAATAAAAATATGGGAGGAAGAGAAACCAATCACAAACTAAAATGTTTTTATACAAATGCACAAAGCATGGGCAACAAACAAGGAGAATTGGAACTACTAATGCAGGAAAAGGAATATGATGTCATTGGAATCACTGAAACTTGGTGGGACGATACACATGATTGGAATAAAAGGCTAAAAGGATACAACTTATTTGCAAGAAACAGACTTGATAAACGAGGAGGAGGTGTTGCATTGTATGCTAGAAAAGCGTATATCTGCACAGAGATTGAAGCTTCAGAGACTGGGAGTTCTGTGGAAACTGTTTGGGTAAGAATACAAGGAGAGAACAACGGAAAGGACACCATTGTAGGCATTTACTACAGGCCACCTGGGCAAGCTGAAGATATGGATGAACTCTTTATGTATCAAATGACCAAGTTCTCCAAAAAATATGACGTAGTGGTCATGGGAGATTTCAACTATCCAGACATTTGTTGGGAATCTCTCTCAAGTAAAACTAACAGGTCAAGCAAATTCTTATCCTCTCTTGCTGACAACTTTATCTTCCAAAAGGTAGGGGAGAAAACAAGGGGATCCGCTACTTTGGATCTAATCCTTATAAACAGGGAGGAAATGGTTGAGGAGGTAAAGGTGGCTGGGACCCTAGGAGGCAGCGATCATGCTATTATAGAATTTTGGATAACTAGAGGAGGAAGACATGTGAAGACTCAGACTTCAAGGTTAGATTTTAGAAAGGCAGATTTTAAGAGACTCAGAAAGAGAATAGGAGGGATCCAATGGCTGGATGTCCTTAAGGACAAAAATGTCCAGGAAGGATGGGAAATTTTTAAAAATGAGATTCTCAAAGCACAATCGTTAACAATCCCGAAAAGTAGGAAGAATGGGAAGCATTTAAGGAAACCAGGATGGATGAACACAGAACTTAAACACATGCTAAAAAGAAAGAAAGAAATGTTTATTAAATGGAAAGAGGGAGGCATATCTAAAGAAGATTATAATGCAGTCTGCAGATCCTGCAGGGCACGTATCAGGTTAGCTAAAGCTGACAATGAATTAAGGCTTGCAAGAGATGTCAAAAGCAATAAAAAAGGATTTTGGGGGTATGTCAAAAGTAAAAGAAAAGTCAAAGATGCTATAGGATTTTTACAGGATGAAAATGGAGAAATGGTAAGAGAGGATGTTGAGAAGGCCGAACTTTTTAATTCCTATTTTGCATCTGTTTTCTCTCAGAAAGAAAATGTAACATCAACTGATCTTCACTGTCCTTTTAAAGGAATAGAGGAATCCAAGTTATCTGTAAACAGAAAGATTGTGAGGGAATATTTAGCTAACATAAATGAGTTCAAGTCTCCAGGTCCAGATGAATTACACCCCAGAGTACTGAAGGAGATCGTAGAAGAAATTTTAGAACCACTCTCCATAATCTTTGAAAATTCTTGGAGAACAGGAGAAGTCCCAGAAGACTGGAGAAGAGCAAATGTTGTTCCTATCTTCAAAAAGGGGAAGAAGGTGGACCCAGGGAACTATAGGCCGGTGAGTCTGACTTCTATACCAGGAAAGATCTTTGAACAAATTATTAAACAACATGTATGTAAGTACATGGATAAGAATGAAGTGATTAACCAGAGTCAGCATGGGTTTGTAACTAACAAGTCATGTCAGACTAACTTAATTTCCTTCTATGACAGAATCACTGACTGGGTGGATCAGGGAAATGCTGTAGATATAGTATATCTTGACTTCAGCAAAGCATTTGACAAAGTATCTCACACCATCCTTATTGAAAAAATGACCAAGTATGGAATGGACCAGGCAACTGTTAGGTGGATTCATAACTGGCTTAGTGATCGGACTCAAAGGGTGGTTGTAAATGGCTTCACATCCAGCTGGATGAATGTCTCAAGTGGGGTACCACAGGGCTCCGTCCTGGGACCTGTATTGTTCAACATCTTTATCAATGATTTAGATGAAGGAATTGAGGGTAAACTGATTAAATTTGCTGATCACACAAAGCTAGGAGGGATAGCTAATACTAGAAAAGAGAGAGAGAGGATTCAAAAAGACCTAAATAAACAGGAGCAGTGGGCAGCAACCAACAGAATGGTTTTTAACAGGGAAAAATGCAAAGTACTACATCTGGGCAATAAAAATGAAAAAAGCATATACAGAATGGGAGGAATAGACCTAAGCAACAGTACATGTGAAAAAGACTTAGGTATACTAATAGATCATAGACTGAACATGAGTCAACAGTGTGATGCAGCATCAAAAAAGGCAAATACAATTCTGGGATGTATTAACAGAAGCATACAGTCTAGATCACGTGAAGTCATTATCGGTCTTTACTCCTCTTTGGTCAGACCTCATCTGGAATACTGTGTACAGTTTTGGGCACCACATTTTAAAAAAGACATAGACAAACTGGAGCAAGTTCAGAGAAGAGCGACCAGAATGGTGACTGGTCTGCAAACCATGTCCTATGAGGAACGGTTGCAGGATTTGGGAATGTTTAGCTTGCAAAAAAGAAGACTGAGAGGAGACTTAATAGCTGTCTACAAATATGTCAAGGGCTGTCACATTGTAGAAGGATCATCTTTATTCTCATTTGCACAAGGAAAGACTAGAAGCAATGGGATGAAACTAAATGGGAGGAGACACAGATTAGATATTAGAAAAAACTTTTTGACAGTTAGGGTGATTAATGAGTGGAACAGGCTGCCACGAAAGGTGGTGAGTTCCCCTTCAATGGACGTCTTCAAACAGAGGCTGGACAGACATCTGTCTGAGATGATCTAGTGAATCCTGCTTTGAGCAGGGGGTTGGACCAGATGACCCAGGAGGTCCCTTCCAACTCTACCATTCTATGATTCTATGATTCTATGATTCTATGATAAACCGTCTTGTTAAGCTACTGCGACCTGCATGTCTCTTCCAAAGGGAAATTAAACCGTCTTGTTAAGCTACTGGGACCTGCACGTCTCTTCCAAGGGGCATTTAAACCATCTTGTTAAGCTGCTGCAACCTGCATGTCTCTTCCAGGGGGTATTTAAAACGTCTTGTTAATCTACTGCGACCAGCACGTCTCTTTCAAGGGGCATTTAAACTGTCTAGTTAAGCTACTGCGACCTCCACCGCTCTTCCAAGGGACATTTAAACCGTCTTATTAAGCTACTGCCACCGGCACGTCTCTTGCAAGGGGCATTTAAACCGTCTTGTTAAGCTACTGCGACCTGCACATCTCTTCCAAGGGGCATATAAACTGTCTTGTTAAGCTACTGCGACCTGCACGTCTCTTCCAAGGGGCATTTAAACCGTCTTGTTAAGCTACAGCGACCTGCACGTCTCTTCCAAGGGGCATTGAAACCATCTTGTTAAGCTACTGCGACCTGCACGTCTCTTCCAATGGGCATTTAAACCATCTTGTTAAGCTGCTGTGACTTGCACGTCTCTTCCAAGTGGCATTTAAAGCATCTTGTTAAGCTACTGTGACCTCCACCGCTTTTCCAAGGGGCATTTAAACCGTCTTGTTAAGCTACTGCGACCTACACCGCTCTTCCAAGGGGCATTTAAACCGTCTTGTTAAGCTACAGCGACCTTATCGTCTCTTACAAGGGGCATTTAAACCGTCTTGTTAAGCTACTGCGACCTGCACTTTTCTTCCAAGGGGCATTTAAATCGTTATGTTAAGCTACTGCGACCTGCACGTCTCTTCCAAGGGGCATTTAAACCGTTTTGTTAAGCTACTGCGACCTGCACGTCTCTTCCAAGGGGCATTTAAAGCGTTTTGTTAAGCTGCTGCGACCTGCATGTCTCTTCCAAAAGGGATTTAAACCGTCTTATTAAGCTACTGCGATCTGCACGTCTCTTCCAAGGGGCATTTAAACCGTCTTGTTAAGCTACTGCGACCTGCACGTCTCTTCCAAGGGGAATTTAAACCATCTTGTTAAGCTACTCCGACCTGCATGTCTCTTCCAAGGGGCATTTAAACCTTCTTATTAAGCTACTGCGACCTGCACGTCTCTTCCAAGGAGCATGTAAACCGTCTTGTTAAGCTACTGCGACCACCACCGCTCTTCCAAGGGGCATTTAAACCGTCTTGTTAAGCTACTGCGACCTGCACGTCTCTACCAAGGGGCGTTTAAACCATCTTGTTAAGCTTCTGCGACCTGCAGGTCTCTTCCAAGGGGCATTTAAACTGTCTTTTTAAGCTACTGCGACCTCCACCGCTCTTCCAAGGGGCTTTTAAACAGTCTTGTTAAGCTACTGAGACCTGCACGTCTCTTCCAAGGGGCATTTAAAACGTCTTTTTAAGCTAATGCGACCTGCATTTCTCTTACAAGGGGCATTTAAACCGTCTTGTTAAGCAACTGCAACCTGCACGTCTCTTCCAAGGGTCATTTAAACCTTCTTATTAAGCTACTGCGTCCTGCATGTCTCTTGCAAGGGGCATTTAAACTGTCTTGTTAAGCTACTGCGACGTCCACCGCTCTTCCAAGGGGCATTTAAACCGTCTTGTTAAGCTACTGCGACCTGCACGTCTCTTCCAGGGGGCATTTAAATTGTCTTGTTAACCTACTGCGACCTGCTCGTCTCTTCCAAGGGGCATTTAAAGCGTCTTTTATAGCTAGTGCGACCTGCACGTCTTTTCCAAGGCGCATTTAAACCGTCTTTTTAAGCTACTGCCACTTGCATGTCTCTTCCAAGGGGCATTTAAACCGTCTTGTTAAGCTACTGTAACCTCCATCACTTTTCCAAGGGGCATTTAAACCGTCTTGTTAATTTACTGCGACACCCATCGCTCTTGCATGTGGCATTTAAACCATCTTGTTAAGCTACTGCGACCTGCACTTCTCTTCCAAGGGGCATTTAAACCGTCTTGTTAAGCTTCTGCGACCTGCACTTCTCTTCCAAGGGACATTTAAACCGTCTTATTAAGCTACAACGACCTGCACGTCTCTTCCAAGGGGTATTTAAACTGTCTTGTTAAGCTACAGCGACCTCCACCGCTCTTCCAATGGGAATTTAAACCATCTTGTTAAGCTACTGAGACCTGCACGTCTCTTCCAAGGGGCATTTAAACTGTCTTGTTAAGCTACTGCGACCTGCACGTCTCTTCCAAGGGGCATTTAAACCGTCTTGTTAAGCTACTGCGACCTGCACGTCTCTTCCAAGGGGCATTTAAACCATCTTGTTAAGCTACTGCGACCTGCACGTCTCTTCCAATGGGCATTTAAACCATCTTGTTAAGCTGCTGTGACCTGCACGTCTCTTCCAAGTGGCATTTAAAGCGTCTTGTTAAGCTACTGTGACCTCCACCGCTCTTCCAAGGGGCATTTAAATCGTCTTGTTAAGCTACTGCGACCTCCACCGCTATTCCAAGGGGCATTTAAACCGTCTTGTTAAGCTACAGCGACCTTATCGTCTCTTACAAGGGGCATTTAAACCGTCTTGTTAAGCTACAGCGACCTTATCGTCTCTTACAAGGGGCATTTAAACCGTCTTGTTAAGCTACTGCGACCTGCACGTTTCTTCCAAGGGGCATTTAAATCATTATGTTAAGCTACTGCGACCTGCACGTCTCTTCCAAGGGGCATTTAAACCGTTTTGTTAAGCTACTGCGACCTGCACGTCTCTTCCAAGGAGCATGTAAACCGTCTTGTTAAGCTACTGCGACCACCACCGCTCTTCCAAGGGGCATTTAAACCGTCTTGTTAAGCTACTGCGACCTGCACGTCTCTACCAAGGGGCGTTTAAACCATCTTGTTAAGCTTCTGCGACCTGCACGTCTCTTCCAAGGGGCATTTAAACTGTCTTTTTAAGCTACTGCGACCTCCACCGCTCTTCCAAGGGGCTTTTGAACAGTCTTGTTAAGCTACTGAGACCTGCACGTCTCTTCCAAGGGGCATTTAAAACGTCTTTTTAAGCTAATGCGACCTGCATTTCTCTTCCAAGGGGCATTTAAACCGTCTTGTTAAGCAACTGCGACCTGCACGTCTCTTCCAAGGGTCATTTAAACCTTCCTATTAAGTACTGCGTCCTGCATTTCTCTTGCAAGGGGCATTTAAACTGTCTTGTTAAGCTACTGCGACGTCCACCGCTCTTCCAAGGGGCATTTAAACCGTCTTGTTAAGCTACTGCGACCTGCACGTCTCTTCAAAGGGGCATTTAAAATGTCTTGTTAAGTTACTGCCACCTCCACCTCTCTTCCAGGGGGCATTTAAACCGTCTTGTTAACCTACTGCGACCTGCTCGTCTCTTCCAAGGGGCATTTAAAGCGTCTTTTATAGCTAGTGCGACCTGCACGTCTTTTCCAAGGCGCATTTAAACCGTCTTTTTAAGCTACTGCCACTTGCATGTCTCTTCCAAGGGGCATTTAAACCGTCTTGTTAAGCTACTGTAACCTCCACCACTTTTCCAAGGGGCATTTAAACTGTCTTGTTAATTTACTGCGACATCCACCGCTCTTGCATGTGGCATTTAAACCGTCTTGTTAAGCTGCTGCGACCTGCATGTCTCTTTCAAGGGGCATTTAAACTGTCTAGTTAAGCTACTGCGACCTCCACCGCTCTTCCAAGGGTCATTTAAACCATCTTATTAAGCTACTGCGACCTGCACGTCTCTTGCAAGGGGCATTTAAACCGTCTTGTTAAGCTACTGCGACCTGCACGTCTCTTCCAAGGGGCATTTAAACTGTCTTGTTAAACTACTGCGACCTGCACGTCTCTTCCAAGGGGCATTTAAACCCTCTTGTTAAGCTACTGCGACCTGCATGTCTCTTCCAAGGGACATTTAAACCATCTTGTTAAGCTACTGCGACCTGCACGTCTCTTCCAATGGGCATTTAAACCATCTTGTTAAGCTGTTGTGACCTGCACGTCTCTTCCAAGTGGCATTTAAACCGTCTTGTTAAGCTACTGCGACCGCCACCGCTCTTCCAAGGGGCATTTAAACCGTCTTGTTAAGCTACAGCGACCTTATCGTCTCTTACAAGGGGCATTTAAACGGTCTTGTTAAGCTACTGCGACCTGCACATTTCTTCCAAGGGGCATTTAAATCGTCATGTTAAGCTACTGCGACCTGCTTGTCTCGTGCAAGAGGCATTTAAACCGTCTTGTTAAGCTTCTGCGACCTGCACGTCTCTTCCAAGGTGCATTTAAACCGTTTTGTTAAGCTACTGCGACCTGTACGTCTCTTCCAAGGGACATTTAAAGCGTCTTGTTAAGCTGCTGCGACCTGCATGTCTCTTCCAAAAGGGATTTAAACCGTCTTATTAAGCTACTGCGACCTGCACGTCTCTTCCAAGGGGCATTTAAAACGTCTTGTTAAGCTACTGCGACCTGCACGTCATTTCCAAGGGGAATTTAAACCGTCTTGTTAAGCTACTGCGACCTGCATGTCTCTTCCAAGGGGCATTTAAACCTTCTTATTAAGCTACTGCGACCTGCACGTTTCTTCCAAGGAGCATGTAAACCGTCTTGTTAAGCTACTGCGACCACCACCGCTCTTCCAAGGGGCATTTAAACCATCTTGTTAAGCTACTGCGACCTGCACGTCTCTACCAAGGGGCGTTTAAACCATCTTTTTAAGCTTCTGCGACCTGCACGTCTCTTCCAAGGGGCATTTAAACTGTCTTTTTAAGCTACTGCGAACTCCACCGCTCTTCCAAGGGGCTTTTAAACAGTCTTGTTAAGCTACTGAGACCTGCACGTCTTTTCCAATGGGCAATTAAACCATCTTGTTAAGCTGCTGTGACCTGCACGTCTCTTCCAAGTGGCATTTAAACCGTCTTGTTAAGTTACTGCGACCTCCAACGCTCTTCCAAGGGGCATTTAAACCGTATTGTTAAGCTACTGCGACCTCCACCTCTCTTCCAAGGGGCATTTAAACCGTCTTGTTAAGCTACAGCGACCTTATCGTCTCTTACAAGGGGCATTTAAACGGTCTTGTTAAGCTACTGCGACCTGCACGTTTCTTCCAAGGGGCATTTAAATCGTCATGTTAAGCTACTGCGACCTGCACGTCTCTTCCAAGGGGCATTTAAACCGTTTTGTTAAGCTACTGCGACCTGCACGTCTCTTCCAAGGGGCATTTAAAGCGTCTTGTTAAGCTACTGGGACCTGCATGTCTCTTCCAAAAGAAATTTAAACCGTCTTATTAAGCTACTGCGACCTGCACGTCTCTTCCAAGGGGCATTTAAACAGCCTTGTTAAGCTACTGCGAACTGCACGTCTCTTCCAAGTGGAATTTAAACCGTCTTGTTAAGCTACTGCGACCTGCATGTCTCTTCCAAGGGGCATTTAAACCTTCGTATTAAGCTACTGCGACCTGCACGTCTCTTCCAAGGAGCATGTAAACCATCTTTTTAAGCTACTGCGACCACAACCGCTTTTCCAAGGGGCATTTAAACCGTCTTGTTAAGCTACAGCGACCTGCACATCTCTACCAAGGGGCGTTTAAACCATCGTGTTAAGCTTCTGGGACCTGCACGTCTCTTCCAAGGGGCATTTAAACTGTCTTTTTAAGCTACTGCGACCTCCACCGCTCTTCCAAGGGGCTTTTAAACAGTCTTGTTAAGCTACTGAGACCTGCACGTCTCTTCCAAGGGGCAATTAAACCGTCTTTTTAAGCTAATGCGACCTGCATTTCTCTTCCAAGGGGCATTTAAACCGTCTTGTTAAGCTACTGAGACCTGCACGTCTCTTCCAAGGGTCATTTAAACCTTCTTATTAAGATACTGCGTCCTGCATGTCTCTTCCAAGGGGCATTTAAACCGTCTTGTTAAGCTACTGCGACCTGCACGTCTCTTCAAAGGGGCATTTAAACTGTCTTGTTAAGTTACTGCCACCTCCACCTCTCTTTCAGGGGGCATTTAAACTGTCTTGTTAACCTACTGCGACCTGCTCGTCTCTTCCAAGGGGCATTTAAACCGTCTTTTATAGCTAGTGCAACCTGCACGTCTTTTCCAAGGCGCATTTAAAACGTCTTTTTAAGCTGCTGTAACCTCCACCACTTTTCCAAGGGGCATTTAAACTGTCTTGTTAATTTACTGCGACATCCACCGCTCTTCCATGTGGCATTTAAACCGTTTTGTTAAGCTACTGCGACCTGCACTTCTCTTCCAAGGGGCATTTAAACCGTCTTGTTAAGCTACTGCGACCTGCACGTCTCTTCCAAGGGACATTTAAAACGTCTTATTAAGCTACTACGACCTGCACGTCTCTTCCAAGGGGTATTTAAACTGTCTTGTTAAGCTACAGCGACCTCCACCGCTCTTCCAAGGGGATTTTAAACCATCTTGTTAAGCTACTACGACCTGCACGTATCTTCCAAGGGGCATTTAAACCGTCTTGTTAAGATACTGCGACCTGCACGTCTCTTCCAAGGTGCATTTAAACCGTCTTGTTAAGTTACTGCCACCTCCACCTCTCTTTCAGGGGGCATTTAAACCGTCTTGTTAACCTACTGCGACCTGCTCGTCTCTTCCAAGGGGCATTTAAACCGTCTTTTATAGCTAGTGCAACCTGCACGTCTTTTCCAAGGCGCATTTAAACCGTCTTTTCAAGCTACTGCCACTTGCATGTCTCTTCCAAGGTGCATTTAAACCGTCTTGTTAAGCTACTGTAACCTCCACAACTTTTCCAAGGGGCATTTAAACTGTCTTGTTAATTTACTGCGACATCCACCGCTCTTCCATGTGGCATTTAAACAGTCTTGTTAAGCTACTGCGACCTGCACTTCTCTTCCAAGGGGCATTTAAACCGTCTTGTTAAGCTACTGCGACCTGCACGTCTCTTCCAAGGGACATTTAAACCGTCTTATTAAGCTACTACGACCTGCACGTCTCTTCCAAGGGGTATTTAAACTGTCTTGTTAAGCTACAGCGACCTCCACAGCTCTTCCAAGGGGAATTTAAACCATCTTGTTAAGCTACTGCGACCTGCACGTTTCTTCCAAGGGGCATTTAAACCATATTGTTAAGCTACTGCGACTTGCACGTCTCTTCCAAGGGGCATTTAAACCGTCTTGTTAAGCTACTGTAACCTCCACAACTTTTAAAATGGACATTTAAACCGTCTTGTTAAGCTACTGCGATCTGCATGTCTCTTCCAAGGGGCATTTAAACCGTCTTTTTAAGCTACTGCGACTTGCATGTCTCTTCCAAGGGGCATTTATACCGTTCTGTTAAGCTACTGCGACTTGCACGTTTCTTCCAAGGGGCATTTAAACCGTTTTGTTTAGCTACTGTAACCTCCACCACTTTTCCAAGGGACATTTAAACCGTCTTGTTAAGCTACTACGACCTACATGTCTCTTCCAAGGGTCATTTAAACCTTCTTATTAAGCTACTGGGACCTGCATGTCTCTTCCAAGGGGCATTTAAACCGTTTTGTTAAGCTACTGCGACCTGCACGTCTCTTCCAAGGGGCATTTAAAGCGTCTTGTTAAGCTGCTGCGACCTGCATGTCTCTTCCAAAAGGGATTTAAACCGTCTTATTAAGCTACTGCGACCTGCATGTCTCTTCCAAGCGGCATTTAAACCGTCTTGTTAAGCTACTGCGACCTGCACGTCTTTTCCAAGGGGAATTTAAACCGTCTTGTTAAGCTACTGCGACCTGCATGTCTCTTCCAAGGGGCATTTAAACCTTCTTATTAAGCTACTGCGACCTGCACGTTTCTTCCAAGGAGCATGTAAACCGTCTTGTTAAGCTACTGCGACCACCACCGCTCTTCCAAGGGACATTTAAACCGTCTTGTTAAGCTACTGCGACCTGCACGTCTCTACCAAGGGGCGTTTAAACCATCTTGTGAAGCTTCTGCGACCTGCACGTCTCTTCCAAGGGGCATTTAAACTGTCTTTTTAAGCTACTGCGAACTCCACCGCTCTTCCAAGGCGCTTTTAAACAGTCTTGTTAAGCTACTGAGAGCTGCAAGTCTTTTCCAATGGGCATTTAAACCATCTTGTTAAGCTGCTGTGACCTGCATGTCTCTTCCAAGTGGCATTTAAACCGTCTTGTTAAGTTACTGCGACCTCCAACGCTCTTCCAAGGGGCATTTAAACCGTCTTGTTAAGCTACAGCGACCTTATCGTCTCTTACAAGGGGCATTTAAACGGTCTTGTTAAGCTACTGCGACCTGCACGTTTCTTCCAAGGGGCATTTAAATCGTCATGTTAAGCTACTGCGACCTGCACGTCTCTTCCAAGGGGCATTTAAACCGTTTTGTTAAGCTACTGCGACCTGCACGTCTCTTCCAAGGGGCATTTAAAGCGTCTTGTTAAGCTACTGCGACCTGCACGTCTCTTCCAAGTGGAATTTAAACCGTCTTGTTAAGCTACTGCGACCTGCATGTCTCTTCCAAGGGGCATTTAAACCTTCTTATTAAGCTACTGCGACCTGCACGTCTCTTCCAAGGAGCATGTAAACCGTCTTGTTAAGCTACTGCGACCACAACCGCTCTTCCAAGGGGCATTTAAACCGTCTTGTTAAGCTACTGCGACCTGAACATCTCTACCAAGGGGCGTTTAAACCATCTTGTTAAGCTTCTGCGACCTGCACGTCTCTTCCAAGGGGCATTTAAACTGTCTTTTTAAGCTACTGCGACCTCCACCGCTCTTCCAAGGGGCTTTTAAACAGTCTTGTTAAGCTACTGAGACCTGCACGTCTCTTCCAAGGGGCAATTAAACCGTCTTTTTAAGCTAATGCGACCTGCATTTCTCTACCAAGGGGCATTTAAACTGTCTTGTTAAGCTACTGCGACCTGCACGTCTCTTCCAAGGGTCATTTAAACCTTCTTATTAAGCTACTGCGTCCTGCATGTCTCTTCCAAGGGGCATTTAAACCGTCTTGTTAAGCTACTGCGACCTGCACGTCTCTTCAAAGGGGCATTTAAACTGTCTTGTTAAGTTACTGCCACCTCCACCTCTCTTTCAGGGGGCATTTAAACCGTCTTATTAACCTACTGCGACCTGCTCGTCTCTTCCAAGGGGCATTTAAACCGTCTTTTATAGCTAGTGCAACCTGCACGTCTTTTCCAAGGCGCATTTAAACCGTCTTTTTAAGCTACTGTAACCTCCTTCACTTTTCCAAGGCGCAATTAAACCGTCTTTTTAAGCTACTGTAACCTCCACCACTTTTCCAAGGGGCATTTAAACTGTCTTGTTAATTTACTGCGACATCCACCGCTCTTCCATGTGGCATTTAAACCGTCTTGTTAAGCTACTGCGACCTGCACTTCTCTTCCAAGGGGCATTTAAACCGTCTTGTTAAGCTACTGCGACCTGCACGTCTCTTCCAAGGGACATTTAAAACGTCTTATTAAGCTACTAGGACCTGCACGTCTCTTCCAAGGGGTATTTAAACTGTCTTGTTAAGCTACAGCGACCTCCACCGTTCTTCCAAGGGGAATTTAAACCGTCTTGTTAAGCTACTGCGACCTGCATGTCTCTTCCAAGGGGCATTTAAACCTTCTTATTAAGCTACTGCGACCTGCACGTTTCTTCCAAGGAGCATGTAAACCGTCTTGTTAAGCTACTGCGACCACCACCGCTCTTCCAAGGGACATTTAAACCATCTTGTTAAGATTCTGCGACCTGCACGTCTCTTCCAAGGGGCATTTAAACTGTCTTTTTAAGCTACTGCGAACTCCACCGCTCTTCCAAAGGGCTTTTAAATAGTCTTGTTAAGCTACTGAGACCTGCACGTCTTTTCCAATGGGCATTTAAACCATCTTGTTAAGCTGCTTTGACCTGCATGTCTCTTCCAAGTGGCATTTAAACCGTCTTTTTAAGTTACTGCGACCTCCAACGCTCTTCCAAGGGGCATTTAAACCGTCTTGTTAAGCTACAGCGACCTTATCGTCTCTTACAAGGGGCATTTAAACGGTCTTGTTAAGCTACTGCGACCTGCACGTTTCTTCCAAGGGGCATTTAAATCGTCATGTTAAGCTACTGCGACCTGCACGTCTCTTCCAAGGGGCATTTAAACCGTTTTGTTAAGCTACTGCGACCTGCACGTCTCTTCCAAGGGGCATTTAAAGCGTCTTGTTAAGCTACTGGGACCTGCATGTCTCTTCCAAAAGAAATTTAAACCGTCTTATTAAGCTACTGCGACCTGCACGTCTCTTCCAAGGGGCACTTAAACCGTCTTGTTAAGCTACTGCGACCTGCACGTCTCTTCCAAGTGGAATTTAAACCGTCTTGTTAAGCTACTGCGACCTGCATGTCTCTTCCAAGGGGCATTTAAACCTTCTTATTAAGCTACTGCGACCTGCACGTCTCTTCCAAGGAGCATGTAAACCGTCTTGTTAAGCTACTGCGACCACAACCGCTCTTCCAAGGGGCATTTAAACCGTCTTGTTAAGCTACTGCACCTGCACATCTCTACCAAGGGGCATTTAAACCATCTTGTTAAGCTTCTGCGACCTGCACGTCTCTTCCAAGGGGCATTTAAACTGTCTTTTTAAGCTACTGCGACCTCCACCGCTCTTCCAAGGGGCTTTTAAACAGTCTTGTTAAGCTACTGAGAGCTGCATTTCTCTTCCAAGGGGCATTTAAACTGTGTTGTTAAGCTACTGCGACCTGCACGTCTCTTCCAAGGGTCATTTAAACCTTCTTATTAAGCTACTGCGTACTGCATGTCTCTTCCAAGGGGCATTTAAACCGTCTTGTTAAGCTACTGCGACCTGCACGTCTCTTCAAAGGGGCATTTAAACTGCCTTGTTAAGTTACTGCCACCTCCACCTCTCTTTCAGGGGGCATTTAAACCGTCTTGTTAACCTACTGCGACCTGCTCGTCTCTTCCAAGGGGCATTTAAACCGTCTTTTAAAGCTAGTGCAACCTGCACGTCTTTTCCAAGGCGCATTTAAACCGTCTTTTTAAGCTACTGTAACCTCCACCACTTTTCCAAGGGGCATTTAAACTGTCTTGTTAAGCTACTGCGACCTGCACTTCTCTTCCAAGGGGCATTTAAACCGTCTTGTTAAGCTACTGCGACCTGCACGTCTCTTCCAAGGGACATTTAAAACGTCTTATTAAGCTACTACGACCTGCACGTCTCTTCCAAGGGTTATTTAAACCGTCTTGTTAAGCTACAGCGACCTCCACAGCTCTTCCAAGGGGAATTTAAACCATCTTGTTAAGCTACTCCTACCTGCACGTATCTTCCAAGGGGCATTTAAACAGTCTTGTTAAGCTACTGCGACCTGCACATCTCTTCCAAGGGGCATTTAAACCATCTTGTTAAGCTACTGCGACATGCACGTCTCTTCCAAGGTGCATTTAAACGGTCTTGTTAAGCTGATGTAACCTCCACCACTTTTCCAAGGGGCATTTAAACCGTCTTGTTAAGCTACTGCGACCTCCACCGATCTTCCAAGGGGCATTTAAACCGTCTTGTTAAGCTACTGCGACCTGCATGTCTCTTCCAAGGGGCATTTAAACCGTCTTTTTAAGCTACTGCGACCTGCACGTCTCTTCCAAGGGGCATTTAGACCGTCTTGTTAAGCTACTGCGACTTGCATGTCTCTTCCAAGGGGCATTTAAACCTTCTTGTTTAGCTACTGTAACCTCCACCACTTTTCCAAAGGGCATTTAAACCGTCTTGTTAAGCTACTGCGACCTGCAAGTCTCTTCCAAGGGTCATTTAAAACTTCTTATTAAGCTACTGCGTCCTGCATGTCTCTTCCAAGGGGCATTTAAACGGTCTTGATAAGCTACTGCGACCTGCACGTCTCTTCAAAAGGGGCATTTAAACTGTATTGTTAAGTTACTGCCACCTCCACCTCTCTTTCAGGGGGCATTTAAACCGTCTTGTTAACCTACTGCGACCTGCTCCTCTCTTCCAAGGGGCATTTAAACCGTCTTTTATAGCTAGTGCAACCTGCACGTCTTTTCCAAGGCGCATTTAAACCGTTTTTTTAAGCTACTGCCACTTGCATATCTCTTCCAAGGTGCATTTAAACCGTGTTGTTAAGATACTGTAACCTCCACAACTTTTCCAAGGGGCATTTAAACTGTCTTGTTAATTTACTGCGACATCCACCGTTCTTCCATGTGGCATTTAAACAGTCTTGTTAAGCTACTGCGACCTGCACTTCTCTTCCAATGGCCATTTAAACCGTCTTGTTAAGCTACTGCGACCTGCACGTCTCTTCCAAGGGACATTTAAACCGTCTTATTAAGCTACTACGACCTGCACGTCTATTCCAAGGGGTATTTAAACTGTCTTGTTAAGCTACAGCGACCTCCACCGCTCTTCCAAGGGGAATTTAAACCATCTTGTTAAGCTACTGCGACCTGCACGTATCTTCCAAGGGGCATTTAAACCGTCTTGTTAAGCTACTGTAACCTCCACAACTTTTACAATGGGCATTTAAACCGTCTTGTTAAGCTACTGCGATCTGCATGTCTCTTCCAAGGGGCATTTAAACTGTCTTTTTAAGCTACTGCGACCTGCATGTCTCTTCCAAGGGGCATTTAAACCGTCTTGTTAAGCTACTGCGACTTGCACGTTTCTTCCAAGGGGCATTTAAACCTTCTTGTTTAGCTACTGTAACCTCCACCACTTTTCCAAGGGGCATTTAAACCGTCTTGTTAAGCTACTACGACATGCATGTCTCTTCCAAGGGTCATTTAAAACTTCTTATTAAGCTACTGGGACCTGCATGTCTCTTCCAAGGGGCATTTAAACCGTCTTGTTAAGCTGCTGCGACCTGCATGTCTCTTCCAGGGTGCATTTAAACCGTCTTGTTAAGCTACTGCGACCTCCACCGCTCTACCAAGGGGCATTTAAACCGTCTTGTTAAGCTACTGCGATCTGCTCTACTTTACCAAAGGGTATTTAAACCGTCTAGTTAAGCTACTGCTACCTACACGTCTTTTCCAAGGGGCATTTAAACCGTCTTGTTAAGCTACTGCGACCTCCACCGCTCTTCCAAGGGGCATTTAAACCGTCTTGTTAAGCTACTGCGACCTGCACGTCTCTTCCAAGGGGCATTTAAACCGTCTTGTTAAGCTACTGTAACCTCCACCACTTTTCCAAGGGGCATTTAAACCGTCTTGTTAAGCTACTGCGACCTGCATGTCTCTTCCAACGGGCATTTAAACCGTCTTTTTAAGCTACTGCGAACTGCACGTCTCTTCCAAGGGGCAATTAAACCATCTTGTTAAGCTACTGCAACTTGCACGTCTCTTCCAAGGGACATTTAAACCTTCTTGTTTAGCTACTGTAACCTCCACCAGTTTTCCAAGGGGCATTTAAACCGTCTTGTTAAGCTACTGCGACTTGCATGTCTCTTCCAAGGGGCATTTAAACCGTCTTGTTAAGCTACTTGGAGCTGCACGTCTCTTCCAAGGGGCATTTAAACCATCTTGTTAAGCTGCTGCGACCTGCATGTCTCTACCAAGGGGCATTTAAACCGTCTTGTTAAGCTACTGCGACCTCCACCTCTCTACCAAGGGGCAATTAAACCGTCTTGTTAAGCTACTGCAACCTGCTCTACTCTACCAAAGGGTATTAAAACCATCTTGTTAAGCTACTGCGACCTGCACGTTTCTTCCAAGGGGCATTTAAACCGTCTTGTTAAGCTACTGCGACCTCCACCGCTCTTCCAAGGGGCATTTAAACCGTCTTGTTAAGCTACTGCGATCTGCACGTCTCTTCCAAGGGGCATTTAAACCGTCTTGTTAAGCTACTGCGACCTCCACCGCTCTTCCAAAGGGCATTTTAACCATCTTGTTAAGCTACTGTGACCTGCAAGTCTCTGCCAAGGGGCATTTAAACCGTCTTGTTAACTACTGCGACCTCCACTGCTCTTCCAAGGGGCATTTAATCCGTCTTGTTAAGCTACTGCGAACTGCACGTCTCTTCCAAGGGGCATTTAAACCGTCTTGTTAAGCTTCTGCGACTTGCACGTCTCTTCCAAGGGGCATTTAACCGTCTTGTTAAGCTACTGCGAACTGCACGTCTCTTCCAAGGGGCATTTAAACCGTCTTGTTAAGCTACTGCGACCTACATGTCTCTTTCAATGGGCATTTAAACCATCTTGTTAAGCTGCTGTGACCTGCACGTCTCTTCCAAGGGGCATTTAAACCATCTTGTTAAGCTACTGCGACCTCCACCGCTCTTCCAAGGGGCATTTAAAACGTCTTTTTAAGCTACAGCGACCTTATCGTCTCTTACAAAGGGCATTTAAACCGTCTTGTTAAGCTACTGCGACCTGCACGTTTCTTAAAAGGGGCATTTAAATCGTCATGTTAGGCTACTGCGACCTGCATGTCTCTTCCAAGGGGCATTTAAACCGTTTTGTTAAGCTACTGCGACCTGCACGTCTCTTCCAAGGGGCATTTAAACCGTCTTGTTAAGCTACTGTAACCTCCACCACTTTTCCAAGGGGCATTTAAACTGTCTTGTTAAGCTACTGCGACCTGCATGTCTCTTCCAATGGGAATTTAAACCGTCTTTTTAAGCTACTGCGACCTGCACGTCTCTTCCAAGGGGCATTTAAACCGTGTTGTTAAGCCACTGCAACTTGCACGTCTCTTCCAAGGGGCATTTAAACCTTCTTGTTTAGCTACTGTAACCTCCACCAGTTTTCCAAGGGGCATTTAAACCGTCTTGTTAAGCTACTGCGACCTGCATGTCTCTTCCAAGGGGCATTTAAACTGTCTTGTTAAGCTACTGGAAGCTGCACGTCTCTTCCGCGGGGCATTTAAACGATCTTGTTAAGCTGCTGCGACCTGCATGTCTCTACCAAGGGGCATTTAAACCGTCTTGTTAAGCTACTGCGACCTCCACCTCTCTACCAAGGGGCATTTAAACCGTCTTGTTAAGCTACTGCGACCTGCTCTACTCTACCAAAGGGTATTTAAACCATCTTGTTAAGCTACTGCGACCTGCACGTCTCTTCCAAGGGGCATTTAAATCGTCTTGTTAAGCTACTGCGACCTCCACCGCTCTTCCAAGGGCATTTAAACCGTCTTGTTATGCTACTGCGACCTGCACGTCTCTTCCAAGGGGCATTTAAATCGTCTTGTTAAGCTACTGCGACCTCCACCGCTCTTCCAAGGGCATTTAAACCGTCTTGTTATGCTACTGTGACCTGCACGTCTCTGCCAAGGGGCATTTAAACCATCTTGTTAACTACTGCGACCTTCACTGCTCTTCCAAGGGGCATTTAATCCGTCTTGTTAAGCTACTGCGAACTGCATGTCTCTTCCAAGGGGCATTTAAACCGTCTTGTTAAGCTACTGCGACCTGCATGTCTCTTTCAATGGGCATTTAAACCATCTTGTTAAGCTGCTGTGACCTGCACGTCTCTTCCAAGGGGCATTTAAACCATCTTGTAAAGCTACTGCGACCTCCACCGCTCTTCCAAGGGGCATTTAAAATGTCTTTTTAAGCTACAGCGACCTTATCGTCTCTTACAAGGGGCATTTAAACCGTCTTGTTAAGCTACTGCGACCTGCACGTTTCTTCCAAGGGGCATTTAAATCGTCATGTTAAGCTACTGCGACCTGCATGTCTCTTGCAAGGGGCATTTAAACCGTCTTGTTAGGCTACTGCGACCTGCACGTCTCTTCCAAGGGGCATTTAAACCGTTTTGTTAAGCTACTGCGACCTGCACGTCTCTTCCAAGGGGCATTTAAACCGTCTTGTTAAGCTACTGTAACCTCCACCACTTTTCCAAGGGGCATTTAAACCGTCTTGTTAAGCTACTGCGACCTGCATGTCTCTTCCAAGGGGCATTTAAACCGTCTTTTTAAGCTACTGCGACCTGCACGTCTCTTCCAAGGGGCAATTAAACCGTCTTGTTAAGCTACTGCAACTTGCACGTCTCTTCCAAGGGGCATTTAAACCTTCTTGTTTAGCTACTGTAACCTCCACCAGTTTTCCAAGGAGCATTTAAACCGTCTTGTTAAGTTACTGCGACCTGCATGTCTCTTCCAAGGGGCATTTAAACTGTCTTGTTAAGCTACTGGGAGCTGCACGTCTATTCCAAGGGGCATTTAAACGATCTTGTTAAGCTGCTGTGACCTGCATGTCTCTACCAAGGGGCATTTAAACCGTTTTGTTAAGCTACTGCGACCTCCACCTCTCTACCAAGGGGCATTTAAACCGTCTTGTTAAGCTACTGCGACCTGCTCTACTCTACCAAAGGGTATTTAAACCATCTTGTTAAGCTACTGCGACCTGCACGTCTCTTCCAAGGGGCATTTAAATCGTCTTGTTAAGCTACTGCGACATCCACCGCTCTTCCAAGGGCATTTAAACCGTCTTGTTAAGCTACTGAGATCTGCACGTCTCTTCCAAGGGGCATTTAAACCGTCTTGTTAAGCTACTGCGACCTCTACCGCTCTTCCAAAGGGCATTTTAACCATCTTGTTAAGCTACTGTGACCTGCACGTCTCTGCCAAGGGGCATTTAAACCGTCTTGTTAACTACTGCGACCTCCACTGCTCTTCCAAGGGGCATTTAATCCGTCTTGTTAAGCTACTGCGAACTGCACGTCTCTTCCAAGGTGCATTTAAACCGTCTTGTTAAGCTTCTGCGACTTGCACGTCTCTTCCAAGGGGCATTTAACCGTCTTGTTAAGCTACTGCGAACTGCATGTCTCTTCCAAGGGGCATTTAAACCGTCTTGTTAAGCTACTGCGACCTGCATGTCTCTTTCAATGGGCATTTAAACCATCTTGTTAAGCTGCTGTGACCTCCACGTCTCTTCCAAGGGGCATTTAAACCATCTTGTAAAGCTACTGCGACCTCCACCGCTCTTCCAAGGGGCATTTAAAATGTCTTTTTAAGCTACAGCGACCTTATCGTCTCTTACAAGGGGCATTGAAACCGTCTTGTTAAGCTACTGCGACCTGCACGTTTCTTCCAAGGGGCATTTAAATCGTCATGTTAAGCTACTGCGACCTGCATGTCTCTTGCAAGGGGCATTTAAACCGTCTTGTTAGGCTACTGCCACCTGCACGTCTCTTCCAAGGGGCATTTAAACCGTTTTGTTAAGCTACTGCGACCTGCACGTCTCTTCCAAAGGGCATTTAAACCGTCTTGTTAAGCTACTGTAACCTCCACCACTTTTCCAAGGGGCATTTAAACCGTCTTGTTAAGCTACTGCGACCTGCATGTCTCTTCCAAGGGGCATTTAAACCGTCTTTTTAAGCTACTGCGACCTGCACGTCTCTTCCAAGGGGCAATTAAACCGTCTTGTTAAGCTACTGCAACTTGCACGTCTCTTCCAAGGGGCATTTAAACCTTCTTGTTTAGCTACTGTAACCTCCACCAGTTTTCCAAGGGGCATTTAAACCGTCTTGTTAAGCTACTGCGACCTGCATGTCTCTTCCAAGGGGCATTTAAACTGTCTTGTTAAGCTACTGGGAGCTGCACGTCTCTTCCAAGGGGCATTTAAACCATCTTGTTAAGCTGCTGCGACCTGCATGTCTCTACCAAGGGGCATTTAAACCGTCTTGTTAAGCTACTGCGACCTCCACCTCTCTACCAAGGGGCATTTAAACCGTCTTGTTAAGCTACTGCGACCTGCACGTCTCTTCCAAGGAGCATTTAAACCGTTTTGTTAAGCTACTGCGACCTGCACGTCTCTTCCAAGGGGCATTTAAACCATCTTGTTAAGCTGCTGCGACCTGCATGTCTCTACCAAGGGGCATTTAAACCGTCTTGTTAAGCTACTGAGACCACCACCGCTCTTCCAAGGGGCATTTAAACCATCTTGTTAAGCTACTGCGACCTCCACCCCTCTTCCAAGGGGCATTTAAACCGTCTTGTTAAGCTACTGCGACCTGCACGTCTCTTCGAAGGGGCATTTAAACCGTCTTGTTAAGCTACTGTAACCTCCACCACTTTTCCAAGGGGCATTTAAAACGTCTTGTTAAGCTACTGCGACCTGCATGTCTCTTCCAAGGGGCATTTAAACCATCTTTTTAAGCTACTGCGAACTGCACGTCTCTTCCAAGGGGCATTTAAACCGTCTTGTTAAGATACTGCGACTTGCACGTCTCTTCCAAGGGGCATTTAAACCTTCTTGTTTAGCTACTGTAACCTCCACCACTTTTCCAAGGGGCATTTAAACCGTCTTGTTAAGCTACTGCGACCTGCATGTCTCTTCCAAGGGGCATTTAATCCGTCTTGTTAAGCTAGTGGGACCTGCACGTCTCTTCCAAGGGGCATTTAAACCATCTTGTTAAGCTGCTGCGACCTGCATGTCTCTTCCAAGGGGCATTTAAACCATCTTGTTAAGCTACTGCGTCCTCCACCGCTCTACCAAGGGGCATTTAAACCGTCTTGTTAAGCTACTGCGACCTGCTCTACTCTACCAAAGGGTATTTAAACCGTCTTGTTAAGCTTCTGCGACCTGCACGTCTCTTCCAAGGGGCATTTAAACTGTCTTGTTAACCTACTGCGACTTCCACCGCTCTTCCAAGGGGCATTTAAACCGTCTTGTTAAGCTACTGCGATCTGCACGTCTCTTCCAAGGGGCATTTAAACCGTCTTGTTAAGCTACTGCGACCTCCACCGCTCTTCCAAAGGGCATTTTAACCATCTTGTTAAGCTACTGTGACCTGCACGTCTCTGCCAAGGAGCATTTAAACCGTCTTGTTAAGCTACAGAGACCTCCACTGCTCTTCCAAGGGGCATTTAATCCGTCTTGTTAAGCTACTGCGAACTGCATGTCTCTTCCAAGGGGCATTTAAACCGTCTTGTTAAGCTTCTGCGACTTGCACGTCTCTTCCAAGGGGCATTTAAACTGTCTTGTTAAGCTACTGTGAACTCCACTTCTCTTCCAAGGGGCATTTAAACCGTCTTGTTAAGCTTCTGCGACCGGCACGTCTCTTCCAAGGGGCATTTAAACCGTCTTGTTAAGCTACTGCGACCTTTACGTCTCTTCCAAGGGGCATTTAAGCTGTCTTGTTAAGCTACTGCGACCTCCACCGCTCTTCCAAGGGGCATTTAAACCGTCTTGTTAAGCTACAGCGACCTGCACGTCTCTTCCAAGGCACATTGAAACCATCTATTTAAGCTACTGCGACCTGCATGTCTCTTCTTAGGCACAATTAAACCGTCTTTTTAAGCTACTGCGACTTGCACGTCACTTCCAAGGGGCATTGAAACTGTCTTGTTAAGCTACTGTAACCTCCACCACTTTTCCGAGGGGCATTTAAACCGTCTTGTTAAGCTACTGCGACCTTCACGTCTCTTCCAAGGGGCATTTAAGCTGTCTTGTTAAGCTACTGCGACCTCCACCGCTCTTCCAAGGGGCATTTAAATCGTTTTTTTAAGCTACTGCGACCTCCACCGCTCTTCCAAAGGGCATTTAAAGCGTCTTGTTAAGCTACTACGACTTCCACTGCTCTTCCAAGCGGCATTTAATCCGTCTTGTTAAGCTACTGCTACCTGCACGTCTCTTCCAAGGGGCATTTAAACTGTCTTGTTAAGCTATTGTGACCTCCACCGCTCTTCCAAGGGGCATTTAAACCGTCTTGTTAAGCTACTGCAACCTGCTTGTCTCTTCCAAGGGGCATTAAAACCTTCTTGTTAAGCTACTGCGACCTGCAC
This sequence comes from Phyllobates terribilis, assembly GCF_046119375.1. Taxonomy (NCBI): domain Eukaryota; kingdom Metazoa; phylum Chordata; class Amphibia; order Anura; family Dendrobatidae; genus Phyllobates; species Phyllobates terribilis. Next base: position 3,267,367 of record NW_027362921.1, on the reverse strand, counting down.
GTCTCTTCCAAGGCACATTTAAACCATCTATTTAAGCTACTGCGACCTGCATATCTCTTCCAAGGCGCATTTAAACCGTCTTTTTAAGCTACTGCGACTTGCACGTCACTTCCAAGGGGCATTGAAACCGTCTTGTTAAGCTACTGTGACCTGCACGTCTTTACGAAGGGGGATTTAAACTGTCTTGTGAAGCTACTGCGACCTGCACGTCTCTTCCAAGGGGCATTTAAACCGTCTTGTTAATCTACTGCGACCTGCACGGCTCTTCCAAGGGGCATTTAAACCTTCTTATTAAGCTAATGCGACCTGCACATCTCTTCCAAGGGCCATTTAAACTGTCTTGTTAAGCTACTGTGACCTCCACCGCTCTTCCAAGTGGCATTTAAACCGTCTTGTTAAGCTACCGCAACCTGCACTTCTCTTCCAAGGGGCACTTAAACCGTCTTGTTAAGCTACTGCGACCTGCACGTCTCTTCCAAGGGACATTTAAACCGTCTTGTTAAGCTACTACGACCTGCACGTCTCTTCCAAGTGGTATTTAAACTGTCTTGTTAAGCTACTGTGACCTCCAGCGCTCTTCCAAGGGGAATTTAAACTATCTTTTTAAGCTACTGCGACCTGCACGTCTCTTCCACGGGGCATTTAAAGCGTCTTGTTAAGCTGCTGCGACCTGCATGTCTCTTCCAAAAAAGATTTAAACCGTCTTATTAAGGTACTGCGACCTGCACGTCTCTTCCAAAGGGCATTTAAACCGTCTTGTTAAGCTACTGCGACCTGCACGTCTCTTCCAAGGGGAATTTAAACCGTCTTGTTAAGCTACTGCGACCTGCATGTCTCTTCCAAGGGGCATTTAAACCTTCTTATTAAGCTACTGCGACCTGCACGTCTCTTCCAAGGAGCATGTAAACCGTCTTGTTAAGCTACTGCGACCACCACCGCTCTTCCAAGGGGCATTTAAACCGTCTCGTAAAGCTACTGCGACCTGCACGTCTCTACCAAGGGGCGTTTAAACCATCTTGTTAAGCTACTGCGACCTGCACGTCTCTTCCAAGGGGCATTTAAACCGTCTTTTTAAGCTACTGCAACCTCCACCGCTCTTCCAAGGGGCTTTTAAACAGTCTTGTTATGCTACTGAGACCTGCACGTCTCTTCCAAGGGGCATTTAAACCTTCTTTTTAAGCTAATGCGACCTGCATTTCTCTTCCAAGGGGCATGTAAACCGTCTTGTTAAGCTACTGCGACCACCACCGCTCTTCCAAGGGGCATTTAAACCATCTCGTTAAGCTACTGCGACCTGCACGTCTCTACCAAGGGGCGTTTAAACCATCTTGTTAAGATTCTGCGACCTGCACGTCTCTTCCAAGGGGCATTTAAACCGTCTTTTTAAGCTACTGCGACCTCCACCGCTCTTCCAAGGGGCTTTTAAACAGTCTTGTTATGCTACTGAGACCTGCACGTCTCTTCCAATGGGCATTTAAACCGTCTTTTTAAGCTAATGCGACCTGCATTTCTCTTCCAAGGGGCATTTAAACCGTCTTGTTAAGCTACTGCGACCTGCACGTCTCTTCCAAGGGTCATTTAAACCTTCTTATTAAGCTACTGGGTCCTGCGTGTCTCTTCCAAGGGGCATTTAAAACATCTTGTTAAGCTACTGCGACCTCCACCGCTCTTCCAAGGGGCATTTAAAACGTCTTGTTAAGCTACAGGGATCTTATCGTCTTTTACAAGGGGCATTTAAACGGTCTTGTTAAGCTCCTGCGACCTGCATGTCTCTTGCAAGGGACATTTAAACCGTCTTGTTAAGCTACTGCGACCTGCACGTCTCTTGCAAGGAGCATTTAAACCGTTTTGTTAAGCTACTGCGACCTGCACTTCTCTTCCAAAGGGCATTTAAAGCGTCTTGTTAAGTTGCTGCGACCTGCATGTCTCTTCCAAAAGGGATTTAAACCGTCTTATTAAGCTACTGCGACCTGCACGTCTCTTCCAAGGGGCATTTAAACCGTCTTGTTAAGCTACTGCGACCTGCATGTCTCTTCCAAGGGGCATTTAAACCGTCTTGTTAAGCTACTGAGAACACCACCGCTCTTCCAAGGGGCATTTAAACCGTCTTGTTAAGCTACTGCGACCTGCATGTCTCTTCCAAGGGGCATTTAAACCATCTTTTTAAGCTACTGCGAACTGCACGTCTCTTCCAAGGGGCATTTAAACCGTCTTGTTAAGATACTGCGACTTGCACGTCTCTTCCAAGGGGCATTTAAACCTTCTTGTTTAGCTACTGTAACCTCCACCACTTTTCCAAGGGGCATTTAAACCGTCTTGTTAAGCTACTGCGACCTGCATGTCTCTTCCAAGGGGCATTTAATCCGTCTTGTTAAGCTAGTGGGACCTGCACGTCTCTTCCAAGGGGCATTTAAACCATCTTGTTAAGCTGCTGCGACCTGCATGTCTCTTCCAAGGGGCATTTAAACCATCTTGTTAAGCTACTGCGTCCTCCACCGCTCTACCAAGGGGCATTTAAACCGTCTTGTTAAGCTACTGCGACCTGCTCTACTCTACCAAAGGGTATTTAAACCGTCTTGTTAAGCTTCTGCGACCTGCACGTCTCTTCCAAGGGGCATTTAAACTGTCTTGTTAACCTACTGCGACTTCCACCGCTCTTCCAAGGGGCATTTAAACCGTCTTGTTAAGCTACTGCGATCTGCACGTCTCTTCCAAGGGGCATTTAAACCGTCTTGTTAAGCTACTGCGACCTCCACCGCTCTTCCAAAGGGCATTTTAACCATCTTGTTAAGCTACTGTGACCTGCACGTCTCTGCCAAGGGGCATTTAAACCGTCTTGTTAAGCTACAGAGACCTCCACTGCTCTTCCAAGGGGCATTTAATCCGTCTTGTTAAGCTACTGCGAACTGCACGTCTCTTCCAAGGGGCATTTAAACCGTCTTGTTAAGTTTCTGCGACTTGCACGTCTCTTCCAAGGGGCATTTAAACTGTCTTGTTAAGCTACTGCGAACTCCACTTCTCTTCCAAGGGGCATTTAAACCGTCTTGTTAAGCTTCTGCGACCGGCACGTCTCTTCCAAGGGGCATTTTAACCGTCTTGTTAAGCTACTGCGACCTTCACGTCTCTTCCAAGGTGCATTTAAGCTGTCTTGTTAAGCTACTGCGACCTCCACCGCTCTTCCAAGGGGCATTTAAACCGTCTTATTAAGCTACTGCGACCTGCACGTCTCTTCCAAGGCACATTGAAACCATCTATTTAAGCTACTGCGACCTGCATGTCTCTTCTTAGGCACAATTAAACCGTCTTTTTAAGCTACTGCGACTTGCACGTCACTTCCAAGGGGCATTGAAACCGTCTTGTTAAGCTGCTGTAACCTCCACCACTTTTCCGAGGGGCATTTAAACTGTCTTGTTAAGCTACTGCGACCTTCACGTCTCTTCCAAGGGGCATTTAAGCTGTCTTGTTAAGCTACTGCGACCTCCACCGCTCTTCCAAGGGGCATTTAAACCGTTTTTTTAAGCTACTGCGACCTGCTCGTCTCTTCCAAAGGGCATTTAAAGCGTCTTGTTAAGCTACTACGACTTCCACTGCTCTTCCAAGCGGCTTTTAAACAGTCTTGTTATGCTACTGAGACCTGCACGTCTCTTCCAAGGGGCATTTAAACTGTCTTGTTAAGCTATTGTGACCTCCACCGCTCTTCCAAGGGGCATTTAAACCGTCTTGTTAAGCTACTGCAACCTGCTCGTCTCTTCCAAGGGGCATTTAAACCTTCTTGTTAAGCTACTGCGACCTGCACGTCTCTTCCAAGGCACATTTAAACCATCTATTTAAGCTACTGCGACCTGCATGTCTCTACCAAGGCGCATTTAAACCGTCTTTTTAAGCTACTGCGACTTGCACGTCACTTCCAAGGGGCATTGAAACCGTCTTGTTAAGCTACTGTGACCTGCACGTCTCTTCCAAGAGGCATTTAAACCGTATTGGTAAGCTACTGCGACCTGCAAGCCTATTCCATGGGGCATTTAAATGCTCTTGTTAAGCTACTGCAACCTGCACGTCTCTACCAAGGGGGATTTAAACTGTCTTGTGAAGCTACTGCGACCTGCACTTCTCTTCCAAGGGGCATTTAAACCGTCTTGTTAATCTACTGCGACCTGAACGGCTCTTCCAAGGGGCATTTAAACCTTCTTATTAAGCTAATGCGACCTGCACATCTCTTCCAAGGGCCATTTAAACTGTCTTGTTAAGCTACTGTGACCTCCACCGCTCTTCCAAGTGGCATTTAAACCGTCTTGTTAAGCTACCGCAACCTGCACTTCTCTTCCAAGGGGCATTTAAACCGTCTTGTTAAGCTACTGCGACCTGCACGTCTCTTCCAAGGGGCATTTAAAGCGTCTTGTTAAGCTGCTGCGACCTGCATGTCTCTTCCAAAAAAGATTTAAACCGTCTTATTAAGGTACTGCGACCTGCACGTCTCTTCCAAAGGGCATTTAAACCGTCTTGTTAAGCTACTGCGACCTGCACGTCTCTTCCAAGGGGAATTTAAACCGTCTTGTTAAGCTACTGCGACCTGCATGTCTCTTCCAAGGGGCATTTAAACCTTCTTATTAAGCTACTGCGACCTGCACGTCTCTTCCAAGGGGCATTTAAACCGTCTTTTTAAGCTACTGCAACCTCCACCGCTCTTCCAAGGGGCTTTTAAACAGTCTTGTTATGCTACTGAGACCTGCACGTCTCTTCCAAGGGGCATTTAAACCGTCTTTTTAAGCTAATGCGACCTGCATTTCTCTTCCAAGGGGCATTTAAACCGTCTTGTTAAGCTACTGCGACCTGCACGTCTCTTCCAAGGGTCATTTAAACCTTCTTATTAAGCTAATGCGTCCTGCGTGTCTCTTCCAAGGGGCATTTAAAACATCTTGTTAAGCTACTGCGACCTCTACCGCTCTTCCAAGGGGCATTTAAAACGTCTTGTTAAGTTACAGCGACCTTATCGTCTTTTACAAGGGGCATTTAAATGGTCATGTTAAGCTACTGCGACCTGCACGTTTCTTCCAAGGGGCATTTAAATCGTCATGTTAAGCTACTGCGACCTGCATGTCTCTTGCAAGGGGCATTTAAACCGTCTTGTTAAGCTACTGCGACCTGCACGTCTCTTCCAAGGAGCATTTAAACCGTTTTGTTAAGCTACTGAGACCTGCACGTCTCTTCCAAGGGGCATTTAAAGCATCTTGTTAAGCTGCTGCGACCTGCATGTCTCTTCCAAAAGGGATTTAAACCGTCTTATTAAGCTACTGCGACCTGCACGTCTCTTCCAAGGGGCATTTAAACAGTCTTGTTAAGCTACTGCGACCTGCACGTCTCTTCCAAGGGGAATTTAAACCGTCCTGTTAAGCTACTGCGACCTGCATGTCTCTTCCAAGGAGCATTTAAACCTTCTTATTAAGCTACTGCGACCTGCACGTCTCATCCAAGGAGCATTCAAACCGTCTTGTTAAGCTACTGCGACCACCACCGCTCTTCCAAGGGGCATTTAAACCCTCTTGTTAAGCTACTGCGACCTCCACCCCTCTTCCAAGGGGCATTTAAACCGTCTTGTTAAGCTACTGCAACCTGCACGTCTCTTCCAAGGGGCATTTAAACCGTCTGGTTAAGCTACTGTAACCTCCACCACTTTTCCAAGGGGCATTTAAACCGTCTTGTTAAGCTACTGCGACCTGCATGTCTCTTCCAAGGGGCATTTAAACCGTCTTGTTAAGCTACTGTAACCTCCACCACTTTTCCAAGGGGCATTTAAACCGTCTTGTTAAGCTACTGTGACCAGCACGTCTCTTCCAAGAGGCATTTAAACCGTCTTGGTAAGCTACTGCGACCTGCAAGCCTATTCCATGGGGCATTTAAATGCTCTTGTTAAGCTACTGCAACCTGCACGTCTCTACTAAGCGGGATTTAAATTGTCTTGTGAAGCTACTGCGACCTGCACGTCTCTTCCAAGGGGCATTTAAACTGTCTTGTTAAGCTACTGCGACCTCCAGCGCTCTTCCAAGGGAAATTTAAACTATCTTGTTAAGCTACTGCGACCTGCACCTCTCTTCCAAGGGGCATTTAAAGCGTCTTGCTAAGCTGCTGCGACCTGCATGTCTCTTCCAAAAAGGATTTAAACCGTCTTATTAAGCTACTGCGAACTGAACGTCTCTTCCAAATAGCATTTAAACTGTCTTGTTAAGCTACTGCGACCTGCACGTCTCCTCCAAGGGGAATTTAAACCGTCTTGTTAAGGTACTGCGACCTGCATGTCTCTTCCAAGCGGCATTTAAACCTTCTTATTAAGCTACTGCGACCTGCACGTGTCTTCCAAGGAGCATGTAAACCGGCTTGTTAAGCTACTGCGACCTGCATGTCTCTTCCAAGGGGCATTTAAACCGTTTTGTTAAGCTACTGCGACCTGCACGTCTCCTCCAAGGGGCATTTAAAGCGTCTTGTTATGCTGCTGCGACCTGCATGTTTCTTCCAAAAGGGATTTAAACCGTCTTATTAAGCTACTGCGAACTCCACCGCTCTTCCAAGGGGCATTTAAACCGTCTTGTTAAGCTACTGCGACCTGCACGTCTCTTCCAAGGGGCATTTAAACAGTCTTGTTAAGCTACTGTAACCTCCACCACTTTTCCAAGTGGCATTTAAACCGTCTTGTTAAGCTACTGCGACCTGCATGTCTCTTCCAAGGGGCATTTAAACCAACTTTTTAAGCTACTGCGACCTGCACGTCTCTTCCAAGGGGCATTTAAACCGTCTTGTTAAGTTACTGCGACTTGCACGTCTCTTCCAAGGGGCATTTAAACCTTTTTGTTTAGCTACTGTAACCTCCACCACTTTTCCAAGGGGCATTTAAACCGTCTTGTTAAACTACTGCGATCTGCATGTCTCTTCCAAGGGGCATTTAATCCATCTTGTTAAGCTAGTGGGACCTGCACGTCTCTTCCAAGGGGCATTTAAACCATCTTGTTAAGCTGCTGCGACCTGCATGTCTCTTCCAAGGGGTATTTAAAGCATCTTGTTAAACTACTGTGACCTCCACCACTCTACCAAGGAGCATTTAAACCGTCTTATTAAGCTACTGCGACCTGCTCTACTCTACCAAAGGGTATTTAAACCGTCTTGTTAAGCTACTGCGACCTGCACGTCTCTTCCAAGGGGCATTTAAACCGTCTTGTTACGCTACTGCGACCTCCACCACTCTTCCAAGGGGCATTTAAACCGTCTTGTTAAGCTACTGCGATCTGCACGTCTCTTCCAAGGGGCATTTAAACCATCTTGTTAAGCTACTGCGACCTCCACCGCTCTTCCAAAGGGCATTTTAACCATCTTGTTAAGCTACTGTGACCTGCACGTCTCTGCCAAGGGACATTTAAACCGCCTTGTTAAGCTACTGCGACCTCCACTGCTCTTCCATGGGGCATTTAACCCGTCTTGTTAAGCTACTGCGAACTGCACGTCTCTTCCAAGGGGCATTTAAACCGTCTTGTTAAGCTTCTGCGACTTGCACGTCTCTTCCAAGGGGCATTTAAACTGTCTTGTTAAGCTACTGCGAACTGCACTTCTCTTCCAAGGGGCATTTAAACCGTCTTGTTAAGCTTCTGCGACCGGCACGTCTCTTCCAAGGGGCATTTAAACCGTCTTGTTAAGCTACTGCGACCTTCACTTCTCTTCCAAGGGGCATTTAAGCTGTCTTGTTAAGCTACTGCGACCTCCACCGCTCTTCCAAGGGGCATTTAAACCGTTTTTTTAAGCTACTGCGACCTCCACCGCTCTTCCAAAGGGAATTTAAAGCGTCTTGTTAAGCTACTACGACTTCCACTGGTCTTCCAAGGGGCATTTAATCCGTCTTGTTAAGCTACTGCTACCTGCACTTCTCTTCCAAGGGGCATTTAAACTGTCTTGTTAAGTTATTGTGACCTCCACCGCTCTTCCAAGGGGCATTTAAACCGTATTGTTAAGCTACTGCGACCTGCACGTCTCTACCAAGGGGCGTTTAAACCATCTTGTTAAGCTTCTGCGACCTGCACGTCTCTTCCAAGGGGCATTTAAAACGTCTTTTTAAGCTACTGCGACCTCCACCGCTCTTCCAAGGGGCTTTTAAACAGTCTTGTTATGCTACTGAGACCTGCACGTCTCTTCCAAGGGGCATTTAAACCGTCTTTTTAAGCTAATGCAATCAGCAGTTCTCTTCCAAGGGGCATTTAAACAGTCTTGTTAAGCTACTGCGACCTGCGTGTCTCTTCCAAGGGGCATTTAAACCGTCTTTTTAAGCTAATGCAATCAGCAGTTCTCTTCCAAGGGTCATTTAAACCTTCTTATTAAGCTACTGCGTCCTGCGTGTCTCTTACAAGGGGCATTTAAACCATCTTGTTAAGCTACTGCGACCTCCACCGCTCTTCCAAGGGGCATTTAAAACGTCTTGTTAAGCTACAGCGACCTTATCGTCTTTTACAAGGGGCATTTAAACGGTCTTGTTAAGCTACTGCGACCTGCACGTTTCTTCCAAGGGGCATTTAAATCGTCATGTTAAGCTACTGCGACCTGCACGTCTCTTCCAAGGGGCATTTAAACCGTTTTGTTATGCTACTGCGACCTGCACGTCTCTTCCAAGGGGCATTTAAACCGTTTTGTTAAGCTACTGCGACCTGCACGTCTCTTCCAAGGGGCATTTAAACCGTCTTGTTAAGCTACTGCGACCTGCATGTCTCTTCCAAGGGGAATTTAAACCGTCTTGTTAAGCTACTGCGACCTGCATGTCTCTTCAAGGAGCATTTGAACCTTCTTATTAAGCTACTGCGACCTGCACGTCTCTTCCAAGGAGCATGTAAACCGTCTTGTTAAGCTACTGCGACCACCACCGCTCTTCCAAGGGGCATTTAAACCGTCTTGTTAAGCTACTGCGACCTCCACCGCTCTTCCAAGGGGCATTTAAACCGTCTTGTTAAGCTACTGCGACCTGCACTTCTCTTCTAAGGGGCATTTAAAACGTCTTGTTAAGCTACTGTAACCTCCACCAGTTTTCCAAGGGGCCTTTAAACCGTCTTGTTAAGCTACTGCGACCTGCATGTCTCTTCCAAGGGGCATTTAAACCATCTTTTTAAGCTACTGCGACCTGCACGTCTCTTCCAAGGGGCATTTAAGTCGTCTTGTTAAGCTACTGCGACTTGCACGTCTCTTCCAAGGGGCATTTAAACCTTCTTGTTTAGCTACTGTAACCTCCACCACTTTTCCAAGGGACATTTAAACCGTCTTGTTAAGCTACTGCGACCTGCATGTCTCTTCCAAGGGGCATTTAATCCGTCTTGTTAAGCTAGTGGGACCTGCACGTCTCTTCCAAGGGGCATTTAAACCATCTTGTTAAGCTGCTGCGACCTGCATGTCTCTTCCAAGGGGCATTTAAACCATTTGTTAAGCTACTGTGACCTCCACCGCTCTACCAAGGGGCATTTAAACTGTCTTGTTAAGCTACTGCGACCTGCACTTCTCTTCCAAGGGGCATTTAAGACGTCTTGTTAAGCTACTGTAACCTCCACCACTTTTCCAAGGGGCCTTTAAACCGTCTTGTTAAGCTACTGCGACCTGCATGTCTCTTCCAAGGGGCATTTAAACCATCTTTTTAAGCTACTGCGACCTGCACGTCTCTTCCAAGGGGCATTTAAATCGTCTTGTTAAGCTACTGCGACTTGCACGTCTCTTCCAAGGGGCATTTAAACCTTCTTGTTTAGCCACTGTAACCTCCACCACTTTTCCAAGGGACATTTAAACCGTCTTGTTAAGCTACTGCGACCTGCATGTCTCTTCCAAGGGACATTTAATCCGTCTTGTTAAGCTAGTGGGACCTGCACGTCTCTTCCAAGGGGCATTTAAACCATCTTGTTAAGCTGCTGCGACCTGCATGTCTCTTCCAAGGGGCATTTAAACCATCTTGTTAAGCTACTGTGACCTCCACCGCTCTACCCAGGGGCATTTAAACTGTCTTATTAACCTACTGCGACCTGCTCTACTCTACCAAAGGTATTTAAACCGTCTTTTTAAGCTACTGCGACCTGCACGTCTCTTCCAAGGGGCATTTAAACCGTCTTGTTAAGCTACTGTGACCTGCACGTCTCTGCCAAGGGGCATTTAATCCGTCTTGTCAAGCTACTGCGAACTGCACGTCTCTTCCAAGGGGCATTTAAACCGTCTTGTTAAGCTTCTGCGACTTGCACGTCTCTTCCAAGGGGCATTTAAACTGTCTTGTTAAGCTACTGCGAACTGCACTTCTCTTCCACGGGGCATTTAAACCGTCTTGTTAAGCTTCTGCGACCGGCACGTCTCTTCCAAGGGGCATTTTAACCGTCTTGTTAAGCTACTGCGACCTTCACTTCTCTTCCAAGGGGCATTTAAGCTGTCTTGTTAAGCTACTGCGACCTCCACCGCTCTTCCAAGGGGAATTTAAACCGTTTTTTTAAGCTACTGCGACCTCCACCGATCTTCCAAAGGGCATTTAAAGCGTCTTGTTAAGCTACTACGACTTCCACTGGTCTTCAAAGGGGCATTTAATCCGTCTTGTTAAGCTACTGCTACCTGCACTTCTCTTCCAAGGGGCATTTAAACTGTCTTGTTAAGCTATTGTGACCTCCACCGCTCTTCCAAGGGGCATTTAAACCGTCTTGTTAAGCTACTGCAACCTGCTCGTCTCTTCCAAGGGGCATTTAATCCGTCTTGTTAAGCTACTGCGACCTGCACTTCTCTTCCAAGGCACATTTAAACCGTCTACTTAAGCTACTGCGACCTGCAAGCCTATTCCATGGGGCATTTAAATGCTCTTGTTAAGCTACTGCAACCTGCACGTCTCTACCAAGGGGGATTTAAACTGTCTTGTGAAGCTACTGCGACCTGCACGTCTCTTCCAAGGGGCATTTAAACCGTCTTGTTAATCTACTGCGACCTGCACGGCTCTTCCAAGGGGCATTTAAACCTTCTTATTAAACTACTGCGACCTGCACATCTCTTCCAGGGGCCTTTTAAACCGTCTTGTTAAGCTACTGCGACTTGCACGTCTCTTCCAAGGGCCATTTAAACTGTCTTGTTAAGCTACTGTGACCTCCACCGCTCTTCCAAGGGGCATTTAAACCGTCTTGTTAAGCTGCTGCAACCTGCTCGTCTCTTCCTAGGGGCATTTAAACCGTCTTGTTAAGCTACTGCGACCTGCACGTCTCTTCCAAGGCACATTTAAACCGTCTATTTAAGCTACTGCGACCTGCATGTCTCTTCCAAGGCGCATTTAAACCGTCTTTTTAGCTACTGCGACTTGCACGTCGCTTCCAAGGGGCATTGAAACCGTCTTGTTAAGCTACTGTAACCTCCACCACTTTTCCGAGGGGCATTTAAACCGTCTTGTTAAGCTACTGTGACCTGCACGTCTCTTCCAAGAGGCATTTAAACCGTCTTGGTAAGCTACTGCGACCTGCAAGCCTATTCCATGGGGCATTTAAATGCTCTTGTTAAGCTACTGCAACCTGCACGTCTCTACCAAGGGGGATTTAAACTGTCTTGTGAAGCTACTGCGACCTGCAGGTCTCTTCCAAGGGGCATTTAAACCGTCTTGTTAATCTACCTCGACCTGCACGGCTCTTCCAAGGGGCATTTAAACCTTCTTATTAAGCTACTGCGACCTGCACATCTCTTCCAAGGGCCATTTAAACTGTCTTGTTAATCTACTGTGACCTCCACCGCTCTTCCAAGTGGCATTTAAACCGTCTTGTTAAGCTACTGCAACTTGCACTTCTCTTCCAAGGGGCATTTAAACCGTCTTGTTAAGCTACTGCGACTTGCACGTCTCTTCCAAGGGACATTTAAACCGTCTTGTTAAGCTACTACGACCTGCACGTCTCTTCCAAGGGGTATTTAAACTGTCTTGTTAACCTACTGCGACCTCCAGCGCTCTTCCAAGGGGAACTTAAACTATCTTGTTAAGCTACTGCGACCTGCACGTCTCTTCCAAGGGACATTTAAACCGTCTTGTTAAGCTACTGCGACCTGCACGTCTCTTCCAAGGGGCATTTAAACCTTCTTGTTAAGCTACTGCGACATGCACGTCTCTTCCAAAGGGCATTTAAACCGTCTTGTTAAGCTACTGCGACCTGCATGTTTCTTCCAAGGGGCATTTAAACCTTCTTATTAAGCTACTGCGACCTGCACTTCTCTTCCAAGGAGCATGTAAACCGTCTTGTTAAGCTACTGCGACCACCACCGCTCTTCCAAGGGGCATTTAAACCGTATTGTTAAGCTACTGCGACCTGCACATCTCTACCAAGGGGCGTTTAAACCATCTTGTTAAGCTTCTGCGACCTGCACGTCTCTTCCAAGGGGCATTTAAACCGTCTTTTTAAGCTACTGCGACCTCCACCGCTCTTCCAAGGGGCTTTTAAACAGTCTTGTTATGCTACTGAGACCTGCACGTCTCTTCCAAGGGGCATTTAAACCGTCTTTTAAGCTAATGAGATCAGCAGTTCTCTTCCAAGGGGCATTTAAACCGTCTTGTTAAGCTACTGCGACCTGCACGTCTCTTCCAAGGGTCATTTAAACCTTCTTATTAAGCTACTGCGTCCTGCGTGTCTCTTCCAAGGGGCATTTAAACCATCTTGTTAAGCTACTGCGACCTCCACCGCTCTTCCAAGGGGCATTTAAAACGTCTTGTTAAGCTACAGCGACCTTATCGTCTTTTACAAGGGGCATTTAAACGGTCTTGTTAAGCTACTGCGACCTGCACGTTTCTTCCAAGGGGCATTTAAATCGTCATGTTAAGCTACTGCGACCTGCACGTCTCTTCCAAGGGGCATTTAAACCGTTTTGTTAAGCTACTGCGACCTGCACGTCTCTTGCAAGGGGCATTTAAACCGTCTTGTTAAGCTACTGCGACCTGCACGTCTCTTCCAAGGGGCATTTAAACCGTTTTGTTAAGCTACTGCGACCTGCACGTCTCTTCCAAGGGGCATTTAAAGCGTCTTGTTAAGCTGCTGCGACCTGCATGTCTCTTCCAAAAGGGATTTAAACCGTCTTATTAAGCTACTGCGACATTCACGTCTCTTCCAAGGGGCATTTAAACCGTCTTGTTAAGCTACTGCGACCTGCACGTCTCTTCCAAGGGGAATTTAAACCGTCTTGTTAAGCTACTGCGAACTGCATGTCTCTTCCAAGGAGCATTTAAACCTTCTTATTAAGCTACTGCGACCTGCACGTCTCTTCCAAGGAGCATGTAAACTGTCTTGTTAAGCTACTGCGACCACCACCGCTCTTCCAAGGGGCATTTAAACCGTCTTGTTTAGCTACTGCGACCTCCACCGCTCTTCCAAGGGGCATTTAAACCGTCTTGTTAAGCTACTGCGACCTGCACTTCTCTTCCAAGGGGCATTTAAAACGTCTTGTTTAGCTACTGCGACCTCCACCGCTCTTCCAAGGGGCATTTAAACCATCTTTTTAAGCTACTGCGACCTGCACGTCTCTTCCAAGGGGCATTTAAATTGTCTTGTTAAGCTACTGCGACTTGCACGTCTCTTCCAAGGGGCATTTAAACCTTCTTGTTTAGCTACTGTAACCTCCACCACTTTTCCAAGGGGCATTTAAACCGTCTTGTTAAGCTACTGCGACCTGCATGTCTCTTCCAAGGGGCATTTAATCCGTCTTGTTAAGCTAGTGGGACCTGCACGGCTCTTTCAAGGGGCATTTAAACCATCTTGTTAAGCTGCTGCGACCTGCATGTCTCTTCCAAGGGGCATTTAAACCATCTTGTTAAGCTACTGTGACCTCCACCGCTCTACCAAGGGGCATTTAAACCGTCTTATTAAGCTACTGCAACCTGCTCTACTCTACCAAAGGTATTTAAACCTTCTTTTTAAGCTACTGCGACGTGCACGTCTCTTCCAAGGGGCATTTAAACCGTCTTGTTAAGCTACTGCGACCTCCACCGCTCTTCCAAAGGGCATTTTAACCATCTTGTTAAGCTACTGTGACCTGCACGTCTCTGCCAAGGGGCATTTAATCCGTCTTGTCAAGCTACTGCGAACTGCACGTCTCTTCCAAGGGGCATTTAAACCGTCTTGTTAAGCTTCTGCGACTTGCACGTCTCTTCCAAGGGGCATTTAAAGTGTCTTGTTAAGCTACTGCGAACTGCACTTCTCTTCCAAGGGCATTTAAACCGTCTTGTTAAGCTTCTGCGACCGGCACGTCTCTTCCAAGGGGCATTTTAACCGTCTTGTTAAGCTACTGCGACCTTCACGTCTCTTCCAAGGGGCATTTAAGCTGTCTTGTTAAGCTACTGAGACCTCCACCGCTCTTCCAAGGGGCATTTCAACCGTTTTTTTAAGCTACTGCGACCTCCACCGCTCTTCCAAAGGGCATTTAAAGCGTCTTGTTAAGCTACTACGACTTCCACTGCTCTTCCAAGGGGCATTTAATCCGTCTTGTTAAGCTACTGCTACCTGCACTTCTCTTCCAAGGGGCATTTAAACTGTCTTGTTAAGCTATTGTGACCTTCACCGCTCTTCCAAGGGGCATTTAAACCGTCTTGTTAAGCTACTGCAACCTGCTTGTCTCTTCCAAGGGGCATTTAAACCGTCTTGTTAAGCTACTGCAACCTGCACGTCTCTTCCAAGGCACATTTAAACCGTCTATTTAAGCTACTGCGACCTGCATGTCACTTCCAAGGCGCATTTAAACCGTCTTTTTAAGCTACTGCGACTTTCACGTCACTTCCAAGGGGCATTGAAACCGTCTTGTTAAGCTACTGTAACCTCCACCACTTTTCCGAGGGGCATTTAAACCGTCTTGTTAAGCTACTGTGACCTGCATGTCTCTTCCAAGAGGCATTTAAACCGTCTTGGTAAGCTACTGCAACTTGCACTTCTCTTCCAAGGGGCATTTAAACCGTCTTGTTAAGCTACTGCGACCTGCACGTCTCTTCCAATGGACATTTAAACCGTCTTGTTAAGCTACTATGACCTGCACGTCTCTTCCAAGGGGTATTTAAACTGTCTTGTTAAGCTACTGTGACCTCCAGCGCTCTTCCAAGGGGAATTTAAACTATCTTGTTAAGCTACTTCGATCTGCACGTCTCTTCCAAGGGGCATTTAAACCGTCTTGGTAAGCTACTGCGACCTGCACGTCTCTTCCAAGGGGCATTTAAACCGTCTTGTTAAGCTACTGCGATCTGCACGTCTCTACCAAGGGTCATTTAAACCTTCTTATTAAGCTACTGCGTCCTGCATGTCTCTTCCAAGGGGCATTTAAACCATCTTGTTAAGCTACTGTGACCTCCACCGCTCTTCCAAGGGGCATTTAAAACGTCTTGTTAAGCTACAGCGACCTTATCGTCTTTTACAAGGGGCATTTAAAGGGTCTTGTTAAGCTACTGCGACCTGCACGTTTCTTCCAAGGGGCATTTAAATCGTCATGTTAAGCTACTGCGACCTGCATGTCTCTTGCAAGGGGCATTTAAACCGTCTTGTTAAGCTACTGCGACCTGCACGTCTCTTCCAAGAGGCATTTAAACCGTTTTGTTAAGCTACTGCGACCTGCACGTCTCTTCCAAGGGGCACTTAAAGCGTCTTGTTAAGCTGCTGCGACCTGCACGTCTCTTCCAAGGGGCATTTAAACCGTCTTGTTAACCTACTGCGACCTGCACGTCTCTTCCAAGGGGAATTTAAACCGTCTTGTTAAGCTACTGCGACCTGCATGTCTCTTCCAAGGAGCATTTAAACCTTCTTATTAAGCTACTGCGACCTGCACGTCTCTTCCAAGGAACATTTAAACCATCTTGTTAAGCTACTGCGACCACCACCGCTCTTCCAAGGGGCATTTAAACCGTCTTGTTAAGCTACTGCGACCTCCACCGCTCTTCCAAGGGGCATTTAAACCGTCTTGTTAAGCTACTGCGACCTGCACGTCTTTTCCAAGGGGCATTTAAACCGTCTTGTTAAGCTACTGTAACCTCCACCACTTTTCCAAGGGGCATTTAAACCGTCTTGTTAAGCTACTGCGACCTGCATGTCTCTTCCAAGGGGCATTTAAACCATCTTTTTAAGCTACTGCGACCTGCACGTCTCTTCCAAGGGGCATTTAAACTGTCTTCTTAAGCTACTGCGACTTGCACGTCTCTTCCAAGGGGCATTTAAACCTTCTTGTTTAGCTACTGTAACCTCCACCACTTTTCCAAGGGGCATTTAAACAGTCTTGTTAAGCTACTGCGACCTGCATGTCTCTTCCAAGGGGCATTTAATCCGTCTTCTTAAGCTACTGCGACCTGCTCTACTCTACCAAAGGGTATTTAAACCGTCTTGTTAAGCTACTGCGACCTGCACGTCTCTTCCAATGGGCATTTAAACCGTCTTGTTACGCTACTGCGACCTCCACCGCTCTTCCAAGGGGCATTTAAACCGTCTTGTGAAGCTACTGCGATCTGCACGTCTCTTCCAAGGGGCATTTAAACCGTCTTGTTAAGCTACTGCGACCTCCACCGCTCTTCCAAAGGGCATTTTAACCATCTTGTTAAGCTACTGAGACCTGCACGTCTCTGCCAAGGGGCATTTAAACCGTCTTGTTAAGCTACTGCGACCTCCACTGCTCTTCCAAGGGTCATTTAACCCGTCTTGTTAAGCTACTGCGAACTGCACGTGACGCACCCCTGGGCCTGTGCTGAGTAGCGTTGCGCGCGCGAGGGCCTACCCGGAGCCGGATCTGTTGGGGGTAGTAGTCTCGTGGCGGTGACCCGGTCCGTGCCCAGGGAGTCAAACTGAGTGGCAGTCTTTAGCAGAAGATGGTACGGTGTTCGACTACGCCACCCGTTGATTGCGGCTATGAGGCCGCCGCTGCAGGGCAGACCGCTGAGGCCGGTGATATCGTTGTGCAGCGTAGATGGTATAACCCCCAACGGGAGGGGTATGGCCTCAGGGCAGCAGATGTGGATGATGGTGGTAGTGATGGTGCAGCAAGGAAGCTCAGAGACAAGTGGTGCAGTTTCAAGGCTTTTACTCACAGGTGTTGCTCCGGTCACTTCGGCCAAGAGTGACCACCCGAGCCGTGCTGCGTCCACCAGGTGCGGGACTCGGCCAACTCCCGGGCAGTTCCAGAGCGTGGTCCTGAGCTCCCCTCTCTTCCTTCCTACTGGCCGTCCCCACCAGGGACCCACCTTTGTCCGGCTTCCTCGGGCCTTATGGGGGTAGAACCTCTCTCCGGTTTCCCTGACCCTATGTGGCGTGCCTTCCTGGTGGATGTGGTGAGGGGTCGTGCCAAAACTTGACCACGACCTCCGGTTCCTGGCTAAGGATGATTAGCCTCTACCAGTTTGGGATCCGGTACCCTTTTCTGCCAACCCTTCACCCGTTAACTTGTTCTCTCGTGGGATCTCAGGGTTCCCTCTGCTCTTGTGTCTCTGGGCCTTTCTTGGTGTTTCTGTTTCTTCCTTCTCTCTCTCTCTCTGCTTCAGGCCTTCTCTCCAGGCCTGGCTCTGGAGCTGGGCCCAGCCGGAGCCACAGCTCCCTGTCAGCCCTCTCTGGCTGAACTCTCCCTCAGCTTCTCCTCAGACTGAACTGAACCCTGTCTAAAGATAGTGCCCACCTTATATACTCCCTCTGACACCCGAGCCCTGGTGACAATGCAACCAATGGGCTCATACCTATGCCCAGAGTCCCTCCCCTGTCTGCTCCTACACTACTGGGATGTTCCCCCCCCCCTCCCACTCCAGCCAGGGACAGACGCTGTCGTACCTGCACATCTAGCTGGTGGGAGTACCGTTGTTCTGTCCCCCGGAAATGGGATGAGTGTAGTGCACGCAGCTTGCTGAGCTCAGTCCCACACTCCATCCTTACCCGGGAGTGGAATACCACACCTCTGGTTCGAGGTGCAATACCCCTGTAGCAGCCGAGTCCTCGGGGTGCTGCATTCCCCCCTGGTAAATCACAGCACGTCCTCGGGCTGTAAAAGAATAAAACAAAACATACACAATTTTTTAAAGTGCACTTACATATAAAATATATCAACTTTTAACTTATCCCTTTATGGGAGGTACTTTTCTCTTAGCATGTTACTGGTATAAAACGTTACGGACACATTATAAAATAATATTAACTCTTTTAGCATAATATAAACCTTTTCATATAAAACATTCTTGACTAGTACGTCCTTGATCCCTGGCCACCGTGCAACTTGTGACCAGGTAAAGTGCAACAGTCACTAATTCTGTAATAGAAAAACAGTTCCTCTATAAAACCAGTAGGGGGCGCCTTAAGAAGCGCAACTATTTACAGGGTATGGCCGCTCTCAGTCCTCGGCCAGTGGGGAATAAGGGAATGGCTGCTCACAGTCCTCAGCCTGGTTAGGGATAGGGGCACACAGGAAACAGTTCTTTAACAGTTCCACACTAGTCCCAACGGGGACCACACTCTAATTAGCAGCATGACAAGTACCCTGACGGGTAACTATATACAGTTTCAGCTTATGCTACTTCCCTTCAGCAGCGGTGTCCTCTCCTTGTCTCCTCCTGAGGGTAGTCTTCAGACCCGTCCGGGTCCTCTTGGTCTTCCTCACACTGCAACTCCTCCTCAGTCAGCCGGTGCACGTGGAGGGCGTAGGGTCCTTTGGCACACTGATGCCGGGTGAAGGTGACCTCGTCACCCGGGTAGAGGTCACGTCCACGGTGTCCCTCCGGCAGGTGGCTCTCGACATCCCTGCGGGTGACAAAGACGTCGCCGGGGGTTCGGTGATCCCGGATAAAGCCCCAGCCATGCTCCAGCTGGAACTTTATTACAGTCCCGGTGGCGCGGGGACCGTGGGCCGCACGGCGGTTTCGTCGGGTCCGGCGTTTCTGCTCCGCGCTTTGGACCTGCAGCTGCTCCTCGCGGGTCCTTCTCTCTCGCCGTTCTCTCTCGAAGACCTCTAGCTGCTGACGGCAGCACTCCTCACGCCGGGCTGCGGCTGCCCGGGTCTCCTTGGTGAACCCCATGAGGTCCTCACCGGTGGGGTCCCATTCGAATTGGGCTTCCTCCAACGGGAGCGGGACAATTTTGGCGGGCGCCGGTGCCGGGATCAGGGGCTCACACAGGGTCCTTTCCTTCCGGAGTCGGGGGTTAATGTACTCCGGGGGCCACACAAAGGGCTGCCCATCCGGGCAAGTATGTTGCGCATACAGATCTTCACCCAGGGGTGAAGGTAGAGGGCGCTGTAGGGGCAGCGGCGCCCGGAAGTACTTGGCCTTGCGTCCAGGCCGGAGGCATCCTTTCTGGGTCCAAGTATGGCACCTGCCGGGAGAAGGACGCTGCGGGGACTGCGGCGCCCGGAGGTACTCGGCCTTGCGACCAGGCCGGCGGCACTGTGGAGATAGAGGGTGCTATGGAGACCGCGGCGCCCTTGCGACCAGGCCGGTGGCACTTCCTCCTTTGCCGCGCTCAGGATCCAGGGGCATGGCGCGGAACGAGGCGCGGCCGCTGCTCCTGTCGCTTGAGGCCTTGTTGGAAACAGTGGCGGTGCGGCAACGGGCGCGGTGAGGGGGACTTCGGGCTCTGCGACGGGGAGCTGGGGCAGGCTTACGACTACTGGGCACGGGGTGATGACGTCCCCATTACCTGCTTCCATCCCTGCGGCTCCCTCCACGGCGTCGTCTCCGGCCTTCGTCCGTCCTGCACCATCCTCAGGGGCAGACACGCTCCACGTTGCGGGTGGCGTCCTCGGCTGGCGGGTTCCAGCCTGCTGGGCCATCTCCCTTCTCCACTCAGCTAGTGCTTCTTGCTGTACTCGGGCCATCTTCCGGGCCAAAGCCTCCAGCGCGGTATGTGCACGCTCCCGATCTCTGGGGAGCTGTGCAAGGATCTCCACCAGGCCTTCTGGGGTGGCAGCCTGCAGCAGGCTCCGGACCACGGGGTCGGCGCCGCTCGCCTCTTCCTCCATCTCCGGGTGCGATCTCTCCAGACTCCTCCAGGCCGCACCCATCTTCTCCTCTTTGTTCTCTATCCGCCCCCCTTGGGAGTGGCCCCAGGGCAACTTGGTGACTGTCAGCTTCAGGGGCAACCCTCCCACGCTGATGGACATTTTCATCACTGCAGTCTCTGCTGGTGGGGGCGGTGCCCGCTTTTGGCGCTCTTCTGGGACCACGCCGACGATGGGAGGTGGTCTCTTGCCACCCTCTGGCATGCCCATAATGGCGTCCGCTCTGCCAGGGCGGGAAACTGTCCCAGATGGCGGGAATTGTCTCCTGATGGCGGGAAAACTCCACGGATGGCGGGAAGAAGGCAGAAGATGGCGCCGGATGGCGGGAAACTTCGAGGATGGCGGGCAAAGGCTACAGATGGTGGGCAAACGGCGGGAAACGACTCCGGACGGTGTCCGATGGCGGGAACCCTCCGGAATTGGCGGGAGACTCCTTTTTGAGGTAATTGTGAACTTCTCTTCAGGCACGCAGTACCCGGTGGTTGCGAGCACGTAATCCTGCCGACTACGCCAAAGTTGACGCACCCCTGGGCCTGTGCTGAGTAGCGTTGCGCGCGCGAGGGCCTACCCGGAGCCGGATCTGTTGGGGGTAGTAGTCTCGTGGCGGTGACCCGGTCCGTGCCCAGGGAGTCAAACTGAGTGGCAGTCTTTAGCAGAAGATGGTACGGTGTTCGACTACGCCACCCGTTGATTGCGGCTATGAGGCCGCCGCTGCAGGGCAGACCGCTGAGGCCGGTGATATCGTTGTGCAGCGTAGATGGTATAACCCCCAACGGGAGGGGTATGGCCTCAGGGCAGCAGATGTGGATGATGGTGGTAGTGATGGTGCAGCAAGGAAGCTCAGAGACGTGTGGTGCAGTTTCAAGGCTTTTACTCACAGGTGTTGCTCCGGTCACTTCGGCCAAGAGTGACCACCCGAGCCGTGCTGCGTCCACCAGGTGCGGGACTCGGCCAACTCCCGGGCAGTTCCAGAGCGTGGTCCTGAGCTCCCCTCTCTTCCTTCCTACTGGCCGTCCCCACCAGGGACCCACCTTTGTCCGGCTTCCTCGGGCCTTATGGGGGTAGAACCTCTCTCCGGTTTCCTTGACCCTATGTGGCGTGTCTTCCTGGTGGATGTGGTGAGGGGTCGTGCCAAAACTTGACCACGACCTCCGGTTCCTGGCTAAGGATGATTAGCCTCTACCAGTTTGGGATCCGGTACCCTTTTCTGCCAACCCTTCACCCGTTAACTTGTTCTCTCGTGGGATCTCAGGGTTCCCTCTGCTCTTGCGTCTCTGGGCCTTTCTTGGTGTTTCTGTTTCTTCCTTCTCTCTCTCTCTCTGCTTCAGGCCTTCTCTCCAGGCCTGGCTCTGGAGCTGGGCCCAGCCGGAGCCACAGCTCCCTGTCAGCCCTCTCTGGCTGAACTCTCCCTCAGCTTCTCCTCAGACTGAACTGAACCCTGTCTAAAGATGGTGCCCACCTTATATACTCCCTCTGACACCCGAGCCCTGGTGACAATGCAACCAATGGGCTCCTACCTATGCCCAGAGTCCCTCCCCTGTCTGCTCCTACACTACTGGGATGTTCCTCCCCCCCTCCCACTCCAGCCAGGGACAGACGCTGTCGTACCTGCACATCTAGCTGGTGGGAGTACCGTTGTTCTGTCCCCCGGAAATGGGATGAGTGTAGTGCATGCAGCTTGCTGAGCTCAGACCCCAAACTCCATCCTTACCCAGGAGTGGAATACCACACCTCTGGTTCGAGGTGCAATACCCCTGTAGCAGCCGAGTCCTCGGGGTGCTACACACGTCTCTTCCAAGGGGCATTTAAACCGTCTTGTTAAACTTCTGCGACTTGCACGTCTCTTCCAAGGGGCATTTAATCCGTCTTGTTAAGCTAGTGGGACCTGCATGTCTCTTCCAAGGGGCATTTAAACCATCTTGTTAAGCTACTGTGACCTCCACCGCTCTACCAAGGGGCTTTTTAACAGTCTTATTAAGCTACTGCGACCTGCTCTACTCAACCAAAGAGTATTTAAACCGTCTTGTTAAGCTACTGCGACCTGCATGTCTCTTCCAAGGGGCATTTAAACCGTCTTGTTAAGCTACTGCAACCTCCACCACTCTTCTAAGGGGCATTTAATCCGTCTTGTTAAGCTACTGCGACCTCCACCGCTCTTCCAAAGGGCATTTTAACCATCTTGTTAAGCTACTGTGACCTGCACGTCTCTGCCAAGGGGCATTTAATCCGTCTTGTTAAGCTACTGCGAACTGCACGTCTCTTCCAAGGGGCATTTAAACCGTCTTGTTAAGCTTCTGCGACTTGCACGTCTCTTCCAAGGGGCATTTAAAATGTCTTGTTAAGCTACTGCGAACTGCACTTCTCTTCCAAGGGGTATTAAAACCGTCTTGTTAAGCTTCTGCGATCGGCACGTATCTTCCAAGGGGCATTTTAACCGTCTTGTTAAGCTACTGCGACCTTCACGTCTCTTCCAAGGTGCATTTAAGCTGTCTTGTTAAGCTACTGCGACCTCCACCGCTCTTCCAAGGGGCATTTAAACCGTTTATTTAAGATACTGCGACCTCCACCGCTCTTCCAAAGGGCATTTAAAGCGTCTTGTTAAGCTACAACGACTTCCACTGCTCTTCCAAGGGGCATTTAATCCGTCTTGTTAAGCTACTGCTACCTGCACTTCTCTTCCAAGGGGCATTTAAACTGTCTTGTTAAGCTATTGTGACCTTCACCGCTCTTCCAAGGGGCATTTAAACCGTCTTGTTAAGCTACTGCAACCTGCTCGTCTCTTCCAAGGGGCATTTAAACCGTCTTGTTAAGCTACTGCAACCTGCACGTCTCTTCCAAGGCACATTTAAACCGTCTATTTAAGCTACTGCGAACTGCATGTCTCTTCCAAGGCGCATTTAAATCGTCTTTTTAAGCTACTGCGACTTTCACGTCACTTCCAAGGGGCATTGAAACCGTCTTGTTAAGCTACTGTAACCTCCACCACTTTTCCGAGGTGCATTTAAACCGTCTTGTTAAGCTACTGTGACCTGCACGTCTCTTCCAAGAGGCGTTTAATCCGTCTTGGTAAGCTACTGCGACCTGCAAGCCTATTCCATGGGGGAATTTAAATGCTCTTGTTAAGCTACTGCAACCTGCACGTCTCTACCAAGGGGGATTTAAACTGTCTTGTGAAGCTACTGCGACCTGCACGTCTCTTCCAAGAGGCATTTAAACTGTCTTGTTAATCTACTGCGACCTGCACGGCTCTTCCAAGGGGCATTTAAACCTTCTTATTAAGCTACTGCGACCTGCACATCTCTCCAAGGGCCATTTAAACTGTCTTGTTAAGCTACTGTGACCTCCACCGCTCTTCCAAGTGGCATTTAAACCATCTTGTTAAGCTACTGCAACTTGCACTTCTCTTCCAAGGGACATTTAAACCATCTTGTTAAGCTACTGCGACCTGCACGTCTCTTCCAAGGGACATTTAAACCATCTTGTTAAGCTACTGTAACCTCCACCACTTTTCCAAGGGGCATTTAAACCGTCTTGTTAAGCTACTGCGACCTGCATGTCTCTTCCAAGGGGCATTTAAACCGTCCTTTTAAGCTACTGCGACCTGCATGTTTCTTCCATGTTGCATTTAAACCGTCTTGTTAAGCTACTGCGACCTGCATGTCTCTTCCAAGGGGTATTTAAACCGTCTTGTTAAGCTACCGCGACTTGCACGTCTCTTCCAAGGGGCATTTAAACCTTCGTGTTTAGCTACTGTAACCTCCACCACTTTTCCAAGGGGCATTTAAACCATCTGGTTAAGCTACTGCGACCTGCATGTCTCTTCCAAGGGGAATTTAAACCGTCTTTTTAAGCTACTGGGACCTGCACGTCTCTTCCAAGGGGCATTTAAACCGTCTTGTTAAGCTGCTGCGACCTGCATGTCTCTTCCAAGGGGCATTTAAACCGTCTTGTTAAGCTACTGCCACCTCCACCGCTCTACCAAGGGGCATTTAAACCGTCTTGTTAAGCTACTGCGACCTCCACTGCTCTACCAAGGGGCATTAAATCCGTCTTGTTAAGCTACTGCGAACTGCACGTCTCTTCCAATGGGCATTTAAACAGTCTTGTTAAGCTTCTGCGACTTGCACGTCTCTTCCAAGGGGCATTTAAACCGTCTTATTAAGCTACTGCGAAATGCACTTCTCTTCCAAGGGGCATTTAAACCGTCTTGTTAAGCTTCTGCGACTTGCACGTCTCTTCCAAGGGGCATTTAAACCGTCTTGTTAAGCTACTGCGAACTGCACGTCTCTTCCAAGGAGCATTTAAACTGTCTTGTTAAGCTTCTGCGACTTGCACGTCTCTTCCAAGGGGCATTTAAACCGTCTTGTTAAGCTTCTGCGACCTGCACGTCTCTTCCAAGGGCCATTTTAACCGTCTTGTTAAGCTACTGCGACCTTCACGTCTCTTCCAAGTGGCATTTAAGCTGTCTTGTTAAGCTACTGCGACCTCCACCGCTCTTCCAAGGGGCATTTAAACCGTCTTTTTCAGCTACTGCGACCTCCACCGCTCTTCCAAAGGGCATTTAAACCGTCTTGTTAAGTTACTACGACCTCCACTGGTCTTCCAAGGGGCATTTAATCCGTCTTGTTAAGCTACTGCTACCTGCACTTCTCTTCCAAGGGGCATTTAAACTGTCTTGTTAAGCTATTGTGACCTCCACCGCTCTTCCAAGAGCATTTAAACCCTCTTGTTAAGCTACTGCGACCTGCTCGTTTCTTCCAAGGGGCATTTAAACCGTCTTGTTAAGCTACTGCGACCTGCACGTCTCCTCCAAGGCACATTTAAACCGTCTTTTTAAGCTACTGCGACCTGCATGTCTCTTCCAAGGCGCATTTAAACCGTCTTTTTAAGCTACTGCGACTTGCACGTCACTTCCAAGGGGCATTTAAACCGTCTTGTTAAGTTACTGTAACCTCCACCACTTTTCCGAGGGGCATTTAAACCGTCTTGTTAAGCTACTGTGACCTGCAAGCCTATTCCATGGGGCATTTAAATCCTCTTGTTAAGCTACTGCAACCTCCACGTCTCTATCAAGGGGGATTTAAACTGTCTTGTGAAGCTACTGCGAACTGCACGTCTCTTCCAAGGGGCATTTAAACCGTCTTGCTAAGCTACTGCGACCTGCACGTCTCTTCCAAGGGGCATTTAAACCTTCTTATTAAACTACTGCGACCTGCACATCTCTTCCAAGGGCCATTTAAACTGTCTTGTTAAGCTACTGTGACCTCCACCGCTCTTCCAAGTGGCATTTAAACCGTCTTGTTAAGCTACTGCGACCTGCACTTCTCTTCCAAGGGGCATTTAAACCGTCTTGTTAAGCTACTGCGACCTGCACGTCTCTTCCAAGGGACATTTAAACCATCTTGTTAAGCTACTACGACCTGCACGTCTCTTCCAAGGTGTATTTAAAATGTCTTGTTAAGCTACTGCAACCTCCAGCGCTCTTCCAAGGGGAATTTAAACCATCTTGTTAAGCTACTACGACCTGCACATCTCGTCTATGGGGCATTTAAACCGTCTTGTTAAGCTACTGCGACCTGCACGTCTCTTCCAAGGGGCATTTAAACCATCTTGTTAAGCTACTGCGACTTGCACTTCTCTTCCAAGGGGCATTTAAACCATCTTGTTAAGCTACTGTAACCTCCACCACTTTTCCAAGGGGCATTTAAACAGTCTTGTTAAGCTACTGCGACCTGCATGTCTCTTCCAAGGGGCATTTAAACCGTCTTTTTAAGCTACTGCGACCTGCACGTCTCTTCCAAGGGGCATTTAAACTGTCTTGTTAAGCTACTGCGAACTGCACTTCTCTTCCAAGGGGCATTTAAACCGTCTTGTTAAGCTTCTGCGACCGGCATGTCTCTTCCAAGGGGCATTTTAACCGTCTTGTTCAGCTACTGCGACCTTCACGTCTCTTCCAAGGGGCATTTAAGCTGCCTTGCTAAGCTACTGCGACCTCCACCGCTCTTCCAAAGGGCATTTAAAGCGTCTTGTTAAGCTACTACGACTTCCACTGCTCTTCCAAGGGGCATTTAATCCGTCTTGTTAAGCTACTGCTACCTGCACTTCTCTTCCAAGGGGCATTTAAACTGTCTTGTTAAGCTATTGTGACCTTCATCGCTCTTCCAAGGGGCATTTAAACCGTCTTGTTAAGCTACTGCAACCTGCTCGTCTCTTCCAAGGGGCATTTAAACCGTCTTGTTAAGCTACTGCAACCTGCACGTCTCTTCCAAGGCACATTTAAACCGTCTATTTAAGCTACTGCGACCTGCATGTCTCTTCCAAGGCGCATTTAAACCGTCTTTTTAAGCTACTGCGAGTTTCACGTCACTTCCAAGGGGCATTGAAACCGTCTTGTTAAGCTACTGTAACCTCCACCACTTTTCCGAGGGGCATTTAAACCGTCTTGTTAAGCTACTGTGACCTGCACGTCTCTTCCAAGAGGCATTTAAACCGTCTTGGTAAGCTACTGCGACCTGCAAGCCTATTCCATGGGGCATTTAAATGCTCTTGTTAAGATACTGCAACCTGCACGTCTCTACCAAGGGGTATTTAAACTGTCTTGTGAAGCTACTGCGACCTGCACGTCTCTTCCAAGGGGCATTTAAACCGTCTTGTTAATCTACTGCGACCTGCACGGCTCTTACAAGGGGCATTTAAACCTTCTTATTAAGCTACTGCGACCTGCACATCTCTCCAAGGGTCATTTAAACTGTCTTGTTAAGCTACTGTGACCTCCACCGCTCTTCCAACTGGCATTTAAACCGTCTTGTTAAGCTACTGCAACTTGCACTTCTCTTCCAAGGGGCATTTAAACCATCTTGTTAAGCTACTGCGACCTGCACGTCTCTTCCAAGGGGACATTTAAACCGTCTTGTTAAGCTACTACGACCTGCATGTCTCTTCCAAGGAGTATTTAAACTGTCTTGTTAAGCTACTGCGACCTCCAGCGCTCTTCCAAGGGGAATTTAATCTATCTTGTTAAGCTACTTCGACCTGCACGTCTTTTCCAAGGGGCATTTAAACCGTCTTGTTAAGCTACTGCGACCTGCACGTCTCTTACAAGGGGCATTTAAACCGTCTTGTTAAGCTACTGCAATTTGCACGTCTCTTCCAAGGGGCATTTAAACCGTCTTGTTAAGCTACTGTAACCTCCACCACTTTTCCAAGGGGCATTTAAACTGTCTTGTTAATTTACTGCGACCTACACCGCTCTTCCATGTGGCATTTAAACCGTCTTGTTAAGCTACTGCGACCTGCACTTCTCTTCCAAGGGGCATTTAAACCGTCTTGTTAAGCTACTACGACCTGCACGTCTCTTCCAAGGGGTATTTAAACTGTCTTGTTAAGCTACTGCGACCTCCACCGCTCTTCCAAGGGGAATTTAAACCATCTTGTTAAGCTACTGCGACCTTCACGTCTCTTCCAAGGGGCATTTAAACCATCTTGTTAAGCTACTGCGACCTGCACGTCTCTTCCAAGGGGCATTTAAACCATCTTGATAAGCTACTGCGACTTGCACGTCTCTTCCAAGGGGCATTTAAACCGTCTTGTTAAGCTACTTTAACCTCCCCACTTTTCCAAGGGGCATTTAAACCGTCTTGTTAAGCTTCTGCGACCTGCATGTCTCTTCCAAGGGGCATTTAAACCGTCCTTTTAAGCTACTGCGACCTGCATGTTTCTTCCATGTGGCACTTAAACCGCCTTGTTAAGCTACTGTGACCTGCATGTCTCTTCCAAGGGGTATTTAAACCGTCTTGTTAAGCTACTGCGACTTGCACGTCTCTTCCAAGGGGCATTTAAACCTTCTTGTTTAGCTACTGTAACCTCCACCACTTTTCCAAGGGGCATTTAAACCGTCTGGTTAAGCTACTGCGACCTGCATGTCTCTTCCAAGGGGCATTTAAACCGTCTTGTTAAGCTACTGGGACCTGTACGTCTCTTCCAAGGGGCATTTAAACCGTCTTTTTAATCTGCTGCGACCTGCATGTCTCTTCCAAGGGGCATTTAAACCGTCTTGTTAAGCTCCTGCCACCTCCACCGCTCTACCAAGGGGCATTTAAACCGTCTTGTTAAACTACTGCGACCTCCACTGCTCTTCCAAGGGGCATTTAATCCGTCTTGTTAAGCTACTGCGAACTGCACGTCTCTTCCAAGGGGCATTTAAACAGTCTTGTTAAGCTTCTGAGACTTGCACGTCTCTTCCAAGGGGCATTTAAACCGTCTTGTTAAGCTACTGCGAACTGCATGTCTCTTCCAAGGGGCATTTAAACCGTCTTGTTAAGCTTCTGCGACTTGCACGTCTCTTCCAAGGGGCATTTATACCGTCTTGTTAAGCTACTGCGAACTGCACGTCTCTTCCAAGGGGCATTTAAACCGTCTTGCTAAGCTTCTGCGACTTGCACGTCTCTTCCAAGTGGCATTTAAACCGTCTTGTTAAGCTTCTGCGACCTGCACGTCTCTTCCAAGGGCTATTTTAACCGTCTTGTTAAGCTACTGCGACCTTCACATCTCTTCCAAGTGGCATTTAAGCTGTCTTGTTAAGCTACTGCGACCTCCACCGCTCTTCCAAGGCGCATTTAAACCGTCTTTTTAAGCTACTGCGACCTGCACGGCTCTTACAAGGGGCATTTAAACCTTCTTATTAAGCTACTGCGACCTGCACATCTCTCCAAGGGTCATTTAAACTGTCTTGTTAAGCTACTGTGACCTCCACCGCTCTTCCAACTGGCATTTAAACCGTCTTGTTAAGCTACTGCAACTTGCACTTCTCTTCCAAGGGGCATTTAAACCATCTTGTTAAGCTACTGCGACCTGCACGTCTCTTCCAAGGGGACATTTAAACCGTCTTGTTAAGCTACTACGACCTGCATGTCTCTTCCAAGGAGTATTTAAACTGTCTTGTTAAGCTACTGCGACCTCCAGCGCTCTTCCAAGGGGAATTTAATCTATCTTGTTAAGCTACTTCGACCTGCACGTCTTTTCCAAGGGGCATTTAAACCGTCTTGTTAAGCTACTGCGACCTGCACGTCTCTTCCAAGGGGCATTTAAACCGTCTTGTTAAGCTACTGCAATTTGCACGTCTCTTCCAAGGGGCATTTAAACCGTCTTGTTAAGCTACTGTAACCTCCACCACTTTTCCAAGGGGCATTTAAACTGTTTTGTTAATTTACTGCGACCTACACCGCTCTTCCATGTGGCATTTAAACCGTCTTGTTAAGCTACTGCGACCTGCACTTCTCTTCCAAGGGGCATTTAAACCGTCTTGTTAAGCTACTACGACCTGCACGTCTCTTCCAAGGGGTATTTAAACTGTCTTGTTAAGCTACTGCGACCTCCACCGCTCTTCCAAGGGGAATTTAAACCATCTTGTTAAGCTACTGCGACCTTCACGTCTCTTCCAAGGGGCATTTAAACCATCTTGTTAAGCTACTGCGACCTGCACGTCTCTTCCAAGGGGCATTTAAACCATCTTGATAAGCTACTGCGACTTGCACGTCTCTTCCAAGGGGCATTTAAACCGTCTTGTTAAGCTACTTTAACCTCCCCACTTTTCCAAGGGGCATTTAAACCGTCTTGTTAAGCTTCTGCGACCTGCATGTCTCTTCCAAGGGGCATTTAAACCGTCCTTTTAAGCTACTGCGACCTGCATGTTTCTTCCATGTGGCACTTAAACCGCCTTGTTAAGCTACTGTGACCTGCATGTCTCTTCCAAGGGGTATTTAAACCGTCTTGTTAAGCTACTGCGACTTGCACGTCTCTTCCAAGGGGCATTTAAACCTTCTTGTTTAGCTACTGTAACCTCCACCACTTTTCCAAGGGGCATTTAAACCGTCTGGTTAAGCTACTGCGACCTGCATGTCTCTTCCAAGGGGCATTTAAACCGTCTTGTTAAGCTACTGGGACCTGTACGTCTCTTCCAAGGGGCATTTAAACCGTCTTTTTAATCTGCTGCGACCTGCATGTCTCTTCCAAGGGGCATTTAAACCGTCTTGTTAAGCTCCTGCCACCTCCACCGCTCTACCAAGGGGCATTTAAACCGTCTTGTTAAACTACTGCGACCTCCACTGCTCTTCCAAGGGGCATTTAATCCGTCTTGTTAAGCTACTGCGAACTGCACGTCTCTTCCAAGGGGCATTTAAACAGTCTTTTTAAGCTTCTGCGACTTGCACGTCTCTTCCAAGGGGCATTTAAACCGTCTTGTTAAGCTACTGCGAACTGCATGTCTCTTCCAAGGGGCATTTAAACCGTCTTGTTAAGCTTCTGCGACTTGCACGTCTCTTCCAAGGGGCATTTATACCGTCTTGTTAAGCTACTGCGAACTGCACGTCTCTTCCAAGGGGCATTTAAACCGTCTTGCTAAGCTTCTGCGACTTGCACGTCTCTTCCAAGGGGAATTTAAACGGTCTTGTTAAGCTTCTGCGACCTGCACGTCTCTTCCAAGGGCTATTTTAACCGTCTTGTTAAGCTACTGCGACCTTCACGTCTCTTCCAAGTGGCATTTAAGCTGTCTTGTTAAGCTACTGCAACCTCCACCGCTCTTCCAAGGCGCATTTAAACCGTCTTTTTAAGCTACTGCGACCTCCACCGCTCTTCCAAAGGGCATTTAAACCGTCTTGTTAAGCTACTACGACCTCCACTGCTCTTCCAAGGGGCATTTAATCCGTCTTGTTAAGCTACTGCTACCTGCACTTCTCTTCCAAGGGGCATTTAAACTGTCTTGTTAAGCTATTGTGACCTCCACCGCTCTTCCAAGGGCATTTAAACCCTCTTGTTAAGCTACTGCGACCTGCTTGTTTCTTCCAAGGGGCATTTAAACCGTCTTGTTAAGCTACTGCGACCTGCACGTCTCCACCAAGGCACATTTAAACCGTCTTTTTAAGCTACTGCGACCTGCATGTCTCTTCCAAGGCGCATTTAAACCGTCTTTTTAAGCTACTGCGACTTGCACGTCACTTCCAAGGGGCATTTAAACCGTCTTGTTAAGTTACTGTAACCTCCACCACTTTTCCGAGGGGCATTTAAACCGTCTTGTTACGCTACTGTGACCTGCAAGCCTATTTCATGGGGCATTTAAATCCTCTTGTTAAGCTGCTGCAACCTCCACGTCTCGATCAAGGGGAATTTAAACTGTCTTGTGAAGCTACTGCGACCTGCACGTCTCTTCCAAGGGGCATTTAAACCGTCTTGCTAAGCTACTGCGACCTGCACGTCTCTTACAAGGGGCATTTAAACCTTCTTATTAAACTACTGTGACCTGCACATCTCTTCCAAGGGCCATTTAAACTGTCTTGTTAAGCTACAGTGACCTCCACCGCTCTTCCAAGTGGCATTTAAACCGTCTTGTTAAGCTACTGCAACCTGCACTTCTCTTCCAAGGGGCATTTAAACCGTCTTGTTAAGCTACTACGACCTGCATGTCTCTTCCAAGGTGTATTTAAAATGTCTTGTTAAACTCCTGCAACCTCCAGCGCTCTTCCAAGGGGCATTTAAACAATCTTGTTAAGCTACTGTAACCTCCACCACTTTTCCAAGGGGCATTTAAACAGTCTTGTTAAGCTACTGCGACCTGCATGTCTCTTCCAAGGGGCATTTAAACCGTCTTTTTAAGCTACTGCGACCTGCACGTCTCTTCCAAGGGGCATTTAAACTGTCTTGTTAAGCTACTGCGAACTGCACTTCTCTTCCAAGGGGCATTTAAACCGTCTTGTTAAGCTTCTGCGACCGGCATGTCTCTTCCAAGGGGCATTTTAACCATCTTGTTCAGCTACTGCGACCTTCACGTCTCTTCCAAGGGGCATTTAAGCTGCCTTGTTAAGCTACTGCGACCTCCACCGCTCTTCCAAAGGGCATTTAAAGCGTCTTGTTAAGCTACTACGACTTCCACTGCTCTTCCAAGGGGCATTTAATCCGTCTTGTTAAGCTACTGCTACCTGCACTTCTCTTCCAAGGGGCATTTAAACTGTCTTGTTAAGATATTGTGACCTTCATCGCTCTTCCAAGGGGCATTTAAACCGTCTTGTTAAGCTACTGCAACCTGCTCGTCTCTTCCAAGGGGCATTTAAACCGTCTTGTTAAGCTACTGCAACCTGCACGTCTCTTCCAAGGCACATTTAAACCGTCTATTTAAGCTACTGCGACCTGCATGTCTCTTCCAAGGCGCATTTAAACCGTCTTTTTAAGCTACTGCGACTTTCACGTCACTTCCAAGGGGCATTGAAACCGTCTTGTTAAGCTACTGTAACCTCCACCACTTTTCCGAGGGGCATTTAAACCGTCTTGTTAAGCTACTGTGACCTGCATGTCTCTTCCAAGAGGCATTTAAACCGTCTTGGTAAGCTACTGCGACCTGCAAGCCTATTCCATGGGGCATTTAAATGCTCTTGTTAAGATACTGCAACCTGCACGTCTCTACCAAGGGGGATTTAAACTGTCTTGTGAAGCTACTGCGACCTGCACGTCTCTTCCAAGGGGCATTTAAACCGTCTTGTTAATCTACTGCGACCTGCACGGCTCTTACAAGGGGCATTTAAACCTTCTTATTAAGCTACTGCGACCTGCACATCTCTCCAAGGGTCATTTAAACTGTCTTGTTAAGCTACTGTGACCTCCACCGCTCTTCCAACTGGCATTTAAACCGTCTTGTTAAGCTACTGCAACTTGCTCTTCTCTTCCAAGGGGCATTTAAACCATCTTGTTAAGCTACTGCGACCTGCACGTCTCTTCCAAGGGGACATTTAAACCGTCTTGTTAAGCTACTACGACCTGCATGTCTCTTCCAAGGAGTATTTAAACTGTCTTGTTAAGCTACTGCGACCTCCAGCGCTCTTCCAAGGGGAATTTAATCTATCTTGTTAAGCTACTTCGACCTGCACGTCTCTTCCAAGGGGCATTTAAACCGTCTTGTTAAGCTACTGCGACCTGCACGTCTCTTCCAAGGGGCATTTAAACCGTCTTGTTAAGCTACTGCAATTTGCACGTCTCTTCCAAGGGGCATTTAAACCGTCTTGTTAAGCCACTGTAACCTCCACCACTTTTCCAAGGGGCATTTAAACTGTCTTGTTAATTTACTGCGACCTACACCGCTCTTCCATGTGGCATTTAAACCGTCTTGTTAAGCTACTGCGACCTGCACTTCTCTTCCAAGGGGCATTTAAACCGTCTTGTTAAGCTACTACGACCTGCACGTCTCTTCCAAGGGGTATTTAAACTGTCTTGTTAAGCTACTGCGACCTCCACCGCTCTTCCAAGGGGAATTTAAACCATCTTGTTAAGCTACTGCGACCTTCACGTCTCTTCCAAGGGGCATTTAAACCATCTTGTTAAGCTACTGCGACCTGCACGTCTCTTCCAAGGGGCATTTAAACCATCTTGATAAGCTACTGCGACTTGCACGTCTCTTCCAAGGGGCATTTAAACCGTCTTGTTAAGCTACTTTAACCTCCCCACTTTTCCAAGGGGCATTTAAACCGTCTTGTTAAGCTTCTGCGACCTGCATGTCTCTTCCAAGGGGCATTTAAACCGTCCTTTTAAGCTACTGCGACCTGCATGTTTCTTCCATGTGGCACTTAAACCGCCTTGTTAAGCTACTGTGACCTGCATGTCTCTTCCAAGGGGTATTTAAACCGTCTTGTTAAGCTACTGCGACTTGCACGTCTCTTCCAAGGGGCATTTAAACCTTCTTGTTTAGCTACTGTAACCTCCACCACTTTTCCAAGGGGCATTTAAACCGTCTGGTTAAGCTACTGCGACCTGCATGTCTCTTCCAAGGGGCATTTAAACCGTCTTGTTAAGCTACTGGGACCTGTACGTCTCTTCCAAGGGGCATTTAAACCGTCTTTTTAATCTGCTGCGACCTGCATGTCTCTTCCAAGGGGCATATAAACCGTCTTGTTAAGCTCCTTCCACCTCCACCGCTCTACCAAGGGGCATTTAAACCGTCTTGTTAAACTACTGCGACCTCCACTGCTCTTCCAAGGGGCATTTAATCCGTCTTGTTAAGCTACTGCGAACTGCACGTCTCTTCCAAGGGGCATTTAAACAGTCTTGTTAAGCTTCTGCGACTTGCACGTCTCTTCCAAGGGGCATTTAAACCGTCTTGTTAAGCTACTGCGAACTGCATGTCTCTTCCAAGGGGCATTTAAACCGTCTTGTTAAGCTTCTGCGACTTGCACGTCTCTTCCAAGGGGCATTTATACCGTCTTGTTAAGCTACTGCGAACTGCACGTCTCTTCCAAGGGGCATTTAAACCGTCTTGCTAAGCTTCTGCGACTTTCACGTCTCTTCCAAGGGGCATTTAAACCGTCTTGTTAAGCTTCTGCGACCTGCACGTCTCTTCCAAGGGCTATTTTAACCGTCTTGTTAAGCTACTGCGACCTTCACGTCTCTTCCAAGTGGCATTTAAGCTGTCTTGTTAAGCTACTGCGACCTCCACCGCTCTTCCAAGGCGCATTTAAACCGTCTTTTTAAGCTACTGCGACCTCCACCGCTCTTCCAAAGGGCATTTAAACCGTCTTGTTAAGCTACTACGACCTCCACTGCTCTTCCAAGGGGCATTTAATCCGTCTTGTTAAGCTACTGCTACCTGCACTTCTCTTCCAAGGGGCATTTAAACTGTCTTGTTAAGCTATTGTGACCTCCACCGCTCTTCCAAGGGCATTTAAACCCTCTTGTTAAGCTACTGCGACCTGCTTGTTTTTTCCAAGGGGCATTTAAACCGTCTTGTTAAGCTACTGCGACCTGCACGTCTCCACCAAGGCACATTTAAACCGTCTTTTTAAGCTACTGCGACCTGCATGTCTCTTCCAAGGCGCATTTAAACCGTCTTTTTAAGCTACTGCGACTTGCACGTCACTTCCAAGGGGCATTTAAACCGTCTTGTTAAGTTACTGTAACCTCCACCACTTTTCCGAGGGGCATTTAAACCGTCTTGTTACGCTACTGTGACCTGCAAGCCTATTTCATGGGGCATTTAAATCCTCTTGTTAAGCTGCTGCAACCTCCACGTCTCGATCAAGGGGAATTTAAACTGTCTTGTGAAGCTACTGCGACCTGCACGTCTCTTCCAAGGGGCATTTAAACAGTCTTGCTAAGCTACTGCGACCTGCACGTCTCTTACAAGGGGCATTTAAACCTTCTTATTAAACTACTGTGACCTGCACATCTCTTCCAAGGGCCATTTAAACTGTCTTGTTAAGCTACAGTGACCTCCACCGCTCTTCCAAGTGGCATTTAAACCGTCTTGTTAAGCTACTGCGACCTGCACTTCTCTTCCAAGGGGCATTTAAACCGTCTTGTTAAGCTACTACGACCTGCATGTCTCTTCCAAGGTGTATTTAAAATGTCTTGTTAAGCTCCTGCAACCTCCAGCGCTCTTCCAAGGGGAATTTAAACCATCTTGTTAAGCTACTGCGACCTGCACATCTCGTCTATGGGGCATTTAAACCGTCTTGTTAAGCTACTGCGACCTGCACGTCTCTTCCAAGGGGCATTTAAACCATCTTGTTAAGCTACTGCGACTTGCACTTCTCTTCCAAGGGGCATTTAAACCATCTTGTTAAGCTACTGTAACCTCCACCACTTTTCCAAGGGGCATTTAAACAGTCTTGTTAAGCTACTGCGACCTGCATGTCTCTTCCAAGGGGCATTTAAACTGTCTTTTTAAGCTACTGCGACCTGCACGTCTCTTCCAAGGGGTCATTTAAACCGTCTTGTTAAGCTACTGCGACCTGCTCTACTCAACCTAAGGGTATTTAAACCGTCTTGTTAAGCTACTGCGACCTGCACGTCTCTTCCAAGGGGCATTTAAACCGTCTTGTTAAGCTACTGCGACCTCCACCGATCTTCCAAGGGGCATTTAAACCGTCTTGTTAAGCTACTGCTGTCTGCACGTCTCTTCCAAGGGGCATTTAAACTGTCTTGTTAAGCTACTGCGAACTGCACTTCTCTTCCAAGGGGCATTTAAACCGTCTTGTTAAGCTTCTGTGACCGGCACGTCTCTTCCAAGGGGCATTTTAAACGTCTTGTTAAGCTACTGCGACCTTCACGTCTCTTCCAAGGGGCATTTAAGCTGTCTTGTTAAGCTACTGCGACCTCCACCGCTCTTCCAAGGGGCATTTAAACCGTTTTTTTAAGCTACTGCGACCTCCACCGCTCTTCCAAAGGGCATTTAAAGCCTCTTGTTAAGCTACTACGACTTCCACTGCTCTTCCAAGGGGCATTTAATCCGTCTTGTTAAGCTACTGCTACCTGCACTTCTCTTCCAAGGGGCATTTAAACTGTCTTGTTAAGCTATTGTGACCTTCACCGCTCTTCCAAGGGGCATTTAAACCGTCTTGTTAAGCTACTGCAACCTGCTCGTCTCTTCCAAGGGGCATTTAAACTGTCTTGTTAAGCTACTGCAACCTGCACGTCTCTTCCAAGGCACATTTAAACCGTCTATTTAAGCTACTGCGACCTGCATGTCTCTTCCAAGGCGCATTTAAACCGTCTTTTTAAGCTACTGCGACTTTCACGTCACTTCCAAGGGGCATTGAAACCGTCTTTTTAAGCTACTGTATCCTCCACCACTTTTCCGAGGGGCATTTAAACCGTCTTGTAAAGCTACTGTGACCTGCTCGTCTCTTCCAAGAGGCATTTAAACCGTCTTGGTAAGCTACTGCGACCTGCAAGCCTATTCCATGGGGCATTTAAATGCTCTTGTTAAGCTACTGCAACCTGCACATCTCTACCAAGGGGGATTTAAACTGTCTTGTGAAGCTACTGCGACCTGCACGTCTCTTCCAAGGGGCATTTAAACCGTCTTGTTAATCTACTGCGACCTGCACGGCTCTTCCAAGGGGCATTTAAACCTTCTTATTAAGCTACTGCGACCTGCACATCTCTTCCAAGGGCCATTTAAACTGTCTTGTTAAGCTACTGTGACCTCCACCGCTCTTCCAACTGGCATTTAAACCGTCTTGTTAAGCTACTGCAACTTGCACTTCTCTTCCAAGGGGCATTTAAACCATCTTGTTAAGCTACTGCGACCTGCACGTCTCTTCCAAGGGACATTTAAACCGTCTTGTTAAGCTACTACGACCTGCACGTCTCTTCCAAGGGGTATTTAAACTGTCTTGTTAAGCTACAGGGACCTCCACCGCTCTTCCAAGGGGAATTTAAACCATCTTCTTAAGCTACTGCGACGTTCACGTCTCTTCCAAGGGGCATTTAAACCATCTTGTTAAGCTACTGCGACCTGCACGACTCTTCCAAGGGGCATTTAAACCATCTTCTTAAGCTACTGCGACTTGCAAGTCTCTTCCAAGGGGCATTTAAACCGTCTTGTTAAGCTACTGTAACCTCCACCACTTTTCCAAGGGGCATTTAAACTGTCTTGTTAATTTACTGCGACCTCCACCGCTCTTCCATGTGGCATTTAAACCGTCTTGTTAAGCTACTGCGACCTGCACTTCTCTTCCAAGGGGCATTTAAACCGTCTTGTTAAGCTACTACGACCTGCACGTCTCTTCCAAGGGGTATTTAAACTGTCTTGTTAAGCTACAGGGACCTCCACCGCTCTTCCAAGGGGAATTTAAACCATCTTGTTAAGCTACTGCGACCTTCACGTCTCTTCCAAGGTGCATTTAAACCATCTTGTTAAGCTACTGCGACCTGCACGTCTCTTCCAAGGGGCATTTAAACCATCTTCTTAAGCTACTGCGACTTGCACGTTTCTTCCAAGGGGCATTTAAACCGTCTTGTTAAGCTACTGTAACCTCCACCACTTTTCCAAGGGGCATTTAAACCGTCTTGTTAAGCTACTGCGACCTGCATGTCTCTTCCAAGGGGCATTTAAACCGTCCTTTTAAGCTACTGCGACCTGCATGTTTCTTCCATGTGGCATTTAAACCGTCTTGTTAAGCTACTGCGACCTGCATGTCTCTTCCAAGGGGTATTTAAACCGTCTTATTAAGCTACTGCGACTTGCACGTCTCATCCAAGGGGCATTTAAACCTTCTTGTTTAGCTACTGTAACCTCCACCACTTTTCCAAGGGGCATTTAAACCGTCTGGTTAAGCTGCTGCGACCTGCATGTCTCTTCCACGGGGCATTTAAACCGTCTTGTTAAGCTACTGGGACCTGTACGTCTCTTCCAAGGGGCATTTAAACCGTCTTGTTAAGCTGCTGCGACCTGCATGTCTCTTCCAAGGGGCATTTAAACCATCTTGTTAAGCTACTGCGACCTCCACCGCTCTACCAAGGGGCATTTAAACCGTCTTGTTAAGCTACTGCGACCTCCACTGCTCTTCCAAGGGGCATTTAATCCATCTTGTTAAGCTACTGCGAACTGCACGTCTCTTCCAAGGGGCATTTAAACCGTTTTGTTAAGCTTCTGAGACTTGCACGTCTCTTCCAAGGGGCATTTAAACCGTCTTGTTAAGCTACTGCGAACTGCACTTCTCTTCCAAGGGGCATTTAAACCGTCTTGTTAAGCTACTGCGACTTGCACGTCTCTTCCAAGGGGCATTTAAACCGTCTTGTTAAGCTACTGCGAACTGCACGTCTCTTCCAAGGGGCATTTAAACCGTCTTGTTAAGCTACTGCTACCTGCACTTCTCTTCCAAGGGGCATTTAAACTGTCTTGTTAAGCTATTGTGACCCCCACCGCTCTTCCAAGGGCATTTAAACCCTCTTGTTAAGCTACTGCGACCTGCTCGTTTCTTCCAAGGGGCATTTAAACCGTCTTGTTAAGCTACTGTGACCTGCAAGCCTATTCCATGGGGCATTTAAATCCTCTTGTTAAGCTACTGCAACCTCCACGTCTCTATCAAGGGGGATTTAAACTGTCTTGTGAAGCTACTGCGACCTGCACGTCTCTTACAAGGGGCATTTAAACCGTCTTGTTAAGCTACTGCGACCTGCACGTCTCTTCCAAGGGGCATTTAAACCTTCTTATTAAACTACTGCGACCTGCACATGTCTTACAAGGGCCATTTAAACTGTCTTGTTAAGCTACTGTGACCTCCACCGCTCTTCCAAGTGGCATTTAAACCGTCTTGTTAAGCTACTGCGACCTGCACTTCTCTTCCAAGGGGCATTTAAACCGTCTTGTTAAGCTACTGCGACCTGCATGTCGCTTCCAAGGGGCATTTAAACCGTCTTTTTAAGCTACTGCGACTTGCACGTCTCTTCCAAGGGGCATTTAAACCTTCTTGTTTATCTACTGTAACCTCCACCACTTTTCCAAGGGGCATTTAAACCGTCTTGTTAAGCTACTGCAACCTGCATGTCTCTTCCAAGGGGCATTTAAACCGTCTTGTTAAGCTACTTGGACCTGCACGTCTCTTACAGGGGGCATTTAAACCATCTTGTTAAGCTGCTGCGACCTGCATGTCTCTTCCAAGGGGCATTTATACCGTCTTGTTAAGCTACTGCGACCTGCTCTACTCTACCAAAGGGTATTTAAACCGTCTTGTTAAGCTACTGCGACCTGCACGTCTCTTCCAAGGGGCATTTAAACCGTCTTGTTAAGCTACTGCGACCTCCACCGCTCTTACAAGGGGCATTTAAACCGTCTTGTTAAGCTACTGCGACCTCCACCGCTCTTCCAAAGGGCATTTTAACCATCTTGTTAAGCTACTGTAACCTGTACGTCTCTGTCAAGGGGCATTTAAACCGTCTTGTTAAGCTACTGTGACCTCCACTGCTCTTCCAAGGGGCATTTAATCCGTCTTGTTAAGCTACTGCGAACTGCACGTCTCTTCCAAGGGGCATTTAAACCTTCTTGTTAAGCTTCTGCAACTTGCACGTCTCTTCCAATGGGCATTTAAACCATCTTGTTATGCTACTGCGAACTGCACTTCTCTTCCAAGGGGCATTTAAACTGTCTTATTAAGCTTCTGCGA
The DNA here is from genome assembly GCF_046119375.1 of Phyllobates terribilis. Lineage (NCBI taxonomy): Eukaryota > Metazoa > Chordata > Amphibia > Anura > Dendrobatidae > Phyllobates > Phyllobates terribilis. The sequence goes on along the minus strand of NW_027362921.1, from coordinate 3,227,453 downwards.
CCTGCACGTCTCTTCCAATGGGCATTTTAACCATCTTGTTAAGCTACTGCGACCTTCACGTCTCTTCCAAAGGGCATTTAAGCTGTCTTTTTAAGCTACTGCGACCTCCACCGCTCTTAAAAAGGGCATTTAAACCGTCTTGTTAAGCTACTACGACCTCCACTGCTCTTCCAAGGGGCATTTAATCTGTATTGTTAAGCTACTGCTACCTGCACTTCTCTTCCAAGGGGCATTTAAACTGTCTTGTTAAGCTATTGTGACCTCCCCCGCTCTTCCAAGGGGCATTTAAACCATCTTGTTAAGCTACTGCGACCTCCTCGTCTGTTCCAAGGGGCATTTAAACCGTCTTGTTAAGCTACTGCGACCTGCACGTCTCTTCCAAGGCACATTTAAAGCATCTTTTTAAGCTACTGCGACCTGCATGTCTCTTCCAAGGCGCATTTAAACCGTCTTTTTAAGCTACTGCGACTTGCATGTCACTTCCAAGGGGCATTTAAACCGTCTTGTTAAGCTACTGTAACCTCCACCACTTTTCCGAGGGGCATTTAAACCGTCTCGTTACGCTACTGTGACCTGCACGTCTCTTCCAAGAGGCATTTAAACCTTCTAGATAAGCTACTGCGACCTGCAAGCCTATTCCATGGGGCATTTAAATCCTCTTGTTAAGCTACTGCAACCTGCACGTCTCTACCAAGGGGGATTTAAACTGTCTTGTGAAGCTACTGCGACCTGCACGTCTCTACCAAGGGGGATTTAAACTGTATTGTGAAGCTACTGCGACCTGCACGTCTCTTCCAAGGGGCATTTAAACCGTCTTGTTAAGCTACTGCGACCTGCACGTCTCTTCCAAGGGGCATTTAAACCTTCTTATTAAGATACTGCGACCTGCACATCTCTTCCAAGGGCCATTTAAACTGTCTTGTTAAGCTACTGTGACCTCCACCGCTGTTCCAAGTGGCATTTAAACCGTCTTGTTAGCTACTGCGACCTGCACTTCTCTTCCAAGGGGCATTTAAACCGTCTTGTTAAGCTACTGCGACCTGCACGTCTCTTCCAAGGGACATTTAAACCGTCTTGTTAAGCTATTACGACCTGCACGTCTCTTCCAAGGGGCATTTAAACTGTCTTGTTAAGCTACTGCGACCTCCAGCGCTCTTCCAAGGGGAATTTAAACTATCTTGTTAAGCTACTGCGACCTGCACGTCTCTTCCAAGGGGCATTTAAACCGTCTTGTTAAGCTACTGCGACCTGCACGTCTCTTCCAAGGGGCATTTAAACCGTCTTGTTAAGCTACTGCAACTTGCACGTCTCTTCCAAGGGGCATTTAAACCGTCTTGTTAAGCTACTGTAACCTCCACCACTTTTCCAAGGGGCATTTAAACTGTCTTGTTAATTTACTGCGACCTCCACCGTTCTTCCATGTGGCATTTAAACCGTCTTGATAAGCTACTGCGACCTGCACTTCTCTTCCAAGGGGCATTTAAACCGTCTTGTTAAGCTACTACGACCTGCACGTCTCTTCCAAGGGGTATTTAAACTGTCTTGTTAAGCTACAGGGACCTCCACCGCTCTTCCAAGGGGAATTTAAACCATCTTGTTAAGGTACTGCGACCTGCACGTCTCTTCCAAGGGGCATTTAAACCATCTTGTTAAGCTCCTGCGACCTGCACGTCTCTTCCAAGGGGCATTTTAACCATCTTGTTAAGCTACTGCGACTTGCACGTCTCTTCCAAGGGGCATTTAAACCGTCTTGTTAAGCTACTGTAACCTCCACCACTTTTCCAAGGGGCATTTAAACCGTCTTGTTAAGCTACTGCGACCTGCATGTCTCTTCCAAGGGGCATTTAAACCGTCCTGTTAAGCTACTGCGACCTGCATGTTTCTTCCATGTGGCATTTAAACCGTCTTGTTAAGCTACTGCGACCTGCATGTCTCTTCCAAGGGGTATTTAAACCGTCTTGTTAAGCTACTGCGACTTGCACGTCTCTTCCAAGGGCTATTCAAACGGTCATGTTAAGCTACTTTAACCTCCACCACTTTTCCAAGGGGCATTCAAACGGTCATGATAAGCTACTGTAACCTCCACCACTTTTCCAAGGGGCATTTAAAACGTCTTTTTAAGCTACTGCGACTTGCACGTCACTTCCAAGGGTCATTCAAAACGTCTTGTTAAGCTACTGTAACCTCCATCACTTTTCCAAGGGGCATTTAAACCGTCTTTTTAAGCTACTGCGACTTGCACGTCACTTCCAAGGGTCATTCAAAACGTCTTGTTAAGCTACTGTAACCTCCACCACTTTTCCAAGGGGCATTTAAACCGTCTTGTTAAGCTACTGTGACCTGCACGTCTCTTCCAAGAGGCATTTAAACCGTCTTGGTAAGGTACTGCGACCTGCAAGCCTAATCCCAGGGCATTTAAACCCTCTTGTTAAGCTACTGCAACCTGCACGTCTCTAGCAAGTGGGATTTAAACTGTCATGTGAAGCTACTGCGACCTGCACGTCTCTTCCAAGGGGCATTTAAACCGTCTTGTTAAGCTACTGCGACCTGCACGTCTCTTCCAAGGGGCATTTAAACCTTCTTATTAAGCTACTGCGACCTGCACATCTCTTCCAAGGGCCATTTAAACTGTCTTGTTAAGCTACTGCAACCTCCACCGCTCTTCCAAGTGGCATTTAAACCGTCTTGTTAAGCTACTGCGACCTGGACTTCTCTTCCAAGGGGCATTTAAACCGTCTTGTTAAGCTACTGCGACCTGCACATCTCTTCCAAGGGACGTTTAAACCGTTTTGTTAAGCTACTACGACCTGCACGTCTCTTCCAAGGGGAATTTAAACTGTCTTTTTAAGCTACTGCGAACTCCACCGCTCTTCCAAGGGGAATTTAAACCATCTTGTTAAGCTACTGTTACCTCCACCAGTTTGCCAAGGGGCATTTAAACCGTCTTGATAAGCTACTGCAACCTGCATGTCTCTTCCAAGGGGCATTTAAACCGTCTTTTTAAGCTACTGCGATCTGCACGTCTATTCCAAGAGGCATTTAAACCGTCTTGTTAAGCTACTGCGACTTGCAAGTCTCTTCCAAGGGGCATTTAAACCTTCTTGTTAAGCTACTGCGACCTGCTCTACTCAACCAAAGAGTATTTAAACCGTCTTTTTAAGCTACTGCGACCTGCACATCTGTTCCAAGGGGCATTTAAACCGTCTTGCTAAGCTACTGCGACCTCCACCGCTCTTCCAAGGGCATTTAAACCGTCTTGTTAAGCTACTGCGACTTGCACGTCTCTTCCAAGGGGCATTTAAACTGTCTTGTTAAGCTACTGCGAACTCCACCGCTCTTCCAAATGGCATTTTAACCATCTTGTTAAGCTTCTGTGACCTGCACGTCTCTACCAAGGGGCATTTAAACCGTCTTGTTAAGCTACTGCGACCTCCACTGCTCTTCCAAGGGGCATTTAATCCGTCTTGTTAAGCTACTGCGACCTGCACGTCTCTTCCAAGGGGCATTTAAACCGTCTTGTTAAGCTACTGCGAACTGCACGTCTCTTCCAAGGGGCATTTAAACCGTCTTGTTAAGCTTCTGCGACCTGCAAGTCTCTTCCAAGGGGCATTTTAACCGTCTTGTTAAGCTACTGCGACCTTCACTTCTCTTCCAAGGGGCATTTAAACTGTCTTGTTAAGCTACTGCGACTTCCACCGCTCTTCCAAGCGGCATTTAAACCGTCTTGTTAAGCTACTGTGACCTGCACGTCTCTACCAAAGGGCATTTAAACCGTCTTGTTAAGCTACTGCAACCTCCACTGCTCTTCCAAGGGGCATTTAATCCGCCTTGTTAAGCTACTGCGACCTGCAGGTCTCTTCCATGGGGCATTTAAACCGTCTTGTTAAGCTACTGCGACCTCCACCGCTCTTCCAAGGGGCATTTAAACCGTCTTGTTAAGCTACTGCGACCTGTATGTCTCTTCCAAGGGGCATTTAAACCGTTTTCTCAAGCTACTGCGACCTGCACGTCTCTTCCAAGGGGCATTTAAACCGTCTTGGTAAGCTACTGTGACTTGCACGTCTCTTCTAAGGGGCATTTAAACCTTCTTGTTTAGATACTGTAACCTCCACCACTTTTTCAAGGGGCATTTAAACCGTCTTGTTAAGCTACTGCGACCTACATGTCTCTTCCAAGGGGCATTTAAACCGTCTTGTTAAGCTACTGGGACCTGCACGTCTCTTCCAAGGGGCATTTAAACCGTCTTGTTAAGCTGCTGCGACCTTCATTTCTCTTCCAACGGGCATTTAAACCGTCTTGTTAAGCTACTGCGACCTCCACCGCTCTACCAAAGGGCATTTAAACAATCTTGTTAAGCTACTGCGACCTGCTCTACTCTACCAGAGGGTATTTAAACCTTCTTGTTAAGCTACAGCGACCTGCATGTCTCTTCCAAGGGGCATTTAAACCATCTTGTTAAGCTACTGCGACCTCCACCGCTCTTCCAAGGGGCATTTAAACGATCTTGTTAAGCTACTGCGACCTCCACCACTCTTCTAAAGGGCATTTTAACCATCTTTTTAAGCTACTGTGACCTGCACGTCTCTACCAAGGGGCATTTAAACCGACTTGTTAAGCTACTGCGACCTCCACTGCTCTTCCAAGGGGCATTTAATCCGTCTTGTTAAGCTACTGAGAACTGCACGTCTCTTCCAAGGGGCATTTTAACAGTCTTGTTAAGCTTTTGCGACCTGCATGTCTCTTCCAAGTGGCATTTTAACCGTCGTCTTAAGCTACTGCGACCTTCACGTCTCTTCCAAGGGGCATTTAAGCTGCCTTGTTAAGCTACTGCGACCTCTACCGCTCTTCCATGGGGCATTTAAACCGTTTTTTAAGCTACTGCGACCTCCACCGCTCTTCCAAAGGGCATTTTAAACGTCTTGTTAAGCTACTGTGACCTGCACGTCTCTACCAAGGGGCATTTAAACCGTCTTGTTAAGCTACTGCGACCTGCACGTCTCTTCCAAGGGGCATTTAAACCGTCTTGTTAAGGTACTGCGACCTGCACGTCTCTTCCAAGGGGCATTTAAACTGTCTTGTTAAGCTACTGCGACCTCCACCGCTCTTCCAAGGCGCATTTAAGCCGTCTTGTTAAGCTACTGCGACTTGCACGTCTCTTCCAGGGGCCCTTAAACCGTCCTGCTAAGCTACTGTAACCTCCGCCACTTTTCCAAGGGGCATTTAAACCGTCTTGTTAAGCTACTGCGACCTGCACGTCTCTTCCAAGGGGCATTTAAAGAGCTTTGTTAAGCTATTTCGATCTGCATGTCTCTTCCAAGGGGCATTTAAATCGTCTTGTTAAGCTGCTGCGACCTGCATGTCTCTTCCAAGGGGCATTTAAACCATCTTGTTAAGCTACTTCGACCTCCACCGCACTTCCAAGGGGCATTTAAACCGTCTTTTTAAGCTACTTCGACCTGCACGTCTCTTCCAAGGGGCATTTAAACCGTCTTGTTAAGCTACTGCGACCTCCACCGCTCTTCCAAGGGGCATTTAAACCGTCTTGTTAAGCTACTGCGACCTGCACGTCTCTTCCAAGTGGCATTTAAACCGTCTTGTTAAGCTACTGTGACCTGCACGTTTCTACCAAGGGGCATTTAAACCGACTTATTAAGCTACTGCGACCTGCATGTCTCTTCCAAGGGGCATTTAAACCATTTTCTCAAGCTACTGCGACCTGCACGTCTCTTCCAAGGGGCATTTAAACCGTCTTGGTAAGCTACTGCGACTTGCACGTCTCTTCAAAGGGGCATTTAAACCGTCTTGTTAAGGTACTGCGACCTGCACGTCTCTTCCAAGGGGCATTTAAACTGTCTTGTTAAGCTACTGCGACCTCCACCGCTCTTCCAAGGCGCATTTAAGCCGTCTTGTTAAGCTACTGCGACTTGCACGTCTCTTCCAGGGGCCCTTAAACCGTCCTGCTAAGCTACTGTAACCTCCGCCACTTTTCCAAGGGGCATTTAAACCGTCTTGTTAAGCTACTGCGACCTGCACGTCTCATCCAAGGGGCATTTAAAGAGCTTTGTTAAGCTATTGCGATCTGCATGTCTCTTCCAAGGGGCATTTAAATCGTCTTGTTAAGCTGCTGCGACCTACATGTCTCTTCCAAGGGGCATTTAAACCATCTTGTTAAGCTACTTCGACCTCCACCGCACTTCCAAGGGGCATTTAAACCGTCTTTTTAAGCTACTTCGACCTGCACGTCTCTTCCAAGGGGCATTTAAACCGTCTTGTTAAGCTACTGCGACCTCCACCGCTCTTCCAAGGGGCATTTAAACCGTCTTGTTAAGCTACTGCGACCTGCACGTCTCTTCCAAGTGGCATTTAAACCGTCTTGTTAAGCTACTGTGACCTGCACGTTTCTACCAAGGGGCATTTAAACCGACTTATTAAGCTACTGCGACCTGCATGTCTCTTCCAAGGGGCATTTAAACCATTTTCTCAAGCTACTGCGACCTGCACGTCTCTTCCAAGGGGCATTTAAACCGTCTTGGTAAGCTACTGCGACTTGCACGTCTCTTCAAAGGGGCATTTAAACCTTCTTGTTTAGATACTGTAACCTCCACCACTTTTTCAAGGGGCATTTAAACCGTCTTGTTAAGCTACTGCGACCTACATGTCTCTTCCAAGGGGCATTTAAACCGTCTTGTTAAGCTACTGGGACCTGCACGTTTCTTCCAAGGGGCATTTAAACCGTCTTGTTAAGCTACTGCGACCTGCATGTCTCTTCCAAGGGGCATTTAAACCGTTTTCTCAAGCTACTGCGACCTGCACGTCTCTTCCAAGGGGCATTTAAATCGTCTTGGTAAGCTACTGCGACTTGCACGTCTCTTCAAAGGGGCATTTAAACCTTCTTGTTTAGATACTGTAACCTCCACCACTTTTTCGAGGGGCATTTAAACCGTCTTGTTAAGCTACTGCGACCTACATGTCTCTTCCAAGGGGCATTTAAACCGTCTTTTTAAGCTACTGGAACCTGCACGTCTCTTCCAAGGGGCATTTAAACCGTCTTGTTAAGCTGCTGCGACCTTCATGTATCTTCCAACGGGCATTTAAACCGTCTTGTTAAGCTACTGCGACCTCCACCGCTCTACCAAAGGGCATTTAAACAATCTTGTTAAGCTACTGCGACCTGCTCTACTCTACCAGAGGGTATTTAAACCTTCTTTTTAAGCTACAGCGACCTGCACGTCTCTTCCAAGGGGCATTTAAACCATCTTGTTAAGCTACTGCGACCTCCACCGCTCTTCCAAGGGGCATTTAAACCGTCTTGTTAAGCTACTGCGACCTCCACCGCTCTTCCAAAGGGCATTTTAACCATCTTTTTAAGCTACTGTGACCTGCACGTCTCTACCAAGGGGCATTTAAACCGTCTTGTTAAGCTACTGCGACCTCAACTGCTCTTCCAAGGGGCATTTAATTCGTCTTGTTAAGCTACTGTTAACTGCACGTCTCTTCCAAGGGGCATTTAAACCGTCTTTTTAAGCTTCTGCGACCTGCACGTCTCTTCCAAGGTGCATTTAAACCGTCTTGTTAAGCTACTGAGAACTGCACGTCTCTTCCAAGGGGCATTTTAACCTTCTTGTTAAGTTTTGCGACCTGCATGTCTCTTCCAAGGGGCATTTTAACCGTCGTCTTAAGCTACTGCGACCTTCACGTCTCTTCCAAGGGGCATTTAAGCTGCCTTGTTAAGCTACTGCGACCTCCACCGCTCTTCCATGGGGCATTTAAACCGTTTTTTAAGCTACTGCGACCTCCACCGCTCTTCCAAAGGGCATTTTAAACGTCTTGTTAAGCTACTGTGACCTGCACGTCTCTACCAAGGGGCATTTAAACCGTCTTGTTAAGCTACTGCGACCTGCACGTCTCTTCCAAGGGGCATTTAAACCGTCTTGTTAAGGTACTGCGACCTGCACGTCTCTTCCAAGGGGCATTTAAACTGTCTTGTTAAGCTACTGCGACCTCCACCGCTCTTCCAAGGCGCATTTAAGCCGTCTTGTTAAGCTACTGCGACTTGCACGTCTCTTCCAGGGGCCCTTAAACCGTCCTGCTAAGCTACTGTAACCTCCGCCACTTTTCCAAGGGGCATTTAAACCGTCTTGTTAAGCTACTGCGACCTGCACGTCTCTTCCAAGGGGCATTTAAAGAGCTTTGTTAAGCTATTGCGATCTGCATGTCTCTTCCAAGGGGCATTTAAATCGTCTGGTTAAGCTGCTGCGACTTGCATGTCTCTTCCAAGGGGCATTTAAACCATCTTGTTAAGCTACTTCGACCTCCACCGCACTTCCAAGGGGCATTTAAACCGTCTTTTTAAGCTACTTCGACCTGCACGTCTCTTCCAAGGGGCATTTAAACCGTCTTGTTAAGCTACTGCGACCTCCACCGCTCTTCCAAGGGGCATTTAAACCGTCTTGTTAAGCTACTGCGACCTGCACGTCTCTTCCAAGTGGCATTTAAACCGTCTTGTTAAGCTACTGTGACCTGCACGTTTCTACCAAGGGGCATTTAAACCGACTTATTAAGCTACTGCGACCTGTACGTCTCTTGCAAGCGGCATTTAAACCGTCTTGTTAAGCTACTGCGACCTGCACGTCTCCTCCAAGAGGCATTTAAATCGTCTTGTTAAGCTACTGCTACCTGCACGTCTCTTCCAAGGGGCATTTAAACAGGCTTGTTAAGCTTCTGCGACCTGTACGTCTCTTCCAAGGGGCATTTAAACCGTCTTGTTAAGCTACTGCGATCTCCACCGCTCTGGCAAGGGGCATTTAAACCGTCTTGTTAAGCTACTGCGACCTGCACGTCTCTTCCACGGGGCATTTAAGCCGTCTTGTTAAGCTACTGCTACTTGCATGTCTCTTCCAAGGGGCATTTAAACCGTCTTGTTAAGCTACTGTAACCTCCACCACTTTTCCAAGGGGCATTTAAACCATCTTGTTAAGCTACTGCGACCTGCACGTCTCTTCCAAGGGGCATTTAAACCATCTTGTTAAGCTACTGCGACCTGCATGTCTCTTCCAATGGGCATTTAAATCATCTTGTTAAGCTGCTGCGACCTGCACGTCTCTTCCAAGTGGCATTTAATCCATCTTGTTAAGCTACTGCGACCTCCACCGCTCTTCCAAGGGGCATTTAAACCGTCTTGTTAAGCTACTGCGACCTCCACCGCTCTTCCAAAGGGCATTTTAACCATCTTCTTAAGCTACTGCGACCTTGACCGCTCTTCAAAGGGGCATTTAAACCGTCTTGTTAAGCTACTTCGACCTTGTCGTCTCTTTCAAGGGGCATTTAAACCATCTTGTTAAGCTACTGCGACCTCCACAACTCTACCAAGGGGCATTTAAACAGTCTTGTTAAGCTACTGCGACCTGCTCTACTCCACCAGAGGGTATTTAAACCGTCTTGTTAAGCTACAGCGACCTGCACGTCTCTTCCAAGGGGCATTTAAACCATCCTGTTAAGCTACTGCGACCTCCACCGCTCTTCCAAGGGGCATTTACACCGTCTTGTTAAGCTACTGCGACCTCCACCGCTCTTCCAAAGGGCATTTTAACCATCTTTTTAAGCTACTGTGACCTGCATGTCTCTACCAAGGAGCATTTAAACCGTCTTCTTAAGCTACTGCGACCTCCACTGCTCTTCCAATTGGCATTTAATCCGTCTTGTTAAGCTACTGTTAACTGCACGTCTCTTCCAAGGGGCATTTAAACCGTCTTTTTAAGCTTCTGCGACCTGCACGTCTCTTCCAAGGGGCATTTAAACCGTCTTGTTAAGCTACTGCGAACTGCACGTCTCTTCCAAGGGGCATTTTAACCGTCTTGTTAAGCTTTTGCGACCTGCACGTCTCTTCCAAGGGGCATTTTAACCGTCGTGTTAAGCTACTGCGACCTTCACGTCTCTTCCAAGGGGCATTTAAGCTGCCTTGTTAACCTACTGCGACCTCCACCGCTCTTCCACGAGGCATTTAAACCGTTTTTTAAGCTACTGCGACCGCCACCGCTCTTCCAAAGGGCATTTTAACCGTCTTGTTAAGCTACTGTGACCTGCACGTCTCTACCAAGGGGCATTTAAACCGTCTTCCTAAGCTACTGCGACTTGCACGTCTCTTCCAAGGGGCATTTAAACCGTCCTGTTAAGCTACTGTGACCTGCACGTTTCTACCAAGGGGCATTTAAACCGACTTATTAAGCTACTGCGACCTGTACGTCTCTTGCAAGCGGCATTTAAACCGTCTTGTTAAGCTACTGCGACCTGCACGTCTCCTCCAAGAGGCATTTAAACCGTCTTGTTAAGCTACTGCTACCTGCACGTCTCTTCCAAGGGGCATTTAAACAGGCTTGTTAAGCTACTGCGACCTGTACGTCTCTTCCAAGGGGCATTTAAACCGTCTTGTTAAGCTACTGCGATCTCCACCTCTCTGGCAAGGGGCATTTAAACCGTCTTGTTAAGCTACTGTGACCTGCACGTCTCTTCCACGGGGCATTTAAGCCGTCTTGTTAAGCTTCTGCTACTTGCACGTCTCTTCCAAGGGGCATTTAAACCGTCTTGCTAAGCTACTGTAACCTCCACCACTTTTCCAAGGGGCATTTAAACCATCTTGTTAAGCTACTGCGACCTGCACGTCTCTTCCAAGGGGCATTTAAACCATCTTGTTAAGCTACTGCGACCTGCATGTCTCTTCCAATGGGCATTTAAATCATCTTGTTAAGCTGCTGCGACCTGCACGTCTCTTCCAAGTGGCATTTAAACCGTCTTCTTAAGCTACTGCGACCTCCACCGCTCTTCAAAGGGGCATTTAAACCGTCTTGTTAAGCTACTGCGACCTTCTCGTCTCTTACAAGGGGCATTTAAACCGTCTTGTTAAGCTACTGCGACCTCCACCGCTCTACCAAGGGGCATTTAAACAGTCTTGTTAAGCTACTGCGACCTGCTCTACTCTACCAGAGGGTATTTAAACCGTCTTGTTAAGCTACAGCGACCTGCACGTCTCTTCCAAGGGGCATTTAAACCATCTTTTTAAGCTATTGCGACCTCCACCGCTCTTCCAAGGGGCATTTAAACCGTCCTGTTAAGCTACTGAGACCTCCACCGCTTTTCCAAAGGGCATTTTAACCATCTTTTTATGCTACTGTGACCTGCACGTCTCTACCAAGGGGCATTTAAACCGTCTTGTTAAGCTACTGCGACCTCCACTGCTCTTCCAAGGGGCATTTAATCCGTCTTGTTAAGCTACTGTTAACTGCACGTCTCTTCTAAGGGGCATTTAAACCGTCTTGTTAAGCTTTTGCGACCTGCACGTCTCTTCCAAGGGGCATTTTAACCGTCGTGTTAAGCTACTGCGACCTTCACGTCTCTTCCAAGGGGCATTTAAGCTGCCTTGTTAAGCTACTGCGACCTCCACCGCTCTTCCATGGGGCATTTAAACCGTTTTTTAAGCTACTGTGACCTCCACCGCTCTTCCAAAGGGCATTTTAACCGTCTTGTTAAGCTACTGTGACCTGCACGTCTCTACCAAGGGGCATTTAAACCGTCTTGTTAAGCTACTGCGACCTGCACTTCTCTTCCAAGGGGCATTTAAGCCGTCTTGTTAAGCTACTGTGACTTGCACGTCTCTTCCAAGGGGCATTTAAACAGTCTTGTTAAGCTACTGCAACCTCCACCACTTTTCCAAGGGGCATTTAAACCGTCTTGTTAAGCTACTGCGACCTGCACGTCTCTTCCAAGGGGCATTTAAACCGTCTTGTTAAGCTACTGCGAACTGAACTTCTCTTCCAAGGTTCATTTAAACCGTCTTGCTAAGCTTCTGTGACCTGCACGTCTCTTCCAAGGGGCATTTAAACCGTCTTGTTAAGCTACTGCGACCTGCATGTCTCTTCCAAGGGGCATTAAAACTGTCTTGTTAAGCTACTGCGAACTCCACAGCTCTGCCAAGGAGCATTTAAACCGTCTTGTTAAGGTACTGCGACCTGCACGTCTCTTCCAAGGGGCAATTAAACTGTCTTGTTAAGCTACTGCGACCTCCACCGCTCTTCCAAGGCGCATTTAAGCCGTCTTGTTAAGCTACTGCGACTTGCACATCTCTTCCAGGGGCCCTTAAACCGTCATGTTAAGCTACTGTAACCTCCGCCACTTTTCCAAGAGGCATTTAAACCGTCTTGTTAAGCTACTGCGACCTGCACGTCTCTTCCAAGGGGCATTTAAAGAGCTTTGTTAAGCTATTGCGACCTGCATGTCTCTTCGAAGGGGCATTTAAATCGTCTTGTTAAGCTGCTGCGACCTGCATGTCTCTTCCAAGGGGCATTTAAACCATCTTGTTAAGCTACTTCGACCTCCACCGCACTTCCAAGGGGCATTTAAACTGTCTTTTTAAGCTACTGCGACCTGCATGTCTCTTCCAAGGGGCATTTAAACCGTCTTGTTAAGCTACTGCGACCTCCACTGCTCTTCCAAGGGGCATTTAAACCGTCTTGTTAAGCTGCTGCGACCTGCACGTCTCTTCCAAGTGGCATTTAAACCGTCTTGTTAAGCTACTGCGACCTGCATGTCTCTTCCAAGTGGCATTTAAACCGTCTTGTTAAGCTACTGCGACCTGCAAGTCTCTTCCAAGGGGCATTTAAACCTTCTTATTAAGCTACTGCGACCTGCACGTCTCTTCCAAGGGGCATTTAAACCGTTTTGTTAAGCTACTGCGACCACGACCGCTCTTCCAAGGGGCATTTAAACCGTCTTGTTAAGCTACTGCGACCTGCACGTCTCTACCAAGGGGAGTTTAAACCATCTTGTTAAGCTTCTGCGACCTGCACGTCTCTTCCAAGGGGCATTTAAACTGTCTTTATAAGCTACTGCGACCTCCACCGCTCTTCCAAGGGGCATTTAAACCGTCTTGTTAAGCTACTGAGACCTGCACGTCTCTTCCAAGGTGCATTTAAACCGTCTTTTTAAGCTAATGCGACCTGCATTTCTCTTCCAAGGGGCATTTAAACCGTCTTTTTAAGCTACTGCGACCTGCACGTCTCTTCCAAGGGTCATTTAAACCTTCTTATTAAGCTACTGCGTCCTGCTTGTCTCTTCCAAGGGGCATTTAAACTGTCTTGTTAAGCTACTGCGACGTCCACAGCTCTACCAAGGGGCATTTAAATAGTCTTGTTAAGCTACTGCGACCTGAACGTCTCTTCAAAGGGGCATTTAAACTGTCTTGTTAAGCTACTGCGACCTCCACCTCTCTTCCAGGGGGCATTTAAAACGTCTTGGTAACCTACTGCGACCTGCTCGTCTCTTCCAAGGGGCATTTAAACATTATTGTTAAGCTGCTGCGACCTGCACGTCTTTTCCAAGGCGCATTTAAACAGACTTTTTAAGCTACTGCCACTTGCACGTCTCTTCCAAGGGGCATTTAAACCGTCTTGTTAAGCTACTGTAACCTACACCACTTTTCCAAGGGGCATTTAAACCGTCTTGTTAAGCTAATGCGACCTGCACGTCTCTTCCAAGGGGCATTTAAACTGTCTTGTTAAGCTACTGCGACCTGTATGTCTCTTTCAAGGGGCATTTAAACCTTCTTATTAAACTACTGTGACCTGCACATCTCTTCCAAGGGGCATTTAAACAGTCTTGTTAAGCTACTGCGAACTGCACTTCTCTTCCAAGGGGCATTTAAACCGTCTTGTTAAGCTACTGCGACCTGCACGTCTCTTCGAAGGGACATTTAAGCCGTCTTATTAAGCTAGTACGACCTGCACGTCTCTTCCAAGGGTCATTTAAACCTTCTTATTAAGCTACTGCGTCCTGCATGTCTCTTCCAAGGGGCATTTAAACTGTCTTGTTAAGCTACTGCGACGTCCACCAATCTACCAAGGGGGATTTAAACCGTCTTGTTAAGCCACTGCGACCTGAACGTTTCTTCAAAGGGGCATTTAAACTGTCTTGTTAAGCTACTGCGACCTCCACCTCTCTTCCAGGGGGGATTTAAACCGTCTTGGTAACCTACTGCAACCTGCTCGTCTCTTCCAAGGGGCATTTAAACCCTCTTGTTAAGCTAGTGCAACCTGCACGTCTTTTCCAAGGCGCATTTAAACCGTCTTTTTAAGCTACTGCCACTTGCACGTCTCTTCCAAGGGGCATTTAAACCGTCTTGTTAAGCTACTGCAACCTGAACATCTCTTCCAAGGGGCATTTAAACCGTCTTGTTAAGTTACTGCGATCTCCACCGCTCTTCCAAAGGGCATTTTAACCATCTTGTTAAGCTTCTGTGACCTGCACGTCTCCACCAAGGGGCATTTAAACCATTTTGCTAAGCTACTGCGACCTCCACTGCTCTTCCAAGTGGCATTTAATCCGTCTTTTTAAGCTAATGCGACCTGCATTTCTCTTCCAAGGGGCATTTAAACCGTATTGTTAAGCTACTGCGACCTGCACGTCTCTTCCAAGGGTCATTTAAACCTTCTTATTATGCTACTTCGTCCTGCATTTCTCTTCCAAGGGGCATTTAAACTGACTTGTTAAGCTACTGCGACGTCCACAGCTCTTCCAAGGGGCCTTTAAACTGTCTTATTAAGCTACTGCGACCTGCACGTCTCTTCAAAGGGGCATTTAAACTGTCTTGTTAAGCTACTGCGACCTCCACCTCTCTTCCAGGGGGCATATAAACCGTCTTGATAACCTACTGCGACCTGCTCGTCTCTTCCAAGGCACATTTAAACCGTCTTTTTAAGCTACTGCCACTTGCACGTCTCTTCCAAGGGGCATTTAAACCGTCTTGTTAAGTTACTGTAACCTCGAACACTTTTCCAAGGGGCATGTAGCCCGTCTTGTTAAGCTACTGCGACCTGCACGTCTCTTCCAAGGGGCATTTAAAATGTCTTGTTAAGCTACTGCGACCTGCACCTCTCTTTCAAGGGGCATTTAAACCTTCTTATTAAACTACTGTGACCTGCACGTCTCTTCCAAGGGGCCTTTAAACTGTCTTGTTAAGTTACTGCGACCTCCACCGCTCTTCCAAGGGGCATTTAAACCGTCTTGTTAAGCTAGTGCGACCTGCACGTCTCTTCCAAGGGGTATTTAAACTGTCTTGTTAAGCTACTGCGACCTGCACGTCTCTTCCAAGGGGCATTTAAACCGTCTTGTTAAGCTACTGCGACCTGCACGTCTCTTCCAAGGGGCATTTAAACCATCTTGTTAAGCTACTGCGACCTGCACGTTTCTTCCAAGGGGCATTTAAACCGTCTTGCTAAGCTACTGCGACTTGCACGTCTCTTCCAAGGGGCATTTAAACCGTCTTGTTAAGTTACTGTAACCTCCACCACTTTTCCAAGGGGCATTTAGACCGTCTTGTTAAGCTACTGCGACCTGCACGTCTCTTCCAAGGGGCATTTAAACTGTCTTGTTAAGCTACAGCGACCTGCACCTCTCTTTCAAGGGGCATTTAAACCTTCTTATTAAACTACTGTGACCTGCACATCTCTTCCAAGGGGCCTTTAAACTGTCTTGTTAAGTTACTGCGACCTCCACCGCTCTTCCAAGGGGCATTTAAACCGTCTTGTTAAGCTAGTGCGACCTGCACATCTCTTCCAAGGGGCATTTAAACCGTCTTATTAAGCTACTACGACCTGCACGTCTCTTCCAAGGGGTATTTAAACTGTCTTGTTAAGCTACTGCGACCTGCACGTCTCTTCCAAGGGGCATTTAAACTGTCTTGTTAAGCTACTGCGACCTGCACGTTTCTTCTAAGTGGCATTTAAACAATCTTGTTAAGCTACTGCGACCTGCATGTCTCTTGCAAGGGGCATTTAAACCGTCTTGCTAAGCTACTGCGACTTGCACGTCTCTTCCAAGGGGCATTTAAACCGTCTTGTTAAGCTACTGTAACCTCCACCACTTTTCCAAGGGGTCTTTTAATACATCTTGTTAAGCTACTGCGACCTGCACGTCTCTTCAAAGGGGCATTTAAACTGTCTTGTTAAGCTACTGCGACCTCCACCTCTCTTCCAGGGGGCATTTAAACCGTCTTGTTAACCTACTGCGACCTGCTCGTCTCTTCCAAGGGGCATTTAAACCCTCTTGTTAAGCTAGTGCGACCTGCACGTCTCTTCCAAGGCGCATTTAAACCGTCTTTTTAAACTACTACCACTTGCACGTCTCTTCCAAGGGGCATTTAAACTGTCTTGTTAAGTTACTGTAACCTCCACCACTTTTCCAAGGGGCATTTAGACCGTCTTGTTAAGCTACTGTGACCTGCACATCTCTTCCAAGGGGCCTTTAAACTGTCTTGTTAAGTTACTGTGACCTCCATCGCTCTTCCAAGGGGCATTTAAACCGTCTTGTTAAGCTAGTGCGACCTGCATGTCTCTTCCAAGGAGCATTTAAACCGTCTTGTTTAGCTACTGTAACCTCCACCACTTTTCCAAGGGGCATTCAAACCGTCTTGTTAAGCTACTGTGACCTGCACGTCTCTTCCAAGGGGCATTTAAACCGTCTTGTTAAGCTGCTGCGACTTGCACATCTCTTCCAGGGGCCCTTAAACCGTCATGTTAAGCTACTGTAACCTCCGCCACTTTTCCAAGAGGCATTTAAACCGTCTTGTTAAGCTACTGCGACCTGCACGTCTCTTCCAAGGGGCATTTAAAGAGCTTTGTTAAGCTATTGCGACCTGCATGTCTCTTCGAAGGGGCATTTAAATCGTCTTGTTAAGCTGCTGCGACCTGCATGTCTCTTCCAAGGGGCATTTAAACCATCTTGTTAAGCTACTTCGACCTCCACCGCACTTCCAAGGGGCATTTAAACTGTCTTTTTAAGCTACTGCGACCTGCATGTCTCTTCCAAGGGGCATTTAAACCGTCTTGTTAAGCTACTGCGACCTCCACTGCTCTTCCAAGGGGCATTTAAACCGTCTTGTTAAGCTGCTGCGACCTGCACGTCTCTTCCAAGTGGCATTTAAACCGTCTTGTTAAGCTACTGCGACCTGCATGTCTCTTCCAAGTGGCATTTAAACCGTCTTGTTAAGCTACTGCGACCTGCAAGTCTCTTCCAAGGGGCATTTAAACCTTCTTATTAAGCTACTGCGACCTGCACGTCTCTTCCAAGGGGCATTTAAACCGTTTTGTTAAGCTACTGCGACCACGACCGCTCTTCCAAGGGGCATTTAAACCGTCTTGTTAAGCTACTGCGACCTGCACGTCTCTACCAAGGGGAGTTTAAACCATCTTGTTAAGCTTCTGCGACCTGCACGTCTCTTCCAAGGGGCATTTAAACTGTCTTTATAAGCTACTGCGACCTCCACCGCTCTTCCAAGGGGCATTTAAACCGTCTTGTTAAGCTACTGAGACCTGCACGTCTCTTCCAAGGGGCATTTAAACCGTCTTTTTAAGCTAATGCGACCTGCATTTCTCTTCCAAGGGGCATTTAAACCGTCTTTTTAAGCTACTGCGACCTGCACGTCTCTTCCAAGGGTCATTTAAACCTTCTTATTAAGCTACTGCGTCCTGCTTGTCTCTTCCAAGGGGCATTTAAACTGTCTTGTTAAGCTACTGCGACGTCCACAGCTCTACCAAGGGGCATTTAAATAGTCTTGTTAAGCTACTGCGACCTGAACGTCTCTTCAAAGGGGCATTTAAACTGTCTTGTTAAGCTACTGCGACCTCCACCTCTCTTCCAGGGGGCATTTAAAACGTCTTGGTAACCTACTGCGACCTGCTCGTCTCTTCCAAGGGGCATTTAAACCCTATTGTTAAGCTGCTGCGACCTGCACGTCTTTTCCAAGGCGCATTTAAACAGACTTTTTAAGCTACTGCCACTTGCACGTCTCTTCCAAGGGGCATTTAAACCGTCTTGTTAAGCTACTGTAACCTACACCACTTTTCCAAGGGGCATTTAAACCGTCTTGTTAAGCTAATGCGACCTGCACGTCTCTTCCAAGGGGCATTTAAACTGTCTTGTTAAGCTACTGCGACCTGTATGTCTCTTTCAAGGGGCATTTAAACCTTCTTATTAAACTACTGTGACCTGCACATCTCTTCCAAGGGGCATTTAAACAGTCTTGTTAAGCTACTGCGAACTGCACTTCTCTTCCAAGGGGCATTTAAACCGTCTTGTTAAGCTACTGCGACCTGCACGTCTCTTCGAAGGGACATTTAAGCCGTCTTATTAAGCTAGTACGACCTGCACGTCTCTTCCAAGGGTCATTTAAACCTTCTTATTAAGCTACTGCGTCCTGCATGTCTCTTCCAAGGGGCATTTAAACTGTCTTGTTAAGCTACTGCGACGTCCACCGATCTACCAAGGGGGATTTAAACCGTCTTGTTAAGCCACTGCGACCTGAACGTTTCTTCAAAGGGGCATTTAAACTGTCTTGTTAAGCTACTGCGACCTCCACCTCTCTTCCAGGGGGCGTTTAAACCGTCTTGGTAACCTACTGCAACCTGCTCGTCTCTTCCAAGGGGCATTTAAACCCTCTTGTTAAGCTAGTGCAACCTGCACGTCTTTTCCAAGGCGCATTTAAACCGTCTTTTTAAGCTACTGCCACTTGCACGTCTCTTCCAAGGGGCATTTAAACCGTCTTGTTAAGCTACTGCAACCTGAACGTCTCTTCCAAGGGGCATTTAAACCGTCTTGTTAAGTTACTGCGATCTCCACCGCTCTTCCAAAGGGCATTTTAACCATCTTGTTAAGCTTCTGTGACCTGCACGTCTCCACCAAGGGGCATTTAAACCATTTTGCTAAGCTACTGCGACCTCCACTGCTCTTCCAAGTGGCATTTAATCCGTCTTTTTAAGCTAATGCGACCTGCATTTCTCTTCCAAGGGGCATTTAAACCGTATTGTTAAGCTACTGCGACCTGCACGTCTCTTCCAAGGGTCATTTAAACCTTCTTATTATGCTACTTCGTCCTGCATTTCTCTTCCAAGGGGCATTTAAACTGACTTGTTAAGCTACTGCGACGTCCACAGCTCTTCCAAGGGGCCTTTAAACTGTCTTATTAAGCTACTGCGACCTGCACGTCTCTTCAAAGGGGCATTTAAACTGTCTTGTTAAGCTACTGCGACCTCCACCTCTCTTCCAGGGGGCATATAAACCGTCTTGATAACCTACTGCGACCTGCTCGTCTCTTCCAAGGCACATTTAAACCGTCTTTTTAAGCTACTGCCACTTGCACGTCTCTTCCAAGGGGCATTTAAACCGTCTTGTTAAGTTACTGTAACCTCGAACACTTTTCCAAGGGGCATTTAGCCCGTCTTGTTAAGCTACTGCGACCTGCACGTCTCTTCCAAGGGGCATTTAAAATGTCTTGTTAAGCTACTGCGACCTGCACCTCTCTTTCAAGGGGCATTTAAACCTTCTTATTAAACTACTGTGACCTGCACGTCTCTTCCAAGGGGCCTTTAAACTGTCTTGTTAAGTTACTGCGACCTCCACCGCTCTTCCAAGGGGCATTTAAACCGTCTTGTTAAGCTAGTGCGACCTGCACGTCTCTTCCAAGGGGTATTTAAACTGTCTTGTTAAGCTACTGCGACCTGCACGTCTCTTCCAAGGGGCATTTAAACCGTCTTGTTAAGCTACTGCGACCTGCACGTCTCTTCCAAGGGGCATTTAAACCATCTTGTTAAGCTACTGCGACCTGCACGTTTCTTCCAAGGGGCATTTAAACCGTCTTGCTAAGCTACTGCGACTTGCACGTCTCTTCCAAGGGGCATTTAAACCGTCTTGTTAAGTTACTGTAACCTCCACCACTTTTCCAAGGGGCATTTAGACCGTCTTGTTAAGCTACTGCGACCTGCACGTCTCTTCCAAGGGGCATTTAAACTGTCTTGTTAAGCTACAGCGACCTGCACCTCTCTTTCAAGGGGCATTTAAACCTTCTTATTAAACTACTGTGACCTGCACATCTCTTCCAAGGGGCCTTTAAACTGTCTTGTTAAGTTACTGCGACCTCCACCGCTCTTCCAAGGGGCATTTAAACCGTCTTGTTAAGCTAGTGCGACCTGCACGTCTCTTGCAAGGGGCATTTAAACCGTCTTATTAAGCTACTACGACCTGCACGTCTCTTCCAAGGGGTATTTAAACTGTCTTGTTAAGCTACTGCGACCTGCACGTCTCTTCCAAGGGGCATTTAAACTGTCTTGTTAAGCTACTGCGACCTGCACGTTTCTTCTAAGTGGCATTTAAACAATCTTGTTAAGCTACTGCTACCTGCACGTCTCTTGCAAGGGGCATTTAAACCGTCTTGCTAAGCTACTGCGACTTGCACGTCTCTTCCAAGGGGCATTTAAACCGTCTTGTTAAGCTACTGTAACCTCCACCACTTTTCCAAGGGGTCTTTTAATACATCTTGTTAAGCTACTGCGACCTGCACGTCTCTTCAAAGGGGCATTTAAACTGTCTTTTTAAGCTACTGCGACCTCCACCTCTCTTCCAGGGGGCATTTAAACCGTCTTGTTAACCTACTGCGACCTGCTCGTCTCTTCCAAGGGGCATTTAAACCCTCTTGTTAAGCTAGTGCGACCTGCACGTCTCTTCCAAGGCGCATTTAAACCGTCTTTTTAAACTACTACCACTTGCACGTCTCTTCCAAGGGGCATTTAAACTGTCTTGTTAAGTTACTCTAACCTCCACCACTTTTCCAAGGGGCATTTAGACCGTCTTGTTAAGCTACTGTGACATGCACATCTCTTCCAAGGGGCCTTTAAACTGTCTTGTTAAGTTACTGTGACCTCCATCGCTCTTCCAAGGGGCATTTAAACCGTCTTGTTAAGCTAGTGCGACCTGCATGTCTCTTCCAAGGAGCATTTAAACCGTCTTGTTTAGCTACTGTAACCTCCACCACTTTTCCAAGGGGCATTCAAACCGTCTTGTTAAGCTACTGTGACCTGCACGTCTCTTCCAAGGGGCATTTAAACCGTCTTGTTAAGCTGCTGCGACCTGCATGTCTCTTCCAAGGGGCATTTAAACAGTCTTGTTAAGCTACTGCGACCTGCTCTACTGTACCAAAGGGTATTTAAACCATCTTTTTAAGCTACTGCGACCTGCACGTCTCTTCCAAGGGGCATTTAAACCGTCTAGTTAAGCTACTGCGACCTCCACCGCTCTTCCAAAGGGCATTTTAACCATCTTGTTAAGATACTGTGACCTGCACGTCTCTACCAAGGGGCATTTAAACCATCTTGTTAAGCTACTGCGACCTCCACTGCTCTTCCAAGGGGCATTTAAACCGTCTTGTTAAGCTACTGCGACCTCCACTGCTCTTCCAAGGGGCATTTAATCCGTCTTGTTAAGCTACTGCGACCTGCATGTCTCTTCCAAGGGGCATTTAAACCGTCTTGTTAAGCTACTGCGACCTCCACTGCTCTTCCAAGGGGCATTTAATCCGTCTTGTTAGGCTACTGCGAACTGCACGTCTCTTCCAAGGGGCATTTAAACCGTCTTGTTAAGCTTCTGCGACCTGCACGTCTCTTCCAAGGGGCATTTAAAAAGTCTTGTTAAGCTACTGCGACCTTCCCGTCTCTTCCAAGGGGCATTTAAGCTGTCTTGTTAAGCTACTGCGACCTCCACTGCTCTTCCAAGGGGCATTTAAACCGTCTCTTTAAGCTACTGCGACCTCCACCGCTCTTCCAAAGGGCATTTTAACCGTCTTGTTAAGCTACTGTGACCTGCACGTCTCTACCAAGGGGCATTTAAACCGTCTTGTTAAGCTACTGCGACCTCCACTGCTCTTCCAAGGGGCATTTAATCCGTTTTGTTAAGCTACTGCTACATGCACGTCTCTTCCAAGGGGCATTTAAACTGTCTTGTTAAGCTACTGTGACATCCACCGCTTTTCCAAGGGGCATTTAAACCGTCTTGTTAAGCTACTGTGACCTGCACGTCTCTTCCAAGAGGCATTTAAACCGTCTTGGTAAGCTACTGCGACCTGCAAGCCTAATCCCAGGGCATTTAAACCCTCTTGTTAAGCTACTGCAACTTGCACGTCTCTACCAAGTGGGATTTAAACTGTCTTGTGAAGCTACTGCGACCTGCACGTCTCTTCCAAGGGGCATTTAAACTGTCTTGTTAAGCTACTGCGACCTGCACGTCTCTTCCAAGGGGCATTTAAACCTTCTTATTAAGCTACTGCGACCTGCACATGTCTTCCAAGGGTCATTTAAACTGTCTTGTTAAGCTACTGCAACCTCCACCGCTCTTCCAAGTGGCATTTAAACCGTCTTGTTAAGCTACTGCGACCTGGACTTCTCTTCCAAGGGGCATTTAAACCGTCTTGTTAAGCTACTGCGACCTTCACGTCTCTTCCAAGGGACGTATAAACCGTTTTGTTAAGCTACTACGACCTGCATATCTCTTCCAAGGGGCATTTAAACTGTCTTGTTAAGCTACTGCGACCTTCACCTCTCTTCCAGGGGGCATTTAAACCGTCTTGATAACCTACTGCGACCTGCTCGTCTCTTCCAAGGCGCATTTAAACCGTCTTTTTAAGCTACTGCCACTTGCACGTCTCTTCCAAGGGGCATTTAAACCGTCTTGTTAAGTTACTGTAACCTCGACCACTTTTCCAAGGGGCAGTTAGACCGTCTTGTTAAGCTACTGCGACCTGCACGTCCCTTCCAAGGGGCATTTAAAATGTCTTGTTAAGCTACTGCGACCTGCACCTCTCTTTCAAGGGGCATTTAAACCTTCTTATTAAACTACTGTGACCTGCACGTCTCTTCCAAGGGGCCTTTAAACTGTCTTGTTAAGTTACTGCGACCTCCACCGCTCTTCCAAGGGGCATTTAAACCGTCTTGTTAAGCTAGTGCGACCTGCACGTCTCTTCCAAGGGGCATTTAAACAGTCTTATTAAGCTACTACCACCTGCACGTCTCTTCTAAGGGGTATTTAAACTGTCTTGTTAAGCTACTGCGACCTGCATGTCTCTTCCAAGGGGCATTTAAACCGTCTTGTTAAGCTACTGCGACCTGCACGTCTCTTCCAAGGGGCATTTAAACCATCTTGTTAAGCTACTGCGACCTGCACGTCTCTTCCAAGGGGCATTTAAACCGTCTTGCTAAGCTACTGCGACTTGCACGTCTCTTCCAAGGGGCATTTAAACCGTCTTGTTAAGTTACTGTAACCTCCACCACTTTTCCAAGGGGCATTTAGACCGTCTTGTTAAGCTACTGCGACCTGCACGTCTCTTCCAAGGGGCATTTAAACTGTCTTTTTAAGCTACTGCGACCTGCACCTCTCTTTCAAGCGGCATTAAAACCTTCTTATTAAACTACTGTGACCTCCACATCTCTTCCAAGGGGCCTTTAAACTGTCTTGTTAAGTTACTGCGACCTCCACCGCTCTTCCAAGGGGCATTTAAACCATGTTGTTAAGCTAGTGCGACCTGCACGTCTCTTCCAAGGGGCATTTAAACCGTCTTATTAAGCTACTACGACCTGCACGTCTCTTCCAAGGGGTATTTAAACTATCTTGTTAAGCTACTGTGACCTGCACGTCTCTTCCAAGGGGCATTTAAACTGTCTTGTTCAGGTACTGCGACCTGCACGTCTCTTCCAAGTGGCATTTAAACAATCTTGTTAAGCTACTGCGACCTGCACGTCTCTTGCAAGGGGCATTTAAACCGTCTTGCTAAGCTACTGCGACTTGCACGTCTCTTCCAAGGGGCATTTAAACCGTCTTGTTAAGCTACTGTAACCTCCACCACTTTTCCAAGGGGTCTTTTAATACATCTTGTTAAGCTACTGCGACCTGCACGTCTCTTCAAAGGGGCATTTAAACTGTCTTGTTAAGCTACTGCGACCTCCACCTCTCTTCCAGGGGGCATTTAAACCGTCTTGTTAACCTACTGTGACCTGCTCGTCTCTTCCAAGGGGCATTTAAACCCTCTTGTTAAGCTAGTGCGACCTGCACGTCTCTTCCAAGGCGCATTTAAACCGTCTTTTTAAACTACTACCACTTGCACGTCTCTTCCAAGGGGCATTTAAACTGTCTTGTTAAGTTACTGTAACATCCACCACTTTTCCAAGGGGCATTTAGACCGTCTTGTTAAGCTACTGCGACCTGCACGTCTCTTCCAAGGGGCATTTAAACTGTCTTGTTAAGCTACTGCGACCTGCACCTCTCTTTCAAGGGGCATTTAAACCTTCTTATTAAACTACTGTGACCTGCACATCTCTTCCAAGGGGCCTTTAAACTGTCTTGTTAAGTTACTGTGACCTCCACCGCTCTTCCAAGGGGCATTTAAACCGTCTTGTTAAGCTAGTGCGACCTGAATGTCTCTTCCAAGGGGCATTTAAACAGTCTTTTTAAGCTACTGCGACCTGCACGTCTATTCCAAGGGGCATTTAAACTGTCTTGTTAAGCTACTGCGACTTGCAAGTCTCTTCCAAGGGGCATTTAAACCTTCTTGTTAAGCTACTGCGACCTGCTCTACTCAAACAAAGGGTATTTAAACCGTCTTGTTAAGCTACTGCGACCTGCACATCTCTTCCACGGGGCATTTAAACCGTCTTTTTAAGCTACTGCGACCTGCACGTCTCTTCCAAGGGGCATTTAAACCGTCTTGTTAAGCTACTGCGACCTCCACCGCTCTTCCAAAGGGCATTTTAACCATCTTGTTAAGCTACTGTGACCTGCACGTCTCTACCAAGGGTCATTTAAACCGTCTTGTTAAGCTACTGCGACCTCCACTGCTCTTCCAAGGGGCATTTAATCCATCTTGTTAAGCTACTGCGAACTGTACGTCTCTTCCAAGGGTCATTTAAACCGTCTTTTTAAGCTTCTGCGACCTGCACGTCTCTTCCAAGGGGCATTTTAACCGTCTTCTTAAGCTACTGCGACTTTCCCGTCTCTTCCAAGGGGCATTTAAGCTGTCTTGTTAAGCTACTGCGACCTCCACCGCTCCTCCAAGGTGCATTTAAACCGTCTCTTTAAGCTACTGCGACCTCCACCGCTCTTCCAAAGGGCATTTTAACCGTCTTGTTAAGCTACTGTGACCTGCACGTCTCTACCAAGGGGCATTTAAACTGTCTTGTTAAGCTACTGCGACCTCCACTGCTCTTCCAAGGGGCATTTAATTCGTCTTGTTAAGCTACTGCTACATGCACGTCTCTTCCAAGGGGCATTTAAACTGTCTTGTTAAGCTACTGTGACATCCACCGCTTTTCCAATGGGCATTTAAACCGTCTTGTTAAGCTACTGCGACCTGCACGTCTCTTCCAAGGCACATTTAAACCTTCTTTTTAAGCTACTGCGACCTGTACTTCTCTTCCAAGGGGCATTCAAACGGTCATGTTAAGCTACTGTAACCTCCACCACTTTTCCAAGGGGCATTTAAACCGTCTTTTTAAGCTACTGCGACTTGCACGTCACTTCCAAGGGGCATTCAAAACGTCTTGTTAAGCTACTGTAACCTCCACCACTCTTCCAAGGGGCATTTAAACCATCTTGTTAAGCTACTGTGACCTGCACGTCTCTTCCAAGAGGCATTTAAACCATCTTGGTAAGCTACTGCGACCTGCAAGCCTAATCCCAGGGCATTTAAACCCTCTTGTTAAGCTACTGCAACTTGCACGTCTCTACCAAGTGGGATTTAAACTGTCTTGTGAAGCTACTGCGACCTGCACGTCTCTTCCACGGGGCATTTAAACCGTCTTGTTAAGCTACTGCGACCTGCACATCTCTTCCAAGGGCCATTTAAACTGTCTTGTTAAGCTACTGCAACCTCCACCGCTCTTCCAAGTGGCATTTAAACCGTCTTGTTAAGCTACTGCGACCTGGATTTCTCTTCCAAGGGGCATTTAAACCGTCTTGTTAAGCTACTGCGAACTGCACGTCTCTTCCAAGGGACGTATAAACCGTTTTGTTAAGCTACTACGACCTGCACGTCTCTTCCAAGGGGTATTTAAACTGTCTTGTTAAGCTACTGCGACCTCCACCGCTCTTCCAAGGGGAATTCAAACCATCTTGTTAAGCTACTGCGACCTGCACGTCTCTTCAAAGGGGCATTTAAACCGTCTTGTTAAGCTACTGCGACCTGCACGTCTCTTCCAAGGGGCATCTAAACCGTCTTGTTAAGCTACTGCGACTTGCACGTCTCTTACAAGGGGCATTTAAACCGTCTTGTTAAGCTACTGTAACCTCCACCAGTTTGCCAAGGGGCATTTAAACCGTCTTGTTAAGCTACTGCGACCTGCATGTCTCTTCCAAGGGGCATTTAAACAGTCTTTTTAAGCTACTGCGACCTGCACGTCTATTCCAAGGGGCATTTAAACTGTCTTGTTAAGCTACTGCGACTTGCAAGTCTCTTCCAAGGGGCATTTAAACCTTCTTGTTAAGCTACTGCGACCTGCTCTACTCAAACAAAGGGTATTTAAACCGTCTTGTTAAGCTACTGCGACCTGCACATCTCTTCCAAGGGGCATTTAAACCGTCTTGTTAAGCTACTGCGACCTCCACCACTCTTCCATGGGGCATTTAAACCGTCTTGTTAAGCTACTGCGACCTGCACGTCTCTTCCAAGGGGAATTTAAACTGTCTTGTTAAGCTACTGCGACCTCCACCGCTCTTCCAAAGGGCATTTTAACCATCTTGTTAAGCTTCTGTGACCTGCACGTCTCTACCAAGGGGCATTTAAACCATCTTGTTAAGCTACTGCGACCTCCACTGCTCTTCCAAGGGGCATTTAATCCGTCTTGTTAAGCTACTGCTACCTGCACGTCTCTTCCAAGGGGCATTTAAACCGTCTTGTTAAGCTACTGCGAACTGCACGTCTCTTCCAAGGGGCATTTAAACCGTCTTGTTAAGTTACTGTAACCTCCACCACTTTTCCAAGGGGCATTTAGACCGTCTTGTTAAGCTACTGCGACCTGCACGTCTCTTCCAAGGGGCATTTAAACTGTCTTGTTAAGCTACTGCGACCTGCACCTCTCTTTCAAGGGGCATTTAAACCTTCTTATTAAACTACTGTGACCTCCACATCTCTTCCAAGGGGCCTTTAAACTGTCTTGTTAAGTTACTGCGACCTCCACCGCTCTTCCAAGGGGCATTTAAACTGTGTTGTTAAGCTAGTGCGACCTGCACGTCTCTTCCAAGGGGCATTTAAACCGTCTTATTAAGCTACTACGACCTGCACGTCTCTTCGAAGGGGTATTTAAACTATCTTGTTAAGCTACTGTGACCTGCACGTCTCTTCCAAGGGGCATTTAAACTGTCTTGTTCAGCTACTGCGACCTGCACGTCTCTTCCAAGTAGCATTTAAACAATCTTGTTAAGCTACTGCGACCTGCACGTCTCTTGCAAGGGGCATTTAAACCGTCTTGCTAAGCTACTGCGACTTGCACGTCTCTTCCAAGGGGCATTTAAACCGTCTTGTTAAGCTACTGTAACCTCCACCACTTTTCCAAGGGGTCTTTTAATACATCTTGTTAAGCTACTGCGACCTGCACGTCTCTTCAAAGGGGCATTTAAACTGTCTTGTTAAGCTACTGCGACCTCCACCTCTCTTCCAGGGGGCATTTAAACCGTCTTGTTAACCTATTGCGACCTGCTCGTCTCTTCCAAGGGGCATTTAAACCCTCTTGTTAAGCTAGTGCGACCTGCACGTCTCTTCCAAGGCGCATTTAAACCGTCTTTTTAAACTACTGCCACTTGCACGTCTCTTTCAAGGGGCATTTAAACTGTCTTGTTAAGTTACTGTAACCTCCACCACTTTTCCAAGGGGCATTTAGACCGTCTTGTTAAGCTACTGCGACCTGCACGTCTCTTCCAAGGGGCATTTAAACTGTCTTGTTAAGCTACTGCGACCTGCACCTCTCTTTCAAGGGGCATTTAAACCTTCTTATTAAACTACTGTGACCTGCACATCTCTTCCAAGGGGCCTTTAAACTGTCTTGTTAAGTTACTGTGACCTCCACCGCTCTTCCAAGGGGCATTTAAACCGTCTTGTTAAGCTAGTGCGACCTGCATGTCTCTTCCAAGAGTCATTTAAACCGTCTTGTTTAGCTACTGTAACCTCCACCACTTTTCCAAGGGGCATTCAAACCGTCTTGTTAAGCTACTGCGACCTGCACGTCTCTTCCAAGGGGCATTTAAACCGTCTTGTTAAGCTGCTGCGACCTGCATGTCTCTTCCAAGGGGCATTTAAACCGTCTTGTTAAGCTGCTGCGACCTGCCTGTCTCTTCCAAGGGGCATTTAAACCGTCTTTTTAAGCTACTGCGACCTGCACGTCTCTTCCAAGGGGCATTTAAACCGTCTTGTTAAGCTTCTGCGACCTCCACCGCTCTTCCAAAGGGCATTTTAACCATCTTGTTAAGCTACTGTGACCTGCACGTCTCTACCAAGGGGCATTTAAACCGTCTTGTTAAGCTACTGCGACCTCCACTGCTCTTCCAAGGGGCATTTAATCCGTCTTGTTAAGCTACTGCGAACTGCACGTCTCTTCCAAGGGGCATTTAAACCGTCTTGTTAAGCTTCTGCGACCTGCACGTCTCTTCCAAGGGGCATTTTAACCGTCTTGTTAAGCTACTGCGACTTTCCCGTCTCTTCCAAGGGGCATTTAAGCTGTCTTGTTAAGCTACTGCGACCTCCACCGCTCCTCCAAGGTGCATTTAAACCGTCTCTTTAAGCTACTGCGACCTCCACCGCTCTTCCAAAGGGCATTTTAACCGTCTTGTTAAGCTATTGTAACCTGCACGTCTCTACCAAGGGGAATTTAAACCGTCTTGTTAAGCTACTGCGACCTCCATTGCTCTTCCAAGGGGCATTTAATCCGTCTTGTTAAGCTACTGCTACATGCACGTCTCTTCCAAGGGGCATTTAAACTGTCTTGTTAAGCTACTGTGACATCCACCGCTTTTCCAATGGGCATTTAAACCGTCTTGTTAAGCTACTGCGACCTGCACGTCTCTTCCAAGGCGCATTTAAACCTTCTTTTTAAGCTACTGCGACCTGCACTTCTCTTCCAAGGGGCATTCAAACGGTCATGTTAAGCTACTGTAACCTCCACCACTTTTCCAAGGGGCATTTAAACCGTCTTTTTAAGCTACTGCGACTTGCACTTCACTTCCAAGGGGCATTCAAAACGTCTTGTTAAGCTACTGTAACCTCCACCACTCTTCCAAGGGGCATTTAAACCGTCTTGTTAAGCTACTGTGACCTGCACGTCTCTTCCAAGAGGCATTTAAACCGTCTTGGTAAGCTACTGCGACCTGCAAGCCTAATCCCAGGGCATTTAAACCCTCTTGTTAAGCTACTGCAACTTGCACGTCTCTACCAAGTGGGATTTAAACTGTCTTGTGAAGCTACTGCGACCTGCACGTCTCTTCCAAGGGGCATTTAAACCGTCTTGTTAAGCTACTGCGACCTGCACGTCTCTTCCAAGGGGCATTTAAACCTTCTTTTTAAGCTACTGCGACCTGCACATCTCTTCCAAGGGACATTTAAACTGTCTTGTTAAGCTACTGCAACCTCCACCGCTCTTCCAAGTGGCATTTAAACCGTCTTGTTAAGCTACTGCGACCTGGATTTCTCTTCCAAGGGGCATTTAAACCGTCTTGTTAAGCTACTGCGACCTGCACGTCTCTTCCAAGGGACGTATAAAACGTTTTGTTAAGCTACTACGACCTGCACGTCTCTTCCAAGGGGTATTTAAACTGTCTTGTTAAGCTACTGCGACCTCCACCGCTCTTCCAAGGGGAATTTAAACCATCTTGTTAAGCTACTGCGACCTGCACGTCTCTTCAAAGGGGCATTTAAACCGTCTTGTTAAGCTACTGCGACCTGCACGTCTCTTCCAAGGGGCATTTAAACCGTCTTGTTAAGCTACTGCGACTTGCACGTCTCTTACAAGGGGCTTTTAAACCGTCTTGTTAAGCTACTGTAACCTCCACCAGTTTGCCAAGGGGCATTTAAACCGTCTTGTTAAGCTACTGCGACCTGCATGTCTCTTCCAAGGGGCATTTAAACAGTCTTTTTAAGCTACTGCGACCTGCACGTCTATTCCAAGGGGCATTTAAACCGTCTTGTTAAGCTACTGCGACTTGCAAGTCTCTTCCAAGGGGCATTTAAACCTTCTTGTTAAGCTACTGCGACCTGCTCTACTCAAACAAAGGGTATTTAAACCGTCTTGTTAAGCTACTGCGACCTGCACATCTCTTCCAAGGGGCATTTAAACTGTCTTGTTAAGCTACTGCGACCTGCACCTCTCTTTCAAGGGGCATTTAAACCTTCTTATTAAACTACTGTGACCTCCACATCTCTTCCAAGGGGCCTTTAAACTGTCTTGTTAAGTTACTGCGACCTCCACCGCTCTTCCAAGGGGCATTTAAACTGTGTTGTTAAGCTAGTGCGACCTGCACGTCTCTTCCAAGGGGCATTTAAACCGTCTTATTAAGCTACTACGACCTGCACGTCTCTTCGAAGGGGTATTTAAACTATCTTGTTAAGCTACTGTGACCTGCACGTCTCTTCCAAGGGGCATTTAAACTGTCTTGTTCAGCTACTGCGACCTGCACGTCTCTTCCAAGTAGCATTTAAACAATCTTGTTAAGCTACTGCGACCTGCACGTCTCTTGCAAGGGGCATTTAAACCGTCTTGCTAAGCTACTGCGACTTGCACGTCTCTTCCAAGGGGCATTTAAACCGTCTTGTTAAGCTACTGTAACCTCCACCACTTTTCCAAGGGGTCTTTTAATACATCTTGTTAAGCTACTGCGACCTGCACGTCTCTTCAAAGGGGCATTTAAACTGTCTTGTTAAGCTACTGCGACCTCCACCTCTCTTCCAGGGGGCATTTAAACCGTCTTGTTAACCTATTGCGACCTGCTCGTCTCTTCCAAGGGGCATTTAAACCCTCTTGTTAAGCTAGTGCGACCTGCACGTCTCTTCCAAGGCGCATTTAAACCGTCTTTTTAAACTACTGCCACTTGCACGTCTCTTTCAAGGGGCATTTAAACTGTCTTGTTAAGTTACTGTAACCTCCACCACTTTTCCAAGGGGCATTTAGACCGTCTTGTTAAGCTACTGCGACCTGCACGTCTCTTCCAAGGGGCATTTAAACTGTCTTGTTAAGCTACTGCGACCTGCACCTCTCTTTCAAGGGGCATTTAAACCTTCTTATTAAACTACTGTGACCTGCACATCTCTTCCAAGGGGCCTTTAAACTGTCTTGTTAAGTTACTGTGACCTCCACCGCTCTTCCAAGGGGCATTTAAACCGTCTTGTTAAGCTAGTGCGACCTGCATGTCTCTTCCAAGAGTCATTTAAACCGTCTTGTTTAGCTACTGTAACCTCCACCACTTTTCCAAGGGGCATTCAAACCGTCTTGTTAAGCTACTGCGACCTGCACGTCTCTTCCAAGGGGCATTTAAACCGTCTTGTTAAGCTGCTGCGACCTGCATGTCTCTTCCAAGGGGCATTTAAACCGTCTTGTTAAGCTGCTGCGACCTGCCTGTCTCTTCCAAGGGGCATTTAAACCGTCTTTTTAAGCTACTGCGACCTGCACGTCTCTTCCAAGGGGCATTTAAACCGTCTTGTTAAGCTTCTGCGACCTCCACCGCTCTTCCAAAGGGCATTTTAACCATCTTGTTAAGCTACTGTGACCTGCACGTCTCTACCAAGGGGCATTTAAACCGTCTTGTTAAGCTACTGCGACCTCCACTGCTCTTCCAAGGGGCATTTAATCCGTCTTGTTAAGCTACTGCGAACTGCACGTCTCTTCCAAGGGGCATTTAAACCGTCTTGTTAAGCTTCTGCGACCTGCACGTCTCTTCAAAGGGGCATTTTAACCGTCTTGTTAAGCTACTGCGACTTTCCCGTCTCTTCCAAGGGGCATTTAAGCTGTCTTGTTAAGCTACTGCGACCTCCACCGCTCCTCCAAGGTGCATTTAAACCGTCTCTTTAAGCTACTGCGACCTCCACCGCTCTTCCAAAGGGCATTTTAACCGTCTTGTTAAGCTATTGTAACCTGCACGTCTCTACCAAGGGGAATTTAAGCCGTCTTGTTAAGCTACTGCGACCTCCATTGCTCTTCCAAGGGGCATTTAATCCGTCTTGTTAAGCTACTGCTACATGCACGTCTCTTCCAAGGGGCATTTAAACTGTCTTGTTAAGCTACTGTGACATCCACCGCTTTTCCAATGGGCATTTAAACCGTCTTGTTAAGCTACTGCGACCTGCACGTCTCTTCCAAGGCGCATTTAAACCTTCTTTTTAAGCTACTGCGACCTGCACTTCTCTTCCAAGGGGCATTCAAACGGTCATGTTAAGCTACTGTAACCTCCACCACTTTTCCAAGGGGCATTTAAACCGTCTTTTTAAGCTACTGCGACTTGCACTTCACTTCCAAGGGGCATTCAAAACGTCTTGTTAAGCTACTGTAACCTCCACCACTCTTCCAAGGGGCATTTAAACCGTCTTGTTAAGCTACTGTGACCTGCACGTCTCTTCCAAGAGGCATTTAAACCGTCTTGGTAAGCTACTGCGACCTGCAAGCCTAATCCCAGGGCATTTAAACCCTCTTGTTAAGCTACTGCAACTTGCACGTCTCTACCAAGTGGGATTTAAACTGTCTTGTGAAGCTACTGCGACCTGCACGTCTCTTCCAAGGGGCATTTAAACCGTCTTGTTAAGCTACTGCGACCTGCACGTCTCTTCCAAGGGGCATTTAAACCTTCTTTTTAAGCTACTGCGACCTGCACATCTCTTCCAAGGGACATTTAAACTGTCTTGTTAAGCTACTGCAACCTCCACCGCTCTTCCAAGTGGCATTTAAACCGTCTTGTTAAGCTACTGCGACCTGGATTTCTCTTCCAAGGGGCATTTAAACCGTCTTGTTAAGCTACTGCGACCTGCACGTCTCTTCCAAGGGACGTATAAAACGTTTTGTTAAGCTACTACGACCTGCACGTCTCTTCCAAGGGGTATTTAAACTGTCTTGTTAAGCTACTGCGACCTCCACCGCTCTTCCAAGGGGAATTTAAACCATCTTGTTAAGCTACTGCGACCTGCACGTCTCTTCAAAGGGGCATTTAAACCGTCTTGTTAAGCTACTGCGACCTGCACGTCTCTTCCAAGGGGCATTTAAACCGTCTTGTTAAGCTACTGCGACTTGCACGTCTCTTACAAGGGGCATTTAAACCGTCTTGTTAAGCTACTGTAACCTCCACCAGTTTGCCAAGGGGCATTTAAACCGTCTTGTTAAGCTACTGCGACCTGCATGTCTCTTCCAAGGGGCATTTAAACAGTCTTTTTAAGCTACTGCGACCTGCACGTCTATTCCAAGGGGCATTTAAACCGTCTTGTTAAGCTACTGCGACTTGCAAGTCTCTTCCAAGGGGCATTTAAACCTTCTTGTTAAGCTACTGCGACCTGCTCTACTCAAACAAAGGGTATTTAAACCGTCTTGTTAAGCTACTGCGACCTGCACATCTCTTCCAAGGGGCATTTAAACCGTCTTGTTAAGCTACTGCGACCTCCACCACTCTTCCAAGGGGCATTTAAACCGTCTTGTTAAGCTACTGCGACCTGCACGTCTCTTCCAAGGGGAATTTAAACTGTCTTGTTAAGCTACTGCGACCTCCACCGCTCTTCCAAAGGGCATTTTAACCATCTTGTTAAGCTTCTGTGACCTGCACGTCTCTACCAAGGGGCATTTAAACCATCTTGTTAAGCTAATGCGACCTCCACTGCTCTTCCAAGGGGCATTTAATCCGTCTTGTTAAGCTACTGTGACCTGCACGTCTCTTCCAAGGGGCATTTAAACCGTCTTGTTAGGCTACTGCGAACTGCACGTCTCTTCCAAGGGGCATTTAAACCGTCTTGTTAAGCTTCTGCGACCTGCAAGTCTCTTCCAAGGGGCATTTTAACCGTCTTGTTAAGCTACTGCGACCTTCACTTCTCTTCCAAGGGGCATTTAAACTGTCTTGTTAAGCTACTGCGACCTCCACCGCTCTTCCAAGCGGCATTTAAACCGTCTTGTTAAGCTACTGCAACCTCCACTGCTCTTCCAAGGGGCATTTAATCCGCCTTGTTAAGCTACTGCGACCTGCAGGTCTCTTCCATGGGGCATTTAAACCGTCTTGTTAAGCTACTGCGTACTGCACGTCTCTTCCAAGGGGCATTTAAACTGTCTTGTTAAGCTACTGCGACCTCCACCGCTCTTCCAAGGGGCATTTAAACCGTCTTGTTAAGCTACTGCGACCTGCATGTCTATTCCAAGGGGCATTTAAACCGTCTTCTTAAGCTACTGCGACCTGCACGTCTCTTCCAAGGGGCATTTAAACCATCTTCTTAAGCTACTGCGACCTCCACCGCTCTTCCAAAGGGCATTTTAACCGTCTTGTTAAGCTACTGTGACCTGCACGTCTCTACCAAGGGGCATTTAAACCGTCTTGTTAAGCTACTGCGACCTGCACGTCTCTTCAAAGGGGCATTTAAGCCGTCTTGTTAAGCTACTGTGACTTGCACGTCTCTTCCAAGGGGCATTTAAACAGTCTTGTTAAGCTACTGCAACCTCCACCACTTTTCCAAGGGGCATTTAAACTGTCTTGTTAAGTTACTGCGACCTGGACGTCTCTTTCAAGGGGCATTTAAACCGTCTTGTTAAGCTACTGCGAACTGAACTTCTCTTCCAAGGGGCATTTAAACCGTCTTGCTAAGCTTCTGTGACCTGCACGTCTCTTCCAAGGGGCATTTAAACCGTCTTCTTAAGCTACTGCGACCTGCATGTCTCTTCCAAGGGGCATTTAAACTGTCTTGTTAAGCTACTGCGACCTCCACAGCTCTACCAAGGGGCATTTAAACCGTCTTGTTAAGGTACTGCAACCTGCACGTCTCTTCCAAGGGGCATTTAAACTGTCTTGTTAAGCTACTGCGACCTCCACCGCTCTTCCAAGGCGCATTTAAGCTGTCTTGTTAATCTACTTTGACTTGCACGTCTCTTCCAGGGGCCCTTAAACCGTCCTGTTAAGCTACTGTAACCTCCGCCACTTTTCCAAGGGGCATTTAAACCGTCTTGTTAAGCTAGTTCGACCTCCACCGCACTTCCAAGGGGCATTTAAACCATCTTTTTAAGCTACTGCGACCTGCACGTCTCTTCCAAGGGGCATTTAAACCGTCTTGTTAAGCTACTGCGACCTCCACCGCTCTTCCAAGGGGCATTTAAACCGTCTTGTTAAGCTACTGCGACCTGCACGTCTCTTCCAATTGGCATTTAAACCGTCTTGTTAAGCTACTGTGACCTGCACATTTCTACCAAGGGTCATTTAAACCGACTTATTAAGCTAATGCGACCTGTACGTCTCTTGCAAGCGGCATTTAAACCGTCTTGTTAAGCTACTGCGACCTGCACGTCTCTTCCAAGGGGCATTTAAACCGTCTTGTTAAGCTACTGCGACCTGCACGTCTCTTCCAAGGGGCATTTAAACAGGCTTGTTAAGCTACTGCGACCTGTATGTCTCTTCCAAGGGGCATTTAAACCATCTTGTTAAGCTACTGCGACCTCCACCACTCTTCCAAGGGGCATTTAAACCTTCTTGTTAAGCTAGTGCGACCTGCACGTCTCTTCCAAGGGCCATTTAAACCGTCTTGGTAAGCTACTGCGACCTGCAAGCCTCTTCCAAGGGGCCTTTAAACCTTCTTTTTAAGCTACTGTAACCTCCACCACTTTTCGAAGGGGCATTTAAACCATCTTGTTAAGCTACTGCGACCTGCACGTCTCTTCCAAGGGGCATTTAAAAAGATTTGTTAAGCTACTGCGTCCTGCATGTCTGTTCCAAGGGGCATTTAAACCGTCTTTTTAAGCTACTGCGACCTGCCCGTCTCTTCCAAGTGGCATTTAAACTGTCTTGTTAAGCTGCTGCGACCTCCACCGCACTTCCAAGGTGCATTTAAACCGTCTTGTTAAGCTACTGCGACCTGCACGTCTCTTTCAAGGAGCATTTAAACTGTCTTGTTAAGCTACTGCGACCTCCACCGCTCTTTCAAGGGGCATTTAAACCTTCTTTTTAAGATACTGCGACCAGCACGTCTATTCCAAGGGGCATTTAAACCGTCTTATTAAGCTACTGCGACCTGCAAGTCTCTTCCAATGGGCATTTAAACCGTCTTGTTAAGCTACTGCGACCTCCACCGCTCTTCCATGGGGCATTTAAACCGTATTGTTAAGCTAATGCGACCTGCATGTCTCTTCCAAGGGGCATTTAAACAGTCTTATTAAGCTACTGCGACCTGCACTTCTCTTCCAAGGGGCATTTAAACCATTTTGGTAAGCTACTGCGACCTGCAAGCCTCTTCTAAGGGGCATTTAAACCCTCTTGTTAAGCTGCTGCGACCTGCATGTCTCTTGTAAGGGGAATTTAAACCGTCTTATTAAGCTACTGCGACCTGCATGTCTCTTTCAAGGGGCATTTAAACCGTCTTGTTAAGCTACTGCGACCTGCATGTCTGTTCTAAGGGGCATTTAAACCATCTTGTTAAGCTGCTGCGACCTGCATGTCTCTTGTAAGCGGCATTTAAACCGTCTTGTTAAGCTACTGCGACCTGCACGTCTCTTCCAAGGGGCATTTAAACCGTCTTGTTAAGTTTCTGCGACCTGCACGTCTCTTCCAAGGGGCATTTAAACCGTCTTGTTAAGCTACTGCGACCTGCACGTCTCTTCCAAGGGGTATTTAAACAGGCTTTTTAAGATGCTGCGACCTGCATGTCTCTTCCAAGGGGCATTTAAACCGTCTTGTTAAGCTACTGCGACCTCCACCGCTCTTCCAAGGGGCATTTAAACCATCTTGTTAAGCTACTGCGACCTGCACGTCTTTTCCAAGGGGCATTTAAACCGTCTTGTTAAGCTACTGCGAACTCCACCGCTCTTCTAAGGGGCATTTAAACCATCTTGTTAAGTTACTGCGACCTGCACTTCTCTTCCAAGGGGCATTTAAACCGTCTTGGTAAGCTACTGCGACCTCCACCGCTCTTCCAAGGGCCATTTAAACCATCTTTTTAAGCTACTGCGACCTGCACGTCTCTTTCATGGGGCATTTAAACCATCTTGTTAAGCTACTGCGACCTGCATGTCTCTTCCAAGGGGCATTTAAACCATCTTGTTAAGCTACTGGGACCTGCACGTCTCTTCCAAGGGGCATTTAAACCGTCTTTTTAAGCTACTGCGACCTCCACCGCTCTTCCAAGGGGCATTTAAATCGTCTTGTTAAGCTACTGTGACCTGCACTACTCTACCAAAGAATATTTAAACCGTTTGGTTATGCTACTGCGACCTGCACGTCTCTTCCAAGGGGCATTTAAACCGTCTTGTTAAGCTACTGCGACCTGCACGTCTCTTCCAACGGGCATTTAAACCGTCTTGTTAAGCTGCTGCGATCTGCAGGTCTCTATCAAGGGGCATTTAATCCGTTTTGTTAAGCTACTACGACCTCCACCGCTCTTCCAAGGGGCATTTAAACGGTCTTGCTAAGCTACTGCGACCTGCACGTCTCTTCCAAGGGGCATTTAAACCGTCTTGTAAAGCTACTGCGACCTGCACGTTTCTTCAAAGGGGCATTTAAACCGTCTTGTTAAGCTACGGCGACCTGCACGTCTCTTGCAAGGGGTATTTAAACCATTTTGTTAAGCTACTGCGACCTGCACGTCTCTTCCAAGGGGCATTTAAACAGTCTTGTTAAGCTGCTGCGATCTGCAGGTCTCTATCAAGGGGCATTTAATTCGTTTTTTTAAGCTACTATGACCTCCACCTCTCTTCCAAGGGGCATATAAACCGTCTTGTAAAGCTACTGCGACCTGCACGTTTCTTCCAAGGGGCATTTAAACCGTCTTGTTAAGCTACGGCGACCTGCACGTCTCTTGCAAGGGGTATTTAAACCGTTTTGTTAAGCTACTGCGACCTGCACGTCTCTTCCAAGGGGAATTTAAACCGTCGTGTTAAGCTACTGCGACCTGCATTACTCTATCAAAGGGTGTTTAAACCATCTTGTTAAGCTACTGCGACCTGCACGTCTCTTCCAAGGGGCATTTAAACCGTCTTATTAAGCTACTGCGACCCGCATGTCTCTTCCAAGGGGCATTTAAACTGTCTTGTTAAGCTACAGCGACCTCCACCTCTCTTCCAAGGGGCATTTAAACCGTCTTGTTAAGCTGCTGCGACCTGCATGTCTCTTCCAACGGGCATTTAAACCATCTTGTTAAGCTACTGCGACCTCCACCGCTCTACCAAGGGGCATTTAAACAGTCTTGTTAAGCTACTGCGAGCTGCTCAACTCTACCAGAGGGCATTTAAACCGTCTTGTTAAGCTACAGCGACCTGCACGTCTCTTCCAAGGGGCATTTAAACCATCTTGTTAAGCTACTGCGGCCTCCACGGCTCTTCCAAAGGTCATTTAAACCGTCTTGTTAAGCTACTGCGACCTGCACGTCTCTTCCAAGGGGCATTTAAACCGTCTTGTTAAGCTACTGCGACCTCCACCGCTCTTCCAAACGGCATTTTAACCATCTTGTTAAGCTACTGTGACCTGCACGTCTCCACCAAGGGGCATTTAAACCATCTTGTTAAGCTACTGCGACCTCCACTGCTCTTCCAAGGGGCATTAAATCCGTCTTGTTAAGCTACTGTTAACTGCACGTCTCTTTCAAGGGGCATTTTAACCATCTTGTTAAGCTTTTGCGACCTGCACGTCTCTTCCAAGGGGCATTTTAACCATCGTGTTAAGCTACTGCGACCTCCACCGCTCTTCCAAGGGGCATTTAAACCGTTTTTTAAGCTACTGCGACCTCCACCGCTCTTCCAAAGGGCATTTTAACCGTCTTGTTAAGCTACTGTGACCTGCACGTCTCTACCAAGGGGCATTTAAACCGTCTTGTTAAGCTACTGCGACCTGCACGTCTCTTCCAAGGGGCATTTAAGCCGTCTTGTTAAGCTACTGTGACTTGCACGTCTCTTTCAAGGGGCATTTAAACAGTCTTGTTAAGCTACTGCAACCTCCACCACTTTTCCAAGGGGCATTTAAACCGTCTTGTTAAGCTACTGCGACCTGGACGTCTCTTCCAAGGGGCATTTAAACCGTCTTGTTAAGCTACTGCGAACTGAACTTCTCTTCCAAGGGGCATTTAAACCGTCTTGCTAAGCTTCTGTGACCTGCACGTCTCTTCCAAGGGGCATTTAAACCGTCTTGTTAAGCTACTGCGACCTGCATGTCTCTTCCAAGGGGCATTTAAACTGTCTTGTTAAGCTACTGCTACCTCCACAGCTCTGCCAAGGGGCATTTAAACCGTCTTGCTAAGGTACTGCGACCTGCACGTCTCTTCCAAGGGGCATTTAAACTGTCTTGTTAAGCTACTGCGACCTCCACCGCTCTTCCAAGTCGCATTTAAGCCGTCTTGTTAAGCTACTGCGACTTGCACGTCTCTTCCAGGGGCCCTTAAACCGTCCTGTTAAGCTAGTGTAACCTCCGCCACTTTTCCAAGGGGCATTTAAACCGTCTTGTTAAGCTACTGCGACCTGCACGTCTCTTCCAAGTGGCATTTAAAGAGCTTTGTTAAGCTACTGCGACCTGCATGTCTCTTCCAACGGGCATTTAAATCGTCTTGTTAAGCTGCTGCGACCTGCATGTCTCTTCCAAGGGGCATTTAAACCGTCTTGTTAAGCTACTTCGACCTCCACTCCTCTTCCAAGGGGCATTTAAACCGTCTTGGTAAGCTACTGCGACCTCCACCGCTCTTCCAAGGGGCATTTAAACTGTCTTGTTAGGCTACTGCGATCAGCACGTCTGTTCCAAGTGCCATTTAAACCGTCTTGGTAAGCTACTGCGACCTGCAAGCCTCTTCCAAGGTGCATTTAAACCATCTTGTTAAGCTACTGCGACCTGCACGTCTCTTCCAAGGGACATTCAAACCGTCTTATTAAGCTACTGCGACCAGCACGTCTCTTCCAAGAGGCATTTAAACTGTCTTGTTAAGCTACAGCGACCTCCACCTCTCTTCCAAGGGGCATTTAAACCGTCTTGTTAAGCTACTACGACCTCCACGTCTCTTCCAAGGGGCATTTAAACCGTCTTCCTAAGCTACTGCGACCTGCATGTCTCTTCCAAAGGGCATTAAAATTTTCTTGTTAAGCTACTGCGACCTCCACCGCTCTTCCAAGTGGCATTTAAACCTTCTTGTTAAGCTACTGCGACCTGCACTTCTCTTCCAAGGGGCATTTAAACCGTCTTGTTAATCTACTGCGACCTGCATGTCTCTTCCTAGGGGCAATTAAACCATCTTATTAATCTACTGCGACCTCCACCTCTTTTCCAAGGGGCATTTAAACCGTCTTGTTAAGCTACTGCGACCTCCACCGCTCTTCCAAGGGCCATTTAAACCGTCTTGTTAAGCTACTGCGACCTGCACGTCTCTTCCAAGGGGCATTTAAACCGTCTTGTTAAGCTACTGCGACCTCCACCGCTCTTCCAAGGGGCATTTAAACCCTCTTATTAAGCTACTGCGACCTGCACGTCTCTTCCAAGGAGCATTTAAACCATCTTTTTAATCTACTGCGACCTCCACCGCTTTTCCAAGGGGCATTTAAACTGTCTTGTTAAGCTACTGCGACCTGCACGTCTCTTCCATGGGGCATTTAAACCATCTTGTTAAGCTACTGCGACCTGCTTGTCTCTTCCAAGGGGCATTTAAACCATCTTGTTAAGCTACTGGGACCTGCACGTCTCTTCCAAGGGGCATTTAAACCGTCTTGTTAAGCTACTGCGACCTCCACCGCTCTTCCAAAGGGCATTTAAATCGTCTTGTTAAGCTACTGTGACCTGCACTACTCTACCAAAGAATATTTAAACCGTTTGGTTATGCTACTGCGACCTGCACGTCTCTTCCAAGGGGCATTTAAACCGTCTTGTTAAGCTACTGCGACCTCCACCGCTCTTCCAAGGGGCATTTAAACCCTCTTATTAAGCTACTGCGACCTGCACGTCTCTTCCAAGGAGCATTTAAACCATCTTTTTAATCTACTGCGACCTCCACCGCTTTTCCAAGGGGCATTTAAACTGTCTTGTTAAGCTACTGCGACCTGCACGTCTCTTCCAACGGGCATTTAAACAGTCTTGTTAATCTACTACGACCTGCACGTCTCTTCCAAGGGGCATTTAAACAGTCTTGTTAATCTGCTGCGATTTGCAGGTCTCTATCAAGGGGCATTTAATCCATTTTGTTAAGCTACTACGACCTCCACCGCTCTTCCAAGGGGCATTTAAACCGTCTTGTTAAGCTACTGCAACATGCACGTCTCTTCCAAGGGGCATTTAAACCGTCTTGTAAAGCTACTGCGACCTGCACGTTTCTTGCAAGGGGCATTTAAACCGTCTTGTTAAGCTACGGCGACCTGCACGTCTCTTGCAAGGGGTATTTAAATCGTTTTGTTAAGCTACTTCGACCTGCACGTCTCTTCCAAGGGGCATTTAAACCGTCTTGTTAAGCTACTGCGACCTCCACCGCTCTTCCAAGGGGCATTTAAACCGTTTTTTAAGCTACTGCGACTTCCACCGCTCTTCCAAAGGGCATTTTAACCGTCTTGTTAAGCTACTGTGACCTGCACGTCTCTACCAAGGGGCATTTAAACCGTCTTGTTAAGCTACTGCGACCTGCACGTCTCTTCCAAGGGGCAATTAAGCCGTCTTGTTAAGCTACTGTGACTTGCACGTCTCTTCCAAGGGGCATTTAAACCCTTTTGTTAAGCTACTGCGACCTGGACGTCTCTTCCAAGGGGCATTTAAACCGTCTTGTTAAGCTACTGCGAACTGAACTTCTCTTCCAAGGGGCATTTAAACCGTCTTGCTAAGCTTCTGTGACCTGCACGTCTCTTCCAAGGGGCATTTAGACCGTCTTGTTAAGCTACTGCGACCTGCATGTCTCTTCCAAGGGGCATTTAAACTGTCTTGTTAAGCTACTGCTACCTCCACAGCTCTGCCAAGGGGCATTTAAACCGTCTTGTTAAGGTACTGCGACCTGCACGTCTCTTCCAAGGGGCATTTAAACTGTCTTGTTAAGCTACTGCGACCTCCACCGCTCTTCCAAGGCGCATTTAAGCCGTCTTGTTAAGCTACTGCGACTTGCACGTCTCTTCCAGGGGCCCTTAAACCGTCCTGTTAAGCTACTGTAACCTCCGCCACTTTTCCAAGGGGCATTTAAACCGTCTTGTTAAGCTACTGCGACCTGCACGTCTCTTCCAAGGAGCATTTAAAGAGCTTTGTTAAGCTACTGCGACCTGCATGTCTCTTCCAAGGGGCATTTAAATCGTCTTGTTAAGCTGCTGCGACCTGCATGTCTCTTCCAAGGGGCATTTAAACCATCTTGTTAAGCTACTTCGACCTCCACTTCTCTTCCAAGGGGCATTTAAACCGTCTTGGTAAGCTACTGCGACCTCCACCGCTCTTCCAAGGGGCATTTAAACCGTCTTGTTAGGCTAATGCGACCAGCACGTCTGTTCCAAGTGCCATTTAAACCGTCTTGGTAAGCTACTGCGACCTGCAAGCCTCTTCCAAGGTGCATTTAAACCATCTTGTTAAGCTACTGCGACCTGCACGTCTCTTCCAAGGGGCATTCAAACCGTCTTATTAAGCTACTGCGACCCGCACGTCTCTTCCAAGAGGCATTTAAACTGTCTTGTTAAGCTACAGCGACCTCAACCTCTCTTCCAAGGGGCATTTAAACCGTCTTGCTAAGCTACTACGACCTGCACGTCTCTTCCAAGGGGCATTTAAACCGTCTTCCTAAGCTACTGCGACCTGCACGTCTCTTCCAAGGGTCATTTAAACCGTCTTATTAAGCTACTGCGACCTGCATGTCTCTTCCAAAGGGCATTAAAATTGTCTTGTTAAGCTAATGCGACCTCCACCGCTCTTCCAAAGGGCATTTAAACCGTCTTTTTAAGCTACTGCGACCTGCACGTCTCTTCCAAGGGGCATATAAACCATCTTGTTAAGCTACTGCGACCTACACGTCTCTTCCAAGGGGCATTTAAACCGTCTTGTTAAGCTACTGCGACTTGCAAGTCTCTTCCAAGGGGCATTTAAACCGTCTTGTTAAGCTACTGTAACCTCCACCACTTTTCCAAGGGGCAATTAAACCGTCTTGTTAAGCTACTGCGACCTCCACCGCTCTTCCAAGTGGCATTTAAACCTTCTTCTTAAGCTACTGCGACCTGCACTTCTCTTCCAAGGGGCATTTAAACCGTCTTGTTAAGCTACTGCGACCTCCACCGCTCTTCCAAGGGCCATTTAATACGTCTTGTTAAGCTACTGCGACCTGCACGTCTCTTCCAAGGGGCATTTAAACCATCTTGTTAAGCTACTGCGACCTGCATGTCTCTTCCAAGGGGCATTTAAACCATCTTGTTAAGCAACTGGGAACTGCACGTCTCTTCCAAGGGGCATTTAAACCGTCTTGTTAAGCTACTGCGACCTCCACCGCTCTTCCAAGGGGCATTTAAACCGTCTTGTTAAGCTACTGTGACCTGCACTACTCTACCAAAGAATATTTAAACCGGTGGTTATGCTACTGCGACCTGCACGTCTCTTCCAAGGGGCATTTAAACCGTCTTGTTAAGCTACTGCGACCTCCACCGCTCTTCCAAGGGGCATTTAAACCCTCTTGTTAAGCTACTGCGACCTGCACGTCTCTTCCAAGGAGCATTTAAACCATCTTTTTAATCTACTGCGACCTCCACCGCTTTTCCAAGGGGCATTTAAACTGTCTTGTTAAGCTACTGCGACCTGCGCGTCTCTTCTAAGGGGCATTTAAACAGTCTTGTTAAGCTGCTGCGATCTGCAGGTCTCTATCAAGGGGCATTTAATCCGTTTTGTTAAGCTACTACGACCTCCACCGCTCTTCCAAGGGGCATTTAAACCGTCTTGTTAAGCTACTGCGACCTGCACGTCTCTTCCAAGGGGCATTTAAACCGTCTTGTTAAGCTACGGTGACCTGCACGTCTCTTGCAAGGGGTATTTAAACCGTTTTGTTAAGCTACTGCGACCTGCACTTGTCTTCCAAGGGGCATTTAAACCGTCTTGTTAAGCTACTGCGACCTCCACCGCTTTTCAAAGGGGCATTTAAACCGTCGTGTTAAGCTACTGCGACCTGCATTACTCTACCAAAGGGTGTTTAAACCATCTTGTTAAGCTACTGCGACCTGCACGTCTCTTCCAAGGGGCATTTAAACCATCTTGTTAAGCTACTGCGGCCTCCACGGCTCTTCCAAAGGTCATTTAAACCGTCTTGTTAAGCTACTGCGACCTGCACGTCTCTTCCAAGGGGCATTTAAACCGTCTTGTTAAGCTACTGCGACCTCCACCGCTCTTCCAAACGGCATTTTAACCATCTTGTTAAGCTACTGTGACCTGCACGTCTCCACCAAGGGGCATTTAAACCATCTTGTTAAGCTACTGCGACCTCCACTGCTCTTCCAAGGGGCATTAAATCCGTCTTGTTAAGCTACTGTTAACTGCACGTCTCTTTCAAGGGGCATTTTAACCATCTTGTTAAGCTTTTGCGACCTGCACGT
Source organism: Phyllobates terribilis (assembly GCF_046119375.1). Lineage (NCBI taxonomy): Eukaryota > Metazoa > Chordata > Amphibia > Anura > Dendrobatidae > Phyllobates > Phyllobates terribilis. Next base: position 3,182,898 of record NW_027362921.1, on the reverse strand, counting down.
CTCTTCCAAGGGGCATTTTAACCGTCGTGTTAAGCTACTGCGACCTCCACCGCTCTTCCAAGGGGCATTTAAACCGTTTTTTAAGCTACTGCGACCTCCACCGCTCTTTCAAAGGGCATTTTAACCGTCTTGTTAAGCTACTGTGACCTGCACGTCTCTACCAAGGGGCATTTAAACCGTCTTGTTAAGCTACTGCGACCTGCACGTCTCTTCCAAGGGGCATTTAAGCCGTCTTGTTAAGCTACTGTGACTTGCACGTCTCTTCCAAGGGGCATTTAAACAGTCTTGTTAAGCTACTGCAACCTCCACCACTTTTCCAAGGGGCATTTAAACCGTCTTGTTAAGCTACTGCGACCTGGACGTCTCTTCCAAGGGGCATTTAAACCGTCTTGTTAAGCTACTGCGAACTGAACTTCTCTTCCAAGGGGCATTTAAACCGTCTTGCTAAGCTTCTGTGACCTGCACGTCTCTTCCAAGGGGCATTTAAACCGTCTTGTTAAGCTACTGCGACCTGCATGTCTCTTCCAAGGGGCATTTAAACTGTCTTGTTAAGCTACTGCTACCTCCACAGCTCTGCCAAGGTGCATTTAAACCGTCTTGTTAAGGTACTGCGACCTGCACGTCTCTTCCAAGGGGCATTTAAACTGTCTTGTTAAGCTATTGCGACCTCCACCGCTCTTCCAAGTCGCATTTAAGCCGTCTTGTTAAGCTACTGCGACTTGCACGTCTCTTCCAGGGGCCCTTAAACCGTCCTGTTAAGCTAGTGTAACCTCCGCCACGTTTCCAAGGGGCATTTAAACCGTCTTGTTAAGCTACTGCGACCTGCACGTCTCTTCCAAGTGGCATTTAAAGAGCTTTGTTAAGCTACTGCGACCTGCATGTCTCTTCCAACGGGCATTAAAATTGTCTTGTTAAGCTGCTGCGACCTGCATGTCTCTTCCAAGGGGCATTTAAACCGTCTTGTTAAGCTACTTCGACCTCCACTCCTCTTCCAAGGGGCATTTAAACCGTCTTGGTAAGCTACTGCGACCTCCACCGCTCTTCCAAGGGGCATTTAAACTGTCTTGTTAGGCTACTGCGATCAGCACGTCTGTTCCAAGTGCCATTTAAACCGTCTTGGTAAGCTACTGCGACCTGCAAGCCTCTTCCAAGGTGCATTTAAACCATCTTGTTAAGCTACTGCGACCTGCACGTCTCTTCCAAGGGACATTCAAACCGTCTTATTAAGCTACTGCGACCCGCACGTCTCTTCCAAGAGGCATTTAAACTGTCTTGTTAAGCTACAGCGACCTCCACCTCTCTTCCAAGGGGCATTTAAACCGTCTTGTTAAGCTACTACGACCTCCACGTCTCTTCCAAGGGGCATTTAAACCGTCTTCCTAAGCTACTGCGACCTGCATGTCTCTTCCAAAGGGCATTAAAATTTTCTTGTTAAGCTACTGCGACCTCCACCGCTCTTCCAAGTGGCATTTAAACCTTCTTGTTAAGCTACTGCGACCTGCACTTCTCTTCCAAGGGGCATTTAAACCGTCTTGTTAAGCTACTGCGACCTGCATGTCTCTTCCTAGGGGCAATTAAACCATCTTATTAATCTACTGCGACCTCCACCTCTTTTCCAAGGGGCATTTAAACCGTCTTGTTAAGCTACTGCGACCTGCACCTCTCTTCCAAGGGGCATTTAAACCGTCTTGTTAAGCTACTGCGACCTCCACCGCTCTTCCAAGGGCCATTTAAACCGTCTTGTTAAGCTACTGCGACCTGCACGTCTCTTCCATGGGGCATTTAAACCATCTTGTTAAGCTACTGCGACCTGCATGTCTCTTCCAAGGGGCATTTAAACCATCTTGTTAAGCTACTGGGACCTGCACGTCTCTTCCAAGGGGCATTTAAACCGTCTTGTTAAGCTACTGCGACCTCCACCGCTCTTCCAAAGGGCATTTAAATCGTCTTGTTAAGCTACTGTGACCTGCACTACTCTACCAAAGAATATTTAAACCGTTTGGTTATGCTACTGCGACCTGCACGTCTCTTCCAAGGGGCATTTAAACCGTCTTGTTAAGCTACTGCGACCTCCACCGCTCTTCCAAGGGGCATTTAAACCCTCTTATTAAGCTACTGCGACCTGCACGTCTCTTCCAAGGAGCATTTAAACCATCTTTTTAATCTACTGCGACCTCCACCGCTTTTCCAAGGGGCATTTAAACTGTCTTGTTAAGCTACTGCGACCTGCACGTCTCTTCCAACGGGCATTTAAACAGTCTTGTTAATCTACTACGACCTGCACGTCTCTTCCAAGGGGCATTTAAACAGTCTTGTTAATCTGCTGCGATTTGCAGGTCTCTATCAAGGGGCATTTAATCCGTTTTGTTAAGCTACTACGACCTCCACCGCTCTTCCAAGGGGCATTTAAACCGTCTTGTTAAGCTACTGCAACATGCACGTCTCTTCCAAGGGGCATTTAAACCGTCTTGTAAAGCTACTGCGACCTGCACGTTTCTTCCAAGGGGCATTTAAACCGTCTTGTTAAGCTACGGCGACCTGCACGTCTCTTGCAAGGGGTATTTAAATCGTTTTGTTAAGCTACTTCGACCTGCACGTCTCTTCCAAGGGGCATTTAAACCGTCTTGTTAAGCTACTGCGACCTCCACCGCTCTTCCAAGGGGCATTTAAACCGTTTTTTAAGCTACTGCGACTTCCACCGCTCTTCCAAAGGGCATTTTAACCGTCTTGTTAAGCTACTGTGACCTGCACGTCTCTTCCAAGGGGCATTTAAGCCGTCTTGTTAAGCTACTGTGACTTGCACGTCTCTTCCAAGGGGCATTTAAACCCTCTTGTTAAGCTACTGCGACCTGGACGTCTCTTCCAAGGGGCATTTAAACCGTCTTGTTAAGCTACTGCGAACTGAACTTCTCTTCCAAGGGGCATTTAAACCGTCTTGCTAAGCTTCTGTGACCTGCACGTCTCTTCCAAGGGGCATTTAGACCGTCTTGTTAAGCTACTGCGACCTGCATGTCTCTTCCAAGGGGCATTTAAACTGTCTTGTTAAGCTACTGCTACCTCCACAGCTCTGCCAAGGGGCATTTAAACCGTCTTGTTAAGGTACTGCAACCTGCACGTCTCTTCCAAGGGGCATTTAAACTGTCTTGTTAAGCTACTGCGACCTCCACCGCTCTTCCAAGGCGCATTTAAGCCGTCTTGTTAAGCTACTGCGACTTGCACGTCTCTTCCAGGGGCCCTTAAACCGTCCTGTTAAGCTACTGTAACCTCCGCCACTTTTCCAAGGGGCATTTAAACCGTCTTGTTAAGCTACTGCGACCTGCACGTCTCTTCCAATTAGCATTTAAAGAGCTTTGTTAAGCTACTGCGACCTGCATGTCTCTTCCAAGGGGCATTTAAATTGTCTTGTTAAGCTGCTGCGACCTGCATGTCTCTTCCAAGGGGCATTTAAACCGTCTTGTTAAGCTACTTCGACCTCCACTTCTCTTCCAAGGGGCATTTAAACCGTCTTGGTAAGCTACTGCGACCTCCACCGCTCTTCCAAGGGGCATTTAAACCGTCTTCTTAGGCTAATGCGATCAGCACGTCTGTTCCAAGTGCCATTTAAACCGTCTTGGTAAGCTACTGCGACCTGCAAGCCTCTTCCAAGGTGCATTTAAACCATCTTGTTAAGCTACTGCGACCTGCACGTCTCTTCCAAGGGACATTCAAACCGTCTTATTAAGCTACTGCGACCCGCACGTCTCTTCCAAGAGGCATTTAAACTGTCTTGTTAAGCTACAGCGACCTCCACCTCTCTTCCAAGGGGCATTTAAACCGTCTTGTTAAGCTACTACGACCTCCACGTCTCTTCCAAGGGGCATTTAAACCGTCTTCCTAAGCTACTGCGACCTGCATGTCTCTTCCAAAGGGCATTAAAATTTTCTTGTTAAGCTACTGCGACCTCCACCGCTCTTCCAAGTGGCATTTAAACCTTCTTGTTAAGCTACTGCGACCTGCACTTCTCTTCCAAGGGGCATTTAAACCGTCTTGTTAAGCTACTGCGACCTGCATGTCTCTTCCTAGGGGCAATTAAACCATCTTATTAATCTACTGCGACCTCCACCTCTTTTCCAAGGGGCATTTAAACCGTCTTGTTAAGCTACTGCGACCTGCACCTCTCTTCCAAGGGGCATTTAAACCGTCTTGTTAAGCTACTGCGACCTCCACCGCTCTTCCAAGGGCCATTTAAACCGTCTTGTTAAGCTACTGCGACCTGCACGTCTCTTCCATGGGGCATTTAAACCATCTTGTTAAGCTACTGCGACCTGCATGTCTCTTCCAAGGGGCATTTAAACCATCTTGTTAAGCTACTGGGACCTGCACGTCTCTTCCAAGGGGCATTTAAACCGTCTTGTTAAGCTACTGCGACCTCCACCGCTCTTCCAAAGGGCATTTAAATCGTCTTGTTAAGCTACTGTGACCTGCACTACTCTACCAAAGAATATTTAAACCGTTTGGTTATGCTACTGCGACCTGCACGTCTCTTCCAAGGGGCATTTAAACCGTCTTGTTAAGCTACTGCGACCTCCACCGCTCTTCCAAGGGGCATTTAAACCCTCTTATTAAGCTACTGCGACCTGCACGTCTCTTCCAAGGAGCATTTAAACCATCTTTTTAATCTACTGCGACCTCCACCGCTTTTCCAAGGGGCATTTAAACTGTCTTGTTAAGCTACTGCGACCTGCACGTCTCTTCCAACGGGCATTTAAACAGTCTTGTTAATCTACTACGACCTGCACGTCTCTTCCAAGGGGCATTTAAACAGTCTTGTTAATCTGCTGCGATTTGCAGGTCTCTATCAAGGGGCATTTAATCCGTTTTGTTAAGCTACTACGACCTCCACCGCTCTTCCAAGGGGCATTTAAACCGTCTTGTTAAGCTACTGCAACATGCACGTCACTTCCAAGGGGCATTTAAACCGTCTTGTAAAGCTACTGCGACCTGCACGTTTCTTCCAAGGGGCATTTAAACCGTCTTGTTAAGCTACGGCGACCTGCACGTCTCTTGCAAGGGGTATTTAAATCGTTTTGTTAAGCTACTTCGACCTGCACGTCTCTTCCAAGGGGCATTTAAACCGTCTTGTTAAGCTACTGCGACCTCCACCGCTCTTCCAAGGGGCATTTAAACCGTTTTTTAAGCTACTGCGACTTCCACCGCTCTTCCAAAGGGCATTTTAACCGTCTTGTTAAGCTACTGTGACCTGCACGTCTCTACCAAGGGGCATTTAAACCGTCTTGTTAAGCTACTGCGACCTGCACGTCTCTTCCAAGGGGCATTTAAGCCGTCTTGTTAAGCTACTGTGACTTGCACGTCTCTTCCAAGGGGCATTTAAACCCTCTTGTTAAGCTACTGCGACCTGGACGTCTCTTCCAAGGGGCATTTAAACCGTCTTGTTAAGCTACTGCGAACTGAACTTCTCTTCCAAGGGGCATTTAAACCGTCTTGCTAAGCTTCTGTGACCTGCACGTCTCTTCCAAGGGGCATTTAAACTGTCTTGTTAAGCTACTGCTACCTCCACAGCTCTGCCAAGGGGCATTTAAACCGTCTTGTTAAGGTACTGCGACCTGCACGTCTCTTCCAAGGGGCATTTAAACTGTCTTGTTAAGCTACTGCGACCTCCACCGCTCTTCCAAGGCGCATTTAAGCCGTCTTGTTAAGCTACTGCGACTTGCACGTCTCTTCCAGGGGCCCTTAAACCGTCCTGTTAAGCTACTGTAACCTCCGCCACTTTTCCAAGGGGCATTTAAACCGTCTTGTTAAGCTACTGCGACCTGCACGTCTCTTCCAATTAGCATTTAAAGAGCTTTGTTAAGCTACTGCGACCTGCATGTCTCTTCCAAGGGGCATTTAAATCGTCTTGTTAAGCTGCTGCGACCTGCATGTCTCTTCCAAGGGGCATTTAAACCGTCTTGTTAAGCTACTTCGACCTCCACTTCTCTTCCAAGGGGCATTTAAACCGTCTTGGTAAGCTACTGCGACCTCCACCGCTCTTCCAAGGGGCATTTAAACCGTCTTGTTAGGCTAATGCGATCAGCACGTCTGTTCCAAGTGCCATTTAAACCGTCTTGGTAAGCTACTGCGACCTGCAAGCCTCTTCCAAGGTGCATTTAAACCATCTTGTTAAGCTACTGCGACCTGCACGTCTCTTCCAAGGGACATTCAAACCGTCTTATTAAGCTACTGCGACCCGCACGTCTATTCCAAGAGGCATTTAAACTGTCTTGTTAATCTACAGCGACCTCCACCTCTCTTCCAAGGGGCATTTAAACCGTCTTGTTAAGCTACTACGACCTCCACGTCTCTTCCAAGGGGCATTTAAACCGTCTTCCTAAGCTACTGCGACCTGCATGTCTCTTCCAAAGGGCATTAAAATTTTCTTGTTAAGCTACTGCGACCTCCACCGCTCTTCCAAGTGGCATTTAAACCTTCTTGTTAAGCTACTGCGACCTGCACTTCTCTTCCAAGGGGCATTTAAACCGTCTTGTTAAGCTACTGCGACCTGCATGTCTCTTCCTAGGGGCAATTAAACCATCTTATTAATCTACTGCGACCTCCACCTCTTTTCCAAGGGGCATTTAAACCGTCTTGTTAAGCTACTGCGACCTGCACCTCTCTTCCAAGGGGCATTTAAACCGTCTTGTTAAGCTACTGCGACCTCCACCGCTCTTCCAAGGGCCATTTAAACCGTCTTGTTAAGCTACTGCGACCTGCACGTCTCTTCCATGGGGCATTTAAACCATCTTGTTAAGCTACTGCGACCTGCATGTCTCTTCCAAGGGGCATTTAAACCATCTTGTTAAGCTACTGGGACCTGCACGTCTCTTCCAAGGGGCATTTAAACCGTCTTGTTAAGCTACTGCGACCTCCACCGCTCTTCCAAAGGGCATTTAAATCGTCTTGTTAAGCTACTGTGACCTGCACTACTCTACCAAAGAATATTTAAACCGTTTGGTTATGCTACTGCGACCTGCACGTCTCTTCCAAGGGGCATTTAAACCGTCTTGTTAAGCTACTGCGACCTCCACCGCTCTTCCAAGGGGCATTTAAACCCTCTTATTAAGCTACTGCGACCTGCACGTCTCTTCCACGGAGCATTTAAACCATCTTTTTAATCTACTACGACCTCCACCGCTTTTCCAAGGGGCATTTAAACTGTCTTGTTAAGCTACTGCGACCTGCACGTCTCTTCCAACGGGCATTTAAACAGTCTTGTTAATCTACTACGACCTGCATGTCTCTTCCAAGGGGCATTTAAACAGTCTTGTTAATCTGCTGCGATTTGCAGGTCTCTATCAAGGGGCATTTAATCCGTTTTGTTAAGCTACTACGACCTCCACCGCTCTTCCAAGGGGCATTTAAACCGTCTTGTTAAGCTACTGCAACATGCACGTCTCTTCCAAGGGGCATTTAAACCGTCTTGTTAAGCTACTGCGACCTCCACCGCTCTTCCAAGGGGCATTTAAACCGTTTTTTAAGCTACTGCGACTTCCACCGCTCTTCCAAAGGGCATTTTAACCGTCTTGTTAAGCTACTGTGACCTGCACGTCTCTACCAAGGGGCATTTAAACCGTCTTGTTAAGCTACTGCGACCTGCACGTCTCTTCCAAGGGGCATTTAAGCCGTCTTGTTAAGCTACTGTGACTTGCACGTCTCTTCCAAGGGGCATTTAAACCCTCTTGTTAAGCTACTGCGACCTGGACGTCTCTTCCAAGGGGCATTTAAACCGTCTTGTTAAGCTACTGCGAACTGAACTTCTCTTCCAAGGGGCATTTAAACCGTCTTGCTAAGCTTCTGTGACCTGCACGTCTCTTCCAAGGGGCATTTAAACTGTCTTGTTAAGCTACTGCTACCTCCACAGCTCTGCCAAGGGGCATTTAAACCGTCTTGTTAAGGTACTGCGACCTGCACGTCTCTTCCAAGGGGCATTTAAACTGTCTTGTTAAGCTACTGCGACCTCCACCGCTCTTCCAAGGCGCATTTAAGCCGTCTTGTTAAGCTACTGCGACTTGCACGTCTCTTCCAGGGGCCCTTAAACCGTCCTGTTAAGCTACTGTAACCTCCGCCACTTTTCCAAGGGGCATTTAAACCGTCTTGTTAAGCTACTGCGACCTGCACGTCTCTTCCAATTAGCATTTAAAGAGCTTTGTTAAGCTACTGCGACCTGCATGTCTCTTCCAAGGGGCATTTAAATCGTCTTGTTAAGCTGCTGCGACCTGCATGTCTCTTCCAAGGGGCATTTAAACCGTCTTGTTAAGCTACTTCGACCTCCACTTCTCTTCCAAGGGGCATTTAAACCGTCTTGGTAAGCTACTGCGACCTCCACCGCTCTTCCAAGGGGCATTTAAACCGTCTTGTTAGGCTAATGCGATCAGCACGTCTGTTCCAAGTGCCATTTAAACCGTCTTGGTAAGCTACTGCGACCTGCAAGCCTCTTCCAAGGTGCATTTAAACCATCTTGTTAAGCTACTGCGACCTGCACGTCTCTTCCAAGGGACATTCAAACCGTCTTATTAAGCTACTGCGACCCGCACGTCTCTTCCAAGAGGCATTTAAACTGTCTTGTTAATCTACAGCGACCTCCACCTCTCTTCCAAGGGGCATTTAAACCGTCTTGTTAAGCTACTACGACCTCCACGTCTCTTCCAAGGGGCATTTAAACCGTCTTCCTAAGCTACTGCGACCTGCATGTCTCTTCCAAAGGGCATTAAAATTTTCTTGTTAAGCTACTGCGACCTCCACCGCTCTTCCAAGTGGCATTTAAACCTTCTTGTTAAGCTACTGCGACCTGCACTTCTCTTCCAAGGGGCATTTAAACCGTCTTGTTAAGCTACTGCGACCTGCATGTCTCTTCCTAGGGGCAATTAAACCATCTTATTAATCTACTGCGACCTCCACCTCTTTTCCAAGGGGCATTTAAACCATCTTGTTAAGCTACTGCGACCTGCACCTCTCTTCCAAGGGGCATTTAAACCGTCTTGTTAAGCTACTGCGACCTCCACCGCTCTTCCAAGGGCCATTTAAACCGTCTTGTTAAGCTACTGCGACCTGCACGTCTCTTCCATGGGGCATTTAAACCATCTTGTTAAGCTACTGCGACCTGCATGTCTCTTCCAAGGGGCATTTAAACCATCTTGTTAAGCTACTGGGACCTGCACGTCTCTTCCAAGGGGCATTTAAACCGTCTTGTTAAGCTACTGCGACCTCCACCGCTCTTCCAAAGGGCATTTAAATCGTCTTGTTAAGCTACTGTGACCTGCACTACTCTACCAAAGAATATTTAAACCGTTTGGTTATGCTACTGCGACCTGCACGTCTCTTCCAAGGGGCATTTAAACCGTCTTGTTAAGCTACTGCGACCTCCACCGCTCTTCCAAGGGGCATTTAAACCCTCTTATTAAGCTACTGCGACCTGCACGTCTCTTCCACGGAGCATTTAAACCATCTTTTTAATCTACTGCGACCTCCACCGCTTTTCCAAGGGGCATTTAAACTGTCTTGTTAAGCTACTGCGACCTGCACGTCTCTTCCAACGGGCATTTAAACAGTCTTGTTAATCTACTACGACCTGCATGTCTCTTCCAAGGGGCATTTAAACAGTCTTGTTAATCTGCTGCGATTTGCAGGTCTCTATCAAGGGGCATTTAATCCGTTTTGTTAAGCTACTACGACCTCCACCGCTCTTCCAAGGGGCATTTAAACCGTCTTGTTAAGCTACTGCAACATGCACGTCTCTTCCAAGGGGCATTTAAACCGTCTTGTTAAGCTACTGCGACCTCCACCGCTCTTCCAAGGGGCATTTAAACCGTTTTTTAAGCTACTGCGACTTCCACCGCTCTTCCAAAGGGCATTTTAACCGTCTTGTTAAGCTACTGTGACCTGCACGTCTCTACCAAGGGGCATTTAAACCATCTTGTTAAGCTACTGCGACCTGCACGTCTCTTCCAAGGGGCATTTAAGCCGTCTTGTTAAGCTACTGTGACTTGCACGTCTCTTCCAAGGGGCATTTAAACCCTCTTATTAAGCTACTGCGACCTGGACGTCTCTTCCAAGGGGCATTTAAACCGTCTTGTTAAGCTACTGCGAACTGAACTTCTCTTCCAAGGGGCATTTAAACCGTCTTGCTAAGCTTCTGTGACCTGCACGTCTCTTCCAAGGGGCATTTAGACCGTCTTGTTAAGCTACTGCGACCTGCATGTCTCTTCCAAGGGGCATTTAAACTGTCTTGTTAAGCTACTGCTACCTCCACAGCTCTGCCAAGGGGCATTTAAACCGTCTTGTTAAGGTACTGCGACCTGCACGTCTCTTCCAAGGGGCATTTAAACTGTCTTGTTAAGCTACTGCGACCTCCACCGCTCTTCCAAGGCGCATTTAAGCCGTCTTGTTAAGCTACTGCGACTTGCACGTCTCTTCCAGGGGCCCTTAAACTGTCCTGTTAAGCTACTGTAACCTCCGCCACTTTTCCAAGGGGCATTTAAACCGTCTTGTTAAGCTACTGCGACCTGCACGTCTCTTCCAATTAGCATTTAAAGAGCTTTGTTAAGCTACTGCGACCTGCATGTCTCTTCCAAGGGGCATTTAAATCGTCTTGTTAAGCTGCTGCGACCTGCATGTCTCTTCCAAGGGGCATTTAAACCGTCTTGTTAAGCTACTTCGACCTCCACTTCTCTTCCAAGGGGCATTTAAACCGTCTTGGTAAGCTACTGCGACCTCCACCGCTCTTCCAAGGGGCATTTAAACCGTCTTGTTAGGCTAATGCGACCAGCACGTCTGTTCCAAGTGCCATTTAAACCTTCTTGGTAAGCTACTGCGACCTGCAAGCCTCTTCCAAGGTGCATTTAAACCATCTTGTTAATCTACTACGACCTGCACGTCTCTTCCAAGGGGCATTTAAACAGTCTTGTTAATCTGCTGCGATTTGCAGGTCTCTATCAAGGGGCATTTAATCCGTTTTGTTAAGCTACTACGACCTCCACCGCTCTTCCAAGGGGCATTTAAACCGTCTTGTTAAGCTACTGCAACATGCACGTCTCTTCCAAGGGGCATTTAAACCGTCTTGTAAAGCTACTGCGACCTGCACGTTTCTTCCAAGGGGCACTTAAACCGTCTTGTTAAGCTACGGCGACCTGCATGTCTCTTGCAAGGGGTATTTAAATCGTTTTGTTAAGCTACTTCGACCTGCACGTCTCTTCCAAGGGGCATTTAAACCGTCTTGTTAAGCTACTGCGACCTCCACCGCTCTTCCAAGGGGCATTTAAACCGTTTTTTAAGCTACTGCGACTTCCACCGCTCTTCCAAAGGGCATTTTAACCGTCTTGTTAAGCTACTGTGACCTGCACGTCTCTACCAAGGGGCATTTAAACCGTCTTGTTAAGCTACTGCGACCTGCACGTCTCTTCCAAGGGGCATTTAAGCCGTCTTGTTAAGCTACTGTGACTTGCACGTCTCTTCCAAGGGGCATTTAAACCCTCTTGTTAAGCTACTGCGACCTGGACGTCTCTTCCAAGGGGCATTTAAACCGTCTTGTTAAGCTACTGCGAACTGAACTTCTCTTCCAAGGGGCATTTAAACCGTCTTGCTAAGCTTCTGTGACCTGCACGTCTCTTCCAAGGGGCATTTAGACCGTCTTGTTAAGCTACTGTGACCTGCACGTCTCTACCAAGGGGCATTTAAACCGTCTTGTTAAGCTACTGCGACCTGCACGTCTCTTCCAAGGGGCATTTAAGCCGTCTTGTTAAGCTACTGTGACTTGCACGTCTCTTCCAAGGGGCATTTAAACCCTCTTGTTAAGCTACTGCGACCTGGACGTCTCTTCCAAGGGGCATTTAAACCGTCTTGTTAAGCTACTGCGAACTGAACTTCTCTTCCAAGGGGCATTTAAACCGTCTTGCTAAGCTTCTGTGACCTGCACGTCTCTTCCAAGGGGCATTTAGACCGTCTTGTTAAGCTACTGCGACCTGCATGTCTCTTCCAAGGGGCATTTAAACTGTCTTGTTAAGCTACTGCTACCTGCACGTCTCTTCCAAGGGGCATTTAAACTGTCTTGTTAAGCTACTGCGACCTCCACCGCTCTTCCAAGGCGCATTTAAGCCGTCTTGTTAAGCTACTGCGACTTGCACGTCTCTTCCAGGGGCCCTTAAACCGTCCTGTTAAGCTACTGTAACCTCCGCCACTTTTCCAAGGGGCATTTAAACCGTCTTGTTAAGCTACTGCGACCTGCACGTCTCTTCCAATTAGCATTTAAAGAGCTTTGTTAAGCTACTGCGACCTGCATGTCTCTTCCAAGGGGCATTTAAATCGTCTTGTTAAGCTGCTGCGACCTGCATGTCTCTTCCAAGGGGCATTTAAACCGTCTTGTTAAGCTACTTCGACCTCCACTTCTCTTCCAAGGGGCATTTAAACCGTCTTGGTAAGCTACTGTGACCTCCACCGCTCTTCCAAGGGGCATTTAAACCGTCTTGTTAGGCTAATGCGACCAGCACGTCTGTTCCAAGTGCTATTTAAACCTTCTTGGTAAGCTACTGCGACCTGCAAGCCTCTTCCAAGGTGCATTTAAACCATCTTGTTAAGCTACTGCGACCTGCACGTCTCTTCCAAGGGGCATTCAAACCGTCTTATTAAGCTACTGCGACCCGCACGTCTCTTCCAAGAGGCATTTAAACTGTCTTGTTAAGCTACAGCGACCTCAACCTCTCTTCCAAGGGGCATTTAAACCGTCTTGCTAAGCTACTACGACCTGCACGTCTCTTCCAAGGGGCATTTAAACCGTCTTCCTAAGCTACTGCGACCTGCACGTCTCTTCCAAGGGTCATTTAAACCGTCTTATTAAGCTACTGCGACCTGCATGTCTCTTCCAAAGGGCATTAAAATTGTCTTGTTAAGCTAATGCGACCTCCACCGCTCTTCCAAAGGGCATTTAAACCGTCTTTTTAAGCTACTGCGACCTGCACGTCTCTTCCAAGGGGCATATAAACCATCTTGTTAAGCTACTGCGACCTACACGTCTCTTCCAAGGGGCATTTAAACCGTCTTGTTAAGCTTCTGCGACTTGCAAGTCTCTTCCAAGGGGCATTTAAACCGTCTTGTTAAGCTACTGTAACCTCCACCACTTTTCCAAGGGGCAATTAAACCGTCTTGTTAAGCTACTGCGACCTCCACCGCTCTTCCAAGTGGCATTTAAACCTTCTTCTTAAGCTACTGCGACCTGCACTTCTCTTCCAAGGGGCATTTAAACCGTCTTGTTAAGCTACTGCGACCTCCACCGCTCTTCCAAGGGCCATTTAATCCGTCTTGTTAAGCTACTGCGACCTGCACGTCTCTTCCATGGGGCATTTAAACCATCTTGTTAAGCTACTGCGACCTGCATGTCTCTTCCAAGGGGCATTTAAACCATCTTGTTAAGCTACTGGGAACTGCACGTCTCTTCCAAGGGGCATTTAAACCGTCTTGTTAAGCTACTGCGACCTCCACCGCTCTTCCAAGGGGCATTTAAACCGTCTTGTTAAGCTACTGTGACCTGCACTACTCTACCAAAGAATATTTAAACCGGTGGTTATGCTACTGCGACCTGCACGTCTCTTCCAAGGGGCATTTAAACCGTCTTGTTAAGCTACTGCGACCTCCACCGCTCTTCCAAGGGGCATTTAAACCCTCTTGTTAAGCTACTGCGACCTGCACGTCTCTTCCAAGGAGCATTTAAACCATCTTTTTAATCTACTGCGACCTCCACCGCTTTTCCAAGGGGCATTTAAACTGTCTTGTTAAGCTACTGCGACCTGCGTGTCTCTTCCAAGGGACATTTAAACAGTCTTGTTAAGCTGCTGCGATCTGCAGGTCTCTATCAAGGGGCATTTAATCCGTTTTGTTAAGCTACTACGACCTCCACCGCTCTTCCAAGGGGCATTTAAACCGTCTTGTTAAGCTACTGCGACCTGCACGTCTCTTCCAAGGGGCATTTAAACCGTCTTGTTAAGCTACGGTGACCTGCACGTCTCTTGCAAGGGGTATTTAAACCGTTTTGTTAAGCTACTGCGACCTGCACTTGTCTTCCAAGGGGCATTTAAACCGTCTTGTTAAGCTACTGCGACCTCCACCGCTTTTCAAAGGGGCATTTAAACCGTCGTGTTAAGCTACTGCGACCTGCATTACTCTACCAAAGGGTGTTTAAACCATCTTGTTAAGCTACTGCGACCTGCACGTCTCTTCCAAGGGGCATTTAAACAGTCTTATTAAGCTACTGCGACCCGCACGTCTCTTCCAAGGGGCATTTAAACTGTCTTGTTAAGCTACTGCGACCTCCACCTCTCTTCCAAGGGGCATTTAAACCGTCTTGTTAAGCTACTACGACCTGCACGTCTCTTCCAAGGGGCATTTAAACCGTCTTGCTAAGCTACTGCGACCTCCACCGCTCTTCCAAGGGGCATTTAAACCGTCTTGTTAAGCTACTGCGACCTGCACGTCTCTTCCAAGGGGCATTTAAACTGTCTTGTTAAGCCACTGCGACCTCCACCGCTCTTCCAAAGGGCATTTTAACCAACTTGTTAAGCTTCTGTGACCTGCACGTCTCTACCAAGGGGCATTTAAACCGTCTTGTTAAGCTGCTGCGACCTCCACTGCTCTTCCAAGGGGCATTTTAACCATCTTGTTAAGCTACTGCGACCTGCAAGCCTCTTCTAAGGGGCATTTAAACCCTCTTGTTAAGCTGCTGCGACCTGCATGTCTCTTGTAAGGGGCATTTAAACCGTCTTGTTAAGCTACTGCGACCTGCATGTCTCTTCCAAGGGGCATTTAAACCGTCTTGTTAAGCTACTGCGACCTGCATGTCTCTTCTAAGGGGCATTTAAACCATCTTGTTAAGCTGCTGCGACCTGCATGTCTCTTGTAAGGGGCATTTAAACCGTCTTGTTAAGCTACTGCGACCTGCACGTCTCTTCCAAGGGGCATTTAAACCATCTTGTTAAGCTTCTGCGACCTGCACGTCTCTACCAAGGGGCATTTAAACCGTCTAGGTAAGCTACTGCGATCTGCATGTCTCTTCCAAGGGGCATTTAAACTGTCTTGTTAAGCTACTGCGACCTCCACCGCTCTTCCAAGGGGCATTTAAACCATCTTGTTAAGCTACTGCGACCTGCATATCTCTTCCAAGTGCTATTTAAACCGTCTTGTTAGGCTAATGCGACCAGCACGTCTGTTCCAAGTGCCATTTAAACCTTCTTGGTAAGCTACTGCGACCTGCAAGCCTCTTCCAAGGTGCATTTAAACCATCTTGTTAAGCTACTGCGACCTGCACGTCTCTTCCAAGGGGCATTCAAACCGTCTTATTAAGCTACTGCGACCCGCACGTCTCTTCCAAGAGGCATTTAAACTGTCTTGTTAAGCTACAGCGACCTCAACCTCTCTTCCAAGGGGCATTTAAACCGTCTTGCTAAGCTACTACGACCTGCACGTCTCTTCCAAGGGGCATTTAAACCGTCTTCCTAAGCTACTGCGACCTGCACGTCTCTTCCAAGGGTCATTTAAACCGTCTTATTAAGCTACTGCGAGCTGCATGTCTCTTCCAAAGGGCATTAAAATTGTCTTGTTAAGCTAATGCGACCTCCACCGCTCTTCCAAAGGGCATTTAAACCGTCTTTTTAAGCTACTGCGACCTGCACGTCTCTTCCAAGGAGCATTTAAAGAGCTTTGTTAAGCTACTGCGACCTGCATGTCTCTTCCAAGGGGCATTTAAATCATCTTTTTAAGCTGCTGCGACCTGCATGTCTCTTCGAAGGGGCATTTAAACCATCTTGTTAAGCTACTTCGACCTCCACTTCTCTTCCAAGGGGCATTTAAACCGTCTTGGTAAGCTACTGCGACCTCCACCGCTCTTCCAAGGGGCATTTAAACCGTCTTGTTAGGCTAATGCGACCAGCACGTCTGTTCCAAGTGCCATTTAAACCGTCTTGGTAAGCTACTGCGACCTGCAAGCCTCTTCCAAGGTGCATTTAAACCATCTTGTTAAGCTACTGCGACCTGCACGTCTCTTCCAAGGGGCATTCAAACCGTCTAATTAAGCTACTGCGACCCGCACGTCTCTTCCAAGAGGCATTTAAACTGTCTTGTTAAGCTACAGCGACCTCAACCTCTCTTCCAAGGGGCATTTAAACCGTCTTGCTAAGCTACTACGACCTGCACGTCTCTTCCAAGGGGCATTTAAACCGTCTTCCTAAGCTACTGCGACCTGCACGTCTCTTCCAAGGGTCATTTAAACCGTCTTATTAAGCTACTGCGAGCTGCATGTCTCTTCCAAAGGGCATTAAAATTGTCTTGTTAAGCTAATGCGACCTCCACCGCTCTTCCAAAGGGCATTTAAACCGTCTTTTTAAGCTACTGCGACCTGCACGTCTCTTCCAAGGGGCATATAAACCATCTTGTTAAGCTACTGCGACCTACACGTTTCTTCCAAGGGGCATTTAAACCGTCTTGTTAAGCTACTGCGACTTGCAAGTCTCTTCCAAGGGGCATTTAAACCGTCTTGTTAAGCTACTGTAACCTCCACCACTTTTCCAAGGGGCAATTAAACCGTCTTGTTAAGCTACTGCGACCTCCACCGCTCTTCCAAGTGGCATTTAAACCTTCTTCTTAAGCTACTGCGACCTGCACTTCTCTTCCAAGGGGCATTTAAACCGTCTTGTTAAGCTACTGCGACCTCCACCGCTCTTCCAAGGGCCATTTAATCCGTCTTGTTAAGCTACTGCGACCTGCACGTCTCTTCCATGGGGCATTTAAACCATCTTGTTAAGCTACTGCGACCTGCATGTCTCTTCCAAGGGGCATTTAAACCATCTTGTTAAGCTACTGGGAACTGCACGTCTCTTCCAAGGGGCATTTAAACCGTCTTGTTAAGCTACTGCGACCTCCACCGCTCTTCCAAGGGGCATTTAAACCGTCTTGTTAAGCTACTGTGACCTGCACTACTCTACCAAAGAATATTTAAACCGGGGGTTATGCTACTGCGACCTGCACGTCTCTTCCAAGGGGCATTTAAACCTTCTTGTTAAGCTACTGCGACCTCCACCGTTCTTCCAAGGGGCATTTAAACCCTCTTGTTAAGCTACTGCGACCTGCACGTCTCTTCCAAGGAGCATTTAAACCATCTTTTTAATCTACTGCGACCTCCACCGCTTTTCCAAGGGGCATTTAAACTGTCTTGTTAAGCTACTGCGACCTGCGCGTCTCTTCCAAGGGGCATTTAAACAGTCTTGTTAAGCTGCTGCGATCTGCAGGTCTCTATCAAGGGGCATTTAATCCGTTTTGTTAAGCTACTACGACCTCCACCGCTCTTCCAAGGGGCATTTAAACCGTCTTGTTAAGCTACTGCGACTTGCAAGTCTCTTCCAAGGGGCATTTAAACCGTCTTGTTAAGCTACTGTAACCTCCACCACTTTTCCAAGGGGCAATTAAACCGTCTTGTTAAGCTACTGCGACCTCCACCGCTCTTCCAAGTGGCATTTAAACCTTCTTCTTAAGCTACTGCGACCTGCACTTCTCTTCCAAGGGGCATTTAAACCGTCTTGTTAAGCTACTGCGACCTCCACCGCTCTTCCAAGGGCCATTTAATCCGTCTTGTTAAGCTACTGCGACCTGCACGTCTCTTCCATGGGGCATTTAAACCATCTTGTTAAGCTACTGCGACCTGCATGTCTCTTCCAAGGGGCATTTAAACCATCTTGTTAAGCTACTGGGAACTGCACGTCTCTTCCAAGGGGCATTTAAACCGTCTTGTTAAGCTACTGCGACCTCCACCGCTCTTCCAAGGGGCATTTAAACCGTCTTGTTAAGCTACTGTGACCTGCACTACTCTACCAAAGAATATTTAAACCGGTGGTTATGCTACTGCGACCTGCACGTCTCTTCCAAGGGGCATTTAAACCTTCTTGTTAAGCTACTGCGACCTCCACCGCTCTTCCAAGGGGCATTTAAACCCTCTTGTTAAGCTACTGCGACCTGCACGTCTCTTCCAAGGAGCATTTAAACCATCTTTTTAATCTACTGCGACCTCCACCGCTTTTCCAAGGGGCATTTAAACTGTCTTGTTAAGCTACTGCGACCTGCGCGTCTCTTCCAAGGGGCATTTAAACAGTCTTGTTAAGCTGCTGCGATCTGCAGGTCTCTATCAAGGGGCATTTAATCCGTTTTGTTAAGCTACTACGACCTCCACCGCTCTTCCAAGGGGCATTTAAACCGTCTTGTTAAGCTACTGCGACCTGCACGTCTCTTCCAAGGGGCATTTAAACCGTCTTGTTAAGCTACGGTGACCTGCACGTCTCTTGCAAGGGGTATTAAAACCGTTTTGTTAAGCTACTGCGACCTGCACTTGTCTTCCAAGGGGCATTTAAACCGTCTTGTTAAGCTACTGCGACCTCCACCGCTTTTCAAAGGGGCATTTAAACCGTCGTGTTAAGCTACTGCGACCTGCATTACTCTACCAAAGGGTGTTTAAACCATCTTGTTAAGCTACTGCGACCTGCACGTCTCTTCCAAGGGGCATTTAAACCGTCTTATTAAGCTACTGTGACCCGCACGTCTCTTCCAAGGGGCATTTAAACTGTCTTGTTAAGCTACTGCGACCTCCACCTCTCTTCCAAGGGGCATTTAAACCGTCTTGTTAAGCTACTACGACCTGCACGTCTCTTCCAAGGGGCATTTAAACCGTCTTGCTAAGCTACTGCGACCTCCACCGCTCTTCCAAGGGGCATTTAAACCGTCTTGTTAAGCTACTGCGACCTGCACGTCTCTTCCAAGGGGCATTTAAACTGTCTTGTTAAGCCACTGCGACCTCCACCGCTCTTCCAAAGGGCATTTTAAA
Source organism: Phyllobates terribilis (assembly GCF_046119375.1). Lineage (NCBI taxonomy): Eukaryota > Metazoa > Chordata > Amphibia > Anura > Dendrobatidae > Phyllobates > Phyllobates terribilis. The sequence continues at coordinate 3,164,015 of NW_027362921.1, read as the reverse complement.
CAACTTGTTAAGCTTCTGTGACCTGCACTTCTCTACCAAGGGGCATTTAAAAGGTCTTGCTAAGCTACTGCGACCTCCACTGCTCTTCCAAGGGGCATTTTAACCATCTTGTTAAGCTACTGCGACCTGCAAGCCTCTTCTAAGGGGCATTTAAACCCTCTTGTTAAGCTGCTGCGACCTGCATGTCTCTTGTAAGGGCATTTAAACCGTCTTGTTAAGCTACTGCGACCTGCATGTCTCTTCCAAGGGGCATTTAAATCGTCTTGTTAAGCTACTGCAACCTGCATGTCTCTTCTAAGGGGCATTTAAACCATCTTGTTAAGCTGCTGCGACCTGCATGTCTCTTGTAAGGGGCATTTAAACCGTCTTGTTAAGCTACTGCGACCTGCACGTCTCTTCCAAGGGGCATTTAAACCATCTTGTTAAGCTTCTGCGACCTGCACGTCTCTTCCAAGGGGCATTTAAACCGTCTAGGTAAGCTACTGCGATCTGCATGTCTCTTCCAAGGGGCATTTAAACTGTCTTGTTAAGCTACTGCGACCTCCACCGCTCTTCCAAGGGGCATTTAAACCATCTTGTTAAGCTACTGCGACCTGCATATCTCTTCCAAGTGCTATTTAAATCGTCTTGTTAAGCTACTGCAACCTGCACGTCTCTTCCAAGGGGCATTTAAACCTTCTTGTTAAACTACTGTGACCTGCACGTGTTTTCCAAGGGGCATTTAAACCGCCTTGTTAAGCTACTGCAACCTCCACCGCTCTTCCAAGGTGCATTTAAACCATCTTGTTAAGCTACTGCGACTTGCACGTCTGTTCCAAGGGGCATTTAAACCTTCTTGTTTAGCTACTGCGACCTGCATGTCTCTTCCAAGGGGCATTTAAACCGTCTTCTTAAGCTACTGCGACCTGCACGTCTCTTCCAAGGGGCATTTAAACTGTCTTGTTAAGCTACTGCGACTTGCACGTCTGTTCCAAGGGGCATTTAAACCTTCTTGTTTAGCTACTGTAACCTCCACCACTTTTTCAAGGGGCATTTAAACCATCCTGTTAAGCTACTGCGACCTGCATGTCTCTTCCAAGGGGCATTTAAACAGTCTTGTTAAGCTACTGGGACCTGCACGTCTCTTCCAAGGGGCATTTAAACCATCTTGTTAAGCTGCTGCGACCTGCATGTCTCTTCCAACGGGCATTTAAACCGTCTTGTTAAGCTACTGCGACCTCCACCGCTCTACCAAGGGGCATTTAAACAGTATTGTTAAGCTACTGCGACCTGCTCTACTCTACCAGAGGGTCTTTAAACCGTCTTGTTAAGCTACAGCGACCTGCTCGTCTCTTCCAAGGGGCATTTAAACCGTCTTGTTAAGCTACTGCGACCTACACTTCTCTTCCAAGGGGCATTTAAACCGTCTTGTTAAGCTACTGCGACCTCCACCGCTCTTCCAAACGGCATTTTAACCATGTTGTTAAGCTACTGTGACCTGCACGTCTCTACCAAGGGGCATTTAAACCGTCTTGTTATACTACTGCGACCTCCACTGCTCTTCCAAGGGGCATTTATTCCGTCTTGTTAAGCTACTGTTAACTGCACGTCTCTTCCAAGGGGCATTTAAACTGTCTTTTTAAGCTTCTGCAACCTGCACGTCTCTTCCAAGGGGCATTTAAACCGTCTTGTTAAGCAACTGCGAACTGCACGTCTCTTTCAAGGGGCATTTTAACCGTCTTGTTAAGCTTTTGCGACCTGCACGTCTCTTCCAAGGGGCATTTTAACCGTCGTGTTAAGCTACTGCGACCTTTACGTCTCTTCCAAGGGGCATTTAAGCTGCCTTGTTAAGCTACTGCGGCCTCCACCGCTCTTCCAAAGGGCATTTTAACCGTCTTGTTAAGCTACTGTGACCTGCACGCCTCTACCAAGGGGCATTTAAACTGTCTTGTTAAGCTACTGCGACCTCCACCGCTCTTCCAAGGGGCATTTAAACCGTCTTGTTAAGCTACTGCGACCTGCATGTCTCTTCCAGGGGACATTTAAACCGTCTTCTTAAGCTACTGCGACCTGCACGTCTCTTCCAAAGGGCATTTAAACCGTCTTGTTAAGCTACTGCGACTTGCACGTCTGTTCCAAGGGGCATTTAAACCTTCTTGTTTAGGTACTGTAACCTCCACCACTTTTCCAAGGGGCATTTAAACTGTCTTGTTAAGCTACTGCGACCTGCATGTCTCTTCCAAGGGGCATTTAAACAGTCTTGTTAAGCTACTGCGACCTGCTCTACTCTACCAGAGGGTATTTAAACCGTCTTGTTAAGCTACAGCGACCTGCTCGTCTCTTCCAAGGGGCATTTAAACCATCTTGTTAAGCTACTGCGACCTCCACGGCTCTTCCAAGGGGCATTTAAACCGTCTTGTTAAGCTACTGCGACCTGCACGTCTCTTCGAAGGGGCATTTAAACCGTCTTGTTATACTACTGCGACCTCCACTGCTCTTCCAAGGGGCATTTATTCCGTCTTGTTAAGCTACTGTTAACTGCACGTCTCTTCCAAGGGGCATTTAAACCGTCTTTTTAAGCTTCTGCAACCTGCACGTCTCTTCCAAGGGGCATTTAAACCGTCTTGTTAAGCTACTGCGAACTGCACGTCTCTTTCAAGGGGCATTTTAACCGTCTTGTTAAGCTTTTGCGACCTGCACGTCTCTTCCAAGGGGCATTTAAACCGTCTTGTTAAGCTACTGCGAACTCCACTGCTCTTCCAAGGGGCATTTATTCCGTCTTGTTAAGCTACTGTTAACTGCACGTCTCTTCCAAGGGGCATTTAAACCGTCTTTTTAAGCTTCTGCAACCTGCACGTCTCTTCCAAGGGGCATTTAAACCGTCTTGTTAAGCTACTGCGAACTGCACGTCTCTTTCAAGGGGCATTTTAACCGTCTTGTTAAGCTTTTGCGACCTGCACGTCTCTTCCAAGGGGCATTTTAACCGTCGTGTTAAGATACTGCGACCTTCACGTCTCTTCCAAGGGGCATTTAAGCTGCCTTGTTAAGCTACTGCGACCTCCACCGCTCTTCCAAGGGGCATTTAAACCGTTTTTTAAGCTACTGTGACCTGCACGTCTCTACCAAGGGGCATTTAAACCGTCTTGTTAAGCTACTGCGACCTGCACGTCTCTTCCAAGGGGCATTTAAGCCGTCTTGTTAAGCTACTGTGACTTGCACGTCTCTTTCAAGGGGCATTTAAACAGTCTTGTTAAGCTACTGCAAACTCCACCACTTTTCCAAGAGGCATTTAAACCGTCTTGTTAAGCTACTGCGAACTGAACTTCTCTTCCAAGGGGCATTTAAACCGTCTTGCTAAGCTTCTGTGACCTGCACGTCTCTTCCAAGGGGCATTTAAACCGTCTTATTAAGCTACTGCGACCTGCATGTCTCTTCCAAGGGGCATTTAAACTGTCTTGTTAAGCTACTGCGACCTCCACAGCTCTGCCAAGGGGCATTTAAACTGTCTTGTTAAGGTATTGCGACCTGTACGTCTCTTCCAAGGGTCATTTAAACCGTCTTGTTAAGCTACTGCGACTTGCACGTCTCTTCCAGGTGCCCTTAAACCGTCCTGTTAAGCTACTGTAACCTCCGTCACTTTTCCAAGGGGCATTTAAACCGTCTTGTTAAGCTACTGCGACCTGCACGTCTCTTCCAAGGGGCATTTAAAGAGCTTTGTTAAGCTACTGCGACCTGCATGTCTCTTCCAAGGGGCATTTAAATCGTCTTGTTAAGCTGCTGCGACCTGCATGTCTCTTCGAAGGGGCATTTAAACAGTTTTGTTAAGCTACTTCGACCTCCACCGCACTTCCAAGGGGCATTTAAACCGTCTTTTTAAGCTACTGCGACCTGCACGTCTCTTCCAAGGGGCATTTAAATCGTCTTGTTAAGCTACTGCGACCTCCACCGCTCTTCCAAGGGGCATTTAAACCGTCTTGTTAAGCTACTGCGACCTCCACCGCTCTTCAATGGGGCATTTAAACCGTCTTGTTAAGCTACTGCGACCTGCACGTCTCTTCCAAGGGGAATTTAAACAGTCTTATTTAGCTACAGCGACCTGCCCGTCTCCTCCAATGGGCATTTAAACCGTCTTGTTAAGCTACTGCGACCTCCACCGCTCTTCCAAGGGGCATTTAAACCTTCTTGTTAAGCTACTGCGATCTGCACTTCTCTTCCAAGTGGCATTTAAACCGTCTTGTTAAGCTACCTTGACCTGCACGTTTCTACCAAGGGGCATTTAAACCGACTTATTAAGCTAGTGCGACCTGTACGTCTCTTGCAAGCGGCATTTAAACCTTCTTGTTAAGCTACTGCGACCTGCACGTCTCTTCCAAGGGGCATTTAAACTGTCTTGTTAAACTACTGCTACCTGCACGTCTCTTCCAAGGGGCATTTAAACCGTCTTGTTAAGCTACTGCGACCTGCACGTCTCTTCCAAGGGGCATTTAAACAGGCTTGTTAAGCTACTGCGACCTGCATGTGTCTTCCAAGGGGCATTTAAACCGTCTTCTTAAGCTACTGTAACCTCCACCCCTTTTCCAAGGTGCATTTAAACCGTCTTGTTAAGCTGCTGCGAGCTGCACGTCTCTTCCAAGGGGCATTTAAAAAGCTTTGTTAAGCTACTGCGTCCTGCATGTCTGTTCCAAGGGGCATTTAAACCGTCTTTTTAAGCTACTGCGACCTGCACGTCTCTTCCAAGTGGCATTTAAACTGTCTTGTTAAGCTGCTGCGACCTGCATGTTTCTTCCAAGGGGCATTTAAACAGTCTTGATAAGCTACTGCGACCTCCACCGCACTTCCAAGGTGCATTTAAACCGTCTTGTTAAGCTACTGCGACTTGCACGTCTCTTTCAAGGGGCATTTAAACTGTCTTGTTAAGCTACTGCGACCTCCACCGCTCTTTCAAGGGGCATTTAAACCTTCTTTTTAAGATACTGCGACCAGCACGTCTATTCCAAGGAGCATTTAAACCGTCTTGTTTAGTTACTGCGACCAGCACGTCTCTTCCAAGGGGCATTTAAACCGTCTTATTAAGCTACTGCGACCTGCAAGTCTCTTCCAATGGGCATTTAAACCGTCTTGTTAAGTTACTGCGACCTCCACCTCTCTTCCATGGGGCATTTAAACCGTCTTGTTAAGCTACTGCGACCTGCACGTCTCTTCCAAGGGGCATTTAAACAGTCTTATTAAGCTACAGCGACCTGCACGTCTCTTCCAATGGGCATTTAAACCATCTTGTTAAGCTACTGCGACCTCCACCGCTCTTCCAAGGGGCATTTAAACCTTCTTGTTAAGCTACTGCGACCTGCACTTCTCTTCCAAGGGGCATTTAAACCATTTTGGTAAGCTACTGCGACCTGCAAGCCTCTTCTAAGGGGCATTTAAACCCTCTTGTTAAGCTGCTGCGACCTGCATGTCTCTTGTAAGGGGCATTTAAACCGTCTTGTTAAGCTACTGCGACCTGCATGTCTCTTCCAAGGGGCATTTAAACCGTCTTGTTAAGCTACTGCGACCTGCATGTCTCTTCTAAGGGGCATTTAAACCATCTTGTTAAGCTGCTGCGACCTGCATGTCTCTTGTAAGGGGCATTTAAACCGTCTTGTTAAGCTACTGCGACCTGCACGTCTCTTCCAAGGGGCATTTAAACCATCTTGTTAAGCTTCTGCGACCTGCACGTCTCTTCCAAGGGGCATTTAAACCGTCTAGGTAAGCTACTGCGATCTGCATGTCTCTTCCAAGGGGCATTTAAACTGTCTTGTTAAGCTACTGCGACCTCCACCGCTCTTCCAAGGGGCATTTAAACCATCTTGTTAAGCTACTGCGACCTGCATATCTCTTCCAAGTGCTATTTAAACCGTCTTGTTAAGCTACTGCAACCTGCACGTCTCTTCCAAGGGGCATTTAAACCTTCTTGTTAAACTACTGTGACCTGCACGTGTTTTCCAAGGGGCATTTAAACCGCCTTGTTAAGCTACTGCAACCTCCACCGCTCTTCCAAGGTGCATTTAAACCATCTTGTTAAGCTACTGCGACTTGCACGTCTGTTCCAAGCTGCATTTAAACCTTCTTGTTTAGCTACTGCGACCTGCATGTCTCTTCCAAGGGGCATTTAAACCGTCTTCTTAAGCTACTGCGACCTGCACGTCTCTTCCAAGGGGCATTTAAACTGTCTTGTTAAGCTACTGCGACTTGCACGTCTGTTCCAAGGGGCATTTAAACCTTCTTGTTTAGCTACTGTAACCTCCACCACTTTTTAAAGGGGCATTTAAACCGTCTTGTTAAGCTACTGCGACCTGCATGTCTGTTCCAAGGGGCATTTAAACAGTCTTGTTAAGCTACTGGGACCTGCACGTCTCTTCCAAGGGGCATTTAAACCATCTTGTTAAGCTGCTGCGACCTGCATGTCTCTTCCAACGGGCATTTAAACCGTCTTGTTAAGCTACTGCGACCTCCACCGCTCTACCAAGGGGCATTTAAACAGTATTGTTAAGCTACTGCGACCTGCTCTACTCTACCAGAGGGTCTTTAAACCGTCTTGTTAAGCTACAGCGACCTGCTCGTCTCTTCCAAGGGGCATTTAAACCGTCTTGTTAAGCTACTGCGACCTACACTTCTCTTCCAAGGGGCATTTAAACCGTCTTGTTAAGCTACTGCGACCTCCACCGCTCTTCCAAACGGCATTTTAACCATGTTGTTAAGCTACTGTGACCTGCACGTCTCTACCAAGGGGCATTTAAACCGTCTTGTTATACTACTGCGACCTCCACTGCTCTTCCAAGGGGCATTTATTCCGTCTTGTTAAGCTACTGTTAACTGCACGTCTCTTCCAAGGGGCATTTAAACCGTCTTTTTAAGCTTCTGCAACCTGCACGTCTCTTCCAAGGGGCATTTAAACCGTCTTGTTAAGCTACTGCGAACTGCACGTCTCTTTCAAGGGGCATTTTAACCGTCTTGTTAAGCTTTTGCGACCTGCACGTCTCTTCCAAGGGGCATTTTAACCGTCGTGTTAAGCTACTGCGACCTTCACGTCTCTTCCAAGGGGCATTTAAGCTGCCTTGTTAAGCTACTGCGGCCTCCACCGCTCTTCCAAGGGGCATTTAAACCGTTTTTTAAGCTACTGCGACCTCCACCGCTCTTCCAAAGGGCATTTTAACCGTCTTGTTAAGCTACTGTGACCTGCACGTCTCTACCAAGGGGCATTTAAACTGTCTTGTTAAGCTACTGCGACCTGCACGTCTCTTCCAAGGGGCATTTAAGCCGTCTTGTTAAGCTACTGTGACTTGCACGTCTCTTCCAAGGGGCATTTAAACAGTCTTGTTAAGCTACTGCAACCTCCACCACTTTTCCAAGGGGCATTTAAACCGTCTTGTTAAGCTACTGCGACCTGGACGTCTCTTCCAAGGGGCATTTAAACCGTCTTGTTAAGCTACTGCGAACTGAACTTCTCTTCCAAGGGGCATTTAAACAGTCTTGAAGCTTCTGTGACCTGCACGTCTCTTCCAAGGGGCATTTAAACCGTCTTGTTAAGCTACTGCGACCTGCATGTCTCTTCCAAGGGGCATTTAAACTGTCTTGTTAAGCTACTGCGACCTCCACAGCTCTGCCAAGGGGCATTTAAACCGTCTTGTTAAGGTACTGCGACCTGTACGTCTCTTCCAAGGGTCATTTAAACCGTCTTGTTAAGCTACTGCGACCTCCACCGCTCTTCCAAGGCGCATTTAAGCCGTCTTGTTAAGCTACTGCGACTTGCACGTCTCTTCCAGGGGCCCTTAAACAGTCCTGTTAAGCTTCTGTAACCTCCGCCACTTTTCCAAGGGGCATTTAAACCGTCTTGTTAAGCTACTGCGACCTGCACGTCTCTTCCAAGGGGCATTTAAATCGTCTTGTTAAGCTGCTGCGACCTGCATGTCTCTTCCAAGGGGCATTTAAACCGTTTTATTAAGCTACTTCGACCTCCACCGCACTTCCAAGGGGCATTTAAACCGTCTTTTTAAGCTACTGCGACCTGCACGTCTCTTCCAAGGGGCATTTAAACCGTCTTGTTAAGCTACCGCGACCTCCACCGCTCTTCCAAGGGGCATTTAAACCGTCTTGTTAAGCTACTGCGACCTGCACGTCTCTTCCAAGTAGCATTTAAACCGTCTTGTTAAGCTACCTTGACCTGCACGTTTCTACCAAGGGGCATTTAAACCGACTTATTAAGCTACTGCGACCTGCACGTCTCTTCCAAGGGGCTTTTAAACTGTCTTGTTAAACTACTGCTACCTGCACGTCTCTTCCAAGGGGCATTTAAACCGTTTTGTTAAGCTACTGCGACCTGCACGTCTCTTCCAAGGTGCATTTAAACAGGCTTGTTAAGCTCCTGCGACCTGCATGTCTCCTCCAAGGGGCATTTAAACCGTCTTGTTAAGCTACTACGACCTCCACAGCTCTTCCAAGGGGCATTTAAACCGTCTTGTTAAGCTAGTGCGACCTGCACGTCTCTTCCAAGGGCCATTTAAACCGTCTTGGTAAGCTACTGCGACCTGCAAGCCTCTTCCAAGGGGCCTTTAAACCTTCTTGTTAAGCTACTGTAACCTCCACCCCTTTTCCAAGGTGCATATAAACCGTCTTGTTAAGCTACTGCGACCTGCACGTCTCTTCCAAGGGGCATTTAAAAAGGTTTGTTAAGCTACTGCGTCCTGCATGTCTGTTCCAAGGGGCATTTAAACCGTCTTTTTAAGCTACTGCGACCTGCATATCTCTTCCAAGTGCTATTTAAACCGTCTTGTTAAGCTACTGCAACCTGCACGTCTCTTCCAAGGGGCATTTAAACCTTCTTGTTAAACTACTGTGACCTGCACGTGTTTTCCAAGGGGCATTTAAACCGCCTTGTTAAGCTACTGCAACCTCCACCGCTCTTCCAAGGTGCATTTAAACCATCTTGTTAAGCTACTGCGACTTGCACGTCTGTTCCAAGCTGCATTTAAACCTTCTTGTTTAGCTACTGCGACCTGCATGTCTCTTCCAAGGGGCATTTAAACCGTCTTCTTAAGCTACTGCGACCTGCACGTCTCTTCCAAGGGGCATTTAAACTGTCTTGTTAAGCTACTGCGACTTGCACGTCTGTTCCAAGGGGCATTTAAACCTTCTTGTTTAGCTACTGTAACCTCCACCACTTTTTAAAGGGGCATTTAAACCGTCTTGTTAAGCTACTGCGACCTGCATGTCTGTTCCAAGGGGCATTTAAACAGTCTTGTTAAGCTACTGGGACCTGCACGTCTCTTCCAAGGGGCATTTAAACCATCTTGTTAAGCTGCTGCGACCTGCATGTCTCTTCCAACGGGCATTTAAACCGTCTTGTTAAGCTACTGCGACCTCCACCGCTCTACCAAGGGGCATTTAAACAGTATTGTTAAGCTACTGCGACCTGCTCTACTCTACCAGAGGGTCTTTAAACCGTCTTGTTAAGCTACAGCGACCTGCTCGTCTCTTCCAAGGGGCATTTAAACCGTCTTGTTAAGCTACTGCGACCTACACTTCTCTTCCAAGGGGCATTTAAACCGTCTTGTTAAGCTACTGCGACCTCCACCGCTCTTCCAAACGGCATTTTAACCATGTTGTTAAGCTACTGTGACCTGCACGTCTCTACCAAGGGGCATTTAAACCGTCTTGTTATACTACTGCGACCTCCACTGCTCTTCCAAGGGGCATTTATTCCGTCTTGTTAAGCTACTGTTAACTGCACGTCTCTTCCAAGGGGCATTTAAACCGTCTTTTTAAGCTTCTGCAACCTGCACGTCTCTTCCAAGGGGCATTTAAACCGTCTTGTTAAGCTACTGCGAACTGCACGTCTCTTTCAAGGGGCATTTTAACCGTCTTGTTAAGCTTTTGCGACCTGCACGTCTCTTCCAAGGGGCATTTTAACCGTCGTGTTAAGCTACTGCGACCTTCACGTCTCTTCCAAGGGGCATTTAAGCTGCCTTGTTAAGCTACTGCGGCCTCCACCGCTCTTCCAAGGGGCATTTAAACCGTTTTTTAAGCTACTGCGACCTCCACCGCTCTTCCAAAGGGCATTTTAACCGTCTTGTTAAGCTACTGTGACCTGCACGTCTCTACCAAGGGGCATTTAAACTGTCTTGTTAAGCTACTGCGACCTGCACGTCTCTTCCAAGGGGCATTTAAGCCGTCTTGTTAAGCTACTGTGACTTGCACGTCTCTTCCAAGGGGCATTTAAACAGTCTTGTTAAGCTACTGCAACCTCCACCACTTTTCCAAGGGGCATTTAAACCGTCTTGTTAAGCTACTGCGACCTGGACGTCTCTTCCAAGGGGCATTTAAACCGTCTTGTTAAGCTACTGCGAACTGAACTTCTCTTCCAAGGGGCATTTAAACAGTCTTGAAGCTTCTGTGACCTGCACGTCTCTTCCAAGGGGCATTTAAACCGTCTTGTTAAGCTACTGCGACCTGCATGTCTCTTCCAAGGGGCATTTAAACTGTCTTGTTAAGCTACTGCGACCTCCACAGCTCTGCCAAGGGGCATTTAAACCGTCTTGTTAAGGTACTGCGACCTGTACGTCTCTTCCAAGGGTCATTTAAACCGTCTTGTTAAGCTACTGCGACCTCCACCGCTCTTCCAAGGCGCATTTAAGCCGTCTTGTTAAGCTACTGCGACTTGCACGTCTCTTCCAGGGGCCCTTAAACAGTCCTGTTAAGCTTCTGTAACCTCCGCCACTTTTCCAAGGGGCATTTAAACCGTCTTGTTAAGCTACTGCGACCTGCACGTCTCTTCCAAGGGGCATTTAAATCGTCTTGTTAAGCTGCTGCGACCTGCATGTCTCTTCCAAGGGGCATTTAAACCGTTTTATTAAGCTACTTCGACCTCCACCGCACTTCCAAGGGGCATTTAAACCGTCTTTTTAAGCTACTGCGACCTGCACGTCTCTTCCAAGGGGCATTTAAACCGTCTTGTTAAGCTACCGCGACCTCCACCGCTCTTCCAAGGGGCATTTAAACCGTCTTGTTAAGCTACTGCGACCTGCACGTCTCTTCCAAGTAGCATTTAAACCGTCTTGTTAAGCTACCTTGACCTGCACGTTTCTACCAAGGGGCATTTAAACCGACTTATTAAGCTACTGCGACCTGCACGTCTCTTCCAAGGGGCTTTTAAACTGTCTTGTTAAACTACTGCTACCTGCACGTCTCTTCCAAGGGGCATTTAAACCGTTTTGTTAAGCTACTGCGACCTGCACGTCTCTTCCAAGGTGCATTTAAACAGGCTTGTTAAGCTCCTGCGACCTGCATGTCTCCTCCAAGGGGCATTTAAACCGTCTTGTTAAGCTACTACGACCTCCACAGCTCTTCCAAGGGGCATTTAAACCGTCTTGTTAAGCTAGTGCGACCTGCACGTCTCTTCCAAGGGCCATTTAAACCGTCTTGGTAAGCTACTGCGACCTGCAAGCCTCTTCCAAGGGGCCTTTAAACCTTCTTGTTAAGCTACTGTAACCTCCACCCCTTTTCCAAGGTGCATATAAACCGTCTTGTTAAGCTACTGCGACCTGCACGTCTCTTCCAAGGGGCATTTAAAAAGGTTTGTTAAGCTACTGCGTCCTGCATGTCTGTTCCAAGGGGCATTTAAACCGTCTTTTTAAGCTACTGCGACCTGCACGTCTCTTCCAAGTGGCATTTAAACTGTCTTGTTAAGCTGCTGCGACATGCATGTCTCTTCCAAGGGGAATTTAAACAGTCTTGTTAAGCTACTGCGACCTTCACCGCACTTCCAAGGTGCATTTAAACCGTCTTGTTAAGCTACTGCTACCTGCACGTCTCTTTCAAGGGGCATTTAAACTGTCTTGTTAAGCTACTTCGACCTCCACCGCTCTTTCAAGGGAGATTTAAACCTTCTTTTTAAGATACTGCGACCATCACGTCTATTCCAAGGGGCATTTAAACCGTCTTGTTAAGTTACTGCGACCTGCACGTCTCTTCCAAGGGGCATTTAAACAATCTTATTAAGCTACTACGACCTGCAAGTCTCTTCCAATGGGCATTTAAACCGTCTTGTTAAGCTACTGCGACCTCCACCGCTCTTCCATGGGGCATTTATACCGTCTTGTTAAGCTACTGGGACCTGCACGTCTCTTCCAAGGGGCATTTAAACAGTCTTATTAAGCTACAGCGACCTGCACGTCTCTTCCAATGGGCATTTAAACCGTCTTGTTAAGCTACTGCGACCTCCACCGCTCTTCCAAGGGGCATTTAAACCATTTTGGTAAGCTACTGCGACCTGCAAGCCTATTCTAAGGGGCATTTAAACCCTCTTGTTAAGCTGCTGCGACCTGCATGTCTCTTGTAAGGGGCATTTAAACCGTCTTTTTAAGCTACTGCGACCTGCATGTCTCTTCCAAGGGGCATTTAAACCGTCTTGTTAAGCTACTGCGACCTGCATGTCTCTTCTAAGGGGCATTTAAACCATCTTGTTAAGCTGCTGCGACCTGCATGTCTCTTGTAAGGGGCATTTAAACCGTCTTCTTAAGCTACTGCGACCTGCACGTCTTTTCCAAGGGGCATTTAAACCGTCTTGTTAAGCTTCTGCGACCTGCACGTCTCTTCCAAGGGGCATTTAAACCGTCTTGGTAAGCTACTGCGATCTGCATGTCTCTACCAAGAGGCATTTAAACCGTCTTGTTAAGCTACTGCGACCTGCAAGTCTCTTCCAAGGGGCATTTAAACAGGCTTGTTAAGCTACTGCGACCTGCATGTCTCTTCCAAGGGGCATTTAAACCGTCTTGTTAAGCTACTGCGACCTCCACCGCTCTTCCAAGGGGCATTTAAACCATCTTGTTAAGCTACTGCGACCTGCATGTCTCTTCCAAGTGCTATTTAAACCGTCTTGTTAAGCTACTGCAACCTGCACGTCTCTTCCAAGGGGCATGTAAACCTTCTTGTTAAACTACTGTGACCTGCACGTGTTTTCCAAGGGGCATTTAAACCGTCTTGTTAAGCTACTGCAACCTCCACCGCTCTTCGAAGGTGCATTTAAACCATCTTGTTAAGCTACTGCGACCTGCACTTCTCTTCCAAGGGGCATTTAAACCGTCATGGTAAGCTACTGCGACCTACAGGCCTCTTCTAAGGGGCATTTAAACCTTCTTGTTAAGCTACTGCGACCTGCACGTCTCTTGCAAGGGGCATTTAAACCGTCTTGTTAAGCTACTGCAACCTGCACGACTCTTCCAAGGGGCAATTAAACTGTCTTGGTAAGCTACTGCGACCTGCATGTCTATACCAAGGGGCATTTAAACCGTCTTATTAAGCTACTGCGACCTGCACGTCTCTTCCAAGGGGCATTTAAACAGGCTTGTTAAGCTGCTGCGTCCTGCATGTCTCTTCCAAGGGGCATTTAAACCGTCTTGTTAAGCTACTGCGGCCTCCACCACTCTTCCAAGGGGCATTTAAACCGTCTTGTTAGGCTACTGCTACCTGCACGTCTGTTCCAAGTGCCATTTAAACCGTCTTGGTAAGCTACTGCGACCTGCAAGCCTCTTCCAAGGGGCAATTAAACCGTCTTGTTAAGCTACTGCGACCTGCACGTCTCTTCCAAGGGGCATTTAAACCATCTTGTTAAGCTACTGCAACCTGCACTTCTCTTCCAAGGGGCATTTAAACTGTCTTGGTAAGCTACTGCGACCTCCACCGCTCTTCCAAGGGTCATTTAAACCGTTTTGTTAGGCTACTGCGACCAGCACGTCTGTTCCAAGTGCCATTTAAACCGTCTTGGTAAGCTACTGCGACCTGCAAGCCTCTTCCAAGGTGCATTTAAACCATCTTGTTAAGCTACTGCGACCTGCACGTCTCTTCCAAGTGGCATTCAAACGTCTTATTAAGCTACTGCGACCCGCACGTCTCTTCCAAGAGGCATTTAAACTGTCTTGTTAAGCTACAGCGACCTCCACCTCTCTTCCAAGTGGCATTTAAACCGTCTTTTTAAGCTACTACGACCTGCACGTCTCTTCCAAGGGGCATTTAAACCGTCTTCCTAAGCTACTGCGACCTGCACGTCTCTTCCAAGGGGCATTTACACCGTCTTATTAAGCTACTGTGACCTGCATGTCTCTTCCAAAGGGCATTAAAATTGTCTTGTTAAGCTAATGCGACCTCCACCGCTCTTCCAAAGGGCATTTAAACAGTCTTGTTAAGCTACTGCGACCTGCACGTCTCTTCCAAGGGGCATATAAACCATCTTGTTAAGCTACTGCGACCTACACGTCTCTTCCAAGGGGCATTTAAACCATCTTGTTAAGCTACTGCGACTTGCACGTCTCTTCCAAGGGGCATTTAAACCGTCTTGTTAAGCTACTGTAACCTCCACCACTTTTCCAAGGGGCATTTAAACAGTCTTGTTAAGCTACTGCGACCTCCATCGCTCTTCCAAGTGGCATTTAAACCTTCTTGTTAAGCTACTGCGACCTGCACTTCTCTTCCAAGGGGCATTTAAACCGTCTTGTTAAGCTACTGCGACCTCCACCGTTCTTCCAAGAGGCATTTAAACCGTCTTGTTAAGCTACTGCGACCTGCATGTCTCTTCCAAGGGGCAATTAAACCATCTTATTAATCTACTGCGACCTCCACCTCTTTTCCAAGGGGCATTTAAACCGTCTTGTTAAGTTACTGCGACCTGCACCTCTATTCCAAGGGGCATTTAAACCGTCTTGTTAAGCTACTGCGACCTCCACCGCTCTTCCAAGGGCCATTTAAACCGTCTTGTTAAGCTACTGCGACCTGCACGTCTCTTCCATGGGGCATTTAAACCATCTTGTTAAGCTACTGCGACCTGCTCGTCTCTTCCAAGGGGCATTTAAACCGTCTTGTTAAGCTACTGGGACCTGTACGTCTCTTCCAAGTTGCATTTAAACCATCTTGTTAAGCTACTGCGACCTCCACCGCTCTTCCAAGGGGCACTTAAACCGTCTTGTTAAGCTACATTGACCTGCACTACTCTACCAAAGAACATTTAAACCGTTTGGTTATGCTACTGCGACCTGCACGTCTCTTCCAAGGGGCATTTAAACCGTCTTCTTAAGCTACTGCGACCTCCACCGCTCTTCCAAGGGGCATTTAAACCCTCTTGTTAAGCTACTGCGACCTGCACGTCTCTTCCAAGGAGCTTTTAAACCATCTTTTTAATCTACTGCGACCTCCACCGCTTTTCCAAGGGGCATTTAAACAGTCTTCTTAAGCTGCTGCGATCTGCAGGTCTCTATCAAGGGGCATTTCATCCATTTTGTTAAGCTACTACGACCTCCACCGCTCTTCCAAGGGGCATTTAAACCATCTTGTTACGCTACTGCGACCTGCACGTCTCTTCCAAGGGGCATTAAAACCGTCTTGTTAAGCTACTGCGACCTCTACCGCTTTTCAAAGGGGCATTTCAACCGTCTTGTTAAGCTACTGCGACCTGCATTACTCTACCAAAGGGTGTTTAAACCATCTTGTTAAGCTACTGCAACCTGCACGTCTCTTCCAAGGGGCATTTAAACGATTTTGTTAAGCTACTGCGACCTCCACCGCTCTTCCAAGGGGCATTTAAACCGTCTTGTTAAGCTACTGCGACCTGCACGTCTCTTCAAAGGGGCAATTAAACCATCTTGTTAATCTACTGCGACCTCCACCGCTTTTCCAAGGGGCATTTAAACCGTCTTGTTAAGCTACTGCGACCTCCACCGCTCTTCCAAGGGGCATTTAAACCGTCTTGTTAAGCTACTGCGACCTGCACGTCTCTTCCAAGGGGCATTTAAACCGTCTTGTTAAGCTACTGGGACCTGCACGTCTCTTCCAAGGGGCATTTAAACCGTCTTGTTAAGCTACTGCGACCTCCACCGCTATTCCAAGGGGCATTTAAACTGTCTTGTTAAGCTACTGTGACTTGCACTACTCTACCAAAGAATATTTAAACCGTTTGGTTATGCTACTGCGACCTGCACGCCTCTTCCAAGGGGCATTTAAACCGTCTTGTTAAGCTACTTCGACCTCCACCGCTCTTCCAAGGGGCATTTAAACCCTCTTGTTAAGCTACTGCGACCTGCACGTCTCTTTCAAGGAGCATTTAAACCATCTTTTTAATCTACTGCGACCTCCACCGCTTTTCCAAGGGGCATTAAAAATGTCTTGTTAAGCTACTGTGACCTGCACGGCTCTTCCAAGGGGCATTTAAACCGTCTTGTTAAGCTACTGTTACCTGCACTACTCTACCAAAGAATATTTAAACCGTTTTGTTATGCTACTGCGACCTGCACGTCTCTTCCAAGGGGCATTTAAACCGACTTGTTAAGCTACTGCGACCTGCACGTCTCTTCCAAGTAGCATTTAAACCATCTTTTTAATCTACTGCGACCTCCACTGCTTTTCCAAGGGGCATTTAAACCGTCCTGTTAAGCTACTGCGACCTGCACGTCTCTTCCAACGGGCATTTAAACAGTCTTGTTAATCTACTGCGACCTGCACGTCTCTTCCAAGGGGCATTTAAACCGTCTTGTTAAGCTGCTGCGATCTGCAGGTCTCTATCAAAGGGCATTTAATCCGTTTTTTTAAGCTACTACGACCTCCACCTCTCTTCCAAGGGGCATTTAAACCGTCTTGTTAAGCTACTGCGACCTGCACGTCTCTTCCAAGGGGCATTTAAACCGTCTTGTAAAGTTACTGCGACCTGTACGTTTCTTCCAAGCGGTATTTAAACCGTTTTCTTAAGCTACTGCCACCTGCACGTCTCTTCCAAGGGACATTTAAACCTTCTTGTTAAGCTACTGCGACCTCCACTGCTTTTCAAAGGGGCATTTAAACCATCTTGTTAAGCTACTGGGACCTGCACGTCTCTTCCAAGGGGCATTAAAACCGTCTTATTAAGCTATTGTGACCTGCACGTCTCTTCCAAGGGGCATTTAAACCGTCTTGTTTAGCTACTGCAACCTGCATGTCTCTACCAAGTGGCATTTAAACTGTCTTGTTAAGCTACTCCGACCTGCACGTCTCTTCCAAGGGGCATTTAAACCATCTTGTTAATCTACTGCGACCTCCACCGCTCTGCCAAAGGGTATTTAAACCATCTTGTTAAGCTACTGTGAACTGCACGTCTCTACCAAGATGCATTTAAACCATCTTGTTAAGCTTCTGCAACCTCCACCGCTCTTCCAAGGGCCATTTAATCCGTCTTGTTAAGCTACTGCGACCTGCATGTCTCTTCCAAGGGGCATTTAAACCGTCTTGATAAGCTACTGCGAACTGCATGTCTCTTCCAAGGGGCATTTAAACCGTCTTGTTAAGCTTTTGCGACCTGCACGTCTCTTCCAAGGGGCATTTAAACCGTCTTGTTAAGCTACTGCGACCTGCATGTCTCTTCCAAGGGGCATTTAAACTGTCTTGTTAAGCTACTGCGACCTCCACCGCTCTTCCAAGGGGCATTTAAACCGTCTTTTTAAGTTACTGCGAACTGCACGTCTCTTCCAAGGGGCATTTAAGCCATCTTGTTAAGCTACTGCGACTTGCACGTCTGTTCCAAGGGGCATTTAAACCGTCTTGTTAAGCTACTGTAACCTCCACCACTTTTCCAAGGTGCATTTAAACCGTCTTGTTAAGCTACTGCGCCCTGCACGTCTCTTCCAAGGGGCATTTAAACCGTCTTGTTAAGCTGCTGCGACCTGCATATCTCTTCCAAGGGACATTTAAACCGTCTTTTTAAGCTACTGCAACCTCCACCGCACTTCCTGGGGGCATTTAAACCGTCTTGTTAAGCTACTGCGACTAGTGTTGAGCCTCCCCCGTAGTGTTCGAGTTCGGTTCAGTTCGTCGAACACCCGTGTGTTCGCCGAACTGTTCATCGAACTGTTCGTCGATCACCTTCGAACACCGTTAAAACCAATGGCAGGCAAACAAAAACACATAGAAACACATAGAAAAGACCTTCAAAGGTGTCCAAAAGCTGACAAACTGCTCAGAAGACACAACTAACACATGGAAAAGTGACAAGTACATATAGTCATGCGAAAAGAAAAGAGGTGGAGGAGTAAAAGGAAGGGGAGACACAGATATAGGCATGTCATGCCCTTCTAAAATCCAAAAAGTGAGAAGCCGACACGGCCAGTCCGTTCCTGCCCGTGCCACCTCCGTGTCGCCGGGATTGTGCCAGAGCCGCGGTGGACCCTGACGGCCAGCCCCCCTCTCCCAATACTGGTGCCTGTCCGCTGGTGGGTCGAGCGAGCCCCCCTGTGGTGGAGGCAGCTCTAAGCTTTTTAATTTAAATTGTCTCTCTAATTTGAATGAATACACTTTAAATCCTTTTACAAGGATCTATTGGAGGGCAAGTCTCATGCCAGCAGCTACGTAATTCCAGCTCCAGTAGCGTCCACTAAAGCTGCTGCAGTTAAAAAGCTTTTATAAGGATCGAGCTCGGCTGTCGACCGCAAGGCATCCTACCGCCAGTCCCAGCCTCCTGATGCTCTTCACTGAGAATCCCGTGGTCCCGAAGCATTTCCTTTGAAAAAATTAAGTGTCCAAACTACAGGTGGTGTAGCTTGCTTAACAGCCGGGATAATCCGCTGACTATCAGACACTGCTACTAGGCACAAAGTATTTCCTGGGCTAGATGCAGTTAAAAATTTGTAATTAGATACTCTCGTTGGATGCTGAGAAAGCATTCCATAGAGTCTCCTGGCACGCCATATATTATTCTCTTAAAAAGCTTGGGGTAGGGGTCTAGGGGACCCTTTTATAGCCAAAATCACGGCCCTGTATCGCAATACGTCACCTAGGCTGAAGATAAATGGAACTGTAGTACCCTGAGGGCTCGGTTGCTACAGAGGTATTGCACCTCACCCAGAGGTGTGATTTCTCACTCTCAGGTAAGGATGGAGTGTGGATCAGGACCCGACACCTGCATGCATTACACCACATTGCCATGGGGCAGGGCGACCAATATGCTCCTGAGATGGGCACGACTGTCCCTGTCCCTGGCTGGAGTGGGGGGAGGGAACACTGAGGAAGGGGAACCCTGTAGTGCAGGAGCAGGGAGGAAGCAGTTCCTGGGTGCATTGAGAAGGGAGTATAAAAGCTGTGCACCATCTTAGTTCAGTGCAGAGAAGTCTGAGCAGAAGTGACAGGGAGCAGGGGCTCTGCAACAGAGTAACACAGTAACAGAGGCCCAGGCCTGGAAGAGGGAGAAGGAAGGAAGAGGAGCGGAGAAGGCTCCAGGAACGAGAAACGAAGGGATCCCAGGGGTGCGGACTGGCGAGTCGCCACCGCACGCCCGAATCCACCTGCGTGGAGGGGTCAGGCCAAAGGGGGAGACCGGTCCCCGAAACTAGTGGAGGCGGGAAACGACCCTCAGCTAGAAACCGGAGGCTGTGACATTTTATGTGGCACAGCCCCTTGCTACACCCGCTAGGAAGGCACCACATAGGGTCAGAGAAACTGGCGCCAAGTTTACCAAGAGGAGGCCCGAGGCAGCCGGACAGAAGGGTTGGTAAGAAAGGCCAGACAAAGGACACACAAAGGGGGTCCTGTGAAGCGCTCCAAAGTTATCTGGGAGTTGTCTGAGCCTCTCTCCTGGTGAGCACAGTACGACGTGGGCAGCCGTTACCTGCAGAAGTGGTCTGCATAATAAGAACTGTGAGTAAAGGCCATGGACTGCATCACTGACTCCGTGTCGTTACTGCTGCTGCCCTGCACCATCACCCCCATCCTCGGCATACACTGCCCTGAGGCTATACTCCTCCCGTGGGGAGTTGTGCTACGCTCTGCTGCACCCACAACACCAGCCTCAGCGGTCTGCCCTGCAGCGGCGGTTCACTCTGACCGCAATCCACGGGTGGCGAAGTCGGACGTTTAAACATCAAAACCACATAAATAGTTCCGCCACTGGTTTGACCGCGCTGAGCCACGGAACTGGGTCGCCGCCACGGAGACTACAACCACCAGCATCCACCAAAAAGGGTCCGGCTCTGGGTGTCCCAAGGCCCAGGGGGCGCATCAGAACATTTTCATCACCTTTCATAATCACCAATGGGACAAGGCAGGGATGTCCTCTGTCCCCTCTCTTATACATCCTAGTGACGGAGCACCTGCTCTCATCAATTTGCCATAACCCCAATATTAGGTGGATTGAGGTGGGAGGCACCGAGTACAAGTGCTCTCTATTTGCTGATGATGTCCTAGTATATATCACTCAATCACATATATTCATCCCTGCTGTTATGCTGAAATAGATCACTTTGTTACATGGTCAAATTTTAAAATCAATGCAGCGAAGTCTGAGGCCCTCGATGTCTCCCTCCCCAAATCCATACAGGATTCCATCCAGTCCAACTTTCCCTTTGCCTGGCCCTCACAGGGTATCAAATACTTAGGAATTCCTATTCATAGAGACCTCTCCCATCTATGTTATCTTAATTTTGGGCCCTTTATTGAACAACTCCATACAGACCACGGTAGGCACGTTAGAACTGTAAGATTCACTATGTGAACCACTAGTGTTTTGTGGAAAAGCACATGTACACTGTGTTCCAAATTATTATGCAAAAAGTGTTTAGGGGTGATAAGGGAAGAATTTGTATGTTTGTCAGTTAAACTCATTGATGGTGATGTGTGTCAGGGCTCTTTATATCACTGTAAGCAATTGCAGACACCTGTGCTAATTAGTTTGGCAGGTGTGTCCAATGAAAGGCAAGACTACTTAAGAAGGCTGTCCCACATTATTAAGCAGCCTACATTTTCTGCCAAAGTGGGAAAGAAAAAGGATGTGTCGGCTGCTGAGAAGCAAAAAATTGTGCAGTGTTTAGGTCAAGGCATGACTACAATCAGCATTGTGCGATGATCAGGATGAAGTGTCTCGGCAATCAAGAAGTATGTAGCTGATTCACAGTACACACGTGTGCGTGCTGATAAGGGCAAATTGAGGACTCTTTCCTACAGGCAATTACGTCAGGTTAAAAGAGCAGCGGCAAAAAAGCCTTGTCATAGCAGCAGACAAGTTTTTGAAGCTGCTGGTGCCTCCAACGTCCCCCGAACAACAAGATGCAGGGTCCTTCAGAGGTTTGCAGCTGTGCGTACGCCATCCTGTCGACCTCCTCTATCCACTGTACACAAGCAGAAACGGCTCCAGTGGGCCAAACAATACATGAAGATTGATTTCAAAACTGTTTTGTTCATGGATGAGTGCCATGCAACGCTCGATGGTCCAGATGGATGGAGTGGAGGATGGCTGGTTGATGGACACCCCACGCAAACACGGCTACAGCGCCAACAAGGAGGAGGTGGAGTAATGTTTTGGGCTGGAATCATGGGGAGAGAGATTGTCGGCCCCTTTAGGATCCCTGAAGGGGTAAAGATGAACTCCATAATGTATGTGGAGTTTCTCAAACAGCACTTCCTGCCATGGTTCATGAAGAAGAACCGTGTATTCCACAGCAAGATCATTTTCATGCATGATAATGCACCGTCTCATGCTGCACATAACACATCTGCATCTCTGGCTGATATGGGCATACAAGGGGACAAACTTATGGTGTGACCCCCATGCTCCCCTGACCTCTACCCCATTCAGAACCTCTGGAGCATCATCAAAAGGAGTGTCTATGATGGCGGGAGGCAGTTCACATCTAAGCAACAGCTCTGGGAGGGTATTCTGTCCTCATGCAAAACAATTGAAGCAGAAACCATCCAAAACCTGACAAATTCAATGGACGAGAGAGTTCAGAAGCTCCTTTCGAACAAGGGGTCCTATGTGCAAATGTAACATCGCCTAGAATAAAGTTTTGAGTTGAAAACTGTTTGATTTCAGTTTCTAATAACCTGCTAATGCTTATAATTTCAAAAATGACCATTTTTTTTCTCTTTATTAAAATGAAAAGGCTGATCGAAGAGTGTGGGGGATTTAAGAGTGTGGCAACCCAGTAGTCAGGATTACTTCGAATTCTGACAATCTGAGGGTCATGTTGCAGGTAGTGCAGCAAGAAGGCACTTATGTGTCTTGCGCATCTCGGAGCCCCAAAATTATTTTCCGGGCTAGATGCAGCTAAAAATTATTATTAATTTGAAAGCTGGTGGAGCTTAGTATAGATGGCCTAATAGAATCAGTACTGCACATTGCTACAAAGCCCAAATTATTTTCCAGCCAAGATACAGATAAACATGATTAGTAATTTTAAATCTGGTGGAGCTTAGTATAGATGGCCTAATAGAATCAGTACTGCACACTGCTACAAAGCCCAAATTATTTTCCAGCCAAGATACAGATAAACATGATTAGTAATTTTAAATCTGGTGGAGCTTAGTATAGATGGCCTAATAGAATCAGTACTGCACACTGCTACAAAGCCCAAATTATTTTCCAGCCAAGATACAGATAAACATGATTAGTAATTTGAAAGCTTAAAACGGTTGGTGAGGTGATTTTAACCAATCATCAAGCTTTTACTCTCCCCAGGATGACACAGGGGTAGAAAAGTCATTTTGGATCCATGATTTGTTCATCTTTATGAACGTGAGTCTGTCTACATTATCAGTGGAGAGCCGCGTGCGCTTATCTGTCAGCACACCACCAGCAGCGCTGAACACACGTTCAGACAGAACGCTGGCTGCGGGGCATGACAAGATCTCCAAGGCGTAAGTGGCTATCTCCGGCCATTTATCCAGATTGGAAGCCCAAAAAGAGCAAGGGTCCAGTGACACAGTCATGCCTTCAATGTTTACTTGGAGATACTCCTGTACCATCGTCTCAAGGCGTTGACTATGTGTCAGACTTCTTGTCTCCTGTGGCCTTGCAAAGGATGGGCTAAAAAAGTGGTGAAATGATTCCGCAAAATTGATGTTACCAGCTGATACTGTGTTTCTGTTACGGTTTGAGTGCTGAACACTCGACGGTCCCATGGTTGGCAAGTTGGAACTGTGAGATTCACTACGTGCACCACTGGTGTTTTGTGGAAAAGCGCATTAAGATTCTGCAACAGTCTCTGCTGATACTCCTGCATGCGTGCATCCCTTTCTATGGCAGGAATAATTTCTGCAAATTTACTTTTGTACCGGGGATCTAACAGTGTGGCAACCCAGTAGTCAGGATTATTTCTAATTCTCACAATTCGAGGGTCATGTTGCAGGTAGTGCAGCAAGAAGGCACTCATGTGTCTTGCGCATCCAGGAGCACCAAGTCCCTGTTGTGTTGGTGGCGAGGTAACAATCATGCTTCCTTCCTCTGTCCTCTCCCCCAACCTCGCACAACAGAAATGTGATCAAGGTCTCCCTCATCTGATGAGTCTTCCATCAGTTCGTCCTCCACTTCTTCCTGGGCTCCTGCACCTTCCTCACTAGTTTGGCTGCTACCATGCGCCCTGGTAAAACCATCTCCCCCACCCTCACATGCCTGCCGCCTTGGTGCTGCCGACCGTCTGGACCTTGCAGATGTTAGCCCTTCCGCATACAACTCCTCCTCCTCTACTTCCTCCACCTCCTCTTGTGCCACCACCTGACTCCGAATTCTGTTTAACATGTGCTCCAGCATGTAAATCACCGGAATAGTCATGCTGATAATGGCATCGTCAGCACTAAACATCTTCGTCGCCATTTCAAAACTGTGCAGAAGGGTGCATAGGTCCCTGATCTGAGACCACTCCTCCAGCGTGATTTGCCCCACCTCTGGATCTCGTTGGCCCACGCTATACGTCAGAACGTATTGCACCAGGGCTTGTCGGTGCTGCCACAGTCGCTGCAACATGTGCAGAGTTGAATTCCACCGGGTAGGCACATCGCATTTTAGCCGGTGAAGTGGCAGGCCCAACGACTTTTGTAGAGATGTAAGTCGCTGAGCTGCGGGATGCGAACGGCGGAAGTGAGCACACAGCGACCGTGCCCTCTGCAGAAGGCCATCTAGTCCGGGATAGTGGGCTAAAAATTGCTGGACAACCAGGTTCAACACGTGAGCAATACAAGGCACGTGTGTGACATTGCCCCGGCGAAGGGCCGAACCCAGGTTTGCAGCATTGTCGCACACGGCCTTCCCTGGTTTCAGGTCCAGTGGAGACAACCATTCATGAAATTGGTTCTCCAGAGCTGACCACAACTCCTCAGCTGTGTGACTCACATTTCCCAGACATTTCAAAGTAAAAACCGCCTGATGACGTTGAGCCCTACTGCCAGCATAGTAAGGAGGACCTTACTATGTGGACCCAGGCAACTATAGACCGGTGAGTCTGACTTCTATACCAGGAAAGATCTTTGAACAAATTATTAAACAACATGTATGTAAGTACATGGATAAGAATGAAGTGATTAACCAGAGTCAGCATGGGTTTGTAACTAACAAGTCATGTCAGACTAACTTAATTTCCTTCTATGACAGAATCACTGACTGGGTGGATCAGGGAAATGCTGTAGATATAGTATATCTTGACTTCAGCAAAGCATTTGACAAAGTATCTCACACCATCCTTATTGAAAAAATGACCAAGTATGCAATGGACCAGGCAACTGTTAGGTGGATTCATAACTGGCTTAGTGATCGGACTCAAAGGGTGGTTGTAAATGGCTTCACATCCAGCTGGATGAATGTCTCAAGTGGGGTACCACAGGGCTCCGTCCTGGGACCTGTATTGTTCAACATCTTTATCAATGATTTAGATGAAGGAATTGAGGGTAAACTGATTAAATTTGCTGATGACACAAAGCTAGGAGGGATAGCTAATACTAGAGAAGAGAGAGAGAGGATTCAAAAAGACCTAAATAAACTGGAGCAGCAAACAACAGAATGGTTTTTAACAGGGAAAAATGCAAAGTACTACATCTGGGCAATAAAAATGAAAAAAGCATATACAGAATGGGAGGAATAGAGCTAAGCAACAGTACATGTGAAAAAGACTTAGGTATACTAATAGATCATAGACTGAACGTGAGTCAACAGTGTGATGCAGCAGCAAAAAAGGCAAATACAATTCTGGGATGTATTAACAGAAGCATACAGTCTAGATCACGTGAAGTCATTATCGGTCTTTACTCCTCTTTGGTCAGACCTCATCTGAAATACTGTGTACAGTTTTGGGCACCACATTTTAAAAAAGACATAGACAAACTGGAGCAAGTTCAGAGAAGAGCGACCAGAATGGTGACTGGTCTGCAAACTATCTCCTATGAGGAACGGTTGCAGGATTTGGGAATGTTTAGCTTGCAAAAAAGAAGACTGAGAGGAGACTTAATAGCTGTCTACAAATATGTCAAGGGCTGTCACATTGTAGAAGGATCATCTTTATTCTCATTTGCACAAGGAAAGACTAGAAGCAATGGGATGAAACTAAATGGGAGGAGACACAGATTAGATATTAGAAAAAACTTTTTGACATTTAGGGTGATTAATGAGTGGAACAGGCTGCCACGAGAGGTGGTGAGTTCCCCTTCAATGGACGTCTTCAAACAGAGGCTGGACAGACATCTGTCTGAGATGATTTAGTGAATCCTGCTTTGAGCAGGGGGTTGGACCAGATGACCCAGTAGGTCCCTTCCAACTCTACCATTCTATGATTCTATGAGGTGTGCAGGATCCCTGTTAGAAAGCTTGTGGCATGACCAGACAGGCTTTGGGTGCAGGTGGAGGACCGAGAGGAGGTTGAGGAGGCAGAAGCAGTGGAGGAACTTTGAGATAAAGAGGATTGACGCACAACTCGTGGGGACGGCAAGACTTGGACAGCAACCCCTTGTCCTGCTGTCACCATAGTTACCCAGTGCCCAGTCAGCGACATGTAACGCCCCTGTCCATGCCTACTCGTCCAAGTGTCTGTGGTGAAATGCACCCTGTCATACACAGAGTTTCTCAAAGAAGCGGTGATGTTGTGTGCGACATGCTGGTGGAGCGCAGGCACACCTTTCCTTGAGAAGTAGTTCCGACTGGGCATCTGGTACTGGGGCACTGCGACGGACATAAGGTCTCGAAAATCCTCTGTGTCCACCAGGCGGAAAGGCTGCATTTCTGTAGCCAAGAGCTTGCAGATGGTGAAATTCAACCTCTTAGCTTTCTCATGGCTAGGAGGAAATGGTCTTTCACTTGTCCACATCTGAGGGACCGAGGGCTGGCTGTTGTGCTTAGACGGGGTTGATAAGGGTGTCCCCGGCAAACTGCCGGTCTGTGAGGAAGATGCAGGCGGACATGTTAGGTTGCCTTGATCCAAAGGTGGTGCTATCGATGTCGGACAGCGCTCAACACCAGCTGGTGTTACCACCTCCAAAGAAAATGATGACCTGCCAATCACGCTGGCTGTTGGGGGTAAAGAGGTGGCAGGTCTGCGTCCCAAAACAGGTGTGACTGCTGTCCCCCCAGTCACAGAGGATGAAGAGGCCGCGGATGCACAAGATGTGGCAGATGGTGGTTGGCCCGGCCGGCTAGGCTGCATTGTAGCACAGTGAGCTTCCCACTGCAACTTATGCTTCATGTCCATGTGCCGGTTCATGCATGAAGTACTCAAACTATGTATTTTTTGGCCTCTACTTAGCTTTTGCTGAGAAATTTTACAGATAACACGAGTTGGGTCATCTTTATCAATCTGAAAAAATGCCCAGGCTATGCAAGGCTTAGCACCCATGCGTCCTGAAGAGCCACCACGACTTGTGGTGAGAGGCAGAGTTGTGTTTGAGGATGCAGTTCTTGACGTGCTTCCAGTACTACGTCTCTGTCCAGGAAGGCGCAACCTGACCTCGTCGTCACTAGCATTCTCCTCCACCTCCTCTGCTGACCTCATCTCTTGGCTGACTGTGGGTTGACAGTAAGTGGGATCTCCAACCTCATCATCATCACCCTGTGCGTTATCACACCCGTCGTCCTCAGAGCCAACCTGTTCCTGCCCTGACAAAAAACTAAAGTTGTCGCTCCAATCAGGTATTTGAGTCTCATCATCGTCTTCCTCATTGTCTCCACCAACAGGAGTTACAGTTTGGGAATGAGGGTCTACATTATGTTCAGAACCTTCTGCGTCTGGTGCTGGATCCGACTCATAAAGATTCTGGGCATCAGTGCAGATCATTTCCTCGTCTGGATTCACAGAAGCGCTGGAGCCGACCTCTGATTCCCAGGCTATAGTATGAGTAAACAGCTCTGCAGACTCAACCATCTGTTCTACCTCATACTCAGACGGGCAGCTGGAGATTTGGGAGCTGTGAGGAAGCAAGTGCGATTGGGGTGACACCTCTGAGGACTGGAGTATTTGTGATGTTGAAGTTGATGTGGAGGAGAGCCCACTTAAAGGAGCACTTGATATCCGTTGAAGCACCTGCTGTTTTTGTGCCTCATCTGGAATTTGTAGCGATTGGCGTGGCCATAAGAAAGGGATCTTATCACATTGTCCGCTAAAGAAGTAGACATTTTAGTTTGGCTGGAAGATGGTCTTACTTCTGCAGATGTTACTGTTGCTTTAACACCTACCCCATGGACACAACCTTTTTTCCCCTTCCCAACATGCCTATTCCCCTTTCCACCAGCAGCAGGCCTTTTTCCACTCATTTTGGTGGTTAACTAATTCATAACTCTGGAGTTGTTTGCACAAAAAAACAATGGATGGGAACCGAGCAGAGCTGAGAGGCCAAACTGTGGTATTAGGCCAAAACTATTGGCTGGGTTAGATGCAGAAAAAAATTATATTCAATTTGCAACCTGATGGAGGTCAGTATAGATGGACTAATAGACCAAGTCCCACACACTGATAGAAGCCCAAATATTTTTTCAGAGCTAGATGCAGAAAAAAATTATATTCAATTTGCAACCTGGTGGAGGTCAGTATAGATGGACTAATAGAACAAGTCCCACACACGGCTAGAAGCCCAAATATTTTTTCAGAGCTAGATGCAGATAAAAATTATTTTTAATTTGCAACCTGATGGAGGTCAGTATAGATGGACTAATAGACCAAATCCCACACACTGCTAGAAGCCCAAATATTTTTTCAGAGCTAGATGCAGAAAAAAATTATATTAAATTTGCAACCTGGTGGAGGTCAGTATAGATGGACTAATAGAACAAGTCCCACACACTGCTAGAAGCCCAAATATTTTTTCAGCGCTAGATGCAGAAAAAAATGATATTCAATTTGCAACCTGGTGGAGGTCAGTATAGATGGACTAATAGAACAAGTCCCACACACTGCTAGAAGCCCAAATATTTTTTCAGAGCTAGATGCAGATAAAAATTATTTTTAATTTGCAACCTGATGGAGGTCAGTATAGATGGACTAATAGACCAAATCCCACACACTGCTAGAAGCCCAAATATTTTTTCAGAGCTAGATGCAGAAAAAAATTATATTAAATTTGCAACCTGGTAGAGGTCAGTATACATGGACTAATAGAACAAGTCCCACACACTGCTAGAAGCCCAAATATTTTTTCAGAGCTAGATGCAGAAAAAAATTATATTCAATTTGCAACCTGGTGGAGGTCAGTAGAGATGGACTAATAGACCAAGTCCCACACACTGCTAGAAGCCCAAATATTTTTTCAGAGCTAGATGCAGAAAAAAATTATATTCAATTTGCAACCTGGTGGAGGTCAGTAGAGATGGACTAATAGACCAAGTCCCACACACTGCTAGAAGCCCAAATATTTTTTCAGAGCTAGATGCAGAAAAAAATTATATTGAATTTGCAACCTGATGGGGGTCAGTATAGATGGACTAATAGAACAAGTCCCACACACTGCTAGAAGCCCAAATATTTTTTCAGAGCTAGATGCAGATAAAAATTATTTTTAATTTGCAACCTGATGGAGGTCAGTATAGATGGACTAATAGAACAAGTCCCACACACTGCTAGAAGCCCAAATATTTTTTCAGAGCTAGATGCAGATAAAAATTATTTTTAATTTGCAACCTGATGGAGGTCAGTATAGATGGACTAATAGAACAAGTCCCACACATTGCTAGAAGCCCAAATATTTTTTCAGAGCTAGATGCAGAAAAAAATTATATTCAATTTGCAACCTGATGGAGGTCAGTACAGATGTACTAATAGAACAAGTCCCACACACTGCTAGAAGCCCAAATATTTTTTCAGAGCTAGATGCAGAAAAAAATTATATTCAGTTTGCAACCTGGTGGAGGTCAGTATAGATGGACTAATAGAACAAGTCCCACACACTGCTAGAAGCCCAAATATTTTTTCAGAGCTAGATGCAGATAAAAATTATTTTTAATTTGCAACCTGATGGAGGTCAGCATAGATGGACTAATAGAACAAGTCCCACACACTGCTAGAAGCCCAAATATTTTTTCAGAGCTAGATGCAGATAAAAATTATTTTTAATTTGCAACCTGATGGAGATCAGTATAGATGGACTAATAGAACAAGTCCCACACACTGCTAGAAGCCCAAATATTTTTGCAGAGCTAGATGCAGAAAAAAATTGTATTCACTTTGCAACCTGATGGAGGTCAGTATAGATGGACTAATAGAATGATGCTATGCCCAAAAGGTTTTACTTCACTAGGTGCAGTAAAAAAATTGGTATTCTATACACAGGTGGTGTAGCTTGCAACACAGATAGGCTACTCCACTGACTAACACACTCTGCAATAGGCCAAAAAGGATTAGATTTGCTAGATTTAGCCAAATGCTGCGAAAAAAAAAGTGGTGCCGTCTAACACGCAGCTGCAGCAGTGAGAAAATGGTGGCGAAGGGGAAAATGGCTGGGTCTTATAGGGCAAGGACATGTGACATACACTGCCAATGACACATGCCCTTGCTTGTGTGAAAAAAAGCACTTCGCTCCGTGTGTGCGCTGCTGATAGGCTGACAGACTGCACCTCCCCACTGTAAATGCGGGAAAGAGAAAAAAAAAATGGAGATCTTCATTATTCCTGCAGAGATCCATCCCCTGCCCCTCCCCCCGCCCCGCTGTACACTCAAACTGCGTATTAACATTAATTTTCATCATTACTGAAAAAAAAATCCTGTTATGATTTTGGTGCACGAACAGTTATCGAACATAACCTCGAACAGCCGAATTTTTTTCAAATCGTTCGTGTTCGCCGAACGGCTCAAAAACAGCTTGAATTTGAGATTGGCGAACAGTTCGAGTCGAACAACGCTCATCTCTAACAGCGACCTACACGTCTCTTTCAAGGGGCATTTAAACCATCTTGTTAAGCTACTGCGACCTGCACGTCTCTTCCAAGGGGCATTTAAACCGTCTTTTTAAGCTACTGCGACTTGCACGTCTCTTCCAATGGGCATTTAAACCGTTTTGTTAAGCTACTACGACCTCCACCGCTCTTCCAAGGGGCATTTAGACAGCCTTGTTAAGCTACTGCGACGTGCACGTCTCTTCCAAGTGGCATTTCAACCGTCTTGTTAAGCTACAGTGACCTGCACGTTTCTACCAAGGGACATTTAAACCGTCTCATTAAGCTACTGCGACCTGCACGTCTCTTGCAAGGGGCATTTAAACAGTCTTGTTAAGCTACTGCGACCTGCACGTCTCTTCCAAGGGGCATTTAAACCATTGTGTTAAGCTGCTGCGACCTCCACCGCTCTTCCAAGGGGCATTTAAACCGTCTTGTTAAGCTTCTGCGACCTGCACGTATCTTCCAAGGAGCATTTAAACCATCTTTTTAATCTACTGCGACCTCCACCGCTTTTCCAAGGGGCATTTAAACCGTCTTGTTAAGCTACTGCGACCTGCATGTCTCATGCAAGGGGCATTTAAACCGTCTTGTTAAGCTACTGCGACCTCCACCGACCTTCCAAGGGGCATTTAAACCGTCTTGTTAAGCTACTGCGACCTGCACGTCTCTTCCAAGGGGCATTTAAACCGTCTTGTTAAGCTGCTGCGACCTGCAGGTCTCTATCAAGGGGCATTTAATCCGTTTTGTTAAGCTACTACGACCTGCACGTCTCTTCCAAGGGGCATTTAAACCGTCTTGTTAAGCTACTGCGACCTCCACCGCTCTTCCAAGGGGCATTTAAACCATCTTGTTAAGCTACTGCGACCTGCACGTCTCTTCCAAGGGGCATGTAAACCGTCTTGTTAAGCTACTGCGACCTGCACGTTTCTTCCAAGGGGCATTTAAACCGTCTTGTTAAGCTACTGCGACCTGCACGTCTCTTGCAAGGGGTATTTAAACCATTTTGTTAAGCTACTGCGACCTGCTCGTCTCTTCCAAGGGGCATTTAAACCGTGTTGATAAGCTACTGCGACCTCCACCGCTTTTCAAAGGGGCATTTAAACCATCTTCTTAAGCTACTGGGACCTTCACGTCTCTTCCAAGTGGCATTTAAACCGTCTTATTAAGCTACTGTGACCTGCACGTCTCTTCAAAGGGGCATTTAAACCATCTTGTTTAGCTACTGCGACCTGCACGTCTCTACCAAGGGGCATTTAAACTGTCTTTTTAATCTACTGCGACATGCACGTCTCTTCCAAGGGGCTACTAAACCGTCTTGTTAAGCTACTGCGACCTGCACGTCTCTACCAAGGGGCATTTAAACCATCTTGTTAAGCTACTGCGACCTCCACCGCTCTTCCAAAGGGCATTTTAACCGTCTTGTTAAGCTACTGTGACCTGCACGTCTCTACCAAGAGGCATTTAAACCGTCTTGTTAAGCTACTGCGACCTCCACTGATCTTCCAAGTGCCATTTAATCCGTCTTGTTAAGCTACTGCGACCTGCACGTCTCTTCCAAGGGGCATTTAAACCGTCTTGTTAAGCTACTGCGAACTGCACGTCTCTACCAAGGGGCATTTAAACCATCTTGTTAAGCTACTGTGACGTGCATGTCTCTTCCAAGGGGCATTTAAACTGTCTTGTTAAGCTACTGCGACCTCCACCGCTCTGCCAAGGGGCATTTAAACCGTCTTGTTAAGCTACTGCGACCTGCTCGTCTCTTCCAAGGGGCATTTAAACCGTGTTGATAAGCTACTGCGACCTCCACCGCTTTTCAAAGGGGCATTTAAACCATCTTCCTAAGCTACTGGGACCTTCACGTCTCTTCCAAGTGGCATTTAAACTGTCTTATTAAGCTACTGTGACCTGCACGTCTCTTCAAAGGGGCATTTAAACCGTCTTGTTTAGCTACTGCGACCTGCACGTCTCTACCAAGGGGCATTTAAACTGTCTTTTTAATCTACTGCGACATGCACGTCTCTTCCAAGGGGCAATTAAACCGTCTTGTTAAGCTACTGTGACCTGCACGTCTCTACCAAGGGGCATTTAAACCATCTTGTTAAGCTACTGCGACCTCCACCGCTCTTCCAAAGGGCATTTTAACCGTCTTGTTAAGCTACTGTGACCTGCACGTCTCCACCAAGAGGCATTTAAACCGTCTTGTTAAGCTACTGCGACCTCCACTTATCTTCCAAGTGCCATTTAATCCGTCTTCTTAAGCTACTGCGACCTGCACGTCTCTTCCAAGGGGCATTTAAACCGTCTTGTTAAGCTACTGCGAACTGCACGTCTCTACCAAGGGGCATTTAAACCATCTTGTTAAGCTACTGTGACGTGCATGTCTCTTCCAAGGGGCATTTAAACTGTCTTGTTAAGCTACTGCGACCTCCACCGCTCTGCCAAGGGGCATTTAAACCGTCTTGTTAAGCTACTGCGACCTGCACGTCTCTTGCAAGGGGAATTTAAACTGTCTTGTTAAGCTACTGCGACCTCCAACGCTCTTCCAAGGGGCATTTAAACCGTCTTTTTAACCTACTGCGAACTGCATGTCTCTTCCAAGGGGCATTTAAACCATCTTGTTATGCTACTGCGACCTGCACGTCTCTTCCAAGGGGCATTTAAGCCGTCTTGTTAAGCTGCTGCGACATGCACGTCTCTTCCAAGGGGCATTTAAACCGTCTTGTTAAGCTACTGTAACCTCCACCACTTTTCCAAGGGGTATTTAAACCGTTTTGTTAAGGTACTGCGACCTGCTTGTCTCTTCCAAGGGGCATTTAATCCGTCTTGTTAAGCTACTGCGCCCTGCACGTCTCTTCCAAGGGGCATTTAAACCGTCTTGTTAAGCTACTGCGACCTCCACCGCACTTCCAAGGGGCATTTAAACCGTCTTGTTAAGCTACTGCGACCTGCAAGTCTCTTTCAAGGGGCATTTAAACTGTCTTGTTAAGCTACTGCGACCTCCACCGCTCTTCCAAGGGGCATTTAAACAGTCTTTTTAAGCTACTGCGACCTGCACGTCTCTTCCAATGGGCGTTTAAACCGTCTTGTTAAGCTACTGCGACCTCCACCGCTCTTCCAAGAGTCATTTAAACAGTCTTGTTAAGCTACTGTGACCTGCGCTACTCTACCAAAGGGTATTTAAACCATCTTGTTAAGCTACAGCGACCTCCACCGCTCTTCCAAGGGGCATTTAAACCGTCTTGTTAAGCTACTGCGACCTGCACGTCTCTTCCAAGGAGCATTTAAACCATCTTTTTAATCTACTGCGACCTTCACGGCTTTTCCAAGGGGCATTTAAACGGTCTTGTTAAGCTACTGCGACCTGCACGTCTCTTGCAAGGGGCATTTAAACCGTCTTGTTAAGCTACTGCGACGTCCACCGCTCTTCCAAGGGGCATTTAAACCGACTTGTTAAGCTACTGCGACCTGCACGTCTCTTCCATGGGGCATTTAAACCATCTTGTTAAGCTACTGCGACCTGCACGTCTCTTCCAAGGGGCATTTAAACCGTCTTGTTAAGCTACTGCGACCTGCACGTCTCTTCCAACGGGCATTTAAACAGTCTTGCTAAGCTACTGCCACCTGCACGTCTCTTCCAAGGAGCATTTAAACCATCTTTTTAATCTACTGCGACCTTCACGGCTTTTCCAAGGGGCATTTAAACGGTCTTGTTAAGCTACTGCGACCTGCACGTCTCTTGCAAGGGGCATTTAAACCGTCTTGTTAAGCTACTGCGACGTCCACCGCTCTTCCAAGGGGCATTTAAACCGACTTGTTAAGCTACTGCGACCTGCACGTCTCTTCCATGGGGCATTTAAACCATCTTGTTAAGCTACTGCGACCTGCACGTCTCTTCCAAGGGGCATTTAAACCGTCTTGTTAAGCTACTGCGACCTG
The DNA here is from genome assembly GCF_046119375.1 of Phyllobates terribilis. Taxonomy (NCBI): domain Eukaryota; kingdom Metazoa; phylum Chordata; class Amphibia; order Anura; family Dendrobatidae; genus Phyllobates; species Phyllobates terribilis. Next base: position 3,129,946 of record NW_027362921.1, on the reverse strand, counting down.
CACGTCTCTTCCAACGGGCATTTAAACAGTCTTGCTAAGCTACTGCCACCTGCACGTCTCTTCCAAGGGGCATTTAAACCGTCTTGTTAAGCTGCTGCGACCTCCAGGTCTCTATCAAGGGGCATTTAATCCATTTTGTTAAGCTACTACGACATCCACCGCTCTTCCAAGGGGCATTTAAACCATCTTGTTAAGCTACTGCGACCTGCACGTCTCTTCCAAGGGGCATTTAAACCGTCTTGAAAAGCTACTGCGACCTGCACGTTTCTTCCAAGGGGCATTTAAACCGTCTTGCTAAGCTACTGCGACCTGCACGTCTCTTGCAAGGGGTATTTAAACCGTTTTGTTAAGTTACTGCGACCTGCACGTCTCTTCCAAAGGGCATTTAAACCGTCTTGTTAAGCTACTGCGACCTCCACCGCTTTTCAAAGGGGTATTTAAACCATCTTCTTAAGCTACTGGGACCTGCACGTCTCTTCCAAGGAGCATTTAAACGGTCTTATTAAGCTACTGTGACCTGCACGTCTCTTCCAAGGGGCATTTAAACCGTCTTGTTTTGCTACTGCAACCTGCACGTCTCCACCAAGGGGCATTTAAACTTTCTTGTTAATCTACTGCAACATGCATGTCTCTTCCAAGGGGCAATTAAACCATCTTGTTAAGCTACTGCGACCTGCACGTCTCTTCCAAGGGGCATTTAAACCATCTTGTTAAGCTACTGCGACCCCCACCGCTCTTCCAAAGGGCATTTTAACCGTTTTGTTAAGCTACTGTGACCTCCACAGCTCTGCCAAGGGGCATTTAAACCGTCTTGTTAATCTACTGCGACCTGCACGTCTCTTCCAAGGGGCATTTAAACTGTCTTGTTAAGCTATTGCCAACTCCACCGCTCTTCCAAGGGGCATTTAAACCGTCTTTTTAAGCTACTGCGTACTGCACGTCTCTTCTAAGGGGCATTTAAACCATCTTGTTAAGCTACTGCGATCTGCACGTCTCTTCCAAGGGGCATTTAAGCCGTCTTGTTAAGTTAGAGCGACTTGTACGTCTCTTCAAGGGGCATTTAAACCATCTTGTTAAGCTACTGTAACCTCCACCACTTTTCCAAGGGGCATTTAAACCGTCTTGTCAAGCTACTATGACATGCACGTCTCTTCCAAGGGGCACTTAAAAAGCTTTGTTAAGCTACTGCTACCTGCATGTCTCTTCCAAGGGGCATTTAATCCGTCTTGTTAAGCTACTGCTCCCTGCAAGTCTCTTCAAAGGGGCATTTAAAGCGTCTTGTTAAGCTGGTGCGACCTGCATGTCTCTTCCAAGGGGCATTTAAACTGTCTTGTTAAGCTATTGCCAACTCCACCGCACTTCCAAGGGGCATTTAAACCGTTTTGTTAAGCTACTGCGACCTGCGCGTCTATTTCAAGGGGCATTTAAACTGTCTTGTTAAGCTACTGCGACCTCCACCGCTCTTCCAAGGGGTATTTAAACCGTCTTGTTAATCTACTGCGACCTGCACGTCTCTTCCAAGTGGCATTTAAACCGTCTAGTTAAGCTACTGTTACCTGCACGTTTCTACCAAGGGGCATTTAAACCGTCTCATTAAGCTACTGCGACCTGCACGTCTTTTGCAAGGGGCATTTAAACAGTCTTGTTAATCTACTGCGACCTGCATGTCTCTTCCAAGGGGCATTTAAACCGTCTTGTTAAGCTGCTACGTCCTGCAGGTCTTTACCAAGGGGCATTTAATCCTTTTTGTTAAGCTACTGCGACCTGCATGTCTCTTCCAAGGGGCATTTAAACCGTCTTGTTAAGCTACTGGGACCTGCACTTCTCTTCCAATGGGCATTTAAACCGTCTTGTTAAGCTACTGCGACCTCCACCGCTATTCCAAGGGGCATTTAAACGGTCTTGTTAAGCTACTGTGACCTGCATGTCTCTTCCAAGGGGCATTTAAACCGTCTTGTTAAGCTACTGGGACCTGCACGTCTCTTCCAAGGGGCATTTAAACCGTCTTGTTAAGCTACTGTGACCTGCACTACTCTACCAAAGGGTATTTAAACAGTCTTGTTAAGCTACTGCGACCTGCACGTCTCTTCCATGGGGCATTTAAACCGTCTTGTTAATATACTGCGACCTGCACGTCTCTTCCAAGGGGCATTTAAACCGTCTTGTTAAGCTACTGCGACCTGCACGTCTCTTCCAAGGGGCATTTAAACCGTCTTGTTAAGCTACTGGGACCTGCACATCTCTTCCAAGGGGCATTTAAACCATCTTGTTAAGCTACTGCGACCTCCACCGCTATTCCAAGGGGCATTTAAACCGTCTTGTAAAGTTACTGTGACCTGCACGTTTCTTCCAAGGGGCATTTAAACCTTCTTGTTAAGCTACTGCGACCTGCACGTCTCTTGCAAGGGGAATTTAAACCGTTTTGTTAAGCTACTGCGACCTGCACGTCTCTTCCAAGGGGCATTTTAACCGTCTTGTTAAGCTACTGCGACCTCCACAGCTTTTCAAAGGGGCATTTAAACCATCTTGTTAAGCTACTGGGACCTGCACGTCTCTTCCAAGGGGCAACTAAACTGTCTTATTAAGCTACTGTGACCTGCACGTCTCTTCCAAGGGGCATTTAAACCATCTTGTTTAGCCACTGCGACCTGCACGTCTCTACCAAGGGGCATTTAAACTGTCTTGCTAATCTACTGTGACATACACGTCTCTTCCAAGGGGCAATTAAACCGTCTTGTTAAGCTTCTGCGACCTGCACGTCTCTTCCAAGGGGCATTTAAACCATCTTGTTAAGCTACTGCGACCTCCACCGCTCTTCCAAAGGGCATTTTAACCGTCTTGTTAAGCTACTGTGACCTGCACGTCTCTACCAAGAGGCATTTAAACCGTCTTGTTAAGCTACTGCGACCTCCACTGCTCTTCCAAGGGCTATTTAATCCGTCTTGTTAAGCTACTGCGACCTGCACGTCTCGTCCAAGGGGCATTTAAACCACCTTGTTAAGCTAGTGCGAACTGCACGTCTTTTCCAAGGGGCATTTAAACCGTCTTGTTAAGCTTTTGCGATCTGCACGTCTCTTCCAAGGGGCATTTAAACCATCTTGTTAACCTACTGCGACCTGCATGTCGGTGCCAAGGGGCATTTAAACCGTCTTGTTAAGCTACTGCGATCTGCATGTCTCTTCCAAGGGGCATTTAAACTGTCTTGTTAAGCTACTGCGACCTCCACCGATCTTCCAAGGGGCATTTAAACCGTCTTTTTAAGCTACTGCGAACTGCACGTCTCTTCCAAATGGGCATTTAAGCAGTCTTGTTAAACTACTGCGACTTGCACGTCTCTTCCAAGGGGCATGTACACCGTCTTGTTAAGCTACTGTAACCTCCACCACTTTTCCAAGGGCATTTAAACCATCTTGTTAAGCTACTGCGACCTGCACGTCTCTTCCAAGGGGCATTTAAAAAGCTTTGTTAAGCTACTGCGACCTGCATGTCTCTTCCAAGGGACAATTAAACCGTCTTGTTAAGCTACTGTGACCTCCACCACACTTTCAAGGGGCATGTAAACCGTCTTGTTAAGCTACTGCGACCTGCACGTCTCTTTCAAGGGGAATTTAAACTGTCTTGTTAAGCTACTGCGACCTCCACCGCTCTTTCAAGGGGCATTTAAACCATCTTTTTAAGCTACTGCGACCTGCACGTCTCTTCCAATGGGCATTTAAACCGTCTTGTTAAGCTACTGCGACCTGCACGTCTCTTTCAAGTGGCATTTAAACCGTCTTGTTAAGCTACTGTGACCTGCACGTTTCTACCAAGGGCCAATTAAACCATCTTGTTAAGCTACTGCGACCTGCACGTCTCTTCCAAGTGGCATTTAAACCGTCTTGTTAAGCTACTGTGACCTGCACGTTTCTACCAAGGGGCATTTAAACAGTCTTGTTAAGCTACTGCGAACTGCACGTCTCTTCCAAGGGGCATTTAAACTGTCTTGTTAAGCTACTGCGACCTGCACGTCTCTTCCATGGGACATTTAAACCATCTTGTTAAGCTACTGCGACCTGCACGTCTCTTCCAAGGGGCATTTAAACCATTTTGTTAAGCTACTGCGACCTGTACTTCTCTTCCAATGGGCATTGATACCATCTTGTTAATCTGCTGCAACCTGCACGTCTCATCCAAGGGGCATTTAAACCGTCTTGTTAAGCTACTGCAAACTCCATCTCTCTTCCAAGGGGCATTTAAACCATCTTGTTAAGCTACTGCGAACTACACGTGTGTTCCAAGGGGCATTTAAACCGTCTTGTTAAGCTACTGCGACCTCCACAGCTTTTCAAAGGGGCATTTAAACCATCTTGTTAAGCTACTGGGACCTGCACGTCTCTTCCAAGGGGCAACTAAACTGTCTTATTAAGCTACTGTGACCTGCACGTCTCTTCCAAGGGGCATTTAAACCATCTTGTTTAGCCACTGCGATCTGCACGTCTCTACCAAGGGGCATTTAAACTGTCTTGCTAATCTACTGTGACATACACGTCTCTTCCAAGGGGCAATTAAACCGTCTTGTTAAGCTTCTGCGACCTGCACGTCTCTTCCAAGGGGCATTTAAACCATCTTGTTAAGCTACTGCGACCTCCACCGCTCTTCCAAAGGGCATTTTAACCGTCTTGTTAAGCTACTGTGACCTGCACGTCTCTACCAAGAGGCATTTAAACCGTCTTGTTAAGCTACTGCGACCTCCACTGCTCTTCCAAGGGCCATTTAATCCGTCTTGTTAAGCTACTGCGACCTGCACGTCTCGTCCAAGGGGCATTTAAACCACCTTGTTAAGCTACTGCGAACTGCACGTCTTTTCCAAGGGGCATTTAAACCGTCTTGTTAAGCTTTTGCGATCTGCACGTCTCTTCCAAGGGGCATTTAAACCATCTTGTTAACCTACTTCGAACTGCATGTCGGTGCCAAGGGGCATTTAAACCGTCTTGTTAAGCTACTGCGATCTGCATGTCTCTTCCAAGGGGCATTTAAACTGTCTTGTTAAGCTACTGCGACCTCCACCGATCTTCCAAGGGGCATTTAAACCGTCTTTTTAAGCTACTGCGAACTGCACGTCTCTTCCAAATGGGCATTTAAGCAGTCTTGTTAAACTACTGCGACTTGCACGTCTCTTCCAAGGGGCATGTACACCGTCTTGTTAAGCTACTGTAACCTCCACCACTTTTCCAAGGGCATTTAAACCATCTTGTTAAGCTACTGCGACCTGCACGTCTCTTCCAAGGGGCATTTAAAAAGCTTTGTTAAGCTACTGCGACCTGCATGTCTCTTCCAAGGGACAATTAAACCGTCTTGTTAAGCTACTGTGACCTCCACCACACTTTCAAGGGGCATGTAAACCGTCTTGTTAAGCTACTGCGACCTGCACGTCTCTTTCAAGGGGAATTTAAACTGTCTTGTTAAGCTACTGCGACCTCCACCGCTCTTTCAAGCGGCATTTAAACCATCTTTTTAAGCTACTGCGACCTGCACGTCTCTTCCAATGGGCATTTAAACCGTCTTGTTAAGCTACTGCGACCTGCACGTCTCTTTCAAGTGGCATTTAAACCGTCTTGTTAAGCTACTGTGACCTGCACGTTTCTACCAAGGGCCAATTAAACCATCTTGTTAAGCTACTGCGACCTGCACGTCTCTTCCAAGTGGCATTTAAACCGTCTTGTTAAGCTACTGTGACCTGCACGTTTCTACCAAGGGGCATTTAAACAGTCTTGTTAAGCTACTGCGAACTGCGCGTCTCTTCCAAGGGGCATTTAAACTGTCTTGTTAAGCTACTGCGACCTGCACGTCTCTTCCATGGGACATTTAAACCATCTTGTTAAGCTACTGAGACCTGCACGTCTCTTCCAAGGGGCATTTAAACCATATTGTTAATCTACTGCGACCTGTACTTCTCTTCCAATGGGCATTGATACCATCTTGTTAATCTGCTGCAACCTGCACGTCTCATCCAAGGGGCATTTAAACCGTCTTGTTAAGCTACTGCAACCTCCATCTCTCTTCCAAGGGGCATTTAAACCGGCTTGTTGAGCTACTGCGAACTACACGTGTGTTCCAAGGGGCATTTAAACTGTCTTGTTAAGCTACTGCAACCTGCACGTTTCTTACAAGGGGCATTTAAACCGTCTTGTTAAGCTACTGCGACCTGCATGTCTCTTGCAAGGGACATTTAAACCATCTTGTTAAGCTATGCCACCTGCACGTCTCTTCCAAGGGGCATTTAAACTGTTTTGTGAAGCTACTGCGACCTGCACATCTCTTCCAAGTGGCATTTAAACCTTCTTTTTAAGCTGCTGCGACCTGCATGTCTCTTCCAAGAGGCATTTAAACCGTCTTACTAAGCTATTGCGACCTGCACGTCTCTTCCAAGGGGCATTTAAACCGTCTTGTTAAGCTACTGCGACCTGCACGTCTCTTCCAAGGGGCATTTAAACCGTCTTGTTAAGTTACTGCGACCTGCACGTCTCTTCCAAGGGGCATTTAAACCTTATTATTAAGCTACTGCTACCTGCACTTCTCTTCCAATGGGCATTTAAACCGTCTTGTTAAGATACTGCGACCACCACCGCTCTTCCAAGGGGCATTTAAACCGTCTTGTTAAGCTACTGCGACCTGCACGTTTCTAACAAGGGGCATTTACACCATCTTGTTAAGCTACTGCGACCTGCACGTCTCTTCCAAGGGGCATTTAAACCGTCTTTTTAAGCTACTGCGACCTCCACCGCTCTTCCAAGGGGCATTTAAACCGTGTTGTTACGCTACTTCGACCTGCACGTCTCTTCCAAGGGGCATTTAAACCCTCTTTTTAAGCTACTGCGACCTGCATTTCTCTTCCAAGGGGCATTTAAAAAGTCTTGTTAAGCTACTGCAACCTGCTCGTCTGTTCAAAGGGGCATTTAAGCCATCTTGTTAAGCTACTGCGACCTGCACGTCTCTTCCAAGGCGCATTTAAACCGTCTTTTTAAGCTACTGCGACTTGAACGTCTCTTCCAAGGGGCATTTAAACCATCTTGTTAAGATAGTGTAACCTGCACCACTTTTCCAAGGGGCATTTAAACCGTCTTGTTAAGCTACTGCGACCTGCATGTCTCTTGCAAGGGACATTTAAACCATCTTGTTAAGCTATGCCACCTGCACGTCTCTTCCAAGGGGCATTTAAACCATTTTGTGAAGCTACTGCGACCTGCACATCTCTTCCAAGGGGCATTTAAACCTTCTTTTTAAGCTGCTGCGACCTGCATGTCTCTTTCAAGAGGCATTTAAACCGTCTTACTAAGCTATTGCGACCTGCACGTCTCTTCCAAGGGGTATTTAAACCGTCTTGTTAAGCTACTGCGACCTGCACGTCTCTTCCAAGGGGCATTTAAACTGTCTTGTTAAGTTACTGCGACCTGCACGTCTCTTCCAAGGGGCATTTAAACCTTATTATTAAGCTACTGCGACCTGCACTTCTCTTCCAAGGGGCATTTAAACCGTCTTGTTAAGATACTGCGACCACCACCACTCTTCCAAGCGGCATTTAAACCGTCTTGTTAAGCTACTGCGACCTGCACGTCTCTACCAAGGGGCATTTAAACCATCTTGTTAAGCTACTGCGACCTGCATGTCTCTTCCAAGGGGCATTTAAACCGTCTTTTTAAGCTACTGCGACCTCCACCGCTCTTCCAAGGGGCATTTAAACCGTGTTGTTACTCTACTTCGACCTGCACGTCTCTTCCAAGGGGCATTTAAACCCTCTTTTTAAGCTACTGCGACCTGAATTTCTCTTCCAAGGGGCATTTAAACCGCCTTGTTAAGCTACTGCGACCTGCACGTTTCTTCCAAGGGTCATTTAAACCATCTTGTTAAGCTACTGCGACCTGCAAGTCTCTTCCAAGGCGCATTTAAAAAGTCTTGTTAAGCTACTGCAACCTGCTCGTCTCTTCAAAGGGGCATTTAAACCATCTTGTTAAGCTACTGCGACCTGCAAGTCTCTTCCAAGGCGCATTTAAACCGTCTTTTTAAGCTACTGCCACTTGAACGTCTCTTCCAAGGGGCATTTAAACCATCTTGTTAAGCTAGTGTAACCTGCAGCACTCTTCCAAGGGGCATTTAAACCGTCTTGTTAAGCTACTGCGACCTGCACATTTCTTCAAAGGGGCATTTAAACCATCTTGTTAAGCTACTGCGACCTGCAGGTCTTTTCCAAGGGGCATTTAAACCGTCTTTTTATGCTACTGAGACCTCCACCGCTCTTCCAAGGGGCATTTAAACCATCTTGTTAAGCTACTGCGACCTGCACTTCTCTTCCAAGGGGCATTTAAACCGTCTTGGTAAGCTACTGCGACCTCCAAGCCTCTTCTAAGGGGCATTTAAACCCTCTGGTTAAGCTACTGAGACCTGCGCGTCTCTTGCAAGGGGCATTCAAACCGTCTTGTTAAGCTACTGCGACCTGCACGTCTCTTCCAAGGGGCATTTAAACAGTCTGGTTAATCTACTGCGACCTGTACGTCTCTTCCAAGGGGCATTTAAACCGTCTTGGTAAGCTACTGCGACCTGCATGTCTCTACCAAGGGGCATTTAAACCGTCTTTTTAAGCTACTGCGACCTGCATGTCTCTTCCAAGGGGCATTTAAACAGGCTTGTTAAGCTGCTGCGACCTGCACGTCTCTTCCAAGGGGCATTTCAACCATCTTGTTAAGCTACTGCGACCTCCACCGCTCTTCCAAGGGGCATTTAAACCGTCTTGTTAAGCTACTGCGACCTGCATTTCTCTTTCAAGGGGCATTTAAACCGTCTTGTTAAGCTACTGCGAACTGCACGCCTCTTCCAAGGGCATTTAAACCGTCTTGTTAAGCTACTGCGACCTGCACGTCCCTTCAAAGGGGCATTTAAACTGTTTTGTTAAGCTACTGCGACCCCCACCTCTTTTCCAGTGGGCATTTAAAACATCTTGATAAGCTACTGCAACCTGCTCGTCTCTTCCAAGGGGCATTTAAACCGTCTTGTTATGCTACTGCGACCTGGACGTCTCTTCCAAGGCGCATTTAAACTGTCTTTTTAAGCTACTGCGACTTGAACATCTCTTCCAAGGGGCATTTAAACCTTCTTGTTAAGCTACTGTAACCTCCACCACTTTTCCAAGGGGCATTTAAACTGTCTTGTTAAGCTACTGCGACCTGCACATCTCTTCCAAGGGGCATTTAAACCATCTTGTTAAGCTACTGCGACCTCCACCGCTTTTCCAAGGGGCATTTAAACCATCTTTTTAAGCTACTGTGACCTGCACTTCTCTTCCGAGGGGCATTTAACCCGTCTTGGTAAGCTACTGTGACCTGCAAGCCTCTTCTAAGGGCCATTTAAACCCTCTTGTTAAGCTACTGCGACCTGCAAGCCTCTTCTAAGGGGCATTTAAACCCTCTTGTTAAGCAACTGTGACCTGCACTTCTCTTGCAAGGGGCATTTAAACCGTCTTGTTAAGCTACTGCTACCTCCACCGCTCTTCCAAGGGGCATTTAAACCGTCTTGTTAAGCTACTGCGACCTGCACGTCTTTTCCAAGGGGCATTTAAACCGTCTTGTTAAGCTACTGCGACCTGCAAGCCTCTTCTAAGGGGCATTTAAACCCTCTTGTTAAGCTACTGTGACCTGCACGTCTCTTGCAAGGGGCATTTAAACCGTCTTGTTAAGCTACTGCGACCTGCATGTCTCTTCCAAGGGGCATTTAAACCGTCCTGTTAATCTACTGCGACCTGCACGTCTCTTCCAAGGGGCATTTAAACTGTCTTGGTAAGCTACTGCGACCTGCATGTCTCTACCAAGGGGCATTTAAACTGTCATGTTAAGCTGCTGCGACCTGCACGTCTCTTCCAAGGGGCATTTAAACAGGCTTGTTAAGCTACTGCGACCTCCACCCCATTTCCAAGGGGCATTTAAACCGTCTTGTTAAGCTATTGCGACCTGCATGTCTTTTCCAAGGGGCATTTAAACCATCTTGGTAAGCTACTGCGACCTGCAAGCCTCTTCTAAGGGGCATTTAAACCCTCTTGTTAAGCTACTGCGACCTGCACGTCTCTTGCAAGGGGCATTTAAACCGTCTTGTTAAGATACAGCGACCTGCACGTCTCTTCCAAGGGGCATTTAAACGGTCTTGTTAAGCTACTGCGACCTGCACATCTCTTCCAAGGGGCATTTAAACCGTCTTAATAAGCTACTGCGACCTGCACGCCTCTTCCAAGGGGCATTTAAACTGTCTTGTTAAGCTACTGTGACCTCCACCTCTCTTTCAAGGGGCATTTAAACCGTCTTGTTAAGCTACTGCGACCTGCACGTCTCTTCCAAGGGGCATTTAAACCATCTTGTTAAGCTACTGCGACCTGCACGTCTCTCCAATGGGCATTTAAAACGTCTTATTAAGCTACTACGACCAGCACGTCTCTTCCAAGGGGCATTTAAACTGTCTTGATAAGCTACTTCGACCTCCACCGTTCTTCCAAGGGCATTTAAACCGTCTTGTTAAGCTACTGCGACCTGCACTTCTCTTCCAAGAGGCATATAAACCGTCTTGTTAAGCTACTGCGACCTGCACGTCTCTTCCAAGGGGCATTTAAACCGTCTTGTTAAGCTACTGCGACTTGCACTTGTCTTCCAAGGGGCATTTAAACCGTCTTGTTAAGCTACTGTAGCCTCCACCACTTTTCCAAGGGGCATTTAAACCGTCTTGTTAAGCAACTGCGACCTGCACGTCTCTTCCAAAGGGCATGTAAACCGCCTTGTTAAGCAATTGCGACCTGCATATCTCTACCAAGGGGCATTTAAACCGTCTTGTTAATCTACTGCGACCTGCACGTCTCTTCCAAGGGGCATTTAAACAGTTTTGTAAAGCTGCTGTGACCTGCATGTCTCTTCCAAGGGGCATTTAAACCATCTTGTTAAGCTACTGCGACCTCCAACACTCTTCCAAGGGGCATTTAACCCATCTTGTTAAGCTACTGCGACCTGCACGTCTCTTCCAAGGGCCATTTAAACTGTCTTGGTAAGCTACTGCGACCTGCAAGCCTCTTCCAAGGAGCATTTAAACTGTCTTGTTAAGCTCCTGCGACCTCCACCGCTCTTCCAAGGAGCATTTAAACCGTCTTGTTAAGCTACTGCGTCTGCACTTCTCTTCCAAGGGGCATATAAACCGTCTTGTTAAGCTACTGCGACCTCCACCGCTCTTCCAAGGGGCATTTAAACCATCTTGTTAAGCTACTGCGACCTGCACTTCTCTTCCAAGGGGCATTTAAACCGTCTTGGTAAGCTAGTGCGACCTGCAAGCCTCTTCTAAGGGGCATTTAAACCCTCTTGTTAATCTACTGCGACCTGCACTTCTCTTGAAAGGGGCATTTAAACTGTCTTGTAAAGCTGCTGTGACCTGCATGTCTCTTCCAAGGGGCATTTAAACCATCTTGTTAAGCTACTGCGACCTCCAACGCTCTTCCAAGGGGCACTTAACCCATCTTGTTAAGCTACTGCGACCTGCACTTCTCTTCCAAGGGCCATTTAAAGCGTCTTCGTAAGCTACTGCGACCTGCAAGCCTCTTCCAAGGGGCATTTAAACTGTCTTGTTAAGCTGCTGAGACCTCCACCGCTCTTCCAAGGGGCATTTAAACCGTCTTGTTAAGCTACTGCGACCTGCACTTCTCTTCCAAGGGGCATATAAACCATCTTGTTAAGCTACTGCGACCTCCACCGCTCTTCCAAGGGGCATTTAAACCATTTTGTTAAGCTACTGCGACCTGCACTTCTCTTCCAAGGGGCATTTAAAACGTCTTGGTAAGCTACTGCGACCTGCAAGCCTCTTCTAAGGGGCATTTAAAGCCTCTTGTTAAGCTCCTGCGACCTGAACGTCTCTTGCAAGGGGCATTTAAACCGTCTTGTTAAGCTTCTGCGACCTGCACGTCTTTTCCAAGGGGCATTTAATCCATGTTGTTAATCTACTGCGACCTGCACGTCTCTTCCAAGGGGCATTTAATCCATCTTGTTAATCTACTGCGACCTGCACGTCTCTTCCAAGGGGCATTTAAACCTTCTTGTTAAGCTACTGCGACCTGCACTTCTCTTCCAAGCGGCATTTATACAGGCTTGTTAAGCTACTGCGACCTCCACCGCTCTTCCAAGGGGCATTTAAACAGTCTTGTTAAGCTACTGCGACCTGCTCGTCTTTTCCAAGGGGCATATAAACCGTCATGTTAAGCTACTGCAACCTCCACCGCTTTTCCAAGTGTCATTTAAACCATCTTGTTAAGCTACCGCGACCTGCACTTCTCTTCCAAGGGGCATTTAAACCGTCTTGGTAAGCTTCTTCGACCTGCAAGCCTCTTCTAAGGGGCATTTGAACCCTCTTGTTAAGCTACTACGACCTGCACGTCTCTTCCAAGGGGCATTTACACAATCTTGTTAAGCTACTGCGACCTGCACGTCTCTTCCAAGGGGCATTTAAACTGTCTTGTTAAGCTACTGCGACCTCCACCTCTCTTCCAAGGGGCATTTAAACCGTCTTGTTAAGCTACTGCGACCTGCACGTCTCTTCCAAGGGGCATTTAAATCGTCTTGTTAAGCTACTGCGTCCTGCACTTCTCTTCCAATGGGCATTTCAACCGTCTTATTAAGCTACTGCGACCTGCACGTCTCTTCCAAGGGGCTTTTAAACTGTCTTGTTAAGCTACTGCGACCACCACCGCTCTTACAAGGGGCATTTAAACCATCTTGTTAAGCTACTGCGACCTGCACTTCTCTTCCAAGGGGCATATAAACCGTCTTGTTAAGCTACTGCGACCTGCACTTCTCTTCCAAGGGGCATTTAAACTGTCTTGTTAAGCTACTGCGACTTGCACGTGTCTTCCAAGGGGCATTTAAACCGTCTTGTTAAGCTACTGTAACCTCCACCACTTTTCCAAGGGGCATTTAAACCGTCTTGTTAAGCTACTGCGACCTCCACCGCTCTTCCAAGGGGCATTTAAACCATTTTGTTAAGCTACTGCGACCTGCAATTCTCTTCCAAGGGGCATTTAAAACGTCTTGGTAAGCTACTGCGACCTGCAAGCCTCTTCTAAGGGGCATTTAAAGCCTCTTGTTAAGATCCTGCGATCTGAACGTCTCTTGCAAGGGGCATTTAAACCGTCTTGTTAAGCTTCTGCGACCTGCACGTCTCTTCCAAGGGGCATTTAATCCATCTTGTTAATCTACTGCGACCTGCACTTCTCTTTCAAGTGGCATTTATACAGGCTTGTTCAGCTACTGCGACCTCCACCACTCTTCCAAGGGGCATTTAAACAGTCTTGTTAAGCTACTGCGACCTGCACGTCTTTTCCAAGGGGCATTTAAACCATCTTGTTAAGCTACTGCGACCTGCATGTCTCTTCCAAGGGGCATTTAAACCGTCCTGTTAATCTACTGCGACCTGCACGTCTCTTCCAAGGGGCATTTAAACCGTCTTGGTAAGCTACTGCGACCTGCGTGTCTCTACCAAGGGGCATTTAAACCGTCATGTTAAGCTGCTGCGACCTGCACGTCTCTTCCAAGGGGCATTTAAACAGGCTTGTTAAGCTACTGCGACCTCCACCCCATTTCCAAGGGGCATTTAAACCGTCTTGTTAAGCTATTGCGACCTGCATGTCTTTTCCAAGGGGCATTTAAACCATCTTGGTAAGCTACTGCGACCTGCAAGCCTCTTCTAAGGGGCATTTAAACCCTCTTGTTAAGCTACTGCGACCTGCACGTCTCTTGCAAAGGGCATTTAAACCGTCTTGTTAAGATACAGCGACCTGCACGTCTCTTCCAAGGGGCATTTAAACGGTCTTGTTAAGCTACTGCGACCTGCACGTCTCTTCCAAGGGGCATTTAAACCGTCTTAATAAGCTACTGCGACCTGCACGCCTCTTCCAAGGGGCATTTAAACTGTCTTGTAAAGCTACTGTGACCTCCACCTCTCTTCCAAGGGGCATTTAAACCGTCTTGTTAAGCTACTGCGACCTGCAAGCCTCTTCTAAGGGGCATTTAAAGCCTCTTGTTAAGCTCCTGCGATCTGAACGTCTCTTGCAAGGGGCATTTAAACCGTCTTGTTAAGCTTCTGCGACCTGCACGTCTCTTCCAAGGGGCATTTAATCCATCTTGTTAATCTACTGCGACCTGCACGTCTCTTCCAAGGGGCATTTAAACCTTCTTGGTAAGCTACTGCGACCTGCATGTCTCTACCAAGGGGCATTTAAACCGTCTTGTTAAGCTACTGCGACCTGCACTTCTCTTTCAAGCGGCATTTATACAGGCTTGTTAAGCTACTGGGACCTCCACCACTCTTCCAAGGGGCATTTAAACAGTCTTGTTAAGCTACTGCGACCTGCACGTCTTTTCCAAGGGGCATTTAAACCGTCTTGTTAAGCTACTGCAACCTCCACCGCTTTTCCAAGTGGCATTTAAACCATCTTGTTAAGCTACCGCGACCTGCACTTCTCTTCCAAGGGGCATTTAAACCGTCTTGGTAAGCTACTGCGACCTGCAAGCCTCTTCTAAGGGGCATTTGAACCCTCTTGTTAAGCTACTGCGACCTGCACGTCTCTTCCAATGGGCATTTACACAATCTTGTTAAGCTACTGCGACCTGCACGTCTCTTCCAAGGGGCATTTAAACCGTCTTATTAAGCTACTGCGACCTGCACGTCTCTTCCAAGGGGCATTTAAACCGTCTTATTAAGCTACTGCGACCTGCACGTCTCTTCCAAGGGGCATTTAAACTGTCTTGTTAACCTACTGCGACCTCCACCTCTCTTCCAAGGGGCATTTAAACCGTCTTTTTAAGCTACTGCGACCTGCACGTCTCTTCCAAGGGGCATTTAAACCGTCTTGTTAAGCTACTGCGTCCTGCACTTCTCTTCCAATGGGCATTTCAACCGTCTTATTAAGCTACTGCGATCTGCACGTCTCTTCCAAGGGGCTTTTAAACTGTCTTGTTAAGCTACTGCGACCACCACCGCTCTTACAAGGGGCATTTAAACCATCTTGTTAAGCTACTGCGACCTGCACTTCTCTTCCAAGGGGCATATAAACCGTCTTGTTAAGCTACTGCGACCTGCACTTCTCTTCCAAGGGGCATTTAAACCGTCTTGTTAAGCTACTGCGACTTGCACGTGTCTTCCAAGGGGCATTTAAACCGTCTTGTTAAGCTACTGTAACCTCCACCACTTTTCCAAGGGGCATTTAAACCGTCTTGTTAAGATACTGCGACCTCCACCGCTCTTCCAAGGGGCATTTAAACCATTTTGTTAAGCTACTGCGACCTGCACTTCTCTTCCAAGGGGCATTTAAAACGTCTTGGTAAGCTACTGCGACCTGCAAGCCTCTTCTAAGGGGCATTTAAAGCCTCTTGTTAAGCTCCTGCGATCTGAACGTCTCTTGCAAAGGGCATTTAAACCGTCTTGTTCAGCTTCTGCGACCTGCACGTCTCTTCCAAGGGGCATTTAATCCATCTTGTTAATCTACTGCGACCTGCACGTCTCTTCCAAGGGGCATTAAAACCTTCTTGGTAAGCTACTGCGACCTGCATGTCTCTACCAAGGGGCATTTAAACCGTCTTGTTAAGCTACTGCGACCTGCACTTCTCTTTCAAGCGGCATTTATACAGGCTTGTCAAGCTACTGCGACCTCCACCACTCTTCCAAGGGGCATTTAAACAGTCTTGTTAAGCTACTGCGACCTGCACGTCTTTTCCAAGGGGCATTTAAACCGTCTTGTTAAGCTACTGCAACCTCCACCGGTTTTCCAAGTGGCATTTAAACCATCTTGTTAAGCTACCGCGACCTGCACTTCTCTTCCAAGGGGCATTTAAACCGTCTTGGTAAGCTACTGCGACCTGCAGGCCTCTTCTAAGGGGCATTTGAACCCTCTTGTTAAGCTACTGCGACCTGCACGTCTCTTCCAATGGGCATTTACACAATCTTGTTAAGCTACTGCGACCTGCACGTCTCTTCCAAGGGGCATTTAAACCGTCTTATTAAGCTACTGCGACCTGCACGTCTCTTCCAAGGGGCATTTAAACTGTCTTGTTAAGCTACTGCGACCTCCACCTCTCTTGCAAGGGGCATTTAAACCGTCTTGTTAAGCTACTGCGACCTGCACGTCTCTTCCAAGGGGCATTTAAACCGTCTTGTTAAGCTACTGCTTCCTGCACGTCTCTTCCAATGGGCATTTCAACCGTCTTATTAAGCTACTGCGACCTGCACGTCTCTTCCAAGGGGCTTTTAAACTGTCTTGTTAAGCTACTGCGACCACCACCGCTCTTCCAAGGGGCATTTAAAACGTCTTGTTAAGCTACTGCGACCTGCACTTCTCTTCCAAGGGGCATATAAACCGTCTTGTTAAGCTACTGCGACCTGCACGTCTCTTCCAAGGGGCATTTAAACCGTCTTGTTAAGCTACTGCGACTTGCACGTGTCTTCCAAGGGGCATTTAAACCGTCTTGTTAAGCTACTGCGACCTGCACTTCTCTTCCAAGGGTCATATAAACCGTCTTGTTAAGCTACTGCGACCTCCAACGCTCTTCCAAGGGGCATTTAAACCATTTTGTTAAGCTACTGCGACCTGCACTTCTCTTCCAAGGGGCATTTAAACCGTCTTGGTAAGCTACTGTGACCTGCAAGCCTCTTCTAAGGGACATTTAAACCCTCTTGTTAATCAACTGCGACCTGCACGTCTCTTGCAAGGGGCATTTAAACTGTCTTGTTAAGCTACTGCGACCTGCACGTCTCTTCCAAGGGGCATTTAATCCATCTTGTTAATCTACTGCGACCTGCACGTCTCTTCCAAGGGGCATTTAAACCGTCTTGGTAAGCTACTGCGACCTGCATGTCTCTACCAAGGGGCATTTAAACCGTCTTGTTAAGCTACTGCGACCTGCACGTCTCTTCCAAGCGGCATTTATACAGTCTTGTTAAGCTACTGCGACCTCCACCGCTCTTCCAAGGGGCATTTAAACAGTCTTGTTAAGCTACTGCTACCTGCACGTCTTTTCCAAGGGGCATATAAACCGTCATGTTAAGCTACTGCGACCTCCACCGCTTTTCCAATTGGCATTTAAACCATCTTGTTAAGCTACCGCGGCCTGCACTTCTCTTCCAAGGGGCATTTAAACCGTCTTGGTAAGCTACTGCGACCTGCAATCCTCTTCTAAGGGGCATTTAAACCCTCTTGTTAAGCTACTGCGACCTGCACGTCTCTTCCAAGGGGCATTTACACAATCTTGTTAAGCTACTGCGACCTGCACGTCTCTTCCAAGGGGCATTTAAACCGTCTTATTAAGCTACTGCGACCTGCACGTCTCTTCCAAGGGGCATTTAAACTGTCTTGTTAAGCTACTGCGACCTCCACCTCTCTTCCAAGGGGCATTTAAACCGTCTTGTTAAGCTACTGCGACCTGCACGTCTCTTCCAAGGGGAATTAAAACCGTCTTGTTAAGCTACTGCGACCTGCACGTCTCTTCCAATGGGCATTTAAACCGTCTTATTAAGCTACTGCGACTTGCACGTGTCTTCCAAGGGGCATTTAAACCGTCTTGTTAAGCTACTGTAACCTCCACCACTTTTCCAAGGGGCATTTAATCTGTCTTGTTAAGCTACTGCGAATTGCACGTCTATTGCAAGGGGCATTTAAACCATCTTGTTAAGCTACTGCGACCTGCATGTCTCTTCCAAGGGGCATTTAAACCTTCTTGTTAAGCTAATGCGACCTGCATGTCTCTACCAAGGGGAATTTAAACTGTCTTGTTAAGCTACTGCGACCTGCACGTCTCTTCCAAGGGGCATTTAAACAGTCTTGTAAAGCTTCTGTGACCTGCATGTCTCTTCCAAAGGGCATTAAAACCATCTTGTTAAGCTACTGCGACCTCCACCGCTCTTCCAAGGGACATTTAAACCATCTTGTTAAGCTACTGCGACCTGCACGTCTCTTCCAAGGGCCATTTAAACCGTCTTGATAAGCTACTGCGACCTGCAAGCCTCTTCCAATGGGCTTTTAAACTGTCTTGTTAAGCTACTGCGACCTCCACCGCTCTTCCAAGGGGCATTTAAACCGTCTTGTTAAGCTACTGCGACCTGCACTTCTCTTCCAAGGGGCATATAAACCGTCTTGTAAAGCTACTGCGACCTGCTTGTCTCTTCCATGGGGCATTTAAATCGTGTTGTTAAGCTACTGTAACCTCCACCACTTTTCCAAGGGGCATTTAAACCTTCTTGTTAAGCTTCTGCGACCTGCACGTCTCTTCCAAGGGGCATTTAAACCGTATTGTTAAGCTACTGCGACCTGCACGTCTCTTCCAAGGGGCATTTAAACAGTCTTGTAAAGCTGCTGTGACCTGCATGTCTCTTCCAAGGAGCATTTAAACCATCTTGTTAAGCTACTGCGCACTCCACCGCTCTTCCAAGGGGCATTTAAACCATCTTGTTAAGCTACTGCGACCTGCACGTCTCTTCCAAGGGCCATTTAAACCGTCTTGGTAAGCTACTGCGACCTGCAAGCCTCTTCCATGGGGCATTTAAACCGTCATATTAAGCTACTGCAACCTGCACGTCTTTTCCAAGAGGCATTTAAACCATTTTGTTAAGCTACAGTGAACTGCACGTCTTTTCCAATTGGCATTTAAACCGTCTTGTTAAAGTACAGCAACCTGCACGTCTCTTCCAAGGGGCATTTAAACTGTCTTATTAAGCTACTGCGACTTGCATGTTTCTTCCAAGGGGCATTTAAACCGTCTTATTAAGCTACTGCGACCTGCACGTCTCTTCCAAGGGGCTTTTAAACTGTCTTGTTAAGCTACTGCGACCACCACCGCTCTTACAAGGGGCATTTAAACCATCTTGTTAAGCTACTGCGACCTGCACTTCTCTTCCAAGGGGCATATAAACCGTCTTGTTAAGCTACTGCGACCTGCACTTCTCTTCCAAGGGGCATTTAAACTGTCTTGTTAAGCTACTGCGACTTGCACGTGTCTTCCAAGGGGCATTTAAACCGTCTTGTTAAGCTACTGTAACCTCCACCACTTTTCCAAGGGGCATTTAAACCGTCTTGTTAAGCTACTGCGACCTCCACCGCTCTTCCAAGGGGCATTTAAACCATTTTGTTAAGCTACTGCGACCTGCAATTCTCTTCCAAGGGGCATTTAAAACGTCTTGGTAAGCTACTGCGACCTGCAAGCCTCTTCTAAGGGGCATTTAAAGCCTCTTGTTAAGCTCCTGCGATCTGAACGTCTCTTGCAAGGGGCATTTAAACCGTCTTGTTAAGCTTCTGCGACCTGCACGTCTCTTCCAAGGGGCATTTAATCCATCTTGTTAATCTACTGCGACCTGCACGTCTCTTCCAAGGGGCATTTAAACCTTCTTGGTAAGCTACTGCGACCTGCATGTCTCTACCAAGGGGCATTTAAACCGTCTTGTTAAGCTACTGCGACCTGCACTTCTCTTTCAAGTGGCATTTATACAGGCTTGTTCAGCTACTGCGACCTCCACCACTCTTCCAAGGGGCATTTAAACAGTCTTGTTAAGCTACTGCGACCTGCACGTCTTTTCCAAGGGGCATTTAAACCATCTTGTTAAGCTACTGCGACCTGCATGTCTCTTCCAAGGGGCATTTAAACCGTCTTGTTAATCTACTGCGACCTGCACGTCTCTTCCAAGGGGCATTTAAACCGTCTTGGTAAGCTACTGCGACCTGCGTGTCTCTACCAAGGGGCATTTAAACCGTCATGTTAAGCTGCTGCGACCTGCACGTCTCTTCCAAGGGGCATTTAAACAGGCTTGTTAAGCTACTGCGACCTCCACCCCATTTCCAAGGGGCATTTAAACCGTCTTGTTAAGCTATTGCGACCTGCATGTCTTTTCCAAGGGGCATTTAAACCATCTTGGTAAGCTACTGCGACCTGCAAGCCTCTTCTAAGGGGCATTTAAACCCTCTTGTTAAGCTACTGCGACCTGCACGTCTCTTGCAAGGGGCATTTAAACCGTCTTGTTAAGATACAGCGAGCTGCACGTCTCTTCCAAGGGGCATTTAAACGGTCTTGTTAAGCTACTGCGACCTGCACGTCTCTCTTCCAAGGGGCATTTAAACCGTCTTAATAAGCTACTGCGACCTGCACGCCTCTTCCAAGGGGCATTTAAACTGTCTTGTAAAGCTACTGTGACCTCCACCTCTCTTCCAAGGGGCATTTAAACCGTCTTGTTAAGCTACTGCGACCTGCAAGCCTCTTCTAAGGGGCATTTAAAGCCTCTTGTTAAGCTCCTGCGATCTGAACGTCTCTTGCAAGGGGCATTTAAACCGTCTTGTTAAGCTTGTGCGACCTGCACGTCTCTTCCAAGGGGCATTTAATCCATCTTGTTAATCTACTGCGACCTGCACGTCTCTTCCAAGGGGCATTTAAACCTTCTTGGTAAGCTACTGCGACCTGCATGTCTCTACCAAGGGGCATTTAAACCGTCTTGTTAAGCTACTGCGACCTGCACTTCTCTTTCAAGCGGCATTTATACAGGCTTGTTAAGCTACTGGGACCTCCACCACTCTTCCAAGGGGCATTTAAACAGTCTTGTTAAGCTACTGCGACCTGCACGTCTTTTCCAAGGGGCATTTAAACCGTCTTGATAAGCTACTGCAACCTCCACCGCTTTTCCAAGTGGCATTTAAACCATCTTGTTAAGCTACCGCGACCTGCACTTCTCTTCCAAGGGGCATTTAAACCGTCTTGGTAAGCTACTGCGACCTGCAAGCCTCTTCTAAGGGGCATTTGAACCCTCTTGTTAAGCTACTGCGACCTGCACGTCTCTTCCAATGGGCATTTACACAATCTTGTTAAGCTACTGCGACCTGCACGTCTCTTCCAAGGGGCATTTAAACCGTCTTATTAAGCTACTGCGACCTGCACGTCTCTTCCAAGGGGCATTTAAACCGTCTTATTAAGCTACTGCGACCTGCACGTCTCTTCCAAGGGGCATTTAAACTGTCTTGTTAACCTACTGCGACCTCCACCTCTCTTCCAAGGGGCATTTAAACCGTCTTGTTAAGCTACTGCGACCTGCACGTCTCTTCCAAGGGGCATTTAAACCGTCTTGTTAAGCTACTGCGTCCTGCACTTCTCTTCCAATGGGCATTTCAACCGTCTTATTAAGCTACTGCGATCTGCACGTCTCTTCCAAGGGGCTTTTAAACTGTCTTGTTAAGCTACTGCGACCACCACCGCTCTTACAAGGGGCATTTAAACCATCTTGTTAAGCTACTGCGACCTGCACTTCTCTTCCAAGGGGCATATAAACCGTCTTGTTAAGCTACTGCGACCTGCACTTCTCTTCCAAGGGGCATTTAAACCGTCTTGTTAAGCTACTGCGACTTGCACGTGTCTTCCAAGGGGCATTTAAACCGTCTTGTTAAGCTACTGTAACCTCCACCACTTTTCCAAGGGGCATTTAAACCGTCTTGTTAAGATACTGCGACCTCCACCGCTCTTCCAAGGGGCATTTAAACCATTTTGTTAAGCTACTGCGACCTGCACTTCTCTTCCAAGGGGCATTTAAAACGTCTTGGTAAGCTACTGCGACCTGCAAGCCTCTTCTAAGGGGCATTTAAAGCCTCTTGTTAAGCTCCTGCGATCTGAACGTCTCTTGCAAGGGGCATTTAAGCCGTCTTGTTCAGCTTCTGCGACCTGCACGTCTCTTCCAAGGGGCATTTAATCCATCTTGTTAATCTACTGCGACCTGCACGTCTCTTCCAAGGGGCATTTAAACCTTCTTGGTAAGCTACTGCGACCTGCATGTCTCTACCAAGGGGCATTTAAACCGTCTTGTTAAGCTACTGCGACCTGCACTTCTCTTTCAAGCGGCATTTATACAGGCTTGTTAAGCTACTGCGACCTCCACCACTCTTCCAAGGGGCATTTAAACAGTCTTGTTAAGCTACTGCGACCTGCACGTCTTTTCCAAGGGGCATTTAAACCGTCTTGTTAAGCTACTGCAACCTCCACCGCTTTTCCAAGTGGCATTTAAACCATCTTGTTAAGCTACCGCGACCTGCACTTCTCTTCCAAGGGGCATTTAAACCGTCTTGGTAAGCTACTGCGACCTGCAAGCCTCTTCTAAGGGACATTTGAACCCTCTTGTTAAGCTACTGCGACCTGCACGTCTCTTCCAATGGGCATTTACACAATCTTGTTAAGCTACTGCGACCTGCACGTCTCTTCCAAGGGGCATTTAAACCGTCTTATTAAGCTACTGCGACCTGCACGTCTCTTCCAAGGGGCATTTAAACTGTCTTGTTAAGCTACTGCGACCTCCACCTCTCTTCCAAGGGGCATTTAAACCGTCTTGTTAAGCTACTGCGACCTGCACGTCTCTTCCAAGGGGCATTTAAACCGTCTTGTTAAGCTACTGCGTCCTGCACGTCTCTTCCAATGGGCATTTCAACCGTCTTATTAAGCTACTGCGACCTGCACGTCTCTTCCAAGGGGCTTTTAAACTGTCTTGTTAAGCTACTGCGACCACCACCGCTCTTCCAAGGGGCATTTAAAACGTCTTGTTAAGCTACTGCGACCTGCACTTCTCTTCCAAGGGGCATATAAACCGTCTTGTTAAGCTACTGCGACCTGCACGTCTCTTCCAAGGGGCATTTAAACCGTCTTGTTAAGCTACTGCGACTTGCACGTGTCTTCCAAGGGGCATTTAAACCGTCTTGTTAAGCTACTGCGACCTGCACTTCTCTTCCAAGGGTCATATAAACCGTCTTGTTAAGCTACTGCGACCTCCAACGCTCTTCCAAGGGGCATTTAAACCATTTTGTTAAGCTACTGCGACCTGCACTTCTCTTCCAAGGGGCATTTAAACCGTCTTGGTAAGCTACTGTGACCTGCAAGCCTCTTCTAAGGGACACTTAAACCCTCTTGTTAATCAACTGCGACCTGCACGTCTCTTGCAAGGGGCATTTAAACTGTCTTGTTAAGCTACTGCGACCTGCACGTCTCTTCCAAGGGGCATTTAATCCATCTTGTTAATCTACTGCGACCTGCACGTCTCTTCCAAGGGGCATTTAAACCGTCTTGGTAAGCTACTGCGACCTGCATGTCTCTAACAAGGGGCATTTAAACCGTCTTGTTAAGCTACTGCGACCTGCACGTCTCTTCCAAGCGGCATTTATACAGTCTTGTTAAGCTACTGCGACCTCCACCGCTCTTCCAAGGGGCATTTAAACAGTCTTGTTAAGCTACTGCTACCTGCACGTCTTTTCCAAGGGGCATATAAACCGTCATGTTAAGCTACTGCGACCTCCACCGCTTTTCCAATTGGCATTTAAACCATCTTGTTAAGCTACCGCGGCCTGCACTTCTCTTCCAAGGGGCATTTAAACCGTCTTGGTAAGCTACTGCGACCTGCAATCCTCTTCTAAGGGGCATTTAAACCCTCTTGTTAAGCTACTGCGACCTGCACGTCTCTTCCAAGGGGCATTTACACAATCTTGTTAAGCTACTGCGACCTGCACGTCTCTTCCAAGGGGCATTTAAACCGTCTTATTAAGCTACTGCGACCTGCACGTCTCTTCCAAGGGGCATTTAAACTGTCTTGTTAAGCTACTGCGACCTCCACCTCTCTTCCAAGGGGCATTTAAACCGTCTTGTTAAGCTACTGCGACCTGCACGTCTCTTCCAAGGGGCATTAAAACCGTCTTGTTAAGCTACTGCGACCTGCACGTCTCTTCCAATGGGCATTTAAACCGTCTTATTAAGCTACTGCGACTTGCACGTGTCTTCCAAGGGGCATTTAAACCGTCTTGTTAAGCTACTGTAACCTCCACCACTTTTCCAAGGGGCATTTAATCTGTCTTGTTAAGCTACTGCGAATTGCACGTCTATTGCAAGGGGCATTTAAACCATCTTGTTAAGCTACTGCGACCTGCATGTCTCTTCCAAGGGGCATTTAAACCTTCTTGTTAAGCTAATGCGACCTGCACGTCTCTTCCAAGGGGCATTTAAACAGTCTTGTAAAGCTTCTGTGACCTGCATGTCTCTTCCAAAGGGCATTAAAACCATCTTGTTAAGCTACTGCGACCTCCACCGCTCTTCCAAGGGTCATTTAAACCATCTTGTTAAGCTACTGCGACCTGCACGTCTCTTCCAAGGGCCATTTAAACCGTCTTGGTAAGCTACTGCGACCTGCAAGCCTCTTCCAATGGGCTTTTAAACTGTCTTGTTAAGCTGCTGCGACCTCCACCGCTCTTCCAAGGGGCATTTAAACCGTCTTGTTAAGCTACTGCGACCTGCACTTCTCTTCCAAGGGGCATATAAACCGTCTTGTAAAGCTACTGCGACCTGCTTGTCTCTTCCATGGGGCATTTAAACCGTGTTGTTAAGCTACTGTAACCTCCACCACTTTTCCAAGGGGCATTTAAACCTTCTTGTTAAGCTTCTGCGACCTGCACGTCTCTTCCAAGGGGCATTTAAACCGTCTTGTTAAGCTATTGCGACCTGCATGTCTCTACCAAGGGGCATTTAAACCGTCTTGTTTAGCTACTGCGACCTGCACGTCTCTTCCAAGGGGCATTTAAACAGTCTTGTAAAGCTGCTGTGACCTGCATGTCTCTTCCAAGGAGCATTTAAACCATCTTGTTAAGCTACTGCGCACTCCACCGCTCTTCCAAGGGGCATTTAAACCATCTTGTTAAGCTACTGCGACCTGCACGTCTCTTCCAAGGGCCATTTAAACCGTCTTGGTAAGCTACTGCGACCTGCAAGCCTCTTCCATGGGGCATTTAAACCGTCATATTAAGCTACTGCAACCTGCACGTCTTTTCCAAGAGGCATTTAAACCATCTTGTTAAGCTACAGTGAACTGCACGTCTTTTCCAATTGGCATTTAAACCGTCTTGTTAAAGTACAGCAACCTGCACGTCTCTTCCAAGGGGCATTTAAACTGTCTTATTAAGCTACTGCGACTTGCATGTTTCTTCCAAGGGGCATTTAAACCGTCTTATTAAGCTACTGCGACCTGCACGTCTCTTCCAAGGGGCATTTAAACTGTCTTGTTAAGCTACTGCGACCTCCTCCTCTCTTCCAAGGGGCATTTAAACCGTCTTGTTAAGCTACTGCGACCTGCACGTCTCTTCCAAGGGCATTTAAACTGTCTTGTTAAGCTACTGCAACCTCCACCTCTCTTCCAATGGGCATTTAAACCGTCTTGTTAAGCTACTGCGACCTGCACGTCTCTTACAAGGGGCATTTAAACCGTTTTGTTAAGCTACTGCGACCAGCACGTCTCTTCCAAAGGGCATTTAAACCGCCTTGTTAAGCTATTGCGACCTGCCTATCTCTACCAAGGGGCATTTAAAGCGTCTTGTTAAGCTATAGCGACCTGAACGTCTCTTCCAAGGGGCATTTAAACAGTCTTGTAAAGCTGCTGTGACCTGCATGTCTCTTCCAAGGGGCATTTAAACCATCTTGTTAAGCTACTGCGACCTCCAACCCTCTTACAAGGGGCACTTAACCCATCTTGTTAAGCTACTGCGACCTGCACTTCTCTTCCAAGGGCCATTTAAACCCTCTTGGTAAGCTACTGCGACCTGCAAGCCTCTTCCAAGGGGCATTTAAACTGTCTTGTTAAGCTGCTGCGACCTACACCGCTCTTCCAAGGGGCATTTAAACCGTCTTGTTAAGCTACTGCGACCTGCACTTCTCCTCCAAGGGGCATATAAACCGTCTTGTTAAGCTACTGCGACCTCCACCGCTCTTCCAAGGGGCATTTAAACCATTTTGTTAAGCTACTGCGACCTGCACTTCTCTTCCAAGGGGCATTTAAACCGTCTTGGTAAGCTACTGCGACCTGCAAGCCTCTTCTAAGGGGCATTTAAACCCTCTTGTTAAGCTCCTGCGACCTGCACGTCTCTTGCAAGGGGCATTTAAAAAGTCTTGTTAAGCTACTGCGATCTGCACGTCTCTTCCAAGGGGCATTTAATCCATCTTGTTAATCTACTGCGACCTGCACGTCTCTTCCAAGGGGCATTTAAACCGTCTTGGTAAGCTATTGCGACCTGCATGTCTCTACCAAGGGGCATTTAAACCGTCTTGTTAAGCTACTGCGACCTGCACGTCTCTTCCAAGCGGCATTTATACAGGCTTGTTAAGCTACTGCGACCTCCACCGCTCTTCCAAGGGGCATTTAAAGTCTTGTTAAGCTACTGCGACCTGCACGTCTTTTCCAAGGGGCATATAAACCGTCATGTTAAGCTACTGCGACCTCCACCGCTTTTCCAAGTGGCATTTAAACCATCTTGTTAAGCTACCGCGACCTGCACTTCTCTTCCAAGGAGCATTTAAACCGTCTTGGTAAGCTACTGCGACCTGCAAGCCTCTTCTAAGGGGCATTTAAACCCTCTTGTTAAGCTACTGCGACCTGCACGTCTCTTCCAAGGGGCATTTACACCATCTTATTAAGCTACTGCGACCTGCACGTCTCTTCCAAGGGGCATTTAAACTGTCTTGTTAAGCTACTGTGACCTCCACCTCTCTTCCAAGGGGCATTTAAACCGCCTTGTTAAGCTACTGCGACCTGCACGTCTCTTCTAAGGGGCATTTAAACCGTCTTGTTAAGCGACTGCGACCTGCACGTCTCTTCCAAGGGGCATTTAAACCGTTTTATTAAGCCACTGCGACCTGCACGTCTCTTCCAAGGGGCTTTTAAACTGTCTTTTTAAGCTACTGCGACCACCACCGCTCTTCCAAGGGGCATTTAAACCGTCTTGTTAAGCTACTGAGACCTGCACTTCTCTTCCAAGGGGCATTTAAACCGTCTTGTTAAGCTACTGCGACTTGCACGTGTCTTCCAAGGGGCATTTAAACCGTCTTGTTAAGCTACTGTAACCTCCACCACTTTTCCAAGGGGCATTTAAACTGTCTTGTTAAGCTACAGCGACCTGCACGTCTCTTCCAAGGGGCATTTAAACCATCTTGTTAAGCTACTGCGACCTGCATGTCTCTTCCAAGGGGCATTTAAACCGTCTTGTTAAGCTAATGCGACCTGCATGTCTCTACCAAGGGGAATTTAAACTGTCTTGTTAAGCTACTGCGACCTGCACGTCTCTTCCAAGGGGCTTTTAAACAGTCTTATAAACATGATGTGACCTGCATGTCTCTTCCAAAGGGCATTTAAACCATCTTGTTAAGCTACTGCGACCTCCCCCGCTCTTCCAAGGGGCATTTAAACCATCTTGTTAAGCTACTGCGACCTTCACGTCTCTTCCAAGGGCCATTTAAACCGTCTTGGTAAGCTACTGCGACCTGCAAGCCTCTTCCAAGGGGCATTTAAACCGTCTTGTTAAACTACTGTGACCTGCACTTCTCTTCCAAGGGGCAAATAAACCGTCTTGTTAAGCTACTGAGAACTGCACGTCTCTTCCATGGGGCATTTAAACCGTGTTATTAAGCTTTTGCGACCTGCATGTCTCTACCAAGGGGCATTTAAACCGTCTTGTTTAGCTACTGCGACCTGCACGTCTCTTCCAAGGGGCATTTAAACAGTCTTGTAAAGCTGCTGTGACCTGCATATCCCTTCCAAGGGGCATTTAAACCATCTTGTTAAGCTACTGCGACATCCACCGCTCTTCCAAGGGGCATTTATTCCATCTTGTTAAGCTACTGCGACCTGTACGTCTCTTCCAAGGGCCATTTAAACCGTCTTATTAAGCTACTGCAACCTGCACGTCTTTTCCAAGAGGCATTTAAACCGTCTTGTTAAGCTACTGCAACCTGCACGTCTCTTCCATGGCGCATTTAAACCGTCTTATTGAGCTACTGCGACTCGCATGTCTCTTCCAAGGGGCATTTAAACCGTCTTATTAAGCTACTGCGAACTGCACGTCTCTTCCATGGGGCATTTAAACCGTTTTATTAAGCTATTGCGTCCTGCATGTCTCTACCAAGGGGCATTTAAACCTTCTTGTTTAGCTACTGCAACCTGCACGTCTCTTCCAAGGGGCATTTAAACAGTCTTGTAAAGCTGCTGTGACCTGCATGTCCCTTCCAAGGGGCATTTAAACCGTCTTGTTAAGCTACTGCGACCTCCACCGCTCTTCCAAGGGGCATTTAAACCATTTTGTTAAGCTACTGCGACCTGCACTTCTCTTCCAAGGGGCATTTAATCCGTCTTGGTAAGCTACTGTGACCTGCAAGCCTCTTCTAAGGGGCATTTAAACCCTCTTGTTAATCAACTGCGACCTGCACGTCTCTTGCAAGGGGCATTTAAACTGTCTTGTTAAGCTACTGCGACCTGCACGTCTCTTCCAAGGGGCATTTAATCCATCTTGTTAATCTACTGCGACCTGCACGTCTCTTCCAAGGGGCATTTAAACCGTCTTGGTAAGCTACTGCGACCTGCATGTCTCTACCAGGGGGCATTTAAACCGTCTTGTTAAGCTTCTGCGACCTGCACGTCTCTTCCAAGCGGCATTTATACAGTCTTGTTAAGCTACTGCGACGTCCACCGCTCTTCCAAGGGGCATTTAAACAGTCTTGTTAAGCTACTGCTACCTGCACGTCTTTTCCAAGGGGCATATAAACCGTCATGTTAAGCTACTGCGACCTCCACCGCTTTTCCAAGTGGCATTTAAACCATCTTGTTAAGCTACCGCGGCCTGCACTTGTCTTCCAAGGGGCATTTAAACCGTCTTGGTAAGCTACTGCAACCTGCAATCCTCTTCTAAGGGGCATTTAAACCCTCTTGTTAAGCTTCTGCCACCTGCACG
Organism: Phyllobates terribilis; assembly: GCF_046119375.1. Taxonomy (NCBI): domain Eukaryota; kingdom Metazoa; phylum Chordata; class Amphibia; order Anura; family Dendrobatidae; genus Phyllobates; species Phyllobates terribilis. Next base: position 3,101,142 of record NW_027362921.1, on the reverse strand, counting down.
TCTCTTCCAAGGGGCTTTTACACAATCTTGTTAAGCTACTGCGACCTGCACGTCTCTTCCAAGGGGCATTTAAACCGTCTTATTAAGCTACTGCGACCTGCACGTCTCTTCCAAGGGGCAATTAAACTGTCTTGTTAAGCTACTGCGACCTCCACCTCTCTTCCAAGGGGCATTTAAACCGTCTTGTTAAGCTGCTGCGACCTCCACCGCTCTTCCAAGGGGCATTTAAACCGTCTTGTTAAGCTACTGCGACCTGCACTTCTCTTCCAAGGGGCATATAAACCGTCTTGTTAAGCTACTGCGACCTGCTTGTCTCTTCCATGGGGCATTTAAACCGTGTTGTTAAGCTACTGTAACCTCCACCACTTTTCCAAGGGGCATTTAAACCTTCTTGTTAAGCTTCTGCGACCTGCACGTCTCTTCCAAGGGGCATTTAAACCGTCTTGTTAAGCTATTGCGACCTGCATGTCTCTACCAAGGGGCATTTAAACCGTCTTGTTTAGCTACTGCGACCTGCACGTCTCTTCCACGGGGCATTTAAACAGTCTTGTAAAGCTGCTGTGACCTGCATGTCTCTTCCAAGGGGCATTTAAACCATCTTGTTAAGCTACTGCGCACTCCACCGCTCTTCCAAGGGGCATTTAAACCATCTTGTTAAGCTACTGCGACCTGCACGTCTCTTCCAAGGGCCATTTAAACCGTCTTGGTAAGCTACTGCGACCTGCAAGCCTCTTCCATGGGTCATTTAAACCGTCATATTAAGCTACTGCAACCTGCACGTCTTTTCCAAGAGGCATTTAAACCATCTTGTTAAGCTACAGTGAACTGCACGTCTTTTCCAATTGGCATTTGAACCGTCTTGTTAAAGTACAGCAACCTGCACGTCTCTTCCAAGGGGCATTTAAACCGTCTTATTAAGCTACTGCGACTTGCATGTCTCTTCCAAGGGGCATTTAAACCGTCTTATTAAGCTACTGCGACCTGCACGTCTCTTCCAAGGGGCATTTAAACTGTCTTGTTAAGCTACTGCGACCTCCTCCTCTCTTCCAAGGGGCATTTAAACCGTCTTGTTAAGCTACTGCGACCTGCACGTCTCTTCCAAGGGCATTTAAACTGTCTTGTTAAGCTACTGCAACCTCCACCTCTCTTCCAAGGGCCATTTAAACCGTCTTGTTAAGCTACTGCGACCTGCACGTCTCTTACAAGGGGCATTTAAACCGTTTTGTTAAGCTACTGCGACCAGCACGTCTCTTCCAAAGGGCATTTAAACCGCCTTGTTAAGCTATTGCGACCTGCCTATCTCTACCAAGGGGCATTTAAAGCGTCTTGTTAAGCTATAGCGACCTGCACGTCTCTTCCAAGGGGCATTTAAACAGTCTTGTAAAGCTGCTGTGACTTGCATGTCTCTTCCAAGGGGCATTTAAACCATCTTGTTAAGCTACTGCGACCTCCAACGCTCTTACAAAGGGCACTTAACCCATCTTGTTAAGCTACTGCGACCTGCACTTCTCTTCCAAGGGCCATTTAAACCGTCTTGGTAAGCTACTGCGACCTGCAAGCCTCTTCCAAGGGGCATTTAAACTGTCTTGTTAAGCTGCTGCGACCTCCACCGCTCTTCCAAGGGGCGTTTAAACCGTCTTATTAAGCTACTGCGAATTGCACGTCTCTTGCAAGGGGCATTTAAACCGTCTTGCTAAGCTACAGCGACCTGCACGTCTCTTCCAAGGGGCATTTAAACCATCTTGTTAAGCTACTGCGACCTGCATGTCTCTTCCAAGGGGCATTTAAACCGTCTTGTTAAGCTACTGCGACCTGCACGTCTCTTCCAAGGGGCATATAAACCGTCTTATTAAGCTACTGCGACTTGCATGTCTCTTCCAAGGGGCATTTAAACCGTCTTATTAAGCTACTGCGAATTGCACGTCTCTTGCAAGGGGCATTTAAACCGTCTTGTTAAGCTACAGCGACCTACACGTCTCTTCCAAGGGGCATTTAAACCATCTTGTTAAGCTACTGCGACCTGCATGTCTCTTCCAAGGGGCATTTAAACCGTCTTGATAAGCTACTGCGACCTGCACGTCTCTTCCAAGGGGCATTTAAACAGTCTTGTAAAGCTGCTGTGACCTGCATGTCTCTTCCAAAGGGCATTTAAACCATCTTGTTAAGCTACTGCGACCTCCACCGCTCTTCCAAGGGGCATTTAAACCATCTTGTTAAGCTACTGCGACCTGCACGTCTCTTCCAAGGGCCATTTAAACCGTCTTGGTAAGCTACTGCGACCTGCAAGCCTCTTCCAAGCGGCATTTAAACTGTCTTGTTAAGCTGCTGCAACCTCCACCGCTCTTCCAAGGGGCATTTAAACCGTCTTGTTAAACTACTGCGACCTGCACTTTTCTTCCAAGGGGCATATAAACCGTCTTGTTAAGCTGCTGCGAACTGCACGTCTCTTCCATGGGGCATTTAAACCGTGTTATTAAGCTATTGCGACCTGCATGTTTCTACCAAGGGGCATTTAAACCTTCTTATTAAGCTACTGCGACTTGCATGTCTCTTCCAAGGGGCATTTAAACCGTCTTATTAAGCTACTGCGACCTGCACGTATCTTCCAAGGGGCACTTAAACTGTCTTGTTAAGCTACTGCGACCTCCACCTCTCTTCCAAGGGGCATTTAAACCGTCTTGTTAAGCTACTGCGACCTGCAGGTCTCTTCCAAGGGGCATTTAAACTGTCTTGTTAAGCTACTGCGACCTGCACGTCTCTTCCAAGGGGCATTTAAACCATCTTATTAAGCTACTGCGACTTGCACGTCTCTTCCAATGGGCATTTAAACCGTCTTATTAAGCTACTGCGACCAGCATGTCTCTTCCAAGGGGCTTTTAAACTGTCTTGTTAAGCTACTGCGACCACCACCGCTCTTCCAAGGGGCATTTAAACCGTCTTGTTAAGCTACTGCGACCTGCACTTCTCTTCCAAGGGGCATATAAACCGTCTGGTTAAGCTACTGCGACCTGCACGTCTCTTCCAAGGGGCATTTAAACCGTCTTGTTAAGCTACTGCGACTTGCACGTGTCTTCCAAGGGGCATTTAAACCATCTTGTTAAGCTACTGTAACCTCCACCACTTTTCCAAGGGGCATTTAAACTGTCTTGTTAAGCTACTGCGACTTCCACTGCTCTTCCAAGAGGCATTTAAACCGTCTTGTTAAGCTACTGTGAACTGCACGTCTCTTCCATGGGGCATTTAAACCGTGTTATTAAGCTATTGCGACCTGCATGTCTCTACCAAGGGGCATTTAAACCGTCTTGTTTAGCTACTGCGACCTGCACGTCTCTTCCAAGGGGCATTTAAACCGTCTTGTTAAGCTGCTGTGACCTGCAGGTCCCTTCCAAAGGGCATTTAAACCATCTTGTTAAGCTACTGCGACCTCCACCGCTCTTCCAAGGGGCATTTAAACCATCTTGTTAAGCTACTGCGACCTGCACGTCTCTTCCAAGGGCCATGTAAACCGTCTTGGTAAGCTACTGCGACCTGCAAGCCTTTTCCAAGGGGCATTTAAACTGTCTTGTTAAGCTGCTGCGACCTCCACCGCTCTTCCAAGGGGCATTTAAACCGTCTTGTTAAACTACTGCGACCTGCACTTCTCTTCCAAGGGGCATATAAACCGTCTTGTTAAGCTACTGCGAACTGCACGTCTCTTCCTTGGGGCATTTAAACAGTGTTATTAAGCTATTGCGACCTGCATGTCTCTACCAAGGGGCATTTAAACCGTCTTGTTTAGCTACTGCGACCTGCACGTCTCTTCCAAGGGGCATTTAAACAGTCTTGTAAAGCTACTGCGACCTGCACGTCTCTTCCAAGGGGCATTTAAACCATCTTGTTAAGCTACTGCGACCTCCACCGCTCTTCTAAGGGGCATTAAAAACCCTCTTGTTAAGCTCCTGCGACCTGCACGTCTCTTGCAAGGGGCATTTAAACCGTCTTGTTAAGCTACTGCGACCTGCACGTCTCTTCCAAGGGGCATTTAATCCATCTTGTTAATCTACTGCGACCTGCACGTCTCTTCCAAGGGGCATTTAAACCGTCTTGGTAAGCTACTGCGACCTGCATGTCTCTACCAAGGGGCATTTAAACCGTCTTGTTAAGCTACTGCGACCTGCACGTCTCTTCCAAGCGGCATTTATACAGGCTTGTTAAGCTACTGCGACCTCCACCGCTCTTCCAAGGGGCATTTAAACAGTCTTGTTAAGCTACTGCGACCTGCACGTCTTTTCCAAGGGGCATATAAACCGTCATGTTAAGCTACTGCGACCTCCACCGCTTTTCCAAGTGGCATTTAAACCATCTTGTTTAGCTACCGCGACCTGCACTGCTCTTCCAAGGGGCATTTAAACCGTCTTGGTAAGCTACTGCGACCTGCAAGCCTCTTCTAAGGGTCATTTAAACCCTCTTGTTAAGCTACTGCGACCTGCACGTCTCTTCCAAGGGGCATTTACACCATCTTGTTAAGCTACAGCGACCTGCACGTCTCTTCCAAGGGGCATTTAAACCGTCTTGTTAAGCTACTGCGACCTGCACGTCTCTTCCAAGGGCATTTAAACTGTCTTGTTAAGCTACTGCGACCTCCACCTCTCTTCCAAGGGGCATTTAAACCATCTTGTTAAGCTACTGCGACCTGCACGTCTCTTCCAAGGGGCATTTAAACCGTCTTGTTAAGCGACTGCGACCTGCACGTCTCTTCCAATGGGCATTTAAACCGTCTTGTTAAGCTACTGCGACTTGCACGTGTCTTCCAAGGGGCATTTAAACCGTCTTGTTAAGCTACTGTAACTTCCACCACTTTTCCAATGGGCATTTAAACTCTCTTGTTAAGCTACTGCGACATCCACCGCTCTTCTAAGGGGCATTTAAACCGTCTTATTAAGCTACTGCGACCTGCACGTCTCTTCCAAGGGGCATTTAAACTGTTTTGTTAAGCTACTGCGACCTCCACCTCCCTTCCAAGGGGCATTTAAACCGTATTGTTAAGCTACTGCGACCTGCACGTCTCTTCCAAGGGGCATTTACACCATCTTGTTAAGCTACTGCGACCTGCACGTCTCTTCCAAGGGGCATTTAAACCGTCTTATTAAGCTACTGCGACCTGCACGTCTCTTCCAATGGGCATTTAAACCGTCTTGTTAAGCTACTGCAACTTGCACGTGTCTTCCAAGGGGCATTTAAACTCTCTTGTTAAGCTACTGCGACATCCACCGCTCTTCTAAGGGGCATTTAAACCGTCTTATTAAGCTACTGCGACCTGCACGTCTCTTCCAAGGGGCATTTAAACTGTTTTGTTAAGCTACTGCGACCTCCACCTCCCTTCCAAGGGGCATTTAAACCGTATTGTTAAGCTACTGCGACCTGCACGTCTCTTCCAAGGGGCATTTACACCATCTTGTTAAGCTACTGCGACCTGCACGTCTCTTCCAAGGGGCATTTAAACCGTCTTATTAAGCTACTGCGACCTGCACGTCTCTTCCAATGGGCATTTAAACCGTCTTGTTAAGCTACTGCAACTTGCACGTGTCTTCCAAGGGGCATTTAAACCGTCTTGTTAAGCTACTGCGACCTGCAAGCCTCTTCCAAGGGGCATTTAAACCGTCTTGTTAAACTACTGCGACCTGCACTTCTCTTCCAAGGGGCAAATAAACCGTCTTGTTAAGCTACTGCGACCTCCACCGCTCTTCCAAGGGGCATTTAAACCGTCTTGTTAAGCTTCTGCGACCTGCACGTCTCTTCCAAGGGGCATTTAAACCATCTTGTTAAGCTATTGCGACCTGCATGTCTCTACCAAGGGGCATTTAAACCGTCTTGTTTAGCTACTGCGACCTGCACGTCTCTTCCAAGGGGCATTTAAACAGTCTTGTAAAGCTGCTGTGACCTGCATGTCCCTTCCAAGGGGCATTTAAACCATCTTGTTAAGCTACTGCGACCTCCACCGCTCTTCCAAGGGGCATTTATTCCATCTTGTTAAGCTACTGCGACCTGTACGTCTCTTCCATGGGCCATTTAAACCGTCTTTTTAAGCTACTGCAACCTGCACGTCTTTTCCAAGAGGCATTTAAACCGGCTTGTTAAGCTACTGCAACCTGCACGTCTCTTCCAAGGGGCATTTAAACCGTCTTATTAAGCTACTGCGACTTGCATGTCTCTTCCAAGGGGCATTTAAACCGTCTTATTAAGCTACTGCGACCTGCACGTCTCTTCCAAGGGGCATTTAAACTGTCTTGGTAAGCTACTGCGACCTGCAAGCCTCTTCCAAGGGGCATTTAAACTGTCTTGTTAAGCTGCTGCGACCTCCACCGCTCTTCCAAGGGGCATTTAAACCGTCTTGTTAAGCTACTGCGACCTGCACTTCTCTTCCAAGGGGCATATAAACCGTCTTGTTAATCTACTGCGAACTGCACGTCTCTTCCATGGGGCATTTAAACCGTGTTATTAAGCTACTGTAACCTCCACCACTTTTCCAAGGGGCATTTAAACCGTCTTGTTAAGCTTCTGCGACCTGCACGTCTCTTCCAAGGGGCATTTAAACAGTCCTGTAAAGCTGCTGTGACCTGCATGTCCCTTCCAAGGGGCATTTAAACCATCTTGTTAAGCTACTGCGACCTCCACCGCTCTTTCAAGGGGCATTTATACCATCTTATTAAGCTACTGCGACCTGCACGTCTCTTCCAAGGGCCATTTAAACCGTCTTATTAAGCTACTGCAACCTGCACGTCTTTTCCAAGGGGCATTTAAACCGTCTTTTTAAGCTACAGTGAACTGCACGTCTTTTCCAAATGGCATTTAAACCGTCTTGTTAAGATACTGCGACCTGCACGTCTCTTCCAAGGGGCATTTAAACCGTCTTATTAAGCTACTGCGACTTGCATGTCTCTTCCAAGGGGCATTTAAACCGTCTTATTAAGCTACTGCGAATTGCACGTCTCTTCCAAGGGGCATTTAATCCATCTTGTTAATCTACTGCGACCTGCACGTCTCTTCCAAGGGGCATTTAAACCGTCTTGGTAAGCTACTGCGACCTGCATGTCTCTACCAAGGGGCATTTAAACCGTCTTGTTAAGCTACTGCGACCTGCACGTCTCTTCCAAGCGGCATTTATACAGGCTTGTTAAGCTACTGCGACCTCCACCGCTCTTCCAAGGGGCATTTAAACAGTCTTGTTAAGCTACTGCGACCTGCACGTCTTTTCCAAGGGGCATATAAACCGTCATGTTAAGCTACTGCGACCTCCACCGCTTTTCCAAGTGGCATTTAAACCATCTTGTTTAGCTACCGCGACCTGCACTGCTCTTCCAAGGGGCATTTAAACCGTTTTGGTAAGCTACTGCGACCTGCAAGCCTCTTCTAAGGGTCATTTAAACCCTCTTGTTAAGCTACTGCGACCTGCACGTCTCTTCCAAGGGGCATTTACACCATCTTGTTAAGCTACAGCGACCTGCACGTCTCTTCCAAGGGGCATTTAAACCGTCTTGTTAAGCTACTGCGACCTGCACGTCTCTTCCAAGGGCATTTAAACTGTCTTGTTAAGCTACTGCGACCTCCACCTCTCTTCCAAGGGGCATTTAAACCATCTTGTTAAGCTACTGCGACCTGCACGTCTCTTCCAAGGGGCATTTAAACCGTCTTGTTAAGCGACTGCGACCTGCACGTCTCTTCCAATGGGCATTTAAACCGTCTTGTTAAGCTACTGCGACTTGCACGTGTCTTCCAAGGGGCATTTAAACCGTCTTGTTAAGCTACTGTAACTTCCACCACTTTTCCAAGGGGCATTTAAACTCTCTTGTTAAGCTACTGCGACATCCACCGCTCTTCTAAGGGGCATTTAAACCGTCTTATTAAGCTACTGCGACCTGCACGTCTCTTCCAAGGGGCATTTAAACTGTTTTGTTAAGCTACTGCGACCTCCACCTCCCTTCCAAGGGGCATTTAAACCGTATTGTTAAGCTACTGCGACCTGCACGTCTCTTCCAAGGGGCATTTACACCATCTTGTTAAGCTACTGCGACCTGCACGTCTCTTCCAAGGGGCATTTAAACCGTCTTATTAAGCTACTGCGACCTGCACGTCTCTTCCAATGGGCATTTAAACCGTCTTGTTAAGCTACTGCAACTTGCACGTGTCTTCCAAGGGGCATTTAAACTCTCTTGTTAAGCTACTGCGACATCCACCGCTCTTCTAAGGGGCATTTAAACCGTCTTATTAAGCTACTGCGACCTGCACGTCTCTTCCAAGGGGCATTTAAACTGTTTTGTTAAGCTACTGCGACCTCCACCTCCCTTCCAAGGGGCATTTAAACCGTATTGTTAAGCTACTGCGACCTGCACGTCTCTTCCAAGGGGCATTTACACCATCTTGTTAAGCTACTGCGACCTGCACGTCTCTTCCAAGGGGCATTTAAACCGTCTTATTAAGCTACTGCGACCTGCACGTCTCTTCCAATGGGCATTTAAACCGTCTTGTTAAGCTACTGCAACTTGCACGTGTCTTCCAAGGGGCATTTAAACCGTCTTGTTAAGCTACTGCGACCTGCAAGCCTCTTCCAAGGGGCATTTAAACCGTCTTGTTAAACTACTGCGACCTGCACTTCTCTTCCAAGGGGCAAATAAACCGTCTTGTTAAGCTACTGCGACCTCCACCGCTCTTCCAAGGGGCATTTAAACCGTCTTGTTAAGCTTCTGCGACCTGCACGTCTCTTCCAAGGGGCATTTAAACCATCTTGTTAAGCTATTGCGACCTGCATGTCTCTACCAAGGGGCATTTAAACCGTCTTGTTTAGCTACTGCGACCTGCACGTCTCTTCCAAGGGGCATTTAAACAGTCTTGTAAAGCTGCTGTGACCTGCATGTCCCTACCAAGGGGCATTTAAACCATCTTGTTAAGCTACTGCGACCTCCACCGCTCTTCCAAGGGGCATTTATTCCATCTTGTTAAGCTACTGCGACCTGTACGTCTCTTCCATGGGCCATTTAAACCGTCTTTTTAAGCTACTGCAACCTGCACGTCTTTTCCAAGAGGCATTTAAACCGGCTTGTTAAGCTACTGCAACCTGCACGTCTCTTCCAAGGGGCATTTAAACCGTCTTATTAAGCTACTGCGACTTGCATGTCTCTTCCAAGGGGCATTTAAACCGTCTTATTAAGCTACTGCGACCTGCACGTCTCTTCCAAGGGGCATTTAAACTGTCTTGGTAAGCTACTGCGACCTGCAAGCCTCTTCCAAGGGGCATTTAAACTGTCTTGTTAAGCTGCTGCGACCTCCACCGCTCTTCCAAGGGGCATTTAAACCGTCTTGTTAAGCTACTGCGACCTGCACTTCTCTTCCAAGGGGCATATAAACCGTCTTGTTAATCTACTGCGAACTGCACGTCTCTTCCATGGGGCATTTAAACCGTGTTATTAAGCTACTGTAACCTCCACCACTTTTCCAAGGGGCATTTAAACCGTCTTGTTAAGCTTCTGCGACCTGCACGTCTCTTCCAAGGGGCATTTAAACAGTCCTGTAAAGCTGCTGTGACCTGCATGTCCCTTCCAAGGGGCATTTAAACCATCTTGTTAAGCTACTGCGACCTCCACCGCTCTTTCAAGGGGCATTTATACCATCTTATTAAGCTACTGCGACCTGCACGTCTCTTCCAAGGGCCATTTAAACCGTCTTATTAAGCTACTGCAACCTGCACGTCTTTTCCAAGGGGCATTTAAACCGTCTTTTTAAGCTACAGTGAACTGCACGTCTTTTCCAAATGGCATTTAAACCGTCTTGTTAAGATACTGCGACCTGCACGTCTCTTCCAAGGGGCATTTAAACCGTCTTATTAAGCTACTGCGACTTGCATGTCTCTTCCAAGGGGCATTTAAACCGTCTTATTAAGCTACTGCGAATTGCACGTCTCTTGCAAGGGGCATTTAAACCATCTTGTTAAGCTACAGCGACTTGCACGTCTCTTCCAAGGGGCATTTAAACCATCTTGTTAAGCTACTGCGACCTGCATGTCTCTTCCAAGGGGCATTTAAACCGTCTTGTTAAGCTACTGCGACCTGCACGTCTCTTCCAAGGGGCATTTAAACCGTCTTATTAAGCTACTGCGACTTGCATGTCTCTTCCAAGGGGCATTTAAACAGTCTTATTAAGCTACTGCGAATTGCACGTCTCTTGCAAGGGGCATTTAAACCGTCTTGTTAAGCTACAGCGACCTGCACGTCTCTTCCAAGGGGCATTTAAACCATCTTGTTAAGCTACTGCGACCTGCATGTCTCTTCCAAGGGGCATTTAAACCATCTTGTTAAGCTACTGCGACATGCACGTCTTTTCCAAGGGGCATTTAAACCATCTTTTTAAGCTACAGTGAACTGCACGTCTTTTCCAAATGGCATTTAAACCGTCTTGTTAAGATACTGCGACCTGCACGTCTCTTCCAAGGGGCATTTAAACCGTCTTATTAAGCTACTGCGACTTGCATGTCTCTTCCAAGGGGCATTTAAACCGTCTTATTAAGCTACTGCGAATTGCACGTCTCTTGCAAGGGGCATTTAAACCGTCTTGTTAAGCTACAGCGACCTGCACGTCTCTTCCAAGGGGCATTTAAACCATCTTGTTAAGCTACTGCGACCTGCATGTCTCTTCCAAGGGGCATTTAAACCGTCTTGTTAAGCTACTGGGACCTGCTCGTCTCTTCCAAGGGGCATTTAAACAGTCTTGTAAAGCTGCTGTGACCTGCATGTCTCTTCCAAAGGGCATTTAAACCATCTTGTTAAGCTACTGCGACCTCCACCGCTCTTCCAAGGGGCATTTAAACCATCTTGTTAAGCTACTGCGACCTGCACGTCTCTTCCAAGGGCCATTTAAACCGTCTTGGTAAGCTACTGCGACCTGCAAGCCTCTTCCAAGGGGCATTTAAACTGTCTTGTTAAGCTGCTGCAACCTCCACCGCTCTTCCAAGGGGCATTTAAACCGTCTTGTTAAACTACTGCGACCTGCACTTTTCTTCCAAGGGGCATATAAACCGTCTTGTTAAGCTGCTGCGAACTGCACGTCTCTTCCATGGGGCATTTAAACCGTGTTATTAAGCTATTGCGACCTGCATGTTTCTACCAAGGGGCATTTAAACCTTCTTATTAAGCTACTGCGACTTGCACGTCTCTTCCAAGGGGCATTTAAACTGTTTTGTTAAGCTACTGCGACCTCCACCTCCCTTCCAAGGGGCATTTAAACCGTATTGTTAAGCTACTGCGACCTGCACGTCTCTTCCAAGGGGCATTTACACCATCTTGTTAAGCTACTGCGACCTGCACGTCTCTTCCAAGGGGCATTTAAACCGTCTTATTAAGCTACTGCGACCTGCACGTCTCTTCCAATGGGCATTTAAACCGTCTTGTTAAGCTACTGCAACTTGCACGTGTCTTCCAAGGTGCATTTAAACTCTCTTGTTAAGCTACTGCGACATCCACCGCTCTTCTAAGGGGCATTTAAACCGTCTTATTAAGCTACTGCGACCTGCACGTCTCTTCCAAGGGGCATTTAAACTGTTTTGTTAAGCTACTGCGACCTCCACCTCCCTTCCAAGGGGCATTTAAACCGTATTGTTAAGCTACTGCGACCTGCACGTCTCTTCCAAGTGGCATTTACACCATCTTGTTAAGCTACTGCGACCTGCACGTCTCTTCCAAGGGGCATTTAAACCGTCTTATTAAGCTACTGCGACCTGCACGTCTCTTCCAATGGGCATTTAAACCGTCTTGTTAAGCTACTGCAACTTGCACGTGTCTTCCAAGGGGCATTTAAACCGTCTTGTTAAGCTACTGCGACCTGCAAGCCTCTTCCAAGGGGCATTTAAACCGTCTTGTTAAACTACTGCGACCTGCACTTCTCTTCCAAGGGGCAAATAAACCGTCTTGTTAAGCTACTGCGACCTCCACCGCTCTTCCAAGGGGCATTTAAACCGTCTTGTTAAGCTTCTGCGACCTGCACGTCTCTTCCAAGGGGCATTTAAACCATCTTGTTAAGCTATTGCGACCTGCATGTCTCTACCAAGGGGCATTTAAACCGTCTTGTTTAGCTACTGCGACCTGCACGTCTCTTCCAAGGGGCATTTAAACAGTCTTGTAAAGCTGCTGTGACCTGCATGTCCCTTCCAAGGGGCATTTAAACCATCTTGTTAAGCTACTGCGACCTCCACCGCTCTTCCAAGGGGCATTTATTCCATCTTGTTAAGCTACTGCGACCTGTACGTCTCTTCCATGGGCCATTTAAACCGTCTTTTTAAGCTACTGCAACCTGCACGTCTTTTCCAAGAGGCATTTAAACCGGCTTGTTAAGCTACTGCAACCTGCACGTCTCTTCCAAGGGGCATTTAAACCGTCTTATTAAGCTACTGCGACTTGCATGTCTCTTCCAAGGGGCATTTAAACCGTCTTATTAAGCTACTGCGACCTGCACGTCTCTTCCAAGGGGCATTTAAACTGTCTTGGTAAGCTACTGCGACCTGCAAGCCTCTTCCAAGGGGCATTTAAACTGTCTTGTTAAGCTGCTGCGACCTCCACCGCTCTTCCAAGGGGCATTTAAACCGTCTTGTTAAGCTACTGCGACCTGCACTTCTCTTCCAAGGGGCATATAAACCGTCTTGTTAATCTACTGCGAACTGCACGTCTCTTCCATGGGGCATTTAAACCGTGTTATTAAGCTACTGTAACCTCCACCACTTTTCCAAGGGGCATTTAAACCGTCTTGTTAAGCTTCTGCGACCTGCACGTCTCTTCCAAGGGGCATTTAAACAGTCCTGTAAAGCTGCTGTGACCTGCATGTCCCTTCCAAGGGGCATTTAAACCATCTTGTTAAGCTACTGCGACCTCCACCGCTCTTTCAAGGGGCATTTATACCATCTTATTAAGCTACTGCGACCTGCACGTCTCTTCCAAGGGCCATTTAAACCGTCTTATTAAGCTACTGCAACCTGCACGTCTTTTCCAAGGGGCATTTAAACCGTCTTTTTAAGCTACAGTGAACTGCACGTCTTTTCCAAATGGCATTTAAACCGTCTTGTTAAGATACTGCGACCTGCACGTCTCTTCCAAGGGGCATTTAAACCGTCTTATTAAGCTACTGCGACTTGCATGTCTCTTCCAAGGGGCATTTAAACCGTCTTATTAAGCTACTGCGAATTGCACGTCTCTTGCAAGGGGCATTTAAACCATCTTGTTAAGCTACAGCGACCTGCACGTCTCTTCCAAGGGGCATTTAAACCATCTTGTTAAGCTACTGCGACCTGCATGTCTCTTCCAAGGGGCATTTAAACCGTCTTGTTAAGCTACTGCGACCTGCACGTCTCTTCCAAGGGGCATTTAAACCGTCTTATTAAGCTACTGCGACTTGCATGTCTCTTCCAAGGGGCATTTAAACAGTCTTATTAAGCTACTGCGAATTGCACGTCTCTTGCAAGGGGCATTTAAACCGTCTTGTTAAGCTACAGCGACCTGCACGTCTCTTCCAAGGGGCATTTAAACCATCTTGTTAAGCTACTGCGACCTGCATGTCTCTTCCAAGGGGCATTTAAACCATCTTGTTAAGCTACTGCGACCTGCACGTCTTTTCCAAGGGGCATTTAAACCATCTTTTTAAGCTACAGTGAACTGCACGTCTTTTCCAAATGGCATTTAAACCGTCTTGTTAAGATACTGCGACCTGCACGTCTCTTCCAAGGGGCATTTAAACCGTCTTATTAAGCTACTGCGACTTGCATGTCTCTTCCAAGGGGCATTTAAACCGTCTTATTAAGCTACTGCGAATTGCACGTCTCTTGCAAGGGGCATTTAAACCGTCTTGTTAAGCTACAGCGACCTGCACGTCTCTTCCAAGGGGCATTTAAACCATCTTGTTAAGCTACTGCGACCTGCATGTCTCTTCCAAGGGGCATTTAAACCGTCTTGTTAAGCTACTGGGACCTGCTCGTCTCTTCCAAGGGGCATTTAAACAGTCTTGTAAAGCTGCTGTGACCTGCATGTCTCTTCCAAAGGGCATTTAAACCATCTTGTTAAGCTACTGCGACCTCCACCGCTCTTCCAAGGGGCATTTAAACCATCTTGTTAAGCTACTGCGACCTGCACGTCTCTTCCAAGGGCCATTTAAACCGTCTTGGTAAGCTACTGCGACCTGCAAGCCTCTTCCAAGGGGCATTTAAACTGTCTTGTTAAGCTGCTGCAACCTCCACCGCTCTTCCAAGGGGCATTTAAACCGTCTTGTTAAACTACTGCGACCTGCACTTTTCTTCCAAGGGGCATATAAACCGTCTTGTTAAGCTGCTGCGAACTGCACGTCTCTTCCATGGGGCATTTAAACCGTGTTATTAAGCTATTGCGACCTGCATGTTTCTACCAAGGGGCATTTAAACCTTCTTATTAAGCTACTGCGACTTGCATGTCTCTTCCAAGGGGCATTTAAACCGTCTTATTAAGCTACTGCGACCTGCACGTATCTTCCAAGGGGCACTTAAACTGTCTTGTTAAGCTACTGCGACCTCCACCTCTCTTCCAAGGGGCATTTAAACCGTCTTGTTAAGCTACTGCGACCTGCACGTCTCTTCCAAGGGGCATTTAAACTGTCTTGCTAAGCTACTGCGACCTGCACGTCTCTTCCAAGGGGCATTTAAACCATCTTATTAAGCTACTGCGACTTGCACGTCTCTTCCAATGGGCATTTAAACCGTCTTATTAAGCTACTGCGACCAGCATGTCTCTTCCAAGGGGCTTTTAAACTGTCTTGTTAAGCTACTGCGACCACCACCGCTCTTCCAAGGGGCATTTAAACCGTCTTGTTAAGCTACTGCGACCTGCACTTCTCTTCCAAGGGGCATATAAACCGTCTGGTTAAGCTACTGCGACCTGCACGTCTCTTCCAAGGGGCATTTAAACCGTCTTGTTAAGCTACTGCGACTTGCACGTGTCTTCCAAGGGGCATTTAAACCATCTTGTTAAGCTACTGTAACCTCCACCACTTTTCCAAGGGGCATTTAAACTGTCTTGTTAAGCTACTGCGACCTCCACCGCTCTTCCAAGAGGCATTTAAACCGTCTTGTTAAGCTACTGCGAACTGCACGTCTCTTCCATGGGGCATTTAAACCGTGTTATTAAGCTATTGCGACCTGCATGTCTCTACCAAGGGGCATTTAAACCGTCTTGTTTAGCTACTGCGTCCTGCACGTCTCTTCCAATGGGCATTTAAACCGTCTTGTTAAGCTGCTGTGACCTGCAGGTCCCTTCCAAAGGGCATTTAAACCATCTTGTTAAGCTACTACGACCTCCACCGCTCTTCCAAGGGGCATTTAAACCATCTTGTTAAGCTACTGCGACCTGCACGTCTCTTCCAAGGGCCATTTAAACCGTCTTGGTAAGCTACTGCGACCTGCAAGCCTTTTCCAAGGGGCATTTAAACTGTCTTGTTAAGCTGCTGCAACCTCCACCGCTCTTCCAAGGGGCATTTAAACCGTCTTGTTAAACTACTGCGACCTGCACTTTTCTTCCAAGGGGCATATATACCGTCTTGTTAAGCTGCTGCGAACTGCACGTCTCTTCCATGGGGCATTTAAACCGTGTTATTAAGCTATTGCGACCTGCATGTCTCTACCAAGGGGCATTTAAACCGTCTTGTTTAGCTACTGCGACCTGCACGTCTCTTCCAAGGGGCATTTAAACAGTCTTGTAAAGCTACTGCGACCTGCACGTCTCTTCCAAGGGGCATTTAAACCATCTTGTTAAGCTACTGCGACCTCCACCGCTCTTCTAAGGGGCATTAAAAACCCTCTTGTTAAGCTCCTGCGACCTGCACGTCTCTTGCAAGGGGCATTTAAACCGTCTTGTTAAGCTACTGCGACCTGCACGTCTCTTCCAAGGGGCATTTAATCCATCTTGTTAATCTACTGCGACCTGCACGTCTCTTCCAAGGGGCATTTAAACCATCTTGCTAAGCTACTGCGACCTGCATGTCTCTACCAAGGGGCATTTAAACCGTCTTTTTAAGCTACTGCGACCTGCACGTCTCTTCCAAGCGGCATTTATACAGGCTTGTTAAGCTACTGCGACCTCCACCGCTCTTCCAAGGGGCATATAAATCGTCATGTTAAGCTACTGCGACCTCCACCGCTTTTCCAAGTGGCATTTAAACCATCTTGTTTAGCTACCGCGACCTGCACTGCTCTTCCAAGGGGCATTTAAACCGTCTTGTTAAGCGACTGCGACCTGCACGTCTCTTCCAATGGGCATTTAAACCGTCTTGTTAAGCTACTGCGACTTGCACGTGTCTTCCAAGGGGCATTTAAACCGTCTTGTTAAGCTACTGTAACCTCCACCACTTTTCCAAGGGGCATTTAAACTCTCTTGTTAAGCTACTGCGACATCCACCGCTCTTCTAAGGGGCATTTAAACCGTCTTATTAAGCTACTGCGACCTGCACGTCTCTTCCAAGGGGCATTTAAACTGTTTTGTTAAGGTACTGCGACCTCCACCTCCCTTCCAAGGGGCATTTAAACCGTATTGTTAAGCTACTGCGACCTGCACGTCTCTTCCAAGGGGCATTTACACCATCTTGTTAAGCTACTGCGACCTGCACGTCTCTTCCAAGGGGCATTTAAACCGTCTTATTAAGCTACTGCGACCTGCCCGTCTCTTCCAATGGGCATTTAAACCGTCTTGTTAAGCTACTGCAACTTGCACGTGTCTTCCAAGGGGCATTTAAACTCTCTTGTTAAGCTACTGCGACATCCACCGCTCTTCTAAGGGGCATTTAAACCGTCTTATTAAGCTACTGCGACCTGCACGTCTCTTCCAAGGGGCATTTAAACTGTTTTGTTAAGCTACTGCGACCTCCACCTCCCTTCCAAGGGGCATTTAAACCGTATTGTTAAGCTACTGCGACCTGCACGTCTCTTCCAAGGGGCATTTACACCATCTTGTTAAGCTAATGCGACCTGCACGTCTCTTCCAAGGGGCATTTAAACCGTCTTATTAAGCTACTGCGACCTGCACGTCTCTTCCAATGGGCATTTAAACCGTCTTGTTAAGCTACTGCAACTTGCACGTGTCTTCCAAGGGGCATTTAAACCGTTTTGTTAAGCTACTGTAACCTCCACCACTTTTCCAAGGGGCATTTAAACCGTCTTGTTAAGCTACTGCTTATTGCACGTCTATTGCAAGGGGCATTTATACCGTCTTGTTAAGCTACAGCTACCTGCATGTCTCTTCCAAGGGGCATTTAAACCATCTTGTTAAGCTACTGCGACCTGCATGTCTCTTCCAAGGGGCATTTAAACCGTCTTGTTAAGCTAATGCGACCTCCATGTCTCTACCAAGGGGAATTTAAACTGTCTTGTTAAGCTACTGCGACCTGCACGTCTCTTCCAAGGGGCATTTAAACAGTCTTGTAAAGCTGTTGTGACCTGCATGTCTTTTCCAAAGGGCATTTAAACCATCTTGTTAAGCTACTGCGACCTCCACCGCTCTTCCAAGGGACATTTAAACCATCTTGTTAAGCTACTGCGACCTGCACGTCTCTTCCAAGGGCCATTTAAACCGTCTTGGTAAGCTACTGCGACCTGCAAGCCTCTTCCAAGGGGCATTTAAACTGTCTTGTTAAGCTGCTGCGACCTCCATGTCTCTACCAAGGGGAATTTAAACTGTCTTGTTAAGCTACTGCGACCTGCACGTCTCTTCCAAGGGGCATTTAAACAGTCTTGTAAAGCTGTTGTGACCTGCATGTCTTTTCCAAAGGGCATTTAAACCATCTTGTTAAGCTACTGCGACCTCCACCGCTCTTCCAAGGGGCATTTAAACCGTCTTGTTAAATTACTGCGACCTGCACTTCTCTTCCAAGGGGCATATAAACCGTCTTGTTAAGCTACTGCGAACAGCACGTCTCTTCCATGGGGCATTTAAACCGTGTTATTAAACTATTGCGACCTGCATGTCTCTACCAAGGGGCATTTAAACCATCTTATTAAGCTACTGCGACTTGCATGTCTCTTCCAAGGGGCATTTAAACCGTCTTATTAAGCTACTGCGACCTACACGTCTCTTCCAAGGGGCATTTAAACTGTCTTGTTAAGCTACTGCGACCTGCACGTCTCTTGCAAGGGCCATTTAAACCGTCTTGTTAAGGTACTGCGACCACCACCTCTCTTCCAAGGGCATTTAAACCGTCTTGTTAAGCTACTGCGACCTGCACGTCTCTTCCCAGGGGCATATAAACTGTCTTGTTAAGCTTCTGCGACCTGCACGTCTCTTCCAAGGGGCATTTAAACCGTCTTGTTAAGCTACTGTAACCTCCACCACTTTTCCAAGGGGCATTTAAACTGTCTTGTTAAGCTACTGCGACCTCCACCGCTCTTCCAAGGGGCATTTAAACCGTCTTGTTAAGCTACTGCGAATTGCACGTCTCTTGCAAGGGGCATTTAAACCATCTTGTTAAGCTACAGCGACCTGCACGTCTCTTCCAAGGGGCATTTAAACCATCTTGTTAAGCTACTGCGACCTGCATGTCTCTTCCAAGGGGCATTTAAACTGTCTTGTTAAGCTACTGCGACCTGCATGTCTCTTCCAAGGGGCATTTAAACAGTCTTTTAAAGCTGCTGTGACCTGCATGTCTCTTCCAAAGGGCATTTAAACCATCTTGTTAAGCTACTGCGACCTGCACGTCTCTTCCAAGGGGCATTTAAACCGTCTTATTAAGCTACTGCGATCTGCACGTCTCTTCCAAGGGGCATTTAAACTGTCTTGTTAAGCTACTGCGACCTCCACCTCTCTTCCAAGGGGCATTTAAACCGTCTTGTTAAGCTACTGCGACCTGCACGTCTCTTCCAAGGGGCATTTAAACCGTCTTGTTAAGCGACTGCGACCTGCACGTCTCTTCCAATGGGCATTTAAACCGTCTTGTTAAGCTACTGCGACTTGCACGTGTCTTCCAAGGGGCATTTAAACCGTCTTGTTAAGCTACTGCGAATTGCACGTCTATTGCAAGGGGCATTTAAACCGTCTTGTTAAGCTACAGCGACCTGCATTTCTCTTCCAAGGGGCACTTAAACCATCTTGTTAAGCTACTGTGACCTGCATGTCTCTTCCAAGGGGCATTTAAACTGTCTTGTTAAGCTACTGCGACCTGCATGTCTCTTCCAAGGGGCATTTAAACAGTCTTTTAAAGCTGCTGTGACCTGCATGTCTCTTCCAAAGGGCATTTAAACCATCTTGTTAAGCTACTGCGACCTGCACGTCTCTTCCAAGGGGCATTTAAACCGTCTTATTAAGCTACTGCGACCTGCACGTCTCTTCCAAGGGGCATTTAAACTGTCTTGTTAAGCTACTGCGACCTCCACCTCTCTTCCAAGGGGCATTTAAACCGTCTTGTTAAGCTACTGCGACCTGCACGTCTCTTCCAAGGGGCATTTAAACCGTCTTGTTAAGCGACTGCGACCTGCACGTCTCTTCCAATGGGCATTTAAACCGTCTTGTTAAGCTACTGCGACTTGCACGTGTCTTCCAAGGGGCATTTAAACCGTCTTGTTAAGCTACTGCGAATTGCACGTCTATTGCAAGGGGCATTTAAACCGTCTTGTTAAGCTACAGCGACCTGCATGTCTCTTCCAAGGGGCACTTAAACCATCTTGTTAAGCTACTGTGACCTGCATGTCTCTTCCAAGGGGCATTTAAACCATCTTGTTAAGCTAATGCGACCTCCATGTCTCTACCAAGGGGAATTTAAACTGTCTTGTTAAGCTACTGCGACCTGCACGTCTCTTCCAAGGGGCATTTAAACAGTCTTGTAAAGCTGCTGTGAGCTGCATGTCTCTTCCAAAGGGCATTTAAACCATCTTGTTAAGCTACTGCGACCTCCACCGCTCTTCCAAGGGGCATTTAAACCATCTTGTTAAGCTACTGCGACGTGCACTTCTCTTCCAAGGGCCATTTAAACCGTCTTGGTAAGCTACTGCGACCTGCAAGCCTCTTCCAAGGGGCATTTAAACCGTCTTGTTAAACTACTGCGACCTGCACTTCTCTTCCAAGGGGCATATAAACCGTCTTGTTAAGCTACTGCGAACTGCACGTCTCTTCCATGGGGCATTTAAACCGTATTATTAAGCTATTGCGACCTGCATGTCTCTACCAAGGGGCATTTAAACCGTCTTGTTTAGCTACTGCGACCTGCACGTCTCTTCCAAGGGGCATTTAAACAGTCTTGTAAAGTTGCTGTGACCTGCATGTCCCTTCCAAGGGGCATTTAAACCATCTTGTTAAGCTACTGCGACCTCCACCGCTCTTCCAAGGGGCATTTAAACCGTCTTGTTAAGCTTCTGCGACCTGCACGTCTCTTCCAAGGGGCATTTAAACCGTCTTGTTAAGCTATTGCGACCTGCATGTCTCTACCAAGGGGCATTTAAACCGTCTTGTTTAGCTACTGCGACCTGCACGTCTCTTACAAGGGGCATTTAAACAGTCTTGTAAAGCTGCTGTGACCTGCATGTCCCTTCCAAGGGGCATTTAAACCATCTTGTTAAGCTACTGCGACCTCCACCGCTCTTCCAAGGGGCATTTATTCCATCTTGTTAAGCTACTGCGACCTGCACGTCTCTTCCAAGGGCCATTTAAACCGTCTTATTAAGCTACTGCAACCTGCTCGTCTTTTCCAAGAGGCATTTAAACCGTCTTGTTAAGCTACTGCGACCTGCACCTCTCTTCCAAGGGGCATTTAAACCGTCTTATTAAGCTACTGCGACCTGCACGTCTCTTCCAAGGGGCATTTAAACTGTCTTGGTAAGCTACTGCGACCTGCAAGCCTCTTCCAAGGGGCATTTAAACTGTCTTGTTAAGCTGCTGCGACCTGCATGTCTCTTCCAAGGGGCATTTAAACTGTCTTGTTAAGCTACTGCGACCTGCACGTCTCTTCCAATGGGCATTTAAACCATCTTATTAAGCTACTGCGACTTGCACGTCTCTTCCAATGGGCATTTAAACCATCTTATTAAGCTACTGCGACTTGCACGTCTCTTCCAATGGGCATTTAAACCGTCTTATTAAGCTACTGCGACCTGCACTTCTCTTCCAAGGGGCATATAAACCGTCTGGTTAAGCTACTGCGACCTCCACGTCTCTTCCAAGGGGCATTTAAACCGTCTTGTTAAGCTACTGCGACTTGCACGTGTCTTCCAAGGGGCATTTAAACCGTCTTGTTAAGCTACTGTAACCTCCACCACTTTTCCAAGGGGCATTTAAACTGTCTTGTTAAGCTACTGCGTCCTCCACCGCTCTTCCAAGGGGCATTTAAACCGTCTTGTTAAGCTACTGCGAATTGCACGTCTCTTGCAAGGGACATTTCAACCGTCTTGTTAAACTACAGCGACCTGCACGTCTCTTCCAAGGGGCATTTAAACCATCTTGTTAAGCTACTGCGACCTGCATGTCTCTTCCAAGGGGCATTTAAACCGTCTTGTTAAGCTAATGCGACCTGCATGTCTCTACCAAGGGGAATTTAAATTGTCTTGTTAAGCTACTGCGACCTGCATGTCTCTTCCAAGGTGCATTTAAACAGTCTTGTAAAGCTGCTGTGACCTGCATGTCTCTTCCAAACGGCATTAAAACCATCTTGTTAAGCTACTGCGACCTCCACCGTGCTTCCAAGGGGCATTTAAACCATCTTGTTAAGCTACTGCGACCTGCACGTCTCTTCCAAGGGGCATTTAAACCGTCTTGGTAAGCTACTGCGACCTGCAAGCCTCTTCCAAGGGGCATTTAAACTGTCTTGTTAAGCTACTGCGACCTCCACCGCTCTTCCAAGGGACATTTAAACCGTCTTGTTAAACTACTGCGACCTGCACTTCTCTTCCAAGGGGCATATATACCGTCTTGTTAAGCTACTGCGAACTGCACGTCTCTTCCATGGGGCATTTAAA
The DNA here is from genome assembly GCF_046119375.1 of Phyllobates terribilis. Lineage (NCBI taxonomy): Eukaryota > Metazoa > Chordata > Amphibia > Anura > Dendrobatidae > Phyllobates > Phyllobates terribilis. Next base: position 3,079,178 of record NW_027362921.1, on the reverse strand, counting down.
CTGTGTTATTAAGCTATTGCGACCTGCATGTCTCTACCAAGGGGCATTTAAACCGTCTTGTTTAGCTACTGCGACCTGCACGTCTCTTCCAAAGGGCATTTAAACAGTCTTTTAAAGATGCTGTGACCTGCATGTCCCTTCCAAGGGGCATTTAAACCATCTTGTTAAGCTACTGCGACCTCCACCGCTCTTCCAAGGGACATTTAAACCGTCTTGTTAAGCTTCAGCGACCTGCACGTCTCTTCCAAGGGGCATTTAAACCGTCTTGTTAAGCTATTGCGACCTGCATGTCTCTACCAAGGGGCATTTAAACCGTCTTGTTTAGCTACTGCGACCTGCATGTCTCTTCCAAGGGGCATTTAAACAGTCTTGTAAAGCTGCTGTGACCTGCATGTCCCTTCCAAAGGGCATTTAAACCATCTTGTTAAGCTACTGCGACCTCCACCGCTCTTCCAAGGGGCATTTAAACCATCTTGTTAAGCTTCTGCGACCTGCACGTCTCTTCCAAGGGCCATTTAAACCGTCTTGGTAAGCTACTGCGACCTGCAAGCCTTTTCCAAGGGGCATTTAAACTGTCTTGTTAAGCTGCTGCGACCTCCACCGCTCTTCCAAGGGGCATTAAAACCGTCTTGTTAAACTACTGCGACCTGCACTTCTCTTCCAAGGGGCATATAAACCGTCTTGTTAAGCTACTGCGAACTGCACGTCTCTTCCATGGGGCATTTAAACCGTGTTATTAAGCTATTGCGACGTGCATGTCTCTACCAAGGGGCATTTAAACCGTCTTGTTTAGCTACTGCGACCTGCACGTCTCTTCCAAGGGGCATTTAAACAGTCTTGTAAAGCTACTGCGACCTGCACGTCTCTTCCAAGGGGCATTTAAACCATCTTGTTAAGCTACTGCGACCTCCACCGCTCTTCTAAGGGGCATTTAAACCCTCTTGTTAAGCTCCTGCGACCTGCACGTCTCTTGCAAGGGGCATTTAAACCGTCTTGTTAAGCTACTGCGACCTGCTCGTCTCTTCCAAGGGGCATTTAATCCATCTTGTTAATCTACTGCGACCTGCACGTCTCTTCCAAGGGGCATTTAAACCGTCTTGTTAAGCTACTGCGACCTGCATGTCTCTACCAAGTGGCATTTAAACCGTCTTGTTAAGCTACTGCGACCTGCACGTCTCTTCCAAGCGGCATTTATACAGGCTTGTTAAGCTACTGCGACCTCCACCGCTCTTCCAAGGGGCATTTAAACAGTCTTGTTAAGCTACTGCGACCTGCACGTCTTTTCCAAGGGGCATATAAACCGTCATGTTAAGCTACTGCGAACTCCACCGCTTTTCCAAGTGGCATTTAAACCATCTTGTTAAGCTACCGCGACCTGCACTTCTATTGCAAGGGGCATTTAAACCGTCTTGGTAAGCTACTGCGACCTGCAAGCCTCTTCTAAGGGGCATTTAAACCCTCTTGTTAAGCTACTGCGACCTCCACCTCTCTTCCAAGGGGCATTTAAACCGTCTTGTTAAGCGACTGCGACCTGCACGTCTCTTCCAATATGCATTTAAACCGTCTTGTTAAGCTACTGCGACTTGCACGTGTCTTCCAAGGGGCATTTAAACCGTCTTGTTAAGCTACTGTAACCTCCACCACTTTTCCAAGGGGCATTTAAACTGTCTTGTTAAGCTACTGCGACATCCACCGCTCTTCCAAGGGGCATTTAAACCGTATTGTTAAGCTACTGCTTATTGCACGTCTATTGCAAGGGGCATTTAAACCGTCTTGTTAAGCTACAGAGACCTGCACGTCTCTTCCAAGGGGCATTTAAACCATCTTGTTAAGCTACAGAGACCTGCATGTCTCTTCCAAGGGGCATTTAAACCGTCTTGTTAAGCTAATGCGACCTGCATGTCTCTACCAAGGGGAATTTAAACTGTCTTGTTAAGCTACTGCGACCTGCACGTCTCTTCCAAGGGGCATTTAAACAGTCTTGTAAATCTGTTGTGACCTGCATGTCTCTTCCAAAGGGCATTTAAACCATCTTGTTAAGCTACTGCGACCTCCACCGCTCTTCCAAGGGGCATTTAAACCATCTTGTTAAGCTACTGCGACCTGCACGTCTCTTCCAAGGGCCATTTAAACCGTCTTAGTAAGCTACTGCGACCTGCAAGCCTCTTCCAAGGGGCATTTAAACTGTCTTGTTAAGCTGCTGCGACCTCCACCGCTCTTACAAGGGGCATTTAAACCGTCTTGTTAAACTACTGCGACCTGCACTTCTCTTCCAAGGGGCATATAAACCGTCTTGTTAAGCTACTGCGAACTGCACGTCTCTTCCATGGGGCATTTAAACCGTGTTATTAAACTATTGCGACCTGCATGTCTCTACCAAGGGGCATTTAAACCATCTTATTAAGCTACTGCGACTTGCATGTCTCCTCCAAGGGGCATTTAAACCGTCTTATTAAGCTACGGTGACCTGCACATCTCTTCCAAGCGGCATTTAAACAGTCTTGTTAAGCTACTGCGACCTGCACGTCTCTTCCAAGGGCCATTTAAACCATCTTGTTAAGGTACTGCGACCTCCTCCTCTCTTCCAAGGGGCATTTAAACCGTCTTTTTAAGCTACTGCGACCTGCACGTCTTTTCCAAGGGGCATTTAAACTGTCTTGTTAAGCTTCTGCGACCTGCACGTCTGTTCCAAGGGGCATTTAAACCGTCTTGTTAAGCTACTGTAACCTCCACCACTTTTCCAAGGGGCATTTAAACTGTCTTGTTAAGCTACTGCGACCTCCACCGCTCTTCCAAGGGGCATTTAAACCGTCTTGTTAAGCTACTGCGAATTGCACATCTCTTGCAAGGGGCATTTAAACAGTCTTGTTAAGCTACAGCGACCTGCACGTCTCTTCCACGGGGCATTTAAACCATCTTGTTAAGCTACTGCGACCTGCATGTCTTTTCCAAGGGGCATTTAAACCGTCTTGTTAAGCTAATGCGACCTGCATGTCTCTACCAAGGGGAATTTAAACTGTCTTGTTAAGCTACTGCGACCTGCACGTCTCTTCCAAGGGGCATTTAAACAGTCTTGTAAAGCTGCTGTGACCTGCATGTCTCTTCCAAAGGGCATTTAAACCATCTTGTTAAGCTATTGCGTCCTCAACCGCTCTTCCAATAGGCATTTAAACCATCTTGTTAAGCTACTGCGACCTGCACGTCTCTTCCAAGGGCCATTTAAACCTTCTTGGTAAGCTACTGCGACCTGCAAGCCTCTTCCAAGGGGCATTTAAACTGTCTTGTTAAGCTGCTGTGACCTCCACCGCTCTTCCAAGGGGCATTTAAACCGTCTTGTTAAACTACTGCGACCTGCACTTCTCTTCCAAGTTGCATATAAACCGTCTTGTTAAGCTACTGCGAACTGCACATCTCTTTCATGGGGCATTTAACCCGTGTTATTAAGCTATTGCGACCTGCATGTCTCTACCAAGGGGCATTTAAACCGTCTTGTTTAGCTACTGCGACCTGCACGTCTCTTCCAAGGGGCATTTAAACAGTCTTGTAAAGCTGCTGTGACCTGCATGTCCCTTCCAAGGGGCATTTAAACCATCTTGTTAAGCTAATGCGACCTCCACCGCTCTTCTAAGGGGCATTTAAACCCTCTTGTTAAGCTCCTGCGACCTGCACGTCTCTTGCAAGGGGCATTTAAACCGTCTTGTTAAGCTACTGCGACCTGCACGTCTCTTCCAAGGGGCATTTAATCCATCTTGTTAATCTACTGCGACCTGCACGTCTCTTCCAATGGGCATTTAAACCGTCTTGGTAAGCTACTGCGACCTGCATGTCTCTACCAAGGGGCATTTAAACCATCTTGTTAAGCTACTGCGACCTGCACGTCTCTTCCAAACGGCATTTATACAGGCTTGTTAAGCTACTGCGACCTCCACCGCTCTTCCAAGGGGCATTTAAACAGTCTTGTTAAGCTACTGCGACCTGCACGTCTTTTCCAATGGGCATATAAACCGTCATGTTAAGCTACTGCGACCTCCACCGCTTTTCCAAGTGGCATTTAAACCATCTTGTTAAGCTACGGCGACCTGCAATTCTCTTCCAAGGGGCATTTAAACCGTCTTGGTAAGCTACTGCGACCTGCAAGCCTCTTCTAAGGGGCATTTAAACCCTCTTGTTAAGCTACTGCGTCCTGCACGTCTCTTCCAAGGGGCATTTACACCATCTTGTTAAGCTACTGCGACCTGCACGTCTCTTCCAAGGGGCATTTAAACCGTCTTATTAAGCTAAACATAGTTTGTAAAGCCGAATAAAGACTTGCGTCCATCAAGTTCGACCTGTTAGTTCTGTAATTGCTAAAGTTGATCCAGAGGAGGGCAAAAACCCCAAATGATTTGGCCAATCTTCACCTGAGGAAAAATTCCCTCCCGACTCTGAAACCAGCAGTCAGAATAAATCCCTGTATCAACCTACTATTTTATTTTATTTTTAAGTATATGCTGAAATCTGCCTGGTATCTAGAAATGCATCCAGTCCCCGCTTGAACTGGTGTAGTGAATCCGACATTACCGTCTCCTCACTCAGTGAATTCCATATTCTCACTGCTCTTACCGTAAAGAACCCCTTCCTATGCTGGTGCTGAAACCTTTTCTCTTCCAGTCTTAGTGAGTGCCCTCTTGTTACCGTAATATCCCTCCTTTTGAACAAATCCCGGGCAAGATCTCTATACTGTCCCCTAACATATTTGTACACATTTATTATGTCCCCCCTCAACCTTCTCTTTTCCAGGCTGAATAGTCCTAGTTTTGCCAACCTCTCTGGGTATTGCAGTCCCTCCATTCCCTTTATTAATTTTGTTGCCCTCCTTTGTACCTTTTCAAGCTCATTTATATCCTTTCTATATATTGGGGCCCATAACTGAGCACAGTATTCCAAGTGTGGTCTGACCAGTGCTTTGTACAGTGGAAGAACAATGTTCTCATCCTTTGCAGGTATACCTCTTCTGATACATCCCATTACCCTGTTTGCCCTTACAGCAGCGGCCTGACTTTGGGCACTCCAATTTAGTTTGCTATCAATCAAGATGCCCAAGTCCTTCTCCATCTCTGAATTCCCCAATGATTTCCCATTCAGTGAGTACTGGTGACTTCCATTTTTCCTTCCCATATGTATGACCTTACATTTCTCCTCGTTAAACCTCATTTGCCATTTAATGCTCCACCTACCCAGCTTATCCAAATCCCTCTGTAGGTCTGCACTGTCCTCTTTTGTATTAATTGTTTTACATAACTTTGTGTCATCTGCAAATATTGATATTTTACTATTTATCCCGTTGACTATGTCGTTAATAAAGATATTAAATAACATTGGGCCTAGTACAGACCCCTGTGGTACCCCACTAGTGACGCTTACCCAATCGGAGTATATTCCATTTATAACCACCCTCTGCCTTCTATCCTTTAGCCAGTTAGCTACCCACTTGCAGACATTTTCCCCCAGCCCCATCATTCTCATTTTGTATACCAACCTATTATGTGGCACGCTATCGAACGCTTTTGAGAAGTCGAGATACACGACATCCACTGGTTCCCCCTGATCTACTCGAGAGCTAACCTCCTCGTAGAAGTCAATCAGGTTTGTTTGGCAGGAGCGATTCCTCATGAATCCATGTTGGTTCGGGATTAAAAGATTATTAGCATCAAGATGCTCCGTAATTGCCTCTTTAATGAAGCTTTCAAAAATTTTGCCCACAACGGACGTCAGACTCACCGGCCGATAGTTTCCGGCGTCACTTTTCGCTCCCTTTTTGAATATTGGCACTACATTCGCCTGTCGCCAATCAAGTGGCACAGACCCAGTCTCAACAGAGTCCTTAAATATAAGATATAACGGTCTGTCTATCACATTACTTAGTTCCCTTAGTACCCGTGGGTGTATGCCATCAGGTCCTGGTGATTTGTTTATTTTAATCTTACTGAGGCGTTTCTGTACCCCAGCTTGGGTTAGATTTGTCATACTTAGTGGAGGATTAAGCTTGTCACTTCTCATTTCTCCTGTTAGTTCGATTTCCTTTGTGAAAGTTGTCGAAAAAAAATTATTTAATAGATTAGCTTTATCCTCATCTTTCTCTATGATTTTGCCTTCCTCACTTTTTATCGGTCCAATATTATTCGATTTAATCCTTTTACTATTTATATACGTAAAGAACAGTTTGGGATTTGATCTACTTTCCCTAGCAATACGTCTCTCTGTTTCCTCCTTCGCTATTTTTATTTGTTTTTTACAGGTTCTCGTTTTTGCCTTGTAACACATTAGTGCCTCCTTACTGTTTTCCTGTTTTAATCTCTTGCTACTGCGACCTGCACGTCTCTTCCAAGGGGCATTTAAACTGTCTTGTTAAGCTACTGCGACCTCCACCTCTCTTCCAAGGGGCATTTAAACCGTCTTGTTAAGCTACTGCGACCTGCACGTCTCTTCCAAGGGGCATTTAAACCGTCTTGTTAAGCGACTGCGACCTGCACGTCTCTTCCAATGGGCATTTAAACCGTCTTGTTAAGCTACTGCGACTTGCACGTGTCCTCCAAGGGGCATTTAAACCGTCTTGTTAAGCTACTGTAACCTCCACCACTTTTCCAAGGGGCATTTAAACTGTCTTGTTAAGCTACTGCGACATCCACCGCTCTTCCAAGGGGCATTTAAACCGTCTTGTTAAGCTTCTGCGACCTGCACGTCTCTTTCAAGGGGCATTTAAAGCATCTTGTTAAGCTATTGCGACCTGCATGTCTCTACCAAGGGGCATTTAAACCGTCTTGTTTAGCTACTGCGACCTGCTCGTCTCTTCCAAGGGGCATTTAAACAGTCTTGTAAAGCTGCTGTGACCTGCATGTCCCTTCCAAGGGGCATTTAAACCATCTTGTTAAGCTACTGCGACCTCCACCGCTCTTCCAAGGGGCATTTATTCCATCTTGTTAAGCTACTGCGACCTGCACGTCTCTTCCAAGGGCCATTTAAACCGTCTTATTAAGCTACTGCAACCTGCTCGTCTTTTCCAAGAGGCATTTAAACCGTCTTGTTAAGCTACTGCGACCTGCACGTCTCCTCCAAGCGGCATTTAAACCGTCTTATTAAGCTACTGCGACTTGCATGTCTCTTCCAAGGGGCATTTAAACCGTCTTATTAAGCTACTGCGACTTGCACGTCTCTTCCAAGGGGCATTTAAACTGTCTTGGTAAGCTACTGCGACCTGCAAGCCTCTTCCAAGGGGCATTTAAACTGTCTTGTTAAGCTGCTGCGACCTCCACCGCTCTTCCAAGGGGCATTTAAACCGTCTTGTTAAGCTACTGCGACCTGCACTTCTCTTCCAAGGGGCATATAAACTGTCTTGTTAAGCTACTGCGACCTGCACTTCTCTTCCAAGGGGCATTTAAACCGTCTTGTTAAGCTACTGCGAACTGCACGTCTCTTCCATGGGGCATATAAACCATGTTATTAAGCTACTGTAACCTACACCACTTTTCCAAGGGGCTTTTAAACCGTCTTGTTAAACTTCTGCGACCTGCACGTCTCTTCCAAGGGGCATTTAAACAGTCTTGTAAAGCTACAGTGAACTGCACGTCTTTTCCAAATGGCATTTAAACCGTCTTATTAAGCTATTGCGACCTGCATGTCTCTACCAAGGGGCATTTAAACAGTCTTGTAAAGCTACAGTGAACTGCACGTCTTTTCCAAATGGCATTTAAACCGTCTTGTTAAGCTACTGCGACCTGCACGTCTCTTCCAAGGGGCATTTAAACCGTCTTATTAAGCTACTGCGGCTTGCATGTCTTTTCCAAGGGGCATTTAAACCGTCTTATTAAGCTACTGCGACCTGCACGTCTCTTCCAATTGGCATTTAAACTGTCTTGTTAAGCTGCTGCGACCTCCACCTCTCTTCCAAGGGGCATTTAAACCGTCTTGTTAAGCTACTGCGACCTGCACGTCTCTTCCAAGGGGCATTTAACCTGTCTTGTTAAGCTACTGCGACCTGCACGTCTCTTCCAATGGGCATTTAAACCGTCTTATTAAGCTACTGCGACTTGCACGTCTCTTCCAATGGGCATTTAAACCATCTTATTAAGCTACCGCGACCAGCACGTCTCTTCCAAGGGGCTTTTAAACTGTCTTGTTAAGCTACTGCGACCACCACCGCTCTTCCAAGGGGCATTTAAACCGTCATGTTAAGCTACTGCGACCTGCACTTCTCTTCCAAGGGGCATATAAACCGTCTTGTTAAGCTACTGCGACCTGCACGTCTCTTCCAAGGGGCATTTAAACCATCTTGTTAAGCTACTGCGACTTGCACGTGTCTTCCAATGGGCATTTAAACCGTCTTGTTAAGCTGCTGTAACCTCCACCACTTTTCCAATGGGCATTTAAACAGTCTTGTTAAGCTACTGCGACCTCCACCGCTCTTCCAAGGGGCATTTAAACCGTCTTGTTAAGCTACTGCGAATTGCACGTCTCTTGCAAGGGGCATTTAAACTGTCTTGTTAAGCTACAGCGACCTGCACGTCTCTTCCAAGGGGCATTTAAACCATCTTGTTAAGCTACTGCGACCTGCATGTCTCTTCCAAGGGGCATTTAAACCGTCTTGTTAAGCTAATGCGACCTGCATGTCTCTACCAAGGGGAATTTAAACTGTCTTGTTAAGCTACTGCGACCTGCACGTCTCTTCCAAGGGGCATTTAAACAGTCTTGTAAAGCTGCTGTGACCTGCATGTCTCTTCCAAAGGGCATTTAAACCATCTTGTTAAGCTACTGCGACCTCCACCGCTCTTCCAAGAGGCATTTAAACCATCTTGTTAAGCTACTGCGACCTGCACGTCTCTTCCAAGGGCCATTTAAACCTTCTTGGTAAGCTACTTCGACCTGCAAGCCTCTTCCAAGGGGCATTTAAACTGTCTTGTTAAACTGCTGCGACCTCCACCGCTCTTCCAAGGGGAATGTAAACCGTCTTGTTAAACTACTGCGACCTCCACCGCTCTTCCAAGGGGCATTTAAACCGTCTTGTTAAGCTTCTGCGACCTGCACGTCTCTTCCAAGGGGCATTTAAACCGTCTTGTTAAGCTATTGCGACCTGCATGTCTCTACCAAGGGGAATTTAAACCGTCTTGTTTAGCTACTGCGACCTGCATGTCTCTTCCAAGGGCCATTTAAACCGTCTTGGTAAGCTACTGCGACCTGCAAGCCTCTTCCAAGGGGCATTTAAACTGTCTTGTTAAGCTGCTGCGACCTCCTCCGCTCTTCCAAGGGGCATTTAAACCGTTTTGTTAAACTACTGCGACCTGCACTTCTCTTCCAAGGGGCATTTAAACTGTCTTGTTAAACTGCTGCGACCTCCACCGCTCTTCCAAGGGGAATTTAAACCGTCTTGTTAAACTACTGCGACCTCCACCGCTCTTCCAAGGGGCATTTAAACAGTCTTGTAAAGCTGCTGTGACCTGCATGTCCCTTCCAAATGGTATTTAAACCATCTTGTTAAGCTACTGCGACCTCCACCGCTCTTCCAAGGGGCATTTAAACCATCTTGTTAAGCTACTGCGACCTGCACGTCTCTTCCAAGGGCCATTTAAACCGTCTTGGTAAGCTACTGCGACCTGCAAGCCTCTTCCAAGGGGCATTTAAACTGTCTTGTTAAGCTGCTGCGACCTCCACCGCTCTTCCAAGGGGCATTTAAACCGTTTTGTTAAACTACTGCGACCTGCACTTCTCTTCCAAGGGGCATATAAACCGTCTTGTTAAGCTACTGCGAACTGCACGTCTCTTCCATGGGGCATTTAAACCGTGTTATTAAGCTATTGCGACCTGCATGTCTCTACCAAGGGGCATTTAAAACGTTTTGTTTAGCTACTGCGACCTGCACGTCTCTTCCAAGGGGCATTTAAACAGTCTTGTAAAGCTGCTGTGACCTGCATGTCCCTTCCAAGGGGCATTTAAACCATCTTGTTAAGCTACTGCGACCTCCACCGCTCTTCCAAGGGGCATTTAAACCGTCTTGTTAAGCTTCTGCGACCTGCACGTCTCTTCCAAGGGGCATTTAAACCGTCTTGTTAAGCTACAGTGAACTGCACGTCTTTTCCAAGTGGCATTTAAACCGTCTTGTTAAGCTAGTGCGACCTGCACGTCTCTTCCAAGGGGCATTTAAACCGTCTTATTAAGCTACTGCGATTTGCATGTCTCTTCCAAGGGGCATTTAAATCGTCTTATTAAGCTACTGCGACCTGCACGTCTCTTCCAAGGGGCATTTAAACTGTCTTGGTAAGCTACTGCGACCTGCAAGCCTCTTCCAAGGGGCATTTAAACTGTCTTGTTAAGCTGCTGAGACCTCCACCGCTCTTCCAAGGGGCATTTAAACCGTCTTGTTAAGCTACTGCGACCTGCACTTCTCTTTCAAGGGGCATATAAACCGTCTTGTTAAACTACTGCGAACTGCACGTCTCTTCCATGGGGCATTTAAACCGTGTTATTAAGCTACTGTAACCTCCACCACTTTTCCAAGGGGCATTTAAACCGTCTAGTTAAGCTTCTGCGACCTGCACGTCTCTTCCAAGGGGCATTTAAACCGTCTTGATAAGCTATTGCGACCTGCATGTCCCTTCAAAGGGGCATTTAAACCATCTTGTTAAGCTACTGCGACCTCCACCGCTCTTCCAAGGGGCATTTATACCATCTTGTTAAGCTACTGCGACCTGCACGTCTCTTCCAAGGGCCATTTAAACCGTCTTATTAAGCTACTGCAACCTGCACGTCTTTTCCAAGAGGCATTTAAACCGTCTTGTTAAGCTACAGTGAACTGCACGTCTCTTCCGAGGGGCATTTAAACTGTCTTGTTAAGCTACTGCGACCTGCACGTCTCTTCCAAGGGGCATTTAAACTGTCTTGTTAAGCTACTGCGACTCCCACCTCTCTTCCAAGGGGCATTTAAACCGTGTTGTTAAGCTACTGCGACCTGCACGTCTCTTCCAAGGGGCATTTAAACTGTCTTGTTAAGCTACTGCGACCTGCACGTCTCTTCCAATGGGCATTTAAACAGTCTTATTAAGCTACTGCGACTTGCACGTCTCTTCCAATGGGCATTTAAACCGTCTTATTAAGCTACTGCGACCAGCACGTCTCTTCCAAGGGGCATTTAAACTTTCTTGTTAAGCTACTGCGACCTCCACCGCTCTTCCAAGGGGCATTTAAACCGTCTTTTTAAGCTACTGCGACCTGCACTTCTCTTCCAAGGGGCATATAAACCGTCTTGTTAAGCTACTGCGACCTGCACGTCTCTTTCAAGGGGCATTTAAGCCGTCTTGTTAAGCTACTGCGACTTGCACGTGTCTTCCAAGGGGCATTTAAACCTTCTTGTTAAGCTACTGTAACCTCCACCACTTTTCCAAGGGGCATTTAAACCGTCTTGTTAAGCTACTGCGACCTGCACGTCTCTTCCAAGGGGCATTTAAACCGTCTTGTTAAGCTACTGCGACCTGCACGTCTCTTCCAAGGGGCATTTAAACAGCCTTGCAAAGCTGCTGTGACCTGCATGTCTCTTCCAAGGGGCATTTAAACCATCTTGTTAAGCTACTGCGACCTCCACCGCTCTTCCAAGGAGCATTTAAACCGACTTGTTAAGCTAATGCGACCTGCACGTCTCTTCCAAGGGGCATTTAAAACGTCTTGTTAAGCTACTTCGACATGCACGTCTCTTCCAAGGAGCATTTAAACTGTCTTTTTAAGCTACTGCGACCTGCATTTCTCTTCCAAGGGGCATTTAAACTGTCTTGTTAAGCTACTGCGACCTGCACGTCTCTTCCAAGGGTCATTTAAACCGTCTTATTAAGCTACTGCATCCTGTATGTCTCTTCCAAGGGGCATTTAAACTGTCTTGTTAAGCTACTGCGACCTCCACCGCTCTTCCAAGGGGCATTTAAACCATCTTGTTAAGCTACTGCGACCTGGACGTCTCTTCAAAGTGGCATTTAAACTGTCTTGTTAAGCTACTGCGACCTCCACCTCTTTTCCAGGGGGCATTTAAACCGTTTTGTTAAGCTACTGCAACCTGCTCGTCTCTTCCAAGGGACATTTAAACCGTCTTGTTAAGCTACTGCGACCTACACGTCTCTTCCAAGGCGCATTTAAACAGTCTTTTTAAGCTACTGCGACTTGAACGTCTCTTCCAAGGGGCATTTAAACCGTCTTGTTAAGCAACTGTAACCTGCACCACTTTTCCAAGGGGCATTTAAAAAGGCTTTGTTAAGCTACTGCGACCTGCAGGTCTTTTCCAAGGGGCATTTAAACCATCTTGTTAAGCTATTGCGACCTCCACCGCTCTTCCAAGGGGCATTTAAACCCATCTTGTTAAGCTACTGCGACCTGCACTTCTCTTCCAAGGGGCATTTAAACCGTCTTGGTAAGCTACTGCGATCTGCAAGCCTATTCTAAGGGGCATTTAAACCCTCTGGTTAAGCTACTGCGACCTGCACGTCTCTTGCAAGGGGCATTTAAACCGTCTTGTTAATCTACTGCGACATGCACGTCTCTTCCAAGGGACATTTAAACCGTCTTGGTAAGCTAATGCGACTTGCACCTCTCTACCAAGGGGCATTTAAACACACTTGTTAAGCTACTGCGACCTGCACGTCTCTTCCAAGGGGCATTTAAACTGTCTTGTTAAGTTGCTGTGACATGCATGTCTCTTCCAAGGGGCATTTAAACCGTCTTGTTAAGCTACTGCGACCTCCACCGCTCTTCCAAGGGGCATTTAAACCGTCTTGTTAAGCTACTGCGACCTGCACGTCGCTTCAAAGGGGCATTTAAACTGTCTTGTTATGCTACTGCGACCTGCACGTCTCTTCCAAGGCGCATTTAAACTGTCTTTTTAAGCTACTGAGACTTGAACGTGTCTTACAAGGGGCATTTAAACCATCTTGTTAAGCTACTGTAACCTCCATCACTTTTCCAAGGGGCATTTAAAGCATCTTGTTAAGCTACTGCGACATACACGTCTTTTCCAAGGGGCATTTGAACAGTCTTGTTAAGCTACTGCGACCTCCACCGCTCTTCCAAGGGGCATTTAAACCAACTTGTTAAGTTACTGCGACCTGCACTTCTCCACCAAGGGGCATTTAAACCGTCTTGGTAAGCTACTGCGTCCTGCAAGCCTCTTCTAAGGGGAATTTAAACCCTCTTGTTAAGCTACTGCGACCTGCTCGTCTCTTGCAGGGGGCATTTAAACCGTCTTGTTAAGCTACTGCGATCTGCACGTCTCTTCCAAGGGGCATTTAAACCGTCTTGTTAATCTACTGCGACCTGCACGTCTCTTCCAAGGGGCACTTAAACAGTCTTGGTAAGCTACTGCGACCTGCATGTCTCTACCAAGGGGCATTTAAACAGTCTTGTTAAGTTACTGCGACCTGCACGTCTCTTCCAAGGGGCATTTAAACCGTCTTGTTAAGCGACTGCGACCTGCACGTCTCTTCCAATATGCATTTAAACCGTCTTGTTAAGCTACTGCGACTTGCACGTGTCTTCCAAGGGGCATTTAAACCGTCTTGTTAAGCTACTGTAACCTCCACCACTTTTCCAAGGGGCATTTAAACTGTCTTGTTAAGCTACTGCGACATCCACCGCTCTTCCAAGGGGCATTTAAACCGTCTTGTTAAGCTACTGCTTATTGCACGTCTATTGCAAGGGGCATTTAAACCGTCTTGTTAAGCTACAGAGACCTGCACGTCTCTTCCAAGGGGCATTTAAACCATCTTGTTAAGCTACAGAGACCTGCATGTCTCTTCCAAGGGGCATTTAAACCGTTTTGTTAAGCTAATGCGACCTGCATGTCTCTACCAAGGGGAATTTAAATTGTCTTGTTTAGCTACTGCGACCTGCACGCCTCTTCCAAGGGGCACTTAAACAGTCTTGTAAATCTGTTGTGACCTGCATGTCTCTTCCAAAGGGCATTTAAACCATCTTGTTAAGCTACTGCGACCTGCACGTCTCTTCCAAGGGCCATTTAAACCGTCTTGGTAAGCTACTGCGACCTACAAGCCTCTTCCAAGGGGCATTTAAACTGTCTTGCTAAGCTGCTGCGACCTCCACCGCTCTTCCAAGGGGCATTTAAACCGTCTTGTTAAACTACTGCGACCTGCACTTCTCTTCCAAGGGGCATATAAACCGTCTTGTTAAGCTACTGCGAACTGCACGTCTCTTCCATGGGGCATTTAAACCGTGTTATTAAACTATTGCGACCTGCATGTCTCTACCAAGGGGCATTTAAACCATCTTATTAAGCTACTGCGACTTGCATGTCTCCTCCAAGGGGCATTTAAACCGTCTTATTAAGCTACTGTGACCTGCACGTCTCTTCCAAGGGGCATTTAAACTGTCTTGTTAAGCTACTGCGACCTGCACGTCTCTTCCAAGGGCCATTTAAACCATCTTGTTAAGGTACTGCGACCTCCTCCTCTCTTCCAAGGGGCATTTAAACCGTCTTTTTAAGCTACTGCGACCTGCACGTCTTTTCCAAGGGGCATTTAAACTGTTTTGTTAAGCTTCTGCGACCTGCACATCTCTTCCAAGGGGCATTTAAACCGTCTTGTTAAGCTATTGTAACCTCCACCACTTTTCCAAGGGGCATTTAAACTGTCTTGTTAAGCTACTGCGACCTCCACCGCTCTTCCAAGGGGCATTTAAATCGTCTTGTTAAGCTACTGCGAATTGCACATCTCTTGCAAGGGGCATTTAAACAGTCTTGTTAAGCTACAGCGACCTGCACGTCTCTTCCACGGGGCATTTAAACCATCTTGTTAAGCTACTGCGACCTGCATGTCTTTTCCAAGGGGCATTTAAACCGTCTTGTTAAGCTAATGCGACCTGCATGTCTCTACCAAGGGGAATTTAAACTGTCTTGTTAAGCTACTGCGACCTGCACGTCTCTTCCAAGGGGCATTTAAACAGTCTTGTAAAGCTGCTGTGACCTGCATGTCTCTTCCAAAGGGCATTTAAACCATCTTGTTAAGCTACTGCGACCTCCACCGCTCTTCCAATAGGCATTTAAACCATCTTGTTAAGCTACTGCGACCTGCACGTCTCTTCCAAGGGCCATTTAAACCTTCTTGGTAAGCTACTGCGACCTGCAAGCCTCTTCCAAGGGGCATTTAAACTGTCTTGTTAAGCTGCTGTGACCTCCACCGCTCTTCCAAGGGGCATTTAAACCGTCTTGTTAAACTACTGCGACCTGCACTTCTCTTCCAAGTTGCATATAAACCGTCTTGTTAAGCTACTGCGAACTGCACGTCTCTTTCATGGGGCATTTAAACCGTGTTATTAAGCTATTGCGACCTGCATGTCTCTACCAAGGGGCATTTAAACCGTCTTGTTTAGCTACTGCGACCTGCACGTCTCTTCCAAGGGGCATTTAAACAGTCTTGTAAAGCTGCTGTGACCTGCATGTCCCTTCCAAGGGGCATTTAAACCATCTTGTTAAGCTAATGCGGCCTCCACCGCTCTTCTAAGAAGCATTTAAACCCTCTTGTTAAGCTCCTGCGACCTGCACGTCTCTTGCAAGGGGCATTTAAACTGTCTTTTTAAGCTACTGCGACCTGCACGTCTCTTCCAAGGGGCATTTAATCCATCTTGTTAATCTACTGCGACCTGCACGTCTCTTCCAATGGGCATTTAAACCATCTTGGTAAGCTACTGCGACCTGCATGTCTCTACCAAGGGGCATTTAAACCATCTTGTTAAGCTACTGCGACCTGCACGTCTCTTCCAAGCGGCATTTATACAGACTTGTTAAGCTACTGCGACCTCCACCGCTCTTCCAAGGGGCATTTAAACAGTCTTGTTAAGCTACTGCGACCTGCACGTCTTTTCCAAGTGGCATTTAAACCATCTTGTTAAGCTACCGCGACCTGCAATTCTCTTCCAAGGGGCATTTAAACCGTCTTAGTAAGCTACTGCGACCTGCAAGCCTCTTCTAAGGGGCATTTAAACCCTCTTGTTAAGCTACTGCGTCCTGCACGTCTCCTCCAAGGGGCATTTACACCATCTTGTTAAGCTACTGCGACCTGCACGTCTCTTCCAAAGGGCATTTAAACCGTCTTATTAAGCTACTGCGACCTGCACGTCTCTTCCAAGGGGCATTTAAACTGTCTTGTTAAGCTACTGCGACCTCCACCTCTCTTCCAAGGGGCATTTAAACCGTCTTGTTAAGCTACTGCGACCTGCACGTCTCTTCCAAGGGGCATTTAAACCGTCTTGTTAAGCGACTGCGACCTGCACGTCTCTTCCAATGGGCATTTAACCCGTCTTGTTAAGCTACTGCGACTTGCACGTGTCCTCCAAGGGGCATTTAAACCGTCTTGTTAAGCTACTGTAACCTCCACCACTTTTCCAAGGGGCATTTAAACTGTCTTGTTAAGCTACTGCGACATCCACCGCTCTTCCAAGGGGCATTTAAACCGTCTTGTTAAGCTTCTGCGACCTGCACGTCTCTTCCAAGGGGTATTTAAACCATTTTGTTAAGCTATTGCGACCTGCATGTCTCTACAAAGGGGCATTTAAACCGTCTTGTTTAGCTACTGCGACCTGCTCGTCTCTTCCAAGGGGCATTTAAACAGTCTTGTAAAGCTGCTGTGACCTGCATGTCCCTTCCAAGGGGCATTTAAACTGTCTTGTTAAGGTACTGCAACCTCCACAGCTCTTCCAAGGGGCATTTAAACCGTCTTGTTAAGCTACTGCGACCTGCACGTCTCTTCAAAGGGGCATTTAAACTGTCTTGTTATGCTACTGCGACCTGCACGTCTCTTCCAAGGCGCATTTAAACTGTCTTTTTAAGCTACTGAGACTTGAACGTCTCTTACAAGGGGCATTTAAACCATCTTGTTAAGCTACTGTAACCTCCATCACTTTTCCAAGGGGCATTTAAACCATCTTGTTAAGCTACTGCGACGTACACGTCTTTTCCAAGGGGCATTTAAACAGTCTTGTTAAGCTACTGCGACCTCCACCGCTCTTCCAAGGGGCATTTAAACCAACTTGTTAAGTTACTGCGACCTGCACTTCTCCACCAAGGGGCATTTAAACCGTCTTGGTAAGCTACTGCGTCCTGCAAGCCTCTTCTAAGGGGCATTTAAAACCTCTTGTTAAGCTACTGCGACCTGCTCGTCTCTTGCAGGGGGCATTTAAACCGTCTTGTTAAGCTACTGCGATCTGCATGTCTCTTCCAAGGGGCATTTAAACCGTCTTGTTAATCTACTGCGACCTGCACGTCTCTTCCAAGGGGCACTTAAACAGTCTTGGTAAGCTACTGCGACCTGCATGTCTCTACCAAGGGGCATTTAAACCGTCTTGTTAAGTTACTGCGACCTGCACGTCTCTTCAAAGGTGAATTTAAACAGGCTTGTTAAGCTGCTGCGACCTGCATGTCTCTTCCAAGGGGAATTTAAACCGTCTTGTTAAGCTACTGCGACCTGCACGTCTCTTCCAAGTGACATTTAAACCGTCTTGTTAAGCTACTGAGACCTGCACGTCTCTACCAAGGGGCATTTAAACCATCTTGTTAAGCTATTGCGACCTGCAGGTCTTTTCCAAGGGGCATTTAAACCATCTTGTTAAGCTATTGCGACCTCCACCGCTCTTCCAAGGGGCATTTAAACCCATCTTGTTAAGCTACTGCGACCTGCACTTCTCTTCCAAGGGGCATTTAAACCGTCTTGGTAAGCTACTGCGATCTGCAAGCCTATTCTAAAGGGCATTTAAACCCTCTGGTTAAGCAACTGCGACCTGCACGTCTCTTGCAAGGGGCATTTAAACCGTCTTGTTACACTACTGCGACCTGCACGTCTCTTCCAAGGGACATTTAAACCGTCTTGGTAAGCTACTGCGACTTGCACGTCTCTACCAAGGGGCATTTAAACCGTCTTGTTAAGCTACTGCGACCTGCACGTCTCTTCCAAGGGGCATTTAAACTGTCTTGTTAAGTTGCTGTGACCTGCACGTCTCTTCCAAGGGGCATTTAAACCGTCTTGTTAAGCTACTTCGACCTCCACCGCTCTTCCAAGGGGCATTTAAACCATCTTGTTCAGCTACTTCGACCTGCACGTCTCTTCTAAGGGGCATTTAAACCGTCTTTTTAAGCTACTGTGACCTGCATTTCTCGTCCAAGGGGCATTTAAACCGTCTTGTTAAGCTACTGCGAACTGCACGTCTCTTTCAAGGGTCATTTAAACCGTCTTATAAAGCTACTGCGTCCTGCATGTCTCTTCCAAGGGGCATTTAAACTGTCTTGTTAAGTTGCTGTGACCTGCACGTCTCTTCCAAGGGGCATTTAAACTGTCTTGTTAAGGTACTGCAACCTCCACCGCTCTTCCAAGGGGCATTTATACCGTCTTGTTAAGCTACTGCGACCTGCAAGTCTCTTCAAAGGGGCATTTAAACTGTCTTTTTAAGCTACTGCGACTTGAACGTCTCTTCCAAGGGGCATTTAAACCATCTTGTTAAGCTTCTGTAACCTCCATCACTTTTCCAAGGGGCATTTAAACCATCTTGTTAAGCTACTGCCACCTGCACGTCTTTTCCAAGGGGCATTTAAACAGTCTTGTTAAGCTACTGCGACCTCCACCGCTCTTCCAAGGGGCATTTAAACCATCTTGTTAAGTTACTGCGACCTGCACTTCTCCACCAAGGGGCATTTAAACCGTCTTGGTAAGCTACTGCGTCCTGCAAGCCTCTTTTAAGGGGCATTTAAACCCTCTTGTTAAGCTACTGCGACCTGCACGTCTCTTCCAAGGGGCATTTAAACCGTCTTGTTAAGCTACTGCGACCTGCACGTCTCTTCCAAGGGGCATTTAAACAGTCTTGCAAAGCTGCTGTGACCTGCATGTCTCTTCCAAGGGGCATTTAAACCATCTTGTTAAGCTACTGCGACCTCCACCGCTCTTCCAAGGAGTATTTAAACCGACTTGTTAAGCTAATGCGACCTGCACGTCTCTTCCAAGGGGCATTTAAACCGTCTTGTTAAGCTACTTCGACCTGCACGTCTCTTCCAAGGAGCATTTAAACTGTCTTTTTAAGCTACTGCGACCTGCATTTCTCTTCCAAGGGGCATTTAAACTGTCTTGTTAAGCTACTGCGACCTGCACGTTTCTTCCAAGGGTCATTTAAACCGTCTTATTAAGCTACTGCATCCTGTATGTCTCTTCCAAGGGGCATTTAAACTGTCTTGTTAAGCTACTGCGACCTCCACCGCTCTTCCAAGGGGCATTTAAACCGTCTTGTTAAGCTACTGCGACCTGGACGTCTCTTCAAAGTGGCATTTAAACTGTCTTGTTAAGCTACTGCGACCTCCACCTCTTTTCCAGGGGGCATTTAAACCGTTTTGTTAAGCTACTGCAACCTGCTGGTCTCTTCCAAGGGGCATTTAAACCGTCTTGTTAAGCTACTGCGACCTACACGTCTCTTCCAAGGCGCATTTAAACAGTCTTTTTAAGCTACTGCGACTTGAACGTCTCTTCCAAGGGGCATTTAAACCGTCTTGTTAAGCAACTGTAACCTGCACCACTTTTCCAAGGGGCATTTAAAAAGGCTTTGTTAAGCTACTGCTACCTGCACATCTCTTCCAAGGGGCATTTAAACCATCTTGTTAAGCTACTGCGTCCTGCACGTCTTTTCCAAGGGGCATTTAAACAGTCTTGTTAAGCTACTGCGACCTCCACCGCTCTTCCAAGGGGCATTTAAACCATCTTGTTAAGTTACTGCGACCTGCACTTCTCCACCAAGGGGCATTTAAACCGTCTTGGTAAGCTACTGCGTCCTGCAAGCCTCTTCTAAGAGGCATTTAAACCCTCTTGTTAAGCTACTGCGACCTGCTCGTCTCTTGCAGGGGGCATTTAAACCATCTTGTTAAGCTACTGCGATCTGCACGTCTCATCCAAGGGGCATTTAAACCGTCTTGTTAATCTACTGCGACCTGCACGTCTCTTCCAAGGGGCACTTAAACCGTCTTGGTAAGCTACTGCGACCTGCATGTCTCTACCAAGGGGCATTTAAACCGTCTTGTTAAGTTACTGCGACCTGCACGTCTCTTCAAAGGTGAATTTAAACAGGCTTGTTAAGCTGCTGCGATCTGCATGTCTCTTCCAAGGGGCATTTAAACCGCCTTGTTAAGCTACTGCGACCTCCACCGCTCTTCCAAGGGGCATTTAAACCGTCTTGTTAAGCTACTGCGACCTGCACGTCTCTTCCAAGTGACATTTAAACCGTCTTGGTAAGCTACAGCGACCTGCAAGCCTCTTCCAAGGGGCATTTAAACCGTCTTGTTAAGCTACTGAGACCTGCACGTCTCTACAAAGGTACATTTAAACCATCTTGTTAAGCTACTGCTACCTGCACGTCTTTTCCAATGGGCATTTAAATCGTCTTGTTAAGCTACTGCGACCTCCACCGCTCTTCCAAGGGGCATTTAAACCATCTTCTTAAGCTACTGCGACCTGCACTTCTCTTCCAAGGGGCATTTAAACTGTCTTGGTAAGCTACTGCGACCTGCAAGCCTCTTCTAAGGGGCATTTAAACCGTCTTGTTAAGCTACTGCGACCTGCACGTCTCTTGCTAGGGGCATTTAAACCCTCTTGTTAAGCTATGGCGACCTGCACGTTTCTTCCAAGGGACATTTAAACCATCTTTTTAAGCTACTGCGACCGCCACGTCTCTTCCAAGTGGCATTTAAACCGTCTTATTAAGCTACTGCGACCTGCACCTCTCTTCCATGGGGCATTTAAACTGTCTTTTTAAGCTACTGCGACCTACACCTCTCTTCCAAGGGGCATTTAAACCGTCTTGTTAAGCTACTGCGACCAGCACGTCTCTTCCAAGTGGCATTTAAACCGTCTTATTAAGCTACTGCGACCTGCACGTCTCTTCCAAGGGGCATTTAAACTGTCTTATTAAGCTACTGCGACCTCCACCACTCTTCCAAGGGGCATTTAAACCGTCTTGTTAAGCTACTGCGACCTGCACGTTTCTTCCAAGGGGCATACAAACCGTCTTGTTAAGCTACTGCGACCTGCACATCTCTTCCAAGGTGCATTTAAACCGTCTTGTTAAGCTACTGCGACTTGCACGTGTCTTCCAAGGGGCATTTAAACCGTCTTGTTAAGCTACTGTAACCTCCACAACTTTTCCAAGGGGCATTTAAACCGTCTTGTTAAGGTACTGCGACCTGCACGTCTCTTCCAAGGGGCGTTTAAACCGTCTTGTTAAGCTATCGAGACCTGCATGTCTCTACCAAGGGGCATTTAAACCGTCTTGTTAAGCTACTGTAACCTGCACCACTTTTCCAAGGGGCATTTAAAAAGGCATTGTTAAGCTACTGCTACCTGTACATCTCTTCCAAGGGGCATTTAAACCATCTTGTTAAGCTACTGCGACCTGCAGGTCTTTTCCAAGGGGCATTTAAACCATCTTGTTAAGCTATTGCGACCTCCACCGCTCTTCCAAGGGGCATTTAAACCCATCTTGTTAAGCTACTGCGACCTGCACTTCTCTTCCAAGGGGCATTTAAACCGTCTTGGTAAGCTACTGCGATCTGCAAGCCTATTCTAAGGGGCATTTAAACCCTCTGGTTAAGCTACTGCGACCTGCACGTCTCTTGCAAGGGGCATTTAAACCGTCTTGGTAAGCTAATGCGACTTGCACGTCTCTACCAAGGGGCATTTAAACACACTTGTTAAGCTACTGCGACCTGCACGTCTCTTCCAAGGGGCATTTAAACTGTCTTGTTAAGTTGCTGTGACCTGCATGTCTCTTCCAAGGGGCATTTAAACCGTCTTGTTAAGCTACTGCGACCTCCACCGCTCTTCCAAGGGCCATTTAAACCATCTTGTTAAGCTACTTCGACCTGCACGTCTCTTCTAAGGGGCATTTAAACCGTCTTTTTAAGCTACTGTGACCTGCATTTCTCGTCCAAGGGGCATTTAAACCGTCTTGTTAAGCTACTGCGAACTGCACGTCTCTTTCAAGGGTCATTTAAACCGTCTTATAAAGCTACTGCGTCCTGCATGTCTCTTCCAAGGGGCATTTAAACTGTCTTGTTAAGGTACTGCAACCTCCAACGCTCTTCCAAGGGGCATTTAAACCGTCTTGTTAAGCCACTGCGACCTGCACGTCTCTTCAAAGGCGCATTTAAACTTTCTTGTTATGCTACTGCGACCTGCACGTCTCTTCCAAGGCGCATTTAAACTGTCTTGTTAAGTTGCTGTGACCTGCACGTCTCTTCCAAGGGGCATTTAAACTGTCTTGTTAAGGTACTGCAACCTCCACCGCTCTTCCAAGGGGCATTTATACCGTCTTGTTAAGCTACTGCGACCTGCAAGTCTCTTCAAAGGGGCATTTAAACTGTCTTTTTAAGCTACTGCGACTTGAACGTCTCTTCCAAGGAGCATTTAAACCATCTTGTTAAGCTTCTGTAACCTCCATCACTTTTCCAAGGGGCATTTAAACCATCTTGTTAAGCTACTGCCACCTGCACGTCTTTTCCAACTGGCATTTAAACAGTCTTGTTAAGCTACTGCGACCTCCACCGCTCTTCCAAGGGGCATTTAAACCATCTTGTTAAGTTACTGCGACCTGCACTTCTCCACCAAGGGGCATTTAAACCGTCTTGGTAAGCTACTGCGTCCTGCAAGCCTCTTTTAAGGGGCATTTAAACCCTCTTGTTAAGCTACTGCGACCTGCACGTCTCTTCCAAGGGGCATTTAAACCGTCTTGTTAAGCTACTGCGACCTGCACGTCTCTTCCAAGGGGCATTTAAACAGTCTTGCAAAGCTGCTGTGACCTGCATGTCTCTTCCAAGGGGCATTTAAACCATCTTGTTAAGCTACTGCGACCTCCACCGCTCTTCCAAGGAGTATTTAAACCGACTTGTTAAGCTAATGCGACCTGCACGTCTCTTCCAAGGGGCATTTAAACCGTCTTGTTAAGCTACTTCGACCTGCACGTCTCTTCCAAGGAGCAGTTAAACTGTCTTTTTAAGCTACTGCGACCTGCATTTCTCTTCCAAGGGGCATTTAAACTGTCTTGTTAAGCTACTGCGACCTGCACGTTTCTTCCAAGGGTCATTTAAACCGTCTTATTAAGCTACTGCATCCTGTATGTCTCTTCCAAGGGGCATTTAAACTGTCTTGTTAAGCTACTGCGACCTCCACCGCTCTTCCAAGGGGCATTTAAACCGTCTTGTTAAGCTACTGCGACCTGGACGTCTCTTCAAAGTGGCATTTAAACTGTCTTGTTAAGCTACTGCGACCTCCACCTCTTTTCCAGGGGGCATTTAAACCGTTTTGTTAAGCTACTGCAACCTGCTGGTCTCTTCCAAGGGGCATTTAAACCGTCTTGTTAAGCTACTGCGACCTACACGTCTCTTCCAAGGCGCATTTAAACAGTCTTTTTAAGCTACTGCGACTTGAACGTCTCTTCCAAGGGGCATTTAAACCGTCTTGTTAAGCAACTGTAACCTGCACCACTTTTCCAAGGGGCATTTAAAAAGGCTTTGTTAAGCTACTGCTACCTGCACATCTCTTCCAAGGGGCATTTAAACCATCTTGTTAAGCTACTGCGTCCTGCACGTCTTTTCCAAGGGGCATTTAAACAGTCTTGTTAAGCTACTGCGACCTCCACCGCTCTTCCAAGGGGCATTTAAACCATCTTGTTAAGTTACTGCGACCTGCACTTCTCCACCAAGGGGCATTTAAACCGTCTTGGTAAGCTACTGCGTCCTGCAAGCCTCTTCTAAGGGGCATTTAAACCCTCTTGTTAAGCTACTGCGACCTGCTCGTCTCTTGCAGGGGGCATTTAAACCATCTTGTTAAGCTACTGCGATCTGCACGTCTCATCCAAGGGGCATTTAAACCGTCTTGTTAATCTACTGCGACCTGCACGTCTCTTCCAAGGGGCACTTAAACCGTCTTGGTAAGCTACTGCGACCTGCATGTCTCTACCAAGGGGCATTTAAACCGTCTTGTTAAGTTACTGCGACCTGCACGTCTCTTCAAAGGTGAATTTAAACAGGCTTGTTAAGCTGCTGCGACCTGCATGTCTCTTCCAAGGGGCATTTAAACCGTCTTGTTAAGCTACTGCGACCTCCACCGCTCTTCCAAGGGGCATTTAAACCGTCTTGTTAAGCTACTGCGACCTGCACGTCTCTTCCAAGTGACATTTAAACCGTCTTGGTAAGCTACAGCGACCTGCAAGCCTCTTCCAAGGGGCATTTAAACCGTCTTGTTAAGCTACTGAGACCTGCACGTCTCTACAAAGGTGCATTTAAACCATCTTGTTAAGCTACTGCTACCTGCACGTCTTTTCCAATGGGCATTTAAATCGTCTTGTTAAGCTACTGCGACCTCCACCGCTCTTCCAAGGGGCATTTAAACCATCTTCTTAAGCTACTGCGACCTGCACTTCTCTTCCAAGGGGCATTTAAACTGTCTTGGTAAGCTACTGCGACCTGCAAGCCTCTTCTAAGGGGCATTTAAACCGTCTTGTTAAGCTACTGCGACCTGCACGTCTCTTGCTAGGGGCATTTAAACCCTCTTGTTAAGCTATGGCGACCTGCACGTCTCTTCCAAGGGACATTTAAACCATCTTTTTAAGCTACTGCGACCGCCACGTCTCTTCCAAGTGGCATTTAAACCGTCTTATTAAGCTACTGCGACCTGCACCTCTCTTCCATGGGGCATTTAAACTGTCTTTTTAAGCTACTGCGACCTCCACCTCTCTTCCAAGGGGCATTTAAACCGTCTTGTTAAGCTACTGCGACCAGCACGTCTCTTCCAAGTGGCATTTAAACCGTCTTATTAAGCTACTGTGACCTGCACGTCTCTTCCAAGGGGCATTTAAACTGTCTTATTAAGCTACTGCGACCTCCACCACTTTTCCAAGGGGCATTTAAACCGTCTTGTTAAGCTACTGCGACCTTCACGTTTCTTCCAAGGGGCATACAAACCGTCTTGTTAAGCTACTGCGACCTGCACATCTCTTCCAAGGTGCATTTAAACCGTCTTGTTAAGCTACTGCGACTTGCACGTGTCTTCCAAGGGGCATTTAAACCGTCTTGTTAAGCTACTGTAACCTCCACCACTTTTCCAAGGGGCATTTAAACCGTCTTGTTAAGCTACTGCGACCTGCACGTCTCTTCCAAGGGGCGTTTAAACCGTCTTGTTAAGCTATCGAGACCTGCATGTCTCTACCAAGGGGCATTTAAACCGTCTTGTTAAGCTACTGTAACCTGCACCACTTTTCCAAGGGGCATTTAAAAAGGCATTGTTAAGCTACTGCTACCTGTACATCTCTTCCAAGGGGCATTTAAACCATCTTGTTAAGCTACTGCGACCTGCAGATCTTTTCCAAGGGGCATTTAAACCATCTTGTTAAGCTATTGCGACCTCCACCGCTCTTCCAAGGGGCATTTAAACCCATCTTGTTAAGCTACTGCGACCTGCACTTCTCTTCCAAGGGGCATTTAAACCGTCTTGGTAAGTTACTGCGATCTGCAAGCCTATTCTAAGGGGCATTTAAACCCTCTGGTTAAGCTACTGCGACCTGCACGTCTCTTGCAAGGGGCATTTAAACCGTCTTGGTAAGCTAATGCGACTTGCACGTCTCTACCAAGGGGCATTTAAACACACTTGTTAAGCTACTGCGACCTGCACGTCTCTTCCAAGGGGCATTTAAACTGTCTTGTTAAGTTGCTGTGACCTGCATGTCTCTTCCAAGGGGCATTTAAACCGTCTTGTTAAGCTACTGCGACCTCCACCGCTCTTCCAAGGGGCATTTAAACCATCTTGTTAAGCTACTTCGACCTGCACGTCTCTTCTAAGGGGCATTTAAACCGTCTTTTTAAGCTACTGTGACCTGCATTTCTCGTCCAAGGGGCATTTAAACCGTATTGTTAAGCTACTGCGAACTGCACGTCTCTTTCAAGGGTCATTTAAACCGTCTTATAAAGCTACTGCGTCCTGCATGTCTCTTCCAAGGGGCATTTAAACTGTCTTGTTAAGGTACTGCAACCTCCACCGCTCTTCCAAGGGGCATTTAAACCGTCTTGTTAAGCCACTGCGACCTGCACGTCTCTTCAAAGGCGCATTTAAACTTTCTTGTTATGCTACTGCGACCTGCACGTCTCTTCCAAGGCGCATTTAAACTGTCTTTTTAAGCTACTGCGACTTGAACGTCTCTTCCAAGGGGCATTTAAACCATCTTGTTAAGCTACTGTAACCTCCATCACTTTTCCAAGGGGCATTTAAACCATCTTGTTAAGCTACTGCGACGTGCACGTATTTTCCAATTGGCATTTAAACAATCTTGTTAAGCTACTGCGACCTCCACCGCTCTTCCAAGGGGCATTTAAACCATCTTGTTAAGTTACTGCGACCTGCACTTCTCCACCAAGGGGCATTTAAATCGTCTTGGTAAGCTACTGCGTCCTGCAAGCCTCTTCTAAGGGGCATTTAAACCCTCTTGTTAAGCTACTGCGACCTGCTCGTCTCTTGCAGGGGGCATTTAAACCATCTTGTTAAGCTACTGCGATCTGCACGTCTCTTCCAAGGGGCATTTAAACCGTCTTGTTAATCTACTGCGACCTGCACATCTCTTCCAAGGGGCACTTAAACAGTCTTGGTAAGCTACTGCGACCTGCATGTCTCTACCAAGGGGCATTTAAACCGTCTTGTTAAGTTACTGCGACCTGCACGTCTCTTCAAAGGTGAATTTGAACAGGCTTGTTAAGCTGCTGCTACCTGCATGTCTCTTCCAAGGGGCATTTAAACCGTCTTGTTAAGCTACTGCGACCTACACCGCTCTTCCAAGGGGCATTTAAACCGTCTTGTTAAGCTACTGCGACCTGCACGTCTCTTCCAAGTGACATTTAAGCCGTCTTGGTAAGCTACAGCGACCTGCAAGCCTTTTCCAAGGGGCATTTAAACCGTCTTGTTAAGCTACTGAGACCTGCACGTCTCTACCAAGGGGCATTTAAACCATCTTGTTAAGCTATTGCGACCTGCAGGTCTTTTCCAAGGGGCATTTAAACCATCTTGTTAAGCTATTGCGACCTCCACCGCTCTTCCAAGGGGCATTTAAACCCATCTTGTTAAGCTACTGCGACCTGCACTTCTCTTCCAAGGGGCATTTAAACCGTCTTGGTAAGCTACTGCGATCTGCAAGCCTATTCTAAGGGGCATTTAAACCCTCTGGTTAAGCTACTGCGACCTGCACGTCTCTTGCAAGGGGCATTTAAACCGTCTTGTTAATCTACTGCGACCTGCACGTCTCTTCCAAGGGACATTTAAACCGTCTTGGTAAGCTACTGCGACTTGCACGTCTCTACCAAGGGGCATTTAAACCGTCTTGTTAAGCTACTGCGACCTGCACGTCTCTTCCAAGGGGCATTTAAACTGTCTTGTTAAGTTGCTGTGACCTGCATGTCTCTTCCAAGGGGCATTTAAACCGTCTTGTTAAGCTACTGCGACCTCCACCGCTCTTCCAAGGGGCATTTAAACCATCTTGTTAAGCTACTTCGACCTGCACGTCTCTTCTAAGGGGCATTTAAACCGTCTTTTTAAGCTACTGTGACCTGCATTTCTCGTCTAAGGGGCATTTAAACCGTCTTGTTAAGCTACTGCGAACTGCACGTCTCTTTCAAGGGTCATTTAAACCGTCTTATAAAGCTACTGCGTCCTGCATGTCTCTTCCGAGGGGCATTTAAACTGTCTTGTTAAGGTACTGCAACCTCCACCGCTCTTCCAAGGGGCATTTAAACCGTCTTGTTAAGCTACTGCGATCTGCACGTCTCTTCCAAGGGGCATTTAAACCGTCTTGTTAATCTACTGCGACTTGCACGTCTCTTCCAAGGGGCACTTAAACCGTCTTGGTAAGCTACTGCGACCTGCATGTCTCTACCAAGGGGCATTTAAACCGTCTTGTTAAGTTACTGCGACCTGCACGTCTCTTCAAAGGTGAATTTAAACAGGCTTGTTAAGCTGCTGTGACCTGCATGTCTCTTCCAAGGGGCATTTAAACCGTCTTGTTAAGCTACTGCGACCTCCACCGCTCTTCCAAGGGGCATTTAAACCGTCTTGTTAAGCTACTGCGACCTGCACGTCTCTTCCAAGTGACATTTAAACCGTCTTGGTAAGCTACAGCGACCTGCAAGCCTCTTCCAAGGGGCATTTAAACCGTCTTGTTAAGCTACTGAGACCTGCACGTCTCTACAAAGGGGCATTTAAACCATCTTGTTAAGCTACTGCTACCTGCACGTCTTTTCCAATGGGCATTTAAATCGTCTTGTTAAGCTACTGCGACCTCCACCGCTCTTCCAAGGGGCATTTAAACCATCTTCTTAAGCTACTGCGACCTGCACTTCTCTTCCAAGGGGCATTTAAACTGTCTTGGTAAGCTACTGCGACCTGCAAGCCTCTTCTAAGGGGCATTTAAACCGTCTTGTTAAGCTACTGCGACCTGCACGTCTCTTGCTAGGGGCATTTAAACCCTCTTGTTAAGCTATGGCGACCTGCACGTCTCTTCCAAGGGACATTTAAACCATCTTTTTAAGCTACTGCGACCGCCACGTCTCTTCCAAGTGGCATTTAAACCGTCTTATTAAGCTACTGCGACCTGCACCTCTCTTCCATGGGGCATTTAAACTGTCTTTTTAAGCTACTGCGACCTCCACCTCTCTTCCAAGGGGCATTTAAACCGTCTTGTTAAGCTACTGCGACCTGCACGTCTCTTCCAAGGGGCATTTAAACCGTCTTGTTAAGCTACTGCGACCAGCACGTCTCTTCCAAGTGGCATTTAAACTGTCTTATTAAGCTACTGCGACCTGCACGTCTCTTCCAAGGGGCATTTAAACTGTCTTATTAAGCTACTGCGACCTCCACCACTCTTCCAAGGGGCATTTAAACCGTCTTGTTAAGCTACTGCGACCTGCACGTTTCTTCCAAGGGGCATACAAACCGTCTTGTTAAGCTACTGCGACCTGCACATCTCTTCCAAGGTGCATTTAAACCGTCTTGTTAAGCTACTGCGACTTGCACGTGTCTTCCAAGGGGCATTTAAACCGTCTTGTTAAGCTACTGTAACCTCCACCACTTTGCCAAGGGGCATTTAAACCGTCTTGTTAAGCTACTGCGACCTGCACGTCTCTTCCAAGGGGCGTTTAAACCGTCTTGTTAAGCTATCGAGACCTGCATGTCTCTACCAAGGGGCATTTAAACCGTCTTGTTAAGCTACTGTAACCTGCACCACTTTTCCAAGGGGCATTTAAAAAGGCATTGTTAAGCTACTGCTACCTGTACATCTCTTCCAAGGGGCATTTAAACCATCTTGTTAAGCTACTGCGACCTGCAGGTCTTTTCCAAGGGGCATTTAAACCAACTTGTTAAGCTATTGCGACCTCCACCGCTCTTCCAAGGGGCATTTAAACCCATCTTGTTAAGCTACTGCGACCTGCACTTCTCTTCCAAGGGGCATTTAAACCGTCTTGGTAAGCTACTGCGATCTGCAAGCCTATTCTAAGGGGCATTTAAACCCTCTGGTTAAGCTACTGCGACCTCCACCTCTCTTCCAAGGGGCATTTAAACCGTCTTGTTAAGCTACTGCGACCTGCACGTCTTTTCCAAGACGCATTTAAACCGTCTTTTTAAGCTACTGCGACTTGTACGTCTCTTCCAAGGGGCAATTAAACAGTAATGTTAAGCTGCTGCGACCTGCATGTCTCTTCCAAGGGGAATTTAAACCGTCTTATTAAGCTTCTGCGACCTCCACCGCACTTCCAAGGGGCATTTAAACCGTCTTGTTAAGCTACTGCGACCTGCACGTCTCTTCCAAGGGGCATTTAAACCGTCTTGTTAAGCTACTGCGTCCTGCACGTCTCTTCCAATGTCCATTTAAACAGTCTTGTTATGCTACTGCGACCTCGACCGCTCTTCCAAGGGGCATTTAAACCGTCTTCTTAAGCTACTGTGACCTGCACGTGTCTTCCAAGTGGCATTTAAACCGTCTTTTTAAGCTACTGTGACCTGCACGTTTCTACCAAGCGGCATTTAAACCATCTTAATAAGCTACTGCGACCTGCACGTCTCTTGCAAGGGTCATTTAAACCGTCTTGTTAAGCTACTGTGACTTGCACGTCTTTTGCAAGGGGCATTTAAACCGTCTTGTTAAGCCAATGCGACCTCCACCGCTCTTCCAAGGGGCATTTTAACCATCTTGTTAAGCTACTGCGACCTGCACGTCTCTTACAAGGGGCATTTAAACTGACTTGTTAAGCTACTGCGAACTCCACCGCTCTTCCAATGGGCATTTAAACCGTCTTTTTAAGCTACTGCGACCTGCACGTCTCTTCCAAGGGGCATTTAAACCGTCTTGTTAAGCTACTGCGACCTGCACGTCTCTTCCAAGGGGCATTTAAGCCGTCTTTTTAAGCTACTGCAACTTGCACGTCTCTTCCAAGGGGCATTTAAACCGTCTTGTTAAGCTACTGTAACCTCCACAACTTTTCTAAGGGTCATTTAAACCGTCTTGCTAAGCTACTGCGACCTGCACGTCTCTTCCAAGGGGCATTTAAAAAGCTTTGTTAAGCTACTGCGACCTGCATGTCTCTTCCAAGGGACATTTAATCGGTCTTGTTAAGCTACTGCGACCTGCACGTCTTTTCCAAGGGGCATTTAAACAGTAATGTTAAGCTGCTGCGACCTGCATGTCTCTTCCAAGGGGCATTTAAACCGTCTTGTTAAGATACTGCGACCTGCACGTCTCTTCCAAGGGGCATTTAAACCGTCTTGTTAAGATACTGCATCCTGCACGTCTCTTCCAAGGGGCATTTAAACCGTCTTAATAAGCTTCTGCTACCTGCACGTCTCTTCCAATGGGCATTTAAACTGTCTTGTTATGCTACTGCGACCTCCACCGCTCTTCCAAGGGACATTTAAACCGTCTTCTTAAGCTACTGCGACCTGCATGTCTCTTCCAAGGGGCATTTAAACCGTCTTGTTAAGCTACTGCGACCTGCGCGTCTCTTCCAAGGGGCATTTAAGCCGTCTTTTTAAGCTACTGCAACTTGCACGTCTCTTCCAAGGGGCATTTAAACCGACTTGTTAAGCTACTGTAACCTCCACAACTTTTCTAAGGGGCATTTAAACCGTCTTGCTAAGCTACTGCGACCTGCACGTCTCTTCCTAGGGGCATTTAAAATGCTTTGTTAAGCTACTGCGACCTGCACGTCTCTTCCAAGGGGCAATTAAACAGTAATGTTAAGCTGCTGCGACCTGCATGTCTCTTCCAAGGGGAATTTAAACCGTCTTATTAAGCTTCTGCGACCTCCACCGCACTTCCAAGGGGCATTTAAACCGTCTTGTTAAGCTACTGCGACCTGCACGTCTCTTCCAAGGGGCATTTAAACCGTCTTGTTAAGCTACTGCGTCCTGCACGTCTCTTCCAAGGGGCATTTAAACCGTCTTAATAAGCTTCTGCTACCTGCACGTCTCTTCCAATGGGCATTTAAACCGTCTTGTTATGCTACTGCGACCTCGACCGCTCTTCCAAGGGGCATTTAAACCGTCTTCTTAAGCTACTGTGACCTGCACGTGTCTTCCAAGTGGCATTTAAACCGTCTTTTTAAGCTACTGTGACCTGCACGTTTCTACCAAGCGGCATTTAAACCATCTTAATAAGCTACTGCGACCTGCACGTCTCTTGCAAGGGGCATTTAAACCGTCTTGCTAAGCTACTGTGACTTGCACGTCTTTTGCAAGGGGCATTTAAACCGTCTTGTTAAGCCAATGCGACCTCCACCGCTCTTCCAAGGGGCATTTTAACCATCTTGTTAAGCTACTGCGACCTGCACGTCTCTTACAAGGGGCATTTAAACTGACTTGTTAAGCTACTGCGAACTCCACCGCTCTTCCAATGGGCATTTAAACCGTCTTTTTAAGCTACTGCGACCTGCACGTCTCTTCCAAGGGGCATTTAAACCGTCTTGTTAAGCTACTGCGACCTGCACGTCTCTTCCAAGGGGCATTTAAGCCGTCTTTTTAAGCTACTGCAACTTGCACGTCTCTTCCAAGGGGCATTTAAACCGTCTTGTTAAGCTACTGTAACCTCCACAACTTTTCTAAGGGTCATTTAAACCGTCTTGCTAAGCTACTGCGACCTGCACGTCTCTTCCAAGGGGCATTTAAAAAGCTTTGTTAAGCTACTGCGACCTGCATGTCTCTTCCAAGGGACATTTAATCGGTCTTGTTAAGCTACTGCGACCTGCACGTCTTTTCCAAGGGGCATTTAAACAGTAATGTTAAGCTGCTGCGACCTGCATGTCTCTTCCAAGGGGCATTTAAACCGTCTTGTTAAGATACTGCGACCTGCACGTCTCTTCCAAGGGGCATTTAAACCGTCTTGTTAAGATACTGCATCCTGCACGTCTCTTCCAATGGGCATTTAAACCGTCTTGTTATGCTACTGCGACCTCCACCGCTCTTCCAAGGGACATTTAAACCGTCTTCTTAAGCTACTGTGACCTGCACGTCTCTTCCAAGTGGCATTTAAACCGTCTTTTTAAGCTACTGTGACCTGCACGTTTCTACCAAGCGGCATTTAAACCATCTTAATAAGCTACTGCGACCTGCACGTCTCTTGCAAGGGGCATTTAAACCGTCTTGTTAAGCTACTGTGACTTGCACGTCTTTTGCAAAGGGCATTTAAACCGTCTTGTTAAGCTAATGCGACCTCCACCGCTCTTCCAAGGGGCATTTTAACCATCTTGTTAAGCTACTGTGACCTGCACGTCTCTTACAAGGGGCATTTAAACTGACTTGTTAAGCTACTGCGAACTCCACCGCTCTTCCAAGGGGCATGTAAACCGTCTTGTTAAGCTATTGCGACCTGCACTTCTCTTCCAATGGGCATTTAAAATGTCTTGTTAAGCTACTGCTACCGCCACCGCACTTCCAATGGCCATTTTAACCATCTTGTTAAGCTACTGCGACCTGCACGTCTCTTTCAAGGGGCATTTAAACTGTCTTGTTAAGCTACTGCGACCGCTACCGCTCTTCCAAGGGGCATGTAAACCGTCTTGTTAAGCTACTGCGACCTGCATGTCTCTTCCAAGGGGCTTTTAAACCGTCTTGAAAAGCTACTGCGACCTTCACGTCTCTTCCAAGGGGCATTTAAACCGTCTTGTTAAGCTACTGCGACTTGCACGTCTTTTCCAAGGGGCATTTAAACCGTCTTGTTAAGCTACAGCGACCTGCAGGTCTCTTTCAACGGGCTTTTAAACCATCTTGTTAAGCTACTGTAACCTCCACCTCTTTTCCAAGGGGCATTTAAACCGTCTTGTTAAGCTACTGCTACCTGCACGTCTCTTTCAAGGGGCATTTAAACCGTCTTGTTAAGCTACTGCGACCTGCACTTCTCTTCCAAGGGGCATTTAAACAGTCTTGTTAAGCTACTGCTACCTGCATGTCTCTTGCAAGGGGCATTTAAACCATCTTGTTAAGCTACGGCGACCTGCACGTCTCTTCCAAGGGGCATTAAAACCATCTTGTTAAGCTACTGCGACCTCCACCTCTCTTCCAAGGGGCATTTAAACCGTCTTGTTAAGCTACTGCGACCTGCACGTCTGTTCCAAGGGGCATTTAAACCGTCTTTTTAAGCTACTGCGACCTGCACGTCTCTTCCAAGTGGCATTTAAATCGTCTTGTTAAGCTACGGCGGCCTGCACGTCTCTTCCAAGTGGCGTTTAAACTGTCTTGTTAAGGTACTGCGACCTCCACCACTCTTCCAAGGGGCATTTAAACCATCTTGTTAAGCTACTGCGACCTGCACGTTTCTTCCAAGGGGCATATAAACCGTCTTGTTAAGCTACTGTAACCTCCACCACTTTTCCAAGGGGCATTTAAACCGTCTTGTTAAGCTACTGTGACCTGCACATCTCTTCCAAGGGGCATTTAAACCGTCTTGTTAAGCTACTTCGACTTGCACGTGTCTTCCAAGGGGCATTTAAACCGTCTTGTTAAGCTACTGTAACCTCCACCACTTTTCCAAGGGGCATTTAAACCGTCTTGTTAAGCTACTGCGACCTGCACGTCTCTTCCAAGGGGCGTTTAAACAGTCTTGTTAAGCTATTGCGACCTGCATGTCTCTACCAAGGGGCATTTAAACCGTCTTGTTAAGCTACTGCCACCTGCATGTCTCTTTAAAGGGGCATTTAAACAGTCTTGTTAAGCTGCTGTGACCTGCATGTCTCTTCCAAGGTGCATTTAAACCATCTTGTTAAGCTACTGCGACCTCCACCGCTCTTCAAAGGGGCATTTAAACCATCTTGTTAAGCTACTGCGACCTGCAAGCCTCTTCCAAGGGGCATTTAAACCATCTTATTAAGCTACTGCGACCTGCACGCCTTTTCCAAGAGGCATTTAAACCATCTATTTAAGCTACTGTGACCTGCACGTCTTTTCCAAGGGGCATTTAAACCGTCTTGTTAAGCTACTGCGACCTGCACGTCTTTTCCAAGGGGCATTTAATCCGTCTTATTAAGCTACTGCGACCTGCACTTCTCTTCCAAGGAGCATTTAAACTGTCTTGTTAAGCTACTGCGACCTCCACCGCTCTTTCAAGGGGCATTTACACCGTGTTGTTTAGCTACTGCGACCTGCAAGTCTCTTCCAAGGGGCATTTAAACTAACTTGTTAAGCTACTGCGACCTCCACCGCTCTTCCAAGGGGCGTTTAAACCATCTTGTTAAGCTACTGCGACCTGCTCTTCTCTTCCAAGGGGCATTTAAACCGTCTTGTTATGCTACTGCGAGCTGCACGTCTCTTCCAAGGCGCATTTAAACTGTCTTTTTAAACTGCTGCGACTTGCACGTCTCTTCCAAGGGGCATATAAACCGTCTTGTTAAGCTACTGTAACCTCCACCACTTTTCCAAGGGGCATTTAAACCGTCTAGTTAAGCTACTGCGACCTGCTCATCTCTTCCAAGGGGCATTTAAACCGTCTTGTTAAGCTACTGTAACCTCCACCACTTTTCCAAGGGGCATTTAAACCGTCTAGTTAAGCTACTGCGACCTGCTCATCTCTTCCAAGGGGCATTTAAACCGGCTTGTTAAGCTACTGTAACCTCCACCACTTTTCCAAGGGGCATTTAAACCGTCTAGTTTAGCTACTGCGACCTGCTCGTCTCTTCCAAGGGGCATTTAAACCGTCTTGTTAAGCTACTGCGACCTGCACGTCTCTTCCAAGGGGCATTTAAACCGTCTTTTTAAGCTGCTGCGACCTGCATGTCTCTTGCAAGTGGCATTTAAACCGTCTTGTTAAGCTACTGCGACCTCCACCGCTCTTCCAAGGGGCATTTAAACCATCTTGTTAAGCTACTGCGACCTGCACATCTGTTACAAGGGGCATTTAAACCGTCTTGTTAAGCTACTGCAACCTCCACCACTCTTTCAAAGGGCATTTTAACCGTCTTGTTAAGCTACTGTGACCTGCACGTCTCTACCAAGGGGCATTTAAACCGTCTTGTTAAGCTAATGCGACCTGCACGTCTTTTCCAAGGGGCATTTAAACCGTCTTGTTAAGCTACTGCGAACTGCATGTCTCTTCCAAGGGGCATTTAAACTGTATTGTTAAGCTACTGCGACCTCCACCGCTCTGCCAAGGGGCATTTAAACCGTCTTGTTAAGCTACTGCGACCTGCACGTCTCTTCCAAGAGGCATTCAAACTGTCTTGTTAAGCTACTGCGACCTCCACCACTCTTCCAAGGTGCATTTAAACCGTCTTTTTAAGCTACTGTAACCTCCACCACTTTTCCAAGGGGCATTTAAA
The DNA here is from genome assembly GCF_046119375.1 of Phyllobates terribilis. Taxonomy (NCBI): domain Eukaryota; kingdom Metazoa; phylum Chordata; class Amphibia; order Anura; family Dendrobatidae; genus Phyllobates; species Phyllobates terribilis. The sequence goes on along the minus strand of NW_027362921.1, from coordinate 3,043,303 downwards.
CCGTCTTGTTAAGCTACTGCGACCTGCACGTCTCTTCCAAGGGGCGTTTAAACCGTCTTGTTAAGCTATTGCGACCTGCATGTCTCTACCAAGGGGCATTTAAACCGTCTTGTTAAGCTACTGCAACCTGCACGTCTCTTTCAAGGGGCATTTAAACAGTCTTGTTAAGCTGCTGTGACCTGCATGTCTCTTCCAAGGTGCATTTAAACCATCTTGTTATGCTACTGCGACCTCCACTGCTCTTCCAAGGGGCATTTAAACCATCTTGTTAAGCTACTGCGACCTGCACTTCTCTTCCAAGGGGCATTTAAACCGTCTTATTAAGCTACTGCAACCTGCAGGCCTTTTCCAAGAGGCATTTAAACCATCTAGTTAAGCTACTGTGACCTGCACGTCTTTTCCAAGGGCAATTAAAACCGTCTTGTTAACCTACTGCGACCTGCACGTCTTTTCCAAGGGGCATTTAATCCGTCTTATTAAGCTACTGCGACCTGCACTTCTCTTCCAAGGGGCATTTAAACTGTCTTGTTAAGCTACTGCGACCTCCACCGCTCTTTCAAGGGGCATTCACACTGTGTTGTTAAGCTACTGCGACCTGCGAGTCTCTTGCAAGGGGCATTCAAACTGTCTTGTTAAGCTACTGCGACCTCCACCACTCTTCCAAGGGGCATTTAAACCGTCTTGTTAAGCTACTGCGACCTGCACGTTTCTTCCAAGGGGCATATAAACCATCTTGTTAAGCTATTGCGACCTGCACATCTCTTCCAAGGGGCATTTAAACCGTCTTTTTAAGCTACTGCGACTTGCACGTGTCTTCCAAGGGGCAATTAAACCGTCTTGTTAAGCTACTGCGACCTGCACGTCTCTTTCAAGGGGCATTTAAACAGTCTTGTTAAGCTGCTGTGACCTGCATATGTCTTCCAAGGTGCATTTAAACCATCTTGTTAAGCTACTGCGACCTCCACTGCTCTTCCAAGGGGCATTTAAACCATCTTGTTAAGCTACTGCGACCTGCAAGCCTCTTCCAAGGGGCATTTAAACCGTCTTATTAAGCTACTGCGACCTGCAGGCCTTTTCCAAGAGGCATTTAAACCATCTAGTTAAGCTACTGTGACCTGCACGTCTTTTCCAAGGGGAATTTAAACCGTCTTGTTAAGCTACTGCGACCTGCACGTCTTTTCCAAGGGGCATTTAATCCGTCTTATTAAGCTACTGCGACCTGCACTTCTCTTCCAGGGGGCATTTAAACTGTGTTGTTAAGCTACTGCGACCTCCACCGCTCTTTCAAGGGGCATTTACACCGTGTTGTTAAGCTACTGCGACCTGCAAGTCTCTTCCAAGGGGCATTTAAACTAACTTGTTAAGCTACTGTGACCTCCACCGCTCTTCCAAGGGACTTTTAAACCATATTGTTAAGCTACTGCGACCTGCTCATCTCTTACAAGGGGCATTTAAACCGTCTTGTTAAGCCACTGCGACCTCCACCACTCTTCCAAAGGGCATTTTAACCGTCTTGTTAAGCTACTGTGACCTGCACGTCTCTACCAAGGGGCATTTAAACCGTCTTGTTAAGCTAATGCGACCTCTACTGCTCTTCCAAGGGGCATTTAATCCATCTTGTTAAGCTTCTACGACCTGCACGTCTCTTCCAAGGGGCATTTAAACCGTCTTGTTAAGCTACTGCTATCGCCACCGCACTTCCAATGGGCATTTTAACCATCTTGTTAAGCTACTGCCACCTGCACGTCTCTTTCAAGGGGCATTTAAACTGTCTTGTTAAGCTACTGCGACCGCCACCGCTCTTCCAAGGGGCATGTAAGCCGTCTTGTTAAGCTACTGCGACCTGCATGTCTCTTCCAAAGGGCATTTTAACCGTCTTGTTAAGCTACTGTGACCTGCACGTCTCTACCAAGGGGCATTTAAACCATCTTGTTAAGCTAATGCGACCTCCACTGCTCTTCCAAGGGGCATTTAATCCATCTTGTTAAGCTTCTACGACCTGCACGTCTCTTCCAAGGGGCATTTAAAACGTCTTGTTAAGCTACTGCGAACTGTACATCTCTTCCAAGGGGCATTTAAACCGTCTTGTTAAGCTTTTGTGACCTGCACGTCTCTTCCAAGGGGCACTAAAACCGTCTTGTTAAGCTACTGCGACCTGCATGTCTCTTCCAAGGGGCATTTAACGTGTATTGTTAAGCTACTGCGACCTCCACCGCTCTGCCAAGGGGCATTTAAACCGTCTTGTTAAGCTACTGCGACCTGCACGTCTCTTCCAAGGGGCATTCAAACTGTCTTGTTAAGCTACTGAAACCTCCAAAGCTCTTCCAAGGGGCATTTCAACCATCTTTTTAAGCTACTGCGACCTGCACGTCTCTTCCAAGGGGTATTTAAACCGTCTTGTTAAGCTACTGCGACCTGCACGTCTCTTACAAGGGGCATTTAAACTGACTTGTTAAGCTACTGCGACCTCCACCGCTCTTCCAAGGGGCATTTAAACCGTCTTGTTAAGCTACTGTGACTTGCACGTCTTTTCCAAGGGGCATTTAAACCGTCTTGTTAAGCTACTGTAACCTCCCCCACTTTTCCAAGGGGCATTTAAACCGTTTTGTTAAGCTACGGCGACTTGCACGTCTTTTCCAAGGGGCATTTAAACCGTCTTGTTAAGCTACTGCGACCTGCAAGTCTCTTCCAAGGGGCATTTAAACCGTCTTGTTAAGCTGCTGCGACCTGCATGTCTCTTCCAAGGGGCATTTAAACCGTCTTGATAAGCTACTGCGACTTGCACGTCTTTTCCAAGGGGCATTTAAACCATCTAGTTAAGCTACTGCGACCTCCTCCGCTCTTCCAAGGGGCATTTAAACCGTCTTGTTAAGCTGCTGCGACCTGCATGTCTCTTCCAAGGGGCATTTAAACGATTTTGTTAAGCTACTGCGACCTGCACGTCTCTTCCAAGGGGCATTTAAACCATCTTCTTAAGCTGCTGCGACCTGTATTTCTCAACCAAGGGGCATTTAAACCGTCTTGTTAAGCTACTGCGACCTCCACCGCTCTTCCAAGGGGCATTTAAACCGTCTTGTTAAGCTACTGCTAACGCCACCTCTCTTCCAAGGGGCATTTTAACCGTCTTGTTAAGCTACTGCGACCTGCACGTCTCTTTCAACGGGCATTTAAACCATCTTATTAAGCTACTGTCACCTCCACCTCTTTTCCAAGGGGCATTTAAACCATGTTGTTAAGCTACAGCAACCTGCACGTCTCTTCCAAGGGGCATTTAAACCATCTTGTTAAGCTACTGCGACCTGCATGTCTCTTCCAAGGGGCATTTAAACGGTCTTGTTAAGCTACTGCGACCTGCACGTCAATTCCAAGGGGCATTTAAACCGTCTTGTTAAGCTGCTGCGACCTGTATGTTTCTTCCAAGGGGCATTTAAACGGTCTTGTTAAGCTACTGTGACCTCCAAGTCTCTTTCAAGGGGCATTTAAACCATCTTGTTAAGCTACTGCGTCCTCCACGTCTCTTCCAAGGGTCAATTAAAGCGTCTTGTTAAGCTACTGCTACCGCCACCGCTCTTCCAAGGGGCATTTCAACCGTCTTGTTAAGCTACTGCGACCTGCATGTCTCTTGCAAGGGGCAATTAAACCATCTTGTTAAGCTACTGCGACCTCCACGTCTCTTCCAAGGGGCATTTAAACCATCTTGTTAAGCTTCTGCGACCTGCACGTCTCTTCCAAGGGGCATTTAAACCGTCTTGTTAAGCTAATGCGACCTGCACATCTCTTCCAAGGGGCATTTGAACCGTCTTGTTAAGCTACTGCGACCTGCAGGTCTCTTTCAACGGGCATTTAAATCGTCTTGTTAAGCTACTGTAACCTCCACCTCTTTTCCAAGGGGCATTTAAACCGTCTTGTTAAGCTACTGCAACCAGCACGTCTCTTCCAAGGGGCATTTAAACCGTCTTGTTAAGCTACTGCGACCTGCACGTGTCTTCTAAGGGGCATTTAAACAGTCTTGTTAAGCTACTGCGACCTGCATGTCTCTTGCAAGGGGCATTTAAACCGTCTTGTTAAGCTACTGCGACCTCCAAGTCTCTTCCAAGGGGCATTTAAACCATCTTGTTAAGCTTCTGCGACCTGCACGTCTCTTCCAAGGGGCATTTAAAACGTCTTGTTAAGCTAATGCGACCTGCACGTCTCTTCCATGGGGCATTTAAACCGTCTTGTTAAGCTACTGCTACCGCCACCGCTCTTCCAAGGGGCATTTTAACCGTCTTGTTAAGCTACTGCGACCTGCACGTCTCTTCCAAGGGGCATTTAAAACGTCTTGTTAAGCTACTGCGACCTGCACGTCTCTTCCAAGGGGCATTTAAACCGTCTTGTTAAGCTACTGCGACCTGCATGTCTCTTCCAAGGTGCATTTAAACCATCTTGTTAAGCTACTGCGACCTGCAAGTCTCTTCCAAGGGGCATTTAAACTGTCTTGTTAAGCTACTGCTACCGCCACCGCTCTTCTAATGGGCATTTTAACCGTCTTGTTAAGCTACTGTGACCTGCACGTCTCATTCAACGGGCATTTAAACCATCCTGTTAAGCAACTGTAACCTCCACCTCTTTTCCAAGAGGCATTTAAACAGTCTTGTTAAGCTACTGCAACCTGCATGTCTCTTCCAAGGGGCATTTAAACCGTCTTGTTAAGCTACTGCGACCTGCAAGTCTCTTCCAAGGGGCATTTAAACCGTCTTGGTAAGCTGCTGCGACCTGCATGTCTCTTCCAAGGGGCATTTAAACTGTCTTGTTAAGGTACTGCGACCTCCACCGCTCTTCCAAGGGGCATTTAAACCATCTTGTTAAGCTACTACGACCTGCACGTCTCTTCCAAGGGGCATTTAAACCATCTTGTTAAGATACTGCGATCTCCTCCGCTCTTCCAAGGGGCATTTAAACCGTCTTGTTAAGCTACTGCGTCCTGCATGTCTCTTCCAAGCGGCATTTAAACCATCTTGTTAAGCTACTTCGACCTGCACGTCTCTTCCAAGGGGCATTTCAACCGTCTTGTTAAGCTACTGCGACCTGCATGTCTCTTGCAAGGGGCATTTAAACCATCTTGTTAAGCTACTGCGACCTCCACGTCTCTTCCAAGGGGCATTTAAACCATCTTCTTAAGCTTCTGCGACCTGCACGTCTCTTCCAAGGGGCATTTAAACCGTCTTGTTAAGCTAATGCGACCTGCACATCTCTTCCAAGGGGCATTTGAACCGTCTTGTTAAGCTACTGCGACCTGCAGGTCTCTTTCAACGGGCATTTAAATCGTCTTGTTAAGCTACTGTAACCTCCACCTCTTTTCCAAGGGGCATTTAAACCGTCTTGTTAAGCTACTGCAACCTGCACGTCTCTTCCAAGGGGCATTTAAACCGCCTTGTTAAGCTACTGCGACCTGCACGTGTCTTCTAAGGGGCATTTAAACAGTCTTGTTAAGCCACTGCGACCTGCATGTCTCTTGCAAGGGGCATTTAAACCGTCTTGTTAAGCTACTGCGACCTCCAAGTCTCTTCCAAGGGGCATTTAAACCATCTTGTTAAGCTTCTGCGACCTGCACGTCTCTTCCAAGGGGCATTTAAAACGTCTTGTTAAGCTAATGCGACCTGCACGTCTCTTCCATGGGGCATTTAAACCGTCTTGTTAAGCTACTGCTACCGCCACCGCTCTTCCAAGGGGCATTTTAACCGTCTTGTTAAGCTACTGCGACCTGCACGTCTCTTCCAAGGGGCATTCAAAACGTCTTGTTAAGCTACTGCGACCTGCACGTCTCTTCCAAGGGGCATTTAAACCGTCTTGTTAAGCTACTGCGACCTGCATGTCTCTTCCAAGGTGCATTTAAACCATCTTGTTAAGCTACTGCGACCTGCAAGTCTCTTCCAAGGGGCATTTAAACCGTCTTGTTAAGCTACTGCTTCCGCCACCGCTCTTCTAATGGGCATTTTAACCGTCTTGTTAAGCTACTGTGACCTGCACGTCTCATTCAACGGGCATTTAAACCATCCTGTTAAGCTACTGTAACCTCCACCTCTTTTCCAAGAGGCATTTAAACAGTCTTGTTAAGCTACTGCAACCTGCATGTCTCTTCCAAGGGGCATTTAAACCGTCTTGTTAAGCTACTGCGACCTGCAAGTCTCTTCCAAGGGGCATTTAAACCGTCTTGGTAAGCTGCTGCGACCTGCATGTCTCTTCCAAGGGGCATTTAAACTGTCTTGTTAAGGTACTGCGACCTCCACCGCTCTTCCAAGGGGCATTTAAACCATCTTGTTAAGCTACTACGACCTGCACGTCTCTTCCAAAGGGCATTTAAACCATCTTGTTAAGATAGTGCGATCTCCTCCGCTCTTCCAAGGGGCATTTAAACCGTCTTGTTAAGCTACTGCGTCCTGCATGTCTCTTCCAAGCGGCATTTAAACCATCTTGTTAAGCTACTTCGACCTGCACGTCTCTTCCAAGGGGCATTTAAACCGTCTTGTTAAGCTGCTGCGACCTGCATGTCTCAACCAAGAGGCATTTAAACCGTCTTGTTAAGCTACTGCGACCTCCACCGCTCTTCCAAGGGGCATTTAAACAGTCTTGTTAAGCTACTGCGACCTGCACGTCTCTTCCAAGGGGCATTTAAACCGTCTTGTTAAGCTACTGCTTCCGCCACCGCTCTTCCAAGGGGCATTTTAACCGTCTTTTTCAGCTACTGCGACCTGCACGTCTCTTTCAACGGGCATTTAAACCGTCTTGTTAAGCTACTGCGCCTTGCACGTCTTTTCCAAGGGGCATTTAAACCGTCTTGTTAAGCTACTGCGACCTTTCCCGCTCTTCAAAGGGGCATTTAAACAGTCTTGTTAAGCTACTGCTACCTGCATGTCTCTTCCAAGAGGCATTTAAACCGTCTTGTTAAGCTACTGCGACCTGCACGTCTCTTCCAAGGGGCATTTAAACCGTCTTGTTAAGCTAATGTTATCACCACCGCTCTTCCAAGGGGCATTTTAACCTTCTTGTTAAGCTACTGCGACCTGCACGTCTCTTTCAACGGACATTTAAAACGTCTTGTTAAGCTACTGTAACATCCACCTCTTTTCCAAGGGGCATTTAAACCATCTTGTTAAGCTACAGCAACCTGCACGTCTCTTCCAAGGGGCATTTAAACCGTCTTGTTAAGCTACTGCGACCTTCATGTCTCTTCCAAGGGGCATTTAAACGGACTTGTTAAGCTATTGCGACCTGCACGCCTCTTTCAAGGGGCATTTAAACCGTCTTGTTAAGCTGCTGCGACCTGCATGTGTAGCGCCCCGAGGGTTCGGCCGCTACAGGGGTATTGCACCTCTGCCAGAGGTGTGATATTCCACTCCTAGGTAAGGATGGAGTATGGACCAGGCTCAGTTAGCTGCATGCAGCACACACACCCCATTTCCCAGGGACAGCTCAACGGTGCTCCCACTAGACAGAAGTGCAGGCACGACCGACCATGTCCCTGCTGGAGTGGGGAGGGAGGGGTGGAACACCCAGTGCTGTAGGGGCAGGTAGGGGGCAGTTCCTGAGTGTAGGAAGGAGCTCATTGGTTGCTGGTCACCTGGGCTCATGGTCAGAGGGAGGTATAAAAGGTGGGCACCATCTTAGATCAGTGTTCAGTCTGTGTGGAGAGGAGAAGACAGGGAGCAGCAGCTCAGGCTGAGTGCTGCTCCAGAGGCAGGCCTAGGGAAGAGGCTGGGGCCTGAGAGGAGAAGGAGAAGTGGGCCTGGAGAAGAGGCCGAGGAGGAGGTGAAGGGGAGCTGAGATTCTGGCTCATCTCAGCTCCAAGAGAAAGGAACAGAAACAGAAAGGAACTGCAAAGAAGGAGAGACAGAGAAACAGAAGGGCTCAGGAACAAGAAGGTGGAAGGGACCCTAAGAACCCACGAGAATCCAGGGTGCAGGGTCAGGCAGATTAAGGGTACCGGATCCCAAGTTGGTGGAGGAGAAACAACCCTCAGCCAAAGACCGGTCGTCGTGATCATATATTGGTGCGACACCTCATCAAACCTGCTAGGAAGGCACCATATAGGACAGCGGAGGACGGGGCCCACGTTTAACCGCACAGGTCCGCGGCAGCTGGACAAAAGTGGGTCACTGGTGAGGCAGGCCAGAGAAAGGATAAAAGGGGGTCCTGTGCCATGCTCCTGAACTGCCTGGGAGTTGACCGAGCCCCTCACCTGGTGGACGCAGCACGGCTCAGGCGGTCACTGCTGGCCGAAGTGACCTGGAACAAACGAACTGAGTAAAGACCCTGGACTGTAACTTGTTGTCTCTGTGCTCCTTCGCGCTTCCAGCACTATCAGCAACGGGACTCGCACTACCATCACTCCCAACATCCACTACACTGCCCTGGGGCTGCACTCTTCCCGTGGGGAGTCACATCACCTCAGCTGCACCCATCATCAGCCCCAGCGGACTGCCTTGCAGCGGCGGTTCCTAATAACCATAATCCACGGGTGGCGTAGTCGGACATTATCTAAAGCACGTAGCAGACTACCATTGGCCTGACCACCCTGAGACGTGGAACCGGGTTGCCACTACTACCCCCATCGTTCCCCTATCGCCCAGATCCGCGTGCCCCACGGCCCAGGGGGCGAGTCACATGTCTCTTACAAGAGGCATTTAAACCGTCTTGTTAAGCTACTGCGAACTCGACGTTTCTTCCAAGGGGCATTTAAACCATCTTGTTAAGCTTCTGCGAACTGCATGTCTCTTCCAAGGGGCATTTAAATCGTCTTGTTAAGCTACTGCGACCTTTACCGCTCTTCCAAGTGGCATTTAAACCGTCTTGTTAACCTACTGCGACCTGCATGTCTCTTCTAACGGGCATTTAAACCGTCTTGTTAAGCTACTGCTACCGCCACCGCTCTTCCAAGGGGCATTTTAAGCCGTCTTGTTAAGCTACTGCGAACTGCACGTCTCTTTCAACGGGCATTTAAACCGTCTTGTTAAGCTACTGTAACCTTCACCTCTTTTCCAAGGGGCATTTAAACCGTCTTGTTAAGCTACTGCAACCTGCACTTCTCTTCCAAGGGGCATTTAAACTGTCTTGTTAAGCTACTGCGACCTGCAAGTCTCTTCCAAGGGGCATTTAAACCGTCTTGATGAGCTGCTGCAACCTGCATGTCTCTTCCAAGGGGCATTTAAAATGTCTTGTTAAGCTACTGCGACCTGCAAGTCTCTTCCAAGGGGCATTTAAACCGTCTTGATAAGCTGCTGCGACCTGCATGTCTCTTCCAAAGGGAATTTAAACCATCTTGTTAAGCTACTGCGACTTGCACGTCTTTTCCAATTGGCATTTAAACCGTCTTGTTAAGCTACTGTAACTTCCACCACTTTTCCAATGGGCATTTAAACCGTCTTGTTAAGCTACTGCGACCTGCACGTCTCTTCCAAGGGGCATTTAAACCGTCTTGTTAAGCTACTGCGACCTGGAAGTCTCTTCCAAGGGACATTAAAAACGGTCTTGTTAAGCTACTTCGACCTGCACGTCTCTTTCAAGGGGCATTTAAACCGTCTTGTTAAGCTGCTGCGACCTGCATGTCTCTTCCAAGGGGCATTTAAAACGTCTTGTTAAGCTACTGCGACCTGCATGTCTCTTCCAAGTGGCATTTAAACCGTCTTGTTAAGCTACTGTGACCTGCACGTTTCTACCAAGGGGCATTTAAACAGTCTTATTAAGCTACTGCGACCTGCTCGTCTCTTGCAAGGGGCATTTAAACCGTCTTGTTAAGCTACTGCGACCTCCACCGCTCTTCCAAGGGGCATTTTAACCGTCTTGTTTAGCTACTGCGACCTGCGCGTCTCTTTCAAGGGGCATTTAAACTGACTTGTTAAGCTACTGCGACCTCCATCGCTCTTCCAAGGGGCATTTTAACCGTCTTGTTAAGCTACTGCGACCTGCACGTTTCTTCCAAGGGGCATTTAAACCGTCTTGTTAAGCTACTGCGACCTGCATGTCTCTTCCAAGGGGCATTTAAACCGTCTTGTTAAGCTACTGCGAATTGCACGTGTTTCCCAAGGGGCATTTAAACAGTTTTGTTAAGCTACTGTAACCTCCATCACTTTTCCAAGGGGCATTTAAACCATCTTTTTAAGCTACTGTGACCTGCACGTCTCTTCAAGGAGCATTTAAACCATCTTGTTCAACTACTGCGACCTGCATGTTTCTTCCAAGGGGCATTTAAACCGTCTTGTTAAGCTACTGCGACCTGCTCATCTCTTCCAAGGGGCATTTAAACCGTCTTGTTAAGCTGCTGCGACCTGCATGTCTTTTCCAAGGGGCATTTAAACAGTCTTGTTAAGCTACTGCGAACTCCACCGCTCTTCCAAGGGGCATTTAACTTATCTTGTTAAGCTACTGCGACCTGCACGTCTCTTCCAAGGGGCATTTAAACCCTCTTCTTAAGCTACTGCTACCGCCACTGCTCTTCCAAGGGGCATTTCAACCGTCTTGTTAAGCTACTGCAACCTGCATGTCTCTTGCAAGGGGCATTTAAGCCGTCTTGTTAAGCTGCTGCGACCTCCACGTCTCTTCCAAGGTGCATTTAAACCTTCCTGTTAAGCTATTGTAATCTCCACCACTTTTCCAATGGACATTTAAACCGTCTTGTTAAGCTACTGCGACTTGCTCGTCTTTTCCAAGGGGCCTTTAATCCGTCTTGTTAAGCTACTGAGACCTGCACTTCTCTTCCAAGGGGCATTTAAGCCGTCTTGTTAAGCTACTGCGACCTGCACGTCTCTTCCAAGGGGCATTTAAACCGTCTTGTTAAGCTACTGCGACCTCCACCGCTCTTCCAAGGGGCATTTAAACCATCTTGTTAAGCTACTGCGACTTGCACGTCTTTTCGAAGGGGCATTTAAACCGTCTTGTTAAGCTACTGTAAGCTCCACCACTTTTCCAAGGGGCATTTAAAACGTCTTGTTAAGCTACTGCGACCTGCACGTCTCTTCCAAGGGGCATTTAAACCACCTTATTAAGCTACTGCGACCTACATGTCTCTTCCAAGTGGCTTTTAAACGGTCTTGTTAAGCTACTGCGACCAGCACGTCTCTTCCAAGAGGCATTTAAACCATCTTGGTAAGCTACTGCGACCTGCATGTCTCTTCCAAGGGGCATTTAAACCGTCTTGTTAAGCTACTGTAACCTGCATGTCTCTTCCAAGGGGCATTTAAACCATCTTGTTAAGCTACTGCAACTTGCACGTCTTTTCCAAGGGGCGTTTAAACCGTCTTGTTAAGCTACTGTAACTTCCACCACTTTTCCAATGGGCATTTAAACCGTCTTGTTAAGTTACTGCGACCTGCACGTCTCTTCCAAGGGGCATTTAAACCACCTTATTAAGCTACTGCGACCTGGATGTCTCTTCCAAGGGGCTTTTAAACCGTCTTGTTAAGCTACTTCGACCTGCACGTCTCTTCCAAGGGGCATTTAAACCGTCTTGTTAAGCTGCTGCGACCTGCATGTCTCTTCCAAGGGGCATTTAAACCGTCTTGTTAAGCTACTGCGACCTCCACCGCTCTTCCAAGGGGCATTTAAACCGTTTTTTTAAGCTAATGCGTACTGCACGTCTCTTCCAAGTGGCCTTTAAACCGTCTTGTTAAGCTACTGTGACCTGCACGTTTCTACCAAGGGGCATTTAAACAGTCTTATTAAGCTACTGCGACCTGCTCGTCTCTTGCAAGGGGCATTTAAACCGTGTTGTTAAGCTACTGCGACCTCCACCGCTCTTCCAAGGGGCATTTTAACCGTCTTGTTTAGCTACTGCGACCTGCGCGTCTCTTTCAAGGGGCATTTAAACTGACTTGTTAAGCTACTGCGACCTCCAACGCTCTTCCAAGGGGCATTTAAACCGTCTTGTTAAGCTACTGCGACCTGCACGTCTCTTCCAAGGGGCATCTAAACCGTTTTGTTAAGCTACTGCGACTTGCACGTGTTTCCAAAGGGGCATTTAAACAGTTTTGTTAAGCTACTGTAACCTACACCACTTTTCCAAGGGACATTTAAACCATCTTGTTAAGCTACTGTGACCTGCACGTCTCTTTCAAGGAGCATTTAAACCATCTTGTTAAGCTACTGCGACCTGCATGTTTCTTCCAAGGGGCATTTAAACTGTCTTGTTAAGCTACTGCGACCTGCACATCTCTTCTAAGGGGCATTTAAACCGTCTTGTTAAGCTGCTGCGACCTGCATGTCTCTTCCAAGGGGCATTTAAACAGTCTTGTCAAGCTACTGCGACCTCAACCGCTCTTCCAAGGGGCATTTAAGCAATCTTGTTAAGCTACTGCGACCTGCACGTCTCTTCCAAGGGGCATTTAAACCCTCTTGTTAAGCTACTGCTACCGCCACTGCTCTTCCAAGGGGCTTTTCAACCGTCTTGTTAAGCTACTGCAACCTGCATGTCTCTTGCAAGGGGCATTTAAACCGTCTTGTTAAGCTACTGCGACCTGCACGTCTCTTCCAAGGGGCATTTAAACCGTCTTGTTAAGCTACTGCGACCTCCACCGCTCTTCCAAGGGGCATTTAAACCATCTTGTTAATCTACTGCGACTTGCACGTCTTTTCCAAGGGGCATTTAAACCGTCTTGTTAAGCTACTGTAAGCTCCACCACTTTTCCAAGGGGAATTTAAAACGTCTTGTTAAGCTACTGCGACCTGCACGTCTCTTCCAAGGGACATTTAAACCATCTTGTTAAGCTACTGCGACCTGCATGTCTCTTCCAAGGGGCTATTAAATGGTCTTGTTAAGCTACTGCGACCAGCACGTCTCTTCCAAGGGGCATTTAAACCGTCTTGTTAAGCTACTGCGACCTGCATGTCTCTTCCAAGGGGCATTTAAACCGTCTTGTTAAGCTACTGTAACCTGCATGTCTCTTCCAAGGGGCATTTAAACCATCTTGTTAAGCTACTGCGACCTGCACGTCTTTTCCAAGGGAAATTTAAACCGTCTTGTTAAGCTACTGCGACCTGCCCGTCTCTTCTAAGGGGCATTTAAACCGTCTTGTTAAGCTACTGTGACCAGCACGTCTCTTTCAAGGAGCATTTAAACCATCTTGTTAAGCTACTGCGACCTGCATGTTTCTTCCAAGGGGCATTTAAACTGTATTGTTAAGCTACTGCGACCTGCACATCTCTTCTAAGGGGCATTTAAACCGTCTTGTTAAGCTGCTGCGACCTGCATGTCTCTTCCAAGGGGCATTTAAACAGTCTTGTCAAGCTACTGCGACCTCAACCGCTCTTCCAAGGGGCATTTAAGCAATCTTGTTAAGCTACTGCTACCGCTACTGCTCTTCCAAGGGGCTTTTCAACCATCTTGTTAAGCTACTGCAACCTGCATGTCTCTTGCAAGGGGCATTTAAACCGTCTTGTTAAGCTACTGCGACCTCCACCGCTCTTCCAAGGGGCATTTAAACCGTCTTGTTAAGCTACTGCGACTTGCAAGTCTTTTCTAAGGGGCATTTAAACCGTCTTGTTAAGCTACTGTAAGCTCCACCACTTTTCCAAGGGGCATTTAAAATGTCTTGTTAATCTACTGCGATCTGCACTTCTCTTCCAAGGGGCATTTAAACCATCTTGTTAAGCTACTGCGACCTGCATGTCTCTTCCAAGGGGCATTTAAATGGTCTTGTTTAGCTACAGCGACCAGCACGTCTCTTCCAAGGGGCATTTAAACCATCTTGTTAAGCTACTGCGACCTGCATGTCTCTTCCAAGGGGCATTTAAACCGTATTGTTAAGCTACTGTCACCTGCATGTCTCTTACAAGGGGCATTTAAAACATTTTGTTAAGCTACTGCGACTTGCACGTCTTTTCCAAGGGGCATTTAAACCGTCTTGTTAAGCTACTGTAACTTCCACCACTTTTTCAATGGGCATTTAAACCGTCTTGTTAAGCTACTGCGACCTGGATGTCTCTTCCAAGGGGCTTTAAAAACCGTCTTGTTAAGCTACTTCGACCTGCACGTCTCTTCCAAGGGGCATTTAAACCGTCTTGTTAAGCTACTGCGACCTGGATGTCTCTTCCAAGGGTCATTATAAACCGTCTTGTTAAGCTACTTCGACCTGCACGTCTCTTCCAAGGGGCATTTAACCGTCTTGTTAAGCTACTGCGACCTGGATGTCTCTTTAAAGGGGCACTAAAAACCGTCTTGTTAAGCTACTTCGACCGGCACGTCTCTTCCAAGGGGCATTTAAACCGTCTTGTTAAGCTACTGCGACCTCCACCGCTCTTCCAAGGGGCATTTAAACCGACTTTTTAAGATACTGCGACCTGCACGTCTCTTCCAAGTGGCATTTAAACCGTCTTGTTAAACTACTGTGACCTGCACGTTTCTACCAAGGGGCATTTAAACAGTCTTACTAAGCTACTGCGACCTGCTCGTCCCTTGCAAGGGGCATTTAAACCGTCTTGTTAAGCTACTGCGACCTCCACCGCTCTTCCAAGGGGCATTTTAACCGTCTTGTTTAGGTTCTGCGACCTGCGCGTCTCTTTCAAGCGGCATTTAAACTGACTTTTTAAGCTACTGCGATCTCCAACGCTCTTCCAAGGGGCATTTAAACCGTCTTGTTAAGCTACTGCGACCTGCACGTCTCTTCCAAGGGGCATCTAAACCGTCTTGTTAAGCTACTGCGACTTGCACGTGTTTCCCAAGGGGCATTCAAACAGTTTTGTTAAGCTACTGTAACCTCAACCACTTTTCCATGGGGCATTTAAACGATCTTGTTAAGCTACTGTGACCTGCACGTCTCTTTCAAGGAGCATTTAAACCGTCTTGTTCAACTACTGCGACCTGCATGTTTCTTCCAAGGGGCATTTAAACTGTCTTGTTAAGCTACTGCGACCTGCACATCTCTTCCAAGGGGCATTTAAACCGTCTTGTTAAGATGCTGCGTCCTGCATGTCTCTTCCAAGGGGCATTTAAACAGTTTTGTTAAGCTACTGCGAACTCCACCGCTCTTCCAAGGGGCATTTAAACCATGTTGTTAAGCTACTGAGACCTGCACGTCTCTTCCAAGGGGCATTTAAACCCTCTTGTTAAGCTACTGCTACCGCCACTGCTCTTCCAAGGGGCATTTCAACCGTCTTGTTAAGCTACTGCAACCTGCTTGTCTCTTGCAAGGGGCATTTAAACCGTCTTGTTAAGCTTCTGTGACCTGCACGTCTCTTCCAAGGGGCATTGAAACCGTCTTGTTAAGCTATTGTAACCTCCACCACTTTTCCAAGGGACCTTTAAACCGTTTGTTAAGCTACTGCGACTTGCTCGTCTCTTCCAAGGGGCCTTTAAACTGTCTTGTTAAGCTACTGCGACCTGCTCGTCTCTTCCAAGGGGCATTTAAACCATCTTGTTAAGCTACTGCAACCTGCAAGTCTCTTCCAAGGGGCATGTAAACCGTCTTGATAAGCTGCTGTGACCTGCATGTCTCTTCCAAGGGGCATTTAAACCGTCTTGTTCAGATACTGCGACCTCCACCGCTCTTTCAAGAGTCATTTAAACCTTCTTCTTAAGCTGCTGCGACCTGCATGTCTCAACCAAGGGGCATTTAAACCGTCTTGTTAAGCTACTGCAACCTCCACCGCTCTTCCAAGGGGCATTTAAACCGTCTTGTTAAGCTACTGCGACCTGCACGTCTCTTCCAAGGGGCATTTAAACAGTCTTGTTAAGCTACTGATACTGCCACCGCTCTTCCAAGGGTCATTTTAACCGTCTTGTTAAGCTACTGCGAGCTGCACGTCTCTTTCAACGGGCATTTATACAGTCTTGTTAAGCTTCTGCGCCTTGCACGTCTTTTCCAAGGGGCATTTAAACGGTCTTGTTAAGCTACTGCGACCTTTACCGCTCTTCCAAGGGGCATTTAAACCATCTTGTTAAGCTACTGCGACCTGCATGTCTCTTCCAAGGGGCATTTAAACCATCTTGTTAAGCTACTGCGACTTGCACGTCTTTTCCAAGGGGCATTTAAACCGTTTTGTTAAGCTACTGCAACCTGCACTTCTCTTCCAAGGGTTATTTAAACCGTCTTGTTAAGCTACTGCGACCTGTAAGTCTCTTCCAAGGGGCATTTAAACCGTCTTGATAAGCTGCTGCGACCTGCATGTCTCTTCCAAGGGGCATTTAAAACGTCTTGTTAAGCTACTGCGACTTGCAAGTCTCTTCCAAGGGGCATTTAAACCGTCTTGATAAGCTGCTGCGACCTGCATGTCTCTTCCAAGGGGAATTTAAACCATCTTGTTAAGCTACTGCAACTTGCACGTCTTTTCCAAGGGGCATTTAAACCGTCTTGTTAAGCTACTGCGACCTGGATGTCTCTTCCAAGGGGCATTAAAAACCGTCTTGTTAAGCTACTTCGACCTGCACGTCTCTTTCAAGGGGCATTTAAACCGTCTTGTTAAGCAGCTGCGACCTGCATGTCTCTTCCAAGGGGCATTTAAACCGTCTTGTTAAGCTACTGCGACCTCCACCGCTCTTCCAAGGGGCATTTAAACCGTCTTTTTAAGCTCCTGCGACCTGCACGTCTCTTCCAAGTGGCGTTTAAACCAGCTTGTTAAGCTACTGTGACCTGGACGTTTCTACCAAAGGGCATTTAAACAGTCTTATTAAGCTACTGCGACCTGCTCGTCTCTTGCAAGGGGCATTTAAACCGTCTTGTTAAGCTACTGCGACCTCCACCGCTCTTCCAAGGGGCATTTTAACCGTCTTGTTTAGCTACTGCGACCTGCGCGTCTCTTTCAAGGGACATTTAAACTGACTTGTTAAGCAACAGCGACCTGCACGTCTCTTCCAAGGGGCATCTAAACCGTCTTGTTAAGCTACTGCGAATTGCACCTGTTTCCCAAGGGGCATTTAAATAGTTTTGTTAAGCTACTGTAACCTCCACCACTTTTCCAAGGGGCATTTAAACCATCTTGTTAAGCTACTGTGACCTGCACATCTCTTTCAAGGAGCATTTAAACCATCTTGTTCAACTACTGCGACCTGCATGTTTCTTCCAAGGGGCATTTAAACTGTCCTGTTAAGCTACTGCGACCTGCACATCTCTTCCAAGGGGCATTTAAACCCTCTTGTTTAGCTACTGCTACCGCCACTGCTCTTCCAAGGGGCATTTCAACCGTCTTGTTAAGCTACTGCAACCTGCATGTCTCTTGCAAGGGGCATTTAAGCTGTCTTGTTAGGCTACTGTGACCTCCACGTCTCTTCCAAGGTGCATTTAAACCGTCTTGTTAAGCTACTGCGACCTGCACATCTCTTCCAAGGGGCATTTAAACCTTCTTGTTAAGCTACTGCGACCTGCACGTCTCTTCCAAGGGGCATTTAAACCGTCCTGTTAAGCTATTGTAACCTCCACCACTTTTCCAGGGGATATTTAAGCCGTCTTGTTAAGCCACTGCGACTTGCTCGTCTCTTCCAAGGGGCCTTTAAACCGTCTTGTTAAGCTACTGCGACCTGTTCGTCTTTTCCAAGGAACCTTTAAACCGTCTTGTTAAGCTACTGCGACCTGCATGTCTCTTCCAAGGGGCATTTAAACCATCTTGTTAAGCTACTGCGACCTGCAAGTCTCTTCCAAGGGGCATTTAAACCGTCTTGATAAGCTGCTGCGACCTGCATGTCTCTTCCAAGGGGCATTTAAACCGTCTTGTTAAGCTACTGCAACCTCCACCGCTCTTCCAAGAGGCATTTAAACCTTCTTGTTAAGCTGCTGCGACCTGCATGTCTCAACCAAGGGGCATTTAAACCGTCTTGTTAAGCTACTGCGACCTCCACCGCTCTTCCAAGGGGCATTTAAACCGTCTTGTTAAGCTACTGTGACCTGCACGTCTCTTCCAAGGGGCATTTAAACAGTCTTGTTAAGCTACTGCTACTGCCACCTCTCTTCCAAGGGTCATTTTAACCATCTTGTTAAGCTACTGTGACCTGCACGTCTCTTTCAAAGGGCTTTTATTCAGTCTTGTTAAGCTTCTGCGCCTTGCACGTCTTTTCCAAGGGGCATTTAAACAGTCTTGTTAAGCTACTGCGACCTTTACCGCTCTTCCAAGGGGCATTTAAACCGTCTTGTTAAGCTACTGCGACCTGCATGTCTCTTCCAAGGGGCATTTAAAAGGTCTTGTTAAGCTACTGCTACCGCCACCGCTCTTCCAAGGGGCATTTTAACCGTCTTGTTAAGCTACTGCGACCTGCACGTCTCTTTCAATGGGCATTTAAACCGTCTTGTTAAGCTACTGTAACCTCCACCTCTTTTCCAAGGGGCATTTAAACCGTCTTGTTAAGCTACTGCAACCTGCACGTCTTTTCCAAGGGGCATTTAAACTGTCTTGTTAAGCTACTGTGACCTGCAAGTCTCTTCCAAGGGGCATTTAAACTGTCTTGATAAGCTGCTGCGACCTGCATGTCTCTTCCAAGGGGCATTTAAAACGTCTTGTTAAGCTACTGCGACCTGCACGTCTCTTCCAAGGTGCATTTAAACCGTCTTGTTAAGCTACTGCGACCTGCATGTCTCTTCGACGGGGCATTTAAACCATCTTGTTAAGCTACTGTGACCTGCAAGTCTCTTCCAAGGGGCATTTAAACCGTCTTGTTAAGCTACTGCTACCGCCACCGCTCTTCCAAGGGGCATTTTAACCGTCTTGTTAAGCTACTGCGACCTGCACGTCTCTTTCAACGGGCATTTAAACCATCTTGTTAAGCTACTGTAACCTCCACCTCTTTTCCAAGGGGCATTTAAACCGTCTTGTTAAGCTACTGCTACCGCCACCGCTCTTCCAAGGGGCATTTTAACCGTCTTGTTAAGCTACTGCGACCTGCACGTCTCTTTCAATGGGCATTTAAACCGTCTTGTTAAGCTACTGTAACCTCCACCTCTTTTCCAAGGGGCATTTAAACCGTCTTGTTAAGCTACTGCAACCTGCACGTCTTTTCCAAGGGGCATTTAAACCGTCTTGTTAAGCTACTGTGACCTGCAAGTCTATTCCAAGGGGCATTTAAACTGTCTTGTTATGCTACTGCGACCTGCACATCTCTTCCAAGGGGCATTTAAACCGTCTTGTTTAGCTGCTGCGACCTGCATGTCTCTTCCAAGGGGCATTTAAACAGTTTTGTTAAGCTACTGCGAACTCCTCCGCTCTTCCAAGGGGCATTTAAACATCTTGTTAAGCTACTGCGACCTGCACGTCTCTTCCAAGGGGCATTTAAACCTTATTATTAAGCTACTGCGACCTGCACATCTCTTCCAGGGGCCATTTAAACCGTCTTGTTAAGCTACTGCGACTTGCACGTCTCTTCCAATGGCCATTTAAACCCTCTTGTTAAGCTACTGCTACCGCCACTGCTCTTCCAAGGGGCATTTCAACCGTCTTGTTAAGCTACTGCAACCTGCTTGTCTCTTGCAAGGGGCATTGAAACCGTCTTGTTAAGCTATTGTAACCTCCACCACTTTTCCAAGGGACATTTAAACCGTTTGTTAAGCTACTGCGACTTGCTTGTCTCTTCCAAGGGGCCTTTAAACCGTCTTGTTAAGCTACTGCGACCTGCTCGTCTCTTCCAATGGGCATTTAAACCATCTTGTTAAGCTACTGCAACCTGCAAGTCTCTTCCAAGGGGCATTTAAACAGTCTTGATAAGCTGCTGCGACCTGCATGTCTCTTCCAAGGGGCATTTAAACCGTCTTGTTAAGCTACTGCGACCTCCACCGCTCTTTCAAGAGGAATTTAAACCTTCTTCTTAAGCTGCTGCGACCTGCATGTCTCAATCAAGGGGCATTTAAACCGTCTTGTTAAGCTACTGCAACCTCCACAGCTCATCCCAGGGGCATTTAAACCATCTTGTTAAGCTACTGCGACCTGCACGTCTCTTCCAAGGGGCATTTAAACAGTCTTGTTAAGTTACTGCTACTGCCACCGCTCTTCCAAGGGTCATTTTAACCGTCTTGTTAAACTACTGCGACCTGCACGTCTCTTTCAACGGGCATTTATACAGTCTTGTTATGCTTCTGCGCCTTGCACGTCTTTTCCAAGGGTCATTTAAACCGTCTTGTTAAGCTACTGCAATCTGCACTTCTCTTCCAAGGGGCATTTAAACCGTCTTGTTAAGCTACTGCGACCTGTAAGTCTCTTCCAAGGGGCATTTAAACCGTCTTGATAAGCTGCTGCGACCTGCATGTCTCTTCCAAGGGGCATTTAAAACGTCTTGTTAAGCTACTGCGACCTGCAAGTCTCTTCCAAGGGGCATTTAAACCGTCTTGATAAGCTGCTGCGACCTGCATGTCTCTTCCAAGGGGAATTTAAACCATCTTGTTAAGCTACTGCGACTTGCACGTCTTTTCCAAGGGGCATTTAAACCGTCTTGTTAAGCTACTGTAACTTCCACCACTTTTCCAATGGGCATTTAAACCGTCTTGTTAAGCTACCGCGACCTGGATGTCTATTCCAAGGGGCATTAAAAACCATCTTGTTAAGCTACTTCGACCTGCACGTCTCTTTCAAGGGGCATTTAAACCGTCTTGTTAAGCAGCTGCGACCTGCATGTCTCTTCCAAGGGGCATTTTAACCGTCTTGTTAAGCTACTGCGACCTGCACGTCTCTTCCAAGTGGCATTTAAACCGTCTTGTTAAGCTACTGTGACCTGCACGTTTCTACCAAGGGGCATTTAAACAGTCTTATTAAGCTACTGCGACCTGCTCGTCTCTTGCAAGGGGCATTTAAACCGTCTTGTTAAGCTACTGCGACCTCCACCGCTCTTCCAAGAGGCATTTTAACCATCTTGTTTAGCTACTGCGACCTGCGCGTCTCTTTCAAGGGTCATTTAAACTGACTTGTTAAGCTACTGCGACCTGCATGTCTCTTCCAAGGGGCATCTAAACCGTCTTGTTAAGCTACTGCGAATTGCACGTGTTTCCCAAGGGGCATTTAAACAGTTTTGTTAAGCTACTATAACCTCCACCACTTTTCCAAGGGGCATTTAAGCCATCTTGTTAAGCTACTGTGACCTGCACGTCTCTTTCAAGGAGCATTTAAACCATCTTGTTCAACTACTGCGACCTGCATGTTTCTTCCAAGGGGCATTTAAACTGTCTTGTTAAGCTACTGTGACCTGCACATCTCTTCCAAGGGGCATTTAAACCGTCTTGTTAAGCTGCTGCGAACTCCACCGCTCTTCCAAGGGGCATTTAAAACATCTTGTTAAGCAACTGCGACCTGCACGTCTCTTCCAAGGGGCATTTAAACCCTCTTGTTAAGCTACTGCTACCGCCACTGCTCTTCCAAGGGGCATTTCAACCGTCTTGTTAAGCTACTGCAACCTGCATGTCTCTTGCAAGGGGCATTTAAGCTGTCTTGTTAAGCTACTGCGACCTCCACGTCTCTTCCAAGGTGCATTTAAATCATCTTGTTAAGCTACTGCGACCTGCACATCTCTTCCAAGGGGCATTTAAACCTTCTTGTTAAGCTACTGCGACCTGCACATCTCTTCCAAGGGGCATTTGAACCGTCTTGTTAAGCTATTGTAACCTCCACCACTTTTCCAAGGGACATTTAAGCCGTCTTGTTAAGCCACTGCGACTTGCTCGTCTCTTCCAAGGGGCCTTTAAACCTTCTTGTTAAGCTACTGCGACCTGTTCGTCTTTTCCAAGGAGCCTTTAAACCGTCTTGTTAAGCTATTGCGAACTGCATGTCTCTTCCAAAGGGCATTTAAACCATCTTGTTAAGCTACTGCGACCTGCAAGTCTCTTCCAAGGGGCATTTAAACCGTCTTGATAAGCTTCTGCGACCTGCATGTCTCTTCCAAGGGGCATTTAAACCGTCTTGTTAAGCTACTGCGACCTTTACCGCTCTTACAAGGGGCATTTAAACCGTCTTGTTAAGCTACTGCGACCTGCATGTCTCTTCCAAGGGGCATTTAAACAGTCTTGTTAAGCTACTGCGAACTCCACCGCTCTTCCAAGGGGCATTTAAACCATCTTGTTAAGCCACTGCACCTGCACGTCTCTTCCAAGGGGCATTTAAACCCTCTTGTTAAGCTACTGCTACCGCCACTGCTCTTCCAAGGGGCATTTCAACCGTCTTGTTAAGCTACTGCAACCTGCTTGTCTCTTGCAAGGGGCATTGAAACCGTCTTGTTAAGATATTGTAACCTCCACCACTTTTCCAAGGGACATTTAAGCCGTCTTGTTAAGCCACTGCGACTTGCTCGTCTCTTCCAAGGGGCCTTTAAACCTTCTTGTTAAGCTACTGCGACCTGTTCGTCTTTTCCAAGGAGCCTTTAAACCGTCTTGTTAAGCTATTGCGAACTGCATGTCTCTTCCAAAGGGCATTTAAACCATCTTGTTAAGCTACTGCGACCTGCAAGTCTCTTCCAAGGGGCATTTAAAAGGTCTTGATAAGCTGCTGCGACCTGCATGTCTCTTCCAAGGGGCATTTAAACCGTCTTGTTAAGCTACTGCGACCTCCACCGCTCTTCCAAGAGGCATTTAAACCTTCTTGTTAAGCTGCTGCGACCTGCATGTCTCAACCAAGGGGCATTTAAACCGTCTTGTTAAGCTACTGCGAACTCCACCGCTCTTCCAAGGGTCATTTTAACCATCTTGTTAAGCTACTGCGACCTGCACGTGTCTTTCAAAGGGAATTTATTCAGTGTTGTTAAGCTTCTGCGCCTTGCACTTCTTTTCCAAGGGGCATTTAAACCGTCTTGTCAAGCTACTGCGACTTTTACCTCTATTCCAAGGGGCATTTAAACCGTCTTGTTAAGCTACTGCGACCTGCATGTCTCTTCCAAGGGGCATTTAAACCGTCTTGTTAAGCTACTGCTACCGCCACCGCTCTTCCAAGGGGCATTTTAACCGTCTTGTTAAGCTACTGCGACCTGCACGTCTCTTTCAATGGGCATTTAAACCGTCTTGTTAAGCTATTGTAACCTCCACCTCTTTTCCAAGGGGCATTTAAACTGTCTTGTTAAGCTACTGCAACCTGCACGTCTTTTCCAAGGGGCATTTAAACCGTCTTGTTAAGCTACTGTGACCTGCAAGTCTCTTCCAAGGGGCATTTAAACTGTCTTGATAAGCTGCTGCGAATTGCACGTGTTTCCCAAGGGGCATTTAAACAGTTTTGTTAAGCTACTATAACCTCCACCACTTTTCCAAGGGGCATTTAAGCCATCTTGTTAAGCTACTGTGACCTGCACGTCTCTTTCAAGGAGCATTTAAACCATCTTGTTCAACTACTGCGACCTGCATGTTTCTTCCAAGGGGCATTTAAACTGTCTTGTTAAGCTACTGTGACCTGCACATCTCTTCCAAGGGGCATTTAAACCGTCTTGTTAAGCTGCTGCGAACTCCACCGCTCTTCCAAGGGGCATTTAAAACATCTTGTTAAGCAACTGCGACCTGCACGTCTCTTCCAAGGGGCATTTAAACCCTCTTGTTAAGCTACTGCTACCGCCACTGCTCTTCCAAGGGGCATTTCAACCGTCTTGTTAAGCTACTGCAACCTGCATGTCTCTTGCAAGGGGCATTTAAGCTGTCTTGTTAAGCTACTGCGACCTCCACGTCTCTTCCAAGGTGCATTTAAATCGTCTTGTTAAGCTACTGCGACCTGCACATCTCTTCCAAGGGGCATTTAAACCTTCTTGTTAAGCTACTGCGACCTGCACATCTCTTCCAAGGGGCATTTGAACCGTCTTGTTAAGCTATTGTAACCTCCACCACTTTTCCAAGGGACATTTAAGCCGTCTTGTTAAGCCACTGCGACTTGCTCGTCTCTTCCAAGGGGCCTTTAAACCTTCTTGTTAAGCTACTGCGACCTGTTCGTCTTTTCCAAGGAGCCTTTAAACCGTCTTGTTAAGCTATTGCGAACTGCATGTCTCTTCCAAAGGGCATTTAAACCATCTTGTTAAGCTACTGCGACCTGCAAGTCTCTTCCAAGGGGCATTTAAACCGTCTTGATAAGCTTCTGCGACCTGCATGTCTCTTCCAAGGGGCATTTAAACCGTCTTGTTAAGCTACTGCGACCTTTACCGCTCTTACAAGGGGCATTTAAACCGTCTTGTTAAGCTACTGCGACCTGCATGTCTCTTCCAAGGGGCATTTAAACAGTCTTGTTAAGCTACTGCGAACTCCACCGCTCTTCCAAGGGGCATTTAAACCATCTTGTTAAGCCACTGCGACCTGCACGTCTCTTCCAAGGGGCATTTAAACCCTCTTGTTAAGCTACTGCTACCGCCACTGCTCTTCCAAGGGGCATTTCAACCGTCTTGTTAAGCTACTGCAACCTGCTTGTCTCTTGCAAGGGGCATTGAAACCGTCTTGTTAAGCTATTGTAACCTCCACCACTTTTCCAAGGGACATTTAAGCCGTCTTGTTAAGCCACTGCGACTTGCTCGTCTCTTCCAAGGGGCCTTTAAACCTTCTTGTTAAGCTACTGCGACCTGTTCGTCTTTTCCAAGGAGCCTTTAAACCGTCTTGTTAAGCTTTTGCGAACTGCATGTCTCTTCCAAAGGGCATTTAAACCATCTTGTTAAGCTACTGCGACCTGCAAGTCTCTTCCAAGGGGCATTTAAAAGGTCTTGATAAGCTGCTGCGACCTGCATGTCTCTTCCAAGGGGCATTTAAACCGTCTTGTTAAGCTACTGCGACCTCCACCGCTCTTCCAAGAGGCATTTAAACCTTCTTGTTAAGCTGCTGCGACCTGCATGTCTCAACCAAGGGGCATTTAAACCGTCTTGTTAAGCTACTGCGAACTCCACCGCTCTTCCAAGGGTCATTTTAACCATCTTGTTAAGCTACTGCGACCTGCACGTGTCTTTCAAAGGGAATTTATTCAGTGTTGTTAAGCTTCTGCGCCTTGCACTTCTTTTCCAAGGGGCATTTAAACCGTCTTGTCAAGCTACTGCGACTTTTACCTCTCTTCCAAGGGGCATTTAAACCGTCTTGTTAAGCTACTGTGACCTGCATGTCTCTTCCAAGGGGCATTTAATCCGTCTTGTTAAGCTACTGCTACCGCCACCGCTCTTCCAAGGGGCATTTTAACCGTCTTGTTAAGCTACTGCGACCTGCACGTCTCTTTCAATGGGCATTTAAACCGTCTTGTTAAGCTATTGTAACCTCCACCTCTTTTCCAAGGGGCATTTAAACTGTCTTGTTAAGCTACTGCAACCTGCACGTCTTTTCCAAGGGGCATTTAAACCGTCTTGTTAAGCTACTGTGACCTGCAAGTCTCTTCCAAGGGGCATTTAAACTGTCTTGATAAGCTGCTGCGACCTGCATGTCTCTTCCAAGGGGCATTTAAAACGTCTTGTTAAGCTACTGCGACCTGCACGTCTCTTCCAAGGGGCATTTAAACCGTCTTGTTAAGCTACTGCGACCTGTATGTCTCTTCGAAGGGGCATTTAAACCATCTTGCTAAGCTACTGTGACCTGCAAGTCTCTTCCAAGGGGCATTTAAACCATCTTGTTAAGCTACTGCTACCGCCACCGCTCTTCCAAGGGGCATTTTAACCGTCTTGTTAAGCTACTGCGACCTGCACGCCTCTTTCAACGGGCATTTAAACCGTCTTGTTAAGCTACTGTAACCTCCACCTCTTTTCCAAGGGGCATTTAAACCGTCTTGTTAAGCTACTGCAACCTGCACTTCTCTTCCAAGGGGCATTTAAACCGTCTTGTTAAGCTACTGCGACCTGTACGTCTCTTCCAAGGGGCATCTAAATCGTCTTGTTAAGCTACTGCGATTTGCACGTGTTTCCAAGGCGCAATTAAACAGTTTTGTTAAGCTACTGTAATCTCCACCACTTTTCCAAGGGGCATTTAAACCATCTTGTTAAGCTACTGTGACCTGCACGTCTCTTTCAAGGAGCATTTAAACCATCTTGTTCAACTACTGCGACCTGCATGTTTCTTCCAAGGGGCATTTAAACTGTCTTGTTAAGCTACTGCGACCTGCACATCTCTTCCAAGGGGCATTTAAACAGTCTTGTTAAGCTACTGCGAACTCCACCGCTCTTCCAAGGGGCATTTAAACCATCTTGTTAAGCTACTGCGACCTGCACGTCTCTTCCAAGGGGCATTTAAACCCTCTTATTAAGCTACTGCTACCGCCACTGCTCTTCCAAGGGGCATCTCAACCGTCTTGTTAAGCTTCTGCAACCTGCATGTCTCTTGCAAGGGGCATTTAAGCTGTCTTGTTAAGTTACTGCGACCTCCACGTCTCTTCCAAGGGGCATTTAATCCGTGTTGTTAAGCTATTGTAACCTCCACCACTTTTCCAAGGGACATTTAAACCGTCTTGTTAAGCTACTGCGACTTGCTCGTCTCTTCCAAGGGGCCTTTAAACCGTCTTGTTAAGCTACTGCGACCTGCTCGTATTTTCCAAGGAGCCTTTAAACCATCTTGTTAAGCTACTGCGACCTGCATGTCTCTTCCAAGGGGCATTTAAACCATCTTGTTAAGCTACTGCGACATGCAAGTCTTTTCCAAGTGTCATTTAAAACATCTTGTTAAGCTACTGCGACCTGCATGTTTCTTCCAAGGGGCATTTAAACTGTCTTGTTAAGCTACTGCGACCTGCACATCTCTTCTAAGGGGCATTTAAACCGTCTTGTTAAGCTGCTGCGACCTGCATGTCTCTTCCAAGGGGCATTTAAACAGTCTTGTCAAGCTAATGCGACCTCAACCGCTCTTCCAAGGGGCATTTAAGCAATCTTGTTAAGCTACTGCGACCTGCACGTCTCTTCCAAGGGGCTTTTCAACCGTCTTGTTAAGCTACTGCAACCTGCATGTCTCTTGCAAGGGGCATTTAAAGCATCTTGTTAAGCTACTGCGACCTCCACCGCTCTTCCAAGGGGCATTTAAACCGTCTTGTTAAGCTACTGCGACCTGTTCGTCTTTTCCAAGGAGCCTTTAAACCGTCTTGTTAAGCTATTGCGAACTGCATGTCTCTTCCAAAGGGCATTTAAACCATCTTGTTAAGCTACTGCGACCTGCAAGTTTCTTCCAAGGGGCATTTAAACCATCTTGATAAGCTGCTGCGACCTGCATGTCTCTTCCAAGGGGCATTTACACCGTCTTGTTAAGCTACTGCGACCTTTACCGCTCTTACAAGGGGCATTTAAACCGTCTTGTTAAGCTACTGCGACCTGCATGTCTCTTCCAAGGGGCATTTAAACAGTCTTGTTAAGCTACTGCGAACTCCACCGCTCTTCCAAGGGGCATTTAAACCATCTTGTTAAGCCACTGCGACCTGCACGTCTCTTCCAAGGGGCATTTAAACCCTCTTGTTAAGCTACTGCTACCGCCACTGCTCTTCCAAGGGGCATTTCAACCGTCTTGTTAAGCTACTGCAACCTGCTTGTCTCTTGCAAGGGGCATTGAAACCGTCTTGTTAAGCTATTGTAACCTCCACCACTTTTCCAAGGGACATTTAAGCCGTCTTGTTAAGCCACTGCGACTTGCTCGTCTCTTCCAAGGGGCCTTTAAACCTTCTTGTTAAGCTACTGCGACCTGTTCGTCTTTTCCAAGGAGCCTTTAAACCGTCTTGTTAAGCTATTGCGAACTGCATTTCTCTTCCAAAGGGCATTTAAACCATCTTGTTAAGCTACTGCGACCTGCAAGTCTCTTCCAAGGGGCATTTAAAAGGTCTTGATAAGCTGCTGCGCCCTGCATGTCTCTTCCAAGGGGCATTTAAACCGTCTTGTTAAGCTACTGCGACCCCCACCGCTCTTCCAAGAGGCATTTAAACCTTCTTGTTAAGCTGCTGCGACCTGCATGTCTCAACCAAGGGGCATTTAAACCGTCTTGTTAAGCTACTGCGACCTCCACCGCTCTTCCAAGGGTCATTTTAACCATCTTGTTAAGCTACTGCGACCTGCACGTGTCTTTCAAAGGGAATTTATTCAGTGTTGTTAAGCTTCTGCGCCTTGCACTTCTTTTCCAAGGGGCATTTAAACCGTCTTGTCAAGCTACTGCGACTTTTACCTCTCTTCCAAGGGGCATTTAAACCGTCTTGTTAAGCTACTGCGACCTGCATGTCTCTTCCAAGGGGCATTTAAACCGTCTTGTTAAGCTACTGCTACCGCCACCGCTCTTCCAAGGGGCATTTTAACCGTCTTGTTAAGCTACTGCGACCTGCACGTCTCTTTCAATGGGCATTTAAACCGTCTTGTTAAGCTATTGTAACCTCCACCTCTTTTCCAAGGGGCATTTAAACCGTCTTGTTAAGCTACTGCAACCTGCACGTCTTTTCCAAGGGGCATTTAAACCGTCTTTTTAAGCTACTGTGACCTGCAAGTCTCTTCCAAGGGGCATTTAAACTGTCTTGATAAGCTGCTGCGACCTGCATGTCTCTTCCAAGGGGCATTTAAAACGTCTTGTTAAGCTACTGCGACCTGCACGTCTCTTCCAAGGGGCATTTAAACCGTCTTGTTAAGCTACTGCGACCTGCATGTCTCTTCGAAGGGGCATTTAAACCATCTTGCTAAGCTACTGTGACCTGCAAGTCTCTTCCAAGGGGCATTTAAACCACCTTGTTAAGCTACTGCTACCGCCACCGCTCTTCCAAGGGGCATTTTAACCGTCTTGTTAAGCTACTGCGACCTGCACGCCTCTTTCAACGGGCATTTAAACCGTCTTGTTAAGCTACTGTAACCTCCACCTCTTTTCCAAGGGGCATTTAAACCGTCTTGTTAAGCTACTGCAACCTGCACTTCTCTTCCAAGGGGCATTTAAACCGTCTTGTTAAGCTACTGCGACCTGTACGTCTCTTCCAAGGGCATCTAAATCGTCTTGTTAAGCTACTGCGATTTGCACGTGTTTCCAAGGGGCATTTAAACAGTTTTGTTAAGCTACTGTAACCTCCACCACTTTTCCAAGGGGCATTTAAACCATCTTGTTAAGCTACTGTGACCTGCACGTCTCTTTCAAGGAGCATTTAAACCATCTTGTTCAACTACTGCGACCTGCATGTTTCTTCCAAGGGGCATTTAAACTGTCTTGTTAAGCTACTGCGACCTGCACATCTCTTCCAAGGGGCATTTAAACCGTCTTGTTAAGCTGCTGCGACCTGCATGTCTCTTCCAAGGGGCATTTAAACAGTCTTGTTAAGCTACTGCGAACTCCACCGCTCTTCCAAGGGGCATTTAAACCATCTTGTTAAGCTACTGCGACCTGCACGTCTCTTCCAAGGGGCATTTAAACCCTCTTATTAAGCTACTGCTACTGCCACTGCTCTTCCAAGGGGCATCTCAACCGTCTTGTTAAGCTTCTGCAACCTGCATGTCTCTTGCAAGGGGCATTTAAGCTGTCTTGTTAAGTTACTGCGACCTCCACGTCTCTTCCAAGGGGCATTTAATCCGTGTTGTTAAGCTATTGTAACCTCCACCACTTTTCCAAGGGACATTTAAACCGTCTTGTTAAGCTACTGCGACTTGCTCGTCTCTTCCAAGGGGCCTTTAAACCGTCTTGTTAAGCTACTGCGACCTGCTCGTCTTTTCCAAGGAGCCTTTAAACCATCTTGTTAAGCTACTGCGACCTGCATGTCTCTTCCAAGGGGCATTTAAACCATCTTGTTAAGCTACTGCGACATGCAAGTCTTTTCCAAGTGTCATTTAAACCATCTTGTTAAGCTACTGCGACCTGCATGTTTCTTCCAAGGGGCATTTAAACTGTCTTGTTAAGCTACTGCGACCTGCACATCTCTTCTAAGGGGTATTTAAACCGTCTTGTTAAGCTGCTGCGACCTGCATGTCTCTTCCAAGGGGCATTTAAACAGTCTTGTCAAGCTAATGCGACCTCAACCGCTCTTCCAAGGGGCATTTAAGCAATCTTGTTAAGCTACTGCGACCTGCACATCTCTTCCAAGGGGCTTTTCAACCGTCTTGTTAAGCTACTGCAACCTGCATGTCTCTTGCAAGGGGCATTTAAACCATCTTGTTAAGCTACTGCGACCTCCACCGCTCTTCCAAGGGGCATTTAAACCGTCTTGTTAAGCTACTGCGACTTGCAAGTCTTTTCCAAGGGGCATTTAAACCGTCTTGTTAAGCTACTGTAAGCTCCACCACTTTTCCAAGGGGCATTTAAAACGTCTTGTTAATCTACTGCGACCTGCACTTCTCTTCCAAGGGGCATTTAAACCATCTTGTTAAGCTACTGCGACCTGCATGTCTCTTCCAAGGGGCATTTAAATGGTCTTTTTAGCTCCAGCGACCAGCACGTCTCTTCCAAGGGGCATTTAAACCGTCTTGTTAAGCTACTGCAACCTGCACGTCTTTTCCAAGGGGCATTTAAACCGTCTTGTTAAGCTACTGTGACCTGCAAGTCTCTTCCAAGGGGCATTTAAACTGTCTTGATAAGCTGCTGCGACCTGCATGTCTCTTCCAAGGGGCATTTAAAACGTCTTGTTAAGCTACTGCGACCTGCACGTCTCTTCCAAGGTGCATTTAAACCGTCTTGTTAAGCTACTGCGACCTGCATGTCTCTTCGACGGGGCATTTAAACCATCTTGTTAAGCTACTGTGACCTGCAAGTCTCTTCCAAGGGGCATTTAAACCGTCTTGTTAAGCTACTGCTACCGCCACCGCTTTTCCAAGGGGCATTTTAACCGTCTTGTTAAGCTACTGCGACCTGCACGTCTCTTTCAACGGGCATTTAAACCGTCTTGTTAAGCTACTGTAACCTCCACCTCTTTTCCAAGGGGCATTTAAACCGTCTTGTTAAGCTACTGCTACCGCCACCGCTCTTCCAAGGGGCATTTTAACCGTCTTGTTAAGCTACTGCGACCTGCACATCTCTTTCAATGGGCATTTAAACCGTCTTGTTAAGCTACTGTAACCTCCACCTCTTTTCCAAGGGGCATTTAAACCGTCTTGTTAAGCTACTGCAACCTGCACGTCTTTTCCAAGGGGCATTTAAACCGTCTTGTTAAGCTACTGTGACCTGCAAGTCTCTTCCAAGGGGCATTTAAACTGTCTTGTTATGCTACTGCGACCTGCACATCTCTTCCAAGGGGCATTTAAACCGTCTTGTTAAGCTGCTGCGACCTGCATGTCTCTTCCAAGGGGCATTTAAACAGTTTTGTTAAGCTACTGCGAACTCCTCCGCTCTTCCAAGGGGCATTTAAACATCTTGTTAAGCTACTGCGACCTGCACGTCTCTTCCAAGGGGCATTTAAACCCTCTTGTTAAGCTACTGCTACCGCCACTGCTCTTCCAAGGGGCATTTCAACCGTCTTGTTAAGCTACTGCAACCTGCTTGTCTCTTGCAAGGGGCATTGAAACCGTCTTGTTAAGCTATTGTAACCTCCACCACTTTTCCAAGGGACATTTAAACCGTTTGTTAAGCTACTGCGACTTGCTTGTCTCTTCCAAGGGGCCTTTAAACCGTCTTGTTAAGCTACTGCGACCTGCTCGTCTCTTCCAATGGGCATTTAAACCATCTTGTTAAGCTACTGCAACCTGCAAGTCTCTTCCAAGGGGCATTTAAACAGTCTTGATAAGCTGCTGCGACCTGCATGTCTCTTACAAGGGGCATTTAAACCGTCTTGTTAAGCTACTGCGACCTCCACCGCTCTTTCAAGAGGCATTTAAACCTTCTTCTTAAGCTGCTGCGACCTGCATGTCTCAACCAAGGGGCATTTAAACCGTCTTGTTAAGATACTGCAACCTCCACAGCTCTTCCCAGGGGCATTTAAACCGTCTTGTTAAGCTACTGCGACCTGCACGCCTCTTTCAACGGGCATTTAAACCGTCTTGTTAAGCTACTGTAACTTCCACCACTTTTCCAATGGGCATTTAAACCGTCTTGTTAAGCAGCTGCGACCTGCATGTCTCTTCCAAGGGGCATTTAAACCGTCTTGTTAAGCTACTGCGACCTCCACTGCTCTTCCAAGGGGCATTTAAACCGTCTTATTAAGCTACTGCGACCTGCACGTCTCTTCCAAGTGGCATTTAAACCGTCTTGTTAAGCAACTGTGACCTGCACGTTTCTACCAAGGGGCATTTAAACAGTCTTATTAAGCTACTGCGACCTGCTCGTCTCTTGCAAGGGGCATTTAAACCGTCTTGTTAAGCTACTGCGACCTCCACCGCTCTTCCAAGGGGGATTTTAACCATCTTGTTTAGCTACTGCGACCTGCGCGTCTCTTTCAAGGGGCATTTAAACTGACTTGTTAAGCTACTGCGACCTGCATGTCTCTTCCAAGGGGCATCTAAACCGTCTTGTTAAGCTACTGCGAATTGCACGTGTTTCCCAAGGGGCATTTAAACAGTTTTGTTAAGCTACTATAACCTCCACCACTTTTCCAAGGGGCATTTAAGCCATCTTGTTAAGCTACTGTGACCTGCACGTCTCTTTCAAGGAGCATTTAAACCATCTTGTTCAACTCCTGCGACCTGCATGTTTCTTCCAAGGGGCATTTAAACTGTCTTGTTAAGCTACTGTGACCTGCACATCTCTTCCAAGGGGCATTTAAACCGTCTTGTTAAGCTGCTGCGAACTCCACCGCTCTTCCAAGGGGCATTTAAAACATCTTGTTAAGCAACTGCAACCTGCACTTCTCTTCCAAGGGGCATTTAAACCCTCTTGTTAAGCTACTGCTACCGCCACTGCTCTTCCAAGGGGCATTTCAACCGTCTTGTTAAGCTACTGCAACCTGCATGTCTCTTGCAAGGGGCATTTAAGCTGTCTTGTTAAGCTACTGCGACCTCCACGTCTCTTCCAAGGTGCCTTTAAACCGTCTTGTTAAGCTACTGCGACCTGCACATCTCTTCCAAGGGGCATTTAAACCTTCTTGTTAAGCTACTGCGACCTGCACATCTCTTCCAAGGGGCATTTAAACCGTCTTGTTAAGCTATTGTAACCTCCACCACTTTTCCAAGGGACATTTAAGCCGTCTTGTTAAGCCACTGCGACTTGCTCGTCTCTTCCAAGGGGCCTATAAACCTTCTTGTTAAGCTACTGCGACCTGTTCGTCTTTTCCAAAGAGCCTTTAAACCGTCTTGTTAAGCTATTGCGAACTGCATGTCTCTTCCAAAGGGCATTTAAACCATCTTGTTAAGCTACTGCGACCTGCAAGTCTCTTCCAAGGGGCATTTAAACCGTCTTGATAAGCTGCTGCGACCTGCATGTCTCTTCCAAGGGGCATTTAAACCGTCTTGTTAAGCTACTGCGACCTTTACCGCTCTTACAAGGGGCATTTAAACCGTCTTGTTAAGCTACTGCGACCTGCATGTCTCTTCCAAGGGGCATTTAAACAGTCTTGTTAAGCTACTGCGAATGCCACCGCTCTTCCAAGGGGCATTTAAACCATCTTGTTAAGCTACTGCGACCTGCACGTCTCTTCCAAGGGGCATTTAAACCCTCTTGTTAAGCTACTGCTACCGCCACTGCCCTTCCAAGGGGCATTTCAACCGTCTTGTTAAGCTACTGCAACCTGCTTGTCTCTTGCAAGGGGCATTGAAACCGTCTTGTTAAGCTATTGTAACCTCCGCCACTTTTCCAAGGGACATTTAAACCGTTTGTTAAGCTACTGCGACTTGCTTGTCTCTTCCAAGGGGCCTTTAAACCGTCTTGTTAAGCTACTGCGACCTGCTCGTCTCTTCCAATGGGCATTTAAACCATCTTGTTAAGCTACTGCAACCTGCAAGTCTCTTCCAAGGGGCATTTAAACAGTCTTGATAAGCTGCTGCGACCTGCATGTCTCTTCCAAGGGGCATTTAAACCGTCTTGTTAAGCTACTGCGACCTCCACCGCTCTTTCAAGAGGCATTTAAACCTTCTTCTTAAGCTGCTGCGACCTGCATGTCTCAACCAAGGGGCATTTAAACCGTCTTGTTAAGCTACTGCAACCTCCACAGCTCTTTCTAGGGGCATTTTAACCGTCTTGTTAAGCTACTGCGACCTCCACCGCTCTTTCAAGAGGCATTTAAACCTTCTTCTTAAGGTGCTGCGACCTGCATGTCTCAACCAAGGGGCATTTAAACCGTCTTGTTAAGCTACTGCAACCTCCACAGCTCTTCCCAGGGGCATTTAAACCGTCTTGTTAAGCTACTGCGACCTGCACGTCTCTTCCAAGGGGCATTTAAACAGTCTTGTTAAGCTACTGCTACTGCCATCGCTCTTCCAAGGGTCATTTTAACCGTCTTGTTAAGCTACTGCGACCTGCACGTCTCTTTCAACGGGCATTTATACAGTCTTGTTATGCTTCTGCGCCTTGCACGTCTTTTCCAAGGGTCATTTAAACCGTCTTGTTAAGCTACTGCAATCTGCACTTCTCTTCCAAGGGGCATTTAAACCGTCTTGTTAAGCTACTGCGACCTGTAAGTCTCTTCCAAGGGGCATTTAAACCGTCTTGATAAGCTGCTGCGACCTGCATGTCTCTTCCAAGGGGCATTTAAAACGTCTTGTTAAGCTACTGCGACCTGCAAGTCTCTTCCAAGGGGAATTTAAACCATCTTGTTAAGCTACTGCGACTTGCACGTCTTTTCCAAGGGGCATTTAAACCGTCTTGTTAAGCTACTGTAACTTCCACCACTTTTCCAATGGGCATTTAAACCGTCTTGTTAAGCTACTGCGACCTGGATGTCTCTTCCAAGGGGCATTAAAAACCGTCTTGTTAAGCTACTTCGACCTGCACGTCTCTTTCAAGGGGCATTTAAACCGTCTTGTTAAGCTGCTGCGACCTGCATGTCTCTTCCAAGGGGCATTTAAACAGTCTTGTCAAGCTACTGCGACCTCAACCGCTCTTCCAAGGGGCATTTAAGCAATCTTGTTAAGCTACTGCGACCTGCACGTCTCTTCCAAGGGGCATTTAAACCCTCTTGTTAAGCTACTGCTACCGCCACTGCTCTTCCAAGGGGCTTTTCAACCGTCTTGTTAAGCTACTGCAACCTGCATGTCTCTTGCAAGGGGCATTTAAACCGTCTTGTTAAGCTACTGCGACCTGCACTTCTCTTCCAAGGGGCATTTAAACCGTCTTGTTAAGCTACTGCGACCTCCACCGCTCTTCCAAGGGGCATTTAAACCATCTTGATAATCTACTGCGACTTGCACGTCTTTTCCAAGGGGCATTTAAACCATCTTTTTAAGCTACTGTAAGCTCCACCACTTTTCCAAGGGGAATTTAAAACGTCTTGTTAAGCTACTGCGACCTGCACGTCTCTTCCAAGGGACATTGAAACCATCTTGTTAAGCTACTGCGACCTGCATGTCTCTTCCAAGGGGCTTTTAAACGGTCTTGTTAAGCTACTGCGACCAGCACGTCTCTTCCAAGGGGCATTTAAACCGTCTTGTTAAGCTACTGCGACCTGCATGTCTCTTCCAAGGGGCATTTAAACCGTCTTGTTAAGCTACTGTAACCTGCATGTCTCTTCCAAGGGGCATTTAAACCATCTTGTTAAGCTACTGCGACCTGCATGTCTTTTCCAAGGGACATTTAAACCGTCTTGTTAAGCTACTGCGACCTGCCCGTCTCTTCTAAGGGGCATTTAAACCGTCTTGTTAAGCTACTGTGACCTGCACGTCTCTTTCAAGGAGCATTTAAACCATCTTGTTAAGCTACTGCGACCTGCATGTTTCTTCCAAGGGGCATTTAAACTGTATTGTTAAGCTACTGCGACCTGCACATCTCTTCTAAGGGGCATTTAAACCGTCTTGTTAAGCTGCTGCGACCTGCATGTCTCTTCCAAGGGGCATTTAAACAGTCTTGTTAAGCTACTGCGACCTCAACCGCTCTTCCAAGGGGCATTTAAGCAATCTTGTTAAGCTACTGCTACCGCTACTGCTCTTCCAAGGGGCTTTTCAACCATCTTGTTAAGCTACTGCAACCTGCATGTCTCTTGCAAGGGGCATTTAAACCGTCTTGTTAAGCTACTGCGACCTCCACCGCTCTTCCAAGGGGCATTTAAACCGTCTTGTTAAGCTACTGCGACTTGCAAGTCTTTTCTAAGGGGCATTTAAACCGTCTTGTTAAGCTACTGTAAGCTCCACCACTTTTCCAAGGGGCATTTAAAATGTCTTGTTAATCTACTGCGATCTGCACTTCTCTTCCAAGGGGCATTTAAACCATCTTGTTAAGCTACTGCGACCTGCATGTCTCTTCCAAGGGGCATTTAAATGGTCTTGTTTAGCTACAGCGACCAGCACGTCTCTTCCAAGGGGCATTTAAACCATCTTGTTAAGCTACTGCGACCTGCATGTCTCTTCCAAGGGGCATTTAAACCGTATTGTTAAGCTACTGTCACCTGCATGTCTCTTACAAGGGGCATTTAAACCATCTTGTTAAGCTACTGCGACTTGCACGTCTTTTCCAAGGGGCATTTAAATCGTCTTGTTAAGCTACTGTAACT
This sequence comes from Phyllobates terribilis, assembly GCF_046119375.1. Classification (NCBI taxonomy): domain Eukaryota; kingdom Metazoa; phylum Chordata; class Amphibia; order Anura; family Dendrobatidae; genus Phyllobates; species Phyllobates terribilis. The sequence goes on along the minus strand of NW_027362921.1, from coordinate 3,006,952 downwards.
TCCACCACTTTTTCAATGGGCATTTAAACCGTCTTGTTAAGCTACTGCGACCTGGATGTCTCTTCCAAGGGGCTTTAAAAACCGTCTTGTTAAGCTATTTCGACCTGCACGTCTCTTCCAAGGGGCATTTAAACCGTCTTGTTAAGCTACTGCGACCTGGATGTCTCTTCCAAGGGTCATTAAAAACCGTCTTGTTAAGCTACTTCGACCTGCACGTCTCTTCCAAGGGGCATTTAACCGTCTTGTTAAGCTACTGCGACCTGGATGTCTCTTCCAAGGGGCATTAAAAACCGTCTTGTTAAGCTACTTCGACCTGCACGTCTCTTCCAAGGGGCATTTAAACCGTCTTGTTAAGCTACTGCGACCTCCACCGCTCTTCCAAGGGGCATTTAAACCGACTTTTTAAGATACTGCGACCTGCACGTCTCTTCCAAGTGGCATTTAAACCGTCTTGTTAAACTACTGTGACCTGCACGTTTCTACCAAGGGGCATTTAAACAGTCTTATTAAGCTACTGCGACCTGCTCGTCTCTTGCAAGGGGCATTTAAACCGTCTTGTTAAGCTACTGCGACCTCCACCGCTCTTCCAAGGGGCATTTTAACCGTCTTGTTTAGGTTCTGCGACCTGCGCGTCTCTTTCAAGGGGCATTTAAACTGACTTTTTAAGCTACTGCGATCTCCAACGCTCTTCCAAGGGGCATTTAAACCGTCTTGTTAAGCTACTGCGACCTGCACGTCTCTTCCAAGGGGCATCTAAACCGTCTTGTTAAGCTACTGCGACTTGCACGTGTTTTCCAAGGGGCATTCAAACAGTTTTGTTAAGCTACTGTAACCTCAACCACTTTTCCATGGGGCATTTAAACGATCTTGTTAAGCTACTGTGACCTGCACGTCTCTTTCAAGGAGCATTTAAACCGTCTTGTTCAACTACTGCGACCTGCATGTTTCTTCCAAGGGGCATTTAAACTGTCTTGTTAAGCTACTGCGACCTGCACATCTCTTCCAAGGGGCATTTAAACCGTCTTGTTAAGCTGCTGCGTCCTGCATGTCTCTTCCAAGGGGCATTTAAACAGTTTTGTTAAGCTACTGCGAACTCCACCGCTCTTCCAAGGGGCATTTAAACCATGTTGTTAAGCTACTGTGACCTGCACGTCTCTTCCAAGGGGCATTTAAACCCTCTTGTTAAGCTACTGCTACCGCCACTGCTCTTCCAAGGGGCATTTCAACCGTCTTATTAAGCTACTGCAACCTGCTTGTCTCTTGCAAGGGGCATTTAAACCGTCTTGTTAAGCTTCTGTGACCTGCACGTCTCTTCCAAGGGGCATTGAAACCGTCTTGTTAAGCTATTGTAACCTCCACCACTTTTCCAAGGGACCTTTAAACCGTTTGTTAAGCTACTGCGACTTGCTCGTCTCTTCCAAGGGGCCTTTAAACTGTCTTGTTAAGCTACTGCGACCTGCTCGTCTCTTCCAAGGGGCATTTAAACCATCTTGTTAAGCTACTGCAACCTGCAAGTCTCTTCCAAGGGGCATGTAAACTGTCTTGATAAGCTGCTGCGACCTGCATGTCTCTTCCAAGGGGCATTTAAACCGTCTTGTTCAGATACTGCGACCTCCACCGCTCTTTCGAGAGTCATTTAAACCTTCTTCTTAAGCTGCTGCGACCTGCATGTCTCAACCAAGGGGCATTTAAACCGTCTTGTTAAGCTACTGCAACCTCCACCGCTCTTCCAAGGGGCATTTAAACCGTCTTGTTAAGCTACTGCGACCTGTACGTCTCTTCCAAGGGGCATTTAAACAGTCTTGTTAAGCTACTGATACTGCCACCGCTCTTCCAAGGGTCATTTTAACCGTCTTGTTAAGCTACTGCGACCTGCACGTCTCTTTCAACGGGCATTTATACAGTCTTGTTAAGCTTCTGCGCCTTGCACGTCTCTTCCAAGGTTCATTTAAACGGTCTTGTTAAGCTGCTGCGACCTTTACCGCTCTTCCAAGGGGCATTTAAACCGTCTTGTTAAGCTACTGCGACCTGCATGTCTCTTCCAAGGGGCATTTAAACCATCTTGTTAAGCTACTGCGACTTGCACGTCTTTTCCAAGGGGCATTTAAACCGTTTTGTTAAGCTACTGCAACCTGCACTTCTCTTCCAAGGGTCATTTAAACCGTCTTGTTAAGCTACTGCGACCTGTAAGTCTCTTCCAAGGGGCATTTAAACCGTCTTGATAAGCTGCTGCGACCTGCATGTCTCTTCCAAGGGGCATTTAAAACGTCTTGTTAAGCTACTGCGACTTGCAAGTCTCTTCCAAGGGGCATTTAAATCGTCTTGATAAGCTGCTGCGACCTGCATGTCTCTTCCAAGGGGAATATAAACCATCTTGTTAAGCTACTGCGACTTGCACGTCTTTTCCAAGGGGCATTTAAACCGTCTTGTTAAGCTACTGCGACCTATATGTCTCTTCCAAGGGGCATTAAAAACCGTCTTGTTAAGCTACTTCGACCTGCACGTCTCTTTCAAGGGGCATTTAAACCGTCTTGTTAAGCAGCTGCGACCTGCATGTCTCTTCCAAGGGGCATTTAAACCGTCTTGTTAAGCTACTGCGACCTCCACCGCTCTTCCAAGGGGCATTTAAACCGTCTTTTTAAGCTTCTGCGACCTGCACGTCTCTTCCAAGTGGCGTTTAAACCAGCTTGTTAAGCTACTGTGACCTGGACGTTTCTACCAAAGGGCATTTAAACAGTCTTATTAAGCTACTGCGACCTGCTCGTCTCTTGCAAGGGGCATTTAAACCGTCTTGTTAAGCTACTGCGACCTCCACCGCTCTTCCAAGGGGCATTTTAACCGTCTTGTTTAGCTACTGCAACCTGCGCGTCTCTTTCAAGGGGCATTTAAACTGACTTGTTAAGCTACAGCGACCTGCACGTCTCTTCCAAGGGGCATCTAAACCGTCTTGTTAAGCTACTGCGAATTGCACGTGTTTCCCAAGGGGCATTTAAATAGTTTTGTTAAGCTACTGTAACCTCCACCACTTTTCCAAGGGGCATTTAAACCATCTTGTTAAGCTACTGTGACCTGCACGTCTCTTTCAAGGAGCATTTAAACCATCTTGTTCAACTACTGCGACCTGCATGTTTCTTCCAAGGGGCATTTAAACTGTCTTGTTAAGCTACTGCGACCTGCACATCTCTTCCAAGGGGCATTTAAACCGTCTTGTTAAGCTACTGCGACCTGCATGTCTCTTCCAAGGGGCATTTAAACAGTCTTGTTAAGCTACTGCGACCTGCACGTCTCTTCCAAGGGGCATTTAAACCCTCTTGTTTAGCTACTGCTACCGCCACTGCTCTTCCAAGGGGCATTTCAACCGTCTTGTTAAGCTACTGCAACCTGCATGTCTCTTGCAAGGGGCATTTAAGCTGTCTTGTTAGGCTACTGCGACCTCCACGTCTCTTCCAAGGTGCATTTAAACCGTCTTGTTAAGCTACTGCGACCTGCACATCTCTTCCAAGGGGCATTTAAACCTTCTTGTTAAGCTACTGCGACCTGCACGTCTCTTCCAAGGGGCATTTAAACCGTCCTGTTAAGCTATTGTAACCTCCACCACTTTTCCAAGGGATATTTAAGCCGTCTTGTTAAGCCACTGCGACTTGCTCGTCTCTTCCAAGGGGCCTTTAAACCGTCTTGTTAAGCTACTGCGACCTGTTCGTCTTTTCCAAGGAGCCTTTAAACCGTCTTGTTAAGCTACTGCGACCTGCATGTCTCTTCCAAGGGGCATTTAAACCATCTTGTTAAGCTACTGCGACCTGCAAGTCTCTTCCAAGGGGCATTTAAACCGTCTTGATAAGCTGCTGCGACCTGCATGTCTCTTCCAAGGGGCATTTAAACCGTCTTGTTAAGCTACTGCGACCTCCACCGCTCTTCCAAGAGGCATTTAAACCTTCTTGTTAAGCTGCTGCGACCTGCATGTCTCAACCAAGGGGCATTTAAACCGTCTTGTTAAGCTACTGCGACCTCCACCGCTCTTCCAAGGGGCATTTAAACCGTCTTGTTAAGCTACTGTGACCTGCATGTCTCTTCCAAGGGGCATTTAAACAGTCTTGTTAAGCTACTGCTACTGCCACCGCTCTTCCAAGGGTCATTTTAACCGTCTTGTTAAGCTACTGTGACCTGCACGTCTCTTTCAAAGGGCATTTATTCAGTCTTGTTAATCTTCTGCGCCTTGCACGTCTTTTCCAAGGGGCATTTAAACAGTCTTGTTAAGCTACTGCGACCTTTACCGCTCTTCCAAGGGGCATTTAAACCGTCTTGTTAAGCTACTGCGACCTGCATGTGTCTTCCAAGGGGCATTTAAACCGTCTTGTTAAGCTACTGCTACCGCCACCGCTCTTCCAAGGGGCATTTTAACCGTCTTGTTAAGCTACTGCGACCTGCACGTCTCTTTCAATGGGCATTTAAACCGTCTTGTTAAGCTACTGTAACCTCCACCTCTTTTCCAAGGGGCATTTAAACCGTCTTGTTAAGCTACTGCAACCTGCACGTCTTTTCCAAGGGGCATTTAAACCGTCTTGTTAAGCTACTGTGACCTGCAAGTCTCTTCCAAGGGGCATTTAAACTGTCTTGATAAGCTGCTGCGACCTGCATGTCTCTTCCAAGGGGCATTTAAAATGTCTTGTTAAGCTACTGTGACCTGCAAGTCTCTTCCAAGGGGCATTTAAACTGTCTTGATAAGCTGCTGCGACCTGCACGTCTCTTCCAAGGTGCATTTAAACCGTCTTGTTAAGCTACTGCGACCTGCATGTCTCTTCGACGGGGCATTTAAACCATCTTGTTAAGCTACTGTGACCTGCAAGTCTCTTCCAAGGGGCATTTAAACCGTCTTGTTAAGCTACTGCTACCGCCACCGCTCTTCCAAGGGGCATTTTAACCGTCTTGTTAAGCTACTGCGACCTGCACGTCTCTTTCAACGGGCATTTAAACCGTCTTGTTAAGCTACTGTAACCTCCACCTCTTTTCCAAGGGGCATTTAAACCGTCTTGTTAAGCTACTGCTACCGCCACCGCTCTTCCAAGGGGCATTTTAACCGTCTTGTTAAGCTACTGCGACCTGCACGTCTCTTTCAATGGGCATTTAAACCGTCTTGTTAAGCTATTGTAACCTCCACCTCTTTTCCAAGAGGCATTTAAACCGTCTTGTTAAGCTACTGCAACCTGCACGTCTTTTCCAAGGGGCATTTAAACCGTCTTGTTAAGCTACTGTGACCTGCAAGTCTCTTCCAAGGTGCATTTAAACTGTCTTGTTATGCTACTGCGACCTGCACATCTCTTCCAAGGGGCATTTAAACCGTCTTGTTAAGCTGCTGCGACCTGCATGTCTCTTCCAAGGGGCATTTAAACAGTTTTGTTAAGCTACTGCGAACTCCTCCGCTCTTCCAAGGGGCATTTAAACATCTTGTTAAGCTACTGCGACCTGCATGTCTCTTCCAAGGGGCATTTAAACCCTCTTGTTAAGCTACTGCTACCCCCACTGCTCTTCCAAGGGGCATTTCAACCGTCTTGTTAAGCTACTGCAACCTGCTTGTCTCTTGCAAGGGGCATTGAAACCGTCTTGTTAAGCTATTGTAACCTCCACCACTTTTCCAAGGGACATTTAAACTGTTTGTTAAGCTACTGCGACTTGCTTGTCTCTTCCAAGGGGCCTTTAAACCGTCTTGTTAAGCTACTGCGACCTGCTCGTCTCTTCCAATGGGCATTTAAACCATCTTGTTAAGCTACTGCAACCTGCAAGTCTCTTCCTAGGGGCATTTAAACAGTCTTGATAAGCTGCTGTGACCTGCATGTCTCTTCCAAGTGGCATTTAAACCGTCTTGTTAAGCTACTGCGACCTCCACCGCTCTTTCAAGAGGCATTTAAACCTTCTTCTTAAGCTGTTGCGACCTGCATGTCTCAACCAAGGGGCATTTAAACCGTCTTGTTAAGCTACTGCAACCTCCACAGCTCTTCCCAGGGGCATTTAAACCGTCTTGTTAAGCTACTGCGACCTGCACGTCTCTTCCAAGGGGCATTTAAACAGTCTTGTTAAGCTACTGCTACTGCCACCGCTCTTCCAAGGGTCATTTTAACCGTCTTGTTAAGCTACTGCGACCTGCACGTCTCTTTCAACGGGCATTTATACAGTCTTGTTATGCTTCTGCGCCTTGCACGTCTTTTCCAAGGGTCATTTAAACCGTCTTGTTAAGCTACTGCAATCTGCACTTCTCTTCCAAGGGGCATTTAAACCGTCTTGTTAAGCTACTGCGACCTGTAAGTCTCTTCCAAGGGGCATTTAAACCGTCTTGATAAGCTGCTGCGACCTGCATGTCTCTTCCAAGGGGCATTTAAAACGTCTTGTTAAGCTACTGCGACCTGCAAGTCTCTTCCAAGGGGCATTTAAACCGTCTTGATAAGCTGCTGCGACCTGCATGTCTCTTCCAAGGGGAATTTAAACCATCTTGTTAAGCTACTGCGACTTGCACGTCTTTTCCAAGGGGCATTTAAACCGTCTTGTTAAGCTACTGTAACTTCCACCACTTTTCCAATGGGCATTTAAACCGTCTTGTTAAGCTACTGCGACCTGGATGTCTCTTCCAAGGGACATTAAAAACCGTCTTGTTAAGCTACTTCGACCTGCACGTCTCTTTCAAGGGGCATTTAAACCGTCTTGTTAAGCAGCTGCGACCTGCATGTCTCTTCCAAGGGGCATTTAAACCGTCTTGTTAAGCTACTGCGACCTCCACTGCTCTTCCAAGGAGCATTTAAACCGTCTTATTAAGCTACTGCGACCTGCACGTCTCTTCCAAGTGGCATTTAAACCGTCTTGTTAAGGTACTGTGACCTGCACGTTTCTACCAAGGGGCATTTAAACAGTTTTATTAAGCTACTGCGACCTGCTCGTCTCTTGCAAGGGGCATTTAAACCGTCTTGTTAAGTTACTGCGACCTCCACCGCTCTTCCAAGGGGCATTTTAACCATCTTGTTTAGCTACTGCGACCTGCGCGTCTCTTTCAAGGGGCATTTAAACTGACTTGTTAAGCTACTGCGACCTGCATGTCTCTTCCAAGGGGCATCTAAACCGTCTTGTTAAGCTACTGCGAATTGCACGTGTTTCCCAAGGGGCATTTAAACAGTTTTGTTAAGCTACTATAACCTCCACCACTTTTCCAAGGGGCATTTAAGCCATCTTGTTAAGCTACTGTGACCTGCACGTCTCTTTCAAGGAGCATTTAAACCATCTTGTTCAACTACTGCGACCTGCATGTTTCTTCCAAGGGGCATTTAAACTGTCTTGTTAAGCTACTGTGACCTGCACATCTCTTCCAAGGGGCATTTAAACCGTCTTGTTAAGCTGCTGCGAACTCCACCGCTCTTCCAAGGGGCATTTAAAACATCTTGTTAAGCAACTGCGACCTGCACGTCTCTTCCAAGGGGCATTTAAACCCTCTTGTTAAGCTACTGCTACCGCCACTGCTCTTCCAAGGGGCATTTCAACCGTCTTGTTAAGCTACTGCAACCTGCATGTCTCTTGCAAGGGGCATTTAAGCTGTCTTGTTAAGCTACTGCGACCTCCACGTCTCTTCCAAGGTGCATTTAAACCGTCTTGTTAAGCTACTGCGACCTGCACATCTCTTCCAAGGGGCATTTAAACCTTCTTGTTAAGCTACTGCGACCTGCACATCTCTTCCAAGGGGCATTTAAACCGTCTTGTTAAGCTATTGTAACCTCCACCACTTTTCCAAGGGACATTTAACCCGTCTTGTTAAGCCACTGCGACTTGCTCGTCTCTTCCAAGGGGCCTTTAAACCTTCTTGTTAAGCTACTGCGACCTGTTCGTCTTTTCCAAGGAGCCTTTAAACCGTCTTGTTAAGCTATTGCGAACTGCATGTCTCTTCCAAAGGGCATTTAAACCATCTTGTTAAGCTACTGCGACCTGCAAGTCTCTTCCAAGGGGCATTTAAACCGTCTTGATAAGCTGCTGCGACCTTTACCGCTCTTACAAGGGGCATTTAAACCGTCTTGTTAAGCTACTGCGACCTGCATGTCTCTTCCAAGGGGCATTTAAACAGTCTTGTTAAGCTACTGCGAACTCCACCGCTCTTCCAAGGGGCATTTAAACCATCTTGTTAAGCTACTGCGACCTGCACGTCTCTTCCAAGGGGCATTTAAACCCTCTTGTTAAGCTACTGCTACCGCCACTGCTCTTCCAAGGGGCATTTCAACCGTCTTGTTAATCTACTGCAACCTGCTTGTCTCTTGCAAGGGGCATTGAAACCGTCTTGTTAAGCTATTGTAACCTCCACCACTTTTCCAAGGGACATTTAAGCCGTCTTGTTAAGCCACTTCGACTTGCTCGTCTCTTCCAAGGGGCCTTTAAACCTTCTTGTTAAGCTACTGCGACCTGTTCGTCTTTTCCAAGGAGCCTTTAAACCGTCTTGTTAAGCTATTGCGAACTGCATGTCTCTTCCAAAGGGCATTTAAACCATCTTGTTAAGCTACTGCGACCTGCAAGTCTCTTCCAAGGGGCATTTAAACCGTCTTGATAAGCTGCTGCGACCTGCATGTCTCTTCCAAGGGGCATTTAAACCGTCTTGTTAAGCTACTGCGACCTCCACCGCTCTTCCAAGAGGCATTTAAACCTTCTTGTTAAGCTGCTGCGACCTGCATGTCTCAACCAAGGGGCATTTAAACCGTCTTGTAAAGCTACTGCGACCTCCACCGCTCTTCCAAGGGGCATTTAAACCGTCTTGTTAAGCTACTGCGACCTGCACGTCTCTTCCAAGGGGCATTTAAACAGTCTTGTTAAGCAACTGCTACTGCCACCGCTCTTCCAAGGGTCATTTTAACCGTCTTGTTAAGCTACTGCGACCTGCACGTGTCTTTCAAAGGGCATTTGTTCAGTGTTGTTAAGCTTCTGCGCCTTGCACTTCTTTTCCAAGGGGCATTTAAACCGTCTTGTCAAGCTCCTGCGACTTTTACCTCTCTTCCAAGGGGCATTTAAACCGTCTTGTTAAGCTACTGCGACCTGCATGTCTCTTCCAAGGGGCATTTAAACCGTCTTGTTAAGCTACTGCTACCGCCACCGCTCTTCCAAGGGGCATTTTAACCGTCTTGTTAAGCTACTGCGACCTGCACGTCTCTTTCAATGGGCATTTAAACCGCCTTGTTAAGCTATTGTAACCTCCACCTCTTTTCCAAGGGGCATTTAAACCGTCTTGTTAAGCTACTGCAACCTGCACGTCTTTTCCAAGGGGCATTTAAACCGTCTTGTTAAGCTACTGTGACCTGCAAGTCTCTTCCAAGGGGCATTTAAACTGTCTTGATAAGCTGCTGCGACCTGCATGTCTCTTCCAAGGGGCATTTAAAACGTCTTGTTAAGCTACTGCGACCTGCACGTCTCTTCCAAGGGGCATTTAAACCGTCTTGTTAAGCTACTGCGACCTGCATGTCTCTTCGAAGGGGCATTTAAACCATCTTGCTAAGCTACTGCGACCTGCACGCCTCTTTCAACGGGCATTTAAACCGTCTTGTTAAGCTACTGTAACCGCCACCTCTTTTCCAAGGGGCATTTAAACCGTCTTGTTAAGCTACTGCAACCTGCACTTCTCTTCCAAGGGGCATTTAAACCGTCTTGTTAAGCTACTGCGACCTGTACTTCTCTTCCAAGGGGCATCTAAATCGTCTTGTTAAGCTACTGCGATTTGCACGTGTTTCCAAGGGGCATTTAAACAGTTTTGTTATGCTACTGTAACCTCCACCACTTTTCCAAGGGGCATTTAAACCATCTTGTTAAGCTACTGTGACCTGCACGTCTCTTTCAAGGAGCATTTAAACCATCTTGTTCAACTACTGCGACCTGCATGTTTCTTCCAAGGGGCATTTAAACTGTCTTGTTAAGCTGCTGCGACCTGCACATCTCTTCCAAGGGGCATTTAAACCGTCTTGTTAAGCTGCTGCGACCTGCATGTCTCTTCCAAGGGGCATTTAAACAGTCTTGTTAAGCTACTGCGAACTCCACCGCTCTTCCAAGGGGCATTTAAACCATCTTGTTAAGCTACTGCGACCTGCACGTCTCTTCCAAGGGGCATTTAAACCCTCTTATTAAGCTACTGCTACCGCCACTGCTCTTCCAAGGGGCATCTCAACCGTCTTGTTAAGCTTCTGCAACCTGCATGTCTCTTGCAAGGGGCATTTAAGCTGTCTTGTTAAGTTACTGCGACCTCCACGTCTCTTCCAAGGGGCATTTAATCCGTGTTGTTAAGCTATTGTAACCTCCACCACTTTTCCAAGGGACATTTAAACCGTCTTGTTAAGCTACTGCGACTTGCTCGTCTCTTCCAAGGGGCCTTTAAACCGTCTTGTTAAGCTACTGCGACCTGCTCGTCTTTTCCAAGGAGCCTTTAAACCATCTTGTTAAGCTACTGCGACCTGCATGTCTCTTCCAAGGGGCATTTAAACCATCTTGTTAAGCTACTGCGACATGCAAGTCTTTTACAAGTGTCATTTAAACCATCTTGTTAAGCTACTGCGACCTGCATGTTTCTTCCAAGGGGCATTTAAACTGTCTTGTTAAGCTACTGCGACCTGCACATCTCTTCTAAGGGGCATTTAAACCGTCTTGTTAAGCTGCTGCGACCTGCATGTCTCTTCCAAGGGGCATTTAAACAGTCTTGTCAAGCTACTGCGACCTCAACCGCTCTTCCAAGGGGCATTTAAGCAATCTTGTTAAGCTACTGCGACCTGCACGTCTCTTCCAAGGGGCTTTTCAACCGTCTTGTTAAGCTACTGCAACCTGCATGTCTCTTGCAAGGGGCATTTATACCGTCTTGTTAAGCTACTGCGACCTCCACCGCTCTTCCAAGGGGCATTTAAACCGTCTTGTTAAGCTACTGCGACTTGCAAGTCTTTTCCAAGGGGCATTTAAACCGTCTTGTTAAGCTACTGTAAGCTCCACCACTTTTCCAAGGGGCATTTAAAACGTCTTTTTAATCTACTGCGACCTGCACTTCTCTTCCAAGGGGCATTTAAACCATCTTGTTAAGCTACTGCGACCTGCATGTCTCTTCCAAGGGGCATTTAAATGGTCTTGTTTAGCTACAGCGACCAGCACGTCTCTTCCAAGGGGTCATTTAAACCGTCTTGTTAAGCTACTGCAACCTGCACGTCTTTTCCAAGGGGCATTTAAACCGTCTTGTTAAGCTACTGTGACCTGCAAGTCTCTTCCAAAGGGCATTTAAACTGTCTTGATAAGCTGCTGCGACCTGCATGTCTCTTCCAAGGGGCATTTAAAACGTCTTGTTAAGCTACTGCGACCTGCACGTCTCTTCCAAGGTGCATTTAAACCGTCTTGTTAAGCTACTGCGACCTGCATGTCTCTTCGACGGGGCATTTAAAACGTCTTGTTAAGCTACTGTGACCTGCAAGTCTCTTCCAAGGGGCATTTAAACCGTCTTGTTAAGCTACTGCTACCGCCACCGCTCTTCCAAGGGGCATTTCAACCGTCTTGTTAAGCTACTGCGACCTGCACGTCTCTTTCAACGGGCATTTAAGCCGTCTTGTTAAGCTACTGTAACCTCCACCTCTTTTCCAAGGGGCATTTAAACCGTCTTGTTAAGCTACTGCAACCTGCACGTCTTTTCCAAGGGGCATTTAAACCGTCTTGTTAAGCTACTGTGACCTGCAAGTCTCTTCCAAGGGGCATTTAAACTGTCTTGTTATGCTACTGCGACCTGCACATCTCTTCCAAGGGGCATTTAAACCGTCTTGTTAAGCTGCTGCGACCTGCATGTCTCTTCCAAGGGGCATTTAAACAGTTTTGTTAAGCTACTGCGAACTCCTCCGCTCTTCCAAGGGGCATTTAAACATCTTGTTAAGCTACTGCGACCTGCACGTCTCTTCCAAGGGGCATTTAAACCCTCTTGTTAAGCTACTGCTACCGCCACTGCTCTTCCAAGGGGCATTTCAACCGTCTTGTTAAGCTACTGCAACCTGCTTGTCTCTTGCAAGGGGCATTGAAACCGTCTTTTTAAGCTATTGTAACCTCCACCACTTTTCCAAGGGACATTTAAACCGTTTGTTAAGCTACTGGGACTTGCTTGTCTCTTCCAAGGGGCCTTTAAACCGTCTTGTTAAGCTACTGCGACCTGCTCGTCTCTTCCAATGGGCATTTAAACCATCTTGTTAAGCTACTGCAACCTGCAAGTCTCTTCCAAGGGGCATTTAAACAGTCTTGATAAGCTGCTGCGACCTGCATGTCTCTTAGAAGGGGCATTTAAACCGTCTTGTTAAGCTACTGCGACCTACACCGCTCTTTCAAGAGGCATTTAAACCTTCTTCTTAAGCTGCTGCGACCTGCATGTCTCAACCAAGGGGCATTTAAACCGTCTTGTTAAGCTACTGCAACCTCCACAGCTCTTCCCAGGGGCATTTAAACTGTCTTGTTAAGCTACTGCGACCTGCACGTCTCTTCCAAGGGGCATTTAAACAGTCTTGTTAAGCTACTGCTACTGCCACCACTCTTCCAAGGGTCATTTTAACCGTCTTGTTAAGCTACTGCGACCTGCACGTCTCTTTCAACGGGCATTTATACAGTCTTGTTTTGCTTCTGCGCCTTGCACGTCTTTTCCAAGGGTCATTTAAACCGTCTTGTTAAGCTACTGCAATCTGCACTTCTCTTCCAAGGGGCATTTAAACCGTCTTGTTAAGCTACTGCGACCTGTAAGTCTCTTCCAAGGGGCATTTAAACCGTCTTGATAAGCTGCTGCGACCTGCATGTCTCTTCCAAGGGGCATTTAAAACGTCTTGTTAAGCTACTGCGACCTGCAAGTCTCTTCCAAGGGGCATTTAAACCGTCTTGATAAGCTGCTGCGACCTGCATGTCTCTTCCAAGGGGAATTTAAACCATCTTGTTAAGCTACTGCGACTTGCACGTCTTTTCCAAGGGGCATTTAAACCGTCTTGTTAAGCTACTGTAACTTCCACCACTTTTCCAATGGGCATTTAAACCGTCTTGTTAAGCTACTGCGACCTGGATGTCTCTTCCAAGGGGCATTAAAAACCGTCTTGTTAAGCTACTTCGACCTGCACATCTCTTTCAAGGGGCATTTAAACCGTCTTGTTAAGCAGCTGCGACCTGCATGTCTCTTCCAAGGGGCATTTAAACCGTCTTGTTAAGCTACTGCGACCTCCACTGCTCTTCCAAGGGGCATTTAAACCGTCTTATTAAGCTACTGCGACCTGCACGTCTCTTTCAAGTGGCATTTAAACCGTCTGGTTAAGCTACTGTGACCTGCACGTTTCTACCAAGGGGCATTTAAACAGTCTTATTAAGCTACTGTGACCTGCTCGTCTCTTGCAAGGGGCATTTAAACCGTCTTGTTAAGCTACTGCGACCTCCACCGCTCTTCCAAGGGGCATTTTAACCATCTTGTTTAGCTACTGCGACCTGCGCGTCTCTTTCAAGGGGCATTTAAACTGACTTGTTAAGCTACTGCGACCTGCATGTCTCTTCCAAGGGGCATCTAAACCGTCTTGTTAAGCTACTGCGAATTGCACGTGTTTCCCAAGGGGCATTTAAACAGTTTTGTTAAGCTACTATAACCTCCACCACTTTTCCAAGGGGCATTTAAGCCATCTTGTTAAGCTACTGTGACCTGCACGTCTCTTTCAAGGAGCATTTAAACCATCTTGTTCAACTACTGCGACCTGCATGTTTCTTCCAAGGGGCATTTAAACTGTCTTGTTAAGCTGCTGTGACCTGCACATCTCTTCCAAGGGGCATTTAAACCGTCTTGTTAAGCTGCTGCGAACTCCACCGCTCTTCCAAGGGGCATTTAAAACATCTTGTTAAGCAACTGCGACCTGCACGTCTCTTCCAAGGGGCATTTAAACCCTCTTGTTAAGCTACTGCTACCGCCACTGCTCTTCCAAGGGGCATTTCAACCGTCTTGTTAAGCTACTGCAACCTGCATGTCTCTTGCAAGGGGCATTTAAGCTGTCTTGTTAAGCTACTGCGACCTCCACGTCTCTTCCAAGGTGCATTTAAACCGTCTTGTTAAGCTACTGCGACCTGCACATCTCTTCCAAGGGGCATTTAAACCTTCTTGTTAAGCTACTGCGACCTGCACATCTCTTCCAAGGGGCATTTAAACCGTCTTGTTAAGCTATTGTAACCTCCACCACTTTTCCAAGGGACATTTAAGCCGTCTTGTTAAGCCACTGCGACTTGCTCGTCTCTTCCAAGGGGCCTTTAAACCTTCTTGTTAAGCTACTGCGACCTGTTCGTCTTTTTCAAGGAGCCTTTAAACCGTCTTGTTAAGCTATTGCGAACTGCATGTCTCTTCCAAAGGGCATTTAAACCATCTTGTTAAGCTACTGCGACCTGCAAGTCTCTTCCAAGGGGCATTTAAACCGTCTTGATAAGCTGCTGCGACCTGCATGTCTCTTCCAAGGGGAATTTAAACCGTCTTGTTAAGCTACTGCGACCTTTACCGCTCTTACAAGGGGCATTTAAACCGTCTTGTTAAGCTACTGCGACCTGCATGTCTCTTCCAAGGGGCATTTAAACAGTCTTGTTAAGCTACTGCGAACTCCACCGCTCTTCCAAGGGGCATTTAAACCATCTTGTTAAGCTACTGCGACCTGCACGTCTCTTCCAAGGTGCATTTAAACCGTCTTGTTAAGCTACTGCGACCTGCATGTCTCTTCGACGGGGCATTTAAAACATCTTGTTAAGCTACTGTGACCTGCAAGTCTCTTCCAAGGGGCATTTAAACCGTCTTGTTAAGCTACTGCTACTGCCACCGCTCTTCCAAGGGGCATTTCAACCGTCTTGTTAAGCTACTGCGACCTGCACGTCTCTTTCAACGGGCATTTAAGCCGTCTTGTTAAGCTACTGTAACCTCCACCTCTTTTCCAAGGGGCATTTAAACCGTCTTGTTAAGCTACTGCAACCTGCACGTCTTTTCCAAGGGGCATTTAAACCGTCTTGTTAAGCTACTGTGACCTGCAAGTCTCTTCCAAGGGGCATTTAAACTGTCTTGTTATGCTACTGCGACCTGCACATCTCTTCCAAGGGGCATTTAAACCGTCTTGTTAAGCTGCTGCGACCTGCATGTCTCTTCCAAGGGGCATTTAAACAGTTTTGTTAAGCTACTGCGAACTCCTCCGCTCTTCCAAGGGGCATTTAAACATCTTGTTAAGCTACTGCGACCTGCACGTCTCTTCCAAGGGGCATTTAAACCCTCTTGTTAAGCTACTGCTACCGCCACTGCTCTTCCAAGGGGCATTTCAACCGTCTTGTTAAGCTACTGCAACCTGCTTGTCTCTTGCAAGGGGCATTGAAACCGTCTTTTTAAGCTATTGTAACCTCCACCACTTTTCCAAGGGACATTTAAACCGTTTGTTAAGCTACTGGGACTTGCTTGTCTCTTCCAAGGGGCCTTTAAACCGTCTTGTTAAGCTACTGCGACCTGCTCGTCTCTTCCAATGGGCATTTAAACCATCTTGTTAAGCTACTGCAACCTGCAAGTCTCTTCCAAGGGGCATTTAAACAGTCTTGATAAGCTGCTGCGACCTGCATGTCTCTTAGAAGGGGCATTTAAACCGTCTTGTTAAGCTACTGCGACCTACACCGCTCTTTCAAGAGGCATTTAAACCTTCTTCTTAAGCTGCTGCGACCTGCATGTCTCAACCAAGGGGCATTTAAACCGTCTTGTTAAGCTACTGCAACCTCCACAGCTCTTCCCAGGGGCATTTAAACTGTCTTGTTAAGCTACTGCGACCTGCACGTCTCTTCCAAGGGGCATTTAAACAGTCTTGTTAAGCTACTGCTACTGCCACCACTCTTCCAAGGGTCATTTTAACCGTCTTGTTAAGCTACTGCGACCTGCACGTCTCTTTCAACGGGCATTTATACAGTCTTGTTTTGCTTCTGCGCCTTGCACGTCTTTTCCAAGGGTCATTTAAACCGTCTTGTTAAGCTACTGCAATCTGCACTTCTCTTCCAAGGGGCATTTAAACCGTCTTGTTAAGCTACTGCGACCTGTAAGTCTCTTCCAAGGGGCATTTAAACCGTCTTGATAAGCTGCTGCGACCTGCATGTCTCTTCCAAGGGGCATTTAAAACGTCTTGTTAAGCTACTGCGACCTGCAAGTCTCTTCCAAGGGGCATTTAAACCGTCTTGATAAGCTGCTGCGACCTGCATGTCTCTTCCAAGGGGAATTTAAACCATCTTGTTAAGCTACTGCGACTTGCACGTCTTTTCCAAGGGGCATTTAAACCGTCTTGTTAAGCTACTGTAACTTCCACCACTTTTCCAATGGGCATTTAAACCGTCTTGTTAAGCTACTGCGACCTGGATGTCTCTTCCAAGGGGCATTAAAAACCGTCTTGTTAAGCTACTTCGACCTGCACATCTCTTTCAAGGGGCATTTAAACCGTCTTGTTAAGCAGCTGCGACCTGCATGTCTCTTCCAAGGGGCATTTAAACCGTCTTGTTAAGCTACTGCGACCTCCACTGCTCTTCCAAGGGGCATTTAAACCGTCTTATTAAGCTACTGCGACCTGCACGTCTCTTTCAAGTGGCATTTAAACCGTCTGGTTAAGCTACTGTGACCTGCACGTTTCTACCAAGGGGCATTTAAACAGTCTTATTAAGCTACTGTGACCTGCTCGTCTCTTGCAAGGGGCATTTAAACCGTCTTGTTAAGCTACTGCGACCTCCACCGCTCTTCCAAGGGGCATTTTAACCATCTTGTTTAGCTACTGCGACCTGCGCGTCTCTTTCAAGGGGCATTTAAACTGACTTGTTAAGCTACTGCGACCTGCATGTCTCTTCCAAGGGGCATCTAAACCGTCTTGTTAAGCTACTGCGAATTGCACGTGTTTCCCAAGGGGCATTTAAACAGTTTTGTTAAGCTACTATAACCTCCACCACTTTTCCAAGGGGCATTTAAGCCATCTTGTTAAGCTACTGTGACCTGCACGTCTCTTTCAAGGAGCATTTAAACCATCTTGTTCAACTACTGCGACCTGCATGTTTCTTCCAAGGGGCATTTAAACTGTCTTGTTAAGCTGCTGTGACCTGCACATCTCTTCCAAGGGGCATTTAAACCGTCTTGTTAAGCTGCTGCGAACTCCACCGCTCTTCCAAGGGGCATTTAAAACATCTTGTTAAGCAACTGCGACCTGCACGTCTCTTCCAAGGGGCATTTAAACCCTCTTGTTAAGCTACTGCTACCGCCACTGCTCTTCCAAGGGGCATTTCAACCGTCTTGTTAAGCTACTGCAACCTGCATGTCTCTTGCAAGGGGCATTTAAGCTGTCTTGTTAAGCTACTGCGACCTCCACGTCTCTTCCAAGGTGCATTTAAACCGTCTTGTTAAGCTACTGCGACCTGCACATCTCTTCCAAGGGGCATTTAAACCTTCTTGTTAAGCTACTGCGACCTGCACATCTCTTCCAAGGGGCATTTAAACCGTCTTGTTAAGCTATTGTAACCTCCACCACTTTTCCAAGGGACATTTAAGCCGTCTTGTTAAGCCACTGCGACTTGCTCGTCTCTTCCAAGGGGCCTTTAAACCTTCTTGTTAAGCTACTGCGACCTGTTCGTCTTTTTCAAGGAGCCTTTAAACCGTCTTGTTAAGCTATTGCGAACTGCATGTCTCTTCCAAAGGGCATTTAAACCATCTTGTTAAGCTACTGCGACCTGCAAGTCTCTTCCAAGGGGCATTTAAACCGTCTTGATAAGCTGCTGCGACCTGCATGTCTCTTCCAAGGGGAATTTAAACCGTCTTGTTAAGCTACTGCGACCTTTACCGCTCTTACAAGGGGCATTTAAACCGTCTTGTTAAGCTACTGCGACCTGCATGTCTCTTCCAAGGGGCATTTAAACAGTCTTGTTAAGCTACTGCGAACTCCACCGCTCTTCCAAGGGGCATTTAAACCATCTTGTTAAGCTACTGCGACCTGCACGTCTCTTTCAAGGGGCATTTAAACCCTCTTGTTAAGCTACTGCTATCGCCACTGCTCTTCCAAGGGGCATTTCAACCGTCTTGTTAAGCTACTGCAACCTGCTTGTCTCTTGCAAGGGGCATTGAAACCGTCTTGTTAAGCTATTGTAACCTCCACCACTTTTCCAAGGGACATTTAAACCGTTTGTTAAGCTACTGCGACTTGCTTGTCTCTTCCAAGGGGCCTTTAAACCGTCTTGTTAAGCTACTGCGACCTGCTCGTCTCTTCCAATGGGCATTTAAACCATCTTGTTAAGCTACTGCAACCTGCAAGTCTCTTCCAAGGGGCATTTAAACAGTCTTGATAAGCTGCTGCGACCTGCATGTCTCTTCCAAGGGGCATTTAAACCGTCTTGTTAAGCTACTGCGACCTCCACCGCTCTTTCAAGAGGCATTTAAACCTTCTTCTTAAGCTGCTGCGACCTGCATGTCTCAACCAAGGGGCATTTAAACCGTCTTGTTAAGCTACTGCAACCTCCACAGCTCTTCCCAGGGGCATTTAAACCGTCTTGTTAAGCTACTGCGACCTGCACGTCTCTTCCAAGGGGCATTTAAACAGTCTTGTTAAGCTACTGCTACTGCCATCGCTCTTCCAAGGGTCATTTTAACCGTCTTGTTAAGCTACTGCGACCTGCACGTCTCTTTCAACGGGCATTTATACAGTCTTGTTATGCTTCTGCGCCTTGCACGTCTTTTCCAAGGGTCATTTAAACCGTCTTGTTAAGCTACTGCAATCTGCACTTCTCTTCCAAGGGGCATTTAAACCGTCTTGTTAAGCTACTGCGACCTGTAAGTCTCTTCCAAGGGGCATTTAAACCGTCTTGATAAGCTGCTGCGACCTGCATGTCTCTTCCAAGGGGCATTTAAAACGTCTTGTTAAGCTACTGCGACCTGCAAGTCTCTTCCAAGGGGCATTTAAACCGTCTTGATAAGCTGCTGCGACCTGCATGTCTCTTCCAAGGAGAATTTAAACCATCTTGTTAAGCTACTGCGACTTGCACGTCTTTTCCAAGGGGCATTTAAACCGTCTTGTTAAGCTACTGTAACTTCCACCACTTTTCCAATGGGCATTTAAACCGTCTTGTTAAGCTACTGCGACCTGGATGTCTCTTCCAAGGGGCATTAAAAACCGTCTTGTTAAGCTACTTCGACCTGCACGTCTCTTTCAAGGGGCATTTAAACCGTCTTGTTAAGCAGCTGCGACCTGCATGTCTCTTCGAAGGGGCATTTAAACCGTCTTGTTAAGCTACTGCGACCTCCACTGCTCTTCCAAGGGGCATTTAAACCGTCTTTTTAAGCTACTGCGACCTGCACGTCTCTTCCAAGTGGCATTTAAACCGTCTTGTTAAGCTACTGTGACCTGCAAGTTTCTACCAAGGGGCATTTAAACAGTCTTATTAAGCTACTGCGACCTGCTCGTCTCTTGCAAGGAGCATTTAAACCGTCTTGTTAAGCTACTGCGACCTCCACCGCTCTTCCAAGGGGCATTTTAACCATCTTGTTTAGCTACTGCGACCTGCGCGTCTCTTTCAAGGGGCATTTAAACTGACTTGTTAAGCTACTGCGACCTGCATGTCTCTTCCAAGGGGCATCTAAACCGTCTTGTTAAGCTACTGCAAATCGCATTTTTTTCCCAAGGGGCATTTAAACAGTTTTGTTAAGCTACTATAACCTCCACCACTTTTCCAAGGGGCATTTAAGCCATCTTGTTAAGCTACTGTGACCTGCACGTCTCTTTCAAGGAGCATTTAAACCATCTTGTTCAACTACTGCGACCTGCATGTTTCTTCCAAGGGGCATTTAAACTGTCTTGTTAAGCTACTGTGACCTGCACATCTCTTCCAAGGGGCATTTAAACCGTCTTGTTAAGCTGCTGCGAACTCCACCGCTCTTCCAAGGGGCATTT
Source organism: Phyllobates terribilis (assembly GCF_046119375.1). Taxonomy (NCBI): domain Eukaryota; kingdom Metazoa; phylum Chordata; class Amphibia; order Anura; family Dendrobatidae; genus Phyllobates; species Phyllobates terribilis. The sequence continues at coordinate 2,987,012 of NW_027362921.1, read as the reverse complement.
AAAACATCTTGTTAAGCAACTGCGACCTGCACATCTCTTCCAAGGGGCATTTAAACCCTCTTGTTAAGCTACTGCTACCGCCACTGCTCTTCCAAGGGGCATTTCAACCGTCTTGTTAAGCTACTGCAACCTGCATGTCTCTTGAAAGGGGCATTTAAGCTGTCTTGTTAAGCTACTGCGACCTCCACGTCTCTTCCAAGGTGCATTTAAACCGTCTTGTTAAGCTACTGCGACCTGCACATCTCTTCCAAGGGGCATTTAAACCTTCTTGTTAAGCTACTGCGACCTGCACATCTCTTCCAAGGGGCATTTAAACCGTCTTGTTAAGCTATTGTAACCTCCACCACTTTTCCAAGGGACATTTAAGCCGTCTTGTTAAGCCACTGCGACTTGCTCGTCTCTTCCAAGGGGCCTTTAAACCTTCTTGTTAAGCTACTGCGACCTGTTCGTCTTTTCCAAGGAGCCTTTAAACCGTCTTGTTAAGCTATTGCGAACTGCATGTCTCTTCCAAAGGGCATTTAAACCATCTTGTTAAGCTACTGCGACCTGCAAGTCTCTTCCAAGGGGCATTTAAACCGTCTTGATAAGCTGCTGCGACCTGCATGTCTCTTCCAAGGGGCATTTAAACCGTCTTGTTAAGCTACTGCGACCTCCACCGCTCTTCCAAGCGGCATTTAAACCTTCTTGTTAAGCTGCTGCGACCTGCATGTCTCAACCAAGGGGCATTTAAACCGTCTTGTTAAGCTACTGCGACCTCCACCGCTCTTCCAAGGGGCATTTAAACCGTCTTGTTAAGCTACTGCGACCTGCACGTCTCTTCCAAGGGGCATTTAAATCGTCTTGTTAAGCTACTGCTACTGCCACCGCTCTTCCAAGGGTCATTTTAACCGTCTTGTTAAGCTACTGCGACCTGCACGTTTCTTTCAAAGGGCATTTATTCAGTGTTGTTAAGCTTCTGCGCCTTGCACTTCTTTTCCAAGGGGCATTTAAACCGTCTTGTCAAGCTCCTGCGACTTTTACCTCTCTTCCAAGGGGCATTTAAACCGTCTTGTTAAGCTACTGCGACCTGCATGTCTCTTCCAAGGGGCATTTAAACCGTCTTGTTAAGCTACTGCTACCGCCACCACTCTTCCAAGGGGCATTTTAACCATCTTGTTAAGCTACTGCGACCTGCACGTCTCTTTCAATGGGCATTTAAACCGTCTTGTTAAGCTATTGTAACCTCCACCTCTTTTCCAAGGGTCATTTAAACTGTCTTGTTAAGCTACTGCAACCTGCACGTCTTTTCCAAGGGGCATTTAAACCGTCTTGTTAAGCTACTGTGACCTGCAAGTCTCTTCCAAGGGGCATTTAAACTGTCTTGATAAGCTGCTGCGACCTGCATGTCTCTTCCAAGGGGCATTTAAAACGTCTTGTTAAGCTACTGCGACCTGCACGTCTCTTCCAAGGGGCATTTAAACCGTCTTGTTAAGCTACTGCGACCTGCATGTCTCTTCGAAGGGGCATTTAAACCATCTTGCTAAGCTACTGTGACCTGCAAGTCTCTTCCAAGGGGCATTTAAACCATCTTGTTAAGCTACTGCTACCGCCACCGCTCTTCCAAGGGGCATTTTAACCGTCTTGTTAAGCTACTGCGACCTGCACGCCTCTTTCAACGGGCATTTAAACCGTCTTGTTAAGCTACTGTAACCTCCACCTCTTTTCCAAGGGGCATTTAAACCGTCTTGTTAAGCTACTGCAACCTGCTCTTCTCTTCCAAGGGGCATTTAAACCGTCTTGTTAAGCTACTGCAACCTGCTCTTCTCTTCCAAGGGGCATCTAAATCGTCTTGTTAAGCTACTGCGATTTGCACGTGTTTCCAAGGGGCATTTAAACAGTTTTGTTAAGCTACTGTAACCTCCACCACTTTTCCAAGGGGCATTTAAACCATCTTGTTAAGCTACTGTGACCTGCACGTCTCTTTCAAGGAGCATTTAAACCATCTTGTTCAACTACTGCGACCTGCATGTTTCTTCCAAGGGGCATTTAAACTGTCTTGTTAAGCTACTGCGACCTGCACATCTCTTCCAAGGGGCATTTAAACCGTCTTGTTAAGCTGCTGCGACCTGCATGTCTCTTCCAAGGGGCATTTAAACAGTCTTGTTAAGCTACTGCGAACTCCACCGCTCTTCCAAGGGGCATTTAAACCATCTTGTTAAGCTACTGCGACCTGCACGTCTCTTCCAAGGGGCATTTAAACCCTCTTATTAAGCTACTGCTACCGCCACTGCTCTTCCAAGGGGCATCTCAACCGTCTTGTTAAGCTTCTGCAACCTGCATGTCTCTTGCAAGGGGCATTTAAGCTGTCTTGTTAAGTTACTGCGACCTCCACGTCTCTTCCAAGGGGCATTTAATCCGTGTTGTTCAGCTATTGTAACCTCCACCACTTTTCCAAGGGACATTTAAACCGTCTTGTTAAGCTACTGCGACTTGCTCGTCTCTTCCAAGGGGCCTTTAAACCGTCTTGTTAAGCTACTGCGACCTGCTCGTCTTTTCCAAGGAGCCTTTAAACCATCTTGTTAAGCTACTGCGACCTGCATGTCTCTTCCAAGGGGCATTTAAACCATCTTGTTAAGCTACTGCGACATGCAAGTCTTTTCCAAGTGTCATTTAAACCATCTTGTTAAGCTACTGAGACCTGCATGTTTCTTCCAAGGGGCATTTAAACTGTCTTGTTAAGCTACTGCGACCTGCACATCTCTTCTAAGGGGCATTTAAACCGTCTTGTTAAGCTGCTGCGACCTGCATGTCTCTTCCAAGGGGCATTTAAACAGTCTTGTCAAGCTACTGCGACCTCAACCGCTCTTCCAAGGGGCATTTAAGCAATCTTGTTAAGCTACTGCGACCTGCACGTCTCTTCCAAGGGGCTTTTCAACCGTCTTGTTAAGCTACTGCAACCTGCATGTCTCTTGCAAGGGGCATTTAAACCGTCTTGTTAAGCTACTGCGACCTCCACCGCTCTTCCAAGGGGCATTTAAAACGTCTTGTTTAGCTACTGCGACTTGCAAGTCTTTTCCAAGGGGCATTTAAACCGTCTTGTTAAGCTACTGTAAGCTCCACCACTTTTCCAAGGGGCATTTAAAACGTCTTGTTAATCTACTGCGACCTGCACTTCTCTTCCAAGGGGCATTTAAACCATCTTGTTAAGCTACTGCGACCTGCATGTCTCTTCCAAGGGGCATTTAAATGGTCTTGTTTAGCTACAGCGACCAGCACGTCTCTTCCAAGGGGCATTTAAACCATCTTGTTAAGCTACTGCGACCTGCATGTCTCTTATAAGTGGAATTTAAACCATCTTGTTAAGCTACTGCGACTTGCACGTCTTTTCCAAGGGGCATTTAAATCGTCTTGTTAAGCTACTGCGACCTGGATGTCTCTTCCAAGGGGCATTAAAAACCGTCTTGTTAATCTACTTCGACCTGCACGTCTCTTTCAAGGGGCATTTAAACAGTCTTATTAAGCTACTGCGACCTGCTCGTCTCTTGCAAGGGGCATTTAAACCGTCTTGTTAAGCTCCTGCGACCTGCACGTCTCTTCCAAGTGGCATTTAAACCGTCTTGTTAAGCTACTGTGACCTGCACGTTTCTACCAAGGGGCATTTAAACAGTCTTATTAAGCTACTGCGACCTGCTCGTCTCTTGCAAGGGGCATTTAAACCGTCTTGTTAAGCTACTGCGACCTCCACCGCTCTTCCAAGGGGCATTTTAACCGTCTTGTTTAGCTACTGCGACCTGCGCGTCTCTTTCAAGGGGCATTTAAACTGACTTGTTAAGCTACTGCGACCTGCACGTCTCTTCCAAGGGGCATCTAAATCGTCTTGTTAAGCTCCTGCGAATTGCACGTGTTTCCCAAGGGGCATTTAAACAGTTTTGTTAAGCTACTGTAACCTCCACCTCTTTTCCAAGGGGCATTTAAACCATCTTGTTAAGCTACTGTGACCTGCACGTCTCTTTCAAGGAGCATTTAAACCATCTTGTTCAACTACTGCGACCTGCATGTTTCTTCCAAGGGGCATTTAAACTGTCTTGTTAAGCTACTGCGACCTGCACATCTCTTCCAAGGGGCATTTAAACCGTCTTGTTAAGCTGCTGCGACCTGCATGTCTCTTCCAAGGGGCATTTAAACAGTCTTGTTAAGCTACTGCGAACTCCACCGCTCTTACAAGGGGCATTTAAACCATCTTGTTAAGCTACTGCGACCTGCACGTCTCTTCCAAGGGGCATTTAAACCCTCTTGTTAAGCTACTGATACCGCCACTGCTCTTCCAAGGGGCATTTCAACCGTCTTGTTAAGCTACTGCAACCTGCATGTCTCTTGCAAGGGGCATTTAAGCTGTCTTGTTAAGCTACTGCGACCTCCACGTCTCTTCCAAGGTGCATTTAAACCGTCTTGTTAAGCTACTGCGACCTGCACATCTCTTCCAAGGGGCATTTAAACCTTCTTGTTAAGCTACTGCGATCTGCATGTTTCTTCCAAGGGGCATTTAAACCGTCTTGTTAAGCCACTGCGACTTGCTTGTCTCTTCCAAGGGGCCTTTAAACCGTCTTGTTAAGCTACTGCGACCTGTTCGTCTTTTCCAAGGAGCCTTTAAACCGTCTTGTTAAGCTTCTGCGACCTGCATGTCTCTTCCAAGGGGCATTTAAACCATCTTGTTAAGCTACTGCGACCTGCAAGTCTCTTCCAAGGGGCATTTAAACCGTATTGATAAGCTGCTGCAACCTGCATGTCTCTTCCAAGGGGCATTTAAACCGTCTTGTTAAGCTACTGCGACCTCCACCGCTCTTCCAAGAGGCATTTAAATCTTCTTGTTAAGCTGCTGCGACCTGCATGTCTCAACCAAGGGGCATTTAAACCGTCTTGTTAAGCTACTGCGACCTCCACCGCTCTTCCAAGGGGCATTTAAACCGTCTTGTTAAGCTACTGCGACCTGCACGTCTCTTCCAAGGGGCATTTAACCAGTCTTGTTAAGCTACTGCTACTGCCACCGCTCTTCCAAGGTTCATTTTAACCGTCTTGTTAAGCTACTGCGACCTGCACGTCTCTTTCAAAGGGCATTTATTCAGTCTTGTTAAGCTTCTGCGCCTTGCACGTCTTTTCCAAGTGGCATTTAAACCGTCTTGTTAAGCTACTGCGACCTTTACCGCTCTTCCAAGGGGCATTTAAACCGTCTTGTTAAGCTACTGCGACCTGCATATCTCTTCCAAGGGGCATTTAAACCGTCTTGTTAAGCTACTGCTACCGCCACCGCTCTTCCAAGGGGCATTTTAACCGTCTTGTTAAGCTACTGCGACCTGCACGTCTCTTTCAATGGGCATTTAAACCGTCTTGTTAAGCTACTGTAACCTCCACCTCTTTTCCAAGGGGCATTTAAACCGTCTTGTTAAGCTACTGCAACCTGCACGTCTTTTCCAAGGGGCATTTAAAGCGTCTTGTTAAGCTACTGTGACCTGCAAGTCTCTTCCAAGGGGCATTTAAACTGTCTTGTTAAGCTACTGCGACCTGCACATCTCTTCCAAGGGGCATTTAAACCGTCTTATTAAGCTGCTGCGACCTGCATGTCTCTTCCAAGGGGCATTTAAACAGTTTTGTTAAGCTACTGCGAACTCCATCGCTCTTCCAAGGGGCATTTAAAACATCTTGTTAAGCTACTGCGACCTGCACGTCTCTTCCAAGGGGCATTTAAACCCTCTTGTTAAGCTACTGCTACCGCCACTGCTCTTCCAAGGGGCATTTCAACCGTCTTGTTAAGCTACTGCAACCTGCTTGTCTCTTGCAAGGGGCATTTAAACCGTCTTGTTAAGCTACTGCGACCTGCACGTCTCTTCCAAAGGGCATTGAAACCGTCTTGTTAAGCTATTGTAACCTCCACCACTTTTCCAAGGGACATTTAAACCGTTTGTTAAGCTACTGCGACTTGCTCGTCTCTTCCAAGGGGCCTTTAAACCGTCTTGTTAAGCTACTGCGACCTGCTCGTCTCTTCCAATGGGCATTTAAACCATCTTGTTCAGCTACTACAACCTGCAAGTCTCTTCCAAGGGGCATTTAAACAGTCTTGATAAGCTGCTGTGAACCTGCATGTCTCTTCCAAGGGGCATTTAAACCGTCTTGTTAAGCTACTGCGACCTCCACCGCTCTTTCAAGAGGCATTTAAACCTTCTTCTTAAGCTGATGCGACCTGCATGTCTCAACCAAGGGGCATTTAAACCGTCTTGTTAAGCTACTGCAACCTCCACCGCTCTTCCAAGGGGCATTTAAACCGTCTTGTTAAGCTACTGCGACCTGCACGTCTCTTCCAAGGGGCATTTAAACAGTCTTGTTAAGCTACTGCTACTGCCACCGCTCTTCCAAGGGTCATTTTAACCGTCTTGTTAAGCTACTGCGACCTGCACGTCTCTTTCAACGGGCATTTATACAGTCTTGTTAAGCTTCTGCGCCTTGCACGTCTTTTCCAATGGGCATTTAAACCGTCTTATTAAGCTACTGCAACCTGCACTTCTCTTCCAAGGGGCATTTAAACCGTCTTGTTAAGCTACTGCGACCTGTAAGTCTCTTCCAAGGGGCATTTAAACCGTCTTGATAAGCTGCTGCGACCTGCATGTCTCTTCCAAGGGGCATTTAAAACGTCTTGTTAAGCTACTGCGACCTGCAAGTCTCTTCCAAGGGGCATTTAAACCGTCTTGATAAGCTGCTGCGACCTGCATGTCTCTTCTAAGGGGAATTTAAACCATCTTGTTAAGCTACTGCGACTTGCACGTCTTTTCCAAGGGGCATTTAAACCGTCTTGTTAAGCTACTGTAACTTCCACCACTTTCCCAATGGGCATTTAAACCGTCTTGTTAAGCTACTGCGACCTGCACGTCTCTTCCAAGGGGCATTTAAACCGTCTTGTTAAGCTACTGCGACCTGGATGTCTCTTCCAAGGGGCATTAGAAACCGTCTTGTTAAGCTACTTTGACCTGCACGTCTCTTTCAAGGGGCATTTAAACCGTCTTTTTAAGCAGCTGCGACCTGCATGTCTCTTCCAAGGGGCATTTAAACCGTCTTCTTAAGCTACTGCGACCTCCACCGCTCTTCCAAGGGGCATTTAAACCGTCTTTTTAAGCTACTGCGATCTGCACGTCTCTTCCAAGTGGCATTTAAACCGTCTTGTTAAGCTACTGTGACCTGCACGTTTCTACCAAGGGGCATTTAAACAGTCTTATTAAGCTAATGCGACCTGCTCGTCTCTTGCAAGGGGCATTTAAACCGTCTTGTTAAGCTACTGCGACCTCCACCGCTCTTCCAAGGGTCATTTTAACCATCTTGTTTAGCTACTGCGACCTGCGCGTCTCTTTCAAGGGGCATTTAAACTGACTTGTTAAGCTACTGCAACCTGCACGTCTCTTCCAAGTGGCATCTAAACCGTCTTGTTAAGCTACTGCGAATTGCACGTGTTTCCCAAGGGGCATTTAAACAGTTTTGTTAAGCTACTGTAAACTCCACCACTTTTCCAAGGGGCATTTAAGCCATCGTGTTAAGCTACTGTGACCTGCACGTCTCTTTCAAGGAGCATTTAAACCATCTTGTTCAACTACTGCGACCTGCATGTTTCTTCCAAGGGGCATTTAAACTGTCTTGTTAAGCTACTGCGACCTGCACATCTCTTCCAAGGGGCATTTAAACCGTCTTGTTAAGCTGCTGCGAACTCCACCGCTCTTCCAAGGGGCATTTAAACCATCTTGTTAAGCTACTGCGAACTCCACCGCTCTTCCAAGGGGCATTTAAACCCTCTTGTTAAGCTACTGCTACCGCTACTGCTCTTCCAAGGGGCATATCAACCGTCTTGTTAAGCTACTGCAACCTGCATGTCTCTTGCAAGGGGCATTTAAGCTGTCTTGTTAAGCTACTGCGACCTCCACGTCTCTTCAAAGGTGCATTTAAACCATCTTGTTAAGCTACTGCGACCTGCACATCTCTTCCAAGGGGCATTTAAACCTTCTTGTTAAGCTACTGTGACCTGCACGTCTTTTCCAAGGGGCATTTAAACCGTCTTGTTAAGCTATTGTAACCTCCACCACTTTTCCAAGGGACATTTAAGCCGTCTTGTTAAGCCACTGCGACTTGCTCGTCTCTTCCAAGGGGCCTTTAAACCGTCTTGTTAAGCTACTGCGACCTGTTTGTCTTTTCCAAGGAGCCTTTAAACCGTCTTGTTAAGCTACTGCGACCTGCATGTCTCTTCCAAGGGGCATTTAAACCATCTTGTTAAGCTACTGCGACCTGCAAGTCTCTTCCAAGGGGCATTTAAACCGTCTTGATAAGCTGCTGCGACCTGCATGTCTCTTCCAAGGGGCATTTAACCCGTCTTGTTAAGCTACTGCGACCTCCACCGCTCTTCCAAGAGGCATTTAAACCTTCTTGTTAAGCTGCTGCGACCTGCATGTCTCAACCAAGGGGCATTTAAACCGTCTTGTTAAGCTACTGCGACCTCCACCGCTCTACCAAGGGGCATTTAAACCGTCTTGTTAAGCTACTGCGACCTGCACGTCTCTTCCAAGGGGCATTTAAACAGTCTTGTTAAGCTGCTGCGACCTGCATGTCTCTTCCAAGGGGCATTTAACCCGTCTTGTTAAGCTACTGCGACCTCCACCGCTCTTCCAAGAGGCATTTAAACCTTCTTGTTAAGCTACTGCGACCTGCACGTCTCTTTCAAAGGGCATTTATTCAGTCTTGTTAAGCTTCTGCGCCTTGCACGTCTTTTCCAAGGGGCATTTAAACCGTCTTGTTAAGCTACTGCGACCTTTACCGCTCTTCCAAGGGGCATTTAAACCGTCTTGTTAAGCTACTGCGACCTGCATGTCTCTTCCAAGGGGCATTTAAACCGTCTTGTTAAGCTACTGCTACCGCCACCGCTCTTCCAAGGGGCATTTTAACCGTCTTGTTAAGCTACTGCGACCTGCACGTCTCTTTCAATGGGCATTTAAACCGTCTTGTTAAGCTACTGTAACCTCCACCTCTTTTCCAAGGGGCATTTAAACCGTCTTGTTAAGCTACTGCGACCTCCACCGCTCTTCCAAGGGGCATTTTAACCGTCTTGTTTAGCTACTGCGACCTGCGCGTCTCTTTCAAGGGGCATTTAAACTGACTTGTTAAGCTACTGCGACCTGCACGTCTCTTCCAAGGGGCATCTAAACCGTCTTGTTAAGCTACTGCGAATTGCACGTGTTTCCCAAGGGGCATTTAAACAGTTTTGTTAAGCTACTGCAACCTCCACCTCTTTTCCAAGGGGCATTTAAACCATCTTGTTAAGCTACTGTGACCTGCACGTCTCTTTCAAGGAGCATTTAAACCATCTTGTTCAACTACTGCGACCTGCATGTTTCTTCCAAGGGGCATTTAAACTGTCTTGTTAAGCTACTGCGACCTGCACATCTCTTCCAAGGGGCATTTAAACCGTCTTGTTAAGCTGCTGCGACCTGCATGTCTCTTCCAAGGGGCATTTAAACAGTCTTGTTAAGCTACTGCGAACTCCACCGCTCTTCCAAGGGGCATTTAAACCATCTTGTTAAGCTACTGCGACCTGCACGTCTCTTCCAAGGGGCATTTAAACCCTCTTGTTAAGCTACTGATACCGCCACTGCTCTTCCAAGGGGCATTTCAACCGTCTTGTTAAGCTACTGCAACCTGCATGTCTCTTGCAAGGGGCATTTAAGCTGTCTTGTTAAGCTACTGCGACCTCCACGTCTCTTCCAAGGTGCATTTAAACCGTCTTGTTAAGCTACTGCGACCTGCACATCTCTTCCAAGGGGCATTTAAACCTTCTTGTTAAGCTACTGCGATCTGCACGTTTCTTCCAAGGGGCATTTAAACCGTCTTGTTAAGCTATTGTAACCTCCACCACTTTTCCAAGGGACATTTAAACCGTCTTGTTAAGCCACTGCGACTTGCTCGTCTCTTCCAAGGGGCCTTTAAACCGTCTTGTTAAGCTACTGCGACCTGTTCGTCTTTTCCAAGGAGCCTTTAAACCGTCTTGTTAAGCTACTGCGACCTGCATGTCTCTTCCAAGGGGCATTTAAACCATCTTGTTAAGCTACTGCGACCTGCAAGTCTCTTCCAAGGGGCATTTAAACCGTATTGATAAGCTGCTGCAACCTGCATGTCTCTTCCAAGGGGCATTTAAACCGTCTTGTTAAGCTACTGCGACCTCCACCGCTCTTCCAAGAGGCATTTAAATCTTCTTGTTAAGCTGCTGCGACCTGCATGTCTCAACCAAGGGGCATTTAAACCGTCTTGTTAAGCTACTGCGACCTCCACCGCTCTTCCAAGGGGCATTTAAACCGTCTTGTTAAGCTACTGCGACCTGCACGTCTCTTCCAAGGGGCATTTAAACAGTCTTGTTAAGCTACTGCTACTGCCACCGCTCTTCCAAGGTTCATTTTAACCGTCTTGTTAAGCTACTGCGACCTGCACGTCTCTTTCAAAGGGCATTTATTCAGTCTTGTTAAGCTTCTGCGCCTTGCACGTCTTTTCCAAGTGGCATTTAAACCGTCTTGTTAAGCTACTGCGACCTTTACCGCTCTTCCAAGGGGCATTTAAACCGTCTTGTTAAGCTACTGCGACCTGCATATCTCTTCCAAGGGGCATTTAAACCGTCTTGTTAAGCTACTGCTACCGCCACCGCTCTTCCAAGGGGCATTTTAACCGTCTTGTTAAGCTACTGCGACCTGCACGTCTCTTTCAATGGGCATTTAAACCGTCTTGTTAAGCTACTGTAACCTCCACCTCTTTTCCAAGGGGCATTTAAACCGTCTTGTTAAGCTACTGCAACCTGCACGTCTTTTCCAAGGGGCATTTAAAGCGTCTTGTTAAGCTACTGTGACCTGCAAGTCTCTTCCAAGGGGCATTTAAACTGTCTTGTTAAGCTACTGCGACCTGCACATCTCTTCCAAGGGGCATTTAAACCGTCTTATTAAGCTGCTGCGACCTGCATGTCTCTTCCAAGGGGCATTTAAACAGTTTTGTTAAGCTACTGCGAACTCCATCGCTCTTCCAAGGGGCATTTAAAACATCTTGTTAAGCTACTGCGACCTGCACGTCTCTTCCAAGGGGCATTTAAACCCTCTTGTTAAGCTACTGCTACCGCCACTGCTCTTCCAAGGGGCATTTCAACCGTCTTGTTAAGCTACTGCAACCTGCTTGTCTCTTGCAAGGGGCATTTAAACCGTCTTGTTAAGCTACTGCGACCTGCACGTCTCTTCCAAAGGGCATTGAAACCGTCTTGTTAAGCTATTGTAACCTCCACCACTTTTCCAAGGGACATTTAAACCGTTTGTTAAGCTACTGCGACTTGCTCGTCTCTTCCAAGGGGCCTTTAAACCGTCTTGTTAAGCTACTGCGACCTGCTCGTCTCTTCCAATGGGCATTTAAACCATCTTGTTAAGCTACTACAACCTGCAAGTCTCTTCCAAGGGGCATTTAAACAGTCTTGATAAGCTGCTGTGAACCTGCATGTCTCTTCCAAGGGGCATTTAAACCGTCTTGTTAAGCTACTGCGACCTCCACCGCTCTTTCAAGAGGCATTTAAACCTTCTTCTTAAGCTGATGCGACCTGCATGTCTCAACCAAGGGGCATTTAAACCGTCTTGTTAAGCTACTGCAACCTCCACCGCTCTTCCAAGGGGCATTTAAACCGTCTTGTTAAGCTACTGCGACCTGCACGTCTCTTCCAAGGGGCATTTAAACAGTCTTGTTAAGCTACTGCTACTGCCACCGCTCTTCCAAGGGTCATTTTAACCGTCTTGTTAAGCTACTGCGACCTGCACGTCTCTTTCAACGGGCATTTATACAGTCTTGTTAAGCTTCTGCGCCTTGCACGTCTTTTCCAATGGGCATTTAAACCGTCTTATTAAGCTACTGCAACCTGCACTTCTCTTCCAAGGGGCATTTAAACCGTCTTGTTAAGCTACTGCGACCTGTAAGTCTCTTCCAAGGGGCATTTAAACCGTCTTGATAAGCTGCTGCGACCTGCATGTCTCTTCCAAGGGGCATTTAAAACGTCTTGTTAAGCTACTGCGACCTGCAAGTCTCTTCCAAGGGGCATTTAAACCGTCTTGATAAGCTGCTGCGACCTGCATGTCTCTTCTAAGGGGAATTTAAACCATCTTGTTAAGCTACTGCGACTTGCACGTCTTTTCCAAGGGGCATTTAAACCGTCTTGTTAAGCTACTGTAACTTCCACCACTTTCCCAATGGGCATTTAAACCGTCTTGTTAAGCTACTGCGACCTGCACGTCTCTTCCAAGGGGCATTTAAACCGTCTTGTTAAGCTACTGCGACCTGGATGTCTCTTCCAAGGGGCATTAGAAACCGTCTTGTTAAGCTACTTTGACCTGCACGTCTCTTTCAAGGGGCATTTAAACCGTCTTTTTAAGCAGCTGCGACCTGCATGTCTCTTCCAAGGGGCATTTAAACCGTCTTCTTAAGCTACTGCGACCTCCACCGCTCTTCCAAGGGGCATTTAAACCGTCTTTTTAAGCTACTGCGATCTGCACGTCTCTTCCAAGTGGCATTTAAACCGTCTTGTTAAGCTACTGTGACCTGCACGTTTCTACCAAGGGGCATTTAAACAGTCTTATTAAGCTAATGCGACCTGCTCGTCTCTTGCAAGGGGCATTTAAACCGTCTTGTTAAGCTACTGCGACCTCCACCGCTCTTCCAAGGGTCATTTTAACCATCTTGTTTAGCTACTGCGACCTGCGCGTCTCTTTCAAGGGGCATTTAAACTGACTTGTTAAGCTACTGCAACCTGCACGTCTCTTCCAAGTGGCATCTAAACCGTCTTGTTAAGCTACTGCGAATTGCACGTGTTTCCCAAGGGGCATTTAAACAGTTTTGTTAAGCTACTGTAAACTCCACCACTTTTCCAAGGGGCATTTAAGCCATCGTGTTAAGCTACTGTGACCTGCACGTCTCTTTCAAGGAGCATTTAAACCATCTTGTTCAACTACTGCGACCTGCATGTTTCTTCCAAGGGGCATTTAAACTGTCTTGTTAAGCTACTGCGACCTGCACATCTCTTCCAAGGGGCATTTAAACCGTCTTGTTAAGCTGCTGCGAACTCCACCGCTCTTCCAAGGGGCATTTAAACCATCTTGTTAAGCTACTGCGAACTCCACCGCTCTTCCAAGGGGCATTTAAACCCTCTTGTTAAGCTACTGCTACCGCTACTGCTCTTCCAAGGGGCATATCAACCGTCTTGTTAAGCTACTGCAACCTGCATGTCTCTTGCAAGGGGCATTTAAGCTGTCTTGTTAAGCTACTGCGACCTCCACGTCTCTTCAAAGGTGCATTTAAACCATCTTGTTAAGCTACTGCGACCTGCACATCTCTTCCAAGGGGCATTTAAACCTTCTTGTTAAGCTACTGTGACCTGCACGTCTTTTCCAAGGGGCATTTAAACCGTCTTGTTAAGCTATTGTAACCTCCACCACTTTTCCAAGGGACATTTAAGCCGTCTTGTTAAGCCACTGCGACTTGCTCGTCTCTTCCAAGGGGCCTTTAAACCGTCTTGTTAAGCTACTGCGACCTGTTTGTCTTTTCCAAGGAGCCTTTAAACCGTCTTGTTAAGCTACTGCGACCTGCATGTCTCTTCCAAGGGGCATTTAAACCATCTTGTTAAGCTACTGCGACCTGCAAGTCTCTTCCAAGGGGCATTTAAACCGTCTTGATAAGCTGCTGCGACCTGCATGTCTCTTCCAAGGGGCATTTAACCCGTCTTGTTAAGCTACTGCGACCTCCACCGCTCTTCCAAGAGGCATTTAAACCTTCTTGTTAAGCTGCTGCGACCTGCATGTCTCAACCAAGGGGCATTTAAACCGTCTTGTTAAGCTACTGCGACCTCCACCGCTCTACCAAGGGGCATTTAAACCGTCTTGTTAAGCTACTGCGACCTGCACGTCTCTTCCAAGGGGCATTTAAACAGTCTTGTTAAGCTGCTGCGACCTGCATGTCTCTTCCAAGGGGCATTTAACCCGTCTTGTTAAGCTACTGCGACCTCCACCGCTCTTCCAAGGGGCATTTAAACCGTCTTGTTAAGCTACTGCGACCTGCACGTCTCTTCCAAGGGGCATTTAAACAGTCTTGTTAAGCTACTGCTACTGCCACCGCTCTTCCAAGGTTCATTTTAACCGTCTTGTTAAGCTACTGCGACCTGCACGTCTCTTTCAAAGGGCATTTATTCAGTCTTGTTAAGCTTCTGCGCCTTGCACGTCTTTTCCAAGTGGCATTTAAACCGTCTTGTTAAGCTACTGCGACCTTTACCGCTCTTCCAAGGGGCATTTAAACCGTCTTGTTAAGCTACTGCGACCTGCATATCTCTTCCAAGGGGCATTTAAACCGTCTTGTTAAGCTACTGCTACCGCCACCGCTCTTCCAAGGGGCATTTTAACCGTCTTGTTAAGCTACTGCGACCTGCACGTCTCTTTCAATGGGCATTTAAACCGTCTTGTTAAGCTACTGTAACCTCCACCTCTTTTCCAAGGGGCATTTAAACCGTCTTGTTAAGCTACTGCAACCTGCACGTCTTTTCCAAGGGGCATTTAAAGCGTCTTGTTAAGCTACTGTGACCTGCAAGTCTCTTCCAAGGGGCATTTAAACTGTCTTGTTAAGCTACTGCGACCTGCACATCTCTTCCAAGGGGCATTTAAACCGTCTTATTAAGCTGCTGCGACCTGCATGTCTCTTCCAAGGGGCATTTAAACAGTTTTGTTAAGCTACTGCGAACTCCATCGCTCTTCCAAGGGGCATTTAAAACATCTTGTTAAGCTACTGCGACCTGCACGTCTCTTCCAAGGGGCATTTAAACCCTCTTGTTAAGCTACTGCTACCGCCACTGCTCTTCCAAGGGGCATTTCAACCGTCTTGTTAAGCTACTGCAACCTGCTTGTCTCTTGCAAGGGGCATTTAAACCGTCTTGTTAAGCTACTGCGACCTGCACGTCTCTTCCAAAGGGCATTGAAACCGTCTTGTTAAGCTATTGTAACCTCCACCACTTTTCCAAGGGACATTTAAACCGTTTGTTAAGCTACTGCGACTTGCTCGTCTCTTCCAAGGGGCCTTTAAACCGTCTTGTTAAGCTACTGCGACCTGCTCGTCTCTTCCAATGGGCATTTAAACCATCTTGTTAAGCTACTACAACCTGCAAGTCTCTTCCAAGGGGCATTTAAACAGTCTTGATAAGCTGCTGTGAACCTGCATGTCTCTTCCAAGGGGCATTTAAACCGTCTTGTTAAGCTACTGCGACCTCCACCGCTCTTTCAAGAGGCATTTAAACCTTCTTCTTAAGCTGATGCGACCTGCATGTCTCAACCAAGGGGCATTTAAACCGTCTTGTTAAGCTACTGCAACCTCCACCGCTCTTCCAAGGGGCATTTAAACCGTCTTGTTAAGCTACTGCGACCTGCACGTCTCTTCCAAGGGGCATTTAAACAGTCTTGTTAAGCTACTGCTACTGCCACCGCTCTTCCAAGGGTCATTTTAACCGTCTTGTTAAGCTACTGCGACCTGCACGTCTCTTTCAACGGGCATTTATACAGTCTTGTTAAGCTTCTGCGCCTTGCACGTCTTTTCCAATGGGCATTTAAACCGTCTTATTAAGCTACTGCAACCTGCACTTCTCTTCCAAGGGGCATTTAAACCGTCTTGTTAAGCTACTGCGACCTGTAAGTCTCTTCCAAGGGGCATTTAAACCGTCTTGATAAGCTGCTGCGACCTGCATGTCTCTTCCAAGGGGCATTTAAAACGTCTTGTTAAGCTACTGCGACCTGCAAGTCTCTTCCAAGGGGCATTTAAACCGTCTTGATAAGCTGCTGCGACCTGCATGTCTCTTCTAAGGGGAATTTAAACCATCTTGTTAAGCTACTGCGACTTGCACGTCTTTTCCAAGGGGCATTTAAACCGTCTTGTTAAGCTACTGTAACTTCCACCACTTTCCCAATGGGCATTTAAACCGTCTTGTTAAGCTACTGCGACCTGCACGTCTCTTCCAAGGGGCATTTAAACCGTCTTGTTAAGCTACTGCGACCTGGATGTCTCTTCCAAGGGGCATTAGAAACCGTCTTGTTAAGCTACTTTGACCTGCACGTCTCTTTCAAGGGGCATTTAAACCGTCTTTTTAAGCAGCTGCGACCTGCATGTCTCTTCCAAGGGGCATTTAAACCGTCTTCTTAAGCTACTGCGACCTCCACCGCTCTTCCAAGGGGCATTTAAACCGTCTTTTTAAGCTACTGCGATCTGCACGTCTCTTCCAAGTGGCATTTAAACCGTCTTGTTAAGCTACTGTGACCTGCACGTTTCTACCAAGGGGCATTTAAACAGTCTTATTAAGCTAATGCGACCTGCTCGTCTCTTGCAAGGGGCATTTAAACCGTCTTGTTAAGCTACTGCGACCTCCACCGCTCTTCCAAGGGTCATTTTAACCATCTTGTTTAGCTACTGCGACCTGCGCGTCTCTTTCAAGGGGCATTTAAACTGACTTGTTAAGCTACTGCAACCTGCACGTCTCTTCCAAGTGGCATCTAAACCGTCTTGTTAAGCTACTGCGAATTGCACGTGTTTCCCAAGGGGCATTTAAACAGTTTTGTTAAGCTACTGTAAACTCCACCACTTTTCCAAGGGGCATTTAAGCCATCGTGTTAAGCTACTGTGACCTGCACGTCTCTTTCAAGGAGCATTTAAACCATCTTGTTCAACTACTGCGACCTGCATGTTTCTTCCAAGGGGCATTTAAACTGTCTTGTTAAGCTACTGCGACCTGCACATCTCTTCCAAGGGGCATTTAAACCGTCTTGTTAAGCTGCTGCGAACTCCACCGCTCTTCCAAGGGGCATTTAAACCATCTTGTTAAGCTACTGCGAACTCCACCGCTCTTCCAAGGGGCATTTAAACCCTCTTGTTAAGCTACTGCTACCGCTACTGCTCTTCCAAGGGGCATATCAACCGTCTTGTTAAGCTACTGCAACCTGCATGTCTCTTGCAAGGGGCATTTAAGCTGTCTTGTTAAGCTACTGCGACCTCCACGTCTCTTCAAAGGTGCATTTAAACCATCTTGTTAAGCTACTGCGACCTGCACATCTCTTCCAAGGGGCATTTAAACCTTCTTGTTAAGCTACTGTGACCTGCACGTCTTTTCCAAGGGGCATTTAAACCGTCTTGTTAAGCTATTGTAACCTCCACCACTTTTCCAAGGGACATTTAAGCCGTCTTGTTAAGCCACTGCGACTTGCTCGTCTCTTCCAAGGGGCCTTTAAACCGTCTTGTTAAGCTACTGCGACCTGTTTGTCTTTTCCAAGGAGCCTTTAAACCGTCTTGTTAAGCTACTGCGACCTGCATGTCTCTTCCAAGGGGCATTTAAACCATCTTGTTAAGCTACTGCGACCTGCAAGTCTCTTCCAAGGGGCATTTAAACCGTCTTGATAAGCTGCTGCGACCTGCATGTCTCTTCCAAGGGGCATTTAACCCGTCTTGTTAAGCTACTGCGACCTCCACCGCTCTTCCAAGAGGCATTTAAACCTTCTTGTTAAGCTGCTGCGACCTGCATGTCTCAACCAAGGGGCATTTAAACCGTCTTGTTAAGCTACTGCGACCTCCACCGCTCTACCAAGGGGCATTTAAACCGTCTTGTTAAGCTACTGCGACCTGCACGTCTCTTCCAAGGGGCATTTAAACAGTCTTGTTAAGCTGCTGCGACCTGCATGTCTCTTCCAAGGGGCATTTAACCCGTCTTGTTAAGCTACTGCGACCTCCACCGCTCTTCCAAGAGGCATTTAAACCTTCTTGTTAAGCTACTGCGACCTGCACGTCTCTTTCAAAGGGCATTTATTCAGTCTTGTTAAGCTTCTGCGCCTTGCACGTCTTTTCCAAGGGGCATTTAAACCGTCTTGTTAAGCTACTGCGACCTTTACCGCTCTTCCAAGGGGCATTTAAACCGTCTTGTTAAGCTACTGCGACCTGCATGTCTCTTCCAAGGGGCATTTAAACCGTCTTGTTAAGCTACTGCTACCGCCACCGCTCTTCCAAGGGGCATTTTAACCGTCTTGTTAAGCTACTGCGACCTGCACGTCTCTTTCAATGGGCATTTAAACCGTCTTGTTAAGCTACTGTAACCTCCACCTCTTTTCCAAGGGGCATTTAAACCGTCTTGTTAAGCTACTGCGACCTCCACCGCTCTTCCAAGGGGCATTTTAACCGTCTTGTTTAGCTACTGCGACCTGCGCGTCTCTTTCAAGGGGCATTTAAACTGACTTGTTAAGCTACTGCGACCTGCACGTCTCTTCCAAGGGGCATCTAAACCGTCTTGTTAAGCTACTGCGAATTGCACGTGTTTCCCAAGGGGCATTTAAACAGTTTTGTTAAGCTACTGCAACCTCCACCTCTTTTCCAAGGGGCATTTAAACCATCTTGTTAAGCTACTGTGACCTGCACGTCTCTTTCAAGGAGCATTTAAACCATCTTGTTCAACTACTGCGACCTGCATGTTTCTTCCAAGGGGCATTTAAACTGTCTTGTTAAGCTACTGCGACCTGCACATCTCTTCCAAGGGGCATTTAAACCGTCTTGTTAAGCTGCTGCGACCTGCATGTCTCTTCCAAGGGGCATTTAAACAGTCTTGTTAAGCTACTGCGAACTCCACCGCTCTTCCAAGGGGCATTTAAACCATCTTGTTAAGCTACTGCGACCTGCACGTCTCTTCCAAGGGGCATTTAAACCCTCTTGTTAAGCTACTGATACCGCCACTGCTCTTCCAAGGGGCATTTCAACCGTCTTGTTAAGCTACTGCAACCTGCATGTCTCTTGCAAGGGGCATTTAAGCTGTCTTGTTAAGCTACTGCGACCTCCACGTCTCTTCCAAGGTGCATTTAAACCGTCTTGTTAAGCTACTGCGACCTGCACATCTCTTCCAAGGGGCATTTAAACCTTCTTGTTAAGCTACTGCGATCTGCACGTTTCTTCCAAGGGGCATTTAAACCGTCTTGTTAAGCTATTGTAACCTCCACCACTTTTCCAAGGGACATTTAAACCATCTTGTTAAGCCACTGCGACTTGCTCGTCTCTTCCAAGGGGCCTTTAAACCGTCTTGTTAAGCTACTGCGACCTGTTCGTCTTTTCCAAGGAGCCTTTAAACCATCTTGTTAAGCTACTGCGACCTGCATGTCTCTTCCAAGGGACATTTAAACCATCTTGTTAAGCTACTGCGACCTGCCATTCTCTTCCAAGGGGCATTTAAACCGTATTGATAAGCTGCTGCAACCTGCATGTCTCTTCCAAGAGGCATTTAAATCTTCTTGTTAAGCTGCTGCGACCTGCATGTCTCAACCAAGGGGCATTTAAACCGTCTTGTTAAGCTACTGCGACCTCCACCGCTCTTCCAAGGGGCATTTAAACCGTCTTGTTAAGCTACTGCGACCTGCACGTCTCTTCCAAGGGGCATTTAAACAGTCTTGTTAAGCTACTGCTACTGCCACCGCTCTTCCAAGGGTCATTTTAACCGTCTTGTTAAGCTACTGCGACCTGCACGTCTCTTTCAAAGGGCATTTATTCAGTCTTGTTAAGCTTCTGCGCCTTGCACGTCTTTTCCAAGGGGCATTTAAACCGTCTTGTTAAGCTACTGCGACCTTTACCGCTCTTCCAAGGGGCATTTAAACCGTCTTGTTAAGCTACTGCGACCTGCATATCTCTTCCAAGGGGCATTTAAACCGTCTTGTTAAGCTATTGCTACCGCCACCGCTCTTCCAAGGGGCATTTTAACCGTCTTGTTAAGCTACTGCGACCTGCACGTCTCTTTCAATGGGCATTTAAACCGTCTTGTTAAGCTACTGCAACCTCCACCTCTTTTCCAAGGGGCATTTAAACCGTCTTGTTAAGCTACTGCGACCTGCACATCTCTTCCAAGGGGCATTTAAACTGTCTTGTTAAGCTGCTGCGACCTGCATGTCTCTTCCAAGGGGCATTTAAACAGTTTTGTTAAGCTACTGCGAACTCCATCGCTCTTCCAAGGGGCATTTAAACCATCTTGTTAAGCTACTGCGACCTGCACGTCTCTTCCAAGGGGCATTTAAACCCTCTTGTTAAGCTACTGCTACCGCCACTGCTCTTCCAAGGGGCATTTCAACCATCTTGTTAAGCTACTGCAACCTGCTTGTCTCTTGCAAGGGGCATTTAAACCGTCTTGTTAAGCTACTGCGACCTGCACGTCTCTTCCAAGGGGCATTGAAACCGTCTTGTTAAGCTATTGTAACCTCCACCACTTTTCCGAGGGACATTTAAACCGTTTGTTAAGCTACTGCGACCTGCTCGTCTCTTCCAATGGGCATTTAAACCATCTTGTTAAGCTACTGCAACCTGCAAGTCTCTTCCAAGGGGCATTTAAACAGACTTGATAAGCTGCTGCGACCTGCATGTCTCTTCCAAGGGGCATTTAAACCGTCTTGTTAAGCTACTGCGACCTCCACCGCTCTTTCAAGAGGCATTTAAACCTTCTTCTTAAGCTGATGCGACCTGCATGTCTCAACCAAGGGGCATTTAAACCGTCTTGTTAAGCTACTGCAACCTCCACCGCTCTTCCAAGGGTCATTTTAACCGTCTTGTTAAGCTACTGCGACCTGCACGTCTCTTTCAACGGGCATTTATACAGTCTTGTTAAGCTTCTGCGCCTTTCACGTCTTTTCCAAGGGGCATTTAAACCGTCTTATTAATCTACTGCAACCTGCACTTCACTTCCAAGGGGCATTTAAACCGTCTTGATAAGCTGCTGCAACCTGCATGTCTCTTCCAAGGGGCATTTAAAACGTCTTGTTAAGCTACTGAGACCTGCAAGTCTCTTCCAAGGGGCATTTAAACCGTCTTGATAAGCTGCTGCGACCTGCATGTCTCTTCCAAGGGGAATTTAAACCATCTTGTTAAGCTACTGCGACTTGCACGTCTTTTCCAAGGGGCATTTAAACCGTCTTGTTAAGCTACTGTAACTTCCACCACTTTCGCAATGGGCATTTAAACCGTCTTGTTAAGCTACTGCGACCTGCACGTCTCTTCCAAGGGGCATTTAAACCGTCTTGTTAAGCTACTGCGACTTGGATGTCTCTTCCAAGGGGCATTAAAAACCGTCTTGTTAAGCTACTTCGACCTGCACGTCTCTTTCAAGGGGCATTTAAACCGTCTTTTTAAGCAGCTGCGACCTGCATGTCTCTTCCAAGGGGCATTTAAACCGTCTTGTTAAGCTACTGCGACCTCCACCGCTCTTCCAAGGGGCATTTAAACCGTCTTTTTAATATACTGCGATCTGCACGTCTCTTCCAAGTGGCATTTAAACCGTCTTGTTAAGCTACTGTGACCTGCACGTTTCTACTAAGGGGCATTTAAACAGTCTTATTAAGCTAATGCGACCTGCTCGTCTCTTGCAAGGGGCATTTAAACCGTCTTGTTAAGCTACTGCGACCTCCACCGCTCTTCCAAGGGTCATTTTAACCATCTTGTTTAGCTACTGCGACCTGCGCGTCTCTTTCAAGGGGCATTTAAACTGACTTGTTAAGCTACTGCGACCTGCACGTCTCTTCCAAGGGGCATCTAAACCGTCTTGTTAAGCTACTGCGAATTGCACGTGTTTCCCAAGGGGCATTTAAACAGTTTTGTTAAGCTACTGTAAACTCCACCACTTTTCCAAGGGGCATTTAAGCCATCTTGTTAAGCTACTGTGACCTGCACGTCTCTTTCAAGGAGCATTTAAACCATCTTGTTCAACTACTGCGACCTGCATGTTTCTTCCAAGGGGCATTTAAACTGTCTTGTTAAGCTACTGCGACCTGCACATCTCTTCCAAGGGGCATTTAAACCGTCTTTTTAAGCTGCTGCGAACTCCACCGCTCTTCCAAGGGGCATTTAAACCATCTTGTTAAGCTACTCCGAACTCCACCGCTCTTCCAAGGGGCATTTAAACCCTCTTGTTAAGCTACTGCTACCGCCACTGCTCTTCCAAGCTGCACTTCAACCGTCTTGTTAAGCTACTGCAACCTGCATGTCTCTTGCAAGGGGCATTTAAGCTGTCTTGTTAAGCTACTGCGACCTCCACGTCTCTTCCAAGGTGCATTTAACCGTCTTGTTAAGCTACTGCGACCTGCACATCTCTTCCAAGGGGCATTTAAACCTTCTTGTTAAGCTACTGCGACCTGCACGTCTCTTCCAAGGGGCCTTTAAACCGTCTTGTTAAGCTACTGCGACCTGTTCGTCTTTTTCCAAGGAGCCTTTAAACCGTCTTGTTAAGCTACTGCGACCTGCATGTCTCTTCCAAGGGGCATTTAAACCATCTTGTTAAGCTACTGCGACCTGCAAGTCTCTTCCAAGGGGCATTTAAACCGTCTTTATAAGCTGCTGCGACCTGCATGTCTCTTCCAAGGGGCATTTAAACCATCTTGTTAAGCTACTGCGACCTCCACCGCTCTTCCAAGAGGCATTTAAACCTTCTTGTTAAGCTGCTGCGACCTGCATGTCTCAACCAAGGGGCATTTAAACCATCTTGTTAAGCTACTGCGACCTCCACCGCTCTACCAAGGGGCATTTAAACCGTCTTGTTAAGCTACTGCGACCTGCACGTCTCTTCCAAGGGGCATTTAAACAGTCTTGTTAAGCTACTGCTACTGCCACCGCTCTTCCAAGGGTCATTTTAACCGTCTTGTTAAGCTACTGCGACCTGCACGTCTCTTTCAAAGGGCATTTATTCAGTCTTGTTAAGCTTCTGCGCCTTGCACGTCTTTTCCAAGGGGCATTTAAACCGTCTTGTTAAGCTACTGCGACCTTTACCGCTCTTCCAAGGGGCATTTAAACCGTCGTGTTAAGCTACTGCGACCTGCATGTCTCTTCCAAGGGGCATTTAAACCGTCTTGTTAAGCTACTGCTACCGCCACCGCTCTTCCAATGGGCATTTTAACCGTCTTGTTAAGCTACTGCGACCTGCACGTCTCTTTCAATGGGCATTTAAACCGTCTTGTTAAGCTACTGTAACCTCCACCTCTTTTCCAAGGGGCATTTAAACCGTCTTGTTAAGCTACTGCAACCTGCACGTCTTTTCCAAGGGGCATTTAAACTGTTTTGTTAAGCTACTGTGACCTGCAAGTCTCTTCCAAGGGGCATTTAAACTGTATTGATAAGCTGCTGCGATCTGCATGTCTCTTCCAAGGGGCATTTAAAACGTCTTGTTAAGCTACTGCGACCTGCACGTCTTTTCCAAGGGGTATTTAAACCGTCTCGTTAAGCTACTGCGACCTGCATGTCTCTTCGACGGGGTCATTTAAACCATCTTGTTAAGCTACTTTGACATGCAAGTCTCTTCCAAGGGCATTTAAACCGTCTTGTTAAGCTACTGCTACCGCCACCGCTCTTCCAAGGGGCATTTTAACCGTCTTGTTAAGCTACTGCGACCTGCACGTCTCTTTCAACGGGCATTTAAACCGTCTTGTTAAGCTACTGTAACCTCCACCTCTTTTCCAAGGGCATTTAAACCGTCTTGTTAAGCTTCTGCTACCGCCACCGCTCTTCCAAGGGGCATTTTAACCGTCTTGTTAAGCTACTGCGACCTGCACGTCTCTTTCAATGGGCATTTAAACCGTCTTGTTAAGCTACTGTAACCTCCACCTCTTTTCCAAGGGGCATTTAAACCGTCTTGTTAAGCTACTGCAACCTGCACGTCTTTTCCAAGGGGCATTTAAATCGTCTTGTTAAGCTACTGTGACCTGCAAGTCTCTTCCAAGGGGCATTTAAACTGTCTTGTTAAGCTACTGCGACCTGCACATCTCTTCCAAGGGGCATTTAAACCGTCTTTTTAAGCTGCTGCGACATGCATGTCTCTTCCAAGGGGCATTTAAACAGTTTTGTTAAGCTACTGCGAACTCCACCGCTGTTCCAAGGGGCATTTAAACCATCTTGTTAAGCTACTGCGACCTGCACGTCTCTTCCAAAGGGCATTTAAACCCTCTTGTTAAGCTACTGCTACCGCCACTGCTCTTCCAAGGGGCATTTCAACCGTCTTGTTAAGCTACTGCAACCTGCTTGTCTCTTGCAAGGGGCATTTAAACCGTCTTGTTAAGCTACTGCGACCTGCACGTCTCTTCCAAGGGGCATTGAAACCGTCCTGTTAAGCTATTGTAACCTCCACCACTTTTCCAAGGGACATTTAAACCGTTTGTTAAGCTACTGAGACTTGCTCGTCTCTTCCAAGGGGCCTTTAAACCGTCTTGTTAAGCTACTGCGACCTGCTCGTCTCTTCCAATGGGCATTTAAACCATCTTGTTAAGCTACTGCAACCTGCAAGTCTCTTCCAAGGGGCATTTAAACAGTCTTGATAGGCTGCTGCGACCTGCATGTCTCTTCCAAGGGGCATTTAAACCGTCTTGTTAAGCTACTGCGACCTCCACCGCTCTTTCAAGAGGCATTTAAACCTTCTTCTTAAGCTGCTGCGACCTGCATGTCTCAACCAAGGTGCATCTAAACCGTCTTGTTAAGCTACTGCAACCTCCACCGCTCTTCCAAGGGGCATTTAAACCATCTTGTTAAGCTACTGCGACCTGCACGTCTCTTCCAAGGGGCATTTAAACAGTCTTGTTAAGCTACTGCTACTGCCACCGCTCTTCCAAGGGTCATTTTAACCGTCTTGTTAAGCTACTGCGACCTGCACGTCTCTTTCAACGGACATTTATACAGTCTTGCTAAGCTTCTGCGCCTTGCACGTCTTTTCCAAGGGGCATTTAAACCGTCTTGTTAAGCTACTGCAACCTGCACTTCTCTTCCAAGGGGCATTTAAACCGTCTTGTTAAGCTACGGCGACCTGTAAGTCTCTTCCAAGGGGCATTTAAACCGTCTTGATAAGCTGCTGCGACCTGCATGTCTCTTCCAAGGGGCATTTAAAACGTCTTGTTAAGCTACTGCGACCTGCAAGTCTCTCCCAAGGGGCATTTAAACCGTCTTGATAAGCTGCTGCGACCTGCATGTCTCTTCCAAGGGGAATTTAAACCATCTTGTTAAGCTACTGCGACTTGCACGTCTTTTCCAAGGGGCATTTAAACCATCTTGTTAAGCTACTGTAACTTCCACCACTTTTCCAATGGGCATTTAAACCGTCTTGTTAAGCTACTGCGACCTGCACGTCTCTTCCAAGGGGCATTTAAACCGTATTGTTAAGCTACTGCGACCTGGATGTCTCTTCCAAGGGGCATTAAAAACCGTCTTATTAAGCTACTTCGACCTGCACGTCTCTTTCAAGGGGCATTTAAACCGTCTTGTTAAGCAGCTGCGACCTGCATATCTCTTCCAAGGGGCATTTAAACCGTCTTGTTAAGCTACTGCGACCTCCACCGCTCTTCCAAGGGGCATTTAAACCGTCTTTTTAAGCTACTGCGACCTGCACGTCTCTTCCAAGTGGCATTTAAACCGTCTTGTTAAGCTACTGAGACCTGCACGTTTCTACCAAGGGGCATTTAAACAGTCTTATTAAACTACTGCGACCTGCTCGTCTCTTGCAAGGGGCATTTAAACCGTCTTGTTAAGCTACTGCGACCTCCACCGCTCTTCCAAGGGGCATTTTAACCGTCTTGTTTAGCTACTGCGACCTGCGCGTCTCTTTCAAGGGGTATTTAAACTGACTTGTTAAGCTCCTGCGACCTGCACGTCTCTTCCAAGGGGCATCGAAACCGTCTTGTTAAGCTAATGCGAATTGCACGTGTTTCCCAAGGGGCATTTAAACAGTTTTGTTAAGCTGCTGTAACCTCCAACACTTTTCCAAGGAGCATTTAAACCATCTTGTTCAACTACTGCGACCTGCATGTTTCTTCCAAGGGGCATTTAAACTGTCTTGTTAAGCTACTGCGACCTGCACATCTCTTCCAAGGGGCATTTAAACCGTCTCGTTAAGCTGCTGCGAACTCCACCGCTCTTCCAAGGGGCATTTAAACCATCTTGTTAAGCTACTGCGACCTGCACGTCTCTTCCAAGGGGCATTTAAACCCTCTTGTTAAGCTACTGCTACCGCCACTGCTCTTCCAAGGGGCATTTCAACCGTCTTCTTAAGCTACTGCAACCTGCATGTCTCTTGCAAGGGGCATTTAAGCTGTCTTGTTAAGCTACTGCGACCTCCACGTCTCTTCCAAGGTGCATTTAAACCGTCTTGTTAAGCTACTGCGACCTGCACATCTCTTCCAAGGGGCATTTAAATCTTCTTGTTAAGCTACTGCGACCTGCACGTCTCTTCCAAGGGGCATTTAAACCGTCTTGTTAAGCTATTGTAACCTCCACCACTTTTCCAAGGGACATTTAAGCCGTCTTGTTAAGCCACTGCGACTTGCTCGTCTCTTCCAAGGGGTCTTTAAACCGTCTTGTTAAGCTACTGCAACCTCCACCGCTCTTCCAAGGGGCATTTAAACCGTCTTGTTAAGCTACTGCGACCTGCACGTCTCTTCCAAGGGGCATTTAAACAGTCTTGTTAAACTACTGCTACTGCCTCCGCTCTTCCAAGGGTCATTTTAACCGTCTTGTTAAGCTACTGCGACCTGCACGTCTCTTTCAACGGGCATTTATACAGTCTTGTTAAGCTTCTGCGCCTTTCACGTCTTTTCCAAGGGGCATTTAAACCGTCTTATTAATCTACTGCAACCTGCACTTCACTTCCAAGGGGCATTTAAACCGTCTTGATAAGCTGCTGCAACCTGCATGTCTCTTCCAAGGGGCATTTAAAACGTCTTGTTAAGCTACTGAGACCTGCAAGTCTCTTCCAAGGGGCATTTAAACCGTCTTGATAAGCTGCTGCGACCTGCATGTCTCTTCCAAGGGGAATTTAAACCATCTTGTTAAGCTACTGCGACTTGCACGTCTTTTCCAAGGGGCATTTAAACCGTCTTGTTAAGCTACTGTAACTTCCACCACTTTCCCAATGGGCATTTAAACCGTCTTGTTAAGCTACTGCGACCTGCACGTCTCTTCCAAGGGGCATTTAAACCGTCTTGTTAAGCTACTGCGACTTGGATGTCTCTTCCAAGGGGCATTAAAAACCGTCTTGTTAAGCTACTTCGACCTGCACGTCTCTTTCAAGGGGCATTTAAACCGTCTTTTTAAGCAGCTGCGACCTGCATGTCTCTTCCAAGGGGCATTTAAACCGTCTTGTTAAGCTACTGCGACCTCCACCGCTCTTCCAAGGGGCATTTAAACCGTCTTTTTAATATACTGCGATCTGCACGTCTCTTCCAAGTGGCATTTAAACCGTCTTGTTAAGCTACTGTGACCTGCACGTTTCTACTAAGGGGCATTTAAACAGTCTTATTAAGCTAATGCGACCTGCTCGTCTCTTGCAAGGTGCATTTAAACCGTCTTGTTAAGCTACTGCGACCTCCACCGCTCTTCCAAGGGTCATTTTAACCATCTTGTTTAGCTACTGCGACCTGCGCGTCTCTTTCAAGGGGCATTTAAACTGACTTGTTAAGCTACTGCGACCTGCACGTCTCTTCCAAGGGGCATCTAAACCGTCTTGTTAAGCTACTGCGAATTGCACGTGTTTCCCAAGGGGCATTTAAACAGTTTTGTTAAGCTACTGTAAACTCCACCACTTTTCCAAGGGGCATTTAAGCCATCTTGTTAAGCTACTGTGACCTGCACGTCTCTTTCAAGGAGCATTTAAACCATCTTGTTCAACTACTGCGACCTGCATGTTTCTTCCAAGGGGCATTTAAACTGTCTTGTTAAGCTACTGCGACCTGCACATCTCTTCCAAGGGGCATTTAAACCGTCTTTTTAAGCTGCTGCGAACTCCACCGCTCTTCCAAGGGGCATTTAAACCATCTTGTTAAGCTACTCCGAACTCCACCGCTCTTCCAAGGGGCATTTAAACCCTCTTGTTAAGCTACTGCTACCGCCACTGCTCTTCCAAGCTGCACTTCAACCGTCTTGTTAAGCTACTGCAACCTGCATGTCTCTTGCAAGGGGCATTTAAGCTGTCTTGTTAAGCTACTGCGACCTCCACGTCTCTTCCAAGGTGCATTTAACCGTCTTGTTAAGCTACTGCGACCTGCACATCTCTTCCAAGGGGCATTTAAACCTTCTTGTTAAGCTACTGCGACCTGCACGTCTCTTCCAAGGGGCCTTTAAACCGTCTTGTTAAGCTACTGCGACCTGTTCGTCTTTTTCCAAGGAGCCTTTAAACCGTCTTGTTAAGCTACTGCGACCTGCATGTCTCTTCCAAGGGGCATTTAAACCATCTTGTTAAGCTACTGCGACCTGCAAGTCTCTTCCAAGGGGCATTTAAACCGTCTTTATAAGCTGCTGCGACCTGCATGTCTCTTCCAAGGGGCATTTAAACCATCTTGTTAAGCTACTGCGACCTCCACCGCTCTTCCAAGAGGCATTTAAACCTTCTTGTTAAGCTGCTGCGACCTGCATGTCTCAACCAAGGGGCATTTAAACCATCTTGTTAAGCTACTGCGACCTCCACCGCTCTACCAAGGGGCATTTAAACCGTCTTGTTAAGCTACTGCGACCTGCACGTCTCTTCCAAGGGGCATTTAAACAGTCTTGTTAAGCTACTGCTACTGCCACCGCTCTTCCAAGGGTCATTTTAACCGTCTTGTTAAGCTACTGCGACCTGCACGTCTCTTTCAAAGGGCATTTATTCAGTCTTGTTAAGCTTCTGCGCCTTGCACGTCTTTTCCAAGGGGCATTTAAACCGTCTTGTTAAGCTACTGCGACCTTTACCGCTCTTCCAAGGGGCATTTAAACCGTCTTGTTAAGCTACTGCGACCTGCATGTCTCTTCCAAGGGGCATTTAAACCGTCTTGTTAAGCTACTGCTACCGCCACCGCTCTTCCAATGGGCATTTTAACCGTCTTGTTAAGCTACTGCGACCTGCACGTCTCTTTCAATGGGCATTTAAACCGTCTTGTTAAGCTACTGTAACCTCCACCTCTTTTCCAAGGGGCATTTAAACCGTCTTGTTAAGCTACTGCAACCTGCACGTCTTTTCCAAGGGGCATTTAAACTGTTTTGTTAAGCTACTGTGACCTGCAAGTCTCTTCCAAGGGGCATTTAAACTGTATTGATAAGCTGCTGCGATCTGCATGTCTCTTCCAAGGGGCATTTAAAACGTCTTGTTAAGCTACTGCGACCTGCACGTCTTTTCCAAGGGGTATTTAAACCGTCTCGTTAAGCTACTGCGACCTGCATGTCTCTTCGACGGGGTCATTTAAACCATCTTGTTAAGCTACTTTGACATGCAAGTCTCTTCCAAGGGCATTTAAACCGTCTTGTTAAGCTACTGCTACCGCCACCGCTCTTCCAAGGGGCATTTTAACCGTCTTGTTAAGCTACTGCGACCTGCACGTCTCTTTCAACGGGCATTTAAACCGTCTTGTTAAGCTACTGTAACCTCCACCTCTTTTCCAAGGGCATTTAAACCGTCTTGTTAAGCTTCTGCTACCGCCACCGCTCTTCCAAGGGGCATTTTAACCGTCTTGTTAAGCTACTGCGACCTGCACGTCTCTTTCAATGGGCATTTAAACCGTCTTGTTAAGCTACTGTAACCTCCACCTCTTTTCCAAGGGGCATTTAAACCGTCTTGTTAAGCTACTGCAACCTGCACGTCTTTTCCAAGGGGCATTTAAATCGTCTTGTTAAGCTACTGTGACCTGCAAGTCTCTTCCAAGGGGCATTTAAACTGTCTTGTTAAGCTACTGCGACCTGCACATCTCTTCCAAGGGGCATTTAAACCGTCTTTTTAAGCTGCTGCGACATGCATGTCTCTTCCAAGGGGCATTTAAACAGTTTTGTTAAGCTACTGCGAACTCCACCGCTGTTCCAAGGGGCATTTAAACCATCTTGTTAAGCTACTGCGACCTGCACGTCTCTTCCAAAGGGCATTTAAACCCTCTTGTTAAGCTACTGCTACCGCCACTGCTCTTCCAAGGGGCATTTCAACCGTCTTGTTAAGCTACTGCAACCTGCTTGTCTCTTGCAAGGGGCATTTAAACCGTCTTGTTAAGCTACTGCGACCTGCACGTCTCTTCCAAGGGGCATTGAAACCGTCCTGTTAAGCTATTGTAACCTCCACCACTTTTCCAAGGGACATTTAAACCGTTTGTTAAGCTACTGAGACTTGCTCGTCTCTTCAAGGGGCCTTTAAACCGTCTTGTTAAGCTACTGCGACCTGCTCGTCTCTTCCAATGGGCATTTAAACCATCTTGTTAAGCTACTGCAACCTGCAAGTCTCTTCCAAGGGGCATTTAAACAGTCTTGATAGGCTGCTGCGACCTGCATGTCTCTTCCAAGGGGCATTTAAACCGTCTTGTTAAGCTACTGCGACCTCCACCGCTCTTTCAAGAGGCATTTAAACCTTCTTCTTAAGCTGCTGCGACCTGCATGTCTCAACCAAGGTGCATCTAAACCGTCTTGTTAAGCTACTGCAACCTCCACCGCTCTTCCAAGGGGCATTTAAACCATCTTGTTAAGCTACTGCGACCTGCACGTCTCTTCCAAGGGGCATTTAAACAGTCTTGTTAAGCTACTGCTACTGCCACCGCTCTTCCAAGGGTCATTTTAACCGTCTTGTTAAGCTACTGCGACCTGCACGTCTCTTTCAACGGGCATTTATACAGTCTTGCTAAGCTTCTGCGCCTTGCACGTCTTTTCCAAGGGGCATTTAAACCGTCTTGTTAAGCTACTGCAACCTGCACTTCTCTTCCAAGGGGCATTTAAACCGTCTTGTTAAGCTACGGCGACCTGTAAGTCTCTTCCAAGGGGCATTTAAACCGTCTTGATAAGCTGCTGCGACCTGCATGTCTCTTCCAAGGGGCATTTAAAACGTCTTGTTAAGCTACTGCGACCTGCAAGTCTCTCCCAAGGGGCATTTAAACCGTCTTGATAAGCTGCTGCGACCTGCATGTCTCTTCCAAGGGGAATTTAAACCATCTTGTTAAGCTACTGCGACTTGCACGTCTTTTCCAAGGGGCATTTAAACCATCTTGTTAAGCTACTGTAACTTCCACCACTTTTCCAATGGGCATTTAAACCGTCTTGTTAAGCTACTGCGACCTGCACGTCTCTTCCAAGGGGCATTTAAACCGTATTGTTAAGCTACTGCGACCTGGATGTCTCTTCCAAGGGGCATTAAAAACCGTCTTATTAAGCTACTTCGACCTGCACGTCTCTTTCAAGGGGCATTTAAACCGTCTTGTTAAGCAGCTGCGACCTGCATATCTCTTCCAAGGGGCATTTAAACCGTCTTGTTAAGCTACTGCGACCTCCACCGCTCTTCCAAGGGGCATTTAAACCGTCTTTTTAAGCTACTGCGACCTGCACGTCTCTTCCAAGTGGCATTTAAACCGTCTTGTTAAGCTACTGAGACCTGCACGTTTCTACCAAGGGGCATTTAAACAGTCTTATTAAACTACTGCGACCTGCTCGTCTCTTGCAAGGGGCATTTAAACCGTCTTGTTAAGCTACTGCGACCTCCACCGCTCTTCCAAGGGGCATTTTAACCGTCTTGTTTAGCTACTGCGACCTGCGCGTCTCTTTCAAGGGGTATTTAAACTGACTTGTTAAGCTCCTGCGACCTGCACGTCTCTTCCAAGGGGCATCGAAACCGTCTTGTTAAGCTAATGCGAATTGCACGTGTTTCCCAAGGGGCATTTAAACAGTTTTGTTAAGCTGCTGTAACCTCCAACACTTTTCCAAGGAGCATTTAAACCATCTTGTTCAACTACTGCGACCTGCATGTTTCTTCCAAGGGGCATTTAAACTGTCTTGTTAAGCTACTGCGACCTGCACATCTCTTCCAAGGGGCATTTAAACCGTCTCGTTAAGCTGCTGCGAACTCCACCGCTCTTCCAAGGGGCATTTAAACCATCTTGTTAAGCTACTGCGACCTGCACGTCTCTTCCAAGGGGCATTTAAACCCTCTTGTTAAGCTACTGCTACCGCCACTGCTCTTCCAAGGGGCATTTCAACCGTCTTCTTAAGCTACTGCAACCTGCATGTCTCTTGCAAGGGGCATTTAAGCTGTCTTGTTAAGCTACTGCGACCTCCACGTCTCTTCCAAGGTGCATTTAAACCGTCTTGTTAAGCTACTGCGACCTGCACATCTCTTCCAAGGGGCATTTAAACCTTCTTGTTAAGCTACTGCGACCTGCACGTCTCTTCCAAGGGGCATTTAAACCGTCTTGTTAAGCTATTGTAACCTCCACCACTTTTCCAAGGGACATTTAAGCCGTCTTGTTAAGCCACTGCGACTTGCTCGTCTCTTCCAAGGGGTCTTTAAACCGTCTTGTTAAGCTACTGCGACCTGTTCGTCTTTTCCAAGGAGCCTTTAAACCGTCTTGTTCAGCTACTGCGACCTGCATGTCTCTTCCAAGGGGCATTTAAACCATGTTGTTAAGCTACTGCGACCTGCAAGTCTCTTCCAAGGGGCATTTAAACCGTCTTGATAAGCTGCTGCGACCTGCATGTCTCTTCCAAGGGGCATTTAAACCGTCTTGTTAAGCTACTGCGACCTCCACCGCTCTTCCAAGAGGCATTTAAACCTTCTTGTTAAGCTGCTGCGACCTGCATGTCTCAACCAAGGGGCATTTAAACCATCTTGTTAAGCTACTGCGACCTCCACCGCTCTTCCAAGGGGCATTTAAACCGTCTTGTTAAGCTACTGCGACCTGCACGTCTCTTGCAAGGGGCATTTAAACAGTCTTGTTAAGCTACTGCTACTGCCACCGCTCTTCCAAGGGTCATTTTAACTGTCTTGTTAAGCTACTGCGACCTGCACGTCTCTTTCAAAGGGCATTTATTCAGTCTTGTTAAGCTTCTGCGCCTTGCACGTCTTTTCCAAGGGGCATTTTAACCGTCTTGTTAAGCTACTGCGACCTTTACCGCTCTTACAAGGGGCATTTAAACCGTCTTGTTAAGCTACTGCGACCTGCATGTCTCTTCCAAGTGGCATTTAAACAGTCTTGTTAAGCTACTGCGAACTCCACCGCTCTTCCAAGGGGCATTTAAACCATCTTGTTAAGCTACTGCGACCTGCACGTCTCTTCCAAGGGGCATTTAAACCCTCTTGTTAAGCTACTGCTACCGCCACTGCTCTTCCAAGGGGCATCTCAACCGTCTTGTTAAGCTACTGCAACCTGCATGTCTCTTGCAAGGGGCATTTAAGCTGTCTTGTTAAGCTACTGCGACCTCCCGGTCTCTTCCAAGGTGCATTTAAACCGTCTTGTTAAGCTACTGCGACCTGTACGTCTCTTCCAATGGGCATCTAAATCGTCTTGTTAAGCTACTGCGAATTGCACGTGTTTCCAAGGGGCATTTAAACAGTTTTGTTAAGCTACTGTAACCTCCACCACTTTTCCAAGGGGCATTTAAACCATCTTGTTAAGCTACTGTGACCTGCACGTCTCTTTCAAGGAGCATTTAAACCATCTTCTTCAACTACTGCGATCTGCATGTTTCTTCCAACGGGCATTTAAACTGTCTTGTTAAGCTGCTGCGACCTGCATGTCTCTTCCAAGGGGCATTTAAATAGTCTTGTTAAGCTACTGCGAACTCCACCGCTCTTCCAAGGGGCATTTAAACCATCTTGTTAAGCTACTGCGACCTGCACGTCTCTTCCAAGGGGCATTTAAACCCTCTTGTTAAGCTACTGCTACCGCGACTGCTCTTCCAAGGGGCATCTCAACCGTCTTGTTAAGCTACTGCAACCTGCATGTCTCTTGCAAGGGGCATTTAAGCTGTCTTGTTAAGCTACTGCGACCTCCACGTCTCTTCCAAGGTGCATTTAAACCGTCTTGTTAAGCTACTGCGACCTGCACATCTCTTCCAAGGGGCATTTAAACCTTCTTGTTAAGCTACTGCGACCTGCACGTCTCTTCCAAGGGGCATTTAAACCGTCTTGTTAAGCTATTGTAACCTCCACCACTTTTCCAAGGGACATTTAAACCGTCTTGTTAAGCTACTGCGACTTGCTCGTCTCTTCCAAGGGGCCTTTAAACCGTCTTGTTAAGCTACTGCGACCTGCTCGTCTTTTCCAAGGAGCCTTTAAACCGTCTTGTTAAGCTACTGCGACCTGCATGTCTCTTCCAAGGGGCATTTAAACCATCTTGTTAAGCTACTGCGACATGCAAGTCTCTTCCAAGGGGCATTTAAACCATCTTGTTAAGCTACTGCGACCTGCATGTTTCTTCCAAGGGGCATTTAAACTGTCTTGTTAAGCTCCTGCGACCTGCACATCTCTTCTAAGGGGCATTTAAACCGTCTTGTTAAGCTGCTGCGACCTGCATGTCTCTTAAAAGGGGCATTTAAACAGTCTTGTCAAGCTACTGCGACCTCAACCGCTCTTCCAAGGGGCATTTAAGCAATCTTGTTAAGCTACTGCGACCTGCACGTCTCTTCCAAGGGGCATTTAAACCCTCTTGTTAAGCTACTGCTACCGCCACTGCTCTTCCAAGGGGCTTTTCAACCGTCTTGTTAAGCTACTGCAACCTGCATGTCTCTTGCAAGGGGCATTTAAACCGCCTTGTTAAGCTACTGCGACCTCCACCGCTCTTCCAAGGGGCATTTAAACCGTCTTGTTAAGCTACTGCGACTTGCAAGTCTTTTCCAAGGGGCATTTAAACCGTCTTGTTAAGCTACTGCGACCTGCACGCCTCTTCCAAGGGGCATTTAAACCTTCTTGTTAAGCTACTGCGACCTGCACGTCTCTTCCAAGGGGCATTTAAACCGTCTTGTTAAGCCACTGCGACTTGCTCGTCTCTTCCAAGGGGACTTTAAACCGTCTTGTTAAGCTACTGCGACCTGCTCGTCTCTTCCAAGGGGCATTTAAACCATTTGTTAAGCTACTGCAACCTGCAAGTCTCTTCCAAGGGGCATTTAAACCGTCTTGATAAGCTGCTGCGACCTGCATGTCTCTTCCAAGGGGCATTTAAACCGTCTTGTTAAGCTACTGCGACCTCCACCGCTCTTCCAAGGGGCATTTAAGCAATCTTGTTAAGCTACTGCGACCTGCACGTCTCTTCCAAGGGGCATTTAAACCCTCTTGTTAAGCTACTGCTACCGCCACTGCTCTTCCAAGGGGCTTTTCAACCGTCTTGTTAAGCTACTGCAACCTGCATGTCTCTTGCAAGGGGCATTTAAACCGCCTTGTTAAGCTACTGCGACCTCCACCGCTCTTCCAAGGGGCATTTAAACCGTCTTGTTAAGCTACTGCGACTTGCAAGTCTTTTCCAAGGGGCATTTAAACCGTCTTGTTAAGCTACTGCGACCTGCATGCCTCTTCCAAGGGGCATTTAAACCTTCTTGTTAAGCTACTGCGACCTGCACGTCTCTTCCAAGGGGCATTTAAACCGTCTTGTTAAGCTATTGTAACCTCCACCACTTTTCCAAGGGACATTTAAACCGTCTTGTTAAGCCACTGCGACTTGCTCGTCTCTTCCAAGGGGCCTTTAAACCGTCTTGTTAAGCTACTGCAACCTGCAAGTCTCTTCCAAGGGGCATTTAAACCGTCTTGATAAGCTGCTGCGACCTGCATGTCTCTTCCAAGGGGCATTTAAACCGTCTTGTTAAGCTACTGCGACCTCCACCGCTCTTTCAAGAGGCATTTAAACCTTCTTCTTAAGCTGCTGCGACCTGCATGTCTCAACCAAGGGGCATTTAAACCGTCTTGTTAATCTACTGCAACCTCCACCGCTCTTCCAAGGGGCATTTAAACCGTCTTGTTAAGCTACTGCGACCAGCATGTCTCTTCCAAGGGGCATTTAAACAGTCTTGTTAAGCTACTGCTACTGCCACCGCTCTTCCAAGGGTCATTTTAACCGTCTTGTTAAGCTACTGCGACCTGCACGTCTCTTTCAACGGGCATTTAAACCGTCTTGTTAAGCTACTGCGACCTTTACCGCTCTTCCAAGGGGCATTTAAACCATCTTGTTAAGCTACTGCGACCTGCATTTCTCTTCCAAGGGGCATTTAAACCATCTTTTTAAGCTACTGCGACTTGCACGTCTTTTCAAAGGGGCATTTAAACCGTCTTGTTAAGCTACTGCAACCTGCACTTCTCTTCCAAGGGGCATTTAAACCGTCTTGTTAAGCTACTGCGACCTGTAAGTCTCTTCCAAGGAGGATTTAAACTGTCTTGATAAGCTGCTGCGACCTGCATGTCTCTTCCAAGGGGCATTTAAAACGTCTTGTTAAGGTACTGCGACCTGCAAGTCTCTTCCAAGGGGCATTTAAACCGTCTTGATAAGCTGCTGCGACCTGCATGTCTCTTACAAGGGGAATTTAAACCATCTTGTTAAGCAACTGCGACTTGCACGTCTTTTCCAAGGGGCATTTAAACCGTCTTGTTAAGCTACTGTAACTTCCCCCACTTTTCCAATGGGCATTTAAACCGTCTTGTTAAGCTACTGCGACCTGCACGTCTCTTCCAAGGGGCATTTAAACCGTCTTGTTAAGCTACTGCGACCTGGATGTCTCTACCAAGGGGCATTAAAACCGTCTTGTTAAGCTACTGCGACCTCCACCGCTCTTCCAAGGGGCATTTAAACCGTCTTTTTAAGCTACTGCGACCTGCACGTCTCTTCCAAGTGGCATTTAAACCGTCTTGTTAAGCTGCTGTGACCTGCACGTTTCTACCAAGGGGCATTTAAACAGTCTTATTAAGCTACTGCGACCTGCTCGTCTCTTGCAAGGGGCATTTAAACCGTCTTGTTAAGCTACTGCGACCTCCACCGTTCTTCCAAGGGGCATTTTAACCGTCTTGTTAAGCTACTGTGACCTGCACGTCTCTTTCAAGGAGCATTTAAACCATCTTGTTCAACTACTGCGACCTGCATGTTTCTTCCAAGGGGCATTTAAACTGTCTTGTTAAGCTACTGCGACCTGCACATCTCTTCCAAGGGGCATTTAAACCGTCTTGTTAAGCTGCTGCGACCTGCATGTCTCTTCCAAGGGGCATTTAAACAGTCTTGTTAAGCTACTGCGAACTCCACCGCTCTTCCAAGGGGCATTTAAGCCATCTTGTTAAGCTACTGCGACCTGCACGTCTCTTCCAAGGGGCATTTAAACCCTCTTCTTAAGCTACTGCTACCGCCACTGCTCTTCCAAGGGGCATTTCAACCGTCTTGTTAACCTACTGCAACCTGCATGTCTCTTGCAAGGGGCATTTAAGCTGTCTTGTTAAGCTACTGCGACCTCCACGTCTCTTCCAAGGTGCATTTAAACCGTCTTGTTAAGCTACTGCGACCTGCACATCTCTTCCAAGGGGCATTTAAACCTTCTTGTTAAGCTACTGCGACCTGAACGTCTCTTCCAAGGGGCATTTAAACCGTCTTGTTAAGCTATTGTAACCTCCACCACTTTTCCAAGGGACATTTAAACCGTCTTGTTAAGCCACTGCGACTTGCTCGTCTCTTCCAAGGGGCCTTTAAACCGTCTTGTTAAGCTACTGCGACCTGTTCGTCTTTTCCAAGGAGCCTTTAAACCGTCTTGTTAAGCTACTGCACCTGCATGTCTCTTCCAAGGGGCATTTAAACCATCTTGTTAAGCTACTGCGACCTGCAAGTCTCTTCCAAGGGGCATTTAAACCGTCTTGATAAGCTGCTGTGACCTGCACGTTTCTACCAAGGGGCATTTAAACAGTCTTATTAAGCTACTGCGACCTGCTCGTCTCTTGCAAGGGGCATTTAAACCGTCTTGTTAAGCTACTGCGACCTCCACCGTTCTTCCAAGGGGCATTTTAACCGTCTTGTTAAGCTACTGTGACCTGCACGTCTCTTTCAAGGAGCATTTAAACCATCTTGTTCAACTACTGCGACCTGCATGTTTCTTCCAAGGGGCATTTAAACTGTCTTGTTAAGCTACTGCGACCTGCACATCTCTTCCAAGGGGCATTTAAACCGTCTTGTTAAGCTGCTGCGACCTGCATGTCTCTTCCAAGGGGCATTTAAACAGTCTTGTTAAGCTACTGCGAACTCCACCGCTCTTCCAAGGGGCATTTAAGCCATCTTGTTAAGCTACTGCGACCTGCACGTCTCTTCCAAGGGGCATTTAAACCCTCTTCTTAAGCTACTGCTACCGCCACTGCTCTTCCAAGGGGCATTTCAACCGTCTTGTTAAGCTACTGCAACCTGCATGTCTCTTGCAAGGGGCATTTAAGCTGTCTTGTTAAGCTACTGCGACCTCCACGTCTCTTCCAAGGTGCATTTAAACCGTCTTGTTAAGCTACTGCGACCTGCACATCTCTTCCAAGGGGCATTTAAACCTTCTTGTTAAGCTACTGCGACCTGAACGTCTCTTCCAAGGGGCATTTAAACCGTCTTGTTAAGCTATTGTAACCTCCACCACTTTTCCAAGGGACATTTAAACCGTCTTGTTAAGCCACTGCGACTTGCTCGTCTCTTCCAAGGGGCCTTTAAACCGTCTTGTTAAGCTACTGCGACCTGTTCGTCTTTTCCAAGGAGCCTTTAAACCGTCTTGTTAAGCTACTGCACCTGCATGTCTCTTCCAAGGGGCATTTAAACCATCTTGTTAAGCTACTGCGACCTGCAAGTCTCTTCCAAGGGGCATTTAAACCGTCTTGATAAGCTGCTGCGACCTGCATGTCTCTTCCAAGGGGCATTTAAACCGTCTTGTTAAGCTACTGCGACCTCCACCGCTCTTCCAAGAGGCAATTAAACCTTCTTGTTAAGCTGCTGCGACCTGCATGTCTCAACCAAGGGGCATTTAAACCGTCTTGTTAAGCTACTGCGACCTCCACCGCTCTTCCAAGGGGCATTTAAACCGTCTTGTTAAGCTACTGCGACCTGCACGTCTCTTCCAAGGGGCATTTAAACAGTCTTGTTAAGCTACTGCTACTGCCACCGCTCTTCCAAGGGTCATTTTAACCGTCTTGTTAAGCTACTGCGACCTGCACGTCTCTTTCAAAGGGCATTTATACAGTCTTGTTAAGCTTCTGCGCCTTGCACGTCTTTTCCAAGGGGCATTTAAACCGTCTTGTTAAGCTACTGCGACCTTTACCGCTCTTCCAAGGGGCATTTAAACCGTCTTGTTAAGCTACTGCGACCTGCATGTATCTTCCAAGGGGCATTTAAACCATCTTGTTAAGCTACTGCTACCGCCACCGCTCTTCCAAGGGGCATTTTAACCGTCTTGTTAAGCTACTGCGACCTGCACGTTTCTTTCAATGGGCATTTAAACCGTCTTGTGAAGCTACTGTAACCTCAACCTATTTTCCAAGGAGCATTTAAATCGTCTTGTTAAGCTACTGCAACCTGCACGTCTTTTCCAAGGGGCATTTAAACCGTCTTGTTAAGCTACTGCGACCTGCACGTCTCTTCCAAGGGGCATTTAAACCGTCTTGTTAAGCTACTGCGACCTGCATGTCTCTTCGAAGGGGCATTTAAACCATCTTGTTAAGCTACTGTGACCTGCAAGTCTCTTCCAAGGGGCATTTAAACCGTCTTGTTAAGCTACTGCTACCGACACCGCTCTTCCAAGGGGCATTATAACCGTCTTGTTAAGCTACTGCGACCTGGACGTCTCTTTCAACGGGCATTTAAACCGTCTTGTTAAGCTACTGTAACCTCCACCTCTTTTCCAACGGGCATTTAAACCGTGTTGTTAAGCTACTGCGACCTGCACGTCTCTTCCAAGGGGGCATCTAAACCGTCTTGTTAAGCTACTGCGAATTGCACGTCTTTTCCAAGGGGCATTTAAACCGTCTTGTTAAGCTACTGCGACCTTTACCGCTCTTCCAAGGGGCATTTAAACCATCTTGTTAAGCTACTGCGACCTGCATGTCTCTTCCAAGGGGCATTTAAACCGTCTTGTTAAGCTAATGCTACCGCCACCGCTCTTCCAAGGGGCATTTTAACCGTCTTGTTAAGCTACTGCGACCTGCACGTCTCTTTCAATCGGCATTTAAACTGTCTTGTTAAGCTACTGTAACCTCCACCTCTTTTCCAAGGGGCATTTAAACCGTCTTGTTAAGCTACTGCAACCTGCACGTCTTTTCCAAGGGGCATTTAAACCGTCTTGTTAAGCTACTGTGACCTGCAAGACTCTTCCAAGGGGCATTTAAACTGTCTTGATAAGCTGCTGCGACCTGCATGTCTCTTCCAAGGGGCATTTAAAACGTCTTGTTAAGCTACTGCGACCTGCACGTCTCTTCCAAGGGGCATTTAAACCGTCTTGTTAAGCTACTGCGACCTGCATGTCTCTTCGAAGGGGCATTTAAACCATCTTGTTAAGCTACTGTGACCTGCAAGTCTCTTCCAAGGGGCATTTAAACCGTCTTGTTAAGCTACTGCTACCGCCACCGCTCTTCCAAGGGACATTTTAACCGTCTTGTTATGCTACTGCGACCTGCACGTCTCTTTCAACGGGCATTTAAACCGTCTTGTTAAGCTACTCTAACCTCCACTTCTTTTCCAAGGGGCATTTAAACCGTCTTGATAAGCTACTGCAATCTGCACGTCTCTTCCAAGGGGCATTTAAACCGTCTTGTTAAGCTACTGCGACCTGCAAGTCTCTTCCAAGGGGCATTTAAACCGTCTTGATAAGCTGCTGCGACCTGCAAGTCTCTTCCAAGGGGCATTTAAACCGTGTTGTTAAGCTACTACGACCTGCACGTCTCTTCCAAGGGGCATTTAAACCATCTTGTTAAGCTACTGCTACCGCCACCGCTCTTCCAAGGGGCATTTTAAACATCTCAATAAGCTACTGCGACCTACACGTGTCTTTCAACGGGCATTTAAACCGTCTTGTTAAGCTACTGCGCCTTACACGTCTTTTCCAAGGGCATTTAAACCGTCTTGTTAAGCTACTGCGACCTCCTCCGCTCTTCCAAGGGGCATTTAAACCGTCTTGTTAAGCTACTGTGACCTCCACCGCTCTTCCAAGGGGCATTTAAACCGTCTTGTTAAGCTACTGCGACCTGCACGTCTCTTCCAAGGGGCATTTAAACAGTCTTGTTATGCTACTGCTACTGCCACCGCTCCTCCAAGGGTCATTTTAACCGTCTTGTTAAGCTACTGCGACCTACACTTCTCTTCCAAGGGGCATTTAAACCATCTTGTTAAGCTACTGCGACCTGCATGTCTCTTCAAAGGTGCATTTAAATGGTCTTGATTAGCTACTGCGACCTGCACGTCTCTTCCAATGGGCATTTAAACCGTCTTGTTAAGCTACTGTGACTTGCACGTCTTTTCCAAGGGGCATTTAAACCGTCTTGTTAAGCTACTGTGACCTGCATGTCTCTTCCAAGGGGCATTTAAACCATCTTGTTAAGCTACTGCGACTTGCACGTCTTTTCCAAGGGGCATTTAAACCGTCTTGTTAAGCTACTGTAACTTCCACCACTTTTCCAATGGGCATTTAAACCGTCTTGTTAAGCTGCTGCGACCTACACGTCTCTTCCAAGGGGCATTTAAACCGTCTTGTTAAGCTTCTGCGACCTGGATGTCTCTTCCAAGGGGCATTTAAACCGTCTTGTTAAGCTACTTCGACCTGCACGTCTCTTCCAAGCGGCATTTAAACCGTCTTGTTAAGCTGCTGCGAACTGCATGTCTCTTCCAAGGGGCATTTAAACTGTCTTGTTAAGCTACTGCGACCTCCACCGCTCTTCCAAGGGGCATTTAAACAGTCTTTTTAAGCTACTGCGACCTGCACGTCTCTTCCAAGTGGCATTTAAACCGTCTTGTTAAGCTACTGTGACCTGCACGTTTCTACCAATGGGCATTTAAACAGTCTTGTTAAGCTACTGCGACCTCCACCGCTCTTCCAAGGGGCATTTTAACCGTCTTGTTTAGCTACTGTGACCTGCACGTCTCTTCCAACGGGCATTTAAAATGACTTGTTAAGCTACTGCGACCTGCTCGTCTCTTCCAAGGGGCCTTTAAACCGTCTTGTTAAGCTACTGCGACCTGCTCGTCTCTTCCAAGGGGCCTTTAAACCGTCTTGTTAAGCTAACGCGACCTGCATGTCTCTTCCAAAGGGCATTTAAACCATCTTGTTAAGCTACTGCGACCTGTAAGTCTCTTCCAAGGGGCATTTAAACCGTCTTGATAAGCTGCTGCGACCTGCATGTGTCTTCCAAGGGGCATTTAAACCGTCTTGTTAAGCTACTGCGACCTCCACCGCTCTTCCAAGATGCATTTAAACCGTCTTGTTAAGCTGCTGTGACCTGCATGTCTCAACCAAGGGGCATTTAAACCGTCTTGTTAAGCTACTGCGACCTCCACCGCTCTTCCAAGGGGCATTTAAACAGTCGTGTTAAGCTACTGCTACTGCCACCGCTCTTCCAAGGGTCATTTTAACGGTCTTGTTAAGCTACTGCGACCTGCACGTCTCTTTCAACAGGCATTTAAACAGTCTTGTTAAGCTTCTGCGCTTTGCACGTCTTTTCCATGGGGCATTTAAACCGTCTTGTTAAGCTACTGCGACCTTTACCGCTCTTCCAAGGGGCATTTAAAACGTCTTATTAAGCTACTGCGACCTGCATGTCTCTTCCAAGGGGCATTTAAACCGTCTTGTTAAGCTACTGCGACCTGCCCGTTTCTTCCAAGGGGCATTTAAACCGTCTTGTTAAGCTACTGCTACCGCCATCGCTCTTCCAAGGGGCATAAACACCGTTTTGTTAAGCTACTGCAACCTGCACGTCTCTTCCAAGGGGCATTTAAACCGTCTTGTTATGCTACTGCGACCTGCAAGTCTCTTCCAAGGGGCATTTAAACCGTCTTGATAAGCTGCTGCGACCTGCATGTCTCTTCCAAGGGGCATTTAAACTGTCTTGTTAAGGTACTGCGACCTCCACCGCTCTTCCAAGGGGCATTTAAACCGTCTTGTTAAGCTACTACGACCTGCACGTCTCTTCCACGGGGCATTTAAACCATCTTGTTAAGCTACTGCTACCGCCACCGCTCTTCCAAGGGGCATTTTAACCGTCTTGTTAAGCTACTGCGACTTGCACGTCTCTTTCAAGGGGCATTTAAACCGTCTTGTTAAGCTACTGCGACTTGCACGTCTTTTCCAAGGGGCATTTAAACCATCTTGTTAAGCTACTGCGACCTCCTCCGCTCTTCCAAAGGCCGTTTAAACCGTCTTGTTAAGCTGCTGCCACCTGCATGTCTTTTCCAAGGGGCATTTAAACGATGTTGTTAAGCTACTGCGAACTGCACGTCTCTTCCAAGGGGCATTTAAACCGTATTGTTAAGCTGCTGCGACCTGCATTTCTCAACCAAGGGGCATTTAAACCATCTTATTAAGCTACTGCGACCTCCACCGCTCTTCCAAGGGGCATTTTAACCGTCTTGTTAAGCTACTGCGACTTGCACGTCTCTTTCAAGGGGCATTTAAACCGTCTTGTTAAGCTACTGCGACTTGCACGTCTTTTCCAAGGGGCATTTAAACCATCTTGTTAAGCTACTGCTACCACCACCGCTCTTCCAAGGGGCATTTTAATCGTCTTGTTAAGCTACTGCGACCTGCACGTCTCTTTCAACGGGCACTTAAACCGTCTTATTAAGCTACTGTAACCTCCATCTCTTTTCCAAGGGGCATTTAAACCATGTTGTTAAGCTACAGCAACCTGCACGTCTCTTCCAAGGGGCATTTAAACCATCTAGTTAAGCTACTGCGACCTGCAAGTCTCTTCCAAGGGGCATTTAAACCGTCTTGATAAGCTGCTGCGATCTGCATGTGTCTTCCAAGGGGCATTTAAACCGTATTGTTAAGCTACTGCGACCTCCACCGTTCTTCCAAGAGGCATTTAAACCGTCTTGTTAAGATACTGGGACCTGCATGTCTCAACCAAGGGGCATTTAAACCATCTTGTTAAGCTACTGCGACCTCCACCGCTCTTCCAAGGGGCATTTAAACCGTCTTGTTAAGCTACTGCGACCTGCATGTCTCTTCCAAGGGGCATTTAAACGGTCTTGTTAAGCTACTGCGACCTGCACGTCTCTTCCAAGGGGCATTTAAACCGTATTGTTAAGCTGCTGCGACCTGCACGTCTCTTCCAAGGGGCTTATAAACGGTCTTGTTAAGCTACTGCGACCTCCAAGTCTCTTTCAAGGGGCATTTAAACCGTCTTGTTAAGCTACTGCTACCGCCACCGCTCTTCCAAGGGGCATTTCAACCGTCTTGTTAAGCTACTGCGACCTGCACGTCTCTTTCAACTGGCATTTAAACCGTCTTGTTAAGCTACTGTAACCTCCACCTCTTTTCCAAGGGGCTTTTAAACCGTCTTGTTTAGCTACTGCAATCTGCACATCTCTTCCAAGGGGCATTTAAACCATCTTGTTAAGATACTGCGACCTGCACGTCTCTTCCAAGGGGCATTTAAACCGTCTTGTTAAGCTACTGCGACCTGCATGTCTCTTGCAAGTGTCATTTAAACCGTCTTCTTAAGCTCCTGCTACCTCCACGTCTCTTCCAAGGGGCATTTAAACCATCTTGTTAAGCTTCTACGACCTGCACGTCTCTTCCAAGGGGCATTTAAACCGTCTTGTTAAGCTAATGCGACCTG
This sequence comes from Phyllobates terribilis, assembly GCF_046119375.1. Lineage (NCBI taxonomy): Eukaryota > Metazoa > Chordata > Amphibia > Anura > Dendrobatidae > Phyllobates > Phyllobates terribilis. The sequence goes on along the minus strand of NW_027362921.1, from coordinate 2,942,422 downwards.
CACGTCTCTTTCAAGGGGCATTTAAACCGTCTTGTTAAGCTACTGTTACCGCCACCGCTCTTCCAAGGGGCATTTTAACAGTCTTGTTAACTTACTGCGACCTGCAACTCTCTTTCAACGGACATTTAAACCGTCTTGTTAAGCTACTGTAACCTCCACCTCTTTTCCAAGGGGCATTTAAACCGTCTTGTTAAGCTACTGCAACCTGCACGTCTCTTCCAAAGGGCATTTACACCGTCTTGTTAAGCTAATCCGACCTGCACATCTCTTCCAAGGGGCATTTAAACCGTCTTGTTAAGCTACTGCGACCTGCACGTCTCTTCCAAGGGGCATTTAAACCGTCTAGTTAAGCTACTGCGACCTGCATGTCTCTTCCAAGGGGCATTTAAACCGTCTTGTTAAGCTACTGCGACCTGCAAGTCTCTTCCAAGGGGCATTTAAACCGTCTTGTTAATCTACTGCTACCGCCACGGCTCTTCCAAGGGGCACTTTAACCGTCTTGTTAAGCTACTGCGACCTGCACGTCTCTTTCAACGGGCATTTAAACCGTCTTGTTAAGCTACTGTAACCTCCACCATTTTTCCAAGGGGCATTTAAACCGTCTTGTTAAGATACTGCAACCTGCACGTCTCTTCCAAGGGGCATTTAAACCGTCTTGTTAAGCTACTGCGACCTGCAAGTCTCTTTCAAGGGGCATTTAATCCGTCTTGATAAGCTGCTGCGACCTGCATGTCTCTTCCAAGGGGCATTTAAACTGTCTTGTTAAGGTACTGCAACCTCCACCGCTCTTCCAAGGGGCACTTAAACTGTCTTGTTAGCTACTGCGACCTGCACGTCTCTTTCAAGGGGCATTTAAACCGTCTTGTTAAGCTACTGCGACTTGTACGTCTTTTCCAAGGGGCATTTAAACCATCTTGTTAAGCTACTGCGACCTGCACGTCTCTTCCAAGGGTCATTTTAACCGTCTTGTTAAGCTACTGCGACCTGCACGTCTCTTTCAAAGGGCATTTATACAGTCTTGTTAAGCTTCTGCGCCTTGCACGTCTTTTCCAAGGGGCATTTAAACCGTCTTGTTAAGCTACTGCGACCTTTACCGCTCTTCCAAGGGGCATTTAAACCGTCTTGTTAAGCTACTGCGACCTGCATGTATCTTCCAAGGGGCATTTAAACCGTCTTGTTAAGCTACTGCTACCGCCACCGCTCTTCCAAGGGGCATTTTAACCGTCTTGTTAAGCTACTGTGACCTGCACGTTTCTTTCACTGGGCATTTAAACCGTCTTGTGAAGCTACTGTAACCTCAACCTCTTTTCCAAGGAGCATTTAAATCGTCTTGTTAAGCTACTGCAACCTGCACGTCTTTTCCAAGGGGCATTTAAACCGTCTTGTTAAGCTACTGCGATCTCCTCCGCTCTTCCAAGGGGCATTTAAACCGTCTTGTTAAGCTACTGCGACATGCATGTCTCTTCCAAGCGGCATTTAAACCATCTTGTTAAGCTACTGCGACCTGCACGTCTCTTCCAAGGGTCATTTTAACCGTCTTGTTAAGCTACTGCGACCTGCACGTCTCTTTCAAAGGGCATTTATACAGTCTTGTTAAGCTTCTGCGCCTTGCACGTCTTTTCCAAGGGGCATTTAAACCGTCTTGTTAAGCTACTGCGACCTTTACCGCTCTTCCAAGGGGCATTTAAACCGTCTTGTTAAGCTACTGCGACCTGCATGTATCTTCCAAGGGGCATTTAAACCGTCTTGTTAAGCTACTGCTACCGCCACCGCTCTTCCAAGGGGCATTTTAACCGTCTTGTTAAGCTACTGTGACCTGCACGTTTCTTTCAATGGGCATTTAAACCGTCTTGTGAAGCTACTGTAACCTCAACCTCTTTTCCAAGGAGCATTTAAATCGTCTTGTTAAGCTACTGCAACCTGCACGTCTTTTCCAAGGGGCATTTAAACCGTCTTGTTAAGCTACTGCGACCTGCACGTCTCTTCCAAGGGGCATTTAAACCGTCTTGTTAAGCTACTGCGACCTGCATGTCTCTTCGAAGGGGCATTTAAACCATCTTGTTAAGCTACTGTGACCTGCAAGTCTCTTCCAAGGGGCATTTAAACCGTCTTGTTAAGCTACTGCTACCGACACCGCTCTTCCAAGGGGCATTATAACCGTCTTGTTAAGCTACTGCGACCTGCACGTCTCTTTCAACGGGCATTTAAACCGTCTTGTTAAGCTACTGTAACCTCCACCTCTTTTCCAACGGGCATTTAAACCGTCTTGTTAAGCTACTGCGACCTGCACGTCTCTTCCAAGGGGGCATCTAAACCGTCTTGTTAAGCTACTGCGAATTGCACGTCTTTTCCAAGGGGCATTTAAACCGTCTTGTTAAGCTACTGCGACCTTTACCGCTCTTCCAAGGGGCATTTAAACCGTCTTGTTAAGCTACTGCGACCTGCATGTCTCTTCCAAGGGGCATTTAAACCGTCTTGTTAAGCTAATGCTACCGCCACCGCTCTTCCAAGGGGCATTTTAACCGTCTTGCTAAGCTACTGCTACCGACACCGCTCTTCCAAGGGGCATTATAACCGTCTTGTTAAGCTACTGCGACCTGCACGTCTCTTTCAATCGACATTTAAACAGTCTTGTTAAGCTACTGTAACCTCCACCTCTTTTCCAAGGGGCATTTAAACCGTCTTGTTAAGCTACTGCAACCTGCACGTCTTTTCCAAGGGGCATTTAAACCGTCTTGTTAAGCTACTGTGACCTGCAAGACTCTTCCAAGGGGCATTTAAACTGTCTTGATAAGCTGCTGCGACCTGCATGTCTCTTCCAAGGGGCATTTAAAACGTCTTGTTAAGCTACTGCGACCTGCACGTCTCTTCCAAGGGGCATTTAAACCGTCTTGTTAAGCTACTGCGACCTGCATGTCTCTTCGAAGGGGCATTTAAACCATCTTGTTAAGCTACTGTGACCTGCAAGTCTCTTCCAAGGGGCATTTAAACCGTCTTGTTAAGCTACTGCTACCGCCACCGCTCTTCCAAGGGGCATTTTAACCGTCTTGTTATGCTACTGCGACCTGCACGTCTCTTTCAACGGGCATTTAAACCGTCTTGTTAAGCTACTCTAACCTCCACTTCTTTTCCAAGGGGCATTTAAACCGTCTTGATAAGCTACTGCAATCTGCACGTCTCTTCCAAGGGGCATTTAAACCGTCTTGTTAAGCTACTGCGACCTGCAAGTCTCTTCCAAGGGGCATTTAAACCGTCTTGATAAGCTGCTGCGACCTGCATGTCTCTTCCAAGCGTCATTTAAACTGTCTTGTTAAGGTACTGCGACCTCCACCGCTCTTCCAAGGGGCATTTAAACCGTGTTGTTAAGCTACTACGACCTGCACGTCTCTTCCAAGGGGCATTTAAACCATCTTGTTAAGCTACTGCTACCGCCACCGCTCTTCCAAGGGGCATTTTAAACATCTCAATAAGCTACTGCGACCTACACGTGTCTTTCAACGGGCATTTAAACCGTCTTGTTAAGCTACTGCGCCTTACACGTCTTTTCCAAGGGCATTTAAACCGTCTTGTTAAGCTACTGCGACCTCCTCCGCTCTTCCAAGGGGCATTTAAACCGTCTTGTTAAGCTACTGTGACTTGCACGTCTTTTCCAACAGGCATTTAAACCGTCTTGTTAAACTGCTGCGACCTGCATGTCTCAACCAAGGGGCATTTAAACCGTCTTGTTAAGCTACTGTGACCTCCACCGCTCTTCCAAGGGGCATTTAAACCGTCTTGTTAAGCTACTGCGACCTGCACGTCTCTTCCAAGGGGCATTTAAACAGTCTTGTTATGCTACTGCTACTGCCACCGCTCCTCCAAGGGTCATTTTAACCGTCTTGTTAAGCTACTGCGACCTACACTTCTCTTCCAAGGGGCATTTAAACCATCTTGTTAAGCTTCTGCTACCACCACCGCTCTTCCAAGGGGCATTTTAATCATCTTGTTAAGCTACTGCGACCTGCACGTCTCTTTCAACGGGCACTTAAACCGTCTTATTAAGCTACTGTAACCTCCATCTCTTTTCCAAGGGGCATTTAAACCATGTTGTTAAGCTACAGCAACCTGCACGTCTCTTACAAGGGGCATTTAAACCATCTAGTTAAGCTACTGCGACCTGCAAGTCTCTTCCAAGGGGCATTTAAACCGTCTTGATAAGCTGCTGCGATCTGCATGTGTCTTCCAAGGGGCATTTAAACCATATTGTTAAGCTACTGCGACCTCCACCGCTCTTCCAAGGGGCATTTAAACCGTCTTGTTGAGCTACTGCGACCTGCATGTCTCTTCCAAGGGGCATTTAAACCGTCTTGTTAAGCTACTGCGACCTGCACGTCTCTTCCAAGGGGCATTTAAACCGTATTGTTAAGCTGCTGCGACCTGCACGTCTCTTCCAAGGGGCTTTTAAACGGTGTTGTTAAGCTACTGCGACCTCCAAGTCTCTTTCAAGGGGCATTTAAACCGTCTTGTTAAGCTACTGCTACCGCCACCGCTCTTCCAAGGGGCATTTCAACCGTCTTGTTAAGCTACTGCGACCTGCACGTCTCTTTAACTGGCATTTAAACCGTCTTGTTAAGCTACTGTATCCTCCACCTCTTTTCCAAGGGGCTTTTAAACCGTCTTGTTAAGCTACTGCAATCTGCACATCTCTTCCAAGGGGCATTTAAACCATCTTGTTAAGCTACTGCGACCTGCACGTCTCTTCCAAGGGGCATTTAAACCGTCTTGTTAAGCTACTGCGACCTGCATGTCTCTTGCAAGTGTCATTTAAACCGTTTTGTTAAGCTCCTGCTACCTCCACGTCTCTTCCAAGGGGCATTTAAACCATCTTGTTAAGCTTCTACGACCTGCACGTCTCTTCCAAGGGGCATTTAAACCGTCTTGTTAAGCTAATGCGACCTGCACGTCTCTTTCAAGGGGCATTTAAACCGTCTTGTTAAGCTACTGCTACCGCCACCGCTCTTCCAAGGGGCATTTTAACAGTCTTGTTAAGTTACTGCGACCTGCAACTCTCTTTCAACGGACATTTAAACCGTCTTGTTAAGCTACTGTAACCTCCACCTCTTTTCCAAGGGGCATTTAAACCGTCTTGTTAAGCTACTGCAACCTGCACGTCTCTTCCAAAGGGCATTTACACCGTCTTGTTAAGCTAATCCGACCTGCACGTCTCTTCCAAGGGGCATTTAAACCGTCTTGTTAAGCTACTGCGACCTGCACGTCTCTTCCAAGGGGCATTTAAACCGTCTTGTTAAGCTACTGCGACCTGCATGTCTCTTCCAAGGGGCATTTAAACCGTCTTGTTAAGATACTGCGACCTGCAAGTCTCTTCCAAGGGGCATTTAAACCGTCTTGTTAAGCTACTGCTACCGCCACGGCTCTTCCAAGGGGCATTTTAACCGTCTTGTTAAGCTACTGCGACCTGCACGTCTCTTTCAACGGGAATTTGAACCGTCTTGTTAAGCTACTGTAACCTCCACCATTTTTCCAAGGGGCATTTAAACCGTCTTGTTAAGCTACTGCGACCTGCACGTCTCTTCCAAGGGGCATTTAAACCGTATTGTTAAGCTGCTGCGACCTGCACGTCTCTTCCAAGGGGCTTTTAAACGGTCTTGTTAAGCTACTGCGACCTCCAAGTCTCTTTCAAGGGGCATTTAAACCGTCTTGTTAAGCTACTGCTACCGCCACCGCTCTTCCAAGGGGCATTTCAACCGTCTTGTTAAGCTACTGCGACCTGCACGTCTCTTTCAACTGGCATTTAAACCGTCTTGTTAAGCTACTGTAACCTCCACCATTTTTCCAAGGGGCATTTAAACCGTCTTGTTAAGCTACTGCAACCTGCACGTCTCTTCCAAGGGGCATTTAAACCGTCTTGTTAAGCTACTGCGACCTGCAAGTCTCTTCCAAGGGGCATTTAATCCGTCTTGATAAGCTGCTGCGACCTGCATGCCTCTTCCAAGGGGCATTTAAACTGTCTTGTTAAGGTACTGCAACCTCCACCGCTCTTCCAAGGGGCACTTAAACTGTCTTGTTAGCTACTGCGACCTGCACGTCTCTTTCAAGGGGCATTTAAACCGTCTTGTTAAGCTACTGCGACTTGTACGTCTTTTCCAAGGGGCATTTAAACAATCTTGTTAAGCTACTGCGATCTCCTCCGCTCTTCCAAGGGGCATTTAAACCGTCTTGTTAAGCTACTGCGACATGCATGTCTCTTCCAAGCGGCATTTAAACCATCTTGTTAAGCTACTGCGACCTGCACGTCTCTTCCAAGGGGCATTTAAACCATCTTGTTAAGCTGCTGCGACCTGCATGTCTCAACCAAGTGGCATTTAAACCGTCTTGTTAAGCTACTGCGACCTGCACGTCTCTTCCAAGGGGCATTTAAACAGTCTTGTTAAGCTACTGCGACCTGCACGTCTCTTCCAAGGGGCATTTAAACCGTCTTATTAAGCTACTGCTACCGCCACCGCTCTTCCAAGGGGCATTTTAACCGTCTTTTTCAGCTACTGCGACCTGCACGTCTCTTTCAACGGGCATTTAAACCGTCTTGTTAAGCTACTGCGCCTTGCACGTCTTTTCCAAGGGGCATTTAAACCGTCTTGTTAAGCTACTGCGACCTTTACCGCTCTTCCAAGGGGCATTTAAACCGTCTTGTTAAGCTACAGCGAACTGCATGTCTCTTCCAAGAGGCATTTAAACCGTCTTGTTAAGGTACTGCGACCTGCACGTCTCTTACAAGGGGCACTTAAACCATCTTGTTAAGCTACTGCTACCACCACCGCTCTTCCAAGGGGCATTTTAACCTTCTTGTTAAGCTACTGCGACCTGCACGTCTCTTTCAACGCGCATTTAAACCATCTTGTTAAGCTACTGTAACCTCCACCTCTTTTCCAAGGGGCATTTAAACCATGTTGTTAAGCTACAGCAACCTGCACGTCTCTTCCAAGGGGCATTTAAACCGTCTGGTTAAGCTACTGCGACCTGCATGTCTCTTCCAAGGGGCATATAAACGGTATTGTTAAGCTACTGCGACTTGCACGTCTCTTCCAAGGGGCAATTAAACCGTCTTGTTAAGCTGCTGCGACCTGCACGCCTCTTCCAAGGGGCATTTAAACCATCTTGTTAAGCTACTGCGACTTGCACGTCTCTTCCAAGGGGCATTTAAACCGTCTTGTTAAGCTGCTGCGACCTGCACGTCTCTTCCAAGGGGCATTTAAACCGTCTTGTTAAGCAACTGCGACCTGCACTTCTCTTCCAAGGGGCATTTAATCCGTCTTGTTAATCTACTGCGACCTGCACTTCTCTTCCAAGGGGCATTTAAACCGTCTTGTTAAGCTACTGCGACCTGCACGTCTCTTCCAAGGGGCATTTAAACCGTCTTGTTAAGCTACTGTAACCTCCACCGCTCTTCCAAGGGGCATTTAAACCGTCTTCTTAAGCTACTGCGACTTGCACGTCTTTTCCAAGGGGCATTTAAAACGTCTTTTTAAGCTACTGCGACCTGCACGTCTCTTCCAAGGGGCATTTAAACCATCTTGTTAAGCTACTGCGATCTGCATGTCTCTTCCAAGGGGCATTTAAACGGTCTTGTTAAGCTACTGCGCCCAGCACGTCTCTTCCAAGGGGCATTTAAACCATCTTGTTAAGCTACTGCGACCTGCATGTCTCTTCCAAGGGGCATTTAAACCGTCTTGTTAAGCTACTGTGACCTGCATGTCTCTTCCAAGGGGCATTTAAACCATCTTCTTAAGCTACTGCGACTTGCACGTCTTTTCCAAGGGGCATTTAAACCGTCTTGTTAAGCTACTGTAACTTCCACCACTTTTCCAATGGGCATTTAAACCGTCTTGTTAAGCTACTGCGACCTGCACATCTCTTCCAAGGGGCATTTAAACCATCTTCTTAAGCTACTTCGACCTGCATGTCTCTTCCAAGAGGCATTTAAACCGTCTTGTTAAGCTGCTGAGACCTGCATGTCTCTTCCAAGGGGCATTTAAACCGTGTTGTTAAGCTACTGTGACCTCCACCGCTCTTCCAAGAGGCATTTAAACCGTCTTTTTAAGCTACTGCAAACTGCACGTCTCTTCCAAGTGTCATTTAAACCGTCTTGTTAAGCTACTGTGACCTGCACGTTTCTAACAAGGGGCATTTAAACAGTCTTATTAAGCTACTGCGACCTGCTCGTCTCTTGCAAGGGGCATTTAAACCGTCTTGTTAAGCTACTGCGACCTCCACCGCTCTTCCAAGGGGCATTTTAAAGGTCTTGTTTAGCTACTGCGACCTGCGCGTCTCTTTCAAGGGGCATTTAAACTGACTTGTTAAGCTACTGCGACCTCCAACGCTCTTCCAAGGGCATTTAAACCGTCTTGTTAAGCTACTGCGACCTGCACGTCTCTTCCAAGGGGCATCTAAACCGTCTTGTTAAGCTACTGCGACTTGCACGTGTTTCCCAAGGGGCATTTAAACAGTTTTGTTAAGCTACTGTAACCTCCGCCTCTTTTCCAAGGTGCATTTAAACCATCTTGTTAAGCTAGTGTGACCTGCACGTCTCTTTCAAGGAGCATTTAAACCATCTTGTTAAGCTACTGCGACCTGCATGTTTCTTCCATGGGGCATTTAAACTGTCTTGTTAAGCTACTGCGACCTGCATGTCTCTTCCAAGGGGCATTTAAACCGTCTTGTTAAGCTGCTGCGACCTGCATGTCTCTTCCAAGGGGCATTTAAACAGTCTTGTTAAGCTACTGCGACCTCCACCGCTCTTCCAAGGGGAATTTAAACCTTCTTGTTAAGCTACTGCGACCTGCACGTCTCTTCCAAGGGGCATTTAAACCCTCTTGTTAAGCTACTGCTACCGCCACTGCTCTACCAAGGGGCATTTCAAACGTCTAGTTAAGCTACTGCAACCTGCATGTCTCTTGCAAGGGGCATTTAAACCGTCTTGTTAAGCTACTGCGACCTCCACGTCTCTTCCAAGGTGCATTTAAACCGTCTTGTTAAGCTACTGCGACTTGCACATCTCTTCCAAGGGGCATTTACACCTTCTTATTAAGCTACTGCGAACTGCACGTCTCTTCCAAGGGGCATTTAAACCGTCTTGTTAAGCTATCGTAACCTCCACCACTTTTCCAAGGGACATTTAAACCATCTTGTTAAGCTACTGCGACCTGCAAGTCTCTTTCAACGGGCATTTAAACCGTCTTGTTAAGCTACTGTAACCTCCACCTCTTTTCCAAGGGGCATTTAAACCGTATTGTTAAGCTACTGAAACCTGCACCTCTCTTCCAAGGGGCATTTAAACCGTCTTGTTAAGCGAATGCGACCTGCACGTCTCTTCCAAGGGGCATTTAAACCGTCTTGTTAAGCTGCTGCGACCTGCATGTCTCTTCCAAGGGGCATTTAAACAGTCTTGTTAAGCTACTGCGACCTCCACCGCTCTTCCAAGGGGAATTTAAACCGTCTTGTTAAGCAGCTGCGACCTGCATGTCTCTTCCAAGGGGCATTTAAACAGTCTTGTTAAGCTACTGCGACCTCCACCGCTCTTCCAAGGGGAATTTAAACCATCTTGTTAAGCTACTGCGACCTGCACGTCTCTTCCAAGGGGCATTTAAACCCTCTTGTTAAGCTACTGCTACCGCCACTGCTCTTCCAAGGGGCATTTCAAACGTCTTGTTAAGCTACTGCAACCTGCATGTCTCTTGCAAGGGGCATTTAAACCGTCTTGTTAAGCTACTGCGACCTCCACGTCTCTTCCAAGGTGCATTTAAACCGTCTTGTTAAGCTACTGCGACTTGCACATCTCTTCCAAGGGGCATTTAAACCTTCTTGTTAAGCTACTGCGACCTGCACGTCTCTTCCAAGGGGCATTTAAACCGTCTTGTTAAGCTATTGTAACCTCCACCACTTTTCCAAGGGACATTTAAACCGTCTTGTTAAGCTACTGCGACCTGCAAGTCTCTTTCAACGGGCATTTAAACCGTCTTGTTAAGCTACTGTAACCTCCACCTCTTTTCCAAGGGGCATTTAAACCGTGTTGTTAAGCTACTGAAACCTGCACGTCTCTTCCAAGGGGCTTTTAAACCATCTTGTTAAGCTACTGCGACCTGCACGTCTCTACCAAGGGGCATTTAAACCGTCTTCTTAAGCTACTGCGACCTGCATGTCTTTTCCAAGGGGCATTTAAACCGTCTTGTTAAGCTACTGCGACCTGCAAGTCTCTTCCAAGGGGCATTTAAACCATCTTGTTAAGCTGCTGCGACCTGCACGTCTCTTCCAAAGGGCATTTAAACCGTCTTGTTAAGCTGCTGCGACCTGCATGTCTCAACCAAGTGGCATTTAAGCCGTCTTGTTAAGCTACTGCGACCTGGACGTCTCTTCCAAGGGGCATTTAAACAGTCTTGTTAAGCTACTGCGACCTGCAAGTCTCTTCCAAGGGGCATTTAAACCGTCTTGTTAAGCTACTGCTACCGCCACCGCTCTTCCAAAGGGCATTTTAACCGTCTTTTTCAGCTACTGCGACCTGCACATCTCTTTCAACGGGCATTTAAACCGTCTTGTTAAGCTACTGCGCCTTGCACGTCTTTTCCAAGGGGCATTTAAAAAGTCTTGTTAAGCCACTGCGACCTTTACCGCTCTTCCAAGGGGCATTTAAACCGTCTTGTTAAGCTACTGCGACCTGCACGTCTCTTCCAAGGGGCACTTAAACCATCTTGTTAAGCTACTGCTACCACCACCGCTCTTCCAAGGGGCATTTTAACCTTCTTGTTAAGCTACTGCAACCTGCACGTCTCTTTCAACGGGCATTTAAACCATCTTGTTAAGCTACTGTAACGTCCACCTCTTTTACAAGGGGCATTTAAACCATCTTGTTAAGCTACAGCAACCTGCACGTCTCTTCCAAGGGGCATTTAAACCGTCTGGTTAAGCTACTGCGACCTGCATGTCTCTTCCAAGGGGCGTATAAACGGTATTGTCAAGCTACTGCGACTTGCACGTCTCTTCCAAGGGGCATTTAAACCGTCTTGTTAAGCTTCTGCGACCTGCATGTCTCTTCCAAGGGGCATTTAAATCGTCTTGTTAAGCTAATGCAACCTGCATGTCTCTTCCAAGGGGCATTTAATCCGTCTTGTTAAGCTACTGCGACCTGCACTTCTCTTCCAAGGGGCATTTAAACCGTCTTGTTAAGCTACTGCGACCTGCACGTCTCTTCCAAGGGGCATTTAAACCGTCTTGTTAAGCTACTGTAACCTCCCCCGCTCTTCCAAGGGGCATTTAAACCGTCTTGTTAAGCTACTGCGACTTGCACGTCTTTTCCAAGGGGCATTTAAAGCGTCTTGTTAAGCAACTGTAAGCTCCACCACTTTTCCAAGGGGCATTTAAAACGTCTTGTTAAGCTACTGCGATCTGCATGTCTCTTCCAAGGGGCATTTAAACGGTCTTGTTAAGCTACTGCGCCCAGCACGTCTCTTCCAAGGGGCATTTAAACCGTCTTGTTAAGCTACTGCGACCTGCATGTCTCTTCCAAGGGGCATTTAAACCGTCTTCTTAAGCTACTGAGACCTGCATGTCTCTTCCAAGGGGCATTTAAACCATCTTGTTAAGCTACTGCGACTTGCACGTCTTTTTCAAGGGGCATTTAAACCGTCTTGTTAAGCTACTGTAACTTCCACCATTTTTCCAATGGGCATTTAAACCGTCTTGTTAAGCTACTGCGACCTGCACATCTCTTCCAGGGGGCATTTAAACCGTCTTGTTAAGCTACTGCGACCTGCAAGTCTCTTCCAAGGGGCATTTAAACCGTCTTGTTAAGCTACTGCTACCGCCACCGCTCTTCCAAGGGGCATTTTAACCGTCTTGTTAAGCTACTGCGACCTGCACGTCTCTTTCAACGGGCATTTAAACCGTTTTGTTAAGCTACTGTAACCTCCACCATTTTTCCAAGGGGCATTTATACCGTCTTGTTAAGCTACTGCAACCTGCAAGTCTCTTCCAAGGGGCATTTAAACCGTCTTGTTAATCTACTGCGACCTGCAAGTCTCTTCCAAGGGGCATTTAAACCGTCTTGATAAGCTGCTGCGACCTGAATGTCTCTTCCAAGGGGCATTTAAACTGTCTTGTTTAGGTACTGCAACCTCCACCGCTCTTCCAAGGGGCATTTAAACCGTCTTGTTAAGCTACTGCGACCTCCACGTCTCTTCCAAGGTGCATTTAAACCGTCTTGTTAAGCTACTGCGACTTGCACATCTCTTCCAAGGGGCATTTAAACCTTCTTGTTAAGCTACTGCGACCTGCAAGTCTCTTCCAAGGGGCATTTAAACCGTCTTGTTAAGCTATTGTAACCTCCACCACTTTTCCAAGGGACATTTAAACCGTCTTGTTAAGCTACTGCGACCTGCAAGTCTCTTTCAACGTGCATTTAAACCGTCTTGTTAAGCTACTGTAACCTCCACCTCTTTTCCAAGGGGCATTTAAACTGTCTTGTTAAGCTACTGAAAACTGCACGTCTCTTCCAAGGGGCATTTAAACCGTCTTGTTAAGCTAATGCGACCTGCACGTCTCTTCCAAGGGGCATTTAAACCATCGTGTTAAGCTACTGCGACCTGCACATCTCTTCCAAGGGGCATTTAAACCGTCTTGTTAAGCTACTGAAACCTGCACGTCTCTTCCAAGGGGCATTTAAACCGTCTTGTTAAGCTAATGCGACCTGCAAGTCTCTTCCAAGGGGCATTTAAACCGTCTTGATAAGCTGCTGCGACCTGCATGTCTCTTCCAAGGGGCATTTAAACTGTCTTGTTAAGGTACTGCAACCTGCACATCTCTTCCAAGGTGCATTTAAACCGTCTTATTAAGCTAATGCGACCTGCACGTCTCTTCCAAGGGGCATTTAAACCGTCTTGTTAAGCTAATGCGACCTGCACGTCTCTTCCAAGGGGCATTTAAATCGTCTTGTTAAGCTACTGAAACCTGCACGTCTCTTCCAAGGGGCATTTAAACCGCCTTGTTAAGCTAATGCGACCTGTAAGTCTCTTCCAAGGGGCATTTAAACCGTCTTGTTAAGCTACTGCTACCGCCACCGCTCTTCCAAGGGGCATTTTAACCGTCTTGTTAAGCTACTGCGACCTGCACGTCTCTTTCAACGGGCATTTAAACCGTTTTGTTAAGCTACTGTAACCTCAAACATTTTTCCAAGGGGCATTTAAACCGTCTTGTTAAGCTACTGCAACCTGCACGTCTCTTCCAAGGTGCATTTAAACCATCTTGTTAAGCTACTGCGACCTGCAAGTCTCTTCCAAGGGGCATTTAAACCGTCTTGATAAGCTGCTGCGACCTGCATGTCTCTTCCAAGGGGCATTTAAACTGTCTTGTTAAGGTACTGCAACCTCCACCGCTCTTCCAAGGGTCATTTAAACCATCTTGTTAAGCTCCTGCGACCTCCACGTCTCTTCCAAGGGGCATTTAAACCGTCTTGTTAAGCTATTGTAACCTCCACCACTTTTCCAAGGGACGTTTAAACCGTCTTGTTAAGCTACTGCGACCTGCAAGTCTCTTTCAACGTGCATTTAAACCGTCTTGTTAAGCTACTGTAACCTCCACCTCTTTTCCAAGGGGCATTTAAACCGTCTTGTTAAGCTACTGAAACCTGCACGTCTCTTCCAAGGGGCATTTAAACCGTCTTGTTAAGCTAATGCGACCTGCACGTCTCTTCCAAGGGGCATTTAAACCGTCTTGTTAAGCTACTGCGACCTGCACGTCTCTTCCAAGGGGCATTTAAACCGTCTTGTTAAGCTACTGAAACCTGCACGTCTCTTCCAAGGGGCATTTAAACCGTCTTGTTAAGCTAATGCGACCTGCAAGTCTCTTCCAAGGGGCATTTAAACCGTCTTGATAAGCTGCTGCGACCTGCATGTCTCTTCCAAGGGGCATTTAAACTGTCTTGTTAAGGTACTGCAACCTGCACATCTCTTCCAAGGGGCATTTAAAGCGTCTTGTTAAGCTAATGCGACCTGCACGTCTCTTCCAAGGGGCATTTAAACCGTCTTGTTAAGCTAATGCGACCTGCACCTCTCTTCCAAGGGGCATTTAAATCGTCTTGTTAAGCTACTGAAACCTGCACGTCTCTTCCAAGGGGCATTTAAACCGTCTTGTTAAGCTAATGCGACCTGCAAGTCTCTTCCAAGGGGCATTTAAACCGTCTTGATAAGCTGCTGCGACCTGCATGTCTCTTCCAAGGGGCATTTAAACTGTCTTGTTAAGGTACTGCAACCTCCACCGCTCTTGCAAGGGGCATTTAAACCGTCTTTTTAAGCTACTGCCACCTCCACGTCTCTTCCAAGGTGCATTTAAACCGTCTTGTTAAGCTGCTGCGACTTGCACATCTCTTCCAAGGGGCATTTAAACCTTCTTGTTAAGCTACTGCGACCTGCACGTCTCTTCCAAGGGGCATTTAAACCGTCTTGTTAAGCTATTGTAACCTCCAAAACTTTTCCAAGGGACATTTAAACCGTCTTGTTAAGCTACTGCGACCTGGAAGTCTCTTTCAACGGGCATTTAAACCGTCTTGTTAAGCTACTGTAACCTCCACCTCTTTTCCAAGGGGCATTTAAACCGTCTTGTTAAGCTACTGAAACCTGCACGTCTCTTCCAAGGGGCATTTAAACCATCTTGTTAAGCTAATGCGACCTGCACGTCTCTTCCAATGGGCATTTAAACCGTCTTGTTAAGCTACTGCGACCTGCACGTCTCTTCCAAGGGGCATTTAAACCGTCTTGTTAAGCTACTCCGACCTGCATGTCTTTTCCAAGCGGCATTTAAACCGTCTTGTTAAGCTACTGCGACCTGCAAGTCTCTTCCAAGGGGCATTTAAACCATCTTGTTAAGCTGCTGCGACCTGCACGTCTCTTCCAAATGGCATTTAAACCGTCTTGTTAAGCTGCTGCGACCTGCATGTCTCAACCAAGTGGCATTTAAGCCGTCTTGTTAAGCTACTGCGACCTGCACGTCTCTTCCAATTGGCATTTAAACAGTCTTGTTAAGCTACTGAGATCTGCACATCTCTTCCAAGGGGCATTTAAACTGTCTTGTTAAGCTACTGCTACCGCCACCGCTCTTCCAAAGGGCATTTTAACCGTCTTTTTCAGCTACTGCGACCTGCACGTCTCTTTCAACGGGCATTTAAACCGTCTTGTTAAGCTACTGCGCCTTGCACGTCTTTTCCAAGGGGCATTTAAACCGTCTTGTTAAGCTACTGCGACCTTTACCGCTCTTCCAAGGGGCATTTAAACCGTCTTGTTAAGCTACTGCGAACTGCATGTCTCTTCCAAGAGGCATTTAAACCGTCTTGTTAAGCTACTGCGACCTGCACGTCTCTTCCAAGGGGCACTTAAACCATCTTGTTAAGCTACTGCTACCACCACCGCTCTTCCAAGGGGCATTTTAACCTTCTTGTTAAGCTACTGCAACCTGCACGTCTCTTTCAACGGGCATTTAAACCATCTTGTTAAGCTACTGTAACGTCCACCTCTTTTCCAAGGGGCATTTAAACCATCTTGTTAAGCTACAGCAACCTGCACGTCTCTTCCAAGGGGCATTTAAACCGTCTGGTTAAGCTACTGCGACCTGCATGTCTCTTCCAAGGGGCGTATAAACGGTATTGTTAAGCTACTGCGACTTGC
The DNA here is from genome assembly GCF_046119375.1 of Phyllobates terribilis. Lineage (NCBI taxonomy): Eukaryota > Metazoa > Chordata > Amphibia > Anura > Dendrobatidae > Phyllobates > Phyllobates terribilis. The sequence goes on along the minus strand of NW_027362921.1, from coordinate 2,926,721 downwards.
ACGTCTCTTCCAAGGGGCATTTAAACCGTCTTGTTAAGCTTCTGCGACCTGCATGTCTCTTCCAAGGGGCATTTAAATCGTCTTGTTAAGCTAATGCAACCTGCATGTCTCTTCCAAGGGGCATTTAATCCGTCTTGTTAAGCTACTGCGACCTGCACTTCTCTTCCAAGGGGCATTTAAACCGTCTTGTTAAGCTACTGCGACCTGCACGTCTCTTCCAAGGGGCATTTAAACCGTCTTGTTAAGCTACTGTAACCTCCCCCGCTCTTCCAAGGGGCATTTAAACCGTCTTGTTAAGCTACTGCGACTTGCACGTCTTTTCCAAGGGGCATTTAAAGCGTCTTGTTAAGCAACTGTAAGCTCCACCACTTTTCCAAGGGGCATTTAAAACGTCTTTTTAAGCTACTGCGACCTGCACGTCTCTTCCAAGGAGCATTTAAACCATCTTGTTAAGCTACTGCGATCTGCATGTCTCTTCAAAGGGGCATTTAAACGGTCTTGTTAAGCTACTGCGCCCAGCACGTCTCTTCCAAGGGGCATTTAAACCGTCTTGTTAAGCTACTGCGACCTGCATGTCTCTTCCAAGGGGCATTTAAACCGTCTTCTTAAGCTACTGAGACCTGCATGTCTCTTCCAAGCGGCATTTAAACCATCTTGTTAAGCTACTGCGACTTGCACGTCTTTTTCAAGGGGCATTTAAACCGTCTTGTTAAGCTACTGTAACTTCCACCATTTTTCCAATGGGCATTTAAACCGTCTTGTTAAGCTACTGCGACCTGCACATCTCTTCCAGGGGGCATTTAAACCGTCTTGTTAAGCTACTGCGACCTGCAAGTCTCTTCCAAGGGGCATTTAAACCGTCTTGTTAAGCTACTGCTACCGCCACCGCTCTTCCAAGGGGCATTTTAACCGTCTTGTTAAGCTACTGCGACCTGCACGTCTCTTTCAACGGGCATTTAAACCGTTTTGTTAAGCTACTGTAACCTCCACCATTTTTCCAAGGGGCATTTATACCGTCTTGTTAAGCTACTGCAACCTGCAAGTCTCTTCCAAGGGGCATTTAAACCGTCTTGTTAATCTACTGCGACCTGCAAGTCTCTTCCAAGGGGCATTTAAACCGTCTTGATAAGCTGCTGCGACCTGCATGTCTCTTCCAAGGGGCATTTAAACTGTCTTGTTTAGGTACTGCAACCTCCACCGCTCTTCCAAGGGGCATTTAAACCGTCTTGTTAAGCTACTGCGACCTCCACGTCTCTTCCAAGGTGCATTTAAACCGTCTTGTTAAGCTACTGCGACTTGCACATCTCTTCCAAGGGGCATTTAAACCTTCTTGTTAAGCTACTGCGACCTGCACGTCTCTTCCAAGGGGCATTTAAACCGTCTTGTTAAGCTATTGTAACCTCCACCACTTTTCCAAGGGACATTTAAACCGTCTTGTTAAGCTACTGCGACCTGCAAGTCTCTTTCAACGTGCATTTAAACCGTCTTGTTAAGCTACTGTAACCTCCACCTCTTTTCCAAGGGGCATTTAAACTGTCTTGTTAAGCTACTGAAACCTGCACGTCTCTTCCAAGGGGCATTTAAACCGTCTTGTTAAGCTAATGCGACCTGCACGTCTCTTCCAAGGGGCATTTAAACCATCTTGTTAAGCTACTGCGATCTGCACATCTCTTCCAAGGGGCATTTAAACCGTCTTGTTAAGCTACTGAAACCTGCACCTCTCTTCCAAGGGGCATTTAAACCGTCTTGTTAAGCTAATGCGACCTGCAAGTCTCTTCCAAGGGGCATTTAAACCGTCTTGATAAGCTGCTGCGACCTGCATGTCTCTTCCAAGGGGCATTTAAACTGTCTTGTTAAGGTACTGCAACCTGCACATCTCTTCCAAGGTGCATTTAAACCGTCTTATTAAGCTAATGCGACCTGCACGTCTCTTCCAAGGGGCATTTAAACCGTCTTGTTAAGCTAATGCGACCTGCACGTCTCTTCCAAGGGGCATTTAAATCGTCCTGTTAAGCTACTGAAACCTGCACGTCTCTTCCAAGGGGCATTTAAACCGCCTTGTTAAGCTAATGCGACCTGTAAGTCTCTTCCAAGGGGCATTTAAACCGTCTTGTTAAGCTACTGCTACCGCCACCGCTCTTCCAAGGGGCATTTTAACCGTCTTGTTAAGCTACTGCGACCTGCACGTCTCTTTCAACGGGCATTTAAACCGTTTTGTTAAGCTACTGTAACCTCAAACATTTTTCCAAGGGGCATTTAAACCGTCTTGTTAAGCTACTGCAACCTGCACGTCTCTTCCAAGGGGCATTTAAACCATCTTGTTAAGCTACTGCGACCTGCAAGTCTCTTCCAAGGGGCATTTAAACCGTCTTGATAAGCTGCTGCGACCTGCATGTCTCTTCCAAGGGGCATTTAAACTGTCTTGTTAAGGTACTGCAACCTCCACCGCTCTTCCAAGGGTCATTTAAACCGTCTTGTTAAGCTCCTGCGACCTCCACGTCTCTTCCAAGGGGCATTTAAACCGTCTTGTTAAGCTATTGTAACCTCCACCACTTTTCCAAGGGACGTTTAAACCGTCTTGTTAAGCTACTGCGACCTGCAAGTCTCTTTCAACGTGCATTTAAACCGTCTTGTTAAGCTACTGTAACCTCCACCTCTTTTCCAAGGGGCATTTAAACCGTCTTGTTAAGCTACTGAAACCTGCACGTCTCTTCCAAGGGGCATTTAAACCGTCTTGTTAAGCTAATGCGACCTGCACGTCTCTTCCAAGGGGCATTTAAACCGTCTTGTTAAGCTACTGCGACCTGCACGTCTCTTCCAAGGGGCATTTAAACCGTCTTGTTAAGCTACTGAAACCTGCACGTCTCTTCCAAGGGGCATTTAAACCGTCTTGTTAAGCTAATGCGACCTGCAAGTCTCTTCCAAGGGGCATTTAAACAGTCTTGATAAGCTGCTGCGACCTGCATGTCTCTTCCAAGGGGCATTTAAACTGTCTTGTTAAGGTACTGCAACCTGCACATCTCTTCCAAGGGGCATTTAAAGCGTCTTGTTAAGCTAATGCGACCTGCACGTCTCTTCCAAGGGGCATTTAAACCGTCTTGTTAAGCTAATGCGACCTGCACCTCTCTTCCAAGGGGCATTTAAATCGTCTTGTTAAGCTACTGAAACCTGCACGTCTCTTCCAAGGGGCATTTAAACCGTCTTGTTAAGCTAATGCGACCTGCAAGTCTCTTCCAAGGGGCATTTAAACCGTCTTGATAAGCTGCTGCGACCTGCATGTCTCTTCCAAGGGGCATTTAAACTGTCTTGTTAAGGTACTGCAACCTCCACCGCTCTTGCAAGGGGCATTTAAACCGTCTTTTTAAGCTACTGCCACCTCCACGTCTCTTCCAAGGTGCATTTAAACCGTCTTGTTAAGCTGCTGCGACTTGCACATCTCTTCCAAGGGGCATTTAAACCTTCTTGTTAAGCTACTGCGACCTGCACGTCTCTTCCAAGGGGCATTTAAACCGTCTTGTTAAGCTATTGTAACCTCCAAAACTTTTCCAAGGGACATTTAAACCGTCTTGTTAAGCTACTGCGACCTGGAAGTCTCTTTCAACGGGCATTTAAACCGTCTTGTTAAGCTACTGTAACCTCCACCTCTTTTCCAAGGGGCATTTAAACCGTCTTGTTAAGCTACTGAAACCTGCACGTCTCTTCCAAGGGGCATTTAAACCGTCTTGTTAAGCTAATGCGACCTGCACGTCTCTTCCAATGGGCATTTAAACCGTCTTGTTAAGCTACTGCGACCTGCACGTGTCTTCCAAGGGGCATTTAAACCGTCTTGTTAAGCTACTGCGACCTGCAAGTCTCTTCCAAGGGGCATTTAAACCATCTTGCTAAGCTGCTGCGACCTGCACGTCTCTTCCAAATGGCATTTAAACCGTCTTGTTAAGCTGCTGCGACCTGCATGTCTCAACCAAGTGGCATTTAAGCCGTCTTGTTAAGCTACTGCGCCTTGCACGTCTTTTCCAAGGGGCATTTAAACCGTCTTGTTAAGCTACTGCGACCTTTACCGCTCTTCCAAGGGGCATTTAAACCGTCTTGTTAAGCTACTGCGAACTGCATGTCTCTTCCAAGAGGCATTTAAACCGTCTTGTTAAGCTACTGCGACCTGCACGTCTCTTCCAAGGGGCACTTAAACCATCTTGTTAAGCTACTGCTACCACCACCGCTCTTCCAAGGGGCATTTTAACCTTCTTGTTAAGCTACTGCGACCTGCACGTCTCTTTCAACGGGCATTTAAACCATCTTGTTAAGCTACTGTAACGTCCACCTCTTTTCCAAGGGGCATTTAAAACATCTTGTTAAGCTACAGCAACCTGCACGTCTTTTGCAAGGGGCATTTAAACCATCTGGTTAAGCTACTGCGACCTGCATGTCTCTTCCAAGGGGCATATAAACGGTGTTGTTAAGCTACTGCGACTTGCACGTCTCTTCCAAGGGGCATTTAAACCGTCTTGTTAAGCTGCTGCGACCTGCATGTCTCTTCCAAGGGGCATTTAAACCGTCTTGTTAAGCTACTGCGACCTGCACTTCTCTTCCAAGGGGCATTTAAACCGTCTTGTTAAGCTACTGCGACCTGCACGTCTCTTCCAAGGGGCATTTAAACCGTCTTGCTAAGCTACTGTAACCTCCCCCGCTCTTCCAAGGGGCATTTAAACCGTCATGTTAAGCTACTGCGACTTGCACGTCTTTTCCAAGGGGCATTTAAACCGTCTTGTTAAGCAATTGTAAGCTCCACCACTTTTCAAAGGGGCATTTAAAACGTCTTTTTAAGCTACTGCGACCTGCACGTCTCTTCCAAGGGGCATTTAAACCATCTTGTTAAGCTACTGCGATCTGCATGTCTCTTCCAAGGGGCATTTAAACGGTCTTGTTAAGCTACTGCGCCCAGCACGTCTCTTCCAAGGGGCATTTAAACCGTCTTGTTAAGCTACTGCGACCTGCATGTCTCTTCCAAGGGGCATTTAAACCTTCTTGTTAAGCTACTGCGACTTGCACGTCTTTTCCAAGGGGCATTTAAACCGTCTAGTTAAGCTACTGTAACTTCCACCACTTTTCCAATGGACATTTAAACCGTCTTGTTAAGCTACTGCGACCTGTACATCTCTTCAAAGGGGCATTTAAACCGTCTTGTTAAGCTACCGCGACCTGCAAGTCTCTTCCAAGGGCATTTAAACCGTCTTGTTAAGCTACTGCTACCGCCACCGCTCTTCCAAGGGGCATTTTAACCGTCTTTTTAAGCTACTGCGACCTGCACGTCTCTTTCAACGGGCATTTAAACCGTTTTGTTAAGCTACTGTAACCTCCACCATTTTTCCAAGGGGCATTTAAACCATCTTGTTAAGCTACTGCAACCTGCACGTCTCTTCCAAGGGGCATTTAAACCGTCTTGTTAAGCTACTGCGACCTGCACGTCTCTTCCAAGGGGCATTTAAACCGTCTTGCTAAGCTACTGTAACCTCCCCCGCTCTTCCAAGGGGCATTTAAACCGTCATGTTAAGCTACTGCGACTTGCACGTCTTTTCCAAGGGGCATTTAAACCGTCTTGTTAAGCAATTGTAAGCTCCACCACTTTTCAAAGGGGCATTTAAAACGTCTTTTTAAGCTACTGCGACCTGCACGTCTCTTCCAAGGGGCATTTAAACCATCTTGTTAAGCTACTGCGATCTGCATGTCTCTTCCAAGGGGCATTTAAACGGTCTTGTTAAGCTACTGCGCCCAGCACGTCTCTTCCAAGGGGCATTTAAACCGTCTTGTTAAGCTACTGTGACCTGCACGTCTCTTCCAAGGGGCATTTAAACCATCTTGTTAAGCTACTGCGACTTGCACGTCTTTTCCAAGGGGCATTTAAACCGTCTAGTTAAGCTACTGTAACTTCCACCACTTTTCCAATGGACATTTAAACCGTCTTGTTAAGCTACTGCGACCTGTACATCTCTTCAAAGGGGCATTTAAACCGTCTTGTTAAGCTACTGCGACCTGCAAGTCTCTTCCAAGGGCATTTAAACCGTCTTGTTAAGCTACTGCTACCGCCACCGCTCTTCCAAGGGGCATTTTAACCGTCTTTTTAAGCTACTGCGACCTGCACGTCTCTTTCAACGGGCATTTAAACCGTTTTGTTAAGCTACTGTAACCTCCACCATTTTTCCAAGGGGCATTTAAACCATCTTGTTAAGCTACTGCAACCTGCACGTCTCTTCCAAGGGGCATTTAAACCGTCTTGTTAAGCTACTGCGACCTGCAAGTCTCTTCCAAGGGGCATTTAAACCTTCTTGATAAGCTGATGCGACCTGCATGTCTCTTCCAAGGGGCATTTAAACTGTCTTGTTAAGGTACTGCAACCTCCACCGCTCTTCCAAGGGGCATTTAAACCGTCTTGTTAAGCTACTGCGACCTCCACGTCTCTTCCAAGGTGCATTTAAACCGTCTTGTTAAGCTACTGCGACTTGCACATCTCTTCCAAGAGGCATTTAAACCTGCTTGTTAAGCTACTGCGACCTGCACGTCTCTTCCAAGGGGCATTTAAACCGTCTTGTTAAGCTGCTGCGACCTGCATGTCTCTTCCAAGGGGCATTTAAACCGTCTTGTTAAGCTACTGCGACCTGCTCTTCTCTTCCAAGGGGCATTTAAACCGTCTTGTTAAGCTACTGCGACCTGCACGTCTCTTCCAAGGGGCATTTAAACCGTCTTGTTAAGCTACTGTAAACTCCCCCGCTCTTCCAAGGGGCATTTAAACCGTCTTGTTAAGCTACTGCGACTTGCACGTCTTTTCCAATGTGCATTTAAACCGTCTTGTTAAGCAATTGTAAGCTCCACCACTTTTCCAAGGGGCATTTAAAACGTCTTTTTAAGCTACTGCGACCTGCACGTCTCTTCCAAGGGGCATTTAAACCATCTTGTTAAGCTACTGCAATCTGCATGTCTCTTCCAAGGGGCATTTAAACGGTCTTGTTAAGCTACTGTGCCCAGCACGTCTCTTCCAAGGGGCATTTAAACCTTCTTGTTAAGCTACTGCGACCTGCATGTCTCTTCCAAGGGGCATTTAAACCGTCTTGTTAAGCTACTGTGACCTGCATGTCTCTTCCAAGGGGCATTTAAACCATCTTGTTAAGCTACTGCGACTTGCACGTCTTTTCCAAGGGGCATTTAAACCGTCTTGTTAAGCTACTGTAACTTCCACCACTTTTCCAATGGGCATTTAAACCGTCTTGTTAAGCTACTGCGACCTGTACATCTCTTCAAAGGTTCATTTAAACCGTCTTGTTAAGCTACTGCGACCTGCAAGTCTCTTCCAAGGGGCATTTAAACCGTCTTGTTAAGCTACTGCTACCGCCACCGCTCTTCCAAGGGGCATTTTAACCGTCTTTTTAAGCTACTGCGACCTGCACGTCTCTTTCAACGGGCATTTAAACCGTTTTGTTAAGCTACTGTAACCTCCACCATTTTTCCAAGGGGCATTTAAACCGTCTTGTTAAGCTACTGCAACCTGCACGTCTCTTCCAAGGGGCATTTAAACCGTCTTGTTAAGCTACTGCGACCTGCAAGTCTCTTCCAAGGGGCATTTAAACCTTCTTGATAAGCTGCTGCGACCTGCATGTCTCTTCCAAGGGGCATTTAAACTGTCTTGTTAAGGTACTGCAACCTCCACCGCTCTTCCAAGGGGCATTTAAACCGTCTTGTTAAGCTACTGCGACCTCCACGTCTCTTCCAAGGTGCATTTAAACCATCTTGTTAAGCTACTGCGACTTGCACATCTCTTCCAAGGGGCATTTAAACCTTCTTGTTAAGCTACTGCGACCTGCACGTCTCTTCCAAGGGGCATTTAAACCGTCTTGTTAAGCTATTGTAACCTCCACCACTTTTCCAAGGGACATTTAAACCGTCTTGTTAAGCTACTGCGACCTGCAAGTCTCTTTCAACGTGCATTTAAACCGTCTTGTTAAGCTACTGTAACCTCCACCTCTTTTCCAAGGGGCATTTAAACCATCTTTTTAAGCTACTGCGACCTGCACGTCTCTTTCATCGGGCATTTAAACCGTTTTGTTAAGCTACTGTAACCTCCACCATTTTTCCAAGGGGCATTTAAACCGTCTTGTTAAGCTACTGCAACCTGCACGTCTCTTCCAAGGGGCATTTAAACCGTCTTGTTAAGCTACTGCGACCTGCAAGTCTCTTCCAAGGGGCATTTAAACCTTCTTGATAAGCTGCTGCGACCTGCATGTCTCTTCCAAGGGGCATTTAAACTGTCTTTTTAAGGTACTGCAACCTCCACCGCTCTTCCAAGGGGCATTTAAACCGTCTTGTTAAGCTACTGCGACCTCCACGTCTCTTCCAAGGTGCATTTAAACCGTCTTGTTAAGCTACTGCGACTTGCACATCTCTTCCAAGGGGCATTTAAACCTTCTTGTTAAGCTACTGCGACCTGCACGTCTCTTCCAAGGGGCATTTAAACAGTCTTGTTAAGCTGCTGCGACCTGCATGTCTCTTCCAAGGGGCATTTAAACCGTCTTGTTAAGCTACTGCGACCTGCACTTCTCTTCCAAGGGGCATTTAAACCGTCTTGTTAAGCTACTGCGACCTGCACGTCTCTTCCAAGGGGCATTTAAACCGTCTTGTTAAGCTACTGTAACCTCCCCCGCTCTTCCAAGGGGCATTTAAACCGTCTTGTTAAGCTACTGCGACTTGCACGTCTTTTCCAAGGTGCATTTAAACCGTCTTGTTAAGCAATTGTAAGCTCCACCACTTTTCCAAGGGGCATTTAAAACGTCTTTTTAAGCTACTGCGACCTGCACGTCTCTTCCAAGGGGCATTTAAACCATCTTGTTAAGCTTCTGCAATCTGCATGTCTCTTCCAAGGGGCATTTAAACGGTCTTGTTAAGCTACTGCGCCCAGCACGTCTCTTCCAAGGGGCATTTAAACCTTCTTGTTAAGCTACTGCGACCTGCATGTCTCTTCCAAGGGGCATTTAAACCGTCTTGTTAAGCTACTGTGACCTGCATGTCTCTTCCAAGGGGCATTTAAACCATCTTGTTAAGCTACTGCGACTTGCACGTCTTTTCCAAGGGGCATTTAAAACGTCTTGTTAAGCTACTGTAACTTCCACCACTTTTCCAATGGGCATTTAAACCGTCTTGTTAAGCTCCTGCGACCTATACATCTCTTCAAAGGGGCATTTAAACCGTCTTGTTAAGCTACTGCGACCTGCAAGTCTCTTCCAAGGGGCATTTATACCGTCTTGTTAAGCTACTGCTACCGCCACCGCTCTTCCAAGGGGCATTTTAACCGTCTTTTTAAGCTACTGCGACCTGCACGTCTCTTTCAACGGGCATTTAAACCGTTTTGTTAAGCTACTGTAACCTCCACCATTTTTCCAAGGGGCATTTAAACCGTCTTGTTAAGCTACTGCAACCTGCACGTCTCTTCCAAGGGGCATTTAAACCGTCTTGTTAAGCTACTGCGACCTGCAAGTCTCTTCCAAGGGGCATTTAAACCTTCTTGATAAGCTGCTGCGACCTGCATGTCTCTTCCAAGGGGCATTTAAACTGTCTTGTTAAGGTACTGCAACCTCCACCGCTCTTCCAAGGGGCATTTAAACCTTCTTGTTAAGCTACTGCGACCTGCACGTCTCTTCCAAGGGGCATTTAAACCGTCTTGTTAAGCTATTGTAACCTCCACCACTTTTCCAAGGAACATTTAAACCGTCTTGTTAAGCTACTGCGACCTGCAAGTCTCTTTCAACGTGCATTTAAACCGTCTTGTTAAGCTACTGTAACCTCCACCTCTTTTCCAAGGGGCATTTAAACCGTCTTGTTAAGCTAATGCGACCTGCAAGTCTCTTCCAAGGGGCATTTAAACCGTCTTGATAAGCTGCTGCGACCTGCATGTCTCTTCCAAGGGGCATTTAAACTGTCTTGTTAAGGTACTGCAACCTGCACATCTCTTCCAAGGGGCATTTAAAGCGTCTTGTTAAGCTAATGCGACCTGCACGTCTCTTCCAAGGGGCATTTAAACCGTCTTGTTAAGCTAATGCGACCTGCATGTCTCTTCCAAGGGGCATTTAAACCGTCTTGTTAAGCTACTGCGACCTGCACTTCTCTTCCAAGGGGCATTTAAACCGTCTTGTTAAGCTACTGCGACCTGCACGTCTCTTCCAAGGGGCATTTAAACCGTCTTGCTAAGCTACTGTAACCTCCCCCGCTCTTCCAAGGGGCATTTAAACCGTCATGTTAAGCTACTGCGACTTGCACGTCTTTTCCAAGGGGCATTTAAACCGTCTTGTTAAGCAATTGTAAGCTCCACCACTTTTCAAAGGGGCATTTAAAACGTCTTTTTAAGCTACTGCGACCTGCACGTCTCTTCCAAGGGGCATTTAAACCATCTTGTTAAGCTACTGCGATCTGCATGTCTCTTCCAAGGGGCATTTAAACGGTCTTGTTAAGCTACTGCGCCCAGCACGTCTCTTCCAAGGGGCATTTAAACCGTCTTGTTAAGCTACTGCGACCTGCATGTCTCTTCCAAGGGGCATTTAAACCGTCTTGTTAAGCTACTGTGACCTGCACGTCTCTTCCAAGGGGCATTTAAACCATCTTGTTAAGCTACTGCGACTTGCACGTCTTTTCCAAGGGGCATTTAAACCGTCTAGTTAAGCTACTGTAACTTCCACCACTTTTCCAATGGACATTTAAACCGTCTTGTTAAGCTACTGCGACCTGTACATCTCTTCAAAGGGGCATTTAAACCGTCTTGTTAAGCTACTGCGACCTGCAAGTCTCTTCCAAGGGCATTTAAACCGTCTTGTTAAGCTACTGCTACCGCCACCGCTCTTCCAAGGGGCATTTTAACCGTCTTTTTAAGCTACTGCGACCTGCACGTCTCTTTCAACGGGCATTTAAACCGTTTTGTTAAGCTACTGTAACCTCCACCATTTTTCCAAGGGGCATTTAAACCATCTTGTTAAGCTACTGCAACCTGCACGTCTCTTCCAAGGGGCATTTAAACCGTCTTGTTAAGCTACTGCGACCTGCACGTCTCTTCCAAGGGGCATTTAAACCGTCTTGCTAAGCTACTGTAACCTCCCCCGCTCTTCCAAGGGGCATTTAAACCGTCATGTTAAGCTACTGCGACTTGCACGTCTTTTCCAAGGGGCATTTAAACCGTCTTGTTAAGCAATTGTAAGCTCCACCACTTTTCAAAGGGGCATTTAAAACGTCTTTTTAAGCTACTGCGACCTGCACGTCTCTTCCAAGGGGCATTTAAACCATCTTGTTAAGCTACTGCGATCTGCATGTCTCTTCCAAGGGGCATTTAAACGGTCTTGTTAAGCTACTGCGCCCAGCACGTCTCTTCCAAGGGGCATTTAAACCGTCTTGTTAAGCTACTGTGACCTGCACGTCTCTTCCAAGGGGCATTTAAACCATCTTGTTAAGCTACTGCGACTTGCACGTCTTTTCCAAGGGGCATTTAAACCGTCTAGTTAAGCTACTGTAACTTCCACCACTTTTCCAATGGACATTTAAACCGTCTTGTTAAGCTACTGCGACCTGTACATCTCTTCAAAGGGGCATTTAAACCGTCTTGTTAAGCTACTGCGACCTGCAAGTCTCTTCCAAGGGCATTTAAACCGTCTTGTTAAGCTACTGCTACCGCCACCGCTCTTCCAAGGGGCATTTTAACCGTCTTTTTAAGCTACTGCGACCTGCACGTCTCTTTCAACGGGCATTTAAACCGTTTTGTTAAGCTACTGTAACCTCCACCATTTTTCCAAGGGGCATTTAAACCATCTTGTTAAGCTACTGCAACCTGCACGTCTCTTCCAAGGGGCATTTAAACCGTCTTGTTAAGCTACTGCGACCTGCAAGTCTCTTCCAAGGGGCATTTAAACCTTCTTGATAAGCTGATGCGACCTGCATGTCTCTTCCAAGGGGCATTTAAACTGTCTTGTTAAGGTACTGCAACCTCCACCGCTCTTCCAAGGGGCATTTAAACCGTCTTGTTAAGCTACTGCGACCTCCACGTCTCTTCCAAGGTGCATTTAAACCGTCTTGTTAAGCTACTGCGACTTGCACATCTCTTCCAAGAGGCATTTAAACCTTCTTGTTAAGCTACTGCGACCTGCACGTCTCTTCCAAGGGGCATTTAAACCGTCTTGTTAAGCTGCTGCGACCTGCATGTCTCTTCCAAGGGGCATTTAAACCGTCTTGTTAAGCTACTGCGACCTGCACTTCTCTTCCAAGGGGCATTTAAACCGTCTTGTTAAGCTACTGCGACCTGCACGTCTCTTCCAAGGGGCATTTAAACCGTCTTGTTAAGCTACTGTAAACTCCCCCGCTCTTCCAAGGGGCATTTAAACCGTCTTGTTAAGCTACTGCGACTTGCACGTCTTTTCCAATGTGCATTTAAACCGTCTTGTTAAGCAATTGTAAGCTCCACCACTTTTCCAAGGGGCATTTAAAACGTCTTTTTAAGCTACTGCGACCTGCACGTCTCTTCCAAGGGGCATTTAAACCATCTTGTTAAGCTACTGCAATCTGCATGTCTCTTCCAAGGGGCATTTAAACGGTCTTGTTAAGCTACTGCGCCCAGCACGTCTCTTCCAAGGGGCATTTAAACCTTCTTGTTAAGCTACTGCGACCTGCATGTCTCTTCCAAGGGGCATTTAAACCGTCTTGTTAAGCTACTGTGACCTGCATGTCTCTTCCAAGGGGCATTTAAACCATCTTGTTAAGCTACTGCGACTTGCACGTCTTTTCCAAGGGGCATTTAAACCGTCTTGTTAAGCTACTGTAACTTCCACCACTTTTCCAATGGGCATTTAAACCGTCTTGTTAAGCTACTGCGACCTGTACATCTCTTCAAAGGTTCATTTAAACCGTCTTGTTAAGCTACTGCGACCTGCAAGTCTCTTCCAAGGGGCATTTAAACCGTCTTGTTAAGCTACTGCTACCGCCACCGCTCTTCCAAGGGGCATTTTAACCGTCTTTTTAAGCTACTGCGACCTGCACGTCTCTTTCAACGGGCATTTAAACCGTTTTGTTAAGCTACTGTAACCTCCACCATTTTTCCAAGGGGCATTTAAACCGTCTTGTTAAGCTACTGCAACCTGCACGTCTCTTCCAAGGGGCATTTAAACCGTCTTGTTAAGCTACTGCGACCTGCAAGTCTCTTCCAAGGGGCATTTAAACCTTCTTGATAAGCTGCTGCGACCTGCATGTCTCTTCCAAGGGGCATTTAAACTGTCTTGTTAAGGTACTGCAACCTCCACCGCTCTTCCAAGGGGCATTTAAACCGTCTTGTTAAGCTACTGCGACCTCCACGTCTCTTCCAAGGTGCATTTAAACCATCTTGTTAAGCTACTGCGACTTGCACATCTCTTCCAAGGGGCATTTAAACCTTCTTGTTAAGCTACTGCGACCTGCACGTCTCTTCCAAGGGGCATTTAAACCGTCTTGTTAAGCTATTGTAACCTCCACCACTTTTCCAAGGGACATTTAAACCGTCTTGTTAAGCTACTGCGACCTGCAAGTCTCTTTCAACGTGCATTTAAACCGTCTTGTTAAGCTACTGTAACCTCCACCTCTTTTCCAAGGGGCATTTAAACCGTCTTTTTAAGCTACTGCGACCTGCACGTCTCTTTCATCGGGCATTTAAACCGTTTTGTTAAGCTACTGTAACCTCCACCATTTTTCCAAGGGGCATTTAAACCGTCTTGTTAAGCTACTGCAACCTGCACGTCTCTTCCAAGGGGCATTTAAACCGTCTTGTTAAGCTACTGCGACCTGCAAGTCTCTTCCAAGGGGCATTTAAACCTTCTTGATAAGCTGCTGCGACCTGCATGTCTCTTCCAAGGGGCATTTAAACTGTCTTGTTAAGGTACTGCAACCTCCACCGCTCTTCCAAGGGGCATTTAAACCGTCTTGTTAAGCTACTGCGACCTCCACGTCTCTTCCAAGGTGCATTTAAACCGTCTTGTTAAGCTACTGCGACTTGCACATCTCTTCCAAGGGGCATTTAAACCTTCTTGTTAAGCTACTGCGACCTGCACGTCTCTTCCAAGGGGCATTTAAACAGTCTTGTTAAGCTGCTGCGACCTGCATGTCTCTTCCAAGGGGCATTTAAACCGTCTTGTTAAGCTACTGCGACCTGCACTTCTCTTCCAAGGGGCATTTAAACCGTCTTGTTAAGCTACTGCGACCTGCACGTCTCTTCCAAGGGGCATTTAAATCGTCTTGTTAAGCTACTGTAACCTCCCCCGCTCTTCCAAGGGGCATTTAAACCGTCTTGTTAAGCTACTGCGACTTGCACGTCTTTTCCAAGGTGCATTTAAACCGTCTTGTTAAGCAATTGTAAGCTCCACCACTTTTCCAAGGGGCATTTAAAACGTCTTTTTAAGCTACTGCGACCTGCACGTCTCTTCCAAGGGGCATTTAAACCATCTTGTTAAGCTTCTGCAATCTGCATGTCTCTTCCAAGGGGCATTTAAACGGTCTTGTTAAGCTACTGCACCCAGCACGTCTCTTCCAAGGGGCATTTAAACCTTCTTGTTAAGCTACTGCGACCTGCATGTCTCTTCCAAGGGGCATTTAAACCGTCTTGTTAAGCTACTGTGACCTGCATGTCTCTTCCAAGGGGCATTTAAACCATCTTGTTAAGCTACTGCGACTTGCACGTCTTTTCCAAGGGGCATTTAAAACGTCTTGTTAAGCTACTGTAACTTCCACCACTTTTCCAATGGGCATTTAAACCGTCTTGTTAAGCTACTGCGACCTATACATCTCTTCAAAGGGGCATTTAAACCGTCTTGTTAAGCTACTGCGACCTGCAAGTCTCTTCCAAGGGGCATTTATACCGTCTTGTTAAGCTACTGCTACCGCCACCGCTCTTCCAAGGGGCATTTTAACCGTCTTTTTAAGCTACTGCGACCTGCACGTCTCTTTCAACGGGCATTTAAACCGTTTTGTTAAGCTACTGTAACCTCCACCATTTTTCCAAGGGGCATTTAAACCGTCTTGTTAAGCTACTGCAACCTGCACGTCTCTTCCAAGGGGCATTTAAACCGTCTTGTTAAGCTACTGCGACCTGCAAGTCTCTTCCAAGGGGCATTTAAACCTTCTTGATAAGCTGCTGCGACCTGCATGTCTCTTCCAAGGGGCATTTAAATTGTCTTGTTAAGGTACTGCAACCTCCACCGCTCTTCCAAGGGGCATTTAAACCTTCTTGTTAAGCTACTGCGACCTGCACGTCTCTTCCAAGGGGCATTTAAACCGTCTTGTTAAGCTATTGTAACCTCCACCACTTTTCCAAGGAACATTTAAACCGTCTTGTTAAGCTACTGCGACCTGCAAGTCTCTTTCAACGTGCATTTAAACCGTCTTGTTAAGCTACTGTAACCTCCACCTCTTTTCCAAGGGGCATTTAAACCGTCTTGTTAAGCTACTGAAACCTGAACGTCTCTTCCAAGGGGCATTTAAACTGTCTTGTTAAGCTAATGCGACCTGCACGTCTCTTCCAAGGGCCATTTAAACCGTCTTGTTAAGCTACTGCGACCTGCACGTCTCTTCCAAGGGGCATTTAAACCGTCTTGTTAAGCTAATGCGACCTGCAAGTCTCTTCCAAGGGGCATTTAAACCGTCTTGATAAGCTGCTGCGACCTGCATGTCTCTTCCAAGGGGCATTTAAACTTTCTTGTTAAGGTACTGCAACCTGCACATCTCTTCCAAGGGGCATTTAAACCGTCTTGTTAAGCTAATGCGACCTGCACGTCCCTTCAAAGGGGCATTTAAACCGTCTTGTTAAGCTAATGCGACCTGCACGTCTCTTCCAAGGGGCATTTAAATCGTCTTGTTAAGCTACTGAAACCTGCACGTCTCTTCCAAGGGGCATTTAAACCGTCTTGTTAAGCTAATGCGACCTGCAAGTCTCTTCCAAGGGGCATTTAAACCGTCTTGATAAGCTGCTGCGACCTGCATGTCTCTTCCATGGGGTATTTAAACTGTCTTGTTAATGTACTGCAACCTCCACCGCTCTTGCAAGGGGTCATTTAAACCCTCTTTTTAAGCTACTGCGACCTCCACGTCTCTTCCAAGGTGCATTTAAACCGTCTTGTTAAGCTACTGCGACTTGCACATCTCTTCCAAGGGGCATTTAAACCTTCTTGTTAAGCTACTGCGACCTGCACGTCTCTTCCAAGGGGCATTTAAACCGTCTTGTTAAGCTATTGTAACCTCCACCACTTTTCCAAGGGACATTTAAACCGTCTTGTTAAGCTACTGCGACCTGCAAGTCTCTTTCAACGGGCATTTAAACCATCTTGTTAAGCTACTGTAACCTCCACCTCTTTTCCAAGGGGCATTTAAACCGTCTTGTTAAGCTACTGCGACCTGGACGTCTCTTCCAAGGGGCATTTAAACAGTCTTGTTAAGCTACTGCGACTAGAGATGAGCGTTGTTCGACTCGAACTGTTCGCCAATCTCAAATTCGAGCTGTTTTGGGCGGTGTTCTAGCCGTTCGGCGAACACGAACGATTTGAGAAAAATTCGGCTGTTCGAGGTTATGTTCGATAACTGTTCGTGCACCAAAATCATAACTGGATTTTTTCTCAGTAATGATGAAAATTAATGTTAATACGCAGTTTGAGTGTACAGCGGGGTGGGGGGAGGGGCAGGGGATGGATCTCTGCAGGAATAATGAAGATCTCCATTTTTTTTTCTCTTTCCCGCATTTAAAGTGGGGAGGTGCAATCTGTCAGCCTATCAGCAGCGCACACACGGAGCAAAGTGCTTTTTTTCACACAAGCAAGGGCATGTGTCATTGGCAGTGTATGTCACATGTCCTTGCCCTATAAGACCAAGCCATTTTCCCCGTCGCCACCATTTTCTCACTGCTGCAGCTGTGTGTTAGACGGCACCGCTGTTGCTGTGTGCGCTATACCTTGTTAATTTCAAGCCAATTTTCTCACAAATCTACAGATAGCTTGGGAGTAGGGAATAGTTGTGATTGCAGTCCTTTTAAGGACTAAGTTACAGCATTTCCTACGACTTTCATCAGGCAGGTCTGTGCTTTAAATAGATAGATTGTGGGAGTAAAGACTAATTGTAATTGCAGTCCTTTTCAGGACTAGGTTACATCAGTTCCTATCAGTTTTTGCCAGGCAGGTCTGTGCCAGTGCTGTGCAAGTATTTTTCACAGCATTTGGCTGAATCTAGCAAAGCTAATCCTTTTTGGCCTATTGCAGAGTGTGTTAGTCAGTGGAGTAGCCTATCTGTGTTGCAAGATATACCACCTGTGTATAGAATACCAATTTTTTTACTGCACCTAGAGAAGTAAAATCTTTTGGGCATAGCATCATTCTATTAGTCCATCTATACTGACCTCCATCAGGTTGCAAATTGAATATAATTTTTTTCTGCATCTAGCTCTGAAAAAATATTTGGGCTTCTAGCAGTGTGTGGGACTTGTTCTATTAGTCCATCTATACTGACCTACATCAGGTTGCAAACCGAATATAATTTTTTTCTGCATCTAGCTCTGAAAAAATATTTGGGCTTCTAGCAGTGTGTGGGACTTGTTCTATTAGTCCATCTATACTGACCTCCATCAGGTTGCAAACTGAATATAATTTTTTTCTGCATCTAGCTCTGAAAAAATATTTGGCCTTCTAGCAGTATGTGGGACTTGTTCTATTAATCCATCTATACTGACCTCCATCACGCTGCAAATTCAAAATAATTTTTTGTCTGCATCTAGCTCTGAAAAAATATTTGGCCTTCTAGCAGTGTGTGGGACTATCTCTATTAGTCCATCTATACTGACCTCCATCAGGTTGCAAATTAAAAATAATTTTTATCTGCATCTACCTCTGAAAAAATATTTGGGCTTCTAGCTGTGTGTGGGACTTGTTCTATTAGTCCATCTATACTGACCTCCATCAGGTTGCAAACTGAATATAATTTTTTTCTGCATCTGGCTCTGAAAAAATATTTGGCCTTCTAGCAGTGTGTGGGACTTGTTCTATTAGTCCACATATACTGACCTCCATCAGGTTGCAAATTCAAAATAATTTTTTGTCTGTATCTAGCTCTGAAAAAATATTTGGCCTTCTAGCTGTGTGTGGGACTTTCTTTATTAGTCCATCTATACTGACCTCTATCAGGTTGCAAACTGAATATATTTTTTTTCTGCATCTACCTCTGAAAAAATATTTGGGCTTCTAGCAGTGTGTGGGACTTTCTCTATTAGTCCATCTATACTGACCTCCATCAGGTTGCAAACTGAATACAATTTTTTTCTGCATCTACCTCTGAAAAAATATTTGGGCTTCTAGCTGTGTGTGGGACTTGTTCTATTAGTCCATCTATACTGACCTCCATCAGGTTGCAAACTGAATATGTTTTTTTTCTGTATCTAGCTCTGAAAAAATATTTGGCCTTCTAGCAGTGTGTGGGACTTATTCTATTAGTCCACCTATACTGACCTCCATCAGGTTGCAAATTCAAAATAATTTTTTGTCTGCATCTAGCTCTGAAAAAATATTTGGCCTTCTAGCAGTGTGTGGGACTTTCTCTATTAGTCCATCTATACTGACCTCCATCAGGTTGCAAACTGAATACAATTTTTTTCTGCATCTACCTCTGAAAAAATATTTGGGCTTCTAGCTGTGTGTGGGACTTGTTCTATTAGTCCATCTATACTGACCTCCATCAGGTTGCAAACTGAATATGTTTTTTTTCTGTATCTAGCTCTGAAAAAATATTTGGCCTTCTAGCAGTATGTGGGACTTGTTCTATTAATCCATCTATACTGACCTCCATCACGCTGCAAATTCAAAATAATTTTTTGTCTGCATCTAGCTCTGAAAAAATATTTGGCCTTCTAGCAGTGTGTGGGACTATCTCTATTAGTCCATCTATACTGACCTCCATCAGGTTGCAAATTAAAAATAATTTTTATCTGCATCTACCTCTGAAAAAATATTTGGGCTTCTAGCTGTGTGTGGGACTTGTTCTATTAGTCCATCTATACTGACCTCCATCAGGTTGCAAACTGAATATAATTTTTTTCTGCATCTGGCTCTGAAAAAATATTTGGCCTTCTAGCAGTGTGTGGGACTTGTTCTATTAGTCCACATATACTGACCTCCATCAGGTTGCAAATTCAAAATAATTTTTTGTCTGTATCTAGCTCTGAAAAAATATTTGGCCTTCTAGCTGTGTGTGGGACTTTCTTTATTAGTCCATCTATACTGACCTCTATCAGGTTGCAAACTGAATATATTTTTTTTCTGCATCTACCTCTGAAAAAATATTTGGGCTTCTAGCAGTGTGTGGGACTTTCTCTATTAGTCCATCTATACTGACCTCCATCAGGTTGCAAACTGAATACAATTTTTTTCTGCATCTACCTCTGAAAAAATATTTGGGCTTCTAGCTGTGTGTGGGACTTGTTCTATTAGTCCATCTATACTGACCTCCATCAGGTTGCAAACTGAATATGTTTTTTTTCTGTATCTAGCTCTGAAAAAATATTTGGCCTTCTAGCAGTGTGTGGGACTTATTCTATTAGTCCACCTATACTGACCTCCATCAGGTTGCAAATTCAAAATAATTTTTTGTCTGCATCTAGCTCTGAAAAAATATTTGGCCTTCTAGCAGTGTGTGGGACTTTCTTTATTAGTCCATCTATACTGACCTCCATCAGGTTGCAAACTGAATATATTTTTTTTCTGCATCTACCTCTGAAAAAATATTTGGGCTTCTAGCAGTGTGTGGGACTTTCTCTATTAGTCCATCTATACTGACCTCCATCACGCTGCAAATTCAAAATAATTTTTTGTCTGCATCTAGCTCTGAAAAAATATTTGGCCTTCTAGCAGTGTGTGGGACTTTCTCTATTAGTCCATCTATACTGACCTCCATCATGTTGCAAATTAAAAATAATTTTTATCTGCATCTACCTCTGAAAAAATATTTGGCCTTCTAGCTGTGCGTGCGACTTGTTCTATTAGTCCATCTATACTGACCTCCATCAGGTTGCAAACTGAATATAATTTTTTTCTGCATCTAGCTCTGAAAAAATATTTGGCCTTCTAGCAGTGTGTGGGACTTTCTCTATTAGTCCATCTATACTGACCTCCATCAGGTTGCAAATTAAAAATAATTTTTTGTCTGCATATAGCTCTGAAAAAATATTTGGCCTTCTAGCTGTGTGTGGGACTTTCTCTATTAGTCCATCTATACTGACCTCCATCAGGTTGCAAACTGAATATATTTTTTTTCTGCATCTACCTCTGAAAAAATATTGGGCTTCTAGCTGTGTGTGGGACTTCTTCTATTAATCCATCTATACAGACCTCCATCGGGTTGCAAACTGAATATAATTTTTTTCTGCATCTACCTCTGAAAAAATATTTGGGCTTCTAGGTGTGTGTGGGACTTGTTCTTTTAGTCCGTCTATACTGACCTCCATCAGGTTGCAAACTGAATATAATTTTTTTCTGCATCTAGCTCTGAAAAAATATTTGGCCTTCTAGCAGTGTGTGGGACTTGTTCTATTAGTCCATCTATACTGACCTCCATCAGGTTGCAAATTCAAAATAATTTTTTATCTGCATCTAGCTCTGAAAAAATATTTGGCCTTCTAGCAGTGTGTGGGACATTCTCTATTAGTCCATCTATACTGACCTCCATCAGGTTGCAAATTAAAAATAATTTTTTGTCTGCATCTAGCTCTGAAAAAATATTTGGCCTTCTAGCAGTGTGTGGGACTTTCTCTATTAGTCCATCTATACTGACCTCCATCAGGTTGCAAACTGAATATATTTTTTTTCTGCATCTACCTCTGAAAAAATATTGGGCTTCTAGCTGTGTGTCGGACTTGTTCTATTAATCCATCTATACAGACCTCCATCAGGTTGCAAACTGAATATAATTTTTTTCTGCATCTACCTCTGAAAAAATATTTGGGCTTCTAGCTGTGTGTGGGACTTGTTCTATTAGTCCATCTATACTGACCTCAATCAGGTTGCAAACTGAATATAATTTTTTTCTGCATCTAGCTCTGAAAAAATATTTGGCCTTCTAGCAGTGTGTGGGACTTGTTCTATTAGTCCATCTATACTGACCTCCATCAGGTTGCAAATTCAAAATAATTTTTTGTCTGCATCTAGCTCTGAAAAAATATTTGGCCTTCTAGCAGTGTGTGGGACTTTCTCTATTAGTCCATCTATACTGACCTCCATCAGGTTGCAAATTGAATATAATTTTTTTCTGCATCTGCCTCTGAAAAAATATTTGGGCTTCTAGCTGTGTGTGGGACTTCTTCTATTAGTCCATCTATACTGACCTCCATCAGGTTGCAAACTGAATATAATTTTTTTCTGCATCTATCTCTGAAAAAATATTTGGCCTTCTAGCAGTGTGTGGGACTTGTTCTATTAGTCCTTCTATACTGACCTCCATCAGGTTGCAAATTCAAAATAATTTTTTGTCTGCATCTAGTTCTGAAAAAATATTTGGCCTTCTAGCAGTGTGTGGGACTTTCTCTATTTGTCCATGTATACTGACCTCCATCAGGTTGCAAACTGAATATATTTTTTTTCTGCATCTACCTCTGAAAAAATATTTGGGCTTCTAGCTGTGTGTGGGACTTGTTCTATTAGTCCATCTATACTGACCTCCATCAGGTTGCAAACTGAATATAATTTTTTTCTGCATCTAGCTCTGAAAAAATATTTGGCCTTCTAGCAGTGTGTGGGACTTGTTCTATTAGTCCATCTATACTGACCTCCATCAGGTTGCAAATTCAAAATAATTTTTTGTCTGCATCTAGCTCTGAAAAAATATTTGGCCATCTAGCAGTTTGTGGGACATTCTCTATTAGTCCATCTATACTGACCTCCATCAGGTTGCAAATTAAAAATTATTTTTTGTCTGCATCTAGCTCTGAAAAAATATTTGGCCTTCTAGCAGTGTGTGGGACTTTCTCTATTAGTCCATCTATACTGACCTCCATCAGGTTGCAAACTGAATAAATTTTTTTTCTGCATCTACCTCTGAAAAAATATTGGGCTTCTAGCTGTGTGTGGGACTTGTTCTATTAATCCATCTATACAGACCTCCATCAGGTTGCAAACTGAATATAATTTTTTTCTGTATCTACCTCTGAAAAAATATTTGGGCTTCTAGCTGTGTGTGGGAATTGTTCTATTAGTCCATCTATACTGACCTCCATCAGGTTGCAAACTGAATATAATTTTTTTCTGCATCTAGCTCTGAAAAAATATTTGGCCTTCCAGCAGTGTGTGGGACTTGTTCTATTAGTCCATCTATACTGACCTCCATCAGGTTGCAAATTCAAAATAATTTTTTGTCTGCATCTAGCTCTGAAAAAATATTTGGCCTTCTAGCAGTGTGTGGGACTTTCTCTATTAGTCCATCTATACTGACCTCCATCATGTTGCAAATTAAAAATAATTTTTATCTGCATCTACCTCTGAAAAAATATTTGGGCTTCTAGCTGTGCGTGCGACTTGTTCTATTAGTCCATCTATACTGACCTCCATCAGGTTGCAAACTGAATATAATTTTTTTCTGCATCTAGCTCTGAAAAAATATTTGGCCTTCTAGCAGTGTGTGGGACTTTCTCTATTAGTCCAACTATACTGATCTCCATCAGGTTGCAAATTAAAAATAATTTTTATCTGCATCTAGCTCTGAAAAAATATTTGGCCTTCTAGCAGTGTGTGGGACTTTCTCTATTAGTCCATCTATACTGACCTCCATCAGGTTGCAAATTAAAAATAATTTTTTGTCTGCATCTAGCTCTGAAAAAATATTTGGCCTTCTAGCAGTGTGTGGGACTTTCTCTATTAGTCCATCTATACTGACCTCCATTAGGTTGCAAATTCAAAATAATTTTTATCTGCATCTAGCTCTGAAAAAATATTTGGCCTTCTAGCAGTGTGTGGGACTTTCTCTATTAGTCCATCTATACTGACCTCCATCAGGTTGCAAATTCAAAATAATTTTTTGTCTGCATCTAGCTCTGAAAAAATATTTGGCCTTCTAGCAGTGTGTGGGACTTTCTCTATTAGTCCATCTATACTGACCTCCATCAGGCTGCAAATTAAAAATAATTTTTATCTGCATCTACCTCTGAAAAAATATTTGGCCTTCTAGCTGTGTGTGGGACTTGATCTATTAGTCCATCTATACTGACCTCCATCAGGTTGCAAACTGAATATAATTTTTTTCTGCATCTAGCTCTGAAAAAATATTTGGCCTTCTAGCAGTGTGTGGGACTTTCTCTATTAGTCCATCTATACTGACCTCCATCAGGTTGCAAATTAAAAATAATTTATATCTGCATCTAGCTCTGAAAAAATATTTGGCCTTCTAGCAGTGTGTGGGACTTTCTCTATTAGTCCATCTATACTGACCTCCATCAGGTTGCAAACTGAATATATTTTTTTTCTGCATCTACCTCTGAAAAAATATTTGGGCTTCTAGCTGTGTGTGGGACTTGTTCTATTAGTCCATCTATACTGACCTCCATCAGGTTGCAAACTGAATATAATTTTTTTCTGCATCTAGCTCTGAAAAAATATTTGGCCTTCTAGCAGTGTGTGGGACTTGTTCTATTAGTCCATCTATACTGACCTCCATCAGGTTGCAAATTCAAAATAATTTTTTGTCTGCATCTAGCTCTGAAAAAATATTTGGCCTTCTAGCAGTGTGTGGGACTTTCTCTATTAGTCCATCTATACTGACCTCCATCAGGTTGCAAACTGAATATATTTTTTTTCTGCATCTACCTCTGAAAAAATATTTGGGCTTCTAGCTGTGTGTGGGACTTGTTCTATTAGTCCATCTATACTGACCTCCATCAGGTTGCAAATTGAATATAATTTTTTTCTGCATCTACCTCTGAAAAAATATTTGGGCTTCTAGCTGTGTGTGGGACTTGTTCTATTAGTCCATCTATACTGACCTCCATCAGGTTGCAAACTGAATATAATTTTTTTCTGCATCTAGCTCTGAAAAAATATTTGGCCTTGTAGCAGTGTGTGGGACTTGTTCTATTAGTCCATCTATACTGACCTCCATCAGGTTGCAAATTCAAAATAATTTTTTGTCTGCATCTAGCTCTGAAAAAATATTTGGCCTTCTAGCAGTGTGTGGGACTTTCTCTATTAGTCTATCTATACTGACCTCCATCAGGTTGCAAACTGAATATATTTTTTTTCTGCATCTACCTCTGAAAAAATATTTGGGCTTCTAGCTGTGTGTGGGACTTTTTCTATTAGTCCATCTATACTGACCTCCATCAGGTTGCAAATTGAATATAATTTTTTTCTGCATCTAACCCAGCCAATTGTTTTGGCCTAATACCACAGTTTTGCCACTCAGCTCTGCTCGGTTCCCATCCATTGCTTTTTTGTGCAAACAACTCCAGAGTTGTGAATTAGTTAACCACCAAAATGAGTGGAAAAAGGCCTGCTGCTGATGGAAAGGGGAATAGGCGTGTTGGGAAGGGGAAAAAAGGTTGTGTCCGTGGGGTAGGTGTTAAAGCAACAGTAACATCTGCAGAAGAAAGACCATCTTCCAGCCAAACTAAAATGTCTACTTCTTTTAGCGGACAGTGTGATAAGATCCCTTTCTTACGGCCACGCCAATCGCTACAAATTCCAGATGAGGCACAAAAACAGCAGGTGCTTCAACGGATATCAAGTGCTTCTTTAAGTGGGCTCTCCTCCACATCAACTTCAACATCACAAATACTCCAGTCCTCAAAGGTGTCATCCCAATCGCACTTGCTTCCTCACAGCTCCCAAATCTCCAGCTGCCCGTCTGAGTATGAGGTAGAACAGATGGTTGAGTCTGCACAGCTGTTTACTCATACTATAGCCTGGGAATCAGAGGTCGACTCCAGAGCTTCTGTGAATCCAGACGAGGAAATGATCTGCACTGATGCCCAGAATCTTTATGAGTCGGATCCAGGACCAGACGCAGAAGGTTCTGACCATAATGTAGACCCTCATTCCCAAACTGTAACTCCTGTTGGTGGAGACAATGAGGAAGACGATGATGAGACTCAAATACCTGATTGGAGCGACAACTTTAGTTTTTTGTCAGGGCAGGAACAGGTTGGCTCTGAGGACGACGGGTGTGATAACGCACAGGGTGATGATGATGAGGTTAGAGATCCCACTTACTGTCAACCCACAGTCAGCCAAGAGATGAGGTCAGCAGAGGAGGTGGAGGAAGATGCTAGTGACGACGAGGTCAGGTTGCGCCTTCCTGGACAGAGACGTAGTACTGGAAGCACGTCAACAACTGCATCCTCAAACACAACTCTGCCTCTCACCACAAGTCGTGGTGGCTCTTCAGGTCGCATGGGTGCTAAGCCTTGCATAGCCTGGGCATTTTTTCAGATCGATAAAGATGACCCAACTCGTGTTATCTGTAACATTTCTCAGCAAAAGCTAAGTAGAGGCCAAAAAACACATAGTTTGAGTACTTCATGCATGAACCGGCACATGGACATGAAGCATAAGTTGCAGTGGGAAGCTCAGTGTGCTACAATGCGGCCTAGCCGGCCGGGCCAACCACCGTCTGCCATATCTTGTGCATCCGCGGCCTCTTCATCCTCTGTGACTGGGGGGACAGCAGTCACACCTGTTTTGGGGCGCAGACCTGCCACCTCTTTACCCGCAACATCCAGCGTGATTGGCAGGTCATCATTTTCTTTGGAGGTGGTAACACCAGCTGGTGTTGAGCGCTGTCCGACATCGATAGCACCACCTTTGGATCAAGGCAACCTAACATGTCCGCCTGCATCTTCCTCACAGACCGGCAGTTTGCCGGGAAACCCTTATCAACCCCGTCTAAGCACAATAGCCAGCCCTCGGTCCCTCAGATGTGGACAAGTAAAAGACCATTTCCTCCTAGCCATGAGAAAGCTAAGAGGTTGAATTTCACCATCTGCAAGCTCTTGGCTACAGAAATGCTGCCTTTCCGCCTGGTGGACACAGAGGATTTTCGAGACCTTATGTCCGTCTCAGTGCCCCAGTACCAGATGCCCAGTCGGCACTACTTCTCAAAGAAAGGTGTGCCTGCGCTCCACCAGCATGTCGCACACAACATCACCGCTTCTTTGAGAAACTCTGTGTGTGACAGGGTGCATTTCACCACAGACACTTGGACGAGTAGGCATGGACAGGGGCGTTACATGTCGCTGACTGGGCACTGGGTAACTATGGTGACAGCAGGACAAGGGGCTGCTGTCCAAGTCTTGCCGTCCCCACGAGTTGTGCGTCATTCCTCTTTATGTCAAAGTTCCTCCACTGCTTCTGCCTCCTCAACCTCCTCTCGGTCTTCCACCTGCACCCAAAGCCTGTCTGGTCATGCCACAAGCTTTCTAACTGCGCAGAAGGGATCCTGCACACCTCCTTACTATGCTAGCAGTAGGGCTCAACGTCATCAGGCGGTTTTTACTTTGAAATGTCTGGGAAATGTGAGTCACACAGCTGAGGAGTTGTGGTCAGCTCTGGAGAACCAATTTCATGAATGGTTGTCTCCACTGGACCTGAAACCAGGGAAGGCCGTGTGCGACAATGCTGCAAACCTGGGTGCGGCCCTTCGCCGGGGCAATGTCACACACGTGCCTTGTATGGCTCACGTGTTGAACCTGGTTGTTCAGCAATTTTTAGCCCACTATCCCAGACTAGATGGCCTTCTGCAGAGGGCACGGTCGCTGTGTGCTCACTTCCGCCGTTCGCATCCCGCAGCTCAGCGACTTACATCTCTACAGAAGTCGTTGGGCCTGCCACTTCACCGGCTAAAATGCGATGTGCCTACCCAGTGGAATTCAACTCTGCACATGTTGCAGCGACTGTGGCAGCACCGACAAGCCCTGGTGCAATACGTTCTGACGTATAGCCTGGGCCAACGAGATCCAGAGGTGGGGCAAATCACGCTGGAGGAGTGGTCTCAGATCAGGGACCTATGCACCCTTCTGCACAGTTTTGAAATGGCGACGAAGATGTTTAGTGCTAACGATGTCATTATCAGCATGACTATTCCGGTGATTTACATGCTGGAGCACATGTTAAACAGAATTCGGAGTCAGGTGGTGGCACAAGAGGAGGTGGAGGAAGTAGAGGAGGAGGAGTTGTATGCGGAAGGGCTAACATCTGCAAGGTCTAGACGGTCGGCAGCACCAAGGCGGCAGGCATTTGAGGGTGAGATAGATGGTTTTACCAGGGCGCATGGTAGCAGCCAAACTAGTGAGGAAGGTGCAGGAGCCCAGGAAGAAGTGGAGGACGAACTGATGGAAGACTCATCAGATGAGGGAGACCTTGATCACATTTCTGTTGTGCGAGGTTGGGGGGAGAGGACAGAGAAAGGAAGCATGATTGTTACCTCGCCACCAACACAACAGGGACTTGGTGCTCCTGGATGCGCAACACACATGAGTGCCTTCTTGCTGCACTACCTGCAACATGACCCTCGAATTGTGAGAATTAGAAATAATCCTGACTACTGGGTTGCCACACTGTTAGATCCCCGGTGCAAAAGTAAATTTGCAGAAATTATTCCTGCCATAGAAAGGGATGCACGCATGCAGGAGTATCAGCAGAGACTGTTGCAGAATCTTACATGTGCTTTTCCACAAAACACCAGTGGTGCACGTAGTGAATCTCACAGTTCCAACTTGCCAACCGTGGGACCGTCAAGTGTTCAGCACTCAAACCGTAACAGAACCACAGTATCTGCTGGTAACATCAATTTTGCGGAATCATTTCACCACTTTTTTAGCCCATCCTTTGCAAGGCCACAGGAGACAAGAAGTCTGACACATAGTCAACGCCTAGAGACGATGGTACAGGAGTATCTCCAAGTAAACATTGAAGCCATGACTGTGTCACTGGACCCTTGCTCTTTTTGGGCTTCCAATCTGGATAAATGGCCGGAGCTAGCCACTTACGCCTTGGAGATCTTGTCATGCCCCGCAGCCAGCGTTCTGTCTGAACGTGTGTTCAGCGCTGCTGGTGGTGTGCTGACAGATAAGCGCACGCGGCTCTCCACTGATAATGTAGACAGACTCACGTTCATAAAGATGAACAAATCATGGATCCGAAATGACTTTTCTACCCCTGTGTCATCCTGGGGAGAGTAAAAGCTTGAAGATTGGTTAAAATCACCCTACCAACCGTTTTAAGCTTTCAAATTACTAATCATGTTTATCTGTATCTTGGCTGGAAAATAATTTGGGCTTTGTAGCAGTGTGCAGCACTGATTCTATTAGGCCATCTATAATAAGCTCCACCAGATTTAAAATTACTAATCATGTTTATCTGTATCTTGACTGGAAAATAATTTGGGCTTTGTAGCAGTGTGCAGCACTGATCCTATTAGGCCATCTATACTAAGCTCCACCAGATTTAAAATTAATAATAATTTTTAGCTGCATCTAGCCCGGAAAATAATTTTGGGGCTCCGAGATGCGCAAGACACATAAGTGCCTTCTTGCTGCACTACCTGCAACATGACCCTCATATTGTCAGAATTCGAAGTAATCATGACTACTGGGTTGCCACACTCTTAGATCCCCCAAACTTTTCGATCAACCTTTTCATTTTAATAAAGACCAAAAAAATGGTCATTTTTGAAATTATAAGCATTAGCATGTTATTGGAAACTGAAATCAAACAGTTTTCAACTCAAAACTTTATTCTAGGTGATGTTACATTTTCACATAGGACCCCTTGTTCGAAAGGAGCTTCTGAACTCTCTCGTCCATTGAATTTGTCAGGTTTTGGATGGTTTCTGCTTCAATTGTTTTGCATGAGGACAGAATACCCTCCCAGAGCTGTTGCTTAGATGTGAACTGCCTCCCGCCATCATAGACACTCCTTTTGATGATGCTCCAGAGGTTCTGAATGGGGTAGAGGTCAGGGGAGCATGGGGGTCACACCATAAGTTTGTCCCCTTTTATGCCCATATCAGCCAGAGATGCAGATGTTTTATGTGCAGCATGAGATGATGCATTATCATGCAAAAAATTGATCTTGATGTGAAATACACGGTTCTTCTTCTTGAACCATGGCAGGAAGTGCTGTTTGAGAAAATCCACATACATTATGGAGTTCATCTTTAGCGCCTTCAGGGATCCTAAAGGGGCTGACAATATCTCTCCCCATGATTCCAGCCCAAAACATTACTCCACCTCCTCCTTGTTGGCGCTGTAGCCGTGTTTGCGTGGGGTGTCCATCAACCAGCCATTCTCCACTCCATCCATCTGGACCATCGAGCGCTGCACGGCACTCATCCGTGAACAAAACAGTTTTGAAATCAGTCTTCATGTAATGTTTGGCCCACTGGAGCCGTTTCTGCTTGTGTGAAGTGGATAGAGGAGGTCGACAGGATGGCGTATGCACAGCTGCAAACCTCTGAAGGACCCTGCATCTTGTTGTTCGGGGGACGTTGGAGGCACCAGCAGCTTCAAAAACTTGTCTGCTGCTATGACAAGGCTTTTTTGCCGCTGCTCTTTTAACCTGACGTAATTGCCTGTAGGAAAGAGTCCTCAATTTGCCCTTATCAGCACGCACACGTGTGTACTGTGAATCAGCTACATACTTCTTGATTGCCAAGACACTTCATCCTGATCATCACACAATGTTGATTGTAGTCATGCCTTGACCTAAACACTCCACAATTTGTTGCTTCTCAGCAGCCGACACATCCTTTTTCTTTCCCATTTTGGCAGAAAATGTAGGCTGCTTAATAATGTGAGACAGCCTTCTTAAGTAGTCTTGCCTTTCATTGGACACACCTGCCAAACTAATTAGCACAGGTGTTTGCAATTGCTTACAGTGATATAAAGAGCCCTGACACACATCACCATCAATGAGTTTAACTGACAAACAAACAAATTCTTCCCTTATCACTCCTAAACACTTTTTGCATAATAATTTGGAACACAGTGTACATGTGCTTTTCCACAAAACACCAGTGGTTCACGTAGTGAATCTTACAGTTCTAACTTGCCTACCGTGGTCTGTATGGAGTTGTTCAATAAAGGGCCCAAAATTAAGATAACATAGATGGGAGAGGTCTCTATGAATAGGAATTCCTAAGTATTTGATACCCTGTGAGGGCCAGGCAAAGGGAAAGTTGGACTGGATGGAATCCTATATGGATTTGGGGAGGGAGACATCGAGGGCCTCAGACTTCGCTGCATTGATTTTAAAATTTGACCATGTAACAAAGTGATCTATTTCAGCCATAACAGCATGGATGGATATATGTGATTGAGTGATATATACTAGGACATCATTAGCAAATAGAGAGCACTTGTACTCGGTGCCTCCCACCTCAATCCACCTAATATTGGGGTCATGGCGAATTGATGAGAGCAGGTGCTCCGTCACTAGGATGTATAAGAGAGGGGACAGAGGACATCCCTGCCTTGTCCCATTGGTGATTGTGAAAGGTGATGAAAATGTTCTGATGCACCCCCTGGGCCTTGGGACACCCGGAGCCGGACCTTTTTGGTGGATGCTGGTGGTTGTAGTCTTCGTGGCGGCGACCCGGTTCCGTGGCTCAGGGTGGTCAAACCAGTGGCGGAACTATTTATGTGGTTTTGATGTTTAAATGTCCGGCTACGCCACCCGTGGATTGCGGTCAGAGTGAACCGCCGCTGCAGGGCAGACCGCTGAGGCTGGTGTTGTGGGTGCAGCAGAGCGTAGCATAACTCCCCACGGGAGGAGTATAGCTTCTGGGCAGTGTATGCGGAGGATGGGGGTGATGGTGCAGGGCAGCAGCAGTAACGGCACGGAGTCAGTGATGCAGTCCATGGCCTTTACTCACAGTTCTTATTATCCAGACCACGTCTGCAGGTAACGGCTGCCCACATCGTACTGTGCTCACCAGGTGAGGGGCTCAGACAACTCCCAGATAACTTTGGAGCGCTTCACAGGACCCCCTTTGTGTGTCCTTTGTCTGGCCTTTCTTACCAACCCTTCTGTCCGGCTGCCTCGGGCCTCCTCTTGGTAAACTTGGCGCCAGTTTCCCTGACCCTATGTGGTGCCTTCCTAGCGGATGTAGCGAGGGGCTGCGCCACATAAAATGTCACAGCCTCCGGTTTCTAGCTGAGGGTCGTTTCCTGCCTCCACTAGTTTCGGGGACCGGTCTCCCCCTTTGGCGTGACCCCTCCACGCAGGTGGATTCGGGCGTGCGGTGGCGACTCGCCCGTCCGCACCCCTGGGATCCCTTCATTCCTCGTTCCTGGAGCCTTCTCCGCTCCTCTTCCTTCCTTCTCCCTCTTCTAGGCCTGGGCCTCTGTTACTAGGCCCGCCTCCGGAGCAGAGCTCATGCAGAGCCCCTGCTCGCTGCCACTTCTGCTCAGACTTCTCTGCACTGAACTAAGATGGTGCCCACCTTTTATACTCCCTTCTCAATGCACCCAGGAACTGCTTCCTCCCTGCTCCTGCACTACAGGGTTCCCCTTCCTCAGTGTTCCCTCCCCCCACTCCAGCCAGGGACAGGGACTGTCGTGCCCATCTCAGAGGCATATTGGTCGCCCTGCCCCACGGCAATGTGGTGTAATGCATGCAGGTGTCGGGTCCTAATCCACACTCCATCCTTACCTGAGAGTGAGATATCACACCTCTGGGTGAGGTGCAATACCTCTGTAGCAACCGAGCCCTCAGGGTGCTACAGTTCCATTTATCTTCAGCCTAGGTGACGTATTGTGATACAGGGCCGTGATTTTGGCTATAAAAGGGTCCCCTAGACCCCTACCCCAAGCTTTTTAAGAGAATCATATATGGCGTGCCAGGAGACTCTATGGAATGCTTTCTCAGCATCCAACGAGAGTATCTAATTACAAATTTTTAACTGCATCTAGCCCAGGAAATACTTTGTGCCTAGTAGCAGTGTCTGCTAGTCAGCGGATTATCCCGGCTGTTAAGCAAGCTACACCACCTGTACTTTGGACACTTAATTTTTTCAAAGGAATTGCTTCGGGACCACGGGATACTCAGTGAAGAGCATCAGGAGGCACCCCAAGGCATAGGGGATGGGACTGGCAGTAGGATGCCTTGCGGTGGACAGCCGAGCTCGATCCTTATAAAAGCTTTTTAACTGCAGCAGCTTTAGTGGACGCTACTGGAGCTGGAATTACGCGGCTGCTGGCATGAGACTTGCCCTCCAATAGATCCTTGTAAATGGATTTAAAGTGTATTCATTCAAATTAGAGAGACAATTTAAATTAAAAAGCTTAGAGCTGCCTCCACCACAGGGGGGCTCGCTCGACCCACCAGCGGACAGGCACCAGTATTGGGAGAGGGGGCTGGCCGTCAGGGTTCACCGCGGCTCTGGCACAAACCCGGCGACACGGAGGTGGCACGGGCAGGAGCGGACTGAACGTGTCGGCTTCTCACTTTTTGGATTTTAGAAGGGCATGACATGCCTATATCTGTGTCTCCCCCTCCTTTTACTCCTCCACCTCTTTTCTTTTCGCATGACTATATGTACTTGTCACTTTTCCATGTGTTAGTTGTGTCTTCTGAGCAGTTTGTCAGCTTTTGGACACCTTTGAAGGTGTTTTCTATGTGTTTCTATGTGTTTTTGTTTGCCTGCCATTGGTTTTAACGGTGTTCGAAGGTGTTCGACGAACAGTTCGACGAACAGTTCGGCGAACACACGGGTGTTCGACGAACCGAACCGAACTCGAACACTTCCGGGGTGGCTCAACACTAACTGCGACTTGCACGTCTCTTCCAAGGGGCATTTAAACCGTCTTGTTAAGCTACTGCTACCGCCAACGCTCATCCAAGGGGCATTTTAACCGTCTTTTTCAGCTACTGCGACCTGTACGTCTCTTTCAATGGGCATTTAAACCGTCTTGTTAAGCTACTGCGCCTTGCACGTCTTTTCCAAGGGGCATTTAAACCGTCTTGTTAAGCTACTGCGACCTTTACCGCTCTTTCAAGGGGCATTTAAACCGTCTTGTTAAGCTACTGCGACCTTTACCGCTCTTCCAAGGGGCATTTAAACCGTCTTGTTAAGCTACTGCGAACTGCATGTCTCTTCCAAGAGGCATTTAAACCATCTTGTTAAGCTACTGCGACTTGCACGTCTCTTCCAAGGGGCACTTAAACCATCTTGTTAAGCTACTGCTACCACCACCGCTCTTCCAAGGGGCATTTTAACCTTCTTGTTAAGCTACTGCGACCTGCACGTCTCTTTCAACGGGCATGTAAACCATCTTGTTAAGCTACTGTAACGTCCACATCTTTTCCAAGGGGCATTTAAACCATCCTGTTAAGCTGCAGCAACCTGCACGTCTCTTCCAAGGGGCATTTAAACCGTCTGATTAAGCTACTGCGACCTGCATGTCTCTTCCAAGGGGCATTTAAACCGTCTTGTTAAGCTACTGCGACCTGCACGTCTCTTCCAAGGGGCATTTAAACCGTCTTGTTAAGCTACTGCGACCTGCACGTCTCTTCCAAGGGGCATTTAAACCGTCTTGTTAAGCTACTGCGACCTGCATGTCTCTTGCAAGGGTCATTTAAACCGTCTTGTTAAGCTACTGCAACCTCCACGTCTCTTCCAAGGGGCATTTAAACCATCTTGTTAAGCTTCTGCGACCTGCATGTCACTTCCAAGGGGCATTTAAACCATCTTGTTAAGCTTATGCGACCTGCACGTCTCTTCCAAGGGGCATTTAAACCGTCTTGTTAAGCTACTGCTACCGCCACCGCTCTTCCAAGGGGCATTTAAACAGTCTTGTTAAGCTACTGCAACCTGCACGTCTCTTCCAAGGGGCATTTAAACCGTCTTGTTAAGCTAATGCGACCTGCACGTCTCTTTCAAGGGGCATTTAAACCGTCTTGTTAAGCTACTGCGACCTGCACGTCTCTTCCAAGGGGCATTTAAACCGTCTTGTTAAGCTACTGCGACCTGCATGTCTCTTCCAAGGGGAATTTAAACCGTCTTGTTAAGCTACTGCGACCTGCAAGTCTCTTTCAAGGGGCATTTAAACCGTCTTGTTAAGCTACTGCTACCGCCACCGCTCTTCCAAGGGGCATTTTAACCGTCTTGTTAAGCTACTGCGACCTGCACGTCTCTTTCAACGGGCATTTAAACCGTCTTGTTAAGCTACTGTAACCTCCACCATTTTTCCAAGGGGCATTTAAACCGTCTTGTTAAGCTACTGCAACCTGCACGTCTCTTCCAAGGGGAATTTAAACCGTCTTGTTAAGCTACTGCGACCTGCAAGTCTCTTCCAAGGGGCATTTAAACCGTCTTGATAAGCTGCTGCGACCTGCATGTTTCTTCCAAGGGGCATTGAAACTGTCTTGTTAAGGTACTGCAACCTCCACCGCTCTTCCAAGGGGCATTTAAACCGTCTTGTTAGCTACTACGACCTACACGCCTCTTCCAAGGGGCATTTAAACCATCTTGTTAAGCTACTGCTACCGCCACAGCTTTTGAAAGGGGCATTTTAAACGTCTTAATAAGCTACTGCGACCTGCACGTCTCTTTCAAGGGGCATTTAAACCGTCTTGTTAAGCTACTGCGACTTGCACGTCTTTTCCAAGGGGCATTTACACCATCTTGTCAAGCTACTGCGACCTCCTCCGCTCTTCCAAGGGGCATTTAAACCGTCTTGTTAAGCTACTGCGACCTGCATGTCTCTTCCAAGCGGCATTTAAACCATCTTGTTAAGCTACTGCGACCTGCACGTCTTTTCCAAGGGGCATTTAAACCGTCTTGTTAAGCTGCTGCGACCTGCATGTCTCAACCAAGTGGCATTTAAACCGTCTTGTTAAGCTACTGCGACCTGCACGTCTCTTCCAAGGGGCATTTAAACAGTCTTGTTAAGCTACTGCGACCTGCACGTCTCTTCCAAGCGGCATTTAAACCGTCTTGTTAAGCTACTGCTACCGCCACCGCTCTTCCAAGGGGCATTTTAACCGTCTTTTTCAGCTACTGCGACCTTCACGTCTCTTTCAACGGGCATTTAAAGCGTCTTGTTAAGCTACTGCGCCTTGCACGTCTTTTCCAAGGGGCATTTAAACCGTCTTGTTAAGCTACTGCGACCTTTACCGCTCTTCCAAGGGGCATTTAAACCGTCTTGTTAAGCTACTGCGAACTGCATGTCTCATCCAAGAGGCATTTAAACCGTCTTGTTAAGCTACTGCGACCTGCACGTCTCTTCCAAGGGGCACTTAAACCATCTTGTTAAGCTACTGCTACCACCACCGCTCTTCTAAGGGGCATTTTAACCTTCTTGTTAAGCTACTGCGACCTGCACGTCTCTTTCAACGGGCATTTAAACCATCTTGTTAAGCTACTGTAACGTCCACCTCTTTTCCAAGGGGCATTTAAACCATCTTGTTAAGCTACAGCAACTTGCACGTCTCTTCCAAGGGGCATTTAAACCGTCTGGTTAAGCTACTGCGACCTGCATGTCTCTTCCAAGGGGCATATAAACGGTATTATTAAGCTACTGCGACTTGCACGTCTCTTCCAAGGGGCATTTAAACCGTCTTGTTAAGCTGCTGCGACCTGCATATCTCTTCCAAGGGGCATTTAATCCGTCTTGTTAAGCTACTGCGACCTGCACTTCTCTTCCAAGGGGCATTCAAACCGTCTTGTTAAGCTGCTGAGACCTGCATGTCTCTTCCAAGGGGCATTTAAACCGTGTTGTTAAGCTACTGCGACATCCACCGCTCTTCCAAGGGGCATTTAAACTGTCTTTTTAAGCTACTCCTACCTGCACGTCTCTTCCAAGTGTCATTTAAACCGTCTTGTTAAGCTACTGCGACCTGAATGTCTCTTCCAAGGGGCATTTAAAACGTCTTCTTAAGCTACTTCGACCTGCACGTCTCTTCCAAGGGGCATCTAAACGGTTTTGCTAAGCTACTGCAACTTGCACGTGTTTCCCAAGGGGCATTTAAACAGTTTTGTTAAGCTACTGTAACCTCCACCACTTTTCCAAGGGGCATTTAAACCATCTTGTTAAGCCACTGTGACCTGCACGTCTCTTTCAAGGAGCATTTAAACCATCTTGTTAAGCTACTGCGACCTGCATGTTTCTTCCAAGGGGCATTTAAA
The DNA here is from genome assembly GCF_046119375.1 of Phyllobates terribilis. Classification (NCBI taxonomy): domain Eukaryota; kingdom Metazoa; phylum Chordata; class Amphibia; order Anura; family Dendrobatidae; genus Phyllobates; species Phyllobates terribilis. Next base: position 2,890,550 of record NW_027362921.1, on the reverse strand, counting down.
CTGTCTTGTTAAGCTACTGCGTCCTTCACATCTCTTCCAAGGGGCATTTAAACCGTCTTGTTAAGCTGCTGCGACCTGCATTTCTCTTCCAAGGGGCATTTAAACAGTCTTGTTAAGCTACTGCGACCTCCACCGCTCTTCCAAGGGGCATTTAAACCGTCTTGTTAAGCTACTGCGACCTGCACGTCTCTTCCAAGGGGCATTTAAACCCTCTTGTTAAGCTACTGCTACCGCCACTGTTCTTCCAAGGGGCATTTCAACCGTCTTGTTAAGCTACTGAAACCTGCATGTCTCTTGCAAGGGGCATTTAAACCGTCTTGTTAAGCTACTGCGACCTCCACGTCTCTTCGAAGGTGCATTTAAACCGTCTTGTTAAGCTACTGCTACCTGCACATCTCTTCCAAGGGGCATTTAAACCTTCTCGTTAAGCTACTGCGACCTGCACGTCTCTTCCAAGGGGCATTTAAACAGTCTTGTTAAGCTACTGCGACCTCCAACGCTCTTCAAAGGGGCATTTAAACCGTCTTGTTAAGCTACTGCGACCTGCACGTCTCTTCCAATGGGCATTTAAACCGTCTTGTTAAGCTACTGCGTCCTGCATGTCTCTTCCAAGGGGCATTTAAACCGTCTTGTTAAGCTAATGTGACCTGCATGTCTCTTCCAAGGGGCATTTAAACCATCTTGTTAAGCTACTGCGAATTGCACGTCTTTTCCAAGGGGCATTTAATTCGTCTTGTTAAGATACTGTAACTTCCACCACTTTTCCAATGGGCATTTAAACCGTCTTGTTAAGCTACTGCGACCTGCACGTCTCTTCCAAGGGGCATTTAAACCGTATTGTTAAGCTACTGCGACCTGGATGTCTCTTCCAAGGGGCATTTAAACCGTCTTGTTAAGCTACTGTGACCTGCACGTTTCTACCAAGGGGCATTTAAACAGTCTTATTAAGCTACGGCGACCTGCTCGTCTCTTGCAAGGGGCATTTAAACCATCTTGTTAAGCTACTGCGACTTGCACGTCTTTTGCAAGGGGTCATTTAAACCGTCTTGTTAAGCTACTGCGATCTCCACCGCTCTTCCAAGGGGCATTTTAACCGTCTTGTTTAGCTACTGCGACCTGCGCGTCTCTTTCAAGGGGCATTTAAACTGACTTGTTAAGCTACTGCGACCTCCAATGCTCTTCCAAGGGGCATTTAAACCGTCTTCTTAAGCTACTGCGACCTGCATGTCTCTTCCAAGGGGCATTTAAACCGTCTTGTTAAGCTACTGCGACTTGCACGTGTTTCCCAAGGGGCATTTAAACAGTTTTTTTAAGCTACTGTAACCTCCACCACTTTTCCAAGGGACATTTAAACCATCTTGTTATGCTACTGTGACCTGCACGTCTCTTTCAAGGAGCATTTAAACCATCTTGTCAAGCTACTGCGACCTGCATGTGTCTTCCAAGGGGCATTTAAACTGTCTTGCTAAGCTACTGCGGCCTGCACATCTCTTCGAAGGGGCATTTAAACCGTCTTGTTAAGCTGCTGCGACCTGCATGTTTCTTCCAAGGGGCATTTAAACCATCTTGTTAAGCTACTGCGACCTCCACCGCTCTTCCAAGGGGCATTTAAACCATCTTGTTAAGCTACTGCAACCTGCACGTCTCTTCCAAGGGGCATTTAAACCGTCTTGTTAAGCTAATGCGACCTGCACGTCTCTTTCAAGGGGCATTTAAACCGTCTTGTTAAGCTACTGCGACCTGCACGTCTCTTCCAAGGGGCATTTAAACCGTCTTGTTAAGCTACTGCGACCTGCATGTCTCTTCCAAGGGGAATTTAAACCGTCTTGTTAAGCTACTGCGACCTGCAAGTCTCTTTCAAGGGGCATTTAAACCGTCTTGTTAAGCTACTGCTACCGCCACCGCTCTTCCAAGGGGCATTTTAACCGTCTTGTTAAGCTACTGCGACCTGCACGTCTCTTTCAACGGGCATTTAAACCGTCTTGTTAAGCTACTGTAACCTCCACCATTTTTCCAAGGGGCATTTAAACCGTCTTGTTAAGCTACTGCAACCTGCACGTCTCTTCCAAGGGGAATTTAAACCGTCTTGTTAAGCTACTGCGACCTGCAAGTCTCTTCCAAGGGGCATTTAAACCGTCTTGATAAGCTGCTGCGACCTGCATGTTTCTTCCAAGGGGCATTGAAACTGTCTTGTTAAGGTACTGCAACCTCCACCGCTCTTCCAAGGGGCATTTAAACCGTCTTGTTAGCTACTACGACCTACACGCCTCTTCCAAGGGGCATTTAAACCATCTTGTTAAGCTACTGCTACCGCCACAGCTTTTGAAAGGGGCATTTTAAACGTCTTAATAAGCTACTGCGACCTGCACGTCTCTTTCAAGGGGCATTTAAACCGTCTTGTTAAGCTACTGCGACTTGCACGTCTTTTCCAAGGGGCATTTACACCATCTTGTCAAGCTACTGCGACCTCCTCCGCTCTTCCAAGGGGCATTTAAACCGTCTTGTTAAGCTACTGCGACCTGCATGTCTCTTCCAAGCGGCATTTAAACCATCTTGTTAAGCTACTGCGACCTGCACGTCTTTTCCAAGGGGCATTTAAACCGTCTTGTTAAGCTGCTGCGACCAGCATGTCTCAACCAAGTGGCATTTAAACCGTCTTGTTAAGCTACTGCGACCTGCACGTCTCTTCCAAGGGGCATTTAAACAGTCTTGTTAAGCTACTGCGACCTGCACGTCTCTTCCAAGCGGCATTTAAACCGTCTTGTTAAGCTACTGCTACCGCCACCGCTCTTCCAAGGGGCATTTTAACCGTCTTTTTCAGCTACTGCGACCTTCACGTCTCTTTCAACGGGCATTTAAAGCGTCTTGTTAAGCTACTGCGCCTTGCACGTCTTTTCCAAGGGGCATTTAAACCGTCTTGTTAAGCTACTGCGACCTTTACCGCTCTTCCAAGGGGCATTTAAACCGTCTTGTTAAGCTACTGCGAACTGCATGTCTCATCCAAGAGGCATTTAAACCGTCTTGTTAAGCTACTGCGACCTGCACGTCTCTTCCAAGGGGCACTTAAACCATCTTGTTAAGCTACTGCTACCACCACCGCTCTTCTAAGGGGCATTTTAACCTTCTTGTTAAGCTACTGCGACCTGCACGTCTCTTTCAACGGGCATTTAAACCATCTTGTTAAGCTACTGTAACGTCCACCTCTTTTCCAAGGGGCATTTAAACCATCTTGTTAAGCTACAGCAACTTGCACGTCTCTTCCAAGGGGCATTTAAACCGTCTGGTTAAGCTACTGCGACCTGCATGTCTCTTCCAAGGGGCATATAAACGGTATTATTAAGCTACTGCGACTTGCACGTCTCTTCCAAGGGGCATTTAAACCGTCTTGTTAAGCTGCTGCGACCTGCATATCTCTTCCAAGGGGCATTTAATCCGTCTTGTTAAGCTACTGCGACCTGCACTTCTCTTCCAAGGGGCATTCAAACCGTCTTGTTAAGCTGCTGAGACCTGCATGTCTCTTCCAAGGGGCATTTAAACCGTGTTGTTAAGCTACTGCGACCTCCACCGCTCTTCCAAGGGGCATTTAAACTGTCTTTTTAAGCTACTCCTACCTGCACGTCTCTTCCAAGTGTCATTTAAACCGTCTTGTTAAGCTACTGTGACCTGAATGTCTCTTCCAAGGGGCATTTAAAACGTCTTCTTAAGCTACTTCGACCTGCACGTCTCTTCCAAGGGGCATCTAAACGGTTTTGTTAAGCTACTGCAACTTGCACGTGTTTCCCAAGGGGCATTTAAACAGTTTTGTTAAGCTACTGTAACCTCCACCACTTTTCCAAGGGGCATTTAAACCATCTTGTTAAGCCACTGTGACCTGCACGTCTCTTTCAAGGAGCATTTAAACCATCTCGTTAAGCTACTGCGACCTGCATGTTTCTTCCAAGGGGCATTTAAACTGTCTTGTTAAGCTACTGCGTCCTTCACATCTCTTCCAAGGGGCATTTAAACCGTCTTGTTAAGCTGCTGCGACCTGCATTTCTCTTCCAAGGGGCATTTAAACAGTCTTGTTAAGCTACTGCGACCTCCACCGCTCTTCCAAGGGGCATTTAAACCGTCTTGTTAAGCTACTGCGACCTGCACGTCTCTTCCAAGGGGCATTTAAACCCTCTTGTTAAGCTACTGCTACCGCCACTGTTCTTCCAAGGGGCATTTCAACCGTCTTGTTAAGCTACTGAAACCTGCATGTCTCTTGCAAGGGGCATTTAAACCGTCTTGTTAAGCTACTGCGACCTCCACGTCTCTTCGAAGGTGCATTTAAACCGTCTTGTTAAGCTACTGCTACCTGCACATCTCTTCCAAGGGGCATTTAAACCTTCTCGTTAAGCTACTGCGACCTGCACGTCTCTTCCAAGGGACATTTAAACAGTCTTGTTAAGCTACTGCGACCTCCAACGCTCTTCAAAGGGGCATTTAAACCGTCTTGTTAAGCTACTGCGACCTGCACGTCTCTTCCAATGGGCATTTAAACCGTCTTGTTAAGCTACTGCGTCCTGCATGTCTCTTCCAAGGGGCATTTAAACCGTCTTGTTAAGCTAATGTGACCTGCATGTCTCTTCCAAGGGGCATTTAAACCATCTTGTTAAGCTACTGCGAATTGCACGTCTTTTCCAAGGGGCATTTAATTCGTCTTGTTAAGATACTGTAACTTCCACCACTTTTCCAATGGGCATTTAAACCGTCTTGTTAAGCTACTGCGACCTGCACGTCTCTTCCAAGGGGCATTTAAACCGTATTGTTAAGCTACTGCGACCTGGATGTCTCTTCCAAGGGGCATTTAAACCGTCTTGTTAAGCTACTGTGACCTGCACGTTTCTACCAAGGGGCTTTTAAACAGTCTTATTAAGCTACGGCGACCTGCTCGTCTCTTGCAAGGGGCATTTAAACCATCTTGTTAAGCTACTGCGACTTGCACGTCTTTTGCAAGGGGTCATTTAAACCGTCTTGTTAAGCTACTGCGATCTCCACCGCTCTTCCAAGGGGCATTTTAACCGTCTTGTTTAGCTACTGCGACCTGCGCGTCTCTTTCAAGGGGCATTTAAACTGACTTGTTAAGCTACTGCGACCTCCAATGCTCTTCCAAGGGGCATTTAAACCGTCTTCTTAAGCTACTGCGACCTGCATGTCTCTTCCAAGGGGCATTTAAACCGTCTTGTTAAGCTACTGCGACTTGCACGTGTTTCCCAAGGGGCATTTAAACAGTTTTTTTAAGCTACTGTAACCTCCACCACTTTTCCAAGGGACATTTAAACCATCTTGTTATGCTACTGTGACCTGCACGTCTCTTTCAAGGAGCATTTAAACCATCTTGTCAAGCTACTGCGACCTGCATGTGTCTTCCAAGGGGCATTTAAACTGTCTTGCTAAGCTACTGCGGCCTGCACATCTCTTCGAAGGGGCATTTAAACCGTCTTGTTAAGCTGCTGCGACCTGCATGTTTCTTCCAAGGGGCATTTAAACCATCTTGTTAAGCTACTGCGACCTCCACCGCTCTTCCAAGGGGCATTTAAACCATCTTGTTAAGCTACTGCGACCTGTACGTCTCTTCCAAGGGGCATTTAAACCGTCTTGTTAAGCTGCTGCGACCTGCATATCTCTTCCAAGGTGCATTTAAACCGTCTTGTTAAGCTACTGCTACCTACACATCTCTTCCAAGGGGCATTTAAACCTTCTTATTAAGCTACTGCGACCTGCACGTCTCTTCCAAGGGGCATTTAAACCGTCTTGTTAAGCTATTGTAACCTCCACCACTTTTCCAAGGGACATTTAAACTGTCTTGTTAAGCTACTGTGACCTGCTCGTCTCTTCCAAGGGGCCTTTAAACCGTCTTGTTAAGCTACTGCGATCCTGCATATCTCTTCCAAGGGGCATTTAAACCATCTTGTTAAGCAACTGCAACCTGCAAGTCTCTTCCAAGGGGCATTTAAACCGTCTTGATAAGCTGCTGCGACCTGCATGTCTCTTCCAAGGGGCCTTTAAACCGTCTTGTTAAGCTACTGCGACCTGCATGTCTCTAGCAACGGGCATTTAAACCATCTTGTTAAGCTACTGCGACCTGCATGTCTCTTCCAAGGGGCATTTAAACCGTATTGATAAGCTGCTGCGACCTGCATTTCTCTTCCAAGGGGCTTTTAAACCATCTTGTTAAGCTGCTGCGACCTCCACCGCTCTTCCAAGAGGCATTTAAACCATCTTGTTAAGCTGCTGCGACCTGCATGTCTCAGCCAATGGGCATTTAAACCGTCTTGTTAAGCTACTGCGACCTCCACCGCTCTTCCAAGGGGCATTTAAACCGTCTTGTTAAGCTACTGCGACCTGCACGTCTCTTCCAAGGGGCATTTAAACCGTCTTGTTAAGCTACTGCTACTGCCACCGCTCTTCCAAGGGTCATTTTAACCGTCTTGTTAATCTACTGCGACCTGCACGTCTCTTTCAACGGGCATTTAAACAGTCTTGTTAAGCTACTGCAACCTGCATGTCTCTTCCAAGCGGCATATAAACGGACTTGTTAAGCTACTGCGACTTGCACGTCTCTTCCAAGGGGCATTTAAACCATCTTGTTAAGCTGCTGCGACCTGCATGTCTCTTCCAAGGGGCATTTAAACCCTCTTGTTAAGCTACTGCGACCTGCACTTCTCTTCCAAGGGGCATTTAAACCGTCTTGTTAAGCTTCTGCGACCTGCACGTCTCTTCCAAGGGGCATTGAAATCGTCTTGTTAAGCTAATGTGACCTGCATGTCTCTTCCAAGGGGTCATTTAATCCGTCTTGCTAAGCTACTGCGACCTGCACGACTCTTCCAAGGGGCATTTAAACCGTTTTGTTATGCTACTGCGACCTGCACGTCTCTTCCAAGGGGCATTTAAACGGCCTTGTTAAGCTACTGTAACCTCCACCGCTCTTCCAAGGGGCATTTAAACCGTCTTGTTAAGCTACTGCGACTTGCACGTCTTTTCCAAGGGGCATTTAAACCGTCTTGTTAAGCTACTGCGACCTCCACCGCTCTTCCAAGGGGCATTTAATCCGTCTTTTTAAGCTATTGCGACCTGCACGTCTCTTTCAAGGGGCATTTAAACTGATTTGTTAAGCTACTGCGACCTCCAACGCTCTTCCAAGGGGCATTTAAACCATCTTGTTAAGCTACTGCGACCTGCACGTCTCTTCCAAGGGGCATTTAAACCGTCTTGTTAAGCTACTGCGACTTGCACGTGTTTCCCAAGGGGCATTTAAACAGATTTGTTAAGCTACTGTAACCTCCACCACTTTTCCAAGGGACATTTAAACCATCTTGTTACGCTACTGTGATCTGAACGTCTCTTTCAAGGAGCATTTAAACCATCTTGTCAAGCTACTGCGACCTGCATGTTTCTTCCAAGGGGCATTTAAACTGTCTTGTTAAGCTACTGCGACCTGCACATCTCTTCGAAGGGGCATTTAAACCGTCTTGTTAAGCTGCTGCGACCTGCATGTCTCTTCCAAGGGGCATATAAACAGTCTTGTTGAGCTACTGCGACCTCCACCGCTCTTCCAAGGGGCATTTAAACCATCTTGTTAAGCTACTGTGACCTGCAAGTCTCTTCCAAGGGGCATTTAAACCATCTTGTTAAGCTGCTGCGACCTGCATATCTCTTCCAAGGGGCATTTAAACCGTCTTGTTAAGCTACTGCGAACTCCACGTCTCTTCCAAGGGGCATTTAAACCATCTTGTTAAGCTACTGCGACCTGCACGTCTCTTCCAAGGGGCATTTAAATCGTCTTGCTAAGCTAATGCGACCTGCACGTCTCTTCCAAGGGGCATTTAATCCGTCTTGTTAAGCTACTGCGACCTGCACTTCTCTTCCAAGGGGCATTTAAACCGTCTTGTTAAGCTACTGCGACCTGCATGTCTCTTCCAAGGGGCATTTAAACCGTCTTGTTAAGCTACTGCGACCTCCACCGCTCTTCCAAGGGGCATTTAAACCGTCTTGTTAAGCTACTGCGACTTGCACGTCTTTTCCAAGGGGCATTTAAACCGTCTTGTTAAGCTACTGTAAGCTCCACCAATTTTCCAAGGGGCATTTAAACCGTCTTGTTAAGCTACTGTGACCTGCATGTCTCTTCCAAGGGGCATTTAAACGGTCTTGTTAAGCTACTGCGACCAGCACGTCTCTTCCAAGGGGCATTTAAACCGTCTTGTTAAGCTACTGCGACCTTCAAGTCTCTTCCAAGGGGCATTTAAACCGTCTTGATAAGCTGCTGCGACCTGCATGTCTCTTCCAAGGGGCATTTAAACCATCTTTTTAAGCTACTGCGACCTGCAAGTCTCTTCCAAGGGGCATTTAAACCGTCTTGTTAAGCTACTGCGACCTGGCTGTCTCTTCCAAGGGGCATTTAAACCGTCTTGTTAAGCTACTTCGACCTGCACGTCTCTTCCAAGGGGCATTTAAACCTTCTTGTTAAGCTACTGCGACCTGCACGTTTCTTCCAAGGGGCATTTAAACCATCTTGTTAAGCTATTGTAACCTCCACCACTTTTCCAAGGGACATTTAAACCGTCTTGTTAAGCTACTGCGACCTGCTCGTCTCTTCCAAGGGGCCTTTAAACCGTCTTGTTAAGCTACTGTGACCTGCATGTCTCTTCCAAGGGGCATTTAAACCATCTTGTTAAGCTACTGCAACCTGCAAGTCTCTTCCAAGGGGCATTTAAACCGTCTTGATAAGCTGCTGCGACCTGCATGACTCTTCCAAGGGGCCTTTAAACCGTCTTGTTAAGCTACTGCGACCTGCATGTCTCTTCCAAGGGGCATTTAAACCATCTTGTTAAGCTACTGCGTCTGCATGTCTCTTCCAAGGGGCATTTAAACCGTCTTGTTAAGCTGCTGCGACCTGCATTTCTCTTCCAAGGGGCATTTAAACCATCGTGTAAGCTGCTGCGACCTCCACCGCTCTTCCAAGGGGCATTTAAACCGTCTTGTTAAGCTACTGCGACCTGCACGTCTCTTCCAAGGGGCATTTAAACCGTCTTGTTAAGCTACTTCTACTGCCACAGCTCTTCCATGGGTCATTTTAACCATCTTGTTAAGCTACTGCGACCTGCACGTCTCTTTCATCGGGCATTTAAACAGTCTTGTTAAGCTACTGCAACCTGCATGTCTCTTCCAAGGGGCATATAAACGGACTTGTTAAGCTACTGCGACTTGCACGTCTCTGCCAAGGGGCATTTAAAACCATCTTGTTAAGCTGCTGCGACCTGCATGTCTCTTCCAAGGGGAAATTAAACCTTCTTGTTAAGCTACTGCTACCTCCACATCTCTTCCAAGGGGGCATTTAAACCGTCTTGTTAAGCTTCTGCGACCTGCACGTCTCTTCCAAGGGGCATTTAAACCGTCTTGTTAAGCTAATGCGACCTGCATGTCTCTTCCAAGGGGCATTTAATCCGTCTTGCTAAGCTACTGCGACCTGCACGTCTCTTCCAAGGGGCATTTAAACCGTCTTTTTAAGCTACTGCGACCTGCACGTCTCTTCCTAGGGGCATTTAAACCGCCTTGTTAAGCTACTGTAACCTCCACCGCTCTTCCAAGGGGCATTTAAACCGTCTTGTTAAGCTACTGCGACTTGCAAGTCTTTTCCAAGGGGCATTTAAACCGTCTTGTTAAGCTACTGCGACCTCCACCGCTCTTCCAAGGGGCATTTAATCCGTCTTTTTAAGCTACTGCGACCTGCACGTCTCTTTCAAGGGGCATTTAAACTGACTTGTTAAGCTACTGCGACCTCCAACGCTCTTCCAAGGGGCATTTAAACCATCTTGTTAAGCTACTGCGACCTGCACATCTCTTCCAAGGGGCATTTAAACCGTCTTGTTAAGCTACTGCGACTTGCACGTGTTTCCCAAGGGGCATTTAAACAGTTTTGTTAAGCTACTGTAACCTCCACCACTTTTCCAAGGGACATTTAAACCATCTTGTTACGCTACTGTGATCTGCACGTCTCTTTCAAGGAGCATTTAAACCATCTTGTCAAGCTACTGCGACCTGCATGTTTCTTCCAAGGGGCATTTAAACTGTCTTGTTAAGCTACTGAGGCCTGCACATCTCTTCGAAGGGGCATTTAAACCGTCTTGTTAACCTGCTGCTACCTGCATTTCTCTTCCAAGGGGCATTTAAACAGTCTTTTTAAGCTACTGCGACCTCCACGTCTCTTCCAAGGGGCAATTTAACCATCTTGTTAAGCTTCTGCGACCTGCACGTCTCTTCCAAGGGGCATTTAAATCGTCTTGTTAAGCTAATGCGACCTGCACGTCTCTTCCAAGGGGCATTTAATCCGTCTTGTTAAGCTACTGCGACCTGCACTTCTCTTCCAAGGGGCATTTAAACCGTCTTGCTAAGCTACTGCGACCTGCACGTCTCTTCCAAGGGGCATTTTAACCGTCTTGTAAAGCTACTGTAAGCTCCACCACTTTTCCAAGGGGCATTTAAAACATCTTGATAAGGTACTGCGACCTGCACGTCTCTTCCAAGGGGCATTTAAACCGTCTTGTTAAGCTACTGCGACCTGCATGTCTCTTCCAAGGGGCATTTAAACTGCCTTGTTAAGCTACTGTGACCTGCATGTCTCTTCCAAGGGGCATTTAAACGGTCTTGTTAAGCTACTGCGACCAGCACGTCTCTTCCAAGGGGCATTTAAACTGTCTTGTTAAGCTACTGCGACCTTCAAGTCTCTTCCAAGGGGCATTTAAACCGTCTTGATAAGCTGCTGCGACCTGCATGTCTTTTCCAAGGGGCCTTTAAACCGTCTTGTTAAGCTACTGCGACCTGTATGTCTCTTCCAAGGGGCATTTAAACCCTCTTGTTAAGCTAATGTGACCTGCATGTCTCTTCCAAGGGGCATTTAAACCATCTTGTTAAGCTACTGCGAATTGCACGTCTTTTCCAAGGGGCATTTAATTCGTCTTGTTAAGATACTGTAACTTCCACCACTTTTCCAATGGGCATTTACACCGTCTTGTTAAGCTACTGCGACCTGCACGTCTCTTCCAAGGGGCATTTAAACCGTATTGTTAAGCTACTGCGATCTGGATGTCTCTTCCAAGGGGCATTTAAACCGTCTTGTTAAGCTACTGTGACCTGCACGTTTCTACCAAGGGGCATTTAAACAGTCTTATTAAGCTACGGCGACCTGCTCGTCTCTTGCAAGGGGCATTTAAACCATCTTGTTAAGCTACTGCGACTTGCACGTCTTTTGCAAGGGGTCATTTAAACCGTCTTGTTAAGCTACTGCGATCTCCACCGCTCTTCCAAGGGGCATTTTAACCGTCTTGTTTAGCTACTGCGACCTGCGCGTCTCTTTCAAGGGGCATTTAAACTGACTTGTTAAGCTACTGCGACCTCCAATGCTCTTCCAAGGGGCATTTAAACCGTCTTCTTAAGCTACTGCGACCTGCATGTCTCTTCCAAGGGGCATTTAAACCGTCTTGTTAAGCTACTGCGACTTGCACGTGTTTCCCAAGGGGCATTTAAACAGTTTTTTTAAGCTACTGTAACCGCCACCACTTTTCCAAGGGACATTTAAACCATCTTGTTATGCTACTGTGACCTGGACGTCTCTTTCAACGGGCATTTAAACAGTCTTGTTAAGCTACTGCAACCTGCATGTCTCTTCCAAGGGACATATAAACGGACTTGTTAAGCTACTGCGACTTGCACGTCTCTTCCAAGGGGCATTTAAACCATCTTGTTAAGCTGCTGCGACCTGCATGTCTCTTCCAACGGCCATTTAAACCCTCTTGTTAAGCTACTGCGACCTGCACTTCTCTTCCAAGGGGCATTTAAACCGTCTTGTTAAGCTTCTGCGACCTGCACGTCTCTTCCAAGGGGCATTGAAATCGTCTTGTTAAGCTAATGCGACCTGCATGTCTCTTCCAAGGGGTCATTTAATCCGTCTTGCTAAGCTACTGCGACCTGCACGACTCTTCCAAGGGGCATTTAAACCGTCTTGTTATGCTACTGCGACCTGCACGTCTCTTCCAAGGGGCATTTAAACGGCCTTGTTAAGCTACTGTAACCTCCACCGCTCTTCCAAGGGGCATTTAAACCGTCTTGTTAAGCTACTGCGACTTGCACGTCTTTTCCAAGGGGCATTTAAACCGTCTTGTTAAGCTACTGCTACTGCCACCGCTCTTCCAAGGGTCATTTTAACCGTCTTGTTAATCTACTGCGACCTGCACGTCTCTTTCAACGGGCATTTAAACAGTCTTGTTAAGCTACTGCAACCTGCATGTCTCTTCCAAGGGGCATATAAACGGACTTGTTAAGCTACTGCGACTTGCACGTCTCTTCCAAGGGGCATTTAAACCATCTTGTTAAGCTGCTGCGACCTGCATGTCTCTTCCAACGGGCATTTAAACCCTCTTGTTAAGCTACTGCGACCTGCACTTCTCTTCCAAGGGGCATTTAAACCGTCTTGTTAAGCTTCTGCGACCTGCACGTCTCTTCCAAGGGGCATTGAAATCGTCTTGTTAAGCTAATGCGACCTGCATGTCTCTTCCAAGGGGTCATTTAATCCGTCTTGCTAAGCTACTGCGACCTGCACGACTCTTCCAAGGGGCATTTAAACCGTCTTGTTATGCTACTGCGACCTGCACGTCTCTTCCAAGGGGCATTTAAACGACCTTGTTAAGCTACTGTAACCTCCACCGCTCTTCCAAGGGGCATTTAAACCGTCTTGTTAAGCTACTGCGACTTGCACGTCTTTTCCAAGGGGCATTTAAACCGTCTTGTTAAGCTACTGCGACCTCCACCGCTCTTCCAAGGGGCATTTAATCCGTCTTTTTAAGCTATTGCGACCTGCACGTCTCTTTCACGGGGCATTTAAACTGACTTGTTAAGCTACTGCGACCTCCAACGCTCTTCCAAGGGGCATTTAAACCATCTTGTTAAGCTACTGCGACCTGCACGTCTCTTCCAAGGGGCATTTAAACCGTCTTGTTAAGCTACTGCGACTTGCACGTGTTTCCCAAGGGGCATTTAAACAGATTTGTTAAGCTACTGTAACCTCCACCACTTTTCCAAGGGACATTTAAACCATCTTGTTACGCTACTGTGATCTGAACGTCTCTTTCAAGGAGCATTTAAACCATCTTGTCAAGCTACTGCGACCTGCATGTTTCTTCCAAGGGGCATTTAAACTGTCTTGTTAAGCTACTGCGACCTGCACATCTCTTCGAAGGGGCATTTAAACCGTCTTGTTAAGCTGCTGCGACCTGCATGTCTCCTCCAAGGGGCATATAAACAGTCTTGTTGAGCTACTGCGACCTCCACCGCTCTTCCAAGGGGCATTTAAACCATCTTGTTAAGCTACTGCGACCTGCAAGTCTCTTCCAAGGGGCATTTAAACCATCTTGTTAAGCTGCTGCGACCTGCATATCTCTTCCAAGGGGCATTTAAACCGTCTTGTTAAGCTACTGCGAACTCCACGTCTCTTCCAAGGGGCATTTAAACCATCTTGTTAAGCTACTGCGACCTGCACGTCTCTTCCAAGGGGCATTTAAATCGTCTTGCTAAGCTAATGCGACCTGCACGTCTCTTCCAAGGGGCATTTAATCCGTCTTGTTAAGCTACTGCGACCTGCACTTCTCTTCCAAGGGGCATTTAAACCGTCTTGTTAAGCTACTGCGACCTCCACCGCTCTTCCAAGGGGCATTTAAACCGTCTTGTTAAGCTACTGCGACTTGCACGTCTTTTCCAAGGGGCATTTAAACCGTCTTGTTAAGCTACTGTAAGCTCCACCACTTTTCCAAGGGGCATTTAAACCGTCTTGTTAAGCTACTGTGACCTGCATTTCTCTTCCAAGGGGCATTTAAACGGTCTTGTTAAGCTACTGCGACCAGCACGTCTCTTCCAAGGGGCATTTAAACCGTCTTGTTAAGCTACTGCGACCTTCAAGTCTCTTCCAAGGGGCATTTAAACCGTCTTGATAAGCTGCTGCGACCTGCATGTCTCTTCCAAGGGGCATTTAAACCATCTTTTTAAGCTACTGCGACCTGCAAGTCTCTTCCAAGGGGCATTTAAACCGTCTTGTTAAGCTACTGCGACCTGGCTGTCTCTTCCAAGGGGCATTTAAACCGTCTTGTTAAGCTACTTCGACCTGCACGTCTCTTCCAAGGGGTATTTAAACCTTCTTGTTAAGCTACTGCGATCTGCACGTTTCTTCCAAGGGGCATTTAAACCATCTTGTTAAGCTATTGTAACCTCCACCACTTTTCCAAGGGACATTTAAACCGTCTTGTTAAGCTACTGCGACCTGCTCGTCTCTTCCAAGGGGCCTTTAAACCGTCTTGTTAAGCTACTGTGACCTGCATGTCTCTTCCAAGGGGCATTTAAACCATCTTGTTAAGCTACTGCAACCTGCAAGTCTCTTCCAAGGGGCATTTAAACCGTCTTGATAAGCTGCTGCGACCTGCATGACTCTTCCAAGGGGCCTTTAAACCGTCTTGTTAAGCTACTGCGACCTGCATGTCTCTTCCAAGGGGCATTTAAACCATCTTGTTAAGCTACTGCGTCTGCATGTCTCTTCCAAGGGGCATTTAAACCGTCTTGTTAAGCTGCTGCGACCTGCATTTCTCTTCCAAGGGGCATTTAAACCATCGTGTAAGCTGCTGCGACCTCCACCGCTCTTCCAAGAAGCATTTAAACCGTCTTGTTAAGCTGCTGCGACCTGCATGTCTCAGCCAAGGGGCATTTAAACCATCTTGTTAAGCTACTGCGACCTCCACCGCTCTTCCAAGGGGCATTTAAACCGTCTTGTTAAGCTACTGCGACCTGCACGTCTCTTCCAAGGGGCATTTAAACCGTCTTGTTAAGCTACTTCTACTGCCACAGCTCTTCCATGGGTCATTTTAACCATCTTGTTAAGCTACTGCGACCTGCACGTCTCTTTCATCGGGCATTTAAACAGTCTTGTTAAGCTACTGCAACCTGCATGTCTCTTCCAAGGGGCATATAAACGGACTTGTTAAGCTACTGCGACTTGCACGTCTCTGCCAAGGGGCATTTAAAACCATCTTGTTAAGCTGCTGCGACCTGCATGTCTCTTCCAAGGGGAAATTAAACCTTCTTGTTAAGCAACTGCTACCTCCACATCTCTTCCAAGGGGGCATTTAAACCGTCTTGTTAAGCTTCTGTGACCTGCACGTCTCTTCCAAGGGGCATTTAAACCGTCTTGTTAAGCTAATGCGACCTGCATGTCTCTTCCAAGGGGCATTTAAACCGTCTTGCTAAGCTACTGCGACCTGCACGTCTCTTCCAAGGGGCATTTAAACCGTCTTGTTAAGCTACTGCGACCTGCACGTCTCTTCCTAGGGGCATTTAAACCGCCTTGTTAAGCTACTGTAACCTCCACCGCACTTCCAAGGGGCATTTAAACCGTCTTGGTAAGCTACTGCGACTTGCAAGTCTTTTCCAAGGGGCATTTAAACCGTCTTGTTAAGCTACTGCGACCTCCACCGCTCTTCCAAGGGGCATTTAATCCGTCTTTTTAAGCTACTGCGACCTGCACGTCTCTTTCAAGGGGCATTTAAACTGACTTGTTAAGCTACTGCGACCTCCAACGCTCTTCCAAGGGGCATTTAAACCATCTTGTTAAGCTACTGCGACCTGCACATCTCTTCCAAGGGGCATTTAAACCGTCTTGTTAAGCTACTGCGACTTGCACGTGTTTCCCAAGGGGCATTTAAACAGTTTTGTTAAGCTACTGTAACCTCCACCACTTTTCCAAGGGACATTTAAACCATCTTGTTACGCTACTGTGATCTGCACGTCTCTTTCAAGGAGCATTTAAACCATCTTGTTAAGCTACTGCGACCTGCATGTTTCTTCCAAGGGGCATTTAAACTGTCTTGTTAAGCTACTGAGGCCTGCACATCTCTTCGAAGGGGCATTTAAACCGTCTTGTTAAGCTGCTGCGACCTGCATTTCTCTTCCAAGGGGCATTTAAACAGTCTTGTTAAGCTACTGCGACCTCCACGTCTCTTCCAAGGGGCAATTTAACCATCTTTTTAAGCTTCTGCGACCTGCACGTCTCTTCCAAGGGGCATTTAAATCGTCTTGTTAAGCTAATGCGACCTGCACTTCTCTTCCAAGGGGCATTTAAACCGTCTTGCTAAGCTACTGCGACCTGCACGTCTCTTCCAAGGGGCATTTTAACCGTCTTGTAAAGCTACTGTAAGCTCCACCACTTTTCCAAGGGGCATTTAAAACATCTTGATAAGGTACTGCGACCTGCACGTCTCTTCCAAGGGGCATTTAAACCGTCTTGTTAAGCTACTGCGACCTGCATGTCTCTTCCAAGGGGCATTTAAACTGCCTTGTTAAGCTACTGTGACCTGCATGTCTCTTCCAAGGGGCATTTAAACGGTCTTGTTAAGCTACTGCGACCAGCACGTCTCTTCCAAGGGGCATTTAAACTGTCTTGTTAAGCTACTGCGACCTTCAAGTCTCTTCCAAGGGGCATTTAAACCGTCTTGATAAGCTGCTGCGACCTGCATGTCTTTTCCAAGGGGCCTTTAAACCGTCTTGTTAAGCTACTGCGACCTGCATGTCTCTTCCAAGGGGCATTTAAACCATCTTTTTAAGCTACTGCGACCTGCAAGTCTCTTCCAAGGGGCATTTAAACCGTCTTGTTAAGCTACTGCGACCTGGATGTCTCTTCCAAGGGGCATTTAAACCGTCTTGTTAAGCTACTTCGACCTGCACGTCTCTTCCAAGGGGCACTTAAACCGTCATGTTAAGCTGCTGCGTTCTGCATGTGTCTTCCAAGGGGCATTTAAACCGTCTTGTTAAGCTACTGTGACCTCCACCGCTATTCCAAGGGGCATTTAATCCGTCTTTTTAAGGTACTGCGACCTGCACGTCTCTTCCAAGTGGCATTTAAACCATCTGGTTAAGCTACTGTGACCTGCACGTTTCTACCAAGGGGCATTTAAACAGTCTTTTTAAGCTACTGCGACCTGCTCGTCTCTTGCAAGGGGCATTTAAACCGTCTTGTTAAGCTACTGTGACTTGCACGTCTTTTGCAAGGGGTCATTTAAACCGTCATGTTAAGCTACTGCGACCTCGAACGCTCTTTCAAGGGGCATTTTAACCGTCTTGTTTAGCTACTGCGACCTGCGCGTCTCTTTCAAGGGGCATTTAAACTGACTTGTTAAGCTTCTGCGACCTCCAACGCTCTTCTAAGGGGTATTTAAACCGTCTTGTTAAGCTACTGTAACCTCCACCACTTTTCCAAGGGGCATTTAAACCATCTTGTTAAGCTACTGTGACCTTCACGTCTCTTTCAAGGAGCATTTAAACCATCTTGTCAAGCTACTGCGACCTGCATGTTTCTTCCAAGGGTCATTTAAACTGTCTTGTTAAGCTACTGCGACCTGCACATCTCTTCCAAGGGGCATTTAAACCGTCTTGTTAAGCTGCTGCGACCTGCATGTCTCTTCCAACGGGCATTTAAACAGTCTTGTTAAACTACTGCGACCTCCACCGCTCTTCCAAGGGGCATTTAAACCATCTGGTTAAGCTATTGCGACCTGCACGTCTCTTCCAAGGGGCATTTAAACCTTCTCGTTAAGCTACTGCGAAGAGGACGTCTCTTCCAAGGGGCATTTAAACAGTCTTGTTAAGCTACTGCGACCTCCAACACTCTTCCAAGGGGCATTTAAACCGTCTTGTTAAGCTACTGCGACCTGCACGTCTCTTCCAATGGGCATTTAAACCGTCTTGTTAAGAAACTGCTACCGCCACTGCTCTTGCAAGGGGCATTTCAACCGTCTTGTTAAGCTACTGCAACCTGTATGTCTCTTGCAAGGGGCATTTAAACCGTCTTGTTAAGCTACTGCGACCTCCACGTCTCTTCCAAGGTGCATTTAAACCGTCTTGTTCAGCTACTGCGACCTGCACATCTCTTCCAAGGGGCATTTAAACCTTCTCGTTAAGCTACTGCGACCAGCACGTCTCTTCCAAGGGGCATTTAAACAGTCTTGTTAAGCTACTGCGACCTCCAACACTCTTCCAAGGGGCATTTAAACAGTCTTGTTAAGCTACTGCGACCTGCACGTCTCTTCCAATGGGCATTTAAACCGTCTTGTTAAGCTACTGCGACTGCGTGTCTCTTCCAAGGGGCATTTAAACCGTCTTGTTAAGCTACTGTGTCCTGCACGTCTGTTCCAAGGGGCATTTAAACCATCTTGTTAAGCTACTGCGACTTGCACGTCTTTTCCAAGGGGCATTTAATCCGTCTTGTTAAGATACTGTAACTTCCACCACTTTTCCAATGGGCATTTAAACCGTCTTGTTAAGCTACTGCGACCTGCACGTCTCTTCCAAGGGGCATTTAAACCGTCTTGTTAAGCTACTGCGACCTGGATGTCTCTTCCAAGGGGCATTTAAACCGTCTTGTTAAGCTACTTCGACCTGCACGTCTCTTCCAAGGGGCATTTAAACAGTCATGATAAGCTGCTGCGTTCTGCATGTCTCTTCCAAGGGGCATTTAAACCGTCTTGTTAAACTACTGCGACCTCCACCGTTCTTCCAAGGGGCATTTAAACCGTCTTTTTAAGCTACTGCGACCTGCACGTCTCTTCCAAGTGGCATTTAAACTGTCTTGTTAAGCTACTGTGACCTGCACGTTTCTACCAAGGGGCATTTAAACAGTCTTATTAAGCTACTGCGACCTGCTCGTCTCTTGCAAGGGGCATTTAAACCGTCTTGTTAAGCTACTGCGACTTGCACGTCTTTTGCAAGGGGTCATTTAAACCGTCATGTTAAGCTACTGCGATCTCCACCGCTCTTCCAATTGGCATTTTAACCGTCTTGTTTAGCTACTGCGACCTGCGCGTATCTTTCAAGGGGCATTTAAACTGACTTTTTAAGCTACTGCGACATCCAACGCTCTTCCAAGGGGCATTTAAACTGTCTTGTTAAGCTACTGCGACCTGCACGTCTCTTCCAAGGGGCATTTAAACCGTCTTGTTAAGCTACTGCGACCTGCATGTCTCTTCCAAGGAGCATTTAAACCGTCTTGTTAAGCTACTGTGACCTGCATTTCTCTTCCAAGGGGCATTTAAACCATCTTGTTAAGCTACTGCGACTTGGACGTCTTTTCCAAGGGGCATTTAATCCGTCTTGTTAAGATACTGTAACTTCCACAACTTTTCCAATGGGCATTTAAACCGTCTTGTTAAGCTACTGCGACCTGCACGTCTCTTCCAAGGGGCATTTAAACCGTCTTTTTAAGCTACTTCGACCTGCACGTCTCTTCCAAGGGGCATTTAAACAGTCATGTTAAGCTGCTGCGTTCTGCATGTCTCTTCCAAGGGGCATTTAAACCGTCTTGTTAAGCTACTGCGACCTACACCGCTCTTCCAAGGGGCATTTAAGCCGTCTTTTTAAGCTACTGCGACCTGCTCGTCTCTTCCAAGTGGCATTTAAACCATCTTGTTAAGCTACTGTGACCTGCACGTTTCTACCAAGGGGCATTTAAACAGTATTATTAAGCTACTGCGACCTGCTCGTCTCTTGCAAGGTGCATTTAAACCATCTTGTTAAGCTTTTGCGACCTGCCCGTCTCTTCCAAGTGGCATTTAAACCGTCTTATTAAGCTACTGCGACCTGCTCGTCTCTTGCAAGGGGCATTTAAACCGTCTTGTTAAGCTACTGCGACTTGCACGTCTTTTGCAAGGGGTCATTTAAACCGTCATGTTAAGCTACTGCGATCTCCACCGCTCTTCCAAGGGGCATTTAAACCGTCTTGTTAAGCTACTGCGACCGGCACGTCTCTTCCAAGGGGCATTTAAACCGTCTTGTTAAGCTACTGCGACCTGGATGTCTCTTCCAAGGGGCATTTAAACCGTCTTTTTAAGCTACTTCGACCTGCACGTCTCTTCCAAGGGGCATTTAAACAGTCATGTTAAGCTGCTGCGTTCTGCATGTCTCTTCCAAGGGGCATTTAAACCGTCTTGTTAAGCTACTGCGACCTCCACCGTTCTTCCAAGGTGCATTTAAGCAGTCTTTTTAAGCTACTGCAACCTGCACGTCTCTTGCAAGGGGCATTTAAACCGTCTTTTTAAGCTACTGCGACTTGCACGTCTTTTGCAAGGGGTCACTTAAACCGTCTTGTTAAGCTACTGCCATCTCCACCGCTCTTCCAAGGGGCATTTTAACCGTCTTGTTTAGCTACTGCGACCTGCACGTCTCTTCCAAGGGGCATTTAAACCGTCTTGTTAAGCTACTGCGACTTGCACGTGTTTCCCAAGGGGCATATAAACAGTTTTGTTAAGCTACTGTAACCTCCACCACTTTTCCAAGGGGCATTTAAACCATCTTGTTAAGCTACTGTGACCTGCACATCTCTTTCAAGGAGCATTTAAACCATCTTGTCAAGCTACTGCGACCTGCATGTTTCTTCCAAGGGGCATTTAAACTGTCTTGTTAAGCTACTGCGACCTGCACATCTCTTCCAAGGGGCATTTAAACCGTCTTGTTAAGCTGCTGCGACCTGCATGTCTCTTCCAAGGGGCATTTAAACAGTCTTGTTAAGCTACTGCGACCTCCACCGCTCTTCCAAGGGTCATTTAAACCATCTTGTTAAGCTACTGCGACCTTCACGTCTCTTCCAAGGGGCAATTAAACCGTCTTGTTAAGCTGCTGCGTTCTGCATGTCTCTTCCAAGGGGCATTTAAACCGTCTTGTTAAGCTACTGCGACCTCCACCCCTCTTCCAAGGGGCATTTAAACCGTCTTTTTAAGCTACTGCGACCTGCACGTCTTTTGCAAGGGATCATTTAAACCGTCTTGTTAAGCTACTGCGACCTCCACGGCTCTTCCAAGAGGCATTTTATCTGTCTTGTTTAGCTACTGCGATCTGCGCGTCTCTTTCAAGGGGCATTTAAACTGACTTGTTAAGCTACTGCGACCTCCAACGCTCTTCCAAGGGGCATTTAAACCGTCTTGTTGAGCTACTGCGACCTGCACGTCTCTTCTAAGGGGCATTTAAACCGTCTTGTTAAGCTACTGCGACTTGCACGTATTTCCCAAGGGGCATTTAAACAGTTTTATTAAGGTACTGTAACCTCCACCACTTTTCCAAGGGGCATTTAAACCTTCTTGTTAAGCTACTGTGACCTGCGCGTCTCTTTCAAGGAGCATTTAAACCATCTTGTCAAGCACCTGCGACCTGCACATCTCTTCCAAGGGGCATTTAAACCGTCTTGTTAAGCTGCTCCGACCTGCATGTCTCTTCCAAGCGGCATTTAAACCATCTTGTTAAGCTACTGCGACCTGCACGTCTCTTCCAAGGGGCATTTAAACCCTCTTGTTAAGCTACTGCTACCGCCACTGCTCTTCCAAGGGGCATTTCAACCGTCTTGTTTAGCTACTGCAACCTTTATGTCTCTTTTAAGGGGCATTTAAACCATCTTGTTAAGCTACTGCGACCTCCACGTCTCTTCCAAGGTGCATTTAAATCGTCTTGTTAAGCTTCTGCGACCTGCACATCTCTTCCAAGGGGCATTTAAACCTTCTCGTTAAGCTACTGCGACCTGCACGTCTTTTCCAAGGGGCATTTAGACAGTCTTGTTAAGCTACTGCGACCTCCAACGCTCTTCCAAGGGGCATTTAAACCGTCTTGTTAAGCTACTGCAACCTGCACGTCTCTTCCAATGGGCATTTAAACCGTCTTTTTAAGCTACTGCGACCTGCATGTCTCTTCCAAGGGGCATTTAAACCGTCTTGAAATGCTACTGCGACTTGCACGTCTTTTCAAAGGGGCATTTAAACCGTCTTGTTAAGCTACTACGACTTGCACGTCTTTTGCAAGGGGTCATTTAAACCGTTTTGTTAAGCTACTGCGACCTCCACCGCTCTTCCAAGGGGCATTTTAACCGTCTTGTTAAGCTACTGCGTCCTGCGCGTCTTTTTCAAGGGGCATTTAAACTGACTTGTTAAGCTACTGCGACCTCCACTGCTCTTCCAAGGGGCATTTAATCCGTCTTGTTAAGCTACTGCGACCTGCACGTCTCTTCCAAGGGGCATTTTAACCGTCTTGTTAAGCTACTGCGACCTGCGCATCTCTTTCAAGGGGCATTTAAACTGACTTGTTAAGCTACTGCGACCTGCACGTCTCTTCCAATGTCATTTAAACGTCTTTTAAAGCTACTGCGACCTCCACCGCTCTTCTAAGGGGCATTTAAACCATCTGGTTAAGCTATTGCGACCTGCACGTCTCTTCCAAGGGGCATTTAAACCATCTTGTTAAGCTACTTCTACCGCCACTGCTCTTGCAAGGGGCATTTCAACCGTCTTGTTAAGCTACTGCAACCTGTATGTCTCTTGCAAGGGGCATTTAAACCGTCTTGTTAAGCTACTGCGACCTCCATGTCTCTTCCAAGGTGCATTTAAACCCTCTTGTTCAGCTGCTGCGACCTGCACATCTCTTCCAAGGGGCATTTAAACCTTCTCGTTAAGCTACTGCGACCAGCACGTCTCTTCCAAGGGGCATTTAAACAGTCTTGTTAAGCTACTGCGACCTCCAACGCTCTTCCAAGGGGCATTTAAACCGTCTTGTTAAGCAACTGCGACCTGCACGTCTCTTCCAATGGGCATTTAAACCGTCTTGTTAAGCTACTGCGACTGCGTGTCTCTTCCAAGGGGCATTTAAACCGTCTTGTTAAGCTACTGTGACCTGCACGTCTGTTCCAAGGGGCATTTAAACCATCTTGTTAAGCTACTGCGACTTGCACGTCTTTTCCAAGGGGCATTTAATCCGTCTTGTTAAGATACTGTAACTTCCACCACTTTTCCAATGGGCATTTAAACCGTCTTGTTAAGCTACTGCGACCTGCACGTCTCTTCCAAGGGGCATTTAAACCGTCTTGTTAAGCTACTGCGACCTGGATATCTCTTCCAAGGGGCATTTAAACCGTCGTGTTAAGCTACTTCGACCTGCACGTCTCTTCCAAGGGGCATTTAAACAGTCATGATAAGCTGCTGCGTTCTGCATGTCTCTTCCAAGGGGCATTTAAACCGTCTTGTTAAGCTACTGCGACCTCCACCGTTCTTCCAAGGGGCATTTAAACCGTCTTTTTAAGCTACTGCGACCTGCATGTCTCTTCCAAGAGGCATTTAAACTGTCTTGTTAAGCTACTGTGACCTGCACGTTTCTACCAAGGGGCATTTAAACAGTCTTATTAAGCTACTGCGACCTGCTCGTCTCTTGCAAGGGGCATTTAAACCGTCTTGTTAAGCTACTGCGACTTGCACGTCTTTTGCAAGGGGTCATTTAAACCGTCATGTTAAGCTACTGCGATCTCCACCGCTCTTCCAATTGGCATTTTAACCGTCTTGTTTAGCTACTGCGACCTGCGCGTATCTTTCAAGGGGCATTTAAACTGACTTTTTAAGCTACTGCGACATCCAACGCTCTTCCAAGGGGCATTTAAACCGTCTTGTTAAGCTACTGCGACTGCGTGTCTCTTCCAAGGGGCATTTAAACCGTCTTGTTAAGCTACTGTGACCTGCACGTCTGTTCCAAGGGGCATTTAAACCATCTTGTTAAGCTACTGCGACTTGCACGTCTTTTCCAAGGGGCATTTAATCCGTCTTGTTAAGATACTGTAACTTCCACCACTTTTCCAATGGGCATTTAAACCGTCTTGTTAAGCTACTGCGACCTGCACGTCTCTTCCAAGGGGCATTTAAACCGTCTTGTTAAGCTACTGCGACCTGGATATCTCTTCCAAGGGGCATTTAAACCGTCGTGTTAAGCTACTTCGACCTGCACGTCTCTTCCAAGGGGCATTTAAACAGTCATGATAAGCTGCTGCGTTCTGCATGTCTCTTCCAAGGGGCATTTAAACCGTCTTGTTAAGCTACTGCGACCTCCACCGTTCTTCCAAGGGGCATTTAAACCGTCTTTTTAAGCTACTGCGACCTGCATGTCTCTTCCAAGAGGCATTTAAACTGTCTTGTTAAGCTACTGTGACCTGCACGTTTCTACCAAGGGGCATTTAAACAGTCTTATTAAGCTACTGCGACCTGCTCGTCTCTTGCAAGGGGCATTTAAACCGTCTTGTTAAGCTACTGCGACTTGCACGTCTTTTGCAAGGGGTCATTTAAACCGTCATGTTAAGCTACTGCGATCTCCACCGCTCTTCCAATTGGCATTTTAACCGTCTTGTTTAGCTACTGCGACCTGCGCGTATCTTTCAAGGGGCATTTAAACTGACTTTTTAAGCTACTGCGACATCCAACGCTCTTCCAAGGGGCATTTAAACCGTCTTGTTAAGCTACTGCGACCTGCACGTCTCTTCCAAGGGGCATTTAAACCGTCTTGTTAAGCTACTGCGACCTGCATGTCTCTTCCAAGGGGCATTTAAACCGTCTTGTTAAGCTACTGTGACCTGCATTTCTCTTCCAAGGGGCATTTAAACCATCTTGTTAAGCTACTGCGACTTGCACGTCTTTTCCAAGGGGCATTTAATCCGTCTTGTTAAGATACTGTAACTTCCACCACTTTTCCAATGGGCATTTAAACCGTCTTGTTAAGCTACTGCGACCTGCACGTCTCTTCCAAGGGGCATTTAAACCGTCTTGTTAAGCTACTGCGACCTGGATGTCTCTTCCAAGGGGCATTTAAACCGTCTTGTTAAGCTACTTCGACCTGCACGTCTCTTCCAAGGGGCATTTAAACAGTCATGTTAAGCTGCTGCGTTCTGCATGTCTCTTCCATGGGGCATTTAAACCGTCTTGTTAAGCTACTGCGACCTCCACCGCTCTTCCAAGGGGCATTTAAGCCGTCTTTTTAAGCTACCGCGACCTGCTCGTCTCTTCCAAGTGGCATTTAAACCATCTTGTTAAGCTACTGTGACCTGCACATTTCTACCAAGGGGCATTTAAACAGTATTATTAAGCTACTGCGACCTGCTCGTCTCTTGCAAGGGGCATTTAAACCATCTTGTTAAGCTTTTGCGACCTGCACGTCTCTTCCAAGTGGCATTTAAACTGTTTTGTTAAGCTACTGTGACCTGCACGTTTCTACCAAGGGGCATTTAAACAGTCTTATTAAGCTACTGCGACCTGCTCGTCTCTTGCAAGGGGCATTTAAACCGTCTTGTTAAGCTACTGCGACTTGCACGTCTTTTGCAAGGGGTCATTTAAACCGTCATGTTAAGCTACTGCGATCTCCACCGCTCTTCCAAGGGGCATTTAAGCCGTCTTTTTAAGCTACTGCGACTTGCACGTCTTTTGCAAGGGGTCACTTAAACCGTCTTGTTAAGCTACTGCGACCTCCACGGCTCTTCCAAGAGGCATTTTAACTGTCTTGTTTAGCTACTGCGATCTGCGCGTCTCTTTCAAGGGGCATTTAAACTGACTTGTTAAGCTACTGCGACCTCCAACGCTCTTCCAAGGGGCATTTAAACCGTCTTGTTGAGCTACTGCGACCTGCACGTCTCTTCTAAGGGGCATTTAAACCGTCTTGTTAAGCTACTGCGACTTGCACGTATTTCCCAAGGGGCATTTAAACAGTTTTATTAAGCTACTGTAACCTCCACCACTTTTCCAAGGGGCATTTAAACCATCTTGTTAAGATACTGTGACCTACGCGTCTCTTTCAAGGAGCATTTAAACCATCTTGTCAAGCAACTGCGACCTGCACATCTCTTCCAAGGGGCATTTAAACCGTCTTGTTAAGCTACTGCGACCTGCACGTCTCTTCCAAGGGGCATTTAAACCCTCTTGTTAAGCTACTGCTACCGCCACTGCTCTTCCAAGGGGCATTTCAACCGTCTTGTTTAGCTACTGCAACCTTTATGTCTCTTGCAAGGGGCATTTAAACCATCTTGTTAAGCTACTGCGACCTCCACGTCTCTTCCAAGGTGCATTTAAATCGTCTTGTTAAGCTACTGCGACCTGCACATCTCTTCCAAGGGGCATTTAAACCTTCTCGTTAAGCTACTGCGACCTGCACGTCTCTTCCAAGGGGCATTTAGATAGTCTTGTTAAGCTACTGCGACCTCCAACGCTCTTCCAAGGGGCATTTAAACCGTCTTGTTAAGCTACTGCAACCTGCACGTCTCTTCCAATGGGCATTTAAACCGTCTTTTTAAGCTACTGCGACCTGCATGTCTCTTCCAAGGGGCATTTAAACCGTCTTGAAATGCTACTGCGACTTGCACGTCTTTTCAAAGGGGCATTTAAACCGTCTTGTTTAGCTACTGCGACTTGCACGTCTTTTGCAAGGGGTCATTTAAACCGTTTTGTTAAGCTACTGCGACCTCCACCGCTCTTCCAAGGGGCATTTTAACCGTCTTGTTAAGCTACTGCGTCCTGCACGTCTTTTTCAAGGGCCATTTAAACTGACTTGTTAAGCTACTGCGACCTCCACTGCTCTTCCAAGGGGCATTTAATCCGTCTTGTTAAGCTACTGCGACCTGCACGTCTCTTCCAAGGGGCATTTTAACCGTCTTGTTAAGCTACTGCGACCTGCGCATCTCTTTCAAGGGGCAATTAAACTGACTTGTTAAGCTACTGCGACCTGCACGTCTCTTCCAATGTCATTTAAACCGTCTTTTAAAGCTACTGCGACCTCCACCGCTCTTCTAAGGGGCATTTAAACCATCTTGTTAAGCTATTGCGACCTGCACGTCTCTTTCAAGGGGCATTTAAAACGTCTTGTTAATCTACTGCGACCTGCACGTCTATTCCAAGGGGCATTTAAACCGTCCTGTTAAGCTACTGCGACCTGCATGTCTCTTCCAAGGGGCATTTAAACAGTCATGTTAAGATGCTGCGTTCTGCATGTCTCTTCCAAGGGGCATTTAAACCGTCTTGTTAAGCTACTGCGACCTCCACCGCTCTTCCAAGGGGCATTTAAGACGTCTTTTTAAGCTACCGCGACCTGCTCGTCTCTTCCAAGTGGCATTTAAACCATCTTGTTAAGCTACTGTGACCTGCACGTTTCTACCAAGGGGCATTTAAACAGTATTATTAAGCTACTGCGACCTGCTCGTCTCTTGCAAGGGGCATTTAAACCATCTTGTTAAGCTTTTGCGACCTGCACGTCTCTTCCAAGTGGCATTTAAACTGTTTTGTTAAGCTACTGTGACCTGCACGTTTCTACCAAGGGGCATTTAAACAGTCTTATTAAGCTACTGCGACCTGCTCGTCTCTTGCAAGGGGCATTTAAACCGTCTTGTTAAGCTACTGCGACTTGCACGTCTTTTGCAAGGGGTCATTTAAACCGTCATGTTAAGCTACTGCGATCTCCACCGCTCTTCCAAGGGGCATTTAAGCCGTCTTTTTAAGCTACTGCGACTTGCACGTCTCTTGCAAGGGGCATTTAAAGCGTCTTGTTAAGCTACTGCGACTTGCACGTCTTTTGCAAGGGGTCACTTAAACCGTCTTGTTAAGCTACTGCCATCTCCACCGCTCTTCCAAGGGGCATTTTAACCGTCTTGTTTAGCTACTGCGACCTGCACGTCTCTTCCAAGGGGCATTTAAACCGTCTTGTTAAGCTACTGCGACTTGCACGTGTTTCCCAAGGGGCATATAAACAGTTTTGTTAAGCTACTGTAACCTCCACCACTTTTCCAAGGGGCATTTAAACCATCTTGTTAAGCTACTGTGACCTGCACATCTCTTTCAAGGAGCATTTAAACCATCTTGTCAAGCTACTGCGACCTGCATGTTTCTTCCAAGGGGCATTTAAACTGTCTTGTTAAGCTACTGCGACCTGCACATCTCTTCCAAGGGGCATTTAAACCGTCTTGTTAAGCTGCTGCGACCTGCATGTCTCTTCCAAGGGGCATTTAAACAGTCTTGTTAAGCTACTGCGACCTCCACCGCTCTTCCAAGGGTCATTTAAACCATCTTGTTAAGCTACTGCGACCTTCACGTCTCTTCCAAGGGGCATTTAAACCGTCTTGTTAAGCTGCTGCGTTCTGCATGTCTCTTCCAAGGGGCATTTAAACCGTCTTGTTAAGCTACTGCGACCTCCACCCCTCTTCCAAGGGGCATTTAAACCGTCTTTTTAAGCTACTGCGACCTGCACGTCTTTTGCAAGGGATCATTTAAACCGTCTTGTTAAGCTACTGCGACCTCCACGGCTCTTCCAAGAGGCATTTTATCTGTCTTGTTTAGCTACTGCGATCTGCGCGTCTCTTTCAAGGGGCATTTAAACTGACTTGTTAAGCTACTGCGACCTCCAACGCTCTTCCAAGGGGCATTTAAACCGTCTTGTTGAGCTACTGCGACCTGCACGTCTCTTCTAAGGGGCATTTAAACCGTCTTGTTAAGCTACTGCGACTTGCACGTATTTCCCAAGGGGCATTTAAACAGTTTTATTAAGGTACTGTAACCTCCACCACTTTTCCAAGGGGCATTTAAACCATCTTGTTAAGCTACTGTGACCTGCGCGTCTCTTTCAAGGAGCATTTAAACCATCTTGTCAAGCACCTGCGACCTGCACATCTCTTCCAAGGGGCATTTAAACCGTCTTGTTAAGCTGCTCCGACCTGCATGTCTCTTCCAAGCGGCATTTAAACCATCTTGTTAAGCTACTGCGACCTGCACGTCTCTTCCAAGGGGCATTTAAACCCTCTTGTTAAGCTACTGCTACCGCCACTGCTCTTCCAAGGGGCATTTCAACCGTCTTGTTTAGCTACTGCAACCTTTATGTCTCTTTTAAGGGGCATTTAAACCATCTTGTTAAGCTACTGCGACCTCCACGTCTCTTCCAAGGTGCATTTAAATCGTCTTGTTAAGCTTCTGCGACCTGCACATCTCTTCCAAGGGGCATTTAAACCTTCTCGTTAAGCTACTGCGACCTGCACGTCTCTTCCAAGGGGCATTTAGACAGTCTTGTTAAGCTACTGCGACCTCCAACGCTCTTCCAAGGGGCATTTAAACCGTCTTGTTAAGCTACTGCAACCTGCACGTCTCTTCCAATGGGCATTTAAACCGTCTTTTTAAGCTACTGCGACCTGCATGTCTCTTCCAAGGGGCATTTAAACCGTCTTGAAATGCTACTGCGACTTGCACGTCTTTTCAAAGGGGCATTTAAACCGTCTTGTTAAGCTACTACGACTTGCACGTCTTTTGCAAGGGGTCATTTAAACCGTTTTGTTAAGCTACTGCGACCTCCACCGCTCTTCCAAGGGGCATTTTAACCGTCTTGTTAAGCTACTGCGTCCTGCGCGTCTTTTTCAAGGGGCATTTAAACTGACTTGTTAAGCTACTGCGACCTCCACTGCTCTTCCAAGGGGCATTTAATCCGTCTTGTTAAGCTACTGCGACCTGCACGTCTCTTCCAAGGGGCATTTTAACCGTCTTGTTAAGCTACTGCGACCTGCGCATCTCTTTCAAGGGGCATTTAAACTGACTTGTTAAGCTACTGCGACCTGCACGTCTCTTCCAATGTCATTTAAACGTCTTTTAAAGCTACTGCGACCTCCACCGCTCTTCTAAGGGGCATTTAAACCATCTGGTTAAGCTACTGCGACCTGCACATCTCTTCCAAGGGGCATTTAAGCCGTCTTGTTAAGCTGCTGCAACCTGCATGTCTCTTCCAAGGGGCATTTAAACAGTCTTGTTAAGCTACTGCGACCTCCACCGCTCTTCCAAGGGTCATTTAAACCATCTTGTTAAGCTACTGCGACCTTCACGTCTCTTCCAAGGGGCATTTAAACCGTCTTGTTAAGCTGCTGCGTTCTGCATGTCTCTTCCAAGGGGCATTTAAACCGTCTTGTTAAGCTACTGCGACCTCCACCGCTCTTCCAAGGGGCATTTAAACCGTCTTTTTAAGCTACTGCGACCTGCACGTCTCTTCCAAGTGGCACTTAAACCGTCTTGTTAAGCTACTGTGACCTGCATGTTTCTACCAAGGGGCAATTAAACAGTCTTATTAAGCTACTGTGACCTGCTCGTCTCTTGCAAGGGGCATTTAAACAGTCTTGTTAAGCTACTGCGACTTGCACGTCTTTTGCAAGGGATCATTTAAACCGTCTTGTTAAGCTACTGCGACCTCCACGGCTCTTCCAAGAGGCATTTTAACTGTCTTGTTTAGCTACTGCGATCTGCGCGTCTCTTTCAAGGGGCATTTAAACTGACTTGTTAAGCTACTGCGACCTCCAACGCTCTTCCAAGGGGCATTTAAACCGTCTTGTTGAGCTACTGCGACCTGCACGTCTCTTCTAAGGGGCATTTAAACCGTCTTGTTAAGCTACTGCGACTTGCACGTATTTCCCAAGGGGCATTTAAACAGTTTTATTAAGCAACTGTACCCTCCACCACTTTTCCAAGGGGCATTTAAACCATCTTGTTAAGATACTGTGACCTGCGCGTCTCTTTCAAGGAGCATTTAAACCATCTTGTCAAGCAACTGCGACCTGCACATCTCTTCCAAGGGGCATTTAAACCGTCTTTTTAAGCTACTGCGACCTGCACGTCTCTTCCAAGGGGCATTTAAACCCTCTTGTTAAGCTACTGCTACCGCCACTGCTCTTCCAAGGGGCATTTCAACCGTCTTGTTTAGCTACTGCAACCTTTATGTCTCTTGCAAGGGGCATTTAAACCATCTTGTTAAGCTACTGCGACCTCCACGTCTCTTCCAAGGTGCATTTAAATCGTCTTGTTAAGCTACTGCGACCTGCACATCTCTTCCAAGGGGCATTAAAAACTTCTCTTTAAGCTACTGCGACCTGCACGTCTCTTCCAAGGGGCATTTAGATAGTCTTGTTAAGCTACTGCGACCTCCAACGCTCTTCCAAGGGGCATTTAAACCGTCTTGTTAAGCTACTGCAACCTGCACGTCTCTTCCAATGGGCATTTAAACCGTCTTTTTAAGCTACTGCGACCTGCATGTCTGTTCCAAGGGGCATTTAAACCGTCTTGAAATGCTACTGCGACTTGCACGTCTTTTCAAAGGGGCACTTAAACCGTCTTGTTTAGCTACTGCGACTTGCACGTCTTTTGCAAGGGGTCATTTAAACCGTTTTGTTAAGCTACTGCGACCTCCACCGATCTTCCAAGGGGCATTTAAGACGTCTTTTTAAGCTACCGCGACCTGCTCGTCTCTTCCAAGTGGCATTTAAACCATCTTGTTAAGCTACTGTGACCTGCACGTTTCTACCAAGGGGCATTTAAACAGTATTATTAAGCTACTGCGACCTGCTCGTCTCTTGCAAGGGGCATTTAAACCATCTTGTTAAGCTTTTGCGACCTGCACGTCTCTTCCAAGTGGCATTTAAACTGTTTTGTTAAGCTACTGTGACCTGCACGTTTCTACCAAGGGGCATTTAAACAGTCTTATTAAGCTACTGCGACCTGCTCGTCTCTTGCAAGGGGCATTTAAACCGTCTTGTTAAGCTACTGCGACTTGCACGTCTGTTGCAAGGGGTCATTTAAACCGTCATGTTAAGCTACTGCGATCTCCACCGCTCTTCCAAGGGGCATTTAAGCCGTCTTTTTAAGCTACTGCGACTTGCACGTCTCTTGCAAGGGGCATTTAAAGCGTCTTGTTAAGCTACTGCGACTTGCACGTCTTTTGCAAGGGGTCACTTAAACCGTCTTGTTAAGCTACTGCGATCTCCACCGCTCTTCCAAGGGGCATTTTAACCATCTTGTTTAGCTACTGCGACCTGCACGTCTCTTCCAAGGGGCATTTAAACCGTCTTGTTAAGCTACTGCGACTTGCACGTGTTTCCCAAGAGGCATATAAACAGTTTTGTTAAGCTACTGTAACCTCCACCACTTTTCCAAGGGGCATTTAAACCATCTTGTTAAGCTACTGTGACCTGCACGTCTCCTTCAAGGAGCATTTAAACCATCTTGTCAAGCTACTGCGACCTGCATGTTTCTTCCAAGGGGCATTTAAACTGTCTTGTTAAGCTACTGCGACCTGCACATCTCTTCCAAGGGGCATTTAAACCGTCTTGTTAAGCTGCTGCAACCTGCATGTCTCTTCCAAGGGGCATTTAAACAGTCTTGTTAAGCTACTGCGACCTCCACCGCTCTTCCAAGGGTCATTTAAACCATCTTGTTAAGCTACTGCGACCTTCACGTCTCTTCCAAGGGGCATTTAAACCGTCTTGTTAAGCTGCTGCGTTCTGCATGTCTCTTCCAAGGGGCATTTAAACCGTCTTGTTAAGCTACTGCGACCTCCACCGCTCTTCCAAGGGGCATTTAAACCGTCTTTTTAAGCTACTGCGACCTGCACGTCTCTTCCAAGTGGCACTTAAACCGTCTTGTTAAGCTACTGTGACCTGCACGTTTCTACCAAGGGGCATTTAAACAGTCTTATTAAGCTACTGCGACCTGCTCGTCTCTTGCAAGGGGCATTTAAACAGTCTTGTTAAGCTACTGCGACTTGCACGTCTTTTGCAAGGGATCATTTAAACCGTCTTGTTAAGCTACTGCGACCTCCACGGCTCTTCCAAGAGGCATTTTAACTGTCTTGTTTAGCTACTGCGATCTGCGCGTCTCTTTCAAGGGGCATTTAAACTGACTTGTTAAGCTACTGCGACCTCCAACGCTCTTCCAAGGGGCATTTAAACCGTCTTGTTGAGCTACTGCGACCTGCACGTCTCTTCTAAGGGGCATTTAAACCGTCTTGTTAAGCTACTGCGACTTGCACGTATTTCCCAAGGGGCATTTAAACAGTTTTATTAAGCAACTGTACCCTCCACCACTTTTCCAAGGGGCATTTAAACCATCTTGTTAAGATACTGTGACCTGCGCGTCTCTTTCAAGGAGCATTTAAACCATCTTGTCAAGCAACTGCGACCTGCACATCTCTTCCAAGGGGCATTTAAACCGTCTTTTTAAGCTACTGCGACCTGCACGTCTCTTCCAAGGGGCATTTAAACCCTCTTGTTAAGCTACTGCTACCGCCACTGCTCTTCCAAGGGGCATTTCAACCGTCTTGTTTAGCTACTGCAACCTTTATGTCTCTTGCAAGGGGCATTTAAACCATCTTGTTAAGCTACTGCGACCTGCACATCTCTTCCAAGGGGCATTAAAAACTTCTCTTTAAGCTACTGCGACCTGCACGTCTCTTCCAAGGGGCATTTAGATAGTCTTGTTAAGCTACTGCGACCTCCAACGCTCTTCCAAGGGGCATTTAAACCGTCTTGTTAAGCTACTGCAACCTGCACGTCTCTTCCAATGGGCATTTAAACCGTCTTTTTAAGCTACTGCGACCTGCATGTCTGTTCCAAGGGGCATTTAAACCGTCTTGAAATGCTACTGCGACTTGCACGTCTTTTCAAAGGGGCACTTAAACCGTCTTGTTTAGCTACTGCGACTTGCACGTCTTTTGCAAGGGGTCATTTAAACCGTTTTGTTAAGCTACTGCGACCTCCACCGCTCTTCCAAGGGGCATTTTAACCGTCTTGTTAAGCTACTGCGTCCTGCGCGTCTTTTTCAAGGGCCATTTAAACTGACTTGTTAAGCTACTGCGACCTCCACTGCTCTTCCAAGGGGCATTTAATCCGTCTTGTTAAGCTACTGCGACCTGCACGTCTCTTCCAAGGGGCATTTTAACCGTCTTGTTAAGCTACTGCGACCTGCGCATCTCTTTCAAGGGGCAATTAAACTGACTTGTTAAGCTACTGCGACCTGCACGTCTCTTCCAATGTCATTTAAACCGTCTTTTAAAGCTACTGCGACCTCCACCGCTCTTCTAAATGGCATTTAAACCATCTTGTTAAGCTATTGCGACCTGCACGTCTCTTTCAAGGGGCATTTAAAACGTCTTGTTAATCTACTGCGACCTGCACGTCTATTCCAAGGGGCATTTAAACCGTCCTGTTAAGCTACTGCGACCTGCATGTCTCTTCCAAGGGGCATTTAAACCGTCTTGTTAAGCTACTGCGACCAGCAAGTCTCTTCCAAGGGGAATTTAAACCTTCTTGTTAAGCTACTGCTACCTCCACATCTCTTCCAAAGGAGCATTTTAACCATCTTGTTAAGCTACTGCGACCTGCACGTCTCTTTCAACGGGCATTTAAACCATCTTGTTAAGCTACTGTAACCTCCACCTCTTTTCCAAGGGGCATTTAAACCGTCTTTTTAAGTTACTGCAACCTGCACGTCTCTTCCAAGGGGCATTTAAACCGTCTTGTTAAGCTACTGCGACCTGCAAGTCTATTCCAAGGGGCATTTAAAACGTCTTGATAAGCTGCTACGACCTGCATGTCTCTTCCAAGGGGCATTTAAACTGTCTTGCTAAGGTACTGCGACCTCCACCGCTCTTACAAGAGGCATTTAAACCGTCTTGTTAAGCTACTACGACCTGCACATCTCTTCCAAGGGGCATTTAAACCATCTTGTTAAGCTACTGCTACCTCCTCCGCTCTTCCAAGGGTCATTTAAACCGTCTTAATAAGCTACTGCGACCTGCATGTCTCTTCCAAGCTGCATTTAAACCATCTTGTTAAGCTACTGCGACCTGCACGTCTCTTCCAAGGGGCATTTAAACCGTATTGTTAAGCTGCTGCGACCTGCATGTCTCAACCAAGTGGCATTTAAACCGTCTTGGTAAGCTACTGCGACCTTCACCGCTCTTCCAAGGGGCATTTAAACAGTCTTGTTAAACTACTGCGACCTGCACGTCTCTTCCAAGGGGCATTTAAACCGTCTTGTTAAGCTACTGCTACCGCCACCGCTCTTCCAAGGGGCATTTTAACCGTCTTTTTCAGCTACTGCGACCTGCACGTCTCTTTCAACGGGCATTTAAACCGTCTTGTTAAGCTACTGCGCCTTGCACGTCTTTTCCAAGGGGCATTTAAACCATCTTGTTAAGCTACTGAGACCTTTACCGCTCTTCTAAGGGGCATTTAAACCGTCTTGTTAAGCTACTACGACTTGCATCTCTCTTCCAAGAGGCATTTAAACCGTCTTGTTAAGCTACTGCGACCTGCACGTCTCTTCCAATGGGCATTTAAACCGTCTTGTTAAGCTACTGCTACCACCACCGCTCTTCCAAGGGGCATTTTAACCTTCTTCTTAAGCTACTGCGACCTGCACGTCTCTTTCAACGGGCATTTAAACCGTCTTGTTAAGCTACTGTAACGTCCACCTCTTTTCCAAGGGGCATTTAAACCATCTTGTTAAGCTACAGCAACCTGCACGTCTCTTTCAAGGGGCATTTAAACCGTCTTGTTAAGCTACTGCGACCTGCATGTCTCTTCCAAGGGGCATTTAAACGGTCTTGTTAAGCTACTGCGACGTGCACGTCTCTTCCAAGGGGCATTTAAACCGTCTTGTTAAGCTGCTGCGAACTGCATTTCTCTTCCAAGGGGCATTTAAACAGTCATGATAAGCTGCTGCGTTCTGCATGTCTCTTCCAAGGGGCATTTAAACCGTCTTGTTAAGCTACTGCGACCTCCACCGTTCTTCCAAGGGGCATTTAAACCGTCTTTTTAAGCTACTGCGACCTGCACGTCTCTTCCAAGTGGCATTTAAACTGTCTTGTTAAGCTACTGTGACCTGCACGTTTCTACCAAGGGGCATTTAAACAGTCTTATTAAGCTACTGCGACCTGCTCATCTCTTGCAAGGGGCATTTAAACCGTCTTGTTAAGCTACTGCGACTTGCACGTCTTTTGCAAGGGGTCATTTAAACCGTCATGTTAAGCTACTGCGATCTCCACCGCTCTTCCAATAGGCATTTTAACCGTCTTGTTTAGCTACTGCGACCTGCGCATATCTTTCAAGGGGCATTTAAACTGACTTGTTAAGCTACTGCGACATCCAACGCTCTTCCAAGGGGCATTTAAACCGTCTTGTTAAGCTACTGCGACCTGCAAGTCTCTTCCAAGGGGCATTTAAACCGTCTTGTTAAGCTACTGCGACCTGCATGTCTCTTCCAATGGGCATTTAAACCGTCTTGTTAAGCTACTGTGACCTGCATTTCTCTTCCAAGGGGCATTTAAACCATCTTGTTAAGCTACTGCGACTTGCACGTCTTTTCCAAGGGGCATTTAATCCGTCTTGTTAAGATACTGTAACTTCCACCACTTTTCCAATGGGCATTTAAACCGTCTTGTTAAGCTACTGCGACCTGCACGTCTCTTCCAAGGGGCATTTAAACTGTCTTATTAAGCTACTGCGACCTGGATGTCTCTTCCAAGGG
Organism: Phyllobates terribilis; assembly: GCF_046119375.1. Taxonomy (NCBI): domain Eukaryota; kingdom Metazoa; phylum Chordata; class Amphibia; order Anura; family Dendrobatidae; genus Phyllobates; species Phyllobates terribilis. The sequence continues at coordinate 2,854,347 of NW_027362921.1, read as the reverse complement.
GCATTTAAACCGTCTTGTTAAGCTACTTCGACCTGCACGTCTCTACCAAGGGGCATTTAAACAGTCATGTTAAGCTGCTGCGTTCTGCATGTCTCTTCCAAGGGGCATTTAAACCGTCTTGTTAAGCTACTGCGACCTCCACCGCTCTTCCAAGGGGCATTTAAGCCGTCTTTTTAAGCTACTGCGACCTGCTCGTCTCTTCCAAGTGGCATTTAAACCATCTTGTTAAGCTACTGTGACCTGCACGTTTCTACCAAGGGGCATTTAAACAGTATTATTAAGCTACTGCGACCTGCTCGTCTCTTGCAAGGGGCATTTAAACCATCTTGTTAAGCTTTTGCGACCTGCACGTCTCTTCCAAGTGGCATTTAAACTGTTTTGTTAAGCTACTGTGACCTGCACGTTTCTACCAAGGGGCATTTAAACAGTCTTATTAAGCTACTGCGACCTGCTCGTCTCTTGCAAGGGGCATTTAAACCGTCTTGTTAAGCTACTGCGACTTGCACGTCTTTTGCAAGGGGTCATTTAAACTGTCATGTTAAGCTACTGCGATCTCCACCGCTCTTCCAAGGGGCATTTTAACCTTCTTGTTTAGCTACTGCGACCTGCGCGTCTCTTTCAAGGGGCATTTAAACTGACTTGTTAAGCTACTGCGACCTCCAACGCTCTTCCAAGGGGCATTTAAACCGTCTTGTTAAGCTACTGCGACCTGCACGTCTCTTCCAAGGGGCATTTAAACCGTCTTGTTAAGCTACTGCGACCTGCATGTCTCTTCTAAGGGGCATTAAAACCGTGTTGTTAAGGTACTGTGACCTGCATTTCTCTTCCAAGGGGCATTTAAACCATCTTGTTAAGCTACTGCGACTTGCACGTCTTTTCCAAGGGGCATTTAATCAGTCTTGTTAAGATACTGTAACTTCCACCACTTATCCAATGGGCATTTAAACCGTCTTGTTAAGCTACTGCGACCGGCACGTCTCTTCCAAGGGGCATTTAAACCGTCTTGTCAAGCTACTGCGACCTGGATGTCTCTTCCAAGGGGCATTTAAACCGTCTTGTTAAGCTACTTCGACCTGCACGTCTCTTCCAAGGGGCATTTAAACAGTCATGTTAAGCTGCTGCGTTCTGCATGTCTCTTCCAAGGGGCATTTAAACCGCCTTGTTAAGCTACTGCGACCTCCACCGTTCTTCCAAGGTGCATTTAAGCCGTCTTTTTAAGCTACTGCGACCTGCACGTCTCTTGCAAGGGGCATTTAAACCGTCTTGTTAAGCTACTGCGACTTGCACGTCTTTTGCAAGGGGTCACTTAAAACGTCTTGTTAAGCTACTGCGATCTCCACCGCCCTTCCAAGGGGCATTTTAACCGTCTTGTTTAGCTACTGCGACCTGCACGTCTCTTCCAAGGGGCATTTAAACCGTCTTGTTAAGCTACTGCGACTTGCACGTGTTTCCCAAGGGGCATATAAACAGTTTTGTTAAGCTACTGTAACCTCCACCACTTTTCCAAGGGGCATTTAAACCATCTTGTTAAGCTACGGTGACCTGCACGTCTCTTTCAAGGAGCATTTAAACCATCTTGTCAAGCTACTGCGACCTGCATGTTTCTTCCAAGGGGCATTTAAACTGTCTTGTTAAGCTACTGCGACCTGCACATCTCTTCCAAGGGGCATTTAAACCGTCTTGTTAAGCTGCTGCGACCTGCATGTCTCTTCCAAGGGGCATTTAAACAGTCTTGTTAAGCTACTGCGACCTCCACTGCTCTTCCAAGGGTCATTTAAACCATCTTGTTAAGCTACTGCGACCTTCACGTCTCTTCCCAGGGGCATTTAAACCGTCTTGTTAAGCTGCTGCGTTCTGCATGTCTCTTCCAAGGGGCATTTAAACCGTCTTGTTAAGCTACTGCGACCTCCACCGCTCTTCCAAGGGGCATTTAAACCGTCTTTTTAAGCTACTGCGACCTGCACGTCTCTTCCAAGTGGCACTTAAACCGTCTTGTTAAGCTACTGTGACCTGCACGTTTCTACCAAGGGGCATTTAAACAGTCTTATTAAGCTACTGCGACCTGCTCGTCTCTTGCAAGGGGCATTTAAACAGTCTTGTTAAGCTACTGCGACTTGCACGTCTTTTGCAAGGGATCATTTAAACCGTCTTGTTAAGCTACTGCGACCTCCACGGCTCTTCCAAGAGGCATTTTAACTGTCTTGTTTAGCTACTGCGATCTGCGCGTCTCTTTCAAGGGGCATTTAAACTGACTTGTTAAGCTACTGCGACCTCCAATGCTCTTCCAAGGGGCATTTAAACCGTCTTGTTGAGCTACTGCGACCTGCACGTCTCTTCTAAGGGGCATTTAAACCGTCTTGTTAAGCTACTGCGACTTGCACGTATTTCCCAAGGGGCATTTAAACAGTTTTATTAAGCTACTGTAACCTCCACTACTTTTCCAAGGGGCATTTAAACCATCTTGTTAAGCTACTGTGACCTGCGCGTCTCTTTCAAGGAGCATTTAAACCATCTTGTCAAGCAACTGCGACCTGCACATCTCTTCCAAGGGGCATTTAAACCGTCTTGTTAAGCTGCTGCGACCTGCATGTCTCTTCCAAGCGGCATTTAAACCATCTTGTTAAGCTACTGCGACCTGCACGTCTCTTCCAAGGGGCATTTAAACGCTTTTGTTAAGCTACTGCTACCGCCACTGCTCTTCCAAGGGGCATTTCAACTGTCTTGTTTAGCTACTGCAACCTGTATGTCTCTTGCAAGGGGCATTTAAACCATCTTGTTAAGCTACTGCGACCTCCACGTCTCTTCCAAGGTGCATTTAAATTGTCTTGTTAAGCTACTGCAACCTGCACATCTCTTCCAAGGGGCACTTAAACCTTCTCGTTAAGCTACTGCGACCTGCACGTCTCTTCCAAGGGGCATTTAGACAGTCTTGTTAAGCTACTGCGACCTCCAACGGTCTTCCAAGGGGCATTTAAACCGTCTTGTTAAGCTACTGCAACCTGCACGTCTCTTCCAATGGGCATTTAAACCGTTTTTTTAAGCTACTGCGACCTGCATGTCTCTTCCAAGGGGCATTTAAACCGTCTTGAAATGCTAGTGCGACTTGCACGTCTTTTCAAAGGGGCATTTAAACCGTCTTGTTAAGCTACTGCGACTTGCACGTCTTTTGCAAGGGGTCATTTAAACGTTTTGTTAAGCTACTGCGACCTCCACCGCTCTTCCAAGGGGCATTTTAACCGTCTTGTTAAGCTACTGCGTCCTGCGCGTCTTTTTCAAGGGGCATTTAAACTGACTTGTTAAGCTACTGCGACCTCCACTGCTCTTCCAAGGGGCATTTAATCCGTCTTCTTAAGCTACTGCGACCTGCACGTCTCTTCCAAGGGGCATTTTAACCGTCTTGTTAAGCTACTGCGACCTGCTCATCTCTTTCAAGGGGCATTTAAACTGACTTGTTAAGCTACTGCGACCTGCACGTCTCTTCCAATGTCATTTAAACCGTCTTTTAAAGCTACTGCGACCTCCACCGCTCTTCTAAGGGGCATTTAAACCATCTTGTTAAGCTATTGCGACCTGCACGTCTCTTTCAAGGGGCATTTAAAACGTCTTGTTAAGCTACTGCGACCTGCACGTCTATTCCAAGGGGCATTTAAACCGTCCTGTTAAGCTACTGCGACCTGCATGTCTCTTCCAAGGGGCATTTAAACCGTCTTGTTAAGCTACTGCGACCAGCAAGTCTCTTCCAATGGGAATTTAAACCTTCTTGTTAAGCTACTGCTACCTCCACATCTCTTCCAAGGGAGCATTTTAACCGTCTTGTTAAGCTACTGCGACCTGCACGTCTCTTTCAACGGGCATTTAAACCGTCTTGTTAAGCTACTGTAACCTCCACCTCTTTTCCAAGGGGCATTTAAACCGTCTTTTTAAGTTACTGCAACCTGCACGTCTCTTCCAAGGGGCATTTAAACCGTCTTGTTAAGCTACTGCGACCTGCAAGTCTATTCCAAAAGGCATTTAAAACGTCTTGATAAGCTGCTACGACCTGCATGTCTCTTCCAAGGGGCAATTAAACTGTCTTGTTAAGGTACTGCGACCTCCACCGCTCTTACAAGCGGCATTTAAACCGTCTTGTTAAGCTACTACGACCTGCACATCTCTTCCAAGGGGCATTTAAACCATCTTGTTAAGCTACTGCTACCTCCTCCGCTCTTCCAAGGGTCATTTAAACCGTCTTAATAAGCTACTGCGACCTGCATGTCTCTTCCAAGCTGCATTTAAACCATCTTGATAAGCTACTGCGACCTGCATGTCTCAACCAAGTGGCATTTAAACCGTCTTGGTAAGCTACTGCGACCTTCACCGCTCTTCCAAGGGGCATTTAAACAGTCTTGTTAAACTGCTGCGACCTGCACGTCTCTTCCAAGGGGCATTTAAACCGTCTTGTTAAGCTACTGCTACCGCCACCGCTCTTCCAAGGGGCATTTTAACCATCTTTTTCAGCTACTGCGACCTGCACGTCTCTTTCAACGGGCATTTAAACCGTCTTGTTAAGCTACTGCGCCTTGCACGTCTTTTCCAAGGGGCATTTAAACCATCTTGTTAAGCTACTGAGACCTTTACCGCTCTTCTAAGGGGCATTTAAACCGTCTTGTTAAGCTACCACGACTTGCATCTCTCTTCCAAGAGGCATTTAAACCGTCTTGTTAAGCTACTGCGACCTGCACGTCTCTTCCAATGGGCATTTAAACCGTCTTGTTAAGCTACTGCTACCACCACCGCTCTTCCAAGGGGCATTTTAACCTTCTTCTTAAGCTACTGCGACCTGCACGTCTCTTTCAACGGGCATTTAAACCGTCTTGTTTAGCTACTGTAACGTCCACCTCTTTTCCAAGGGGCATTTAACCATTTTGTTAAGCTACAGCAACCTGCACGTCTCTTTCAAGGGGCATTTAAACCGTCTTGTCAAGCTACTGCGACCTGCATGTCTCTTCCAAGGGGCATTTAAACGGTCTTGTTAAGCTACTGCGACGTGCACGTCTCTTCCAAGGGGCATTTAAACCGTCTTGTTAAGCTGCTGCGAACTGCATGTCTCTTCCAAGGGGCATTTAAACCGTCTTGTTAAGCTACTGTGACCTGCACGTCTCTTTCAACGAGCATTTAAACCATCTTGTTAAGCTACTGCAACCTGCATGTTTCTTCCAAGGGGCATTTAAACTGTCTTGTTAAGCTACTGCGACCTGCACATCTTTTTCAAGGGGCATTTAAACCATCTTGTTAAGCTGCTGCGACCTGCATGTCTCTTCCAAGGGGCATTTAAACAGTCTTTTTAAGCTACTGCGACCTCCACCGCTCTTCCAAGGGGCATTTAAACCATCTTGTTAAGCTACTGCGACCTGCACGTCTCTTCCAAGGGGCATTTAAACCCTCTTGTTAAGCTACTGCTACCGCCACTGCTCTTCCAAGGGGCATTTAAACCGTCTTGTTAAGCTACTGCGACCTGCATGTCTCTTTCAAGGGGCATTTAAACTGTCTTGTTAAGATACTGTGACCTCAACCGCTCTTCCAAGGGGCATTTAATCCGTCTTGTTAAGCTACTGCGACCTGCACTTCTCTTCCAAGGGGCATTTAAACCATCTTGTTAAGCTACTGAGACCTGCACGTTTCTTCCAAGGGCCATTTAAACCGTCTTGTTAAGCTACTGCGACCTCCACCGCTCTTCCAAGGGGCATTTAAACCGTCTTGTTAAGCTACTGCGACTTGCACGTCTTTTCCAAGGGGCATTTAAACCGTCTTGTTAAGCTATTGTAAGCTTTACCACTTTTCCAAAGGGCATTTAAAACGTCCTGTTAAGCTACTCCGACCTGCACGTCTCTTCCAAGGGGCATTTAAACCATCTTGTTAAGCTACTGCGACCTGCATGTCTCTTCCAAGGGGCATTTAAACGGTCTTGTTAAGCTACTGGGACCAGCACGTCTCTTCCAAGGGGCATTTAAACCGTCTTGTTAAGCTACTGCGACCTGCATGTCTCTTCCAAGGGGCATTTAAACCGTCTTGTTAAGCTACTGTGACCTGCATGTCTCTTCCAAGGGGCATTTAAACCATCTTGTTAAGCTACTGCGACTTGCACGTCTTTTCCAAGGGGCATTTAAACCGTCTTGTTAAGATACTGTAACTTCCACCACTTTTCCAATGGGCATTTAAACCGTCTTATTAAGCTACTGCGACGTGCACGTCTCTTCCAAGGGGCATTTAAACCGTCTTGTTAAGCTACTGCAACCTGGATGTCTCTTCCAAGGGGCATTTAAACCGTCTTGTTAAGCTACTTCGACCTGCACGTCTCTTCCAAGGGGCATTTAAACCGTAATGTTACGCTGCTGCGTTCTGCATGTCTCTTCCAAGGGGCACTTAAACTGTCTTGTTAAGCTACTGCGACCTCCACCGCTCTTCCAAGGGGCATTTAAACCGTCTTTTTAAGCTACTGAGACCTGCACGTCTCCTCCAAGTGGCACTTAAACCGTCTTGTTAAGCTACTGTGACCTGCACGTTTCTACCAAGGGGCATTTAAACAGTCTTATTAAGCTACTGCGACCTGCTCGTCTCTTGCAAGGGGCATTTAAACAGTCTTGTTAAGCTACTGCGACTTGCACATCTTTTGCAAGGGCTCATTTAAACCGTCTTGTTAAGCTACTGCGACCTCCACGGCTCTTCTAAGAGGCATTTTAACCGTCTTGTTTAGCTACTGCGACCTGCGCGTCTCTTTCAAGGGGCATTTAAACTGACTTGTTAAGCTACTGCGACCTCCAACGCTCTTCCAAGAGGCATTTAAACCGTCTTGTTAAGCTACTGCGACCTGCACGTCGCTTCTAAGGGGCATTTAAATCGTCTTGTTAAGCTACTGCGACTTGCACGTGTTTCCCAAGGGGCATTTAAACAGTTTTATTAAGCTACTGTAACCTCCACCACTTTTCCAAGGGGCATTTAAACCATCTTGTTAAGCTACTGTGACCTGCACGTCTCTTTCAAGGAGCATTTAAACCATCTTGTCAAGCAACTGCGACCTGCATGTTTCTTCCAAGGGGCATTTAAACTGTCTTGTTAAGCTACTGCGACCTGCACATCTCTTCCAAGGGGCATTTAAACCGTCTTGTTAAGCTGCTGCAACCTGCATGTCTCTTCCAAGGGGCATTTAAACAGTCTTGTTAAGCTACTGTGATCTCCACCGCTCTTCCAAGGGGCATTTAAACCATCTTGTTAAGCTACTGCGACCTGCACGTCTCTTCCAAGGGGCATTTAAACCCTCTTATTAAGCTACTGCTACCGCCACTGCTCTTCCAAGGGGCATTTCAACCGTCTTGTTTAGCTACTGCAACCTGTATGTCTCTTGCAAGGGGCATTTAAACCGTCTTGTTAAGCTACTGCGACCTCCACGTCTCTTCCAAGGTGCATTTAAACCGTCTTGTTAAGCTACTGCGACCTGCACATCTCTTCCAAGGGGCATTTAAACCTTCTCGTTAAGCTACTGCGACCTGCACGTCTCTTCCAAGGCGCATTTAGACAGTCTTGTTAAGCTACTGCGACCTCCAACGCTCTTCCAAGGGGCATTTAAACCGTCTTGTTAAGCTACTGCGACCTGCACGTCTCTTCCAATGGGCATTTAAACCGTCTTTTTAAGCTACTGCGACCTGCATGTCTCTTCCAAGGGGCATTTAAACCGTCTTGAAATGCTACTGCGACTTGCACGTCTTTTCAAAGGGGCATTTAAACCGTCTTGTTAAGCTACTGCGACTTGCACGTCTTTTGCAAGGGGTCATTTAAACCGTTTTGTTAAGCTACTGCGACCTCCACCGCACTTCCAAGGGCATTTTAACCGTCTTGTTAAGCTACTGCGACCTGCGCGTCTCTTCCAATGTCATTTAAACCGTCTTTTAAAGCTACTGCGACCTCCACCGCTCTTCCAAGGGGCATTTAAACCATCTTGTTAAGCTATTGCGAAGTGCACGTCTTTGCCAAGGGGCATTTAAACCGTCTTGTTAAGCTACTGCGACCTGCACGTCTATTCCAAGGGGCATTTAAACCGTCCTGTTAAGCTACTGCGACCTGCATATCTCTTCCAAGGGGCATTTAAACCGTCTTGTTAAGCTACTGCGACCAGCAAGTCTCTTCCAAAGGGCATTTAAACCGTCTTGTTAAGCTACTGCTACCGCCACCGCTCTTCCAAGGGGGCATTTTAACCGTCTTGTTAAGCTACTGCGACCTGCACGTCTCTTTCAACGGGCATTTAAACCGTCTTGTTAAGCTACTGTAACCTCCACCTCTTTTCCAAGGGGCATTTATACCCTCTTGTTAAGCTACTGCAACCTGCACTTCTCTTCCAAGGGGCATTTAAACCGTCTTGTTAAGCTACTACGACCTGCAAGTCTCTTCCAAGGGGCATTTAAAACGTCTTGATAAGCTGCTACGACCTGCATGTCTCTTTCAAGGGGCATTTAAACTGTCTTGTTAAGGTACTGCGACCTCCACTGCTCTTACAAGTGGCATTTAAACCATCTTGTTAAGCTACTACGACCTGCACATCTCTTCCAAGGGGCATTTAAACCATCTTGTTAAGCTACTGCTACCTCCTCCGCTCTTCCAAGGGGCATTTAAACCGTCTTGTTAAGCTACTGCGACCTGCATGTCTCTTCCAAGCTGCATTTAAACCATCTTGTTAAGCTACTGCGACCTGCACGTCTCTTCCAAGGGGCATTTAAACCGTCTTTTTAAGCTGCTGCGACCTGCATGTCTCAACCAAGTGGCATTTAAACCGTCTTGGTAAGCTACTGCGACCTCCACCGCTCTTCCAAGGGGCATTTAAACAGTCTTGTTAAACTACTGCGACCTGCACGTTTCTTCCAAGGGGCATTTAAGCCGTCTTGTTAAGCTACTGCTACCGCCACCGCTCTTCCAAGGGGCATTTTAACCGTCTTTTTCAGCTACTGCGACCGGCACGTCTCTTTCAACGGGCATTTAAACCGTCTTGTTAAGCTACTGCGCCTTGCACGTCTTTTCCAAGGGGCATTTAAACCATCTTGTTAAGCTACTGAGACCTTTTCCGCTCTTCTAAGGGGCATTTAAACCGTCTTGTTAAGCTACTACGACTTGCATCTCTCTTCCAAGAGGCATTTAAACCGTCTTGTTAAGCTACTGCGACCTGCACGTCTCTTCCAATGGGCATTTAAACCGTCTTGTTAAGCTACTGCTACCCCCACCGCTCTTCCAAGGGGCATTTTAACCTTCTTGTTAAGCTACTGCGACCTGCACGTCTCTTTCTCCGGGCATTTAAACCGTCTTGTTAAGCTACTGTAACGTCCACCTCTTTTCCAAGGGGCATTTAAACCATCTTGTTAAGCTACAGCAACCTGCACGTCTCTTTCAAGGGGCATTTAAACCGTCTTGTTAAGCTACTGCGACCTGCATGTCTCTTCCAAGGGGCATTTAAACGGTCTTGCTAAGCTACTGCGACGTGCACGTCTCTTCCTAGGGGCATTTAAACCGTCTTGTTAAGCTGCTGCGAACTGCATGTCTATTCCAAGGGGCATTTAAACCGTCTTGTTAAGCTACAGCGAACTCCACGTCTCTTCCAAGGGGCATTTAAACCATCCTGTTAAGCTTCTGCGACCTGCACGTCTCTTCCAAGGGGCATTTAAATCGTCTTGTTAAGCTAATGTGACCTGCACGTCTCTTCCAAGGGGCATTTAATCCGTCTTGTTAAGCTACTGCGACCTGCACTTCTCTTCCAAGGGGCATTTAAACCGTCTTGTTAAGCTACTGCGACCTCCACCGCTCTTCCAAGGGGCATTTAAACCGTCTTGTTAAGCTACTGTAAGCTCCACCACTTTTCCAATGGGCATTTAAAATGTCTTGTTAAGCTACTGCGACCTGCACGTCTCTTCCAAGGGGCATTTAAACCATCTTGTTAAGCTACTGCGACCTGCATGTCTCTTCCAAGGGGCATTTAAACGGTCTTGTTAAGCTACTGCGACCAGCATGTCTCTTCCAAGGGGCATTTAAACCGTCTTGTTAAGCTACTGCGACCTGCATGTCTCTTCCAAGGGGCATTTAAACTGTCTTGTTAAGCTACTGTGACCTGCATGTCTCTTCCAAGGGGCATTTATACCATCTTGTTAAGCTACTGCGACTTGCACGTCTTTTCCAATGGGCATTTAAACCGTCTTGTTAAGATCCTGTAACTTCTAACACTTTTCCAATGGGCATTTAAACCGTCTTGTTAAGCTACTGCGACCTGCACGTCTCTTCCAAGAGGCATTTAAACCGTCTTGTTAAGCTACTGCGACCTGGATGTCTCTTCCAAGGGGCTTTTAAACCGTCTTGTTAAGCTACTTCGACCTGCACGTCTCTTCCAAGGGGCATTTAAACCGTCTTGTTAAGCTGCTGCGTCCTGCATGTCTCTTCCAAGGGGCATTTAAACCGTCTTGTTAAGCTACTGCGACCTCCACCGCTCTTCCAAGGGGCATTTAAACCGTCTTTTTAAGCTACTGCGACCTGAACGTCTCTTCCAAGTGGCATTTAAACCGTCTTGTTAAGCTACTGTGACCTGCACGTTTCTACCAAGGGGCATTTACAAAGTCTTATTAAGCTACTGCGACCTGCTCGTCTCTTGCAAGGGGCATTTAAACAGTCTTGTTAAGCTACTGCGACTTGCACGTCTTTTGCAAGGGGCATTTAAACTGTCTTGTTAAGCTACTGCGACCTGCACATCTCTTTCAAGGGGCATTTAAACCATCTTGTTAAGCTGCTGCGACCTGCATGTCTCTTCCAAGGGGCATTTAAACAGTCTTGTTAAGCTACTGCGACCTCCACCGCTCTTCCAAGGGGCATTTAAACCATCTTGTTAAGCTACTGCGACCTGCACGTCTCTTCCAAGGGGCATTTAAACCCTCTTGTTAAGCTACTGCTACCGCCACTGCTCCTCCAAGGGGCATTTAAACCGTCTTGTTAAGCTACTGCGACCTGCATGTCTCTTTCAAGGGGCATTTAAACTGTCTTGTTAAGCTACTGTGACCTCAACTGCTCTTCCAAGGGGCTTTTAAACCGTCTTTTTAAGCTACTGCGACCTGCACGTCTCTTCTACGGGGCATTTAAACCGTCTTATTAAGCTACTGCGACCTGCACGTCTCTTCCAATGTCATTTAAACAGTCTTTTAAAGCTACTGCGACCTCCACTGCTCTTCCAAGGGGCATTTAAACCGTCTTGTTAAGCTACTGCGACCTGCACGTCTCTTCCAAGAGGCATTTAAACCGTTTTGTTAAGCTACTGCGACCTTTACCGCTCTTAAAAGGGGCATTTAAACCGTCTTGTTAAGCTACTGCGACCTGAACGTCTCTTCCCAGGGACATTTTAACCGTCTTGTTAAGCTACTGCGACATGCACGTCTCTTTCAACGGGCATTTAAACCGTCTTGTTAAACTACTGTAACCTCCACCTCTTTCCCAAGGGGCATTTAAACGGTCTTGTTAAGCTACTGCAACCTGCACGCCTCTTCCAAGGGGCATTTAAACCGTTTTGTTAAGCTACTGCGACCTGCATGCCTCTTCCAAGGGGCATTTAAACCGTCTTGTTAAGCTACAGCGAACTCCACGTCTCTTCCAAGGGGCATTTAAACCATCCTGTTAAGCTTCTGCGACCTGCACGTCTCTTCCAAGGGGCATTTAAATCGTCTTGTTAAGCTAATGTGACCTGCACGTCTCTTCCAAGGGGCATTTAATCCGTCTTGTTAAGCTACTGCGACCTGCACTTCTCTTCCAAGGGGCATTTAAACCGTCTTGTTAAGCTACTGCGACCTCCACCTCTCTTCCAAGGGGCATTTAAACCGTCTTGTTAAGCTACTGTAAGCTCCACCACTTTTCCAATGGGCATTTAAAACGTCTTGTTAAGCTACTGCGACCTGCACGTCTCTTCCAAGGGGCATTTAAACCATCTTGTTAAGCTACTGCGACCTGCATGTCTCTTCCAAGGGGCATTTAAACTGTCTTGTTAAGCTACTGTGACCTGCATGTCTCTTCCAAGGGGCATTTATACCATCTTGTTAAGCTACTGCGACTTGCACGTCTTTTCCAATGGGCATTTAAACCGTCTTGTTAAGATACTGTAACTTCTAACACTTTTCCAAGGGGCATTTAAACCGTCTTGTTAAGCTACTGTAAGCTCCACCACTTTTCCAATGGGCATTTAAAACGTCTTGTTAAGCTACTGCGACCTGCACGTCTCTTCCAAGGGGCATTTAAACCATCTTGTTCAGCTACTTCGACCTGCATGTCTCTTCCAAGGGGCATTTAAACGGTCTTGTTAAGCTACTGCGACCAGCACGTCTCTTCCAAGGGGCATTTAAACCGTCTTGTTAAGCTACTGCGACCTGCATGTCTCTTCCAAGGGGCATTTAAACTGTCTTGTTAAGCTACTGTGACCTGCATGTCTCTTCCAAGGGGCATTTATACCATCTTGTTAACCTACTGCGACTTGCACGTCTTTTCCAATGGGCATTTAAACCGTCTTGTTAAGATACTGTAACTTCTAACACTTTTCCAATGGGCATTTAAACCGTCTTGTTAAGCTACTGCGACCTGCACGTCTCTTCCAAGAGGCATTTAAACCGTCTTGTTAAGCTACTGCGACCTGGATGTCTCTTCCATGGGGCTTTTAAACCGTCTTGTTAAGCTACTTCGACCTGCACGTCTCTTCCAAGGGGCATTTAAACCGTCTTGTTAAGCTGCTGCGTCCTGCATGTCTCTTCCAAGGGGCATTTAAACCGTCTTGTTAAGCTACTGCGACCTCCACCGTTCTTCCAAGGGGCATTTAAACCTTCTTTTTAAGCTACTGCGACCTGAACGTCTCTTCCAAGTGGCATTTAAACCGTCTTGTTAAGCTACTGTGACCTGCACGTTTCTACCAAGGGGCATTTACAAAGTCTTATTAAGCTACTGCGACCTGCTCGTCTCTTGCAAGGGGCATTTAAACAGTCTTGTTAAGCTACTGCGACTTGCACGTCTTTTGCAAGGGGCATTTAAACTGTCTTGTTAAGCTTCTGCGACCTGCACATCTCTTTCAAGGGGCATTTAAACCATGTTGTTAAGCTGCTGCGACCTGCATGTCTCTTCCAAGGGGCATTTAAACAGTCTTGTTAAGCTACTGCGACCTCCACCGCTCTTCCAAGGGGCATTTAAACCATCTTGTTAAGCTACTGCGACCTGCACGTCTCTTCCAAGGGGCATTTAAACCCTCTTGTTAAGCTACTGCTACCGCCACTGCTCTTCCAAGGGGCATTTAAACCGTCTTGTTAAGCTACTGCGACCTGCATGTCTCTTTCAAGGGGCATTTAAACTGTCTTGTTAAGCTACTGTGACCTCAACTGCTCTTCCAAGGGGCTTTTAAACCGTCTTTTTAAGCTACTGCGACCTGCACGTCTCTTCTACGGGGCATTTAAACCGTCTTATTAAGCTACTGCGACCTGCACGTCTCTTCCAATGTCATTTAAACAGTCTTTTAAAGCTACTGCGACCTCCACTGCTCTTCCAAGGGGCATTTAAACCGTCTTGTTAAGCTACTGCGACCTGCACGTCTCTTCCAAGAGGCATTTAAACCGTTTTGTTAAGCTACTGCGACCTTTACCGCTCTTAAAAGGGGCATTTAAACCGTCTTGTTAAGCTACTGCGACCTGAACGTCTCTTCCCAGGGACATTTTAACCGTCTTGTTAAGCTACTGCGACATGCACGTCTCTTTCAACGGGCATTTAAACCGTCTTGTTAAACTACTGTAACCTCCACCTCTTTCCCAAGGGGCATTTAAACGGTCTTGTTAAGCTACTGCAACCTGCACGCCTCTTCCAAGGGGCATTTAAACCGTTTTGTTAAGCTACTGCGACCTGCATGCCTCTTCCAAGGGGCATTTAAACCGTCTTGTTAAGCTACAGCGAACTCCACGTCTCTTCCAAGGGGCATTTAAACCATCCTGTTAAGCTTCTGCGACCTGCACGTCTCTTCCAAGGGGCATTTAAATCGTCTTGTTAAGCTAATGTGACCTCCACCTCTCTTCCAAGGGGCATTTAATCCGTCTTGTTAAGCTACTGCGACCTGCACGTCTCTTCCAAGGGGCATTTAAACCATCTTGTTAAGCTACTGCGACCTGCATGTCTCTTCCAAGGGGCATTTAAACTGTCTTGTTAAGCTACTGTGACCTGCATGTCTCTTCCAAGGGGCATTTATACCATCTTGTTAAGCTACTGCGACTTGCACGTCTTTTCCAATGGGCATTTAAACCGTCTTGTTAAGATACTGTAACTTCTAACACTTTTCCAATGGGCATTTAAACCGTCTTGTTAAGCTACTGCGACCTGCACGTCTCTTCCAAGAGGCATTTAAACCATCTTGTTAAGCTACTGCGACCTGGATGTCTCTTCCAAGGGGCTTTTAAACCGTCTTGTTAAGCTACTTCGACCTGCACGTCTCTTCCAAGGGGCATTTAAACCGTCTTGTTAAGCTGCTGCGTCCTGCATGTCTCTTCCAAGGGGCATTTAAACCGTGTTGTTAAGCTACTGCGACCTCCACCGCTCTTCCAAGGGGCATTTAAACCGTCTTTTTAAGCTACTGCGACCTGAACGTCTCTTCCAAGTGGCATTTAAACCATCTTGTTAAGCTACTGTGACCTGCACGTTTCTACCAAGGGGCATTTACAAAGTCTTATTAAGCTACTGCGACCTGCTCGTCTCTTGCAAGGGGCATTTAAACAGTCTTGTTAAGCTACTGCGACTTGCACGTCTTTTGCAAGGGGCATTTAAACTGTCTTGTTAAGCTACTGCGACCTGCACATCTCTTTCAAGGGGCATTTAAACCATCTTGTTAAGCTGCTGCGACCTGCATGTCTCTTCCAAGGGGCATTTAAACAGTCTTGTTAAGCTACTGCGACCTCCACCGCTCTTCCAAGGGGCATTTAAACCATCTTGTTAAGCTACTGCGACTTGCACGTCTCTTCCAAGGGGCATTTAAACCGTCTTATTAAGCTACTGCGACCTGCACGTCTCTTCCAATGTCATTTAAACAGTCTTTTAAAGCTACTGCGACCTCCACTGCTCTTCCAAGGGGCATTTAAACCGTCTTGTTAAGCTACTGCGACCTGCACGTCTCTTCCAAGAGGCATTTAAACCGTTTTGTTAAGCTACTGCGACCTTTACCGCTCTTAAAAGGGGCATTTAAACCGTCTTGTTAAGCTACTGCGACCTGCACGTCTCTTCCCAGGGGCATTTTAACCGTCTTGTTAAGCTACTGCGACATGCACGTCTCTTTCAACGGGCATTTAAACCGTCTTGTTAACCTACTGTAACCTCCACCTCTTTCCCAAGGGGCATTTAAACGGTCTTGTTAAGCTACTGCAACCTGCACGCCTCTTCCAAGGGGCATTTAAACCGTCTTGTTAAGCTGCTGCGACATGCATGCCTCTTCCAAGGTGCATTTAAACCATCTTGTTAAGCTACTGCGACCTGCACATCTCTTCCAAGGGGCATTTAAACCTTCTTTTTAAGCTACCGCGTATTGCACCTCTCTTCCAAAGGACATTTAAACAGTCTTGTTAAGCTACTGCGACCTCCACCGCTCTTCCAAGGGGCATTTAAACCGTCTTGTTAAGCTACGGCGACCTGCATGTCTCTTCCAATGGGCATTTAAACCGTCTTGTTAAGCTACTGCTACCGCCACCGCACTTCCAAGGGGCTTTTTAATCGTCTTGTTAAGCTACTGCGACCTGCATGTCTCTTTCAAGGGGCATTTAAACTGTCTTGTTAAGTTACTGCGACCGCCACCGCTCTACCAAGGGGCATTTAAACTGTCTAGTTAAGCTACTGCGACCTGCATGTCTCTTCCAAGGGACATTTAAATCGTCTTGAAAAGCTACTGCGACCTGCACGTCTCTTCCAAGGGGCATTTAAACCGTCTTGTTAAGCTACTGCGACATGCACGTCTTTTCCAAGGGACATGTAAACCGCCTTGTTAAGCTACTGTAACCTCCACCACTTTTCCAAGGGGCATTGAAACCATCTTGTTGAGCTACTGCAACCTGCATGTCTCTACCAAGTGGCATTTAAACCATCTTGTTAAGCTACGGCGACTTGCACGTCTTTTCCAAGGGGCATTTAAACCGTCTTGTTAAGCTATTGTAGCCTCCACCACTTTTCCAAGGGACATTTAAACCGTCTTGTTAAGCTACTGCGAGCTGCTCGTCTCTTCCAAGGGGCATTTAAACCGTCTTGTTAAGCTACTGCGACCTGCATGTCTCTTCCAAGGGGCATTTAAACCATCTTGTTAAGCTACTGCGACCTGCAAGTCTCTTCCAAGGGGCATTTAAAACGTCTCGAAAAGCTGCTGCGAAATGCATGTCTCTTCCAAGGGGCATTTAAACCGTCTTGTTAAGCTACTGCGACCTCCACCGCTCTTCCAAGAGGCATTTAAACCGTCTTGTTAAGCTGCTGCGACCTGCATGTCTCAGCAAAGGGGCATTTAAACCGTCTTGTTAAGCTACTGCGACCTCCACCGCTCTTCCAAGGGGCATTTAAAGCATCTTGTTAAGCTACTGCGACCTGCACGTCTCTTCCAAGGTGCATTTAAACGGTCTTGTTAAGCTTCTGCTACTGCCACCGCTCTTCCAAGGGGCATTTTAACCGTCTTGTTAAGCTACTGCGACCTGCACGTCTCTTTCAACGGGCATTTAAACCGTCTTGTTAAGCTACTGCGCCTTGCAAGTCTTTTCCAAGGGGCATTTAAACCGTCTTGTTAAGCTACTGCGACCTTTACCGCTCTTCCAAGGGGCATTTAAACCGTCTTGTTAAGCTACTGTGACCTGCATGTCTCTTCCAAGGGGCATTTAAACCATCTTGTTAAGCTACTGCTACTGCCACCGCTCTTCCAAGGGGCATTTTAACCGTCTTGTTAAGCTACTGCGACATGCACGTCTCTTTCAACGGGCATTTAAACGGTCTTGTTAAGCTACTGCGACTTGCACGTCTTTTCCAAGGGGCATTTAAACCGTCTTGTTAAGCTTCTGCGACGTTTACCGCTCTTCCAAGGGGCATTTAAACCGTCTTGTTAAGCTACTGCGACCTGCATGTCTCTTCCAAGGGGCATTTAAACCATCTTGTTAAGCTACTGCGACCTGCACGTCTCTTCCAAGGGGCATTTTAACCGTCTTGTTAAGCTACTGCTACCGCCACCGCTCTTCCAAGGGGCAATTTAACCGTCTTGTTAAGATACTGCGACGTGCACGTATCTTTCAACGGGCATTTAAACCGTCTTGTTAAGCTACTGTAACCTCCACCTCTTTTCCAAGGGGCATTTAAACCGTCTTGTTAAGCTACTGCAACCTGCACGTCTCTTCCAAGGGGCATTTAAACCGTCTTGTTAAGCTACTGCGACCTGCAAGTCTCTTCCAAGGGGCATTTAAACCGTCTTGATAAGCTGCTGCGACCTGCATATCTCTTCCAAGGGGCACTTAAACTGTCTTGTTAAGCTACTGCGACCTCCACCGCTCTTCCAAGGGGCATTTAAACCGTCTTGTTAAGCTACTACGACCTGCACGTCTCTTCGAAGGGGCATTTAAACCATCTTGTTAAGCTACTGCTACCGCCACCGCTCTTTCAAGAGGCATTTTAACCGTCTTGTTAAGCTACTGCGACCTGCACATCTGTTTCAAGGGGCATTTAATCCGTCTTGTTAAGCTACTGCGACTAGTACGTCTTTTCCAAAGGGCATTTAAACCATCTTGTTAAGCTGCTGCGACCTCCTCCGCTCTTCCAAGGGGCATTTAAACCATCTTGTTAAGCTACTGCGACCTGCATGTCTCTTCCAAGGGGCATTTAAACCGTCTTGTTAAGCTGCTGTGACCTGCATGTCTCAACCAAGGGGCATTTAAACCGTCTTGTTAAGCTACTGCGACCTCCACTGCTCTTCCAAGGAGCATTTATACTGTCTTGTGAAGCTACTGCGACCTGCACGTCTCTTCCAAGGGGCATTTAAACCGTCTTGTTAAGCTAATGTTACCGCCACCGCTCTTCCAAGGGGCATTTTAAACGTCTTGTTAAGCTACTACAACCTGCACGTCTCTTTCAACGGGCATTTAAACAGTCTTGTTAAGCTACTGCGCCTTGCACGTCTTTTCCAAGGGGCATTTAAACATTCTTGTTAAGGTACTGCGACCTTTACTGCTCTTCCAAGGGGCATTTAGACCGTCTTGTTAAGCTACTGCGACCTGCATGTCTCTTCCAAGGGGCATTTAAACCGTCTTGTTAAGCTACTGCGACCTGCACGTCTCTTCCAAGGGGCATTTAAACTGTCTTGTTAAGCTACTGCTACCGCCACCGCTCTTCCAAGGGGCATTTTAACAGTCTTGTTAAGCTATTGCGACCTGCATGTCTCTTCCAAGGGGCATTTAAACCGTCTTGTTAAGCTACTGCGACCTGCATGTCTCTTCCAAGGGGCATTTAAACCATCTTGTTAAGCTACTGCGACCTGCACGTCTCTTCCAAGGTGCATTTTAACCGTCTTGTTAAGCTACTGCTACCGCCACCGCTCTTCCAAGGGGCAATTTAACCGTCTTGTTAAGATACTGCGACGTGCACGTCCCTTTCAACGGGCATTTAAACCGTCTTGCTAAGCTACTGTAACCTCCATCTCTTTTCCAAGGGGCATTTAAACCGTCTTGTTAAGCTACTGCAACCTGCACGTCTCTTCCAAGGGGCATTTAAAACGTCTTTTTAAGCTACTGCGACCTGCAAGTCTCTTCCAAGGGGCATTTAAACCGTCTTGATAAGCTGCTGCGACCTGCACATCTCTTCCAAGGGGCACTTAAACTGTCTTGTTAAGCTACTGCGACCTCCACCGCTTTTCCAAGGGGCATTTAAACCGTCTTGTTAAGCTACTACGACCTGCACATCTCTTCCAAGGAGCATTTAAACCATCTTGTTAAGTTACTGCTACCGCCACCGCTCTTTCAAGAGGCATTTTAACCGTCTTGTTATGCTACTGCGACCTGCACATCTGTTTCAAGGGGCATTTAATCCGTCTTGTTAAGCTACTGCGACTAGTACGTCTTTTCCAAGGGGCATTTAAACCATCTTGTTAAGCTGCTGCGACCTCCTCCGCTATTCCAAGGGGCATTTAAACCGTCTTGTTAAGCTACTGCGACCTGCATGTCTCTTCCAAGGGGCATTTAAACCATCTTGTTAAGCTACTGCGACCTGCACGTCTCTTCCAAGTGGCATTTAAACCGTCTTGTTAAGCTGCTGCGACCTGCATGTCTCAACCAAGGGGCATTTAAACCGTCTTGTTAAGCTACTGCGACCTCCACTGCTCTTCCAAAGAGCATTTATACTGTCTTGTTAACCTACTGCGACCTGCACGTCTCTTCCAAGGGGCATTTAAACCGTCTTGTTAAGCTACTGTTACCGCCACCGCTCTTCCAAGGGGCATTTTAAACGTCTTGTTAAGCTACTGCAACCTGCACGTCTCTTTCAACGGGCATTTAAACAGTCTTGTTAAGCTACTGCGCCTTGCACATCTTTTCCAAGGGGCATTTAAACCTTCTTGTTAAGCTACTGCGACCTTCACCGCTCTTCCAAGGGGCATTTAAACCGTCTTGTTAAGCTACTGCGACCTGCATGTCTCTTCCAAGGGGCATTTAAACCGTCTTGTTAAGCTACTGCGACCTGCACGTCTCTTCCAAGGGGCATTTAAACCGTCTTGTTAAGCTACTGCTACCGCCACCGCTCTTCCAAGGGGCATTTTAACAGTCTTGTTAAGCTATTGCGACCTGCATGTCTCTTCCAAGGGGCATTTAAACCGTCTTGTTAAGCTACTGCGACCTGCATGTCTCTTCCAAGGGGCATTTAAACCGTCTTGTTAAGCTACTGCTACCGCCACCGTTCTTCCAAGGGGCATTTAAACCGTCTTGTTAAGCTCCTGCTACCTGCATGTCTCTTCCAAGGGCCATTTAAACCGTCTTGTTAAGCTACTGCGGCCTGCACGTCTCTTCCAAGGGGCATTTAAACCGTCTTGTTAAGCTACTGCTACCGCCACCGCTCTTCCAAGGGGCATTTTAATCGTCTTGTTAAGCTACTGCGACGTGTACGTCTCTTTCAACGGGCATTTAAACCGTCTTGTTAAGCTACTGTAACCTCCACCTCTTTTCCAAGCGGCATTTAAACCATCTTCTTAAGCTACTGCAACCTGCACGTCTCTTCCAAGTGGCATTTAAACCGTCTTGTTAAGCTACTGCGACCTGCAAGTCTCTTCCAAGGGGCATTTAAACAGTCTTGATAAGCTGATGCGACCTGCATGTCTCTTCCAAGGGGCATTTAAACCGTCTTGTTAAGCTACTGCGACCTCCACCGCTCTTCCAAGGGGCATTTAAACCGTCTTGTTAAGCTACTGCGACTTGCACGTCTTTTCCAAGGGGCATTTAAACCGTCTTGTTAAGCTACTGTAAGCTCCACCACTTTTCCAAGGGGCATTTAAACCGTCTTGTTAAGCTACTGTGACCTGCATGTCTCTTCCAAGGTGCATTTAAACGGTCTTGCTAAGCTACTGCGACCAGCACGTCTCTTCCAAGGGGCATTTAAACCGTCTTGTTAAGCTACTGCGACCTTCAAGTCTCTTCCAAGGGGCATTTAAACCGTCTTGATAAGCTGCTGCGACCTGCATGTCTCTTCCAAGGGGCATTTAAACCATCTTTTTAAGCTACTGCGACCTGCAAGTCTCTTCCAAGGGGCATTTAAACCGTCTTGTTAAGCTACTGCGACCTGGCTGTCTCTTCCAAGGGGCATTTAAAGCGTCTTTTTAAGCTACTTCGACCTGCACGTCTCTTCCAAGGGGCATTTAAACCTTCTTGTTAAGCTACTGCGACCTGCACGTCTCTTCCATGGGGCATTTAAACCATCTTGTTAAGCTATTGTAACCTCCACCACTTTTCCAAGGGACATTTAAACCGTCTTGTTAAGCTACTGCGACCTGCTCGTCTCTTCCAAGGGGCCTTTAAACCGTCTTGTTAAGCTACTGTGACCTGCATGTCTCTTCCAAGGGGCATTTAAACCATCTTGTTAAGCTACTGCAACCTGCAAGTCTCTTCCAAGGGGCATTTAAACCGTCTTGATAAGCTGCTGCGACATGCATGACTCTTCCAAGGGGCCTTTAAACCGTCTTGTTAAGCTACTGCGACCTGCATGACTCTTCCAAGGGGCATTTAAACCATCTTGTTAAGCTACTGCGACCTGCATGTCTCTTCCAAGGGGCATTTAAACCGTCTTGTTAAGCTGCTGCGACCTGCATTTCTCTTCCAAGGGGCATTTAAACCATCGTGTAAGCTGCTGCGACCTCCACCGCTCTTCCAAGAAGCATTTAAACCGTCTTGTTAAGCTGCTGCGACCTGCATGTCTCAGCCAAGGGGCATTTAAACCGTCTTGTTAAGCTACTGCGACCTCCACCGCTCTTCCAAGGGGCATTTAAACCGTCTTGTTAAGCTACTGCGACCTGCACGTCTCTTCCAAGGGGCATTTAAACCGTCTTGTTAAGCTACTTCTACTGCCACAGCTCTTCCATGGGTCATTTTAACCATCTTGTTAAGCTACTGCGACCAGCACGTCTCTTTCATCGGGCATTTAAACAGTCTTGTTAAGCTACTGCAACCTGCATGTCTCTTCCAAGGGGCATATAAACGGACTTGTTAAGCTACTGCGACTTGCACGTCTCTGCCAAGGGGCATTTAAAACCATCTTGTTAAGCTGCTGCGACCTGCATGTCTCTTCCAAGGGTTAATTAAACCTTCTTGTTAAGCTACTGCTACCTCCACATCTCTTCCAAGGGGGCATTTAAACCGTCTTGTTAAGCTTCTGCGACCTGCACGTCTCTTCCAAGGGGCATTTAAATCGTCTTGTTAAGCTAATGCGACCTGCATGTCTCTTCCAAGGGGCATTTAATCCGTCTTGCTAAGCTACTGCGACCTGCACGTCTCTTCCAAGGGGCATTTAAACCGTCTTGTTAAGCTACTGCGACCTGCACATCTCTTCCTAGGGGCATTTAAACCGCCTTGTTAAGCTACTGTAACCTCCACCGCTCTTCCAAGGGGCATTTAAACCGTCTTGTTAAGCTACTGCGACTTGCAAGTCTTTTCCAAGGGGCATTTAAACCGTCTTGTTAAGCTACTGCGACCTCCACCGCTCTTCCAAGGGGCATTTAATCCGTCTTTTTAAGCTACTGCGACCTGCACGTCTCTTTCAAGGGGCATTTAAACTGACTTGTTAAGCTTCTGCGACCTCCAACGCTCTTCCAATGGGCATTTAAACCATCTTGTTAAGCTACTGCGACTTGCACGTGTTTCCCAAGGGGCATTTAAACAGTTTTGTTAAGCTACTGTAACCTCCACCACTTTTCCAAGGGACATTTAAACCATCTTGTTACGCTACTGTGATCTGCACGTCTCTTTCAAGGAGCATTTAAACCATCTTGTCAAGCTACTGCGACCTGCATGTTTCTTCCAAGGGGCATTTAAACTGTCTTGTTAAGCTACTGAGGCCTGCACATCTCTTCGAAGGGGCATTTAAACCGTCTTGTTAAGCTGCTGCGACCTGCATTTCTCTTCCAAGGGGCATTTAAACAGTCTTGTTAAGCTACTGCGACCTCCACGTCTCTTCCAAGGGGCATTTTAACCATCTTGTTAAGCTTCTGCGACCTGCACGTCTCTTCCAAGGGGCATTTAAATCGTCTTGTTAAGCTAATGCGACCTGCACGTCTCTTCCAAGGGGCATTTAATCCGTCTTGTTAAGCTACTGCGACCTGCACTTCTCTTCCAAGGGGTATTTAAACCGTCTTGTTAAGCTACTGCGACCTGCACGTCTCTTCCAAGGGGCATTTAAACCGTCTTGTTAAGCTACTGCGACCTCCACCGCTCTTCCAAGGGGCATTTAAACCGTCTTGTTAAGCTACTGCATCTTGCACGTCTTTTCCAAGGGGCATTTAAACCGTCTTGTTAAGCTACTGTAAGCTCCACCACTTTTCCAAGGGGCATTTAAAACATCTTGATAAGCTACTGCGACCTGCACGTCTCTTCCAAGGGGCATTTAAACCGTCTTGTTAAGCTACTGCGACCTGCATGTCTCTTCCAAGGGGCATTTAAACTGCCTTGTTAAGCTACTGAGACCTGCATGTCTCTTCCAAGGGGCATTTAAACGGTCTTGTTAAGCTACTGCGACCAGCACGTCTCTTCCAAGGGGCATTTAAACTGTCTTGTTAAGCTACTGCGACCTTCAAGTCTCTTCCAAGGGGCATTTAAACCGTCTTGATAAGCTACTGCGACCTGCATGTCTCTTCCAAGGGGCATTTAAACCATCTTTTTAAGCTACTGCGACCTGCAAGTCTCTTCCAAGGGGCATTTAAAACGTCTTGTTAAGCTACTGCGACCTGGATATCTCTTCCAAGGGGCATTTAAACCGTCTTGTTAAGCTACTTCGACCTGCACGTCTCTTCCAAGGGGCACTTAAACCGTCATGTTAAGCTGCTGCGTTCTGCATGTGTCTTCCAAGGGGCATTTAAACCGTCTTGTTAAGCTACTGTGACCTCCACCGCTATTCCAAGGGGCATTTAATCCGTCTTTTTAAGCTACTGCGACCTGCACGTCTCTTCCAAGTGGCATTTAAACCGTCTGGTTAAGCTACTGTGACCTGCACGTTTCTACCAAGGGGCATTTAAACAGTCTTATTAAGCTACTGCGACCTGCTCGTCTCTTGCAAGGGGCATTTAAACCGTCTTGTTAAGCTACTGTGACTTGCACGTCTTTTGCAAGGGTTCATTTAAACCGTCATGTTAAGCTACTGCGACCTCCACCGCTCTTCCAAGGGGCATTTTAACCGTCTTGTTTAGCTACTGCGACCTGCGCGTCTCTTTCAAGGGGCATTTAAACTGACTTGTTAAGCTACTGCGACCTCCAACTCTCTTCTAAGGGGCATTTAAACCGTCTTGTTAAGCTACTGTAACCTCCACCACTTTTCCAAGGGGCATTTAAACCATCTTGTTAAGCTACTGTGACCTTCACGTCTCTTTCAAGGAGCATTTAAACCATCTTGTCAAGCTACTGCGACCTGCATGTTTCTTCCAAGGGTCATTTAAACTGTCTTGTTAAGCTACTGCGACCTGCACATCTCTTCCAAGGGGCATTTAAACCGTCTTGTTAAGCTGCTGCGACCTGCATGTCTCTTCCAACGGGCATTTAAACAGTCTTGTTAAGCTACTGCGACCTCCACCGCTCTTCCAAGGGGCATTTAAACCATCTGGTTAAGCTATTGAGACCTGCACGTCTCTTCCAAGGGGCATTTAAACCATCTTGTTAAGCTACTGCTACCGCCACTGCTCTTGCAAGGGGCATTTCAACCGTCTTGTTAAGCTACTGCAACCTGTATGTCTCTTGCAAGGGGCATTTAAACCGTCTTGTTAAGCTACTGCGACCTCCACGTCTCTTCCAAGGTGCATTTAAACCGTCTTGTTCAGCTACTGCGACCTGCACATCTCTTCCAAGGGGCATTTAAACCTTCGCGTTAAGCTACTGTGACCCGCACGTCTCTTCCAAGGGGCATTTAGACAGTCTTGTTAAGCTACTGCAACCTCCAACGCTCTTCCAAGGGGCATTTAAACCGTCTTGTTAAGCTACTGCGACCTGCACGTCTCTTCCAATGGGCATTTAAACCGTCTTGTTAAGCTACTGCGACTGCTTGTCTCTTCCAAGGGGCATTTAAACCGTCTTGTTAAGCTACTGTGACCTGCACGTCTCTTCCAAGGGGCATTTAAACAATCTTGTTAAGCTACTTCGACTTGCACGTCTTTTCCAAGGGGCATTTAATCGGTCTTGTTAAGATACTGTAACTTCCACCACTTTTCCAATGGGCATTTAAACTGACTTGTTAAGCTACTGCGACCTCCAACGCTCTTCCAAGGGGCATTTAAACCGTCTTGTTAAGCTACTGCGACCTGGATGTCTCTTCCAAGGGGCATTTAAACCGTCTTGTTAAGCTACTTCGACCTGCACGTCTTTTCCAAGTGGCATTTAAACTGTTTTGTTAAGCTACTGTGACCTGCACGTTTCTACCAAGGGGCATTTAAACAGTCTTATTAAGCTACTGCGACCTGCTCGTCTCTTGCAAGGGGCATTTAAACCGTCTTGTTAAGCTACTGCGACTTGCACGTCTTTTGCAAGGGGTCATTTAAACCGTCATGTTAAGCTACTGCGATCTCCACCGCTCTTCCAAGGGGCATTTAAACCGTCTTGTTAAGCTACTGCGACCTCCACCGTTCTTCCAAGGTGCATTTAAGCCGTCTTTTTAAGCTACTGCGACCTGCACGTCTCTTGCAAGGGGCATTTAAACCGTCTTGTTAAGCTACTGCGACTTGCACGTCTTTTGCAAGGGGTCACTTAAACCGTCTTGTTAACTACTGCGATCTCCACCGCTCTTCCAAGGGGCATTTTAACCGTCTTGTTTAGCTACTGCGACCTGCACGTCTCTTCCAAGGGGCATTTAAACCGTCTTGTTAAGCTACTGCGACTTGCACGTGTTTCCCAAGGGGCATTTAAACAGTTTTGTTAAGCTACTGTAACCTCCACCACTTTTCCAAGGGGCATTTAAACCATCTTGTTAAGCTACTGTGACCTGCACGTCTCTTTCAAGGAGCATTTAAACCATCTTGTCAAGCTACTGCGACCTGCATGTTTCTTCCAAGGGGCATTTAAACTGTCTTGTTAAGCTACTGCGACCTGCACATCTCTTCCAAGGGGCATTTAAACCGTCTTGTTAAGCTACTGCGACCTTCACGTCTCTTCCAAGGGGCATTTAAACCGTCTTGTTAAGCTGCTGCGTTCTGCATGTCTCTTCCAAGGGGCATTTAAACTGTCTTATTAAGCTACTGCGACCTGCTCGCCTCTTGCAAGGGGCATTTAAACAGTCTTGTTAAGCTACTGCGACTTGCACGTCTTTTGCAAAGGATCATTTAAACCGTCTTGTTAAGCTACTGCGACCTCCACGGCTCTTCCAAGAGGCATTTTAACTGTCTTGTTTAGCTACTGAGATCTGCGCGTCTCTTTCAAGGGGCATTTAAACTGACTTGTTAAGCTACTGCGACCTCCAACGCTCTTCCAAGGGGCATTTAAACCGTCTTGTTGAGCTACTGCGACCTGCACGTCTCTTCTAAGTGGCATTTAAACCGTCTTGTTAAGCTACTGCGACTTGCACGTATTTCCCAAGGGGCATTTAAACAGTTTTATTAAGCTACTGTAACCTCCACCACTTTTCCAAGGGGCATTTAAACCATCTTGTTAAGCTACTGTGACCTGCGCGTCTCTTTCTAGGAGCATTTAAACCATCTTGTCAAGCAACTGCGACCTGCACATCTCTTCCAAGGGGCATTTAAACCGTCTTGTTAAGCTGCTGCGACCTGCATGTCTCTTCCAAGCGGCATTTAAACCATCTTGTTAAGCTACTGCGACCTGCACGTCTCTTCCAAGGGGCATTTAAACCCTCTTGTTAAGCTACTGCTACCGCCACTGCTCTTCCAAGGGGCATTTCAACCGTCTTGTTTAGCTACTGCAACCTGTATGTCTCTTGCAAGGGGCATTTAAACCATCTTGTTAAGCTACTGTGACCTCCACGTCTCTTCCAAGGTGCATTTAAATCGTCTTGTTAAGCTACTGCGACCTGCACATCTCTTCCAAGGGGCATTTAAACCTTCTCGTTAAGCTACTGCGACCTGCACGTCTCTTCCAAGGGGCATTTAGACAGTCTTGTTAAGCTACTGCGACCTCCAACGCTCTTCCAAGGGGCATTTAAACCGTCTTGTTAAGCTACTGCAACCTGCACGTCTCTTCCAATGGGCATTTAAACCGTCTTTTTAAGCTACTGCGACCTGCATGTCTCTTCCAAGTGGCATTTAAACCGTCTTGAAATGCTACTGCGACTTGCACGTCTTTTCAAAGGGGCATTTAAACCGTCTTGTTAAGCTACTGCGACTTGCACGTCTTTTGCAAGGGGTCATTTAAACAGTTTTGTTAAGCTACTGCGACCTCCACCGCTCTTCCAAGGGGCATTTTAACCGTCTTGTTAAGCTACTGCGTCCTGCGCGTCTTTTTCAAGGGGCATTTAAACTGACTTGTTAAGCTACTGCAACCTCCACTGCTCTTCCAAGGGGCATTTAATCCGTCTTGTTAAGCTACTGCGACCTGCACGTCTCTTCCAAGGGGCATTTTATCCGTCTTGTTAAGCTACTGCGACCTGCGCATCTCTTTCAAGGGGCATTTAAACTGACTTGTTAAGCTACTGCGACCTGCACGTCTCTTCCAATGTCATTTAAACCGTCTTTTAAAGCTACTGCGACCTCCACCGCTCTTCTAAGGGGCATTTAAACCATGTTGTTAAGCTATTGCGACCTGCACGTCTCTTTCAAGGGGCATTTAAAACGTCTTGTTAAGCTACTGCGACCTGCACGTCTATTCCAAGGGGCATTTAAACCGTCCTGTTAAGCTACTGCAACCTGCATGTCTCTTCCAAGGGGCATTTAAACCGTCTTGTTAAGCTACTGCTACCTCCACATCTCTTCCAAGGGAGCATTTTAACCGTCTTGTTAAGCTACTGCGACCTGCACGTCTCTTTCAACGGGCATTTAAACCGTCTTGTTAAGCTACTGTAACCTCCACCTCTTTTCCAAGGGGCATTTAAACCGTCTTTTTAAGTTACTGCAACCTGCACGTCTCTTTCAAGGGGCATTTAAACCGTCTTGTTAAGCTACTGCGACCTGCAAGTCTATTCCAAGGGGCATTTAAAATGTCTTGATAAGCTGCTACGACCTGCATGTCTCTTCCAAGGGGCATTTAAACTGTCTTGTTAAGGTACTGCGACCTCCACCGCTCTTACAAGCGGCATTTAAACCGTCTTGTTAAGCTACTACGACCTGCACATCTCTTCCAAGGGGCATTTAAACCATCTTGTTAAGCTACTGCTACCTCCTCCGCTCTTCCAAGGGTCATTTAAACCGTCTTAATAAGCTACTGCGACCTGCATGTCTCTTCCAAGCTGCATTTAAACCATCTTGTTAAGCTACTGCGACCTGCACGTCTCTTCCAAGGGGCATTTAAACCGTCTTGTTAAGCTGCTGCGACCTGCATGTCTCAACCAAGTGGCATTTAAACCGTCTTGGTAAGCTACTGCGACCTTCACCGCTCTTCCAAGGGGCATTTAAACAGTCTTGTTAAACTACTGCGACCTGCACGTCTCTTCCAAGGGGCATTTAAACCGTCTTGTTAAGCTACTGCTACCGCCACCGCTCTTCCAAGGGGCATTTTAACCGTCTTTTTCAGCTACTGTGACCTGCACGTCTCTTTCAACGGACATTTAAACCGTCTTGTTAAGCTACTGCGCCTTGCACGTCTTTTCCAAGGGGCATTTAAACCATCTTGTTAAGCTACTGAGACCTTTACCGCTCTTCTAAGGGGCATTTAAACCGTCTTGTTAAGCTACTACGACTTGCATCTCTCTTCCAAGAGGCATTTAAACCGTCTTGTTAAGCTACTGCGACCTGCACGTCTCTTCCAATGGGCATTTAAACCGTCTTGTTAAGCTACTGCTACCACCACCGCTCTTCCAAGGGGCATTTTAACCTTCTTCTTAAGCTACTGCGACCTGCACGTCTCTTTCAACGGGCATTTAAACCGTCTTGTTAAGCTACAGTTACGTCCACCTCTTTTCCAAGGGGCATTTAAACCATCTTGTTCAGCTACAGCAACCTGCACGTCTCTTTCAAGGGGCACTTAAACCGTCTTGTTAAGCTACTGTGACCTGCATGTCTCTTCCAAGGGGCATTTAAACGGTCTTGTTAAGCAACTGCGACGTGCACGTCTCTTCCAAGGGGCATTTAAACCGTCTTGTTAAGCTGCTGCGAACTGCATGTCTCTTCCAAGGGGCATTTAAGCCATCTTGGTAAGCTACAGCGAACTCCACATTTCTTCCAAGGTGCATTTAAACCGTCTTGTTAAGCTACTGCGACCTCCACCGCTCTTCCAAGGGGCATTTTAACCGTCTCCTTAAGCTACTGCGAAATGCGCGTCTCTTTCAATGGGCATTTAAACTGACTTGTTAAGCTACTGCGACCTCCATCGCTCTTCCAAGGGTCATTTAAACCGTCTTGTTAAGCTACTGTGACCTGCACGTCTCTTTCAACGAGCATTTAAACCATCTTGTTAAGCTACTGCAACCTGCATGTTTCTTCCAAGGGGCATTTAAACTGTCTTGTTAAGCTACTGCGACCTGCACATCTTTTTCAAGGGGCATTTAAACCATCTTGTTAAGCTGCTGCGACCTGCATGTCTCTTCCAAGGGGCATTTAAACAGTCTTTTTAAGCTACTGCGACCTCCACCGCTCTTCCAAGGGGCATTTAAACCATCTTGTTAAGCTACTGCGACCTGCACGTCTCTTCCAAGGGGCATTTAAACCCTCTTGTTAAGCTACTGCTACCGCCCTGCTCTTCCAAGGGGCATTTAAACCGTCTTGTTAAGCTACTGCGACCTGCATGTCTCTTTCAAGGGGCATTTAAACTGTCTTGTTAAGATACTGTGACCTCAACCGCTCTTCCAAGGGGCATTTAATCCGTCTTGTTAAGCTACTGCGACCTGCACTTCTCTTCCAAGGGGCATTTAAACCGTCTTGTTAAGCTACTGAGACCTGCATGTCTCTTTCAAGGGGCATTTAAACCGTCTTGTTAAGCTACTGCGACCTCCACCGCTCTTCCAAGGGGCATTTAAACCGTCTTGTTTAGCTACTGCGACTTGCACGTCTTTTCCAAGGGGCATTTAAACCGTCTTGTTAAGCTACTGTAAGCTTTACCACTTATCCAAAGGGCATTTAAAACGTCCTGTTAATCTACTGCGACCTGCACGTCTCTTCCAAGGGGCATTTAAACCATCTTGTTAAGCTACTGCAACCTGCATGTCTCTTCCAAGGGGCATTTAAACGATCTTGTTAAGCTACTGGGACCAGCAGGTCTCTTCCAAGGGGCATTTAAAACGTCTTGTTAAGCTACTGCGACCTGCATGTCTCTTCCAAGGGGCATTTAAACCGTCTTGTTAAGCTACTGTGACCTGCATGTCTCTTCCAAGGGGCATTTAAACCATCTTGTTAAGCTACTGCGACTTGCACGTCTTTTCCAAGGGGCATTTAAACCGTCTTGTTAAGATATTGTAACTTCCACCACTTTTCCAATGGGCATTTAAACCGTCTTATTAAGCTACTGCGACGTGCACGTCTCTTCCAAGGGGCATTTAAACCGTCTTGTTAAGCTACTGCGACCTGGATGTCTCTTCCAAGGGGCATTTAAACCGTCTTGTTAAGCTACTTCGACCTGCACGTCTCTTCCAAGGGGCATTTAAACCGTAATGTTACGCTGCTGCGTTCTGCATGTCTCTTCCAAGGGGCACTTAAACCGTCTTGTTAAGCTACTGCGACCTCCACCGCTCTTCCAAGGGGCATTTAAACCGTCTTTTTAAGCTACTGTGACCT
Source organism: Phyllobates terribilis (assembly GCF_046119375.1). NCBI lineage: Eukaryota > Metazoa > Chordata > Amphibia > Anura > Dendrobatidae > Phyllobates > Phyllobates terribilis. The sequence goes on along the minus strand of NW_027362921.1, from coordinate 2,823,734 downwards.
GCACGTCTTTTCCAAGTGGCACTTAAACCGTCTTGTTAAGCTACTGTGACCTGCACGTTTCTACCAAGGGGCATTTAAACAGTCTTATTAAGCTACTGCGAACTGCTCGTCTCTTGCAAGGGGCATTTAAACAGCCTTGTCAAGCTACTGCGACTTGCACGTCTTTTGCAAGGGCTCATTTAAACCGTCTTGTTAAGCTACTGCGACCTCCACGGCTCTTCCAAGAGGCATTTTAACCGTCTTGTTTAGCTACTGTGACCTGCGCGTCTCTTTCAAGGGGCATTTAAACTGACTTGTTAAGCTACTGCGACCTCCAACGCTCTTCCAAGGGGCATTTAAACCGTCTTGTTAAGCTACTGCGACCTGCACGTCTCTTCTAAGGGGCATTTAAATCGTCTTGTTAAGCTACTGCGACTTGCACGTGTTTCCCAAGGGGCAATTAAACAGTTTTATTAAGCTACTGTAACCTCCACCACTTTTCCAAGGGGCATTTAAACCATCTTGTTAAGCTACTGTGACCTGCACGTCTCTTTCAAGGAGCATTTAAACCATCTTGTCAAGCAACTGCGACCTGCATGTTTCTTCCAAGGGGTATTTAAACTGTCTTGTTAAGCTACTGCGACCGGCACATCTCTTCCAAGGGGCATTTAAACCGTCTTGTTAAGCTGCTGCGACCTGCATGTCTCTTCCAAGGGGCATTTAAACAGTCTTGTTAAGCTACTGCGATCTCCACCGCTCTTCCAAGGGGCATTTAAACCATCTTGTTAAGCTACTGCGACCTGCACGTCTCTTCCAAGGGGCATTTAAACCCTCTTATTAAGCTACTGCTACCGCCACTGCTCTTCCAAGGGGCATTTCAACCGTCTTGTTTAGCTACTGCAACCTGTATGTCTTTTGCAAGGGGCATTTAAACCGTCTTGTTAAGCTACTGCGACCTCCACGTCTCTTCCAAGGTGCATTTAAACCGTCTTGTTAAGCTACTGCGACCTGCACATCTCTTCCAAGGGGCATTTAAACCTTCTCGTTAAGCTACTGCGACCTGCACGTCTCTTCCAAGGCGCATTTAGACAGTCTTGTTAAGCTACTGCGACCTCCAACGCTCTTCCAAGGGGCATTTAAACCGTCTTGTTAAGCTACTGCGACCTGCACGTCTCTTCCAATGGGCATTTAAACCATCTTTTTAAGCTACTGCGACCTGCATGTCTCTTCCAAGGGGCATTTAAACCGTCTTGAAATGCTACTGCGACTTGCACGTCTTTTCAAAGGGGCATTTAAACCGTCTTTTTAAGCTACTGCGACTTGCACGTCTTTTGCAAGGGGTCATTTAAACCGTTTTGTTAAGCTACTGCGACCTCCACCGCACTTCCAAGGGGCATTTTAACCGTCTTGTTAAGCTACTGCGACCTGCACGTCTCTTCCAATGTCATTTAAACCGTCTTTTAAAGCTACTGCGACCTCCACCGCTCTTCCAAGGGGCATTTAAACCATCTTGTTAAGCTATTGCGACCTGCACGTCTTTGCCAAGGGGCATTTAAACCGTCTTGTTAAGCTACTGCGACCTGCACGTCTATTCCAAGGGGCATTTAAACCGTCCTTTTAAGCTACTGCGACCTGCATGTCTCTTCCAAGGGGCATTTAAACCGTCTTGTTAAGCTACTGCGACCAGCAAGTCTCTTCCAAAGGGCATTTAAACCGTCTTGTTAAGCTACTGCTACCGCCACCGCTCTTCCAAGGGGGCATTTTAACCGTCTTGTTAAGCTACTGCGACCTGCACGTCTCTTTCAACGGGCATTTAAACCGTCTTGTTAAGCTACTGTAACCTCCACCTTATTTCCAAGGGGCATTTAAACCGTCTTGTTAAGCTACTGCAACCTGCACTTCTCTTCCAAGGGGCATTTAAACCGTCTTGTTAAGCTACTACGACCTGCAAGTCTCTTCCAAGGGGCATTTAAAACGTCTTGATAAGCTGCTACGACCTGCATGTCTCTTCCAAGTGGTATTTAAACTGTCTTTTTAAGGTACTGCGACCTCCACTGCTCTTACAAGTGGCATTTAAACCATCTTGTTAAGCTACTACGACCTGCACATCTCTTCCAAGGGGCATTTAAACCATCTTGTTAAGCTACTGCTACCTCCTCCGCTCTTCCAAGGGGCATTTAAAGCGTCTTAATAAGGTACTGCGACCTGCATGTCTCTTCCAAGCTGCATTTAAACCATCTTGTTAAGCTACTGCGACCTGCACGTCTCTTCCAAGGGGCATTTAAACCATCTTGTTAAGCTGCTGCGACCTGCATGTCTCAACCAAGCGGCATTTAAACCGTCTTGGTAAGCTACTGCGACCTCCACCGCTCTTCCAAGGGGCATTTAAACAGTCTTGTTAAACTACTGCGACCTGCACGTTTCTTCCAAGGGGCATTTAAGCCGTCTTGTTAAGCTACTGCTACCGCCACCGCTCTTCCAAGGGGCATTTTAACCGTCTTTTTCAGCTACTGCGACCGGCACGTCTCTTTCAACGGGCATTTAAACCGTCTTGTTAAGCTACTGCGCCTTGCACGTCTTTTCCAAGGGGCATTTAAACCATCTTGTTAAGCTACTGAGACCTTTTCCGCTCTTCTAAGGGGCATTTAAACCGTCTTGTTAAGCTACTACGACTTGCATCTCTCTTCCAAGAGGCATTTAAACCGTCTTGTTAAGCTACTGCGACCTGCACGTCTCTTCCAATGGGCATTTAAACCGTCTTGTTAAGCTACTGCTACCCCCACCGCTCTTCCAAGGGGCATTTTAACCTTCTTGTTAAGCTACTGCGACCTGCACGTCTCTTTCTACGGGCATTTAAACCGTCTTGTTAAGCTACTGTAACGTCCACCTCTTTTCCAAGGGGCATTTAAACCATCTTGTTAAGCTACAGCAACCTGCACGTCTCTTTCAAGGGACATTTAAACCGTCTTGTTAAGCTACTGCGACCTGCATGTCTCTTCCAAGGGGCATTTAAACGGTCTTGTTAAGCTACTGCGACGTGCACGTCTCTTCAAAGGGGCATTTAAACCGTCTTGTTAAGCTGCTGCGAACTGCATGTCTCTTCCAAGGGGCATTTAAACCGTCTTGTTAAGCTACAGCGAACTCCACGTCTCTTCCAAGGGGCATTTAAACCATCCTGTTAAGCTTCTGCGACCTGCACGTCTCTTCCAAGGGGCATTTAAATCGTCTTGTTAAGCTAATGTGACCTGCACGTCTCTTCCAAGGGGCATTTAATCCGTCTTGTTAAGCTATTGCGACCTGCACTTCTCTTCCAAGGGGCATTTAAACCGTCTTGTTAAGCTACTGCGACCTCCACCGCTCTTCCAAGGGGCATTTTAACCGTCTTGTTAAGCTACTGTAAGCTCCACCACTTTTCCAATCGGCATTTAAAACGTCTTGTTAAGCTACTGCGACCTGCACGTCTCTTCCAAGGGGCATTTAAACCATCTTGTTAAGCTACTGCGACCTGCATGTCTCTTCCAAGGGGCATTTAAACGGTCTTGTTAAGCTACTGCGACCAGCACGTCTCTTCCAAGGGGCATTTAAACCGTCTTGTTAAGCTACTGCGACCTGCATGTCTCTTCCAAGGGGCATTTAAACTGTCTTGTTAAGCTACTGTGACCTGCATGTCTCTTCCAAGGGGCATTTATACCATCTTGTTAAGCTACTGCGACTTGCACGTCTTTTCCAATGGGCATTTAAACCGTCTTGTTAAGATACTGTAACTTCTAACACTTTTCCAATGGGCATTTAAACCGTCTTGTTAAGCTACTGCGACCTGCACGTCTCTTCCAAGAGGCATTTAAACCGTCTTGTTAAGCTACTGCGACCTGGATGTCTCTTCCAAGGGGCTTTTAAACCGTCTTGTTAAGCTACTTCGACCTGCACGTCTCTTCCAAGGGGCATTTAAACCGTTTTGTTAAGCTGCTGCGTCCTGCATGTCTCTTCCAAGGGGCATTTAAACCGTCTTGTTAAGCTACTGCGACCTCCACCGCTCTTCCAAGGGGCATTTAAACCGTCTTTTTAAGCTACTGCAACCTGAACGTCTCTTCCAAGTGGCATTTAAACCGTCTTGTTAAGCTACTGTGACCTGCACGTTTCTACCAAGGGGCATTTACAAAGTCTTATTAAGCTACTGCGACCTGCTCGTCTCTTGCAAGGGGCATTTAAACAGTCTTGTTAAGCTACTGCGACTTGCACGTCTTTTGCAAGGGGCATTTAAACTGTCTTGTTAAGCTACTGCGACCTGCACATCTCTTTCAAGGGGCATTTAAACCATCTTGTTAAGCTGCTGCGACCTGCATGTCTCTTCCAAGGGGCATTTAAACAGTCTTGTTAAGCTACTGCGACCTCCACCGCTCTTCCAAGGGGCATTTAAACCATCTTGTTAAGCTACTGCGACCTGCACGTCTCTTCCAAGGGGCATTTAAACCCTCTTGTTAAGCTACTGCTACCGCCACTGCTCTTCCAAGGGGCATTTAAACCGTCTTGTTAAGCTACTGCGACCTGCATGTCTCTTTCAAGGGGCATTTAAACTGTCTTGTTAAGCTACTGTGACCTCAACCGCTCTTCCAAGGGGCTTTTAAACCATCTTTTTAAGCTACTGCGACCTGCACGTCTCTTCTACGGGGCATTTAAACCGTCTTATTAAGCTACTGCGACCTGCATGTCTCTTCCAATGTCATTTAAACAGTCTTTTAAAGCTACTGCGACCTCCACTGCTCTTCCAAGGGCATTTAAACCGTCTTGTTAAGCTACTGCGACCTGCACGTCTCTTCCAAGAGGCATTTAAACCGTTTTGTTAAGCTACTGCGACCTTTACCGCTCTTAAAAGGGGCATTTAAACCGTCTTGTTAAGCTACTGCGACCTGCACGTCTCTTCCCAGGGGCATTTTAACCGTCTTGTTAAGCTACTGCGACATGCACGTCTCTTTCAACGGGCATTTAAACCGTCTTGTTAAACTACTGTAACCTCCACCTCTTTCCCAAGGGGCATTTAAACGGTCTTGTTAAGCTACTGCAACCTGCACGCCTCTTCCAAGGGGCATTTAAACCGTCTTGTTAAGCTACTGCGACCTGCATGCCTCTTCCAAGGGGCATTTAAACCGTCTTGTTAAGCTATAGCGAACTCCACGTCTCTTCCAAGGGGCATTTAAACCATCCTGTTAAGCTTCTGCGACCTGTACGTCTCTTCCAAGGGGCATTTAAATCGTCTTGTTAAGCTAATGTGACCTGCACATCTCTTGCAAGGGGCATTTAATCTGTCTTGTTAAGCTACTGCGACCTGCACTTCTCTTCCAAGGGGCATTTAAACCGTCTTGTTAAGCTACTGCGACCTCCACCGCTCTTCCAAGGGGCATTTAAACCGTCTTGTTAAGCTACTGTAAGCTCCACCACTTTTCCAATGGGCATTTAAAACGTCTTGTTAAGCTACTGCGACCTGCACGTCTCTTCCAAGGGGCATTTAAACCATCTTGTTAAGCTACTGCGACCTGCATGTCTCTTCCAAGGGGCATTTAAACGGTCTTGTTAAGCTACTGTGACCAGCACGTCTCTTTCAAGGGGCATTTAAACCGTCTTGTTAAGCTACTGCGACCTGCATGTCTCTTCCAAGGGGCATTTAAACTGTCTTGTTAAGCTACTGTGACCTGCATGTCTCTTCCAAGGGCCATTTATACCATCTTGTTAAGCTACTGCGACTTGCACGTCTTTTCCAATGGGCATTTAAACCGTCTTCTTAAGATACTTTAACTTCTAACACTTTTCCAATGGGCATTTAAACCGTCTTGTTAAGTTACTGCGACCTGCACGTCTCTTCCAAGAGGCATTTAAACCGTCTTGTTAAGCTACTGCGACCTGGATGTCTCTTCCAAGGGGCTTTTAAATCGTCTTGTTAAGCTACTTCGACCTGCACGTCTCTTCCAAGGGGCATTTAAACCGTCTTGTTAAGTTGCTGCGTCCTGCATGTCTCTTCCAAGGGGCATTTAAACCGTCTTGTTAAGCTACTGCGACCTCCACCGCTCTTCCAAGGGGCATTTAAACCGTCTTTTTAAGCTACTGCGACCTGAACGTCTCTTCCAAGTGGCATTTAAACCGTCTTGTTAAGCTACTGTGACCTGCACGTTTCTACCAAGGGGCATTTACAAAGTCTTATTAAGCTACTGCGACCTGCTCGTCTCTTGCAAGGGGCATTTAAACAGTCTTGTTAAGCTACTGCGACTTGCACGTCTTTTGCAAGGGGCATTTAAACTGTCTTGTTAAGCTACTGCGACCTGCACATCTCTTTCAAGGGGCATTTAAACCATCTTGTTAAGCTGCTGCGACCTGCATGTCTCTTCCAAGGGGCATTTAAACAGTCTTGTTAAGCTACTGCGACCTCCACCGCTCTTCCAAGGGGCATTTAAACCATCTTGTTAAGCTACTGCGACCTGCACGTCTCTTCCAAGGGGCATTTAAACCCTCTTGTTAAGCTACTGCTACCGCCACTGCTCTTCCAAGGGGCATTTAAACCGTCTTGTTAAGCTACTGCGACCTGCATGTCTCTTTCAAGGGGCATTTAAACTGTCTTGTTAAGCTACTGTGACCTCAACCGCTCTTCCAAGGGGCTTTTAAACCATCTTTTTAAGCTACTGCGACCTGCACGTCTCTTCTACGGGGCATTTAAACCGTCTTATTAAGCTACTGCGACCTGCACGTCTCTTCCAATGTCATTTAAACAGTCTTTTAAAGCTACTGCGACCTCCACTGCTCTTCCAAGGGGCATTTAAACCGTCTTGTTAAGCTACTGCGACCTGCACGTCTCTTCCAAGAGGCATTTAAACCGTTTTGTTAAGCTACTGCGACCTTTACCGCTCTTAAAAGGGGCATTTAAACCGTCTTGTTAAGCTACTGCGACCTGCACGTCTCTTCCCAGGGGCATTTTAACCGTCTTGTTAAGCTACTGCGACATGCACGTCTCTTTCAACGGGCATTTAAACCGTCTTTTTAAACTACTGTAACCTCCACCTCTTTCCCAAGGGGCATTTAAACGGTCTTGTTAAGCTACTGCAACCTGCACGCCTCTTCCAAGGGGCATTTAAACCGTCTTGTTAAGCTACTGCGACCTGCATGCCTCTTCCAAGGGGCATTTAAACCGTCTTGTTAAGCTACAGCGAACTCCACGTCTCTTCCAAGGGGCATTTAAACCATCCTGTTAAGCTTCTGCGACCTGCACGTCTCTTCCAAGGGGCATTTAAATCGTCTTGTTAAGCTAATGTGACCTGCACATCTCTTGCAAGGGGCATTTAATCCGTCTTGTTAAGCTACTGCGACCTGCACTTCTCTTCCAAGGGGCATTTAAACCGTCTTGTTAAGCTACTGCGACCTCCACCGCTCTTCCAAGGGGCATTTAAACCGTCTTGTTAAGCTACTGTAAGCTCCACCACTTTTCCAATGGGCATTTAAAACGTCTTGTTAAGCTACTGCGACCTGCACGTCTCTTCCAAGGGGCATTTAAACCATCTTGTTAAGCTACTGCGACCAGCACGTCTCTTTCAAGGGGCATTTAAACCGTCTTGTTAAGCTACTGCGACCTGCATGTCTCTTCCAAGGGGCATTTAAACTGTCTTGTTAAGCTACTGTGACCTGCATGTCTCTTCCAAGGGGCATTTATACCATCTTGTTAAGCTACTGCGACTTGCACGTCTTTTCCAATGGGCATTTAAACCGTCTTGTTAAGATACTGTAACTTCTAACACTTTTCCAATGGGCATTTAAACCGTCTTGTTAAGTTACTGCGACCTGCACATCTCTTCCAAGAGGCATTTAAACCGTCTTGTTAAGCTACTGCGACCTGGATGTCTCTTCCAAGGGGCTTTTAAACCGTCATGTTAAGCTACTTCGACCTGCACGTCTCTTCCAAGGGGCATTTAAACCGTCTTGTTAAGCTGCTGCGTCCTGCATGTCTCTTCCAAGGGGCATTTAAACTGTCTTGTTAAGCTACTGCGACCTCCACCGCTCTTCCAAGGGGCATTTAAACCGTCTTTTTAAGCTACTGCGACCTGAACGTCTCTTCCAAGTGGCATTTAAACCGTCTTGTTAAGCTACTGTGACCTGCACGTTTCTACCAAGGGGCATTTACAAAGTCTTATTAAGCTACTGCGACCTGCTCGTCTCTTGCAAGGGGCATTTAAACAGTCTTGTTAAGCTACTGCGACTTGCACGTATTTTGCAAGGGGCATTTAAACTGTCTTGTTAAGCTACTGCGACCTGCACATCTCTTTCAAGGGGCATTTAAACCATCTTGTTAAGCTGCTGCGACCTGCATGTCTCTTCCAAGGGGCATTTAAACAGTCTTGTTAAGCTACTGCGACCTCCACCGCTCTTCCAAGGGGCATTTAAACCATCTTGTTAAGCTACTGCGACCTGCACGTCTCTTCCATGGGGCATTTAAACACTCTTGTTAAGCTACTGCTACCGCCACTGCTCTTCCAAGGGGCATTTAAACCGTCTTGTTAAGCTACTGCGACCTGCATGTCTTATTCAAGGGGCATTTAAACTGTCTTGTTAAGCTACTGCGCCTTGCACGTCTTTTCCAAGGGGCATTTAAACCTTCTTGTTAAGCTACTGCGACCTTTATCGCTCTTCCAAGGGGCATTTAAACCGTCTTGTTAAGCTACTGCGACCTGCATGTCTCTTCCAAGGGGCATTTAAACCGTCTTGTTAAGCTACTGCGACCTGCACTTCACTTCCAAGGGGCATTTAAACCGTCTTGTTAAGCTACTGCTACTGCCACCGCTCTTCCAAGGGGCATTTTAACAGTCTTGTTAAGCTATTGCGACCTGCATGTCTCTTCCAAGGGGCATTTAAACCGTCTTGTTAAGCTACTGCGACCTGCATGTCTCTTCCAAGGGGCATTTAAACCGTCTTGTTAAGCTACTGCTACCGCCACCGTTCTTCCAAGGGGCATTTAAACCGTCTTGTTAAGCTCCTGCTACCTGCATGTCTCTTCCAAGGGGCATTTAAACCGTCTTGTTAAGCTACTGCGGCCTGCACGTCTCTTCCAAGGGGCATTTAAACCGTCTTGTTAAGCTACTGCTACCGCCACCGCTCTTCCAAGGGGCATTTTAATTGTCTTGTTAAGCTACTGCGACGTGCACGTCTCTTTCAACGGGCATTTAAACCATCTTGTTAAGCTACTGTAACCTCCACCTCTTTTCCAAGCGGCATTTAAACGATCTTCTTAAGCTACTGCAACCTGCACGTCTCTTCCAAGGGGCATTTAAACCGTCTTGTTAAGCTACTGCGACCTGCACGTCTCTTTCAAGGGGCATTTAATCCTTGTTGTTAAGCTACTGCGACTTGTACGTCTTTTCCAAGGGGAATTTAAACCATCTTGTTAAGCTACTGCGACCTGCATGTCTCTTCCAAGGGGCATTTAAACCATCTTGTTAAGCTACTGCGACCTGCACGTCTCTTCCAATGGGCATTTAAACCGTCTTGCTAAGCTGCTGCGACCTGCATGTCTCAACCAAGGGGCATTTAAACCGTCTTGTTAAGCTACTGCGTCCCCCACCGCTCTTCCAAGGGGCATTTATACTGTCTTGTTAAGCTACTGCTACCTGCACGTCTCTTCCAAGGGGCATTTAAACCGTCTTGTTAAGCTACTGCTACCGCCACCGCTCTTCCAAGGGGCATTTTAAACGTCTTGTTAAGCTACTGCGACCTGCACGTCTCTTTCAACGGGCATTTAAAGCGTCTTGTTAAGCTACTGCGCCTTGCACGTCTTTTCCAAGGGGCATTTAAACCGTCTTGTTAAGCTACTGCGACCTGCATGTCTCTTCCAAGGGGCATTTAAACCATCTTGTTAAGCTACTGCGACCTGCAAGTCTCTTCCAAGGGGCATTTAAACCGTCTGGAAAAGCTGCTGCGAAATGCATGTCTCTTCCAAGGGGCATTTAAACCGTCTTTTTAAGCTACTGCGACCTCCACCGCTCTTCCAAGAGGCATTTAAACCGTCTTGTTAAGCTGCTGCGACTTGCATGTCTCAGCAAAGGGGCATTTAAACCGTCTTGTTAAGCAACTGCGACCTCCACCGCTCTTCCAAGGGGCATTTAAACCATCTTGTTAAGCTACTGCGACCTGCAAGTCTCTTCCAAGGGGCATTTAAACCGTCTTGTTAAGCTTCTGCTACTGCCACCGCTCTTCCAAGGGGCATTTTAACCGTCTTGTTAAGCTACTGCGACCTGCAGGTCTCTTTCAACAGGCATTTAAACCGTCTTGTTAAGCTACTGCGCCTTGCACGTCTTTTCCAAGGGGCATTTAAACCATCTTGTTAAGCTACTGTGACCTTTACCGCTCTTCCAAGGGGCATTTAAACCGTCTTGTTAAGCTACTGTGACCTGCATGTCTCTTCCAAGGGGCATTTAAACCGTCTTGTTAAGCTACTGCTACTGCCACCGCTCTTCCAAGGGGCATTTTAACCGTCTTGTTAAGCTACTGCGACCTGCACATCTCTTTCAAGGGGCATTTAAACCGTCTTGTTAAGCTACTGCGACTTGCACGTCTTTTCCAAGGGGCATTTAAACCATCTTGTTAAGCTACTGCGACGTTTACCGCTCTTCCAAGGGGCATTTAAACCGTCTTGTTAAGCTACTGCGACCTGCATGTCTCTTCCAAGGGGCATTTAAACCATCTTGTTAAGCTACTGCGACCTGCACGTCTCTTCCAAGGGGCATTTTAACCGTCTTGTTAAGATACTGCTACCGCCACCGCTCTTCCAAGGGGCATTTTAACCGTCTTGTTAAGATACTGCGACGTGCACGTCTCTTTCAACGGGCATTTAAACCGTCTTGTTATGCTACTGCAACCTGCACGTCTCTTCCAAGGGGCATTTAAACCGTCTTGTTAAGCTACTGCGACCTGCAAGTCTCTTCCAAGGGGCATTTAAACCGTCTTGATAAGCTGCTGCGACCTGCACGTCTCTTCCAAGGGGCATTTAAACTGTCTTGTTATGCTACTGCGACCTCCACCGCTCTTCCAAGGGGCATTTAAACCATCTTGTTAAGCTACTACGACCTGCACGTCTCTTCCAAGGGGCATTTAAACCATCTTGTTAAGCTACTGCTACCGCCACCGCTCTTTCAAGGGGCATTTTAACCGTCTTGTTAAGCTACTGCGACCTGCACATCTGTTTCAAGGGGCATTTAATCCGTCTTGTTAAGCTACTGCGACTTGTACGTCTTTTCCAAGGGGCATTTAAACCATCTTGTTAAGCTTCTGCGACCTTCTCCGCTCTTCCAAGGGGCATTTAAACCGTCTTGTTAAGCTACTGCGACCTGCATGTCTCTTCCAAGGGGCTTTTAAACCATCTTGTTAAGCTACTGCGACCTGCACGTCTCTTCCAAGGGGCATTTAAACCGTCTTGTTCAGCTGCTGCGACCTGCATGTCTCAACCAGGGGGCATTTAAACCGTCTTGTTAAGCTACTGCGACCTCCACCGCTCTTCCAAGGGTCATTTAAACCGTCTTGTTAAGCTACTGCTACCGCCAACGCTCTTCCAATGGGCATTTTAAACGTCTTGTTAAGCTACTGCGACCTGCACGTCTCTTTCAACGGGCATTTAAACAGTCTTGTTAAGCTACTGCGACTTGCACGTCTTTTCCAAGGGGCATTTAAACCATCTTGTTAAGCTACTGCGACCTTTACCGCTCTTCCAAGAGGCATTTAAACCGTCTTGTTAAGCTACTGCATATAATCAAACAGAGACCAAGCTCAACTATGGTAAAGAAGGGTGCCAGGAATACAACAAATGCATCCGTATAAATAAAGATTCCGGCACACCAAATAATATAGAAAAGTCTCAAATAGGTGATGAAATAATAGATGCTTTATTTCTCCAATATCAACTGGTTCAAATTGTGGACAGTATACAGTTGCCCGCCCAACGTTTCAACCCCAACGGGGTTTTCCTCAGGGGCATCAGAGTCGCTTAAAAACCAGAAAATAAACAAAAATAAAGACATAAGTGTGATACAATATATTCGACAATACAATGAGAAATATACATCAAAAAAGGTATATGTGGATGGAACAAGACAAGGGGGAAAAAAAGAAGAGAGGGGCAATAGGGGGGGGGGGGGGAGGGGGGAAAAGGAAGTAGGGCAAAGCAAGGGGTGGATGGGGGGGGGAAAAGGGGAGAATAACAGAAGAGGAGGAAAAAAGGAAAAAAGGAAGCGATGTATATACATACAAAACAAAGGGGCAGATCGGTGTAAAAACAGGGAAAAGAATGCCTAGTTGCTATGCACTGTATGGTATCTGGGAGAATATCCCAGTGGCTGCAGAGAAGCTCAGGAATAATCACAAAAAAAGAGAACCAGTAGTAGAAGTGGTGGGGGAAATAATGAGCCGGCGATAGAAGCTGTGGACAAATAGTAAGGGAAAAAATGAGATACCAGTAACTGGATAAAACTAGTGTCTAATAAGAAATGGACTTGCCTTTAGAGAAAAAGAAGGTCAGTATACAGTAGCCATAAGTAACCGAGGGGATATGCCTGCGGGGTATGGTAGGTGGACCTAAGAGCAAAGAGAAGGGGGTAAATACCAGAGGGTATATAGACGGACCAACGGGAAAAACGGGCCAGCGCTCTTTAACGCCGCCAACGCTCTTGACACTACACCACCACCGGCAAGACACACTTCCTGTATTACACTTAGGTAAGAGCCCTCCTGGCCCGTTTTTCCCGTTGGTCCGTCTATATACCCTCTGGTATTTACCCCCTTCTCTTTGCTCTTAGGTCCACCTACCATACCCCGCAGGCATATCCCCTCGGTTACTTATGGTTACTGTATACTGACCTTCTTTTTCTCTAAAGGCAAGTCCATTTCTTATTAGACACTAGTTTTATCCAGTTACTGGTATCTCATTTTTTCCCTTACTATTTGTCCACAGCTTCTATCGCCGGCTCATTATTTCCCCCACCACTTCTACTACTGGTTCTCTTTTTTTGTGATTATTCCTGAGCTTCTCTGCAGCCACTGGGATATTCTCCCAGATACCATACAGTGCATAGCAACTAGGTATTCTTTTCCCTGTTTTTACACCGATCTGCCCCTTTGTTTTGTATGTATATACATCGCTTCCTTTTTTCCTTTTTTCCTCCTCTTCTGTTATTCTCCCCTTTCCCCCCCCATCCACCCCTTGCTTTGCCCTACTTCCTTTTCCCCCCTCCCCCCCCCCTATTGCCCCTCTCTTCTTTTTTTCCCCCTTGTCTTGTTCCATCCACATATACCTTTTTTGATGTATATTTCTCATTGTATTGTCGAATATATTGTATCACACTTATGTCTTTATTTTTGTTTATTTTCTGGTTTTTAAGCGACTCTGATGCCCCTGAGGAAAACCCCGTTGGGGTTGAAACGTTGGGCGGGCAACTGTATACTGTCCACAATTTGAACCAGTTGATATTGGAGAAATAAAGCATCTATTATTTCATCACCTATTTGAGACTTTTCTATATTATTTGGTGTGCCGGAATCTTTATTTATACGGATGCATTTGTTGTATTCCTCGCACCCTTCTTTACCATAGTTGAGCTTGGTCTCTGTTTGATTATATACTTGGATTTAGTTGTTACCAAGGCTCCTAATTAATACCCCCATGTCGTTTAACACATTTGCCTACAATGAGGAAGATACCATAGCCATTCTATCAAAAATTGATAGAAATACCTTCCTTCACTCGTCTATTGAGGACAACAAGACACGAGATTATGAAAAGGAAAGAAAAAGACTAGTTGCTCTGGACCTTCACTTTTCCACCCTTGCTGAGTACCACCGTGTCAAAAGGATCCCTAGAGGACTTAGAGTGAATCTTCAACGCACTCTATTTTCTGATAACGCCGACTTCTGCAACAAGTTTGAAAGCATACTTAACAAATGCTCCATGGACTTGATCTTACTGACCATTGAATCTATACAAAAGGAGATTACAGAACTGGAAGGGAGAATCATCTCCCTAGAAGATCAACTAATTAATACCATTTCCACTGAACAATTTGAGGGCCTTAAAAAGAAGACGACTGACATTTTACTCTCTTATAAAAAGACACTACAAGACCGCAAATTACTTAAGTTTAAGCGAGACGAGGAAGACTATTTATCCGACAGGGTATATAGATGGCGATCAAGTCACACCGCATATGGCTCCCGCTTCTATTCATCCTCCGGCAGCGACAGCGAGTATACATCCCAACGTCCCAGACGTTTTTTTGGGGCACGACAACCCCGACGCGCCAAACGCGGCGGGGCCTTAGGGGTTCAACCCGCAGAGTCTACCAGATTCCTAACCACTATTCCACCTCCTGTTCCCCCACAGGTGCAGCCCGAGAGAATGACCCTCCGATCGCAGGTAGGCCCGACAACCTCGTATACAACATTTCCTCACAAATCCTTACCCCCACAGAGATTGGACTATTACAGAGGGGATTGTCTTTTTGCCCAACCCCGTCCTTCGACCCATTCACCCTAGACCTCGAACTGAGACGCTTTTTTCGGAATCTGAGACTTAGGGTACATTTCTCCATCAATGACGATCACCTGACACCTTCCTCTACTGTACCACAGAATCCTGAACAGTTATCACTGAAGGAACTTGGACTGAGGCTACCTTCACGCTTTAACCCCCCAAAAACATACCACCCAGTGGAAACTTATATTTCACTAGTCAATAAGGACATTGAAATACTCAAGACAAAAATACACCATAACGAATACCCCTTATATACCAACCTTACTAGGGAGGAAAAACAGAGCCTTAATTCCCTATCCACTAATAACCGGATCATGATTAAGCCAACGGATAAAGGGGGCGCCATAGTGGTCATGGACCGCTCCTACTACGTGAATGAGATAGAGGGACAGCTTAATGACGAACAAGTATACACCAAGGTCACTACTAACCCTACACATCACATTAGTCGACTTATACGGAATAGAATAGAATCACTATTGAGCCGTGGCACTATCGATCAGAAACTAGCGGAATATCTCATCAACACTCATCCGGTCACCCCAGTATTCTATACATTGCCCAAAATTCACAAAAACTTACTACACCCTCCAGGACGCCCCATTGTGGCATCTACAGACTCACTATTGTCCCCTTTAGCCAAAACTGTAGAAAAGATCTTGACACCATTACTATCGATCATTCCGTCCTATATCAAGGACTCCTCTGATTTTCTGTCACAACTTCACCATCTGGACACCATTCCCCCTGGATGTATCCTTGTCACACTTGATGTGAATAGCCTATATACATCGATTGACCATACGCTTGGCTTGCAGGCACTACAATGGTTCCTGGACAAATATAGTGGATATCCCCAATCACGGATAGATCTCTGTAGGGATCTAGCGGACATTATCCTTAATAACAACTTTTTCCTCTTTGGGGACAAATATTACATCCAGAAACGAGGGACAGCTATGGGGTCCAATATGGCCCCACCATATGCTAATATCTTCATGGCACACTTCGAACACCAGTATGTGCCTTTGAATACCTTCACGGATATAAAAATGTGGAAACGCTACATTGATGACGTTTTCGTCATCTGGGACAACACTGAGATTAAACTTAGAGAATTTGTCAACTACCTTAACAATTGTACCCCTCAAATTTCCTTTACCATGAATCATGACCATCATCGCATTAACTTCCTGGATATTACCATCATCAAGGAAGAAGGGGGTCACTTCACAACGGATCTATTTGTTAAACCTACAGACCGTAACAGTCTACTTCACTATAACAGTTGCCATCCCCGACATATCAAAAATTCCCTACCCATTTCACAACACACCAGAGTCAGTAGAATTGTTTCGGATCCATCTTCACGCACCCTACGACACATGGAAATGGGACAAAAATTCATTAACAGAGGTTACCCATCCTCCGCGGCTTTCCCTCCACTTACCCCCCGACAGCAGATACCCAAGACGAACCGCATGACCTTTGTTAACACCTACCATCCCTATCAGACCCTAATCCGTGATATCCTGAGGACTCATTGGCCAATACTGAGCAACTCATACCCTAAGATCCCGGACTTTCAAGGGCCAGTCATGGTATGCAATAAAAGACCTCCTAACCTTAGGAACAAACTTGTACGGGCCGACATTGGGAGTTTTAACCCTAGGACATACCAGACGACATTATCTACACCACCCTTAGGCAATTTCTCATGTCTAGGTTGCCGTCAATGTTCCAACATAACCCGAGGTAGTTCATTTACACACCCTCTGACAGGCAAAAGGTTCCCGGTTAAGGGTTACTTTACGTGTGATTCTTCATTTGTAGTGCATTTGATCAAGTGTCCATGCGGTCTAGGATATGTGGGGGAAACAACACAGCACATCAGAGATAGGATTAGCAAACATAAGTCTACTATTCGCTGTAAGTATAATTTGTTACCAATCCCTAACCATTTCCTTGCCCATCATCACTCTATTGCACAACTACGCTACCAGGTGATTGATCATGTCCCACCAGGCAGGAGAGGGGGTAACAGGATCCAGAGGCTCAAAGAAAGGGAGGCCTTCTGGATCTTCACCCTTAAGACATTAGAACCTCATGGCCTCAACCGGGAATATGAGGTTCATATTTGAGATACCTTCTCTTTTGTAAGCTTTCCAGTGCTGATCCTTTGTTCTTCCTGATGTTCACACAGGTAGATTACGTGAAATGCGGATTGCTCATTTTTATCGCTTTGTTCTGTATTCCTTATATTATGTTTCTACTTCCTTCACAGACCCTACATATTTGAACCGGATATATCCTTTTTGTCACCATATATAATTATTTCCATGTTACATTGTATTATTTATCATACTGTGGATGTTATATTACATGCACTCTGTATAACAACTATTTTCCCTGCCTTTCTCCTTATTTTTTGGATGTGTGTATATTTTTCTATATATATATTCCTTCTCCCTACCCCCCCTCCCCCTCTTTTTCTCCTTTTCCCTACATGCACTGTCATTTCTTCACTGTATATGCTTCCCCTGCCTTTTCCCTCTTTATTATTATTTTTTTATATATTATTTTGTTATTATTATTTATTTTTTCATATTCTTGTTTTGTCCCTTCTCTTCACACAGTCATAGCCCTTTTCTTCTCTCCTCTTCTCCCGTTTGCTTCCCCTCCATCCATACTACCCCTATCCATTTGTAGCTACCGCTCCCCCTGTTTCTCATCTCTTCATTTTGGCTCCCTTATGTCTTTTTTACAATTCCCGCGCACGCGCCGCTGGACTTTCTTTTTTCTTAGTATTTCTCTCCCTTTGGGCCGCGCGCATGCGCGGTCATGCGTTCCACGCCACCGGAAGCTGCGTTCCATTTACCGGAAGTTGCGTCACCGCCTTCCGGATACAGGAAGTCACACAGCGCTCTTTAACGCCGCCAACGCTCTTGACACTACACCACCACCGGCAAGACACACTTCCTGTATTACACTTAGGTAAGAGCCCTCCTGGCCCGTTTTTCCCGTTGGTCCGTCTATATACCCTCTGGTATTTACCCCCTTCTCTTTGCTCTTAGGTCCACCTACCATACCCCGCAGGCATATCCCCTCGGTTACTTATGGTTACTGTATACTGACCTTCTTTTTCCCTAAAGGCAAGTCCATTTCTTATTAGACACTAGTTTTATCCAGTTACTGGTATCTCATTTTTTCCCTTACTATTTGTCCACAGCTTCTATCGCCGGCTCATTATTTCCCCCACCACTTCTACTACTGGTTCTCTTTTTTTGTGATTATTCATGAGCTTCTCTGCAGCCACTGGGATATTCTCCCAGATACCATACAGTGCATAGCAACTAGGCATTCTTTTCCCTGTTTTTACACCGATCTGCCCCTTTGTTTTGTATGTATATACATCGCTTCCTTTTTTCCTTTTTTCCTCCTCTTCTGTTATTCTCCCCTTTCCCCCCCCATCCACCCCTTGCTTTGCCCTACTTCCTTTTCCCCCCTCCCCCCCCTATTGCCCCTCTCTTCTTTTTTTCCCCCTTGTCTTGTTCCATCCACATATACCTTTTTTGATGTATATTTCTCATTGTATTGTCGAATATATTGTATCACACTTATGTCTTTATTTTTGTTTATTTTCTGGTTTTTAAGCGACTCTGATGCCCCTGAGGAAAACCCCGTTGGGGTTGAAACGTTGGGCGAGCAACTGTATACTGTCCACAATTTGAACCAGTTGATATTGGAGAAATAAAGCATCTATTATTTCATCACCTATTTGAGACTTTTCTATATTATTTGGTGTGCCGGAATCTTTATTTATACGGTTGTTAAGCTACTGCGACCTGCACGTCTCTTCCAAGGGGCATTTAAACCGTCTTGTTAAGCTACTGCGACCTGCACGTCTCTTCCAAGGGGCATTTAAACCGTCTTGTTAAGCTACTGCTACCGCCACCGCTCTTCCAAGGGGCATTTTAACAGTCTTGTTAAGCTACTGCGACCTGCATGTCTCTTCCAAGGGGCATTTAAACCGTCTTTTTAAGCTATTGCAACCTGCACGTCTCTTCCAAGGGGCATTTAAACCGTCTTGTTAAGCTACTGCTACCGCCACCGTTCTTCCAAGGGGCATTTAAACCGTCTTGTTAAGCTACTGCGACCTGCATGTCTCTTCCAAGCGGCATTTAAACCGTCTTGTTAAGCTACTGCGGCCTGCACGTCTCTTCCAAGGGGAATTTAAACCGTCTTCTTAAGCTACTGCTACCGCCACCGCTCTACCAAGGGGCATTTTAATCGTCTTGTTAAGCTACTGCGACGTGCACGTCTCTTTCAACGGGCATTTAAACCGTCTTGTTAAGCTACTGTAACATCCACCTCTTTTCCAAGGGGCATTTAAACAGTCTTCTTAAGCTACTGCAACCTGCACTTCTCTTCCAAGGGGCATTTAAACTGTCTTGTTAAGCTACTGCTACCGCCACCGTTCTTCCAAGGGGCATTTAAACCGTCTTGTTAAGCTACTGCAACCTGCACGTCTCTTCCAAGGGGCATTTAAACTGTCTTGTTAAGCTACTGCGACCTTTACCGTTCTTACGTGGGGCATTTAAACCGTCTTGTTAAGCTACTGCGACCTGCATGTCTCATCCAAATGGCATTTAAACCGTCTTGTTAAGCTACTGCGGCCTGCACGTCCCTTCCAATGGGCATTTAAACCGTCTTGTTAAGCTACTGCTACAGCCACCGCTCTTCCAAGGGGCATTTTAAACGTCTTGTTAAGCTACTGCGACCTGCACGTCTCTTTCACCGGGCATTTAAACAGTCTTGTTAAGCTACTGCGCCTTGCACGTCTTTTCCAAGGGGTATTTAAACCATCTTGTTAAGCTACTGCGACCTGCATGTCTCTTCCAAGGGGCATTTAAACCGTCTTGTTAAGCTACTGCGGCCTGCACGTCTCTTCCAAGGGGCATTTAAACCGTCTTGTTAAGCTACTGCGGCATGCACGTCTCTTCCAAGGGGCATTTAAACCGTCTTGTTAAGCTACTGCTACCGCCACCGCTCTTCCAAGGGGCATTTTAATCGTCTTGTTAATCTACTGCGACGTGCACGTCTCTTTCAACGGGCATTTAAACCGTCTTGTTAAGCTACTGTAACCTCCACCTCTTTTCCAAGGGGCATTAAAACCGTCTTCTTAAGCTACTGCAATTTGCACGTCTCTTACAAGGGGCATTTAAACCGTCTTGTTAAGCTACTGCCACCGCCACCGCTCTTACAAGGGGCATTTTAACAGTCATGTTAAGCTACTGCGACCTGCATGTCTCTTCCAAGGGGCATTTAAACCGTCTTTTTAAGCTACTGCGACCTTCACGTCTCTTCCAAGGGGCATTTAAACCATCTTGTTAAGCTACTGCTACCGCCACCGTTCTTCCAAGGGGCATTTAAACCATCTTGTTAAGCTACTGCTACCGCCACCGTTCTTCCAAGGGGCATTTAAACCGTCTTGTTAAGCTACTGCAACCTGCACGTCTCTTCCAAGGGGCATTTAAACTGTCTTGTTAAGCTACTGCGACCTTTACCGTTCTTACATGGGGCATTTAAACCGTCTTGTTAAGCTACTGCGACCTGCATGTCTCTTCCAAATGGCATTTAAACCGTCTTGTTAAGCTACTGCGGCCTGCACGTCCCTTCCAATGGGCATTTAAACCGTCTTGTTAAGCTACTGCTACAGCCACCGCTCTTCCAAGGGGCATTTTAAACGTCTTGTTAAGCTACTGCGACCTGCACGTCTCTTTCACCGGGCATTTAAACAGTCTTGTTAAGCTACTGCGCCTTGCACGTCTTTTCCAAGGGGTATTTAAACCATCTTGTTAAGCTACTGCGACCTGCATGTCTCTTCCAAGGGGCATTTAAACCGTCTTGTTAAGCTACTGCGACCTGCACGTCTCTTCCAAAGGTCATTTAAACCGTCTTGTTAAGCTACTGCTACCGCCACCGCTCTACCAAGGGGCATTTTAACAGTCTTGTTAAGCTACTGCGACCTGCATGTCTCTTCCAAGGGGCATTTAAACCGTCTTGTTAAGCTACTGCGACCTGCACGTCTCTTCCAAGGGGCATTTAAACCGTCTTGTTAAGCTACTGCTACCGCCACCGTTCTTCCAAGGGGCATTTAAACCGTCTTGTTAAGCTACTGCAACCTGCACATCTCTTCCAAGGGGCATTTAAACCGTCTTGTTAAGCTACTGCGACCTTTACCGTTCTTCCAAGGGGCATTTAAACCGTCTTGTTAAGCTACTGCGACCTGCATGTCTCTTCCAAGGGGCATTTAAACCGTCTTGTTAAGCTACTGCGGCCTGCACGTCTCTTCCAAGGGGCATTTAAACCGTCTTGTTAAGCTACTGCTACCGCCACCGCTCTTCCAAGGGGCATTTTAATCGTCTTGTTAATCTACTGCGACGTGCACGTCTCTTTCAACGGGCATTTAAACCGTCTTGTTAAGCTACTGTAACCTCCACCTCTTTTCCAAGGGGCATTAAAACCGTCTTCTTAAGCTACTGCAATTTGCACGTCTCTTCCAAGGGGCATTTAAACCGTCTTGTTAAGCTACTGCCACCGCCACCGCTCTTACAAGGGGCATTTTAACAGTCATGTTAAGCTACTGCGACCTGCATGTCTCTTCCAAGGGGCATTTAAACCGTCTTTTTAAGCTACTGCGACCTTCACGTCTCTTCCAAGGGGCATTTAAACCATCTTGTTAAGCTACTGCTACCGCCACCGTTCTTCCAAGGGGCATTTAAACCGTCTTGTTAAGCTACTGCAACCTGCATGTCTCTTCCAAGGGGCATTTAAACCGTCTTGTTAAGCTACTGCGACCTTTACCGTTCTTCCAAGGGGCATTTAAACCGTCTTGTTAAGCTACTGCGACCTGCATGTCTCTTCCATGGGGCATTTAAACCGTCTTGTTAAGCTGCTGCGACCTGCATGTCTCAACCAAGGGGCATTTAAACCGTCTTGTTAAGCTACTGCGACCTCCACTTCTCTTCCAAAGAGCATTTATACTGTCTTGTTAAGCTACTGCGACCTGCACGTCTCTTCCAAGGGGCATTTAAACCGTCTTGTTAAGCTACTGTTACCGCCACCGCTCTTCCAAGGGGCATTTTAAACGTCTTGTTAAGCTACTGCAACCTGCACGTCTCTTTCAACGGGCATTTAAGCAGTCTTGTTAAGCTACTGCGCCTTGCACGTCTTTTCCAAGGGGCATTTAAACCTTCTTGTTAAGCTACTGCGACCTTTACCGCTCTTCCAAGGGGCATTTAAACCGTCTTGTTAAGCTACTGCGACCTGCATGTCTCTTCCAAGGGGCATTTAAACCGTCTTGTTAAGCTACTGCGACCTGCACGTCTCTTCCAAGGGGCATTTAAACCGTCTTGTTAAGCTACTGCTACCGCCACCGCTCTTCCAAGGGGCATTTTAACAGTCTTGTTAAGCTATTGCGACCTGCATGTCTCTTCCAAGGGGCATTTAAACCGTCTTGTTAAGCTACTGCGACCTGCATGTCTCTTCCAAGGGGCATTTAAACCGTCTTGTTAAGCTACTGCTACCGCCACCGTTCTTCCAAGGGGCATTTAAACAGTCTTGTTAAGCTCCTGCTACCTGCATGTCTCTTCCAAGGGGCATTTAAACCGTCTTGTTAAGCTACTGCGGCCTGCACGTCTCTTCAAAGGGGCATTTAAACCGTCTTGTTAAGCTACTGCTACCGCCACCGCTCTTCCAAGGGGCATTTTAATTGTCTTGTTAAGCTACTGCGACGTGCACGTCTCTTTCAACGGGCATTTAAACCGTCTTGTTAAGCTACTGTAACCTCCACCTCTTTTCCAAGCGGCATTTAAACCATCTTCTTAAGCTACTGCAACCTGCACGTCTCTTCCAAGGGGCATTTAAACCGTCTTGTTAAGCTACTGCGACCTGCACGTCTCTTTCAAGGGGCATTTAATCCTTGTTGTTAAGCTACTGCGACTTGTACGTCTTTTCCAAGGGGAATTTAAACCATCTTGTTAAGCTACTGCGACCTGCATGTCTCTTCCAAGGGGCATTTAAACCATCTTGTTAAGCTACTGCGACCTGCACGTCTCTTCCAATGGGCATTTAAACCGTTTTGCTAAGCTGCTGCGACCTGCATGTCTCAACCAAGGGGCATTTAAACCGTCTTGATAAGCTACTGCGACCCCCACCGCTCTTCCAAGGGGCATTTATACTGTCTTGTTAAGCTACTGCTACCTGCACGTCTCTTCCAAGGGGCATTTAAACCGTCTTGTTAAGCTACTGCTACCGCCACCGCTCTTCCAAGGGGCATTTTAAACGTCTTGTTAAGCTACTGCGACTTGCACGTCTCTTTCAACGGGCATTTAAAGCGTCTTGTTAAGCTACTGCGCCTTGCACTTCTTTTCCAAGGGGCATTTAAACCGTCTTGTTAAGCTACTGTAACCTCCCCCACTTTTCCAAGGGGCATTTAAACCGTTTTGTTAAGCTACGGCGACTTGCACGTCTTTTCCAAGGGGCATTTAAACCGTCTTGTTAAGCTACTGCGACCTGCACGTCTCTTCCAAGGGGCATTTAAACCATCTTGTTAAGCTACTGCGAGCTGCACGTCTCTTCCAAGGGGCATTTAAACCGTCTGGGAAAGCTGCTGCGAAATGCATGTCTCTTCCAAGGGGCATTTAAACCGTCTTTTTAAGCTACTGCGACCTCCACCGCTCTTCCAAGAGGCATTTAAACCGTCTTGTTAAGCTGCTGCGACTTGCATGTCTCAGCAAAGGGGCATTTAAACCGTCTTGATAAGCTACTGCGACCTCCACCGCTCTTCCAAGGGGCATTTAAACCATCTTGTTAAGCTACTGCGACCTGCACGTCTCTTCCAAGGGGCATTTAAACCGTCTTGTTAAGCTTCTGCTACTGCCACCGCTCTTCCAAGGGGCATTTTAACCGTCTTGTTAAGCTACTGCGACCTGCAGGTCTCTTCCAAGGGGCATTTAAACCGTCTTGTTAAGCTACTGCGCCTTGCACGTCTTTTCCAAGGGGCATTTAAACCATCTTGTTAAGCTACTGTGACCTTTACCGCTCTTCCAAGGGGCATTTAAACCGTCTTGTTAAGCTACTGTGACCTGCATGTCTCTTCCAAGGGGCATTTAAACCGTCTTGTTAAGCTACTGCTACTGCCACCGCTCTTCCAAGGGGCATTTTAACCGTCTTGTTAAGCTACTGCGACCTGCACATCTCTTTCAAGGGGCATTTAAACCGTCTTGTTAAGCTACTGCGACTTGCACGTCTTTTCCAAGGGGCATTTAAACCGTCTTGTTAAGCTACTGCGACGTTTACCGCTCTTCCAAGGGGCATTTTAAACCGTCTTGTTAAGCTACTGCGACCTGCATGTCTCTTCCAAGGGGCATTTAAACCATCTTGTTAAGCTACTGCGACCTGCACGTCTCTTCCAAGGGGCATTTTAACCGTCTTGTTAAGATACTGCTACCGCCACCGCTCTTCCAAGGGGCATTTTAACCGTCTTGTTAAGATACTGCGACGTGCACGTCTCTTTCAACGGGCATTTAAACCGTCTTGTTATGCTACTGCAACCTGCACGTCTCTTCCAAGGGGCATTTAAACCGTCTTGTTAAGCTACTGCAACCTGCAAGTCTCTTCCAAGGGGCATTTAAACCGTCTTGATAAGCTGCTGCGACCTGCACGTCTCTTCCAAGGGGCATTTAAACTGTCTTGTTAAGCTACTGCGACCTCCACCGCTCTTCAAAGGGGCATTTAAACCGTCTTGTTAAGCTACTACGACCTGCACGTCTCTTCCAAGGGGCATTTAAACCATCTTGTTAAGCTACTGCTACCGCCACCGCTCTTTCAAGGGGCATTTTAACCGTCTTTTTAAGCTACTGCGACCTGCACATCTGTTTCAAGGGGCATTTAATCCGTCTTGTTAAGCTACTGCGACTTGTACGTCTTTTCCAAGGGCATTTAAACCATCTTGTTAAGCTGCTGCGACCTTCTCCGCTCTTCCAAGGGGCGTTTAAACCGTCTTGTTAAGCTACTGCGACCTGCATGTCTCTTCCAAGGGGCATTTAAACCATCTTGTTAAGCTACTGCGACCTGCACGTCTCTTCCAAGGGGCATTTAAACCGTCTTGTTCAGCTGCTGCGACCTGCATGTCTCAACCAGGGGGCATTTAAACCGTCTTGTTAAGCTACTGCGACCTCCACCGCTCTTCCAAGGGGCATTTTAATCGTCTTGTTAAGCTACTGCGACGTGCACGTCTCTTTCAACGGGCATTTAAACCGTCTTGTTAAGCTACTGTAACATCCACCTCTTTTCCAAGGGGCATTTAAACAGTCTTCTTAAGCTACTGCAACCTGCACTTCTCTTCCAAGGGGCATTTAAAACGTCTTGTTAAGCTACTGCGACCAGCACGTCTCTTTCAAGGGGCATTTAATCCATGTTGTTAAGCTACTGCGACTTGTACGTCTTTTCCAAGGGGCATTTAAACCATCTTGTTAAGCTACTGCGACCTGCATGTCTCCTCCAAGGGGCATTTAAACCATCTTGATAAGCTACTGCGACCTGCACGTCTCTTCCAAGGGGCATTTAAACCGTCTTGCTAAGCTGCTGCGACCTGCATGTCTCAACCAAGGGGCATTTAAACCGTCTTGTTAAGCTACTGCGACCCCCACCGCTCTTCCAAGGGGCATTTATACTGTCTTGTTAAGCTACTGCGACCTGCACGTCTCTTCCAATGGGCATTTAAACCGTCTTGTTATGCTACTGCTACCGCCAACGCTCTTCCAATGGGCATTTTAAAGGTCTTGTTAAGCTACTGCGACCTGCACGTCTCTTTCAACGGGCATTTAAACAGTCTTGTTAAGCTACTGCGCCTTGCACGTCTTTTCCAAGGGGCATTTAAACCATCTTGTTAAGCTACTGCGACCTTTACCGCTCTTCCAAGAGGCATTTAAACCGTCTTGTTAAGCTACTGCGACCTGCATGTCTCTTCCAAGGGGCATTTAAAGCGTCTTGTTAAGCTACTGCGACCTGCACGTCTCTTCCAAGGGGCATTTTAACAGTCTTGTTAAGCTACTGCGACCTGCATGTCTCTTCCAAGGGGCATTTAAACCGTCTTGTTAAGCTACTGCGACCTGCATGTCACTTCCAAGGGGCATTTAAACCGTCTTGTTAAGCTACTGCTACCGCCACCGTTCTTCCAAGGGGCATTTAAACCGTCTTTTTAAGCTATTGCAACCTGCACGTCTCTTCCAAGGGGCATTTAAACCGTCTTGTTAAGCTACTGCGACCTTTACCGTTCTTCCAAGGGGCATTTAAACCGTCTTGTTAAGCTACTGCGACCTGCATGTCTCTTCCAAGGGGCATTTAAACCGTCTTGTTAAGCTACTGCGGCCTGCACGTCTCTTCCAAGGGGAATTTAAACCGTCTTCTTAAGCTACTGCTACTGCCACCGCTCTTCCAAGGGGCATTTTAATCGTCTTGTTAAGCTACTGCGACGTGCACGTCTCTTTCAACGGGCATTTAAACCGTCTTGTTAAGCTACTGTAACATCCACCTCTTTTCCAAGGGGCATTTAAACAGTCTTCTTAAGCTACTGCAACCTGCACTTCTCTTCCAAGGGGCATTTAAAACGTCTTGTTAAGCTACTGCGACCTGCACGTCTCTTTCAAGGGGCATTTAATCCATGTTGTTAAGCTACTGCGACTTGTACGTCTTTTCCAAGGGGCATTTAAACCATCTTGTTAAGCTACTGCGACCTGCATGTCTCCTCCAAGGGGCATTTAAACCATCTTGATAAGCTACTGCGACCTGCACGTCTCTTCCAAGGGGCATTTAAACCGTCTTGCTAAGCTGCTGCGACCTGCATGTCTCAACCAAGGGGCATTTAAACCGTCTTGTTAAGCTACTGCGACCCCCACCGCTCTTCCAAGGGGCATTTATACTGTCTTGTTAAGCTACTGCGACCTGCACGTCTCTTCCAAGGGGCATTTAAACCGTCTTGTTAAGCTACTGCTAACGCCACCGCTCTTCCAAGGGGCATTTTAAACGTCTTGTTAAGCTACTGCGACCTGCACGTCTCTTTCACCGGGCATTTAAAGCGTCTTGTTAAGCTACTGCGCCTTGCACGTCTTTTCCAAGGGGCATTTAAACCGTCTTGTTAAGCTACTGCGACCTGCATGTCTCTTCCAAGGGGCATTTAAACCGTCTTGTTATGCTACTGCGACCTGCACGTCTCTTCCAAGGGGCATTTAAATCGTCTTGTTAAGCTACTGCTACCGCCTCCGCTCTTCCAAGGGGCATTTTAACAGTCTTGTTAAGCTACTGCGACCTGCATGTCTCTTCCAAGGGGCATTTAAACCGTCTTGTTAAGCTACTGCGACCTCCACCGCTCTTCCAAGGAGCATTTATACTGTCTTGTTAAGCTACTGCGACCTGCACGTCTCTTCCAAGGGGCATTTAAACCGTCTTGTTAAGCTACTGCTACCGCCACCGTTCTTCCAAGGGGCATTTAAACCGTCTTGTTAAGCTACTGCAACCTGCACGTCTCTTCCAAGGGGCATTTAAACCGTCTTGTTAAGCTACTGCGACCTTTACCGTTCTTCCATTTGGCATTTAAACCGTCTTGTTAAGCTACTGCGACCTGCATGTCTCTTCCAAATGGCATTTAAACCGTCTTGTTAAGCTACTGCGGCCTGCACGTCCCTTCCAATGAGCATTTAAACCGTCTTGTTAAGCTACTGCTACAGCCACCGCTCTTCCAAGGGGCATTTTAAACGTCTTGGTAAGCTACTGCGACCTGCACGTCTCTTTCACCGGTCATTTAAACAGTCTTGTTAAGCTACTGCGCCTTGCACGTCTTTTCCAAGGGGCATTTAAACCGTCTTGTTAAGCTACTGCGACCTTTACCGTTCTTCCAAGGGGCATTTAAACCATCTTGTTAAGCTACTGCGACCTGCATGTCTCTTCCAAGGGGCATTTAAACCGTCTTGTTAAGCTACTGCGACCTGCACGTCTCTTCCAAAGGTCATTTAAACCGTCTTGTTAAGCTACTGCTACCGCCACCGCTCTACCAAGGGGCATTTTAACAGTCTTGTTAAGCTACTGCGACCTGCACGTCTCTTTCACCGGGCATTTAAAGCGTCTTGTTAAGCTACTGCGCCTTGCACGTCTTTTCCAAGGGGCATTTAAACCGTCTTGTTAAGCTACTGCGACCTGCATGTCTCTTCCAAGGGGCATTTAAACCGTCTTGTTATGCTACTGCGACCTGCACGTCTCTTCCAAGGGGCATTTAAATCGTCTTGTTAAGCTACTGCTACCGCCTCCGCTCTTCCAAGGGGCATTTTAACAGTCTTGTTAAGCTACTGCGACCTGCATGTCTCTTCCAAGGGGCATTTAAACCGTCTTGTTAAGCTACTGCGACCTCCACCGCTCTTCCAAGGAGCATTTATACTGTCTTGTTAAGCTACTGCGACCTGCACGTCTCTTCCAAGGGGCATTTAAACCGTCTTGTTAAGCTACTGCTACCGCCACCGTTCTTCCAAGGGGCATTTAAACCGTCTTGTTAAGCTACTGCAACCTGCACGTCTCTTCCAAGGGGCATTTAAACCGTCTTGTTAAGCTACTGCGACCTTTACCGTTCTTCCATTTGGCATTTAAACCGTCTTGTTAAGCTACTGCGACCTGCATGTCTCTTCCAAATGGCATTTAAACCGTCTTGTTAAGCTACTGCGGCCTGCACGTCCCTTCCAATGAGCATTTAAACCGTCTTGTTAAGCTACTGCTACAGCCACCGCTCTTCCAAGGGGCATTTTAAACGTCTTGGTAAGCTACTGCGACCTGCACGTCTCTTTCACCGGTCATTTAAACAGTCTTGTTAAGCTACTGCGCCTTGCACGTCTTTTCCAAGGGGCATTTAAACCGTCTTGTTAAGCTACTGCGACCTTTACCGTTCTTCCAAGGGGCATTTAAACCATCTTGTTAAGCTACTGCGACCTGCATGTCTCTTCCAAGGGGCATTTAAACCGTCTTGTTAAGCTACTGCGACCTGCACGTCTCTTCCAAAGGTCATTTAAACCGTCTTGTTAAGCTACTGCTACCGCCACCGCTCTACCAAGGGGCATTTTAACAGTCTTGTTAAGCTACTGCGACCTGCATGTCTCTTCCAAGGGGCATTTAAACCGTCTTGTTAAGCTACTGCGACCTGCACGTCTCTTCCAAGGGGCATTTAAACCGTCTTGTTAAGCTACTGCGACCTGCAGGTCTCTTCCAAGGGGCATTTAAACCGTCTTGCTAAGCTACTGCGACCTTTACCGTTCTTCCAAGGGGCATTTAAACCGTCTTGTTAAGCTACTGCAACCTGCAGGTCTCTTCCAAGGGGCATTTAAACCGTCTTGCTAAGCTACTGCGACCTTTACCATTCTTCCAAGGGGCATTTAAACCGTCTTGTTAAGCTACTGCGACCTGCATGTCTCTTCCAAGGGGCATTTAAACCGTCTTGTTAAGCTACTGCGGCCTGCACGTCTCTTCCAAGGGGCATTTAAACCGTCTTGTTAAGCTACTGCTACCGCCACCGCTCTTCCAAGGGGCATTTTAATCGTCTTGTTAAGCTACTGCGACGTGCACGTCTCTTTCAACGTGCATTTAAACCGTCTTGTTAAGCTACTGTAACCTCCACCTCTTTTCCAAGGGGCATTAAAACCGTCTTCTTAAGCTACTGCAATTTGCACGTCTCTTCCAAGGGGCATTTAAACCGTCTTGTTAAGCTACTGCCACCGCCACCGCTCTTACAAGGGGCATTTTAACAGTCATGTTAAGCTACTGCGACCTGCATGTCTCTTCCAAGGGGCATTTAAACCGTCTTTTTAAGCTACTGCGACCTTCACGTCTCTTCCAAGGGGCATTTAAACCATCTTGTTAAGCTACTGCTACCGCCACCGTTCTTCCAAGGGGCATTTAAACCGTCTTGTTAAGCTACTGCAACCTGCACGTCTCTTCCAAGGGGCATTTAAACCGTCTTGTTAAGCTACTGCGACCTTTACCGTTCTTCCAAGGGGCATTTAAACCGTCTTGTTAAGCTACTGCGACCTGCATGTCTCTTCCAAGGGGCATTTAAGCCGTCTTGTTAAGCTACTGCGGCCTGCATGTCTCTTCCAAGGGGCATTTAAACCGTCTTGTTAAGCTACTGCTACCGCCACCGCTCTTCCAAGGGGCATTTTAATCGTCTTGTTATGCTACTGCGACATGCACGTCTCTTTCAACGGGCATTTAAACCGTCTTGTTAAGCTACTGTAACCTCCACCTCTTTTCCAAGAGGCATTTAAACCATCTTCTTAAGCTACTGCAACCTGCACGTCTCTTCCAAGGGGCATTTAAACCATCTTGTTAAGCTCCTGCGCCTTGCACGTCTTTTCCAAGGGGCATTTAAACTGTCTTGTTAAGCTACTGCGACCTGCATGTCTCTTCCAAGGGGCATTTAAACCATCTTGTTAAGCTACTGCGACCTGCAAGTCTCTTCCAAGGGGCATTTAAACCGTCTGGAAAAGCTGCTGCGAAATGCATGTCTCTTCCTAGGGGCATTTAAACAGTCTTGTTAAGCTACTGCGACCTCCACCGCTCTTCCAAGGGGCATTTAAACCGTCTTGTTAAGCTTCTGCTACTGCCACCGCTCTTCCAAGGGGCATTTTAACCGTCTTGTTAAGCTACTGCGACCTGCACGTCTCTTTCAACGGGCATTTAAACCGTCTTGTTAAGCTACTGCGCCTTGCACGTCTTATCCAAGGGGCATTTAAACCGTCTTGTTAAGCTACTGCGACCTTTACCGCTCTTCCAAGGGCATTTAAACCGTCTTGTTAAGCTACTGTGACCTGCATGTCTCTTCCAAGGGGCATTTAAACCGTCTTGTTAAGCTACTGCTACTGCCACCGCTCTTCCAAGGGGCATTTTAACCGTCTTGTTAAGCTACTGCGACCTGCACGTCTCTTTCAAGGGGCATTTAAACCGTCTTGTTAAGCTACTGCGACGTTTACCGCTCTTCCAAGGGGCATTTAAACCGTCTTGTTAAGCTACTACGACCTGCATATCTCTTCCAAGGGGCATTTAAACCATCTTGTTAAGCTACTGCGACCTGCACGTCTCTTCCAAGGGGCATTTTAACCGTCTTGTTAAGCTACTGCTACCGCCACCGCTGTTCCAAGGGGCATTTTAACCGTCTTGTTAAGATACTGCGACGTGCACGTCTCTTTCAGTGGGCATTTAAACCGTCTTGTTAAGCTACTGTAACCTCCACCTCTTTTCCAAGGGGCATTTAAACCGTCTTGTTAAGCTACTGCAACCTGCACGTCTCTTCCAAGGGGCATTTAAACCGTCTTGTTAAGTCACTGCGACCTGCAAGTCTCTTCCAAGGGGCATTTAAACCGTCTTGATAAGCTGCTGCGACCTGCACGTCTCTTCCAAGGGGCATTTAAACTGTCTTGTTAAGCTACTGCGACCTCCACCGCTCTTCCAAGGGGCATTTAAACCGTCTTGTTAAGCTACTATGACCTGCACGTCTCTTCCAAGGGGCATTTAAACCATCTTGTTAAGCTACTGCTACCGCCACCGCTCTTTCAAGGGGCATTTTAACCGTCATGTTAAGCTACTGCGACCTGCACATCTGTTTCAAGGGTCATTTAATCCGTCTTGTTAAGCTACTGCGACTTGTACGTCTTTTCCAAGGGGCATTTAAACCGTCTTGTTAAGCTACTGCGACCTGCACATCTTTTTCAAGGGGCATTTAATCCGTCTTGTTAAGCTACTGCGACCTGCATGTCTCTTCCAAGGGGCATTTAAACCATCTTGTTAAGCTACTGCGACCTGCACGTCTCTTCCAAGGGGCATTTAAACCGTCTTGTTAAGCTGCTGCGACCTGCATGTCTCAACCAAGAGGCATTTAAACCGTCTTGTTAAGCTACTGCGACCTCCACTGCTCTTCCAAGGAGCATTTATACTGTCTTGTTAAGCTACTGCGACCTGCACGTCTCTTCCAAGGGGCATTTAAACCGTCTTGTTAAGCTACTGCTACCGCCACCGCTCTTCCAAGGGGCATTTTAAACGTCTTGTTAAGCTACTGCGACCTGCACGTCTCTTTCAACGGGCATTTAAACAGTCTTGTTAAGCTACTGCGCCTTGCATGTCTTTTCCAAGGGGCATTTAAACCGTCTTGTTAAGCTACTGCGACCTTTACTGCTCTTCCAAGGGGCATTTAAACCGTCTTGTTAAGATACTGCGACCTGCATGTCTCTTCCAAGGGGCATTTAAACAGTCTTGATAAGCTACTGCGACCTGCACGTCTCTTCCAAGGGGCATTTAAACCGTCTTGTTAAGCTACTGCTACCGCCACCGCTCTTCCAAGGGGCATTTTAACAGTCTTGTTAAGCTACTGCGATCTGCATGTCTCTTCCAAGGGGTATTTAAACCGTCTTGTTAAGTTTCTGCGACCTGCATGTCTCTTCCAAGGGGCATTAAAACCTTCTTGTTAAGCTACTGCTACCGCCACCATTCTTCCAAGGGGCATTTAAACCGTCTTGTTAAGCTACTGCAACCTGCACGTCTCTTCCAAGGGACATTTAAACCGTCTTTTTAAGCTACTGCGACCTTTACCGTTCTTCCAAGGGGCATTTAAACCATCTTGTTAAGCTACTGCGACCTGCATGTCTCTTCCAAGGGGCATTTAAACCGTCTTGTTAAGCTACTGCGGCCTGCACGTCTCTTCCAAGGGGCATTTAAACCGTCTTCTTAAGCTACTGCTACCGCCACCGCTCTTCCAAGGGGCATTTTAATCGTCTTGTTAAACTACTGCGACATGCACGTCTCTTTCAACCGGCATTTAAACCGTCTTGTTAAGCTACTGTAACCTCCACCTCTTTTCCAAGGGGCATTTAAACCGCCTTCTTAAGCTACAGCAACCTGCACGTCTCTTCCAAGGGGCATTTAAACCGTCTTGTTAAGCTACTGCGACCTGCACGTCTCTTTCAAGGGGCATTTAATCCGTGTTGTTAAGCTACTGCGACTTGTACGTCTTTTCCAAGGGGCATTTAAACCATCTTGTTAAGCTACTGTGAGCTGCATGTCTCTTGCAAGGGGCATTTAAACCGTCTTGCTAAGCTGCTGCGAACTGCATGTCTCAACCAAGGGGCATTTAAACCATCTTGTTAAGCTACTGCGACCCCCACCGCTCTTCCAAGGGGCATTTATAGTGTCTTGTTAAACTACTGCGACCTGCACGTCTCTTCCAAGGGGCATTTAAACCGTCTTCTTAAGCTACTGCTACCGCCACCGCTCTTCCAAGGGGCATTTTAAACGTCTTGTTAAGCTAC
This sequence comes from Phyllobates terribilis, assembly GCF_046119375.1. Taxonomy (NCBI): domain Eukaryota; kingdom Metazoa; phylum Chordata; class Amphibia; order Anura; family Dendrobatidae; genus Phyllobates; species Phyllobates terribilis. The sequence goes on along the minus strand of NW_027362921.1, from coordinate 2,790,809 downwards.
TGCGACCTGCATGTCTCTTTCAACGGGCATTTAAAGCGTCTTGTTAAGCTACTGCGCCTTGGACGTCTTTTCCAAGGGGCATTTACACCGTCTTGTTAAGCTACTGCGACCTGCATGTCTCTTCCAAGAGTCATTTAAACCGTCTTGTTAATCTGCTGCGACCTGCACGTCTCTTCAAAGGGGCATTTAAACCGTCTTGTTAAGCTACTGCTACCGACTCCGCTCTTCCAAGGGGCATTTTAACAGTCTTGTTAAGCTACTGCGACCTGCATGTCTCTTCCAAGGGGAATTTAAACCGTCTTTTTAAGCTACTGCGACCTCCACCGCTCTTCCATGGAGCATTTATACTGCCTTGTTAAGCTACTGCGACCTGCACGTCTCTTCCAATGGGCATTTAAACCGTCTTGTTAAGCTACTGCGACCTGCACATCTGTTTCAAGGGTCATTTAATCCGTCTTGTTAAGCTACTGCGACTTGTACGTCTTTTCCAAGGGGCATTTAAACCGTCTTGTTAAGCTACTGCGACCTGCACGTCTCTTCCAAGGGGCATTTAAACCGTCTTGATAAGCTGCTGCGACCTGCATGTCTCAACCAAGGGGCATTTAAACCGTCTTGTTAAGCTACTGCGACCTCCACCGCTCTTCCAAGGAGAATTTATACTGTCTTGTTAAGCTACTGCGACCTGCACGTCTCTTCCAAGGGGCATTTAAACCGTCTTGTTAAGCTACTGCTACCGCCACCGCTTTTCCAAGGGGCATTTTAAACGTCTTGTTAAGCTACTGCGACCTGCACGTCTCTTTCAACGGGCATTTAAAGCGTCTTGTTAAGCTACTGCGCCTTGCACGTCTTTTCCAAGGGGCATTTAAACCGTCTTGTTAAGCTACTGCGACCTTCATGTCTCTTCCAAGGGGCATTTAAACCATCTTGTTAAGCTACTGCGACCTGCAAGTCTCTTCCAAGGGGCATTTAAACCGTCTGGAAAAGCTGCTGCGAAATGCATGTCTCTTCCAAGGGGCATTTAAACCGTCTTTTTAAGCTACTGCGACCTCCACCGCTCTTCCAAGAGGCATTTAAACCGTCTTGTTAAGCTGCTGCGACTTGCATGTCTCCGCAAAGGGGCATTTAAACCGTCTTGTTAAGCTACTGCTACCTCCACCGCTCTTCCAAGGGGCATTTAAACCATCTTGTTAAGCTACTGTGACCTGCACGTCTCTTCCAAGGGGCATTTAAACCGTCTTGTTAAGCTTCTGCTACTGCCACCGCTCTTCCAAGGGGCATTTTAACCGTCTTGTTAAGCTACTGCGACCTGCAGGTCTCTTTCAACGGGCATTTAAACCGTCTTGTTAAGCTACTGCGCCTTGCACTTCTTTTCCAAGGGGCATTTAAACCATCTTGTTAAGCTACTGTGACCTTTACCGCTCTTCCAAGGGGCATTTAAACCGTCTTGTTAAGCTACTGTGACCTGCATGTCTCTTCCAAGGGGCATTTAAACCGTCTTGTTAAGCTACTGCTACTGCCACCGCTCTTCCAAGGGGCATTTTAACCGTCTTGTTAAGCTACTGCGACCTGCACATCTCTTTCAAGGGGCATTTAAACCGTCTTGTTAAGCTACTGCGACTTGCACGTCTTTTCCAAGGGGCATTTAAACCGTCTTGTTAAGCTACTGCGACGTTTACCGCTCTTCCAAGGGGCATTTAAACCGTCTTGTTAAGCTACTGCGACCTGCATGTCTCTTCCAAGGGGCATTTAAACCATCTTGTTAAGCTACTGCGACCTGCACGTCTCTTCCAAGGGGCATTTTAACCGTCTTGTTAAGATACTGCTACCGCCACCGCTGTTCCAAGGGGCATTTTAACCGTCTTGTTAAGATACTGCGACGTGCACGTCTCTTTCAACGGGCATTTAAACCGTCTTGTTATGCTACTGCAACCTGCACGTCTCTTCCAAGGGGCATTTAAACCGTCTTGTTAAGCTACTGCGACCTGCAAGTCTCTTCCAAGGGGCATTTAAACCGTCTTGATAAGCTGCTGCGACCTGCACTTCTCTTCCAAGGGGCATTTAAACTGTCTTGTTAAGCTACTGCGACCTCCACTGCTCTTCCAAGGGGCATTTAAACCATCTTGTTAAGCTACTACGACCTGCACGTCTCTTCCAAGGGGCATTTAAACCATCTTGTTAAGCTACTGCTACCGCCACCGCTCTTTCAAGGGGCATTTTAACCGTCTTGTTAAGCTACTGCGACCTGCACATCTGTTTCAAGGGGCATTTAATCCGTCTTGTTAAGCTACTGCGACTTGTACGTCTTTTCCAAGGGGCATTTAAACCATCTTGTTAAGCTGCTGCGACCTGCACTTCTCTTCCAAGGGGCATTTAAACTGTCTTGTTAAGCTACTGCGACCTCCACTGCTCTTCCAAGGGGCATTTAAACCATCTTGTTAAGCTACTACGACCTGCACGTCTCTTCCAAGGGGCATTTAAACCATCTTGTTAAGCTACTGCTACCGCCACCGCTCTTTCAAGGGGCATTTTAACCGTCTTGTTAAGCTACTGCGACCTGCACATCTGTTTCAAGGGGCATTTAATCCGTCTTGTTAAGCTACTGCGACTTGTACGTCTTTTCCAAGGGGCATTTAAACCATCTTGTTAAGCTGCTGCGACCTTCTCCGCTCTTCCAAGGGGCGTTTAAACCGTCTTGTTAAGCTACTGCGACCTGCATGTCTCTTCCAAGGGGCTTTTAAACCATCTTGTTAAGCTACTGCGACCTGCACGTCTCTTCCAAGGGGCATTTAAACCGTCTTGTTCAGCTGCTGCGACCTGCATGTCTCAACCAGGGGGCATTTAAACCGTCTTGTTAAGCTACTGCGACCTCCACCGCTCTTCCAAGGGGAATTTAAACCGTCTTGTTAAGCTACTGTTACCGCCAACGCTCTTCCAATGGGCATTTTAAACGTCTTGTTAAGCTACTGCGACCTGCACGTCTCTTTCAAGGGGCATTTAAACAGTCTTGTTAAGCTACTGCGCCTTGCACGTCTTTTCCAAGGGGCATTTAAACCATCTTGTTAAGCTACTGCGACCTTTACCGCTCTTCCAAGAGGTATTTAAACCGTCTTGTTAAGCTTCTGCGACCTGCATGTCTCTTCCAAGGGGCATTTAAACCGTCTTGTTAAGCTACTGCGACCTGCACGTCTCTTCCAAGGGGCATTTAAACCGTCTTGTTAAGCTACTGCTACCGCCACCGCTCTTCCAAGGGGCATTTTAACAGTCTTGTTAAGCTACTGCGACCTGCATGTCTCTTCCAAGGGGCATTTAAACCGTCTTGTTAAGCTACTGCGACCTGCATGTCTCTTCCAAGGGGCATTTAAACCGTCTTGTTAAGCTACTGCTACCGCCACCGTTCTTCCAAGGGGCATTTAAACCGTCTTTTTAAGCTATTGCAACCTGCACGTCTCTTCCAAGGGGCATTTAAACCGTCTTGTTAAGCTAATGCGACCTTTACCGTTCTTCCAAGGGGCATTTAAACCGTCTTGTTAAGCTACTGCGACCTGCATGTCTCTTCCAAGGGGCATTTAAACCGTCTTGTTAAGCTACTGCGGCCTGCACGTCTCTTCCAAGGGGAATTTAAACCGTCTTCTTAAGCTACTGCTACCGCCACCGCTCTTCCAAGGGGCATTTTAATCGTCTTGTTAAGCTACTGCGACGTGCACGTCTCTTTCAACGGGCATTTAAACCGTCTTGTTAAGCTACTGTAACATCCACCTCTTTTCCAAGGGGCATTTAAACAGTCTTCTTAAGCTACTGCAACCTACACTTCTCTTCCAAGGGGCATTTAAAACGTCTTGTTAAGCTACTGCGACCTGCACGTCTCTTTCAAGGGGCATTTAATCCATGTTGTTAAGCTACTGCGACTTGTACGTCTTTTCCAAGGGGCATTTAAACCATCTTGTTAAGCTACTGCGACCTGCATGTCTCCTCCAAGGGGCATTTAAACCATCTTGATAAGCTACTGCGACCTGCACGTCTCTTCCAAGGGGCATTTAAACCGTCTTGCTAAGCTGCTGCGACCTGCATGTCTCAACAAAGGGGCATTTAAACCGTCTTGTTAAGCTACTGCGACCCCCACCGCTCTTCCAAGGGGCATTTATACTGTCTTGTTAAGCTACTGCGACCTGCACGTCTCTTCCAAGGGGCATTTAAACCGTCTTGTTAAGCTACTGCTAACGCCACCGCTCTTCCAAGGGGCATTTTAAACGTCTTGTTAAGCTACTGCGACCTGCACGTCTCTTTCACCGGGCATTTAAAGCGTCTTGTTAAGCTACTGCGCCTTGCACGTCTTTTCCAAGGGGCATTTAAACCGTCTTGTTAAGCTACTGCGACCTGCATGTCTCTTCCAAGGGGCATTTAAACCGTCTTGTTAAGCTACTGCGACCTTCACTTCTCTTCCATGGGGCATTTAAACCGTCTTGTTAAGCTACTGCTACCGCCTCCGCTCTTCCAAGGGGCATTTTAACAGTCTTGTTAAGCTACTGCGACCTGCATGTCTCTTCCAAGGGGCATTTAAACCGTCTTGTTAAGCTACTGCGACCTCCACCGCTCTTCCAAGGAGCATTTATACTGTCTTGTTAAGCTACTGCGACCTGCACGTCTCTTCCAAGGGGCATTTAAACCGTCTTGTTAAGCTACTGCTACCGCCACCGTTCTTCCAAGGGGCATTTAAACCGTCTTGTTAAGCTACTGCAACCTGCACGTCTCTTCCAAGGGGCATTTAAACCGTCTTGTTAAGCTACTGCGACCTTTACCGTTCTTCCAAGGGGCATTTAAACCGTCTTGTTAAGCTACTGCGACCTGCATGTCTCTTCCAAATGGCATTTAAACCGTCTTGTTAAGCTACTGCGGCCTGCACGTCCCTTCCAATGGGCATTTAAACCGTCTTGTTAAGCTACTGCTACAGCCACCGCTCTTCCAAGGGGCATTTTAAACGTCTTGTTAAGCTACTGCGACCTGCACGTCTCTTTCACCGGGCATTTAAACAGTCTTGTTAAGCTACTGCGCCTTGCACGTCTTTTCCAAGGGGCATTTAAACCGTCTTGTTAAGCTACTGCGACCTTTACCGTTCTTCCAAGGGGCATTTAAACCATCTTGTTAAGCTACTGCGACCTGCATGTCTCTTCCAAGGGGCATTTAAACCGTCTTGTTAAGCTACTGCGACCTGCACGTCTCTTCCAAAGGTCATTTAAACCATCTTGTTAAGCTACTGCTACCGCCACCGCTCTACCAAGGGGCATTTTAACAGTCTTGTTAAGCTACTGCGACCTGCATGTCTCTTCCAAGGGGCATTTAAACTGTCTTGTTAAGCTACTGCGACCTGCACGTCTCTTCCAAGGGGCATTTAAACCGTCTTGGTAAGCTACTGCTACCGCCACCGTTCTTCCAAGGGGCATTTAAACCGTCTTGTTAAGCTACTGCAACCTGCACGTCTCTTCCAAGGGGCATTTAAACCGTCTTGTTAAGCTACTGCGAAATTTACCGTTCTTCCAAGGGGCATTTAAACCGTCTTGTTAAGCTACTGCGACCTGCATGTCTCTTCCAAGGGGCATTTAAACCGTCTTGTTAAGCTACTGCGACCTGCACGTCTCTTCCAAGGGGCATTTAAACCGTCTTGTTAAGCTACTGCTACCGCCACCGCTCTTCCAAGGGGCATTTTAATCATCTTGTTAAGCTACTGCGACGTGCACGTCTCTTTCAACGGGCATTTAAACCGTCTTGTTAAGCTACTGTAACCTCCACCTCTTTTCCAAGGGGCATTAAAACCGTTTTCTAAAGCTAATGCAATTTGCACGTCTCTTCCAAGGGGCATTTAAACCGTCTTGTTAAGCTACTGCCACCGCCACCGCTCTTACAAGGGGCATTTTAACAGTCATGTTAAGTTACTACGACCTGCATGTCTCTTCCAAGGGGCATTTAAACCGTCTTTTTAAGCTACTGCGACCTTCACGTCTCTTCCAAGGGGCATTTAAACCATATTGTTAAGCTACTGCTACCGCCACCGTTCTTCCAAGGGGCATTTAAACCGTCTTGTTAAGCTACTGCAACCTGCACGTCTCTTCCAAGGGGCATTTAAACCGTCTTGTTAAGCTACTGCGACCTTTACCGTTCTTCCAAGGGGCATTTAAACCGTCTTGTTAAGCTACTGCGACCTGCATGTCTCTTCCAAGCGGCATTTAAACCGTCTTGTTAAGCTACTGCGACCTGCATGTCTCTTCCAAGGGGCATTTAAACCGTCTTGTTAAGCTACTGCTACCGCCACCGTTCTTCCAAGGGGCATTTAAACCGTCTTTTTAAGCTATTGCAACCTGCACGTCTCTTCCAAGGGGCATTTAAACCGTCTTGTTAAGCTAATGCGACCTTTACCGTTCTTCCAAGGGACATTTAAACCGTCTTGTTAAGCTACTGCGACCTGCATGTCTCTTCCAAGGGGCATTTAAACCGTCTTGTTAAGCTACTGCGGCCTGCACGTCTCTTCCAAGGGGAATTTAAACCGTCTTCTTAAGCTACTGCTACCGCCACCGCTCTTCCAAGGGGCATTTTAATCGTCTTGTTAAGCTACTGCGACGTGCACATCTCTTTCAACGGGCATTTAAACCGTCTTTTTAAGCTACTGTAACATCCACCTCTTTTCCAAGGGGCATTTAAACAGTCTTCTTAAGCTACTGCAACCTGCACTTCTCTTCCAAGGGGCATTTAAAACGTCTTGTTAAGCTACTGCGACCTGCACGTCTCTTTCAAGGGGCATTTAATCCATGTTGTTAAGCTACTGCGACTTGTACGTCTTTTCCAAGGGGCATTTAAACCATCTTGTTAAGCTACTGCGACCTGCATGTCTCCTCCAAGGGGCATTTAAACCATCTTGATAAGCTACTGCGACCTGCACGTCTCTTCCAAGGGGCATTTAAACCGTCTTGCTAAGCTGCTGCGACCTGCATGTCTCAACCAAGGGGCATTTAAACCGTCTTGTTAAGCTACTGCGACCCCCACTGCTCTTCCAAGGGGCATTTATACTGTCTTGTTAAGCTACTGCGACCTGCACGTCTCTTCCAAGGGGCATTTAAACCGTCTTGTTAAGCTACTGCTAACGCCACCGCTCTTCCAAGGGGCATTTTAAACGTCTTGTTAAGCTACTGCGACCTGCACGTCTCTTTCACCGGGCATTTAAAGCATCTTGTTAAGCTACTGCGCCTTGCACGTCTTTTCCAAGGGGCATTTAAACCGTCTTGTTAAGCTACTGCGACCTGCATGTCTCTTCCAAGGGGCATTTAAACCGTCTTGTTAAGCTACTGCGGCCTGCACGTCTCTTCCAAGGGGCATTTAAACCATCTTGTTAAGCTACTGCGACCTGCATGTCTCTTCCAAGGGGCATTTAAACCGTCTTGTTAAGCTACTGCGGCCTGCACGTCTCTTCCAAGGGGCATTTAAACCGTCTTCTTAAGCTACTGCTACCGCCACCGCTCTTCCAAGGGGCATTTTAATCGTCTTGTTAAGCTACTGCGACATGCACGTCTCTTTCAACCGGCATTTAAACCGTCTTGTTGAGCTACTGTAACCTCCACCTCTTTTCCAAGGGACATTTAAACCGCCTTCTTAAGCTACTGCAACCTGCACGTCTCTTCCAAGGGGCATTTAAACCGTCTTGTTAAGCTACTGCGACCTGCACGTCTCTTTCAAGGGGCATTTAATCCGTGTTGTTAAGCTACTGCGACTTGTACGTCTTTTCCAAGGGGCATTTAAACCATCTTGTTAAGCTACTGTGACCTGCATGTCTCTTGCAAGGGGTATTTAAACCATCTTGTTAAGCTACTGCGACCTGCACGTCTCTTCCAAGGGGCATTTAAACCGTCTTGCTAAGCTGCTGCGACCTGCATGTCTCAACCAAGGGGCATTTAAACCATCTTGTTAAGCTACTGCGACCCCCAATGCTCTTCCAAGGGGCATTTATAGTGTCTTGTTAATCTACTGCGACCTGCACGTCTCTTCCAAGGGGCATTTAAACCGTCTTCTTAAGCTACTGCTACCGCCACCGCTCTTCCAAGGGGCATTTTAAACGTCTTGTTAAGCTACTGTGACCTGCATGTCTCTTTCAACGGGCATTTAAAGCGTCTTGTTAAGCTACTGCGCCTTGCACGTCTTTTCCAAGGGGCATTTACACCGTCTTGTTAAGCTACTGCGACCTGCATGTCTCTTCCAAGGGTCATTTAAACCGTCTTGTTAATCTGCTGCGACCTGCACGTCTCTTCAAAGGGGCATTTAAACTGTCTTGTTAAGCTACTGCTACCGCCTCCGCTCTTCCAAGGGGCATTTTAACAGTCTTGTTAAGCTACTGCGACCTGCATGTCTCTTCCAAGGGGAATTTAAACCGTCTTGTTAAGCTACTGCGACCTCCACCGCTCTTCCATGGAGCATTTATACTGTCTTGTTAAGCTACTGCGACCTGCACGTCTCTTCCAATGGGCATTTAAACCGTCTTGTTAAGCTACTGCGACCTGCACATCTGTTTCAAGGGTCATTTAATCCGTCTTGTTAAGCTACTGCGACTTGTACGTCTTTTCCAAGGGGCATTTAAACCGTCTTGTTAAGCTACTGCGACCTGCACATCTGTTTCAAGGGGCATTTAATCCGTCTTGTTAAGCTACTGCGACCTGCATGTCTCTTCCAAGGGGCATTTAAACCATCTTGTTAAGCTACTGAGACCTGCACGTCTCTTCCAAGGGGCATTTAAACCGTCTTGATAAGCTGCTGCGACCTGCATGTCTCAACCAAGGGGCATTTAAACCGTCTTGTTAAGCTACTGCGACCTCCACCGCTCTTCCAAGGAGAATTTATACTGTCTTGTTAAGCTACTGCGACCTGCACGTCTCTTCCAAGGGGCATTTAAACCGTCTTGTTAAGCTACTGCTACCGCCACCGCTCTTCCAAGGGGCATTTTAAACGTCTTGTTAAGCTACTGCGACCTGCACGTCTCTTTCAACGGGCATTTAAACAGTCTTGTTAAGCTACTGCGCCTTGCATGTCTTTTCCAAGGGGCATTTAAACCGTCTTGTTAAGCTACTGCGACCTTTACCGCTCTTCCAAGGGGCATTTAAACCGTCTTGTTAAGCTACTGCGACCTGCATGTCTCTTCCAAGGGGCATTTAAACAGTCTTGTTAAGCTACTGCCACCTGCACGTCTCTTCCAAGGGACATTTAAACCGTCTTGTTAAGCTACCGCTACCGCCACCATTCTTCCAAGGGGCATTTAAACCATCTTGTTAAGCTGCTGCAACCTGCACGTCTCTTCCAAGGGACATTTAAACCGTCTTGTTAAGCTACTGCGACCTTTACCGTTCTTCCAAGGGGCATTTAAACCATCTTGTTAAGCTACTGCGACCTGCATGTCTCTTCCAAGGGGCATTTAAACCGTCTTGTTAAGCTACTGCGACCTGCATGTCTCTTTCAACGGGCATTTAAACCATCTTGTTAAGCTACTGTAACCTCCACCTCTTTTCCAAGGGGCATTTAAACCGTCTTCTTAAGCTACTGCAACCTGCACGTCTCTTCCAAGGGGCATTTAAACCGTCTTGTTAAGCTACTGCGACCTGCACGTCTCTTTCAAGGGGCATTTAATCCGTGTTGTTAAGCTACTGCGACTTGTACGTCTTTTCCAAGTGGCATTTAAACCATCTTGTTAAGCTACTGCGACCTGCATGTCTCTTCCAAGGGGCATTTAAACCATCTTGTTAAGCTACTGCGACCTGCACGTCTCTTCCAAGGGGCATTTAAACCGTCTTGCTAAGCTGCTGCGACCTGCATGTCTCAACCAAGGGGCATTTAAACCGTCTTGTTAAGCTACTGCGACCCCCACCGCTCTTCCAAGGGGCATTTATACTGTCTTGTTAAGCTACTGCGACCTGCACGTCTCTTCCAAGGGGCATTTAAACCGTCTTGTTAAGCTACTGCTACCGCCACCGCTCTTCCAAGGGGCATTTTAAACGTCTTGTTAAGCTACTGTGACCTGCATGTCTCTTTCAACGGGCATTTAAAGCGTCTTGTTAAGCTACTGCGCCTTGCACGTCTTTTCCAAGGGGTATTTACACCGTCTTGTTAAGCTACTGCGACCTGCATGTCTCTTCCAAGGGGCATTTAAACCGTCTTGTTAAGCTACTGCGACCTCCACCGCTCTTCCAAGGAGCATTTATACTGTCTTGTTAAGCTACTGCAACCTGCACGTCTCTTCCAATGGGCATTTAAACCGTCTTGTTAAGCTACTGCGACCTTTACCGCTCTTCCAAGGGGCATTTAAACCATCGTGTTAAGCTACTGCGACCTGCATGTCTCTACCAAGGGAAATTTAAACCGTCTTGTTAAGCTACTGCGACCTGCACGTCTCTTCCAAGGGGCATTTAAACCATCTTGTTATGCTACTGCTACCACCACCGCTCTTCCAAGGGGCATTTTAACAGTCTTGTTAAGCTACTGCAACCTGCACGTCTCTTCCAGGGGCATTTAAACCGTCTTGTTAAGCTACTGCGACCTTTACCGTTCTTCCAAGTGGCATTTAAACCGTCTTGTTAAGCTACTGCGACCTGCATGTCTCTTCCAAGGGGCATTTAAACCGTCTTGTTAAGCTACTGCGGCCTGCACGTCTCTTCCAAGGGGCATTTAAACCGTCTTGTTAAGCTACTGCTACCGCCACCGCTCTTCCAAGGGGCATTTTAATCGTCTTGTTAATCTACTGCGACGTGCACGTCTCGTTCAACGGGCATTTAAACCGTCTTGTTAAGCTACTGTAACCTCCACCTCTTTTCCAAGGGGCATTTAAACCGTCTTCTTAAGCTACTGCAACCTGCACGTCTCTTCCAAGGGGCATTTAAACCGTCTTGTTATGCTACTGCGACCTGCACGTCTCTTTCAAGGGGCATTTAATCCGTGTTGTTAAGCTACTGCGACTTGTACGTCTTTTCCAAGGGGCATTTAAACCATCTTGTTAAGCTACTGTGACCTGCATGTCTCTTGCAAGGGGCATTTAAACCATCTTGTTAAGCTACTGCGACCTGCACGTCTCTTCCAAGGGGCATTTAAACCGTCTTGCTAAGCTGCTGCGACCTGCATGTCTCAACCAAGGGGCATTTAAACCATCTTGTTAAGCTACTGCGACCCCCACCGCTCTTCCAAGGGGCATTTATAGTGTCTTGTTAAGCTACTGCGACCTGCACGTCTCTTCCAAGGGGCATTTAAACCGTCTTGTTAAGCTACTGCTACCGCCACCGCTCTTCCAAGGGGCATTTTAACAGTCTTGTTAAGCTACTGCGATCTGCATGTCTCTTCCAAGGGGCATTTAAACCGTCTTGTTAAGTTTCTGCGACCTGCATGTCTCTTCCAAGGGGCATTAAAACCTTCTTGTTAAGCTACTGCTACCGCCACCATTCTTCCAAGGGGCATTTAAACCGTCTTGTTAAGCTACTGCAACCTGCACGTCTCTTCCAAGGGACATTTAAACCGTCTTTTTAAGCTACTGCGACCTTTACCGTTCTTCCAAGGGGCATTTAAACCATCTTGTTAAGCTACTGCGACCTGCATGTCTCTTCCAAGGGGCATTTAAACCGTCTTGTTAAGCTACTGCGGCCTGCACGTCTCTTCCAAGGGGCATTTAAACCGTCTTCTTAAGCTACTGCTACCGCCACCGCTCTTCCAAGGGGCATTTAAACTGTCTTGTTAAGCTACTGTAACCTCCACCTCTTTTCCAAGGGGCATTTAAACCGTCTTGTTAAGCTACTGCAACCTGCACGTCTCTTGCAAGGGGCATTTAAACCGTCTTGCTAAGCTGCTGCGACCTGCATGTCTCAACCAAGGGGCATTTAAACCGTCTTGTGAAGCTACTGCGAGCCCCACCGCTCTTCCAAGGGTCATTTACACTGTCTTTTTAAGCTACTGCGACCTGCACGTCTCTTCCAAGGGGCATTTAAACCGTCTTGTTAAGCTACTGCTACCGCCACCGCTCTTCCAAGGGGCATTTTAAACGTCTTGTTAAGCTACTGCGACCTGCACGTCTCTTTCAACAGGCATTTAAATAGTCTTGTTAAGCTACTGCGCCTTGCACGTCTTTTCCAAGGGGCATTTAAACCGTCTTGTTAAGCTACTGCGACCTGCATGTCTCTTCCAAGGGGTATTTAAACCATCTTGTTAAGCTACTGCGACCTGCATGTCTCTTCCAAGGGGCATTTAAACCGTCTTGTTAAGCTAATGCTACCACCACCGCTCTTCCAAGGGGCATTTTAAACGTCTTGTTAAGCTACTGCGACCTGCACGTCTCTTTCAACGGGCATTTAAACAGTCTTATTAAGCTACTGCGCCTTGCACGTCTTTTCCAAGGGGCATTTAAACCGCCTTGTTAAGCTACTGCGACCTTTACCGCTCTTCCAAGGGGCATTTAAACCATCTTGTTAAGCTACTGCGACCGGCATGTCTCTTCCAAGGGGTATTTAAACCGCCTTTTTAAGCTACTGCGACCTGCACGTCTCTTCCAAGGGGTATTTAAACTGTCTTGTTAAGCTACTGCTTACGCCACCGCTCTTCCAAGGGGCATTTTAACAGTCTTGTTAAGCTACTGCGACCTGCATGTCTCTTCCAAGGGGCATTTAAACCATCTTGTTAAGCTACTGCTACCGCCACCGTTCTTCCAAGGGGCATTTAAACCGTCTTGTTAAGCTACTGCAACATGCACGTCTCTTCCAGGGGCATTTAAACCGTCTTGTTAAGCTACTGCGACCTTTACCGTTCTTCCAAGGGGCATTTAAAGCGTCTTGTTAAGCTACTGCGACCTGCATGTCTCTTCCAAGGGGCATTTAAACCATCTTGTTAAGCTACTGCGACCTGCATGTCTCTTCCAAGGGGCATTTAAACCGTCTTGTTAAGCTACTGCGACCTGCACGTCTCTTCCAAGGGGCATTTTAACCGTCTTGTTAAGCTACTGATACCGCCACCGCTCTTCCAAGGGGCATTTTAACCGTCTTGTTAAGCTACTGCGACTTGCACGTCTCTTTCAACGGGCATTTAAACTGTCTTGTTAAGCTACTGTAACCTCCACCTCTTTTCCAAGGGGCATTTAAACCGTCTTGTTAAGCTACTGCAACCTGCACTTTTCTTCCAAGGGGCATTTAAACCGTCTTGTTAAGCTACTGCGAACTGCAAGTCTCTTCCAAGGGGCATGTGAACCGTCTTGTTAAGCTACTGTGACCTGCATGTCTCTTCCAAGGGGCATTTAAACCGTCTTGTTAAGCTACTGCTACTGCCACCGCTCTTCCAAGGGGCATTTTAACCGTCTTGTTAAGCTACTGCGACGTGCACGTCTCTTTCAACGGGCATTTAAACTGTCTTGTTAAGCTACTGTAACCTCCACCTCTTTTCCAAGGGGCATTTAAACCATCTTGTTAAGCTACTGCAACCTGCACTTTTCTTCCAAGGGGCATGTGAACCGTTTTGTTAAGCTTCTGCGACCTTCACGTCTCTTTCAACGGGCATTTAAACCATCTTGTTAAGCTACTGCGACTTGCACGTCTTTTCCAAGGGGCATTTAAACCGTCTTGTTAAGCTACTGCGACGTTTACCGCTCTTCCAAGGGGCATGTAAACCGTCTTGTTAAGCTACTGCGACCTGCATGTCTCATCCAAGGGGCATTTAAACCGTCTTGTTAAGCTACTGCGACCTGCATGTCTCATCCAAGGGGCATTTAAACCGTCTTGTTAAGCTACTGCTACCGTCACCGCTCTTCCAAGGGGCATTTTAACCGTCTTGTTAAGATACTGCGACGTGCACGTCTCTTTCAACGGGCATTTAAACCGTCTTGTTAAGCAACTGTAACCTCCACCTCTTTTCCAAGGGGCATTTAAACCGTCTTGTTAAGCTACTGCAACCTGCACCTCTCTTCCAAGGGGCCTTTAAACCGTCTTGTTAAGCTACTGCGACCTGCAAGTCTCTTCCAAGGGGCATTTAAACCATCTTGATAAGCTGCTGCGACCTGCACGTCTCTCCCAAGGGGCATTTAAACTGTCTTGTTAAGCTACTGCGACCTCTACCGCTCTTCCAAGGGGCATTTAAACCGTCTTGTTAAGCTACTACGACCTGCACGTCTCTTCCAAGCGGCATGTAAACCATCTTGTTAAGCTACTGCTACCGCCACCGATCTTTCAAGGGGCATTTTAACCGTCTTGTTAAGCTACTGCAACCTGCACCTCTCTTCCAAGGGGCCTTTAAACCGTCTTGTTAAGCTACTGCGACCTGCACATCTGTTTCAAGGGGCATTTAATCCGTCTTGTTAAGCTACTGCGACTTGTACGTCTTTTCCAAGGGGCATTTAAACCATCTTGTTAAGCTACTGCGACCTGCACGTCTCTTCCAAGAGGCATTTAAACCGTCTTGTTAAGCTGCTGCGACCTGCATGTCTCAACCAAGGGGCATTAAAACCGTCTTGTTAAGCTGCTGCGACCTCCTCCGCTCTTCCAGGGGCATTTAAACCGTCTTGTTAAGCTTCTGCGACCTGCATGTCTCTTCCAAGGGGCATTTAAACCATCTTGTTAAGCTACTGCGACCTGCACGTCTCTTCCAAGAGGCATTTAAACCGTCTTGTTAAGCTGCTGCGACCTGCATGTCTCAACCAAGGGGCATTAAAACCGTCTTGTTAAGCTACTGCGACCTCCACCGCTCTTCCAAGGAGCATTTATACTGTCTTGTTAAGCTACTGCGACCTGCATGTCTCTTCCAAGGGGCATTTAAACCGTCTTGTTAAGCTACTGCGACCTGCACGTCTCTTCCAAGGGGCATTTAAACCGTCTTGTTAAGCTACTGCAACCTGCACTTTTCTTCCAAGTGGCATTTAAACCGTCTTGTTAAGCTACTGCGAACTGCAAGTCTCTTCCAAGGGGCATGTAAACCGTCTTGTTAAGCTACTGTGACCTGCATGTCTCTTCCAAGGGGCATTTAAACCGTCTTGTTAAGCTACTGCTACTGCCACCGCTCTTCCAAGGGGCATTTTAACCGTCTTGTTAAGCTACTGCGACCTGCACGTCTCTTTCAACGGGCATTTAAACCGTCTTGTTAAGCTACTGCGACTTGCACGTCTTTTCCAAGGGGCATTTAAACCGTCTTGTTAAGCTACTGAGACGTTTACCGCTCTTCCAAGGGGCATTTAAACCGTCTTGTTAAGCTACTGCGACCTGCATGTCTCTTCCAAGGGGCATTTAAACCATCTTGTTAAGCTACTGCGACCTGCACGTCTCTTCCAAGGGGCATTTTAACCCTCTTGTTAAGCTACTGCTACCGTCACCGCTCTTCCAAGGGGCATTTTAACCGTCTTGTTAAGATACTGCGACGTGCACATCTGTTTCAAGGGGCATTTAATCCGTCTTGTTAAGCTACTGCGACTTGAACGTCTTTTCCAAGGGGCATTTAAACCATCTTGTTAAGCTGCTGCGACCTCCTCCACTCTTCCAAGGGGCATTTAAACCGTCTTGTTAAGCTACTGCGACCTGCATGTCTCTTCCAAGGGGCATTTAAACCATCTTGTTAAGCTACTGCGACCTGCACGTCTCTTCCAAGGGGCATTTAAACCGTCTTGTTAAGCTGCTGCGACCTGCATGTCTCAACCAAGGGGCATTCAAACCGTCTTGTTAAGCTACTGCGACCTCCACCGCTCTTCCAAGGAGCATTTATACTGTCTTTTTAAGCTACTGCGACCTGCACGTCTCTTCCAAGGGGCATTTAAACCATCTTGTTAAGCTACTGCTACCGCCACCGCTCTTGCAAGGGGCATTTTAAACGTCTTGTTAAGCTACTGCGACCTGCACGTCTCTTTCAACGGGCATTTAAACAGTCTTGTTAAGCTACTGCGCCTTGCACGTCTTTTCCAAGGGGTATTTAAACCGTCTTGTTAAGCTACTGCGACCTTTACCGCTCTTCCAAGGGGCATTTAAACCGTCTTGTTAAGCTACTGCGACCTGCATGTCTGTTCCAAGGGGCATTTAAACCGTCTTGTTAAGCTACTGCGACCTGCACGTCTCTTCCAAGGGGCATTTAAATCGTCTTGTTAAGCTACTGCTACCGCCAACGCTCTTCCAAGGGGCATTTTAACAGTCTTGTTAAGCTACTGCGACCTGCATGTCTCTTCCAAGGGGCATTTAAACCGTCTTGTTAAGCTACTGCGAACTGCATGTCTCTTCCAAGGGGCATTTAAACCGTCTTGTTAAGCTACTGCTACCGCCACCATTCTTCCAAGGGGCATTTAAACCGTCTTGTTAAGCTACTGCAACCTGCACGTCTCTTCCAAGGGGCATTTCAACCGTCTTGTTAAGCTACTGCGACCTTTGCCGTTGTTCCAAGGGGCATTTAAACCATCTTGTTAAGCTACTGCGACCTGCATGTCTCTTCCAAGGGGCATTTAAACCGTCTTGTTAAGCTACTGCGACCTGCACGTCTCTTCCAAGGGGCATTTAAACCGTCTTCTTAAGCTACTGCTACCGCCACCGCTCTTCCAAGGGGCATTTTAATCGTCTTGTTAAGCTACTGCGACGTGCACGTCTCTTTCATCGGGCATTTAAACCGTCTTGTTAAGCTACTGTAACCTCCACCTCTTTTCCAAGGGGCATTTAAACCGTCTTCTTAAGCTACTGCAACCTGCACGTCTCTTCCAAGGGGCATTTAAACCGTCTTGTTAAGCTACTGCGACCTGCACGTCTCTTTCAAGGGGCATTTAATCCGTGTTGTTAATCTACTGCGACTTGTACGTCTTTTCCAAGGGGCATTTAAACCATCTTTTTAAGCTACTGCGACCTGCATGTCTCTTCCAAGGGGCATTTAAACCATCTTGTTAAGCTACTGCGACCTGCACGTCTCTTCCAAGGGGCATTTAAACCGTCTTGCTAAGCTGCTGCGACCTGCATGTCTCAACCAAGGGGCATTTAAACCGTCTTGTTAAGCTACTGCGACCCCCACCGCTATTCCAAGGGGCATTTATACTGTCTTGTTAAGCTACTGCGACCTGCACGTCTCTTCCAAGGGGCATTTAAACCGTCTTGTTAAGCTACTGCTACCGCCACCGCTCTTCCAAGGGGCATTTTAAACGTCTTGTTAAGCTACTGCGACCTGCACGTCTCTTTCAACGGGCATTTAAACAGTCTTGTTAAGCTGCTGCTCCTTGCACGTCTTTTCCAAGGGGCTTTTAAACCGTCTTGTTAAGCTACTGCGACCTTTACCGCTCTTCCAAGGGGCATTTAAACCATCTTGTTAAGCTACTGCGACCTGCATGTCTCTTCCAAGGGGCATTTAAACCGTCTTGTTAAGCTACTGCGACCTGCACGTCTCTTCCAAGGGGCATTTAAACCGTCTTGTTAAGTTACTGCTACCGCCACCGCTCTTCCAAGGGGCATTTTAACAGTCTTGTTAAGCTACTGCGACCTGCATGTCTCTTCCAAATGGCATTTAAACCGTCTTGTTAAGCTACTGCGACCTGCACGTCTCTTCCAAGGGGCATTTAAACCGTCTTGTTAAGCTACTGCTACCGCCACCGCTCTTCCAAGGGGCATTTAAACCGTCTTGTTAAGCTGCTGTAACCTCCACCTCTTTTCCAAGGGGCATTTAAACTGTCTTGTTAAGCTACTGCAACCTGCACGTCTCTTGCAAGGGGCATTTAAACCGTCTTGCTAAGCTGCTGCGACCTGCATGTCTCAACCAAGGGGCATTTAAACCATCTTGTTAAGCTACTGCGACCCCCACCGCTCTTCCAAGGGGCATTTATACTTTCTTGTTAAGCTACTGCGACCTGCACGTCTCTTCCAAGGGGCATTTAAACCGTCTTGTTAAGCTACTGCGACCTCCACCGCTCTTCCAAGGGGCATTTAAACCGTCTTGTTAAGCTACTACGACCTGCACGTCTCTTCCAAGGGGCATTTAAACTATCTTGTTAAGCTACTGCTACCGCCACCGCTCTTTCAAGGGGCATTTTAACCGTCTTGTTAAGCTACTGCGACCTGCACATCTGTTTCAAGGGGCATTTAATCTGTCTTGTTAAGCTACTGCGACTTGTACGTCTTTTCCAAGGGGCATTTAAACCATCTTGTTAAGCTGCTGCGACCTCCTCCGCTCTTCCAAGGGGCATTTAAACCGTCTTGTTAAGCTACTGCGACCTGCATGTCTCTTCCAAGGGGCATTTAAACCGTCTTGTTAAGCTACTGCGACCTCCACCGCTCTTCCAAGGAGCATTTATACTGTCTTGTTAAGCTACTGCGACTTGCATGTCTCTTCCAAGGGGCATTTAAACCGTCTTGTTAAGCTACTGCGACCTGCACGTCTCTTCCAAGGGGCATTTAAACCGTCTTGTTAAGCTACTGCTACCGCCACCGCTCTTCCAAGGGGCATTTTAACCGTCTGGTTAAGCTACTGCGACGTGCACGTCTCTTTCAACGGGCATATAAACCGTCTTGTTAAGCTACTGTAACCTCCACCTCTTTTCCAAGGGGCATTTAAACCGTCTTGTTAAGCTACTGCAACCTGCACTTTTCTTCCAAGGGGCATTTAAACCATCTTGTTAAGCTACTGCGAACTGCAAGTCTCTTCCAAGGGGCATGTAAACCCTCTTGTTAAGCTACTGTGACCTGCATGTCTCTTCCAAGGGGCATTTAAACCGTCTTGTTAAGCTACTGCTACAGCCACCGCTCTTCCAAGGGGCATTTTAACCGTATTGTTAAGCTACTGCGACCTGCACGTCTCTTTCAATGGGCATGTAAACCGTCTTGTTAAGCTACTGCGACTTGCACGTCTTTTCCAAGGGGCATTTAAACCGTCTTGTTAAGCTACTGCAACGTTTACCGCTCTTCCAAGGGGCATTTAAACCGTCTTGTTAAGCTACTGCGACCTGCATGTCTCTTCCAAGGGGCATTTAAACCATCTTGTTAAGCTACTGCGACATGCACGTCTCTTCCAAGGGGCATTTTAACCGTCTTGTTAAGCTACTGCTACCGTCACCGCTCTTCCAAGGGGCATTTTAACCGTCTTGTTAAGATACTGCGACGTGCACGTCTCTTTCAACGGGCATTTAAACCGTCTTGTTAAGCTACTGTAACCTCCACCTCTTTTCCAAGGGGCATTTAAACCGTCTTGTTAAGCTACTGCAACCTGCACGTCTTTTCCAAGGGGCATTTAAACCGTCTTGAGAAGCTACTGCGACCTTTACCGCTCTTCCAAGGGGCATTTAAACCGTCTTGTTAAGCTACTGCGACCTGCATGTCTCTTCCAAGGGGCATTTAAACCGTCTTGTTAAGCTACTGCGACCTGCACGTCTCTTTCAACAGGCATTTAAACCGTCTTGTTAAGCTACTGAACCTTGCACGTCTTTTCCAAGGGACATTTAAACCGTCTTGTTAAGCTACTGCGACCTTTACCGCTCTTCCAAGGGGCATTTAAACCATCTTGTTAAGCTACTGCGACCTGCATGTCTCTTCCAAGGGGCATTTAAACCGTCTTGTTAAGCTACTGCGACCTGCATGTCTCTTCCAAGGGGCATTTAAACCGTCTTGTTAAGCTACTGCTACCGCCACCGCTCTTCCAAGGGGCATTTTAACCGTCTTGTTAAGCTACTGCGACGTGCACGTCTCTTTCAACGGGCATTTAAACCGTCTTGTTAAGCTACTGTAACCTCCACCTCTTTTCCAAGGGGCATTTAAACCGTCTTGTTAAGCTACTGCAACCTGCACTTTTCTTCCAAGGGGCATTTAAACCGTCTTGTTAAGCTACTGCGAACTGCAAGTCTCTTCCAAGGGGCATTTAAATCTTCTTGTTAAGCTACTGTGACCTGCATGTCTCTTCCAAGGGGCATTTAAACCATCTTGTTAAGCTACTGCGACCTGCACGTCTCTTCCAAGGGGCATTCAAACCATCTTGTTAAGCTACTGCTACCGCCACCGTTCTTCCAAGGGGCATTTAAACCGTCTTGTTAAGCTACTGCAACCTGCACGTCTCTTCAAAGGGGCATTTAAACCGTCTTGTTAAGCTATTGCTACCGCCACCGCTCTTCCAAGGGGCATTTTAACAGTCTTGTTAAGCTACTGCGACCTGCATGTCTCTTCCAAGGGGCATTTAAACCGTCTTGTTAAGCTACTGCGACCTGCATGTCTCTTCCAAGGGGCATTTAAACCATCTTGTTAAGCTACTGCTACCGCCACCGTTCTTCCAAGGGGCATTTAAACCATCTTGTTAAGCTACTGCGACCTGCATGTCTCTTCCAAGGGGCATTTAAACCGTCTTGTTAAGCTACTGCGGCCTGCACGTCTCTTCCAAGGGGCATTTAAACCGTCTTCTTAAGCTACTGCTACCACCACCGCTCTTCCAAGGGGCATTTTAATCGTCTTGTTAAGCTACTGCGATGTGCACGTCTCTTTCAACGGGCATTTAAACCGTCTTGTTAAGCTACTGCGACCTGCACGTCTCTTTCAAGGGGCATTTAATCCGTGCTGTTAAGCTACTGCGACTTGTACGTCTTTTCCAAGGGGCATTTAAACCATCTTGTTAAGCTACTGCGACCTGCATGTCTCTTCCAAGGGGCATTTAAACCATCTTGTTAAGCTACTGCGACCTGCACGTCTCATCCAAGGGGTATTTAAACCGTCTTGCTAAGCTGCTGCGACCTGCATGTCTCAACCAAGGGGCATTTAAACCTTCTTGTTAAGCTACTGCGACCCCCACCGCTCTTCCAAGGGGCATTTATACTGTCTTGTTAAGCTACTGCGACCTGCACGTCTCTTCCAAGGGGCATTTAAACCGTCTTGTTAAGCTACTGCTACCGCCACCGCTCTTCCAAGGGGCATTTTAAACGTCTTGTTAAGCTACTGCGACCTGCACGTCTCTTTCAACGGGCATTTAAAGTGTCTTGTTAAGCTACAGCGCCTTGCACGTCTTTTCCAAGGGGCATTTAAACCGTCTTGTTAAGCTACTGCGACCTGCATGTCTCTTCCAAGGGGCATTTAAACCGTCTTGTTAAGCTACTGCGACCTGCACGTCTCTTCCTAGGGGCATTTAAACCGTCTTGTTAAGCTACTGCTACCGCCTCCGCTCTTCCAAGGGGCGTTTTAACAGTCTTGTTAAGCTACTGCGACCTGCATGTCTCTTCCAAGGCATATTTAAACCGTCTTGTTAAGCTACTGCGACCTCCACCGCTCTTCCAAGGAGCATTTATACTGTCTTGTTAAGCTACTGCAACCTGCACGTCTCTTCCAAGGGGCATTTAAACCATCTTGTTAAGCTACTGCTAGCGCCACCGCTCTTCCAAGGGGCATTTTAAACGTCTTGTTAAGCTACTGCGACCTGCACGTCTCTTCCAAGGGGCATTTAAACCGTCTTGTTAAGCTACTGCGACCTGCACGTCTCTTCCAAGGGGCACTTAAACCGTCTTGTTAGCTACTGCTACCGCCACCGCTCTTCCAAGGGGCATTTTAACAGTCTTGTTAAGCTACTGCGACCTGCATGTCTCTTCCAAGGGGCATTTAAACCGTCTTGTTAAGCTACTGCGACCTGCACGTCTCTTCCAAGGGGCATTTAAACCGTCTTGCTAAGCTACTGATACCGCCACCGTTCTTCCAAGGGGCATTTAAACCGTCTTGTTAAGCTACTGCAACCTGCACGTCTCTTCCAAGGGGCATTTAAACCGTCTTGTTAAGCTACTGCGACCTTTACCGTTCTTCCAAGGAGCATTTAAACCATCTTGTTAAGCTACTGCGACCTGCATGTCTCTTCCAAGGGGCATTTAAACCGTCTTGTTAAGCTACTGCGGCCTGCACGTCTCTTCCAAGGGGCATTTAAACCGTCTTCTTAAGCTACTGCTACCACCACCGCTCTTCCAATGGGCATTTTAATCTTCTTGTTAAGCTACTGCGACGTGCACGTCTCTTTCAACGGGCATTTAAACCGTCTTGTTAAGCTACTGCGACCTGCACGTCTCTTTCAAGGGGCATTTAATCCGTGCTGTTAAGCTACTGCGACTTGTACGTCTTTCCAAGGGGCATTTAAACCATCTTGTTAAGCTACTGCGACCTGAATGTCTCTTCCAAGGGGCATTTAAACCATCTTGTTAAGCTACTGTGACCTGCACGTCTCTTCCAAGGGGCATTTAAACCGTCTTGCTAAGCTGCTGCGACCTGCATGTCTCAACCAAGGGGCATTTAAACCTTCTTATTAAGCTACTGCGACCCCCACCGCTCTTCCAAGGGGCATTTATACTGTCTTGTTAAGCTACTGCGACCTGCACGTCTCTTCCAAGGGGCATTTAAGCCGTCTTGTGAAGCTACTGCTACCGCCACCGCTCTTCCAAGGGGCATTTTAAATGTCTTGTTAAGCTACTGCGACCTGCACGTCTCTTTCAACGGGCATTTAAAGTGTCTTGTTAAGCTACAGCGCCTTGCACGTCTTTTCCAAGGGGCATTTAAACCGTCTTGTTAAGCTACTGCGACCTGCATGTCTCTTCCAAGGGGCATTTAAACCGTCTTGTTAAGCTACTGCGACCTGCACGTCTCTTCCAAGGGGAATTTAAACCGTCTTGTTAAGCTACTGCTACCGCCTCCGCTCTTCCAAGGGGCGTTTTAACAGTCTTGTTAAGCTACTGCGACCTGCATATCTCTTCCAAGGCATATTTAAACCGTCTTGTTAAGCTACTGCGACCTCCTCCGCTCTTCCAAGGAGCATTTATACTGTCTTGTTAAGCTACTGCAACCTGCACGTCTCTTCCAAGGGGCATTTAAACCATCTTGTTAAGCTACTGCTACTGCCACCGCTCTTCCAAGGGGCATTTTAAACGTCTTGTTAAGCTACTGCGACCTGCACGTCTCTTCCAAGGGGCATTTAAACCGTCTTGTTAAGCTACTGCGACCTGCACGACTCTTCCAAGGGGCACTTAAACCGTCTTGTTAGCTACTGCTACCGCCACCGCTCTTCCAAGGGGCATTTTAACAGTCTTGTTAAGCTACTGCGACCTGCATGTCTCTTCCAAGGGGCATTTAAACCGTCTTGTTAAGCTACTGCGACCTGCACGTCTCTTCCAAGGGGCATTTAAACCGTCTTGTTAAGCTACTGATACCGCCACCGCTCTTCCAAGGGGCATTTTAACAGTCTTGTTAAGCTACTGCGACCTGCACGTCTCTTTCAAGGGGCATTTAAACCGTCTTGTTAAGCTACTGCTACCGCCACCGCTCTTCCAAGGGGCATTTAAACCGTCTTGTTAAGCTACTGTAACCTCCACTTCTTTTCCAAGGGGCATTTAAACCGTCTTGTTAAGCTACTGCAACCTGCACGTCTCTTGCAAGGGGCATTTAAACCGTCTTGTTAAGCTACTGCGACCTGCATGTCTCTTCCAAGGGGCATTTAAACAGTCTTGTTAAGCTACTGCAACCTGCACGTCTCTTCCAAGGGGCATTTAAACAGTCTTGTTAAGCTACTGCGACCTGCATGTCTCTTCCAAGGGGCATTTAAACCGTCTTGCTAAGCTACTGCGGCCTGCACGTCTCTTCCAAGGGGCATTTAAACCGTCTTGTTAAGCTACTGCTACCGCCACCGCTCTTCCAAGGGGCATTTTAATCGTCTTGTTAAGCTACTGCGACGTGCACGTCTCTTTCAACGGGCATTTAAACCGTCTTGTTAAGCTGCTGTAACCTCCACCTCTTTTCCAAGGGGCATTTAAACCGTCTTCTTAAGCTACTGCAACCTGCACGTCTCTTCCAAGGGGCATTTAAACCGTCTTCTTAAGCTACTGCGACCTGCACGTCTCTTTCAAGGGGCATTTAATCCGTGTTGTTAAGCTACTGCGCCTTGCACGTCTTTTCCAAGGGGCATTTAAACCGTCTTGTTAAGCTACTGCGACCTTTACCGCTCTTCCAAGGGGCATTTAAACCGTCTTGTTAAGCTACTGCGACCTGCATGTCTCTTCCAAGGGGCATTTAAACCGTCTTGTTAAGCTACTGCGACCTGCACGTCTCTTTCAACGGGCATTTAAACCGTCTTGTTAAGCTACTGCACCTTGCACGTCTTTTCCAAGGGACATTTAAACCGTCTTGTTAAGCTACTGCGACCTTTACCGCTCTTCCAAGGGGCATTTAAACCATCTTGTTAAGCTACTGCGACCTGCATGTCTCTTCCAAGGGGCATTTAAACCGTCTTGTTAAGCTACTGCGACCTGCACGTCTCTTCCAAGGGGCATTTAAACCGCCTTGTTAAGCTACTGCTACCGCCACCGCTCTTCCAAGGGGCATTTTAACCGTCTTGTTAAGCTACTGCGACGTGCACGTCTCTTTCAACGGGCATTTAAACCATCTTGTTAAGCTACTGCAACCTGCACTTTTCTTCCAAGGGGCATTTAAACCGTCTTGTTAAGCTACTGCGAACTGCAAGTCTCTTCCAAGGGGCATTTAAACCGTCTTGATAAGGTGCTGCGACCTGCACGTCTCTTCCAAGGGGCATTTAAACTGTGTTGTTAAGCTACTGCGACCTCCACCGCTCTTCCAAGGGGCATTTAAACCATCTTGTTAAGCTACTACGACCTGCACGTCTCTTCCAAGGGGCATTTAAACCATCTTGTTAAGCTACTGCTACCGCCACCGCTCTTCCAAGGGGCATTTTAACCATCTTGTTAAGCTACTGCGACCTGCACGTCTCTTTCAAGGGGCATTTAATCCGTGTTGTTAAGCTACTGCGACTTGTACGTCTTTTCCAAGGGGCATTTAAACCATCTTGTTAAGCTACTGCGAACTGCATGTCTCTTCCAAGGGGCATTTAAACCGTCTTGCTAAGCTGCTGTGACCTGCATGTCTCAACCAAGGGGCATTTAAACCGTCTTGCTAAGCTACTGCGACCCCCACCGCTCTTCCAAGGGGCATTTATACTGTCTTATTAAGCTACTGCGACCTGCACGTCTCTTCCAAGGGGCATTTAAACCGTCTTGTTAAGCTACTGCTACCGCCACCGCTCTTCCAAGGGGCATTTAAAGCGTCTTGTTAAGCTACTGCGACCTGCACATCTCTTTCAACGGGCATTTAAAGCATCTTGTTAAGCTACTGCGCCTTGCACGTTTTTTCCAAGGGGCATTGAAACCGTCTTGTTAAGCTACTGCAACCTTTACTGCTCTTCCAAGGGGCATTTAAACCGTCTTGTTAAGCTACTGCGACCTGCATGTCTCTTCCAAGGGGCATTTAAACCGTCTTGTTAAGCTACTGCGACCTGCACGTCTCTTCCAAGGGGCATTTAAACCGTCTTGTTAAGCTACTGCTACCGCCACCGCTCTTCCAAGGGGCATTTTAACAGTCTTGTTAAGCTACTGCGACCTGCATGTCTCTTCCAAGGGGCATTTAAACAGTCTTTTTAAGCTACTGCGACCTGCACGTCTTTTCCAAGGGGCATTTAAACCGTCTTGTTAAGCTACTGCTACCGCCACCGCTCTTCCAAGGGGCATTTAAACCGTCTTGTTAAGATACTGTAACCTCCACCTCTTTTCCAAGGGGCATTTAAACCGTCTTGTTAAGCTACTGCAACCTGCACGTCTCTTGCAAGTGGCATTTAAACTGTCTTGCTAAGCTGCTGCGACCTGCATGTCTCAACCAAGGGGCATTTAAACCGTCTTGTTAAGCTACTGCGACCCCCACCGCTCTTCCAAGGGGCATTTATACTGTCCTGTTAAGCTACTGCGACCTGCACGTCTCTTCCAAGGGGCATTTAAATCGTCTTGTTAAGCTACTGCTACCGCCACCGCTCTTCCAAGGGGCATTTTAAACGTCTTGTTAAGCTACTGCGACCTGCACGTCTCTTTCAACGGGCATTAAAAGCGTCTTGTTAAGCTACTGCGCCTTGCACGTCTTTTCCAAGGGGCATTTAAACCGTCTTGTTAAGCTACTGCGCCTTGCACGTCTTTTCCAAGGGGCATTTAAACCATCTTGTTAAGCTACTGCGACCTGCATGTCTCTTCCAAGGGGCATTTAAACCGTCTTGTTAAGCTACTACGACCTGCACGTCTCTTCCAAGTGGCATTTAAACCGTCTTGTTAAGCTACTGCTACCGCCACTGCTCTTCCAAGGGGCATTTTAACAGTCTTGTTAAGCTACTGCGACCTGCATGTCTCTTCCAAGGGGCATTTAAACCGTCTTGTTAAGCTACTGCGACCTGCACGTCTCTTCCAAGGGGCATTTAAACCGTCTTGTTAAGCTACTGCTACCGCCACCGTTCTTCCAAGGGGCATTTAAACCGTCTTGTTAAGCTACTGCAACCTGCACGTCTCTTCCAAGGGGCATTTAAACCGTCTTGTTAAGCTACTGCGACCTTTACCGTTCTTCCAAGGGGCATTTAAACCGTCTTGTTAAGCTACTGCGACCTGCATGTCTCTTCCAAGGGGCATTTAAACCGTCTTGTTAAGCTACTGCGGCCTGCACGTCTCTTCCAAGGGGCATTTCAACCGTCTTGTTAAGCTACTGCTACCGCCACCGCTCTTCCAAGGGGTATTTTAATCGTCTTGTTAAGCTACTGCGACGTGCACGTCTCTTTCAACGGGCATTTAAACCGTCTTGTTAAGCTACTGTAACCTCCACCTCTTTTCCAAGGGGCATTTAAACCGTCTTCTTAAGCTACTGCAACCTGCACGTCTCTTCCAAGGGGCATTTAAACCGTCTTGTTAAACTACTGCGACCTGCACGTCTCTTTCAAGGGGCATTTAATCCGTGTTGTTAAGCTACTGCGACTTGTACGTCTTTTCCAAGGGGCATTTAAACCATCTTGTTAAGCTACTGCGACCTGCATGTCTCTTCCAAGGGGCATTTAAACCATCTTGTTAAGCTACTGCGACCTGCACTTCTCTTCCAAGGGGCATTTAAACCGTCTTGCTAAGCTGCTGCGACCTGCATGTCTCAACTAAGGGGCATTTAAACCGTCTTGTTAAGCTACTGCGACCCCCACCGCTCTTCCAAGGGGCATTTAAACCGTCTTGTTAAGCTACTGCTACCGCCACCGCTCTTCCAAGGGGCATTTTAAACGTCTTGTTAAGCTACTGCGACCTGCACGTCTCTTTCAACGGGCATTTAAAGCATCTTGTTAAGCTACTGCGCCTTGCACGTTTTTTCCAAGGGGCATTTAAACCGTCTTGTTAAGATACTGTAACCTCCACTTCTTTTCCAAGGGGCATTTAAACCGTCTTGTTAAGCTACTGCAACCTGCACGTCTCTTGCAAGGGGCATTTAAACCGTCTTGTTAAGCTACTGCGACCTGCATGTCTCTTCCAAGGGGCATTTAAACAGTCTTGTTAAGCTACTGCAACCTGCACGTCTCTTCCAAGGGGCATTTAAACCGTCTTCTTAAGCTACTGCAACCTGCACGTCTCTTCCAAGGGGCATTTAAACCATCTTGTTAAGCTACTGCGACCTGCACGTCTCTTTCAAGGGGCATTTAATCCGTGTTGTTAAGCTTCTGCGCCTTGCACGTCTTTAACAAGGGGCATTTAAACCGTCTTGTTAAGCTACTGCGACCTTTACCGCTCTTCCAAGGGGCATTTAAACCGTCTTGTTAAGCTACTGCGACCTGCATGTCTCTTCCAAGGGGCATTTAAACCGTCTTGTTAAGCTACTGCGACCTGCACGTCTCTTTGTACGGGCATTTAAACCGTCTTGTTAAGCTACTGCACCTTGCACTTCTTTTCCAAGGGACATTTAAACCGTCTTGTTAAGCTACTGCGACCTTTACCGCTCTTCCAAGGGGCATTTAAACCATCTTGTTAAGCTACTGCGACCTGCATGTCTCTTCCAAGGGGCATTTAAACCGTCTTGTTAAGCTACTGCGACCTGCACGTCTCTTCCAAGGGGCATTTAAACCGTCTTGTTAAGCTACTGCTACCGCCACCGCTCTTCCAAGGGGCATATTAACCGTCTTGTTAAGCTACTGCGACGTTCACGTCTCTTTCAATGGGCATTTAAACCGTTTTGTTAAGCTACTGTAACCTCCAACTCTTTTCCAAGGGGCATTTAAACCGTCTTGTTAAGCTACTGCAACCTGCGCTTTTCTTCCAAGGGGCATTTAAACCGTCTTGTTAAGCTACTGCGAACTGCAAGTCTCTTCCAAGGGGCATTTAAACCGTCTTGTTAAGTTACTGCTACCGCCACCGCTCTTCCAAGGGGCATTTTAAACGTCTTGTTAAGCTACTGCGACCTGCACGTCTCTTTCAACGGGCATTAAAAGCGTCTTGTTAAGCTACTGCGACTTGCACGTCTTTTCCAAGGGGCATTTAAACCATCTTGTTAAGCTACTGCGACCTTTACCGCTCTTCCAAGGGGCATTTAAACCGTCTTGCTAAGCTGCTGCGACCTGCATGTCTCAACCAAGGGGCATTTGAACCGTCTTGTTAAGCTACTGCGACCCCCACCGCTCTTCCAAGGGGCATTTATACTATCTTATTAAGCTACTGCGACCTGCACGTCTCTTCCAAGGGGCATTTAAACCGTCTTGTTAAGCTACTGCTACTGCCACCGCTCTTCCAAGGGGCATTTAAAGCGTCTTGTTAAGCTACTGCGCCTTGCACGTTTTTTCCAAGGGGCATTTAAACCGTCTTGTTAAGCTACTGCGACCTTTACCGCTCTTCCAAGGGGCATTTAAACCGTCTTGTTAAGCTACTGCGACCTGCATGTCTCTTCCAAGGGGCATTTAAACCGTCTTGTTAAGCTACTGCGACCTGCACGTCTCTTCCAAGCGGCATTTAAACCGTCTTGTTAAGCTACTGCTACCGCCACTGCTCTTCCAAGGGGCATTTTAACAGTCTTGTTAAGCTTCTGCGACCTGCATGTCTCTTCCAAGGGGCATTTAAACCGTCTTGTTAAGCTACTGCTACCGCCACCGCTCTTCCAAGGGGCATTTAAACCGTCTTGTTAAGATACTGTAACCTCCACCTCTTTTCCAAGGGGCATTTAAACCGTCTTGTTAAGCTACTGCAACCTGCACGTCTCTTGCAAGGGGCATTTAAACTGTCTTGCTAAGCTGCTGCGACCTGCATGTCTCAACCAAGGGGCATTTAAACCGTCTTGTTAAGCTACTGCGACCCCCACCGCTCTTCCAAGGGGCATTTATGCTGTCTTGTTAAGCTACTGCGACCTGCACGTCTCTTCCAAGGGGCATTTAAACCGTCTTGTTAAGCTACTGCTACCTCGACCGCTCTTCCAAGGGGCATTTTAAACGTCTTGTTAAGCTACTGCGACCTGCACGTCTCTTTCAACGGGCATTAAAAGCGTCTTGTTAAGCTACTGCGACTTGCACGTCTTTTCCAAGGGGCATTTAAACCATCTTGTTAAGCTACTGCGACCTTTACCGCTCTTCCAAGGGGCATTTAAACCGTCTTGTTAAGCTACTGCGACCTGCATGTCTCTTCCAAGGGGCATTTAAACCGTCTTGTTAAGCTACTGCGACCTGCACTTCTCTTCCAAGGGGCATTTAAACCATCTTGCTAAGCTGCTGCGACCTGCATGTCTCAACTAAGGGGCATTTAAACCATCTTGTTAAGCTACTGCGACCCCCACCGCTCTTCCAAGGGGCATTTAAACCGTCTTGTTAAGCTACTGCTACCGCCACCGCTCTTCCAAGGGGCATTTTAAACGTCTTGTTAAGCTACTGCGACCTGCACGTCTCTTTCAACGGGCATTTAAAGCATCTTGTTAAGCTACTGCGCCTTGCACGTTTTTTCCAAGGGGCATTTAAACCGTCTTGTTAAGATACTGTAACCTCCACTTCTTTTCCAAGGGGCATTTAAACCGTCTTGTTAAGCTACTGCAACCTGCACGTCTCTTGCAAGGGGCATTTAAACCGTCTTGTTAAGCTACTGCGACCTGCATGTCTCTTCCAAGGGGCATTTAAACAGTCTTGTTAAGCTACTGCAACCTGCACGTCTCTTCCAAGGGGCATTTAAACAGTCTTGTTAAGCTACTGCGACCTGCATGTCTCTTCCAAGGGGCATTTAAACCGTCTTGCTAAGCTACTGCGGCCTGCACGTCTCTTCCAAGGGGCATTTAAACCGTCTTGTTAAGCTACTGCTACCGCCACCGCTCTTCCAAGGGGACATTTTAATCATCTTGTTAAGCTACTGCGACGTGCACGTCTCTTTCAACGGGCATTTAAACCGTCTTGTTAAGCTGCTGTAACCTCCACCTCTTTTCCAAGGGGCATTTAAACCGTCTTCTTAAGCTACTGCAACCTGCACGTCTCTTCCAAGGGGCATTTAAACCATCTTTTTAAGCTACTGCGACCTGCACGTCTCTTTCAAGGGGCATTTAATCCGTGTTGTTAAGCTACTGCGCCTTGCACGTCTTTAACAAGAGGCATTTAAACCGTCTTGTTAAGCTACTGCGACCTTTACCGCTCTTCCAAGGGGCATTTAAACCGTCTTGTTAAGCTACTGCGACCTGCATGTCTCTTCCAAGGGGCATTTAAACCGTCTTGTTAAGCTACTGCGACCTGCACGTCTCTTTGTACGGGCAATTAAACCGTCTTGTTAAGCTACTGCACCTTGCACTTCTTTTCCAAGGGACATTTAAACCGTCTTGTTAAGCTACTGCGACCTTTACCGCTCTTCCAAGGGGCATTTAAACCATCTTGTTAAGCTACTGCGACCTGCATGTCTCTTCCAAGGGGCACTTAAACCGTCTTGTTAAGCTACTGCGACCTGCACGTCTCTTCCAAGGGGCATTTAAACCGTCTTGTTAAGCTACTGCTACCGCCACCGCTCTTCCAAGGGGCATTTTAACCGTCTTGTTAAGCTACTGCGACGTTCACGTCTCTTTCAATGGGCATTTAAACCGTTTTGTTAAGCTACTGTAACCTCCAACTCTTTTCCAAGGGGCATTTAAACCGTCTTGTTAAGCTACTGCAACCTGCACTTTTCTTCCAAGGGGCATTTAAACCGTCTTGTTAAGCTACTGCGAACTGCAAGTCTCTTCCAAGGGGCATTTAAACCGTCTTGATAAGCTGCTGCGACCTGCACGTCTCTTCCAAGGGGCATTTAAACCATCTTGTTAAGATATTGCGACCTGCACGTCTCTTTCAAGGGGCATTTAATCCGTGTTGTTAAGCTACTGCGACTTGTACGTCTTTTCCAAGGGGCATTTAAACCATCTTGTTAAGCTACTGCGACCTGCATGTCTCTTCCAAGGGGCATTTAAACCGTCTTGCTAAGCTGCTGCGACCTGCATGTCTCAACCAAGGGGCATTTAAACCATCTTGTTAAGCTACTGCGACCCCCACCGCTCTTCCAAGGGGCATTTATACTATCTTATTAAGCTACTGCGACCTGCACGTCTCTTCCAAGGGGCATTTAAACCGTCTTGTTAAGCTACTGCTACCGCCACCGCTCTTCCAAGGGGCATTTAAAGCGTCTTGTTAAGCTACTGCGCCTTGCACGTTTTTTCCAAGGGGCATTTAAACCGTCTTGTTAAGCTACTGCGACCTTTACCGCTCTTCCAAGGGGCATTTAAACCGTCTTGTTAAGCTACTACGACCTGCATGTCTCTTCCAAGGGGCATTTAAACCGTCTTGTTAAGCTACTGCGACCTGCACGTCTCTTCCAAGCGGCATTTAAACCGTCTTGTTAAGCTACTGCTACCGCCACTGCTCTTCCAAGGGGCATTTAAACCGTCTTGTTAAGATACTGTAACCTCCACCTCTTTTCCAAGGGGCATTTAAACCGTCTTGTTAAGCTACTGCAACCTGCACGTCTCTTGCAAGGGGCATTTAAACTGTCTTGCTAAGCTGCTGCGACCTGCATGTCTCTTCCAAGGGGCATTTAAACCGTCTTGTTAAGCTACTGCTACCGCCACCGCTCTTCCAAGGGGCATTTAAACCGTCTTGTTAAGATACTGTAACCTCCACCTCTTTTCCAAGGGGCATTTAAACCGTCTTGTTAAGCTACTGCAACCTGCACGTCTCTTGCAAGGGGCATTTAAACTGTCTTGCTAAGCTGCTGCGACCTGCATGTCTCAACCAAGGGGCATTTAAACCGTCTTGTTAAGCTACTGCGACCCCCACCGCTCTTCCAAGGGGCATTTATGCTGTCTTGTTAAGCTACTGCGACCTGCACGTCTCTTCCAAGGGGCATTTAAACCGTCTTGTTAAGCTACTGCTACCTCGACCGCTCTTCCAAGGGGCATTTTAAACGTCTTGTTAAGCTACTGCGACCTGCACGTCTCTTTCAACGGGCATTAAAAGCGTCTTGTTAAGCTACTGCGACTTGCACGTCTTTTCCAAGGGGCATTTAAACCATCTTGTTAAGCTACTGCGACCTTTACCGCTCTTCCAAGGGGCATTTAAACCGTCTTGTTAAGCTACTGCGACCTGCATGTCTCTTCCAAGGGACATTTAAACCGTCTTGTTAAGCTACTGCGACCTGCACGTCTCTTCCAAGGGGCATTTAAACCGTCTTGTTAAGCTACTGCTACCGCCACCGCTCTTCCAAGGGGCATTTTAACAGTCTTGTTAAGCTACTGCGACCTGCATGTCTCTTCCAAGGGGCATTTAAATAGTCTTGTTAAGCTACTGCGACCTGCACGTCTCTTCCAAGGGGCATTTAAACCGTCTTGTTAAGCTACTGCTACCGCCACCGCTCTTCCAAGGGGCATTTAAACCGTCTTGTTAAGCTACTGTAACCTCCACCTCTTTTCCAAGGGGCATTTAAACCGTCTTGCTAAGCTACTGCAACCTGCACGTCTCTTGCAAGGGGCATTTAAACCGTCTTGCTAAGCTACTGCGACCTGCATGTCTCTTCCAAGGGGCATTTAAACAGTCTTGTTAAGCTACTGCAACCTACACGTCTCTTCCAAGGGGCATTTAAACAGTCTTGTTAAGCTACTGCGACCTGCATTTCTCTTCCAAGGGGCATTTAAACCGTCTTGTTAAGCTACTGCGGCCTGCACGTCTTTTCCAAGGGGCATTTAAACCGTCTTGTTAAGCTACTGCTACCGCCACCGCTCTTCCTAGGGGCATTTTAATCGTCTTGATAAGCTGCTGCGACCTGCACGTCTCTTCCAAGGGGCATTTAAACTGTGTTGTTAAGCTACTGCGACCTCCACCGCTCTTCCAAGGGGCATTTAAACCGTCTTGTTAAGCTACTACGACCTGCACGTCTCTTCCAAGGGGCATTTAAACCATCTTGTTAAGCTACTGCTACCGCCACCGCTCTTCCAAGGGGCATTTTAACCATCTTGTTAAGCTACTGCGACCTGCAAGTCTCTTTCAAGGGGCATTTAATCCGTGTTGTTAAGCTGCTGCGACTTGTACGTCTTTTCCAAGGGGCATTTAAACCATCTTGTTAAGCTACTGCGACCTGCATGTCTCTTCCAAGGGGCATTTAAACCATCTTGTTAAGCTACTGCGACCTGCACGTCTCTTCCAAGGGGCATTTAAACCGTCTTGCTAAGCTGCTGCGACCTGCATGTCTCAACCAAGCGGCATTTAAACCGTCTTGTTAAGCTACTGCGACCCCCACCGCTCTTCCAAGGGGCATTTATACTGTCTTCTTAAGCTACTGCGACCTGCACGTCTCTTCCAAGGGGCATTTAAACCGTCTTGTTAAGCTACTGCTACCGCCACCGCTCTTCCAAGGGGCATTTTAAACGTCTTGTTAAGCTACTGCGACCTGCACTTCTCTTTCAACGGGCATTTAAAGCGTCTTGTTAAGCTACTGCGCCTTGCACGTTTTTTCCAAGGGGCATTTAATCCGTCTTCTTAAGCTTCTGCGACCTTTACCGCTCTTCCAAGGGGCATTTAAACCTTCTTGTTAAGCTACTGCGACCTGCATGTCTCTTCCAAGGAGCATTTAAACCGTCTTGTTAAGCTACTGCGACCTGCACGTCTCTTCCAAGGGGCATTTAAACTGTCTTGTTAAGCTACTGCTATCGCCACCGCTCTTCCAAGGGGCATTTTAACAGTCTTGTTAAGCTACTGCGACCTGCATGTCTCTTCCAAGGGGCATTTAAACAGTCTTTTTAAGCTACTGCGACCTGCACGTCTCTTCAAAGGGGCGTTTAAACCGTCTTGTTAAGCTACTGCTACCGCCACCGCTCTTCCAAGGGGCATTTAAACCGTCTTGTTAAGATACTGTAACCTCCACCTCTTTTCCAAGGGGTATTTAAACCGTCTTGTTAAGCTACTGCAACCTGCACGTCTGTTGCAAGGGGCATTTAAACCGTCTTGCTAAGCTGCTGCGACCTGCATGTCTCAACCAAGGGGCATTTAAACCGTCTTGTTAAGCTACTGCTACCGCCACCGCTCTTCCAAGGGGCATTTAAAGCGTCTTGTTAAGCTTCTGCGCCTTGCACGTCTTTTCCAAGGGGCATTTAAACCGTCTTGTTAAGCTACTGCGACCTTTACCGCTCTTCCAAGGGGCATTTAAACCGTCTTGTTAAGCTACTGCGACCTGCGTGTCTCTTCCAAGGGGCATTTAAACCGTCTTGTTAAGCTACTGCGACCTGCACGTCTCTTCCAAGGGGCATTTAAACCGTCTTGTTAAGCTACTGCTACCGCCACCGCTCTTCCAAGGGGCATTTTAACAGTCTTGTTAAGCTACTGCGACCTGCATGTCTCTTCCAAGGGGCATTTAAACAGTCTTGTTAAGCTACTGCGACCTGCACGTCTCTTCCAAGGGGCATTTAAACCGTCTTGTTAAGCTACTGCTACCGCCACCGCTCTTCCAACGGGCATTTAAACCGTCTTGTTAAGCTACTGTAACCTCCACCTCTTTTCCAAGGGGCATTTAAACCGCCTTGTTAAGCTACTGCAACCTGCACGTCTCTTGCAAGGGGCATTTAAACCGTCTTGTTAAGCTACTGCAACCTGCACGTCTCTTCCAAGGGGCATTTAAACAGTCTTGTTAAGCTACTGCGACCTGCATGTCTCTTCCAAGGAGCATTTAAACCGTCTTGTTAAGCTACTGCGACCTGCACGTCTCTTCCAAGGGGCATTTAAACTGTCTTGTTAAGCTACTGCTACCGCCACCGCTCTTCCAAGGGGCATTTTAACAGTCTTGTTAAGCTACTGCGACCTGCATGTCTCTTCCAAGGGGCATTTAAACAGTCTTTTTAAGCTACTGCGACCTGCACGTCTCTTCAAAGGGGCGTTTAAACCGTCTTGTTAAGCTACTGCTACCGCCACCGCTCTTCCAAGGGGCATTTAAACCGTCTTGTTAAGATACTGTAACCTCCACCTCTTTTCCAAGGGGTATTTAAACCGTCTTGTTAAGCTACTGCAACCTGCACGTCTGTTGCAAGGGGCATTTAAACCGTCTTGCTAAGCTGCTGCGACCTGCATGTCTCAACCAAGGCGCATTTAAACCGTCTTGTTAAGCTACCGCTTCCGCCACCGCTCTTCCAAGGGGCATTTAAAGCGTCTTGTTAAGCTACTGCGCCTTGCACGTCTTTTCCAAGGGGCATTTAAACCGTCTTGTTAAGCTACTGCGACCTTTACCGCTCTTCCAAGGGGCATTTAAACCGTCTTGTTAAGCTACTGCGACCTGCATGTCTCTTCCAAGGGGCATTTAAACCGTCTTGTTAAGCTACTGCGACCTGCACGTCTCTTCCAAGGGGCATTTAAACCGTCTTGTTAAGCTACTGCTACCGCCACCGCTCTTCCAAGGGGCATTTTAACAGTCTTGTTAAGCTACTGCGACCTGCATGTCTCTTCCAAGGGGCATTTAAACAGTCTTGTTAAGCTACTGCGACCTGCACGTCTCTTCCAAGGGGCATTTAAACCGTCTTGTTAAGCTACTGCTACCGCCACCGCTCTTCCAACGGGCATTTAAACCGTCTTGTTAAGCTACTGTAACCTCCACCTCTTTTCCAAGGGGCATTTAAACCGCCTTGTTAAGCTACTGCAACCTGCACGTCTCTTGCAAGGGGCATTTAAACCGTCTTGTTAAGCTACTGCAACCTGCACGTCTCTTCCAAGGGGCATTTAAACAGTCTTGTTAAGCTACTGCGACCTGCATGTCTCTTCCAAGGGGCATTTAAACCGTCTTGTTAAGCTACTGCGGCCTGCACGTCTCTTCCAAGGGGCATTTAAACCGTCTCGTTAAGCTACTGCTACCGCCACCGCTCTTCCAAGGGGCATTGTAATCGTCTTGTTAAGCTACTGCGACGTGCACGTCTCTTTCAAGGGACATTTAATCCGTGTTGTTAAGCTACTGCGACTTATACGTCTTTTCCAAGGGGCATTTAAACCATCTTGTTAAGCTACTGCGACCTGCATGTCTCTTCCAAAGGGCATTTAAACCATCTTGTTAAGCTACTGCGACTTGCACGTCTCTTCCAAGGGACATTTAAACCGTCTTGCTAAGCTGCTGCGACCTGCATGTCTCAACCAAGGGGCATTTAAACCGTCTTGTTAAGCTACTGCGACCCCCACCGCTCTTCCAAGGGGCATTTATACTGTCTTGTTAAGCTACTGCGACCTGAACGTCTCCTCCAAGGGTCATTTAAACCGTCTTGTTAAGCTACTGCTATCGCCACCGCTCTTCCAAGGGGCATTTTAAACGTCTTGTTAAGCTACTGCGACCTGCACGTCTCTTTCAACGGGCATTTAAAGCGTCTTGCTAAGCTACTGCGCCTTGCACGTCTTTTCCAAGGGGCATTTAAACCGTCTTGTTAAGCTACTGCGAACTGCATGTCTCTTCCAAGGGGAATTTAAACCGTCTTGTTAAGCTACTGCGAACTGCACGTCTCTTCCAAGGGGCATTTAAACCGTCTTGTTAAGCTACTGCTACCGCCACCGCTCTTCCAAGGGGCATTTTAACAGTCTTGTTAAGCTATTGCGACCTGCATGTCTCTTCCAAGGGGCATTTAAACAGTCTTGATAAGCTACTGCACCTGCACGTCTCTTCCAAGGGGCATTTAAACCGTCTTGTTAAGCTACTGCTACCGCCACCGCTCTTCCAAGGGGCATTTAAACCGTCTTGTTAAGCTACTGTAACCTCCACCTCTTTTCCAAGGGGCATTTAAACCGCCTTGTTAAGCTACTGCAACCTGCACGTCTCTTGCAAGGGGCATTTAAACCGTCTTGTTAAGCTACTGCGACCTGCATGTCTCTTCCAAGGGGCATTTAAACAGTCTTGTTAAGCTACTGCAACCTGCACGTCTCTTGCAAGGGGCATTTAAACCGCCTTGTTAAGCTACTGCAACCTGCACGTCTCTTCCAAGGGGCATTTAAACAGTCTTGTTAAGCTACTGCGACCTGCATGTCTCTTCCAAGGAGCATTTAAACCGTCTTGTTAAGCTACTGCGACCTGCACGTCTCTTCCAAGGGGCATTTAAACTGTCTTGTTAAGCTACTGCTACCGCCACCGCTCTTCCAAGGGGCATTTTAACAGTCTTGTTAAGCTACTGCGACCTGCATGTCTCTTCCAAGGGGCATTTAAACAGTCTTTTTAAGCTACTGCGACCTGCACGTCTCTTCAAAGGGGCGTTTAAACCGTCTTGTTAAGCTACTGCTACTGCCACCGCTCTTCCAAGGGGCATTTAAACCGTCTTGTTAAGATACTGTAACCTCCACCTCTTTTCCAAGGGGTATTTAAACCG
The DNA here is from genome assembly GCF_046119375.1 of Phyllobates terribilis. Taxonomy (NCBI): domain Eukaryota; kingdom Metazoa; phylum Chordata; class Amphibia; order Anura; family Dendrobatidae; genus Phyllobates; species Phyllobates terribilis. The sequence goes on along the minus strand of NW_027362921.1, from coordinate 2,753,181 downwards.
TCTTGTTAAGCTACTGCAACCTGCACGTCTGTTGCAAGGGGCATTTAAACCGTCTTGCTAAGCTGCTGCGACCTGCATGTCTCAACCAAGGCGCATTTAAACCGTCTTGTTAAGCTACTGCTACCGCCACCGCTCTTCCAAGGGGCATTTAAAGCGTCTTGTTAAGCTACTGCGCCTTGCACGTCTTTTCCAAGGGGCATTTAAACCGTCTTGTTAAGCTACTGCGACCTTTACCGCTCTTCCAAGGGGCATTTAAACCGTCTTGTTAAGCTACTGCGACCTGCATGTCTCTTCCAAGGGGCATTTAAACCGTCTTGTTAAGCTACTGCGACCTGCACGTCTCTTCCAAGGGGCATTTAAACCGTCTTGTTAAGCTACTGCGACCTGCATGTCTCTTCCAAGGGGCATTTAAACAGTCTTGTTAAGCTACTGCGACCTGCACGTCTCTTCCAAGGGGCATTTAAACCGTCTTGTTAAGCTACTGCTACCGCCACCGCTCTTCCAACGGGCATTTAAACCGTCTTGTTAAGCTACTGTAACCTCCACCTCTTTTCCAAGGGGCATTTAAACCGCCTTGTTAAGCTACTGCAACCTGCACGTCTCTTGCAAGGGGCATTTAAACCGTCTTGTTAAGCTACTGCAACCTGCACGTCTCTTCCAAGGGGCATTTAAACAGTCTTGTTAAGCTACTGCGACCTGCATGTCTCTTCCAAGGGGCATTTAAACCGTCTTGTTAAGCTACTGCGGCCTGCACGTCTCTTCCAAGGGGCATTTAAACCGTCTCGTTAAGCTACTGCTACCGCCACCGCTCTTCCAAGGGGCATTGTAATCGTCTTGTTAAGCTACTGCGACGTGCACGTCTCTTTCAAGGGACATTTAATCCGTGTTGTTAAGCTACTGCGACTTATACGTCTTTTCCAAGGGGCATTTAAACCATCTTGTTAAGCTACTGCGACCTGCATGTCTCTTCCAAAGGGCATTTAAACCATCTTGTTAAGCTACTGCGACCTGCACGTCTCTTCCAAGGGACATTTAAACCGTCTTGCTAAGCTGCTGCGACCTGCATGTCTCAACCAAGGGGCATTTAAACCGTCTTGTTAAGCTACTGCGACCCCCACCGCTCTTCCAAGGGGCATTTATACTGTCTTGTTAAGCTACTGCGACCTGAACGTCTCCTCCAAGGGTCATTTAAACCGTCTTGTTAAGCTACTGCTATCGTCACCGCTCTTCCAAGGGGCATTTTAAACATCTTGTTAAGCTACTGCGACCTGCACGTCTCTTTCAACGGGCATTTAAAGCGTCTTGCTAAGCTACTGCGCCTTGCACGTCTTTTCCAAGGGGCATTTAAACCGTCTTGTTAAGCTACTGCGACCTGCATGTCTCTTCCAAGGGGCATTTAAACAGTCTTGTTAAGCTACTGCAACCTGCACGTCTCTTCCAAGGGGCATTTAAACAGTCTTGTTAAGCTACTGCGACCTGCATGTCTCTTCCAAGGGGCATTTAAACCGTCTTGTTAATCTACTGCGGCCTGCACGTCTCTTCCAAGGGGCATTTAAACCGTATTGTTAAGCTACTGCTACCGCCACCGCTCTTCCAAGGGGCATTTTAAACGTCTTGTTAAGCTACTGCGACCTGCACGTCTCTTTCAACGGGCATTTAAAGTGTCTTGTTAAGCTACTGCGCCTTGCACGTCTTTTCCAAGGGGCATTTAAACCGTCTTGTTAAGCTACTGCGACCTTTACCGCTCTTCCAAGGGGCATTTAAACCGTCTTGTTAAGCTACTGCGACCTGCATGTCTCTTCCAAGGGGCATTTAAAAGGTCTTGTTAAGCTACTGCGACCTGCACGTCTCTTTCAACGGGCATTTAAACCATCTTGTTAAGCTACTGCGCCTTGCACGTCTTTTCCAAGGGGCATTTAAACCGTCTTGTTAAGCTACTGCGACCTTTACCGCTCTTCCAAGGGGCATATAAACAGTCTTGTTAAGCTACTGCGACCTGCACGTCTCTTTCAACGGGCCTTTAAACCGTCTTGTTAAGCTACTGCACCTTGCACGTCTTTTCCAAGGGGCATTTAAACCATCTTGTTAAGCTACTGTGACCTTTGCCGCTCTTCCAAGGGGCATTTAAACCGTCTTGTTAAGCTACTGCGACCTGCATGTCTCTTCCAAGGGGCATTTAAACCGTCCTGTTAAGCTACTGCGACCTGCATGTCTCTTCCAAGGGGCATTTAAACCGTCTTGTTAAGCTACTCCTACCGCCACCGCTCTTCCAAGGGGCATTTTAACCGTCTTGTTAAGCTACTGTAACCTCCACCTCTTTTCCAAGGGGCATTTAAACCGTCTTGTTAAGCTACTGCAACCTGCACTTTTCTTCCAAGGGGCATTTAAACTGTCTTGTTAAGCTACTGCGAACTGCAAGTCTCTTCAAAGGGGCATTTAAACCGTCTTGATAAGCTGCTGCGACCTGCACGTCTCTTCCAAGGGGCATTTAAACTGTCTTGTTAAGCTACTGCGACCTCCACCGCTCTTCCAAGGGGCATCTAAACCGTCTTGTTAAGCTACTACGACCTGCACGTCTCTTCCAAGGGGCATTTAAACCATCTTGTTAAGCTACTGCTACCGCCACCGCTCTTCCAAAGGGCATTTTAACCATCTTGTTAAGCTACTGCGACCTGCACATCTCTTTCAAGGGGCATTTAATCCGTCTTGTTAAGCTACTGCGACTTGTACGTCTTTTTCAAGGGGCATTTAAACCATCTTGTTAAGCTACTGCGACCTGCATGTCTCTTCCAAGGGGCATTTAAAAGGTCTTGTTAAGCTACTGCGACCTGCACCTCTCTTTCAACAGGCATTTAAACCGTCTTGTTAAGCTACTGCGCCTTGCACGTCTTTTCCATGGGGCATTTAAACCGTCTTGTTAAGCTACTGCGACCTTTACCGCTCTTCCAAGGGGCATTTAAACAGTCTTGTTAAGCTACTGCGACCTGCACGTCTCTTTCAACGGGCATTTAAACCGTCTTGTTAAGCTACTGCACCTTGCACGTCTTTTCCAAGGGGCATTTAAACCGTCTTGTTAAGCTACTGCGACCTTTACCGCTCTTCCAAGGGGCATATAAACAGTCTTGTTAAGCTACTGCGACCTGCACGTCTCTTTCAACGGGCATTTAAACCGTCTTGTTAAGCTACTGCACCTTGCACGTCTTTTCCAAGGGGCATTTAAACCGTCTTGTTAAGCTACTGTGACCTTTACCGCTCTTCCAAGGGGCATTTAAACCGTCTTGTTAAGCTACTGCGACCTGCATGTCTCTTCCAAGGGGCATTTAAACCATCCTGTTAAGCTACTGCGACCTGCATGTCTCTTCCAAGGGGCATTTAAACCGTCTTCTTAAGCTACTGTGACCTTTACCGCTCTTCCAAGGGGCATTTAAACCGTCTTGTTAAGCTACTGCGACCTGCATGTCTCTTCCAAGGGGCATTTAAACCATCCTGTTAAGCTACTGCGACCTGCATGTCTCTTCCAAGGGGCATTTAAACCGTCTTGTTAAGCTACTGCAACCTGCACTTTTCTTCCAAGGGGCATTTAAACTGTCTTGTTAAGCTACTGCGAACTGCAAGTCTCTTCAAAGGGGCATTTAAACCGTCTTGATAAGCTGCTGCGACCTGCACGTCTCTTCCAAGGGGCATTTAAACTGTCTTGTTAAGCTACTGCGACCTCCACCGCTCTTCCAAGGGGCATCTAAACCGTCTTGTTAAGCTACTACGACCTGCACGTCTCTTCCAAGGGGCATTTAAACCATCTTGTTAAGCTACTGCTACCGCCACCGCTCTTCCAAAGGGCATTTTAACCATCTTGTTAAGCTACTGCGACCTGCACATCTCTTTCAAGGGGCATTTAATCCGTCTTGTTAAGCTACTGCGACTTGTACGTCTTTTCCAAGGGGCATTTAATCCATCTTGTTAAGCTACTGCAACCTGCACGTCTCTTTCAAGGGGCATTTAAACCGTCCTATTAAGCTACTACGACCTGCATGTCTCTTCCAAGGGGCATTTAAAAGGTCTTGTTAAGCTACTGCGACCTGCACCTCTCTTTCAACAGGCATTTAAACCGTCTTGTTAAGCTACTGCGCCTTGCACGTCTTTTCCATGGGGCATTTAAACCGTCTTGTTAAGCTACTGCGACCTGCATGTCTCTTCCAAAGGGCATTTAAACCATTTAGTTAAGCTACTGCGACCTGCACGTCTCTTTCAACGGGCATTTAAACCGTCTTGTTAAGCTACTGCACCTTGCACGTCTTTTCCAAGGGGCATTTAAACCGTCTTGTTAAGCTACTGCGACCTTTACCGCTCTTCCAAGGGGCATTTAAACCGTCTTGTTAAGCTACTGCGACCTGCATGTGACGCGCCCCTGGGCCTGTGTCGCGCTGCGTTGCGCACGCGGGAGCTTACCCGGAGCCGGATCTCTTGAGGGTTGTAGTCTCTTGGCGGTGACCCGGTCCGTGCCCAGGGAGTCAAACTGAGCGGCGATGTAACAGCGGTAGATGTAGGACGACTACGCCACCCGTTGAATGCAGCTATGGAACTGCCGCTGCAGGACAGTCCGCTGAGGCCGGTGGATGGATGGTGCAGCGTAGATGGTATAACCCCCAACGGGAGGGGTATGGCCTCAGGGCAGCAGATGTGGATGATGGGGGTAGCAGGAACCACTCAGAGACGGTGCGGTGTAATTCAGGGTCTTTACTGGTAACAACGATAGACCCTCCCGGAGTACTTGCTAGTGAACGGGGCCTGGTCAGTCCTTGAGCAGATGGGATCTCCCCTGGCCAGGCGGAGTTGTAGGCCTCCCCAACTGACTGTACTCTTCTGGCTACCTTGCTAGAAGCGGATATAAGTAGCCCACGTCCCTGAGTGTGCCGTGTGGTGCTCACCCGAATGGCCGGTGACTCGGGGCCTTCTAGTGGCTTCCGCTCCACGATGGCGGTGCTGGTCCCACGCATGTGACCGTGCCTTCGGGCTTCTTGGCCAGAGGACCTGAAATCCCCTGCCTGACGGATTCTGCTGCTGGGTAGGAGTTAGTCCCCACAGCCTCGGACTCCGGGTCCGGTAAGAAATCTTCTCAGTCAGGGCGAGCTCTGCAGCTGCCAGCCCCTGACTCGTAGTAGTATTGCTTCTGCTGTTTCTTGTCTCTACTCTCCTTGACTGACTAACCCTGCTTCAGCCCCGGGTTTATATAGGGGAAGTTCTTCCCCTCCCAAGACTGGGCAGGAGGTGTGGCATGCACAGGATCCCTGACCAAAGGACCTCCCACCTGCTCTCAGACATAACATCTCTATCACTGTGGCAACCAGACCCCTGGGGTGTCACACATGTCTCTTCCAAGGGGCATTTAAACAGTCTTGTTAAGCTACTGCGACCTGCACGTCTCTTCCAAGGGGCATTTAAACCGTCTTGTTAAGCTACTGCTACCGCGACCGCTCTTCCAACGGGCATTTAAACCGTCTTGTTAAGCTACTGTAACCTCCACCTCCTTTCCAAGGGGCATTTAAACCGCCTTGTTAAGCTACTGCAACCTGCAAGTCTCTTGCAAGGGGCATTTAAACCGTCTTCTTAAGCTACTGCAACCTGCTCGTCTCTTCCAAGGGGCATTTAAACAGTCTTGTTAAGCTACTGCGACCTGCATGTCTCTTCCAAGGGGCATTTAAACCGTCTTGTTAAGCTGCTGCAGCCTGCACGTCTCCTCCAAGGGGCATTTAAACCGTCTTGTTAAGCTACTGCTACCGCCACCGCTCTTCCAAGGGGCATTGTAATCGTCTTGTTAAGCTACTGCGACGTGCACGTCTCTTTCAACGGGCATTTAAACCGTCTTGTTAAGCTACTGTAACCTCCACCTCTTTTCCAAGGCGCATTTAAACCGTCTTCTTAAGCTACTGCAACCTGCACGTCTCTTCCAAGGGGCATTTAAACCGTCTTGTTAAGCTACTGTGACCTGCACGTCTCTTTCAAGGGACATTTAATCCGTGTTGTTAAGCTACTGCGACTTATACGTCTTTTCCAAGGGGCATTTAAACCATCTTGTTAAGCTACTGCGACCTGCATGTCTCTTCCAAAGGGCATTTAAACCATCTTGTTAAGCTACTGCGACCTGCACGTCTCTTCCAAGGGACATTTAAACCGTCTTGCTAAGCTGCTGCGACCTGCATGTCTCAACCAAGGGGCATTTAAACCGTCTTGTTAAGCTACTGCGACCCCCACCGCTCTTCCAAGGGGCATTTATACTGTCTTGTTAAGCTACTGCGATCTGAACGTCTCCTCCAAGGGGCATTTAAACCGTCTTGTTAAGCTACTGCTACCGCCACCGCTCTTCCAAGGGGCATTTTAAACGTCTTGTTAAGCTACTGCGACCTGCACGTCTCTTTCAACGGGCATTTAAAGCGTCTTGCTAAGCTACTGCGCCTTGCACGTCTTTTCCAAGGGGCATTTAAACCGTCTTGTTAGGCTACTGCGACCTTTACCGCTCTTCCAAGGGGCATTTAAACCGTCTTGTTAAGCTACTGCGACCTGCATGTCTCTTCCAAGGGGCATTTAAACCGTCTTGTTAAGCTACTGCGACCTGCACGTCTCTTCCAAGGGGCATTTAAACCGTCTTGTTAAGCTACTGCTACCGCCACTGCTCTTCCAAGGGGCATTTTAACAGTCTTGTTAAGCTACTGCGACCTGCATGTCTCTTCCAAGGGGCATTTAAACAGTCTTGATAAGCTACTGCACCTGCACGTCTCTTCCAAGGGGCATTTAAACCGTCTTGTTAAGCTACTGCTACCGCCACCGCTCTTCCAAGGGGCATTTAAACCGTCTTGTTAAGCTACTGTAACCTCCACCTCTTTTCCAAGGGGCATTTAAACCGCCTTGTTAAGCTACTGCAACCTGCACGTCTCTTGCAAGGGGCATTTAAACCGTCTTGTTAAGCTACTGCAACCTGCACGTCTCTTCCAAGGGGCATTTAAACAGTCTTGTTAAGCTACTGCGACCTGCATGTCTCTTCCAAGGGGCATTTAAACCGTCTTGTTAATCTACTGCGGCCTGCACGTCTCTTCCAAGGGGCATTTAAACCGTCTTGTTAAGCTACTGCTACCGCCACCGCTCTTCCAAGGGGCATTTTAAACGTCTTGTTAAGCTACTGCGACCTGCACGTCTCTTTCAACGGGCATTTAAAGTGTCTTGTTAAGCTACTGCGCCTTTCACGTCTTTTCCAAGGGGCATTTAAACCGTCTTGTTAAGCTACTGCGACCTTTACCGCTCTTCCAAGGGGCATTTAAACCGTCTTGTTAAGCTACTGCGACCTGCATGTCTCTTCCAAGGGGCATTTAAAAGGTCTTGTTAAGCTACTGCGACCTGCACGTCTCTTTCAACGGGCATTTAAACCATCTTGTTAAGCTACTGCGCCTTGCACGTCTTTTTCAAGGGGCATTTAAACCGTCTTTTTAAGCTACTGCGACCTTTACCGCTCTTCCAAGGGGCATATAAACAGTCTTGTTAAGCTACTGCGACCTGCACGTCTCTTTCAACGGGCATTTAAACCGTCTTGTTAAGCTACTGCACCTTGCACGTCTTTTCCAAGGGGCATTTAAACCGTCTTGTTAAGCTACTGTGACCTTTACCGCTCTTCCAAGGGGCATTTAAACCGTCTTGTTAAGCTACTGCGACCTGCATGTCTCTTCCAAGGGGCATTTAAACCGTCCTGTTAAGCTACTGCGACCTGCATGTCTCTTCCAAGGGGCATTTAAACCGTCTTGTTGAGCTACTGCTACCGCCACCGCTCTTCCAAGGGGCATTTTAACCGTCTTGTTAAGCTACTGTAACCTCCACCTTTTTTCCAAGGGGCATTTAAACCGTCTTGTTAAGCTACTGCAACCTGCAATTTTCTTCCAAGTGGCATTTAAACTGTCTTGTTAAGCTACTGCGAACTGCAAGTCTCTTCAAAGGGGCATTTAAACCGTCTTGATAAGCTGCTGCGACCTGCACGTCTCTTCCAAGGGGCATTTAAACTGTCTTGTTAAGCTACTGCGACCTCCACCGCTCTTCCAAGGGGCATCTAAACTGTCTTGTTAAGCTACTACGACCTGCACGTCTCTTCCAAGGGGCATTTAAACCATCTTGTTAAGCTACTGCTACCGCCACCGCTCTTCCAAATGGCATTTTAACCATCTTGTTAAGCTACTGCGACCTGCACATCTCTTTCAAGGGGCATTTAATCCGTCTTGTTAAGCTACTGCGACTTGTACGTCTTTTCCAAGGGGCATTTAAACCATCTTGTTAAGCTACTGCAACCTGCACGTCTCTTTCAAGGGGCATTTAAACCGTCCTGTTAAGCTACTACGACCTGCATGTCTCTTCCAAGGGGCATTTAAAAGGTCTTGTTAAGCTACTGCGACCTGCACCTCTCTTTCAACAGGCATTTAAACCGTCTTGTTAAGCTTCTGCGCCTTGCACGTCTTTTCCATGGGGCATTTAAACTGTCTTGTTAAGCTACTGCGACCTTTACCGCTCTTCCAAGGGGCATTTAAACCGTCTTGTTAAGCTACTGCGACCTGCATGTCTCTTCCAAGGGGCATTTAAACCGTTTAGTTAAGCTACTGCGACCTGCACGTCTCTTTCAACGGGCATTTAAACCGTCTTGTTAAGCTACTGCACCTTGCACGTCTTTTCCAAGGGGCATTTAAACCGTCTTGTTAAGCTACTGCGACCTTTACCGCTCTTCCAAGGGGCATTTAAACCGTCTTGTTAAGCTACTGCGACCTGCATGTCTCTTCCAAGGGGTATTTAAACCGTCCTGTTAAGCTACTGCGACCTGCACGTCTCTTCCAAGGGGCATTTAAACCATCTTGTTAAGCTACTGCTACCGCCACCGCTCTTGCAAGGGGCATTTTAACCGTCTTGTTAAGCTACTGTAACCTCCACCTCTTTTCCAAGGGGCATTTAAACCGTCTTGTTAAGCTACTGCAACCTGCACTTTTCTTCCAAGTGGCATTTAAACTGTCTTGTTAAGCTACTGCGAACTGCAAGTCTCTTCAAAGGGGCATTTAAACCGTCTTGATAAGCTGCTGCGACCTGCACGTCTCTTCCAAGGGGCATTTAAACTGTCTTGTTAAGCTACTGCGACCTCCACCGCTCTTCCAAGGGGCATCTAAACCGTCTTGTTAAGCTACTACGACCAGCACGTCTCTTCCAAGGGGCATTTAAACCATCTTGTTAAGCTACTGCTACCGCCACCGCTCTTCCAAAGGGCATTTAAACCATCTTGTTAAGCTACTGCAACCTGCACGTCTCTTTCAAGGGGCATTTAAACCGTCCTGTTAAGCTACTACGACCTGCATGTCTCTTCCAAGGGGCATTTAAAAGGTCTTGTTAAGCTACTGCGACCTGCACCTCTCTTTCAACAGGCATTGAAACCGTCTTGTTAAGCTACTGCGCCTTGCACGTCTTTTCCATGGGGCATTTAAACCGTCTTGTTAAGCTACTGCGACCTTTACCGCTCTTCCAAGGGGCATTTAAACCGTCTTGTTAAGCTACTGCGACCTGCATGTCTCTTCCAAGGGGCATTTAAACCGTCTTGTTAAGCTACTGCGACCTGCACGTCTCTTTCAATGGGCATTTAAACCGTCTTGTTAAGCTACTGCACCTTGCACGTCTTTTCCAAGGGGCATTTAAACCATCTAGTTAAGCTACTGCGACCTCCTCCGCTCTTCCAAGGGGCATTTAAACCGTCTTGTTAAGCTACTGCGACCTGCACGTCTCTTCCAAGGGGCATTTAAACCGTCTTGTTAAGCTACTCCTACGGCCACCGCTCTTCCAAGGGGCATTTTAAGCTTCTTGCTAAGCTACTGCGACCTGCATGTCTCTTCCAAGGGGCATTTAAACCGTCTTGTTAAGCTACTGCTCCCGCCACCGCTCTTCCAAGGGGCATTTTAACAGTCTTGTTAAGCTACTGCGACCTGCATGTCTCTTCCAAGGGGCATTTAAACAGTCTTGTTAAGCTACTGCGACCTGCATGTCTCTTCCAAGGGGCATTTAAACAATCTTGTTAAGCTACTGCGACCTGCACGTCTCTTCCAAGGGGCATTTAAACCGTCTTGTTAAGCTACTGCTACCGCCACCGCTCTTCCAAGGGGCATTTAAACCGTCTTGTTAAGCTACTGTAACCTCCACCTCTTTTCCAAGGGGCATTTAAACCGTCTTGTTAAGCTACTGCAACCTGCACGTCTCTTGAAAGGGGTATTTAAACCGTCTTGTTAAGCTACTGCGACCTGCATGTCTCTTCCAAGGGGCATTTAAAAGGTCTTGTTTAACTACTGCGACCTGCACGTCTCTTTCAACGGGCATTTAAACCGTCTTGTTAAGCTACTGCGCCTTGCACGTCTTTTCCAAGGGGCATTTAAACCGTCTTGTTAAGCTACTGCAACCTTTACCGCTCTTCCAAGGGGCATATAAACAGTCTTGTTAAGCTACTGCGACCTGCACGTCTCTTTCAACGGGCATTTAAACCGTCTTGTTAAGCTACTGCACCTTGCACGTCTTTTCCAAGGGGCATTTAAACCGTCTTGTTAAGCTACTGTGACCTTTAACGCTCTTCCAAGGGGCATTTAAACCGTCTTGTTAAGCTACTGCGACCTGCATGTCTCTTCCAAGGGGCATTTAAACCGTCCTGTTAAGCTACTGCGACCTGCATGTCTCTTCCAAGGGGCATTTAAACCGTCTTGTTAAGCTACTGCTACCGCCACCGCTCTTCCAAGGGGCATTTTAACCGTCTTGTTAAGCTACTGTAACCTCCACCTCTTTTCCAAGGGGCATTTAAACCGTCTTGTTAAGCTACTGCAACCTGCACTTTTCTTCCAAGGGGCATTTAAACTGTCTTGTTAAGCTACTGCGAACTGCAAGTCTCTTCAAAGGGGCATTTAAACCGTCTTGATAAGCTGCTGCGACCTGCACGTCTCTTCCAAGGGGCATTTAAACTGTCTTGTTAAGCTACTGCGACCTCCACCGCTCTTCCAAGGGGCATCTAAACCGTCTTGTTAAGCTACTACGACCTGCACGTCTCTTCCAAGGGGCATTTAAACCATCTTGTTAAGCTACTGCTACCGCCACCGCTCTTCCAAAGGGCATTTTAACCATCTTTTTAAGCTACTGCGACCTGCACATCTCTTTCAAGGGGCATTTAATCCATCTTGTTAAGCTACTGCGACTTGTACGTCTTTTCCAAGGGGCATTTAAACCATCTTGTTAAGCTACTGCAACCTGCAAGTCTCTTTCAAGGGGCATTTAAACCGTCCTGTTAAGCTACTACGACCTGCATGTCTCTTCCAAGGGGCATTTAAAAGGTCTTGTTAAGCTACTGCGACCTGCACCTCTCTTTCAACAGGCATTTAAACCGTCTTGTTAAGCTACTGCGCCTTGCACGTCTTTTCCATGGGGCATTTAAACCATCTTGTTAAGCTACTGCGACCTTTACCGCTCTTCCAAGGGGCATTTAAACCGTCTTGTTAAGCTACTGCGACCTGCATGTCTCTTCCAAGGGGCATTTAAACCGTTTAGTTAAGCTACTGCGACCTGCACGTCTCTTTCAACGGGCATTTAAACCGTCTTGTTAAGCTACTGCACCTTGCACGTCTTTTCCAAGGGGCATTTAAACCGTCTTGTTAAGCTACTGCGACCTTTACCGCTCTTCCAAGGGGCATTTAAACCGTCTTGTTAAGCTACTGCGACCTGCATGTCTCTTCCAAGGGGTATTTAAACCGTCCTGTTAAGCTACTGCGACCTGCACGTCTCTTCCAAGGGGCATTTAAACCATCTTGTTAAGCTACTGCTACCGCCACCGCTCTTGCAAGGGGCATTTTAACCGTCTTGTTAAGCTACTGTAACCTCCACCTCTTTTCCAAGGGACATTTAAACCGTCTTGTTAAGCTACTGCAACCTGCACTTTTCTTCCAAGGGGCATTTAAACTGTCTTGTTAAGCTACTGCGAACTGCAAGTCTCTTCAAAGGGGCATTTAAACCGTCTTGATAAGCTGCTGCGAACTGCACGTCTCTTCCAAGGGGCATTTAAACTGTCTTGTTAAGCTACTGCGACCTCCACCGCTCTTCCAAGGGGCATCTAAACCGTCTTGTTAAGCTTCTACGACCTGCACGTCTCTTCCAAGGGGCATTTAAACCATCTTGTTAAGCTACTGCTACCGCCACCGCTCTTCCAAAGGGCATTTTAACCATCTTGTTAAGCTACTGCGACCTGCACATCTCTTTCAAGGGGCATTTAATCCGTCTTGTTAAGCTACTGCGACTTGTAAGTCTTTTCCAAGGGGCATTTAAACCATCTTGTTAAGCTACTGCAACCTGCACGTCTCTTCCAAGGGGCATTTAAACCGTCCTGTTAAGCTACTACGACCTGCATGTCTCTTCCAAGGGGCATTTAAAAGGTCTTGTTAAGCTACTGCGACCTGCACCTCTCTTTCAACAGGCATTTAAACCGTCTTGTTAAGCTACTGCGCCTTGCACGTCTTTTCCATGGGGCATTTAAACCGTCTTGTTAAGCTACTGCGACCTTTACCGCTCTTCCAAGGGGCATTTAAACCGTCTTGTTAAGCTACTGCGACCTGCATGTCTCTTCCAAGGGGCATTTAAACCGTTTAGTTAAGCTACTGCGACCTGCACGTCTCTTTCAACGGGCATTTAAACCGTCTTGTTAAGCTACTGCACCTTGCACGTCTTTTCCAAGGGGCATTTAAACCGTCTTGTTAAGCTACTGCGACCTTTACCGCTCTTCCAAGGGGCATTTAAACCGTCTTGTTAAGCTACTGCGACCTGCATGTCTCTTCCAAAGGGTATTTAAACCGTCCTGTTAAGCTACTGCGACCTGCACGTCTCTTCCAAGGGGCATTTAAACCATCTTGTTAAGCTACTGCTACCGCCACCGCTCTTGCAAGGGGCATTTTAACCATCTTGTTAAGCTACTGAGACCTGCACGTCTCTTTCAAGGGGCATTTAATCCGTCTTGTTAAGCTACTGCGACTTGTACGTCTTTTCCAAGGGGCATTTAAACCATCTTGTTAAGCTACTGCAACCTGCACGTCTCTTTCAAGGGGCTTTTAATCCGTCTTGTTAAGCTACTGCGACTTGTACGTCTTTTCCAAGGGGCATTTAAACCATCTAGTTAAGCTACTGCGACCTCCTCCGTTCTTCCAATGGGCATTTAAACCGTCTTGTTAAGCTACTGCGACCTGCACGTCTCTTCCAAGGTGCATTTAAACCGTCTTGTTAAGCTACTGCTACGGCCACCGCTCTTCCAAGGGGCATTTTAAGCTTCTTGCTAAGCTACTGCGACCTGCATGTCTCTTCCAAGGGGCATTTAAACCGTCTTGTTAAGCTACTGCTACCGCCACCGCTCTTCCAAGGGGCATTTTAACAGTCTTGTTAAGCTACTGCGACCTGCATGTCTCTTCCAAGGGGCATTTAAACAGTCTTGTTAAGCTACTGCGACCTGCATGTCTCTTCCAAGGGGCATTTAAACAATCTCGTTAAGCTACTGCGACCTGCACGTCTCTTCCAAGGGGCATTTAAACCGTCTTGTTAAGCTACTGCTACCGCCACCGCTCTTCCAAGGGGCATTTAAACCGTCTTGTTAAGCTACTGTAACCTCCACCTCTTTTCCAAGGGGCATTTAAACCGTCTTGTTAAGCTACTGCAACCTGCACGTCTCTTGAAAGGGGTATTTAAACCGTCTTGTTAAGCTACTGCGACCTGCATGTCTCTTCCAAGGGGCATTTAAAAGGTCTTGTTAAGCTACTGCGACCTGCACGTCTCTTTCAACGGGCATTTAAACCGTCTTGTTAAGCTACTGCGCCTTGCACGTCTTTTCCAAGGGGCATTTAAACCGTCTTGTTAAGCTACTGCGACCTTTACCGCTCTTCCAAGGGGCATATAAACCGTCTTGTTAAGCTACTGCGACCTGCATGTCTCTTCCAAGGGGCATTTAAACTGTTTAGTTAAGCTACTGCGACCTGCACGTCTCTTTCAACGGGCATTTAAACCGTCTTGTTAAGCTACTGCACCTTGCACGTCTTTTCCAAGGGGCATTTAAACCGTCTTGTTAAGCTACTGCGACCTGCATGTCTCTTCCAAGGGGCATTTAAACCGTCCTGTTAAGCTACTGCGACCTGCACGTCTCTTCCAAGGGGCATTTAAACCGTCTTGTTAAGCTACTGCTACCGCCACCGCTCTTCCAAGGGCATTTTAACCGTCTTGTTAAGCTACTGCGACATGCACGTCTCTTTCAACGGGCATTTAAACCGTCTTGTTAAGCTACTGTAACCTCCACCTCTTTTCCAAGGGGCATTTAAACCGTCTTGTTAAGCTACTGCAACCTGTACTTTTCTTCCAAGGGGCATTTAAACTGTGTTGTTAAGCTACTGCGAACTGCAAGTCTCTTCAAAGGGACATTTAAACCGTCTTGATAAGCTGCTGCGACCTGCACGTCTCTTCCAAGTGGCATTTAAACTGTCTTGTTAAGCTACTGCGACCTCCACCGCTCTTCCAAGGGGCATTTAAACCGTCTTGTTAAGCTACTACGACCTGCACGTCTCTTCCAAGGGGCATTTAAACCATCTTGTTAAGCTACTGCTACCGCCACCGCTCTTCCAAGGGACATTTTAACCATCTTGTTAAGCTACTGCGACCTGCACGTCTCTTTCAAGGGGCATTTAATCCGTCTTGTTAAGCTACTGCGACTTGTACGTCTTTTCCAAGGGGCATTTAAACCATCTTGTTAAGCTAATGCAACCTGCACGTCACTTTCAAGGGGCATTTAAACCGTCTTGTTAAGCTACTGCGACCTGCATGTCTCTTCCAAGGGGCATTTAAAAGGTCTTGTTAAGCTACTGCTTGTGTATTAATAAATCAGTCCTTTTAATATTTTTGCCCTGTTATTGGCGCTCTGGTACCGCTATTCACATTCACTGATTGTCCTTTTCCCCCTGTTGGGGTGCGGTAGAGCTGCCTTTAACCTATTGTTTTCTCACCTGTGGGAGCAATTTAATAAAAATTACTACCCTGTTTTTCCAAGCTGCGCTGCCTTAACCCCTCCGGAACGCTGCCGGGGGAGTTGGTGAAGCTGGGCGTCTATCTTGGCATTACATGCTACTAACCTGACCACGTGATCCACCACCGAGAGACCAGGATCTGTGAACGCCGCTGGAAATAGATGACAGCCACCAACAGAGTGGAGCTTGTGGAGCTTTACACTGGGGTTGTGCAGAGGTGCACAACTTCATAAGGTTAGTAGCCATTCCCACACCCCTCTACAAATTGCAATAGTGAGTCACCCATTGCGCCTTGTTCTCTCCTCTCTTTACACTTGTTAAGCTACTGCGACCTGCAAGTCTCTTTCAACAGGCATTTAAACCGTCTTGTTAAGCTACTGCGCCTTGCACGTCTTTTCCATGGGGCATTTAAACCGTCTTGTTAAGCTACTGCGACCTTTACCGCTCTTCCAAGGGGCATTTAAACCGTCTTGTTAAGCTACTGCGACCTGCATGTCTCTTCCAAGGGGCATTTAAGCCGTTTAGTTAAGCTACTGCGACCTGCACGTCTCTTTCAACGGGCATTTAAACCGTCTTGTTAAGCTACTGCACCTTGCACGTCTTTTCCAAGGGGCATTTAAACCGTCTTGTTAAGCTACTGCGACCTTTACCGCTCTTCCAAGGGGCATTTAAACCGTCTTGTTAAGCTACTGCGACCTGCATGTCTCTTCCAAGGGGCATTTAAACCGTCCTGTTAAGCTACTGCGACCTGCACGTCTCTTCCAAGGGGCATTTAAACCGTCTTGTTAAGCTACTGCTACCGCCACCGCTCTTCCAAGGGGCATTTTAACCGTCTTGTTAAGCTACTGCGATGTGCACGTCTCTTTCAACGGGCATTTAAACCGTCTTGTTAAGCTACTATAACCTCCACCTCTTTTCCAAGGGGCATTTAAACCGTCTTGTTAAGCTACTGCAACCTACACTTTTCTTCCAAGGGGCATTTAAACCATCTTGTTAAGCTACTGCGAACTGCAAGTCTCTTCAAAGGGGCATTTAAACCGTCTTGATAAGCTGCTGCGACCTGCACGTCTCTTCCAAGGGGCATTTAAACTGTCTTGTTAAGCTACTGCGACCTCCACCGCTCTTCCAAGGGGCATTTAAACCATCTTGTTAAGCTACTACGACCTGCACGTCTCTTCCAACGGGCATTTAAACCATCTTGTTAAGCTACTGCTACCGCCACCGCTCTTCCAAGGGGCATTTTAACCATCTTGTTAAGCTACTGCGACCTGCACGTCTCTTTCAAGGGGCATTTAATCCGTCTTGTTAAGCTACTGCGACTTGTACGTCTTTTCCAAGGGGCATTTAAACCATCTTGTTAAGATACTGCAACCTGCACGTCTCTTTCAAGGGGCTTTTAATACGTCTTGTTAAGCTACTGCGACTTGTACGTCTTTTCCAAGGGGCATTTAAACCATCTAGTTAAGTTACTGCGACCTCCTCCGCTCTTCCAAGGGGCATTTAAACCGTCTTGTTAAGCTACTGCTACGGCCACCGCTCTTCCAAGGGGCATTTTAAGCTTCTTGCTAAGCTACTGCGACCTGCATGTCTCTTCCAAGGGGCATTTAAACCGTCTTGTTAAGCTACTGCTACCGCCATCGCTCTTCCAAGGGGCATTTTAACAGTCTTGTTAAGCTACTGCGACCTGCATGTCTCTTCCAAGGGGCATTTAAACAGTCTTGTTAAGCTACTGCGACCTGCACGTCTCTTCCAAGGGGCATTTAAACCGTCTTGTTAAGCTACTGCTACCGCCACCGCTCTTCCAAGGGGCATTTAAACCATCTTGTTAAACTACTGTAACCTCCACCTCTTTTTCAAGGGGCATTTAAACCGTCTTGTTAAGCTACTGCAACCTGCACGTCTCTTGCAAGGGGCATTTAAACCGTCTTGCTAAGCTGCTGCGACCTGCATGTCTCAACCAAGGGGCATTTAAACCGTCTTGTTAAGCTACTGCGACCCCCACCGCTCTTCCAAGGGGCATTTATACTGTCTTGTTAAGCTACTGCGACCTGCACATCTCTTCCAAGGGGCATTTAAACCGTCTTGTTAAGCTACTGCTACCGCCACCGCTCTTCCAAGGGGCATTTTAAACGTCTTGTTAAGCTACTGCGTCCTGCACGTTTCTTTCAACGGGCATTTAAAGCGTCTTGTTAAGCTACTGCGCCTTGCACGTCTTTTCCAAGGGGCATTTAAACCGTCTTGTTAAGCTACTGCGACCTTTACCGCTCTTCCAAGGGGCATTTAAACCATCTTGTTAAGCTACTGCGACCTGCATGTCTCTTCCAAGGGGCATTTAAACCGTCTTGTTAAGCTACTGCGACCTGCACATCTCTTCCAAGGGGCATTTAAACCGTCTTGTTAAGCTACTGCTACCGCCACCGCTCTTCCAAGAGGCATTTTAACAGTCTTGTTAAGCTACTGCGACCTGCATGTCTCTTCCAAGGGGCATTTAAACAGTCTTGTTAAGCTACTGCGACCTGCACGTCTCTTCCAAGGGGCATTTAAACCGTCTTGTTAAGCTACTGTAACCTCCACCTCTTTTCCAAGGAGCATTTAAACCGTCTTGTTAAGCTACTGCAACCTGCACGTCTCTTGCAAGGGGCATTTAAACCGTCTTGTTAAGCTACTGCAACCTGCACGTCTCTTGCAAGGGGCATTTAAACCGTCTTGTTAAGCTACTGCGACCTGCATGTCTCTTCCAAGGGGCATTTAAAAGGTCTTGTTAAGCTACTGCGACCTGCACGTCTCTTTCAACGGGCATTTAAACCGTCTTGCTAAGCTACTGCGACTTGCACGTCTCTTTCAACGGGCATTTAAACCGTCTTGTTAAGCTACTGCACCTTGCACGTCTTTTCCAAGGGACATTTAAACCGTCTTGTTAAGCTACTGCGACCTTTAGCGCTCTTCCAAGGGGCATTTAAACCATCTTGTTAAGCTACTGCGCCCTGCATGTCTCTTCCAAGGGGCATTTAAACCGTCTTGTTAAGCTACTGCTACCGCCACCGCTCTTCCAAGGGGCATTTTAACCGTTTTGTTAAGCTACTGCGACGTGCAAGTCTCTTTCAACGGGCATTTAAACCGTCTTGTTAAGCTACTGTAACCACCACCTCTTTTCCAAGGGGCATTTAAACCGTCTTGTTAAGCTACTGTAACCTGCACTTTTCTTCCAAGGGGCATTTAAACCGTCTTGTTAAGCTACTGCGAACTGCAAGTCTCTTCCAAGGGGCATTTAAACCGTCTTGATAAGCTGCTGCGACCTGCACGTCTCTTCCAAGGGGCATTTAAACTGTGTTGTTAAGCTACTGCGAACTCCACCGCTCTTCCAAGGGGCATTTAAACCGTCTTGTTAAGCTACTACAACCTGCACGTCTCTTCCAAGGGGCATTTAAACCATCTTGTTAAGCTACTGCTACCGCCACCGCTCTTCCAAGGGGCATTTTAACCATCTTGTTAAGCTACTGCGACCTGCACGTCTCTTTCAAGGTGCATTTAATCCGTCATGTTAAGCTACTGCGACTTGTACGTCTTTTCCAAGGGGCATTTAAACCATCTTGTTAAGCTTATGCGACCTCCTCCGCTCTTCCAAGGTGCATTTAAACTGTCTTGTTAAGCTACTGCGACCTGCATGTCTCTTCCAAGGGGCATTTAAACCATCTTGTTAAGCTACTGCTACGGCCACCGCTCTTCCAAGCGGCATTTTAAGCTTCTTGTTAAGCTACTGCGACCTGCATGTCTCTTCCAAGGGGCATTTAAACCGTCTTGTTAAGCTACTGCTACCGCCACCGCTCTTCCAAGGGGCATTTTAACAGTCTTGTTAAGCTACTGTGACCTGCATGTCTCTTCCAAGGGGCATTTAAACAGTCTTGTTAAGCTACTGCGACCTGCACGTCTCTTCCAAGGGGCATTTAAACCGTCTTGTTAAGCTACTGCTACCGCCACCGCTCTTCCAAGGTGCATTTAAACCGTCTTGTTAAGCTACTGTAACCTCCACCTCTTTTCCAAGGGGCATTTAAACCATCTTGTTAAGCTACTGCAACCTGCACGTCTCTTGCAAGGGGCATTTAAGCCGTCTTGTTAAGCTACTGCGACCTGCATGTCTCTTCCAAGGGGCATTTAAAAGGTCTTGTTAAGCTACTGCGACCTGCATGTCTCTTTCAACGGGCATTTAAACCGTCTTGTTAAGCTACTGCGCCTTGCACGTCTTTTCCAAGGGGCATTCAAACTGTCTTGTTAAGCTACTGCGACCTGCATGTCTCTTCCAAGGGGCATTTAAACCGTCCTGTTAAGCTACTGCGACCTGCACGTCTCTTCCAAGGGGCATTTAAACCGTATTGTTAAGCTACTGATACCGCCACCGGTCTTCCAAGGGGCATTTTAACCGTCTTGTTAAGCTACTGCGACCTGCACTTTTCTTCCAAGGGGCATTTAAACCGTCTTGTTAAGCTACAGCGAACTGCAAGTCTCTTCAAAGGAGCATTTAAACCGACTTGATAAGCTGCTGCGACCTGCACCTCTCTTCCAAGGGGCATTTAAACTGTCTTGCTAAGCTACTGCGACCTCCACCGCTCTTCCAAGGGGCATTTAAACCGTCTTGTTAAGCTACTAGGACCTGCACGTCTCTTCCAAGGGTCATTTAAACCATCTTGTTAACCTACTGCTACCGCCACCGCTCTTCCAAGGGGCATTTTAACCATCTTGTTAAGCTACTGCGACCTGCACGTCTCTTTCAAGGGGCATTTAATCCGTCTTGTTAAGCCACTGCGACTTGTACGTCTTTTCCAAGAGGAATTTAAACCATCTTGTTAAGCTACTGCAACCTGCACGTCTCTTTCAAGGGGCATTTAAACCGTCTTGTTAAGCTACTGCAACCTGCACGTCTCTTTCAAGGGGCATTTAAACCGTCTTGTTAAGCTACTGCGACCTGCACGTCTCTTTCAACAGGCATTTAAACCGTCTTGTTAAGCTACGGCGCCTTGCACGTCTTTTCGAAGGGGCATTTAAACCGTCTTGTTAAGCTACTGCGACCTTTACCGCTCTTCCAAGGGGCATTTAAACCGTCTTGTTAAGCTACTGCGACCTGCATGTCTCTTCCAAGGGGCATTTAAACCGTTTAGTTAAGCTACTGCGACCTGCATGTCTCTTCCAAGGGGCATTTAAACCGTCCTGTTAAGCTACTGCGACCTGCACGTCTCTTCCAAGGGGCATTTAAACCATCTTATTAAGCTACTGCTACCGCCACCGCTCTTCCAAGGGGCATTTTAACCGTCTTGTTAAGCTACTGCGACGTGCACGTCTCTTTCAACGGGCATTTAAACCGTCTTGTTAAGCTACTGTAACCTCCACCTCTTTTCCAAGGGGCATTTAAACCGTCTTGTTAAGCTACTGCAACCTGCACTTTTCTTCCGAGGGGCATTTAAACCGTCTTGTTAAGCTACTGCGAACTGCAAGTCTCTTCAAAAGGGCATTTAAACCGTCTTGATAAGCTGCTGCGACCTGCACGTCTCTTCCAAGGGGCATTTAAACTGTCTTGTTAAGCTACTGCGACCTCCACCGCTCTTCCAAGGGGCATTTAAACCGTCTTGTTAAGCTACTACGACCTGCACGTCTCTTCCAAGGGGCATTTAAACCATCTTGTTAAGCTACTGCTACCACCACCGCTCTTCCAAGGGGCATTTTAACCATCTTGTTAAGCTACTGCGTCCTGCACGTCTCTTTCAAGGGGCATTTAAACCATCTTGTTAAGCTACTGCAACCTGCACGTATCTTTCAAGGGGCATTTAATCCATCCTGTTAAGATACTGCGATTTGTAAGTCTTTTCCAAGGGGCATTTAAACCATCTAGTTAAGCTACTGCGACCTCCTCCGCTCTTCCAAGGGGCATTTAAACCGTCTTGTTAAGCTACTGCGACCTGCACGTCTCTTCCAAGGGGCATTTAAACCGTCTTGTTAAGCTACTGCTACGGCCACCGCTCTTCCAAGGGGCATTTTAAGCTTCTTGCTAAGCTACTGCGAACTGCATGTCTCTTCCAAGGGGCATTTAAACCGTCTTGTTAAGCTACTGCTACCGCCACCGCTCTTCCAAGGGTCATTTTAACAGTCTTGTTAAGCTACTGCGACCTGCATGTCTCTTCCAAGGGGCATTTAAACAGTCTTGTTAAGCTACTGCGACCTGCACGTCTCTTCCAAGGGGCATTTAAACCGTCTTGTTAAGCTACTGCTACCGCCACCGCTCTTCCAAGGGGCATTTAAACCGTCTTTTTAAGCTACTGTAACCTCCACCTCTTTTCCAAGGGGCATTTAAACCGTCTTGTTAAGCTACTGCAACCTGCACGTCTCTTGCAAGGGGCATTTAAACCGTCTTGTTAAGCTACTGCAACCTGCATGTCTCTTCCATGGGGCATTTAAAAGGTCTTGTTAAGCTACTGCGACCTGCACGTCTCTTTCAACGGGCATTTAAACCGTCTTGTTAAGCTACTGCACCTTGCACGTCTTTTCCAAGGGGCATTTAAACCGTCTTGTTAAGCTACTGCGACCTTTACCGCTCTTCCAAGGGGCATTTAAACCATCTTGTTAAGCTACTGCGACCTGCATGTCTCTTCCAAGGGGCATTTAAACCGTCCTGTTAAGCTACTACAACCTGCACGTCTCTTCCAAGGGGCATTTAAACCGTCTTGTTAAGCTACTGCTACCGCCACCGCTCTTCCAAGGGGCATTTTAACCGTCTTGTTAAGCTACTGCGACGTGCACGTCTCTTTCAACGGGCATTTAAACCGTTTTGTTAAGCTACTGTAACCTCCACCTCTTTTCCAAGGGGCATTTAAACCGTCTTGTTAAGCTACTGCAACCTGCACTTTTCTTCCAAGGGGCATTTAAACCGTCTTGTTAAGCTACTGCGAACTGCAAGTCTCTTCAAAGGGGCATTTAAACCGTCTTGATAAGCTGCTGCGACCTGCACGTCTCTTCCAAGGGGCATTTAAACTGTCCTGTTAAGCTACTGCGACCTCCACCGCTCTTCCAAGGGGCATTTAAACCGTCTTGTTAAGCTACTACGACCTGCACGTCTCTTCCAAGGGGCATTTTAACCATCTTGTTAAGCTACTGCGACCTGCACGTCTCTTTCAAGGGGCATTTAATCCGTCTTGTTAAGCTACTGCAACTTGTACGTCTTTTCCAAGGGGCATTTAAACCATCTTGTTAAGCTTATGCGACCTCCTCCGCTCTTCCAAGGGGCATTTAAACTGTCTTGTTAAGCTACTGCGACCAGCATGTCTCTTCCAAGGGGCATTTAAACCGTCTTGTTAAGCTACTGCAACCTGCACGTCTCTTGCAAGGGGCATTTAAACCGTCTTGTTAAGCTACTGCGACCTGCATGTCTCTTCCAAGGGGCATTTAAAAGGTCTTGTTAAGCTAATGCGACCTGCACGTTTCTTTCAACGGGCATTTAAACCGTCTTGTTAAGCTACTGCGCCTTGCACGTCTTTTCCAAGGGGCATTTAAACCGTCTTGTTAAGCTACTGCGACCTTTACCGCTCTTCCAAGGGGCATTTAAACCGTCTTGTTAAGCTACTGCGACCTGCACGTCTCTTTCAACGGGCATTTAAACCGTCTTCTTAAGCTACTGCACCTTGCACGTCTTTTCCAAGGGGCATTTAAACCGTCTTGTTAAGCTACTGCAACCTGCAATTTTCTTCCAAGGGGCATTTAAACCGTCTTGTTAAGCTACTGCGAACTGCAAGTATCTTCCATGGGGCATTTAAACCGTCTTGATAAGCTGCTGCGACCTGCACGTCTCTTCCAAGGGGCATTTAAACTGTCTTGTTAAGCTACTGCGACCTCCACCGCTCTTCCAAGGGGCATTTAAACTGTCTTGTTAAGCTACTGTGACCTGCTTGTCTCTTCCAAGGGGATTTAAAAGGTCTTGTTAAGCTAATGCGACCTGCACGTCTCTTGCAAGGGGCATTTAAACCGTCTTGTTAAGCTACTGCGAACTGCATGTCTCTTCCAAGGGACATTTAAAAGGTCTTGTTAAGCTAATGCGACCTGCACGTCTCTTTCAACGGGCATTTAAACCGTCTTGTTAAGCTACTTCGACCTGCATGTCTCTTACAAGGGGCATTTAAACGGTCTTGTTAAGCTACTGCGACCTGCACGTCTCTTCCAAGGGGCATTTAAACCGTCTTGTTAAGCTGCTGCGACCTGCATGTCTCTTCCAAGGGGCATTTAAACCGTCTTGTTAAGCTACTGCGACCTGCACGTCTCTTCCAAGGGGCATTTAAACGGTCTTGTTAAGCTACTGCGACCTGCACGTCTCTTCCAAGGGGCATTTAAACCGTCTTGTTAAGCTTCTGCGACCTGCATGTCTCTTCCAAGGGGCATTTAAACCGTCTTGTTAAGCTACTGCAACCTCCACCGCTCTTCCAAGGGGCATTTAAACCGCCTTGTTAAGCTACTTCGACTTGCACGTCTCTTCCAAGGGGCAGTTAAACCATCTTGTTAAGCCACTGCTACCGCCACCACTCTTCCAAGTGGCATTTTAACCGTCTTGTTAAGCTACTGCGACCTGCACGTCTCTTCCAAGAGGCATTTAAACCGTCTTGATAAGCTACTGTGACCTCCACCGCTTTTCCAAGGGGCATTTAAACTGTCTTGTTAAGCTACTGCGACCTGCATGTCTCTTCCAAGGGGCATTAAACCGTCTTGTTAAGCTACTGCGACCTGCACGTCTCTTCCAAAG
Organism: Phyllobates terribilis; assembly: GCF_046119375.1. Lineage (NCBI taxonomy): Eukaryota > Metazoa > Chordata > Amphibia > Anura > Dendrobatidae > Phyllobates > Phyllobates terribilis. The sequence continues at coordinate 2,729,328 of NW_027362921.1, read as the reverse complement.
GGCATTTAAACCGTCTTGTTAAGCTACTGCTACCGCCACCGCTCTTCCAAGGGGCATTTAAACCGTCTTGTTAAGCTACTGTAAACTCCATCTCTTTTACAAGGGGCATTTAAACTGTCTTGTTAAGCTACTGCGACCTGCATGTCTCTTCCAAGGGTCATTTAAACCGTCTTGTTAAGCTACTGCGACCTGCATGTCTCTTCCAAGGGGCATGTAAACGGTCTTTTTAAGCTACTGCAACCTGCATATCTCTTCCAAGGGGCGTTAAAACTGTCTTGTTAAGCTGCTGCGACCTGCATGTCTCTTCCAAGGGGCATTTAAACCGTCTTTTTAAGCTACTACGACCTGCATGTCTCTTCCAAGGGGCATTTAAACGGTCTTGTTAAGCTACTGCGACCTGCATGTCTCTTCCAAGGGACATTTAAACCGTCTTGTTAAGCTTCTGCGACCTGCATGTCTCTTCCAAGGGGCATTTAAACCGTCTTGTTAAGCTACTGCGACCTCCACCGCTCTTCCAATGGGCATTTAAACTGTCTTGTTAGGCTACTGCGACCTGCAAGTCTCTTCCAAGGGGCATTTAAACCGTCTTGTTAAGCTACTGCAACCTGCACGTCTCTTCCAAGGGGCATTTAAACTGTCTTGTTAAGCTACTGCGACCTGCATGTCTCTTCCCAGGGGCATTTAAACGGTCTTGTTAAGCTACTGCGACCTGCACGTCTCTTCCAAGGGGCATTTAAACCGTCTTGTTAAGCTGCTGCGACCTGCATGTCTCCTCCAAAGGGCATTTAAACTGTCTTTTTAAGCTACTGTGACCTCTACCGCTCTTCCAAGGGGCATTTAAACCGTCTTGTTAAGATACTACGACCTGCAAGTCTCTTCCAAGGGGCATTTAACCCATCTTGTTAAGCTACTGCTACCGCCACCGCTCTTCCAAGGGGCATTTTAACCGTCTTGTTAAGCTACTGCGACCTGCACGTCTCTTCCAAGGGGAATTTAAACCGTCTTGTTAAGCTACTGCGACCTCCACCGCTCTTCCAAGGGGCATTTAAACCGTCTTGTTAAGCTACTGTAAACTCCACCTCTTTTCCAAGGGGCATTTAAACTGTCTTGTTAAGCTACTGCGACCTGCATGTCTCTTCCAAGGGGCATTTAAACCGTCTTGTTAAGCTACTTCGACCTGCATGTCTCTTACAAGGGGCATTTAAACGGTCTTGATAAGCTACTGCGACCTGCACGTCTCTTCCAAGGGGCATTTAAACCGTCTTGTTAAGCTGCTGCGACCTGCATGTCTCTTCCAAGGGGCATTTAAACGGTCTTGTTAAGCTACTGCGACATGCACGTCTCTTCCAAGGGGCATTTAAACCGTCTTGTTAAGCTTCTGCGACCAGCATGTCCCTTCCAAGGGGCATTTAAAGCGTCTTGTTAAGCTACTGCAACCTCCACCGCTCTTCCAAGGGGCATTTAAACCGCCTTGTTAAGCTACTACGACCTGCACGTCTCTTCCAAGGGGCATTTAAACCATCTTGTTAAGCTACTGCTACCGCCACCGCTCTTCCAAGGGGCATTTTAACCGTCTTGTTAAGCTACTGCGACCTGCACGTCTCTTCCAAGGGGCATTTAAACCGTCTTGTTAAGCTACTGTGACCTCCACCGCTTTTCCAAGGGGCATTTAAACTGTCTTGTTAAGCTACTGCGACCTGCACGTCTCTTCCAAGGGGCATTTAAACCGTCTTGTTAAGCTGCTGCGACCTGCATGTCTCCTCCAAAGGGCATTTAAACTGTCTTTTTAAGCTACTGTGACCTCCACCGCTCTTCCAAGGGGCATTTAAACCGTCTTGTTAAGATACTACGACCTGCAAGTCTCTTCCAAGGGGCATTTAACCCATCTTGTTAAGCTACTGCTACCGCCACCGCTCTTCCAAGGGGCATTTTAACCGTCTTGTTAAGCTACTGCGACCTGCACGTCTCTTCCAAGGGGAATTTAAACCGTCTTGTTAAGCTACTGCGACCTCCACCGCTCTTCCAAGGGGCATTTAAACCGTCTTGTTAAGCTACTGTAAACTCCACCTCTTTTCCAAGGGGCATTTAAACTGTCTTGTTAAGCTACTGCGACCTGCATGTCTCTTCCAAGGGGCATTTAAACCGTCTTGTTAAGCTACTTCGACCTGCATGTCTCTTACAAGGGGCATTTAAACGGTCTTGATAAGCTACTGCGACCTGCACGTCTCTTCCAAGGGGCATTTAAACCGTCTTGTTAAGCTGCTGCGACCTGCATGTCTCTTCCAAGGGGCATTTAAACGGTCTTGTTAAGCTACTGCGACATGCACGTCTCTTCCAAGGGGCATTTAAACCGTCTTGTTAAGCTTCTGCGACCAGCATGTCCCTTCCAAGGGGCATTTAAAGCGTCTTGTTAAGCTACTGCAACCTCCACCGCTCTTCCAAGGGGCATTTAAACCGCCTTGTTAAGCTACTACGACCTGCACGTCTCTTCCAAGGGGCATTTAAACCATCTTGTTAAGCTACTGCTACCGCCACCGCTCTTCCAAGGGGCATTTTAACCGTCTTGTTAAGCTACTGCGACCTGCACGTCTCTTCCAAGGGGCATTTAAACCGTCTTGTTAAGCTACTGTGACCTCCACCGCTTTTCCAAGGGGCATTTAAACTGTCTTGTTAAGCTACTGCGACCTGCATGTCTCTTCCAAGGGGCATTTAAACCGTCTTTTTAAGCTACTGCGACCTGCACGTCTCTTCCAAGGGGCATTTAAACCGTCTTGTTAAGCTACTGCTACCGCCACCGCTCTTCCAAGGGGCATTTTAACAGTCTTGTTAAGCTACTGCGACCTGCATGTCTCTTCCAAGGGGCATTTAAACCGTCTTGTTAAGCTACTGCGACCTGCACGTCTCTTCCAAGGGGCATTTAAACCGTCTTGTTAAGCTACAGCTACCGCCACCGCTCTTCCAAGGGGCATTTAAACCGTCTTTTTAAGCTTCTGTAACCTCCACCTCTTTTCCAAGGGGCATTTAAACCGTCTTGTTAAGCTACTGCAACCTGCACGTCTCTTGCAAGGGGCATTTAAACCGTCTTGTTAAGCTACTGCAACCTGCATGTCTCTTCCATGGGGCATTTAAAAGGTCTTGTTAAGCTACTGCGACCTGCACGTCTCTTTCAACGGGCATTTAAACCGTCTTGTTAAGCTACTGCGCCTTGCACGTCTTTTCCAAGGGGCATTTAAACCGTCTTGTTAAGCTACTGCGACCTTTACCGCTCTTCCAAGGGGCATTTAAACCGTCTTGTTAAGCTACTGCGACCTGCATGTCTCTTCCAAGGGGCATTTAAACCGTCTAGTTAAGCTACTGCGACCTGCACGTCTCTTTCAACGGGCATTTAAACCGTCTTGTTAAGCTACTGCACCTTGCACGTCTTTTCCAAGGGGCATTTAAACCGTCTTGTTAAGCTACTGCGACCTTTACCGCTCTTCCAAGGGGCATTTAAACCATCTTGTTAAGCTACTGCGACCTGCATGTCTCTTCCAAGGGGCATTTAAACCGTCCTGTTAAGCTACTACAACCTGCACGTCTCTTCCAAGGGGCATTTAAACCGTCTTGTTAAGCTACTGCTACCGCCACCGCTCTTCCAAGGGGCATTTTAACCGTCTTGTTAAGCTACTGCGACGTGCACGTCTCTTTCAACGGGCATTTAAACCGTTTTGTTAAGCTACTGTAACCTCCACCTCTTTTCCAAGGGGCATTTAAACCGTCTTGTTAAGCGACTGCAACCTGCACTTTTCTTCCAAGGGGCATTTAAACCGTCTTGTTAAGCTACTGCGAACTGCAAGTCTCTTCAAAGGGGCATTTAAACCGTCTTGATAAGCTGCTGCGACCTGCACGTCTCTTCCAAGGGGCATTTAAACTGTCCTGTTAAGCTACTGCGACCTCCACCGCTCTTCCAAGGGGCATTTAAACCGTCTTGTTAAGCTACTACGACCTGCACGTCTCTTCCAAGGGGCATTTTAACCATCTTGTTAAGCTACTGCGACCTGCACGTCTCTTTCAAGGGGCATTTAATCCGTCTTGTTAAGCTACTGCAACTTGTACGTCTTTTCCAAGGGGCATTTAAACCATCTTGTTAAGCTTATGCGACCTCCTCCGCTCTTCCAAGGGGCATTTAAACTGTCTTGTTAAGCTACTGCGACCAGCATGTCTCTTCCAAGGGGCATTTAAACCGTCTTGTTAAGCTACTGCAACCTGCACGTCTCTTGCAAGGGGCATTTAAACCGTCTTGTTAAGCTACTGCGACCTGCATGTCTCTTCCAAGGGGCATTTAAAAGGTCTTGTTAAGCTAATGCGACCTGCACGTTTCTTTCAACGGGCATTTAAACCGTCTTGTTAAGCTACTGCGCCTTGCACGTCTTTTCCAAGGGGCATTTAAACCGTCTTGTTAAGCTACTGCGACCTTTACCGCTCTTCCAAGGGGCATTTAAACCGTCTTGTTAAGCTACTGCGACCTGCACGTCTCTTTCAACGGGCATTTAAACCGTCTTCTTAAGCTACTGCACCTTGCACGTCTTTTCCAAGGGGCATTTAAACCGTCTTGTTAAGCTACTGCAACCTGCAATTTTCTTCCAAGGGGCATTTAAACCGTCTTGTTAAGCTACTGCGAACTGCAAGTATCTTCCATGGGGCATTTAAACCGTCTTGATAAGCTGCTGCGACCTGCACGTCTCTTCCAAGGGGCATTTAAACTGTCTTGTTAAGCTACTGCGACCTCCACCGCTCTTCCAAGGGGCATTTAAACTGTCTTGTTAAGCTACTGTGACCTGCTTGTCTCTTCCAAGGGGATTTAAAAGGTCTTGTTAAGCTAATGCGACCTGCACGTCTCTTGCAAGGGGCATTTAAACCGTCTTGTTAAGCTACTGCGAACTGCATGTCTCTTCCAAGGGACATTTAAAAGGTCTTGTTAAGCTAATGCGACCTGCACGTCTCTTTCAACGGGCATTTAAACCGTCTTGTTAAGCTACTTCGACCTGCATGTCTCTTACAAGGGGCATTTAAACGGTCTTGTTAAGCTACTGCGACCTGCACGTCTCTTCCAAGGGGCATTTAAACCGTCTTGTTAAGCTGCTGCGACCTGCATGTCTCTTCCAAGGGGCATTTAAACCGTCTTGTTAAGCTACTGCGACCTGCACGTCTCTTCCAAGGGGCATTTAAACGGTCTTGTTAAGCTACTGCGACCTGCACGTCTCTTCCAAGGGGCATTTAAACCGTCTTGTTAAGCTTCTGCGACCTGCATGTCTCTTCCAAGGGGCATTTAAACCGTCTTGTTAAGCTACTGCAACCTCCACCGCTCTTCCAAGGGGCATTTAAACCGCCTCCTTGTTAAGCTACTTCGACTTGCACGTCTCTTCCAAGGGGCAGTTAAACCATCTTGTTAAGCCACTGCTACCGCCACCACTCTTCCAAGTGGCATTTTAACCGTCTTGTTAAGCTACTGCGACCTGCACGTCTCTTCCAAGAGGCATTTAAACCGTCTTGATAAGCTACTGTGACCTCCACCGCTTTTCCAAGGGGCATTTAAACTGTCTTGTTAAGCTACTGCGACCTGCATGTCTCTTCCAAGGGGCATTAAACCGTCTTGTTAAGCTACTGCGACCTGCACGTCTCTTCCAAAGGGCATTTAAACCGTCTTGTTAAGCTACTGCTACCGCCACCGCTCTTCCAAGGGGCATTTAAACCGTCTTGTTAAGCTACTGTAAACTCCATCTCTTTTACAAGGGGCATTTAAACTGTCTTGTTAAGCTACTGCGACCTGCATGTCTCTTCCAAGGGTCATTTAAACCGTCTTGTTAAGCTACTGCGACCTGCATGTCTCTTCCAAGGGGCATGTAAACGGTCTTTTTAAGCTACTGCAACCTGCATATCTCTTCCAAGGGGCGTTAAAACTGTCTTGTTAAGCTGCTGCGACCTGCATGTCTCTTCCAAGGGGCATTTAAACCGTCTTTTTAAGCTACTACGACCTGCATGTCTCTTCCAAGGGGCATTTAAACGGTCTTGTTAAGCTACTGCGACCTGCATGTCTCTTCCAAGGGACATTTAAACCGTCTTGTTAAGCTTCTGCGACCTGCATGTCTCTTCCAAGGGGCATTTAAACCGTCTTGTTAAGCTACTGCGACCTCCACCGCTCTTCCAATGGGCATTTAAACTGTCTTGTTAGGCTACTGCGACCTGCAAGTCTCTTCCAAGGGGCATTTAAACCGTCTTGTTAAGCTACTGCAACCTGCACGTCTCTTCCAAGGGGCATTTAAACTGTCTTGTTAAGCTACTGCGACCTGCATGTCTCTTCCCAGGGGCATTTAAACGGTCTTGTTAAGCTACTGCGACCTGCACGTCTCTTCCAAGGGGCATTTAAACCGTCTTGTTAAGCTGCTGCGACCTGCATGTCTCCTCCAAAGGGCATTTAAACTGTCTTTTTAAGCTACTGTGACCTCCACCGCTCTTCCAAGGGGCATTTAAACCGTCTTGTTAAGATACTACGACCTGCAAGTCTCTTCCAAGGGGCATTTAACCCATCTTGTTAAGCTACTGCTACCGCCACCGCTCTTCCAAGGGGCATTTTAACCGTCTTGTTAAGCTACTGCGACCTGCACGTCTCTTCCAAGGGGAATTTAAACCGTCTTGTTAAGCTACTGCGACCTCCACCGCTCTTCCAAGGGGCATTTAAACCGTCTTGTTAAGCTACTGTAAACTCCACCTCTTTTCCAAGGGGCATTTAAACTGTCTTGTTAAGCTACTGCGACCTGCATGTCTCTTCCAAGGGGCATTTAAACCGTCTTGTTAAGCTACTTCGACCTGCATGTCTCTTACAAGGGGCATTTAAACGGTCTTGATAAGCTACTGCGACCTGCACGTCTCTTCCAAGGGGCATTTAAACCGTCTTGTTAAGCTGCTGCGACCTGCATGTCTCTTCCAAGGGGCATTTAAACGGTCTTGTTAAGCTACTGCGACATGCACGTCTCTTCCAAGGGGCATTTAAACCGTCTTGTTAAGCTTCTGCGACCAGCATGTCCCTTCCAAGGGGCATTTAAAGCGTCTTGTTAAGCTACTGCAACCTCCACCGCTCTTCCAAGGGGCATTTAAACCGCCTTGTTAAGCTACTACGACCTGCACGTCTCTTCCAAGGGGCATTTAAACCATCTTGTTAAGCTACTGCTACCGCCACCGCTCTTCCAAGGGGCATTTTAACCGTCTTGTTAAGCTACTGCGACCTGCACGTCTCTTCCAAGGGGCATTTAAACCGTCTTGTTAAGCTACTGTGACCTCCACCGCTTTTCCAAGGGGCATTTAAACTGTCTTGTTAAGCTACTGCGACCTGCACGTCTCTTCCAAGGGGCATTTAAACCGTCTTGTTAAGCTGCTGCGACCTGCATGTCTCCTCCAAAGGGCATTTAAACTGTCTTTTTAAGCTACTGTGACCTCCACCGCTCTTCCAAGGGGCATTTAAACCGTCTTGTTAAGATACTACGACCTGCAAGTCTCTTCCAAGGGGCATTTAACCCATCTTGTTAAGCTACTGCTACCGCCACCGCTCTTCCAAGGGGCATTTTAACCGTCTTGTTAAGCTACTGCGACCTGCACGTCTCTTCCAAGGGGAATTTAAACCGTCTTGTTAAGCTACTGCGACCTCCACCGCTCTTCCAAGGGGCATTTAAACCGTCTTGTTAAGCTACTGTAAACTCCACCTCTTTTCCAAGGGGCATTTAAACTGTCTTGTTAAGCTACTGCGACCTGCATGTCTCTTCCAAGGGGCATTTAAACCGTCTTGTTAAGCTACTTCGACCTGCATGTCTCTTACAAGGGGCATTTAAACGGTCTTGATAAGCTACTGCGACCTGCACGTCTCTTCCAAGGGGCATTTAAACCGTCTTGTTAAGCTGCTGCGACCTGCATGTCTCTTCCAAGGGGCATTTAAACGGTCTTGTTAAGCTACTGCGACATGCACGTCTCTTCCAAGGGGCATTTAAACCGTCTTGTTAAGCTTCTGCGACCAGCATGTCCCTTCCAAGGGGCATTTAAAGCGTCTTGTTAAGCTACTGCAACCTCCACCGCTCTTCCAAGGGGCATTTAAACCGCCTTGTTAAGCTACTACGACCTGCACGTCTCTTCCAAGGGGCATTTAAACCATCTTGTTAAGCTACTGCTACCGCCACCGCTCTTCCAAGGGGCATTTTAACCGTCTTGTTAAGCTACTGCGACCTGCACGTCTCTTCCAAGGGGCATTTAAACCGTCTTGTTAAGCTACTGTGACCTCCACCGCTTTTCCAAGGGGCATTTAAACTGTCTTGTTAAGCTACTGCGACCTGCATGTCTCTTCCAAGGGGCATTTAAACCGTCTTTTTAAGCTACTGCGACCTGCACGTCTCTTCCAAGGGGCATTTAAACCGTCTTGTTAAGCTACTGCTACCGCCACCGCTCTTCCAAGGGGCATTTTAACAGTCTTGTTAAGCTACTGCGACCTGCATGTCTCTTCCAAGGGGCATTTAAACCGTCTTGTTAAGCTACTGCGACCTGCACGTCTCTTCCAAGGGGCATTTAAACCGTCTTGTTAAGCTACAGCTACCGCCACCGCTCTTCCAAGGGGCATTTAAACCGTCTTGTTAAGCTACTGTAAACTCCAACTCTTTTACAAGGGGCATTTAAACTGTCTTGTTAAGCTACTGCGAACTGCATGTCTCTTCCAAAGGGCATTTAAACCGTCTTGTTAAGCTACTGCGACCTGCACGTCTCTTCCAAGGGGCATTTAAACCGTCTTGTTAAGCTGCTGCGACCTGCATGTCTCCTCCAAAGGGCATTTAAACTGTCTTTTTAAGCTACTGTGACCTCCACCGCTCTTCCAAGGGGCATTTAAACCATCTTGTTAAGATACTACGACCTGCAAGTCTCTTCCAAGGGGCATTTAACCCATCTTGTTAAGCTACTGCTACCGCCACCGCTCTTCCAAGGGGCATTTTAACCGTCTTGTTAAGCTACTGCGACCTGCACGTCTCTTCCAAGGGGAATTTAAACCGTCTTGTTAAGCTACTGCGACCTCCACCGCTCTTCCAAGGGGCATTTAAACCATCTTGTTAAGCTACTGTAAACTCCACCTCTTTTCCAAGGGGCATTTAAACTGTCTTGTTAAGCTACTGCGACCTGCATGTCTCTTCCAAGGGGCATTTAAACCGTCTTGTTAAGCTACTTCGACCTGCATGTCTCTTACAAGGGGCATTTAAACGGTCTTGATAAGCTACTGCGACCTGCACGTCTCTTCCAAGGGGCATTTAAACCGTCTTGTTAAGCTGCTGCGACCTGCATGTCTCTTCCAAGGGGCATTTAAACGGTCTTGTTAAGCTACTGCGACATGCACGTCTCTTCCAAGGGGCATTTAAACCGTCTTGTTAAGCTTCTGCGACCAGCATGTCCCTTCCAAGGGGCATTTAAAGCGTCTTGTTAAGCTACTGCAACCTCCACCGCTCTTCCAAGGGGCATTTAAACCGCCTTGTTAAGCTACTACGACCTGCACGTCTCTTCCAAGGGGCATTTAAACCATCTTGTTAAGCTACTGCTACCGCCACCGCTCTTCCAAGGGGCATTTTAACCGTCTTGTTAAGCTACTGCGACCTGCACGTCTCTTCCAAGGGGCATTTAAACCGTCTTGTTAAGCTACTGTGACCTCCACCGCTTTTCCAAGGGGCATTTAAACTGTCTTGTTAAGCTACTGCGACCTGCATGTCTCTTCCAAGGGGCATTTAAACCGTCTTTTTAAGCTACTGCGACCTGCACGTCTCTTCCAAGGGGCATTTAAACCGTCTTGTTAAGCTACTGCTACCGCCACCGCTCTTCCAAGGGGCATTTTAACAGTCTTGTTAAGCTACTGCGACCTGCATGTCTCTTCCAAGGGGCATTTAAACCGTCTTGTTAAGCTACTGCGACCTGCACGTCTCTTCCAAGGGGCATTTAAACCGTCTTGTTAAGCTACAGCTACCGCCACCGCTCTTCCAAGGGGCATTTAAACCGTCTTGTTAAGCTACTGTAAACTCCAACTCTTTTACAAGGGGCATTTAAACTATCTTGTTAAGCTACTGCGAACTGCATGTCTCTTCCAAAGGGCATTTAAACCGTCTTGTTAAGCTACTGCGACCTGCATGTCTCTTCCAAGGGGCATTTAAACGGTCTGGTTAAGCTACTGTAACCTGCATATCTCTTCCAAGGGGCATTAAAACTGTCTTGTTTAGCTACTGCGACCTGCACGTCTCTTCCAAGGGGCATTTAAACCGTCTTGTTAATTTGCTGCGACCTGCATGTCTCTTCCAAGGAGCATTTAAACCGTCTTGTTAAGCTACTGCGACCTGCATGTCTCTTCCAAGGGGCATTTAAACGGTCTTGTTAAGCTACTGCGACCTGTATGTCTCTTCCAAGGGGCATTTAAACCGTCTTGTTAAGCTACTGCAACCTCCACCGCTCTTCCAAGGGGCATTTAAACCGCCTTGTTAAGCTACTACGACCTGCACGTCTCTACCAAGGGGCAGTTAAACCATCTTGTTAAGCTACTGCTACCGCCACCGCTCTTCCAAGGGGCATTTTAACCATCTTGTTAAGCTACTGCGACCTGCACGTCTCTTCCAAGGGGCATTTAAACCGTCTTGTTAAGCTACTGTGACCTCCACCGCTTTTCCAAGGGGCATTTAAACTGTCTTGTTAAGCTACTGCGACCTGCATGTCTCTTACAAGGGGCATTTAAACCGTCTTGTTAAGCTACTGCGACCTGCACGTCTCTTCCAAGGGGCATTTAAACCGTCTTGTTAAGCTACTGCTACCGCCACCGCTCTTCCAAGGGGCATTTTAACAGTCTTGTTAAGCTACTGCGACCTGCATGTCTCTTCCAAGGGGCATTTAAACCGTCTTGTTAAGCTACTGCGACCTGCACGTCTCTTCCAAGGGGCATTTAAACCGTCTTGTTAAGCTACAGCTACCGCCACCGCTCTTCCAAGGGGCATTTAAACCGTCTTCTTAAGCTACTGTAAACTCCAACTCTTTTACAAGGGGCATTTAAACTGTCTTGTTAAGCTACTGCGACCTGCATGTCTCTTCCAAGGGGCATTTAAACCGTCTTGTTAAGCTACTGCGACCTGTATGTCTCTTCCAAGGGGCATTTAAACGGTCTTTTTAGTCACTGCAACCTGCATATCTCTTCCAAGGGGCGTTAAAACTGTCTTGTTAAGCTACTGCGACCTGCACGTCTCTTCCAAGGGGCATTTAAACCGTCTTGTTAAGCTGCTGCGACCTGCACGTCTCTTCCAAGGGGCATTTAAACCGTCTTGTTAAGCTACTGCGACCTGCATGTCTCTTCCAAGGGGCATTTAAACCGTCTTGTTAAGCTACTGCGACCTGCATGTCTCTTCCAACGGGCATTTAAACGGTCTTGTTAAGCTACTGCGACCTGCACGTCTCTTCCAAGGGGCATTTAAACCGTCTTGTTAAGCTTCTGCGACCTGCATGTCTCTTCCAAGGGGCATTTAAACTGTCTTGTTAAGCTACTGCGACCTCCACCGCTCTTCCAAGGGGCATTTAAACCGCCTTGTTAAGCTACTACGACCTGCACGTCTCTTCCAAGGGGCATTTAAACCATCTTGTTAAGTTACTGCTACCGCCACCGCTCTTCCAAGGGGCATTTTAACCGTCTTGTTAAGCTACTGCGACCGGCACGTCTCTTCCAAGGGGCATTTAAACCGTCTTGTTAAGCTACTGCGACCTCCACCGCTCTTCCAAGGGGCATTTAAACTGTCTTGTTAAGCTACTGCGACCTGCATGTCTCTTCCAAGGGGCATTTAAACCGTCTTGTTAAGCTACTGCAACCTGCACGTCTCTTCCAAGGGGCATTTAAACTGTCTTGTTAAGTTACTGCGACCTGCATGTCTCTTCCAAGGGGCATTTAAACGGTCTTGTTAAGCTACTGCGACCTGCACGTCTCTTCCAAGGGGCATTTAAACCGTCTTGTTAAGCTGCTGTGACCTGCATGTCTCCTCCAAGGGGCATTTAAACCGTCTTTTTAAGCTACTGCGACCTCCACCGCTCTTCCAAGGGGCATTTAAACCGTCTTGTTAAGCTACTACGACCTGCAAGTCTCTTCCAAGGGGCATTTAACTCATCTTGTTAAGCTACTGCTACCGCCACCGCTCTTCCAAGGGGCATTTTAACCGTCTTGTTAAGCTACTGCGACCTGCTCGTCTCTTCCAAGGGGCATTTAAACCGTCTTGTTAAGCTACTGCGACCTCCACCGGTCTTCCAAGGGGCATTTAAACCGTCTTGTTAAGCTACTTTAAACTCCACCTCTTTTCCAAGGGGCATTTATACTGTCTTGTTAAGCTACTGCGACCTGCATGTCTCTTCCAAGGGGCATTTAAACCGTCTTGTTAAGCTACTGCGACCTGCACGTCTCTTCCAAGGGGCATTTAAACCGTCTTGTTAAGCTCCTGCGACCTGCATGTCTCTTCCAAGGGGCATTTAAACGGTCTTTTTAAGCTACTGCAACCTGCACGTCTCTTCCAATGGGCATTTAAACCGTCTTGACAAGCTACTTCGACCTGCATGACTCTTACAAGGGGCATTTAAATGGTCTTGTTAAGCTACTGCGACCTGCACGTCTCTTCCAAGGGGCATTTAAACCGTCTTGTTAAGCTGCTGCGACCTGCATGTCTCTTCCAAGGGGCATTTAAACCGTCTTGTTAAGCTACTGCGACCTGCATGTCTCTTCCAAGGGGCATTTAAACGGTCTTGTTAAGCTACTGCGACCTGCACGTCTCTTCCAAGGGACATTTAAACCGTCTTGTTAAGCTACTACGACCTGCACGTCTCTTCCAAGGGGCATTTAAAGAGTCTTGTTAAGCTACTGCAACCTCCACCGCTCTTCCAAGGGGCATTTAAACCCCCTTGTTAAGCTACTACGACCTGCACGTCTCTTCCAAGGGGCATTTAAACCATCTTGTTAAGCTACTGCTACCGCCACCGCTCTTCCAAGGGGCATTTTAACAGTCTTGTTAAGCTACTGCGACCTGCACGTCCCTTCCAAGGGGCATTTAAACCGTCTTGTTAAGCTACTGTGACCTCCACCGCTTTTCCAAGGGGCATTTAAACTGTCTTGTTAAGCTACTGCGACCTGCATGTCTCTTCCAAGGGGCATTTAAACCGTCTTGTTAAGCTACTGCGACCTGCACGTCTCTTCCAAGGGGCATTTAAACCGTCTTGTTAAGCTACTGCTACCGCCACCGCTCTTCCAAGGGGCATTTTAACAGTCTTGTTAAGCTACTGCGACCTGCATGTCTCTTCCAAGGGGCATTTAAACCGTCTTGTTAAGCTACTGCGACCTGCACGTCTCTTCCAAGGGGCATTTAAACCGTCTTGTTAAGCTACAGCTACCGCCACCACTCTTCCAAGGGGCATTTAAACCGTCTTGTTAAGCTACTGTAAACTCCAACTCTTTTACAAGGGGCATTTAAACTGTCTTGTTAAGCTACTGCGAACTGCATGCCTCTTCCAAGGGGCATTTAAACCGTCTTGTTAAGCTACTGCGACCTGCATGTCTCTTCTAAGGGGCATTTAAACGGTCTTGTTAAGCTACTGCAACCTGCATATCTCTTCCAAGGGGCATTAAAACTGTCTTGTTAAGCTACTGCGACCTGCATGTCTCTTCCAAGGGGCATTTAAACCGTCTTGTTAAGCTACTGCGACCTGCATGTCTCTTCCAAGGGGCATTTAAACGGTCTTGTTAAGCTACTGCGACCTGCACGTCTCTTCCAAGGGGCATTTAAACCGTCTTGTTAAGCTTCTGCGACCTGCATGTCTCTTCCAATGGGCATTTAAAGCATTTTGTTAAGCTACTGCAACCTCCACCGCTCTTCCAAGGGGCATTTAAACCGCCTTGTTAAGCTACTACGACCTGCACGTCTCTTCCAAGGGGCATTTAAACCATCTTTTTAAGCTACTGTTACCGCCACCGCTCTTCCAAGGGGCATTTTAACAGTCTTGTTAAGCTACTGCGTCCTGCACGTCCCTTCCAAGGGGCATTTAAACCGTCTTGTTAAGCTACTGTGACCTCCACCGCTTTTCCAAGGGGCATTTAAACTGTCTTGTTAAGCTACTGCGACCTGCATGTCTCTTCCAAGGGGCATTTAAACCGTCTTGTTAAGCTACTGCGAACTGCATGTTTCTTCCAAGGGGCATTTAAACGGTCTTGTTAAGCTACTGCAACCTGCATATCTCTTCCAAGGGGCATTAAAACTGTCTTGTTAAGCTACTGCGACCTGCACGTCTCTTCCAAGGGGCATTTAAACCGTCTTGTTAAGCTGCTGCGACCTGCATGTCTCTTCCAAGGGGCATTTAAACCGTCTTGTTAAGCTACTGCGACCTGCACGTCTCTTCCAAGGGGCATTTAAACCGTCTTGTTAAGCTACTGCTACCGCCACCGCTCTTCCAAGGGGCATTTTAACAGTCTTGTTAAGCTACTGCGACCTGCATGTCTCTTCCAAGGGTCATTTAAACCGTCTTGTTAAGCTACTGCGACCTGCACGTCTCTTCCAAGAGGCATTTAAACTGTCTTGTTAAGCTACAGCTACCGCCACCACTCTTCCAAGGGGCATTTAAACCGTCTTGTTAAGCTACTGTAAACTCCAACTCTTTTACAAGGGGCATTTAAACTGTCTTGTTAAGCTACTGCGAACTGCATGTTTCTTCCAAGGGGCATTTAAACCGTCTTGGTAAGCTACTGCGACCTGCATGTCTCTTTTAAGGGGCATTTAAACGGTCTTGTTAAGCTACTGCAACCTGCATATCTCTTCCAAGGGGCATTAAAACTGTCTTGTTAAGCTACTGCGACCTGCACGTCTCTTCCAAGGGGCATTTAAACCGTCTTGTTAAGCTGCTGCGACCTGCATGTCTCTTCCAAGGGGCATTTAAACCGTCTTGTTAAGCTACTGCGACCTGCACGTCTCTTCCAAGGGGCATTTAAACCGTCTTGTTAAGCTACTGCTACCGCCACCGCTCTTCCAAGGGGCATTTTAACAGTCTTGTTAAGCTACTGCGACCTGCATGTCTCTTCCAAGGGGCATTTAAACCGTCTTGCTAAGCTACTGCGACCTGCACGTCTCTTCCAAGGGGCATTTAAACCGTCTTGTTAAGCTACAGCTACCGCCACCACTCTTCCAAGGGGCATTTAAACCGTCTTGTTAAGCTACTGTAAACTCCAACTCTTTTACAAGGGGCATTTAAACTGTCTTGTTAAGCTACTGCGAACTACATGTCTCTTCCAAGGGGCATTTAAACCGTCTTGTTAAGCTACTGCGACCTGCATGTCTCTTCTAAGGGGCATTTAAACGGTCTTGTTAAGCTACTGCAACCTGCATATCTCTTCCAAGGGGCATTAAAACTGTCTTGTTAAGCTACTGCGACCTGCACGTCTCTTCCAAGGGGCATTTAAACCGTCTTGTTAAGCTGCTGCAACCTGCATGTCTCTTCCAAGGGGCATTTAAACCGTCTTGTTAAGCTACTGCGACCTGCATGTCTCTTCCAAGGGGCATTTAAACGGTCTTGTTAAGCTACTGCGACCTGCACGTCTCTTCCAAGGGGCATTTAAACCGTCTTGTTAAGCTTCTGCGACCTGCATGTCTCTTCCAAGGGGCATTTAAAGCGTCTTGTTAAGCTACTGCAACCTCCACCGCTCTTCCAAGGGGCATTTAAACCGCCTTGTTAAGCTACTACGACCTACACGTCTCTTCCAAGGGGCATTTAAACCATCTTGTTAAGCTACTGCTACCGCCACCGCTCTTCCAAGGGGCATTTTAACAGTCTTGTTAAGCTACTGCGACCTGCACGTCCCTTCCAAGGGGCATTTAAACCGTCTTGTTAAGCTACTGTGACCTCCACCGCTTTTCCAAGGGGCATTTAAACTGTCTTGTTAAGCTACTGCGACCTGCATGTCTCTTCCAAGGGGCATTTAAACCGTCTTGTTAAGCTACTGCAATCTGCACGTCTCTTCCAAGGAGCATTTAAACCGTCTTGTTAAGCTACTGCGACCTGCATGTCTCTTCCAAGGGGCATTTAAACCGTCTTGTTAAGCTACTGCGACCTCCACCGCTCTTCCAAGGGGCATTTAAACCGTCTTGTTAAGCTACTGCGACCTGCACGTCTCTTCCAATGGGCATTTAAACCTTCTTGTTAAGCTACTGCTACCGCGACCGCTCTTCCAAGGGGCATTTAAACCGTCTTGTTAAGCTACTGTAACCTCCACCTCTATTACAAGGGGCATTTAAACCGTCTTGTTAAGCTACTGCAACCTGCACGTCTCTTCCAAGGAGCATTTAAACCGTCTTGTTAAGCTACTGCGACCTGCATGTCTCTTCCAAGGGGCATTTAAACCGTCTTGTTAAGCAACTGCTACCGCCACCGCACTTCCAAGGGGCTCTTTAACCGTCTTGTTAAGCTATTGCGACCTGGACGTCTCTTTCAAGGGGCATTTAAACTGTCTTGCTAAGCTACTGCGACCGCTACCGCTCTTCCAAGGGGCATTTAAACCGTCTTGTTAAGCTACTGCGACCTGCATGTCTCTTCCAAGGGGCATTTAAACCATCTTGAAAAGCTACTGCGACTTGCACGTCTTTTCCAAGGGGCATTTAAACCGTCTTGTTAAGCTACTGTGCCTTGCACGTCTTTTCCAAGGGGACATTTAAACTGTCTTGTTAAGCTACTGCGACCTTTACTGCTCTTCCAAGGGGCATTTAAAACGTCTTGTTAAGCTACTGCGACCTGCATGTCTCTTCCAAGGGGCATTTAAACCATCTTGTTAAGCTACTGCGACCTGCATGTCTCTTCCAAGGGGCATTTAAACGGTCTTGAAAAGCTACTGCGACTTGCACTTCTTTTCCAAGGGGCATTTAAACCGTCATGTTAAGCTACTGCGACTTGCATGTCTTTTGCAAGGGGTCATTTAAACCGTCATATTAAGCTACTGCTACCGCGACCGCTCTTCCAAGGGGCATTTAAACCATCTTGTTAAGCTACTGTAATCTCCACCTCTTTTCCAATGGGCATTTAAACCGTCTTGTTAAGCTACTGCAACCTCCACCTCTTTTCCAATGGGCATTTAAACCGTCTTGTTAAGCTACTGCAACCTGCACGTCTCTTCCAAGGAGCATTTAAACCGTCTTGTTAAGCTACTGCGACCTGCATGTCTCTTCCAAGGGGCATTTAAACCGTCTTGTTAAGCTACTGCTACCGCCAGCACACTTCCAAGGGGCTCTTTAAACGTCTTGTTAAGCTACTGCGACCTGCGCGTGTCTTTCAAGGGGCATTTAATCTGTCTTGTTAAGCTACTGCGACCTTTACCGCTCTTCCAAGGGGCATTTAAACCGTCTTGTTAAGCTACTGCGACCTGCATGTCTCTTCCAAGGGGCATTTAAATCATCTTGTTAAGCTACTGCGACCTGCACGTCTCTTCCAAGGGGCATTTAAACCGTCTTGTTAAGCTACTGCTACCGCCACCGCTCTTCCCAGGGGCATTTTAACCGTTTTTTTAATCTACTGCGACCGGCAATTCTCTTTCAACGGGCATTTAAATCGTCTTGTTAAGCTACTGTAACCTCCACCTCTTTTCCAAGGGGCATTTAAACCGGCTTGTTAAGCTACTGCAACCTGCACGTCTCTTCCAAGGGGCATTTAAACCGTCTTGTTAAGCTACTGCGACCTGCGCATCTCTTATAAGGGGCATTTAAACCTTCTTGTTAAGCTACTGCGACCTGCACGTCTCTTCCAAGGGGCATTTAAAAAGTCTTGTTAAGCTACTGCGACCTCCACCGCTCTTCCAAGGGGCATTTAAACCGTCTTGTTAAGCTACTGCGACCTGCGCATCTCTTATAAAGGGCATTTAAACCTTCTTGTTAAGCTACTGCGACCTGCACGTCTCTTCCAAGGGGCATTTAAAAAGTCTTGTTAAGCTACTGCGACCTCCACCGCTCTTCCAAGGGGCATTTAAAACGTCTTGTTAAGCTACTGCGACCTGCACGTCTCTTCCAATGGGCATTTAAACCGTCTTGCTAAGCTAATGCTACCGCGACCGCACTTCCAAGGGGCACTTTAACCGTCTTGTTAAGCTACTGCGACCTGCACGTCTCTTTCAAGGGCCATTTAAACTGTCTTATTAAGCTACTGCGACCGCTATCGCTCTTCCAAGGGGCATTTAAACCGTCTTGTTAAGCTACTGCGACCTGCATGTCTCTTCCAAGGGGCATTTAAACCGTCTTGTTAAGCTACTGCAACCTCCACCGCTCTTCCAAGGGGCATTTAAACCGCCTTGTTAAGCTACTACGACCTGCACGTCTCTTCCAAGGGGCATTTAAACCATCTTTTTAAGCTACTGTTACCGCCACCGCTCTTCCAAGGGGCATTTTAACAGTCTTGTTAAGCTACTGCGTCCTGCACGTCCCTTCCAAGGGGCATTTAAACCGTCTTGTTAAGCTACTGTGACCTCCACCGCTTTTCCAAGGGGAATTTAAACTGTCTTGTTAAGCTACTGCGACCTGCATGTCTCTTCCAAGGGGCATTTAAACCGTCTTGTTAAGCTACTGCGAACTGCATGTTTCTTCCAAGGGGCATTTAAACGGTCTTGTTAAGCTACTGCAACCTGCATATCTCTTCCAAGGGGCATTAAAACTGTCTTGTTAAGCTACTGCGACCTGCACGTCTCTTCCAAGGGGCATTTAAACCGTCTTGTTAAGCTGCTGCGACCTGCATGTCTCTTCCAAGGGGCATTTAAACCGTCTTGTTAAGCTACTGCGACCTGCACGTCTCTTCCAAGGGGCATTTAAACCGTCTTGTTAAGCTACTGCTACCGCCACCGCTCTTCCAAGGGGCATTTTAACAGTCTTGTTAAGCTACTGCGACCTGCATGTCTCTTCCAAGGGTCATTTAAACCGTCTTGTTAAGCTACTGCGACCTGCACGTCTCTTCCAAGAGGCATTTAAACTGTCTTGTTAAGCTACAGCTACCGCCACCACTCTTCCAAGGGGCATTTAAACCGTCTTGTTAAGCTACTGTAAACTCCAACTCTTTTACAAGGGGCATTTAAACTGTCTTGTTAAGCTACTGCGAACTGCATGTTTCTTCCAAGGGGCATTTAAACCGTCTTGGTAAGCTACTGCGACCTGCATGTCTCTTTTAAGGGGCATTTAAACGGTCTTGTTAAGCTACTGCAACCTGCATATCTCTTCCAAGGGGCATTAAAACTGTCTTGTTAAGCTACTGCGACCTGCACGTCTCTTCCAAGGGGCATTTAAACCGTCTTGTTAAGCTGCTGCGACCTGCATGTCTCTTCCAAGGGGCATTTAAACCGTCTTGTTAAGCTACTGCGACCTGCACGTCTCTTCCAAGGGGCATTTAAACCGTCTTGTTAAGCTACTGCTACCGCCACCGCTCTTCCAAGGGGCATTTTAACAGTCTTGTTAAGCTACTGCGACCTGCATGTCTCTTCCAAGGGGCATTTAAACCGTCTTGCTAAGCTACTGCGACCTGCACGTCTCTTCCAAGGGGCATTTAAACCGTCTTGTTAAGCTACAGCTACCGCCACCACTCTTCCAAGGGGCATTTAAACCGTCTTGTTAAGCTACTGTAAACTCCAACTCTTTTACAAGGGGCATTTAAACTGTCTTGTTAAGCTACTGCGAACTACATGTCTCTTCCAAGGGGCATTTAAACCGTCTTGTTAAGCTACTGCGACCTGCATGTCTCTTCTAAGGGGCATTTAAACGGTCTTGTTAAGCTACTGCAACCTGCATATCTCTTCCAAGGGGCATTAAAACTGTCTTGTTAAGCTACTGCGACCTGCACGTCTCTTCCAAGGGGCATTTAAACCGTCTTGTTAAGCTGCTGCAACCTGCATGTCTCTTCCAAGGGGCATTTAAACCGTCTTGTTAAGCTACTGCGACCTGCATGTCTCTTCCAAGGGGCATTTAAACGGTCTTGTTAAGCTACTGCGACCTGCACGTCTCTTCCAAGGGGCATTTAAACCGTCTTGTTAAGCTTCTGCGACCTGCATGTCTCTTCCAAGGGGCATTTAAAGCGTCTTGTTAAGCTACTGCAACCTCCACCGCTCTTCCAAGGGGCATTTAAACCGCCTTGTTAAGCTACTACGACCTACACGTCTCTTCCAAGGGGCATTTAAACCATCTTGTTAAGCTACTGCTACCGCCACCGCTCTTCCAAGGGGCATTTTAACAGTCTTGTTAAGCTACTGCGACCTGCACGTCCCTTCCAAGGGGCATTTAAACCGTCTTGTTAAGCTACTGTGACCTCCACCGCTTTTCCAAGGGGCATTTAAACTGTCTTGTTAAGCTACTGCGACCTGCATGTCTCTTCCAAGGGGCATTTAAACCGTCTTGTTAAGCTACTGCAATCTGCACGTCTCTTCCAAGGAGCATTTAAACCGTCTTGTTAAGCTACTGCGACCTGCATGTCTCTTCCAAGGGGCATTTAAACCGTCTTGTTAAGCTACTGCGACCTCCACCGCTCTTCCAAGGGGCATTTAAACCGTCTTGTTAAGCTACTGCGACCTGCACGTCTCTTCCAATGGGCATTTAAACCTTCTTGTTAAGCTACTGCTACCGCGACCGCTCTTCCAAGGGGCATTTAAACCGTCTTGTTAAGCTACTGTAACCTCCACCTCTATTACAAGGGGCATTTAAACCGTCTTGTTAAGCTACTGCAACCTGCACGTCTCTTCCAAGGAGCATTTAAACCGTCTTGTTAAGCTACTGCGACCTGCATGTCTCTTCCAAGGGGCATTTAAACCGTCTTGTTAAGCAACTGCTACCGCCACCGCACTTCCAAGGGGCTCTTTAACCGTCTTGTTAAGCTATTGCGACCTGGACGTCTCTTTCAAGGGGCATTTAAACTGTCTTGCTAAGCTACTGCGACCGCTACCGCTCTTCCAAGGGGCATTTAAACCGTCTTGTTAAGCTACTGCGACCTGCATGTCTCTTCCAAGGGGCATTTAAACCATCTTGAAAAGCTACTGCGACTTGCACGTCTTTTCGAAGGGGCATTTAAACCGTCTTGTTAAGCTACTGTGCCTTGCACGTCTTTTCCAAGGGGCATTTAAACTGTCTTGTTAAGCTACTGCGACCTTTACTGCTCTTCCAAGGGGCATTTAAAACGTCTTGTTAAGCTACTGCGACCTGCATGTCTCTTCCAAGGGGCATTTAAACCATCTTGTTAAGCTACTGCGACCTGCATGTCTCTTCCAAGGGGCATTTAAACGGTCTTGAAAAGCTACTGCGACTTGCACTTCTTTTCCAAGGGGCATTTAAACCGTCATGTTAAGCTACTGCGACTTGCATGTCTTTTGCAAGGGGTCATTTAAACCGTCATATTAAGCTACTGCTACCGCGACCGCTCTTCCAAGGGGCATTTAAACCATCTTGTTAAGCTACTGTAATCTCCACCTCTTTTCCAATGGGCATTTAAACCGTCTTGTTAAGCTACTGCAACCTCCACCTCTTTTCCAATGGGCATTTAAACCGTCTTGTTAAGCTACTGCAACCTGCACGTCTCTTCCAAGGAGCATTTAAACCGTCTTGTTAAGCTACTGCGACCTGCATGTCTCTTCCAAGGGGCATTTAAACCGTCTTGTTAAGCTACTGCTACCGCCAGCACACTTCCAAGGGGCTCTTTAAACGTCTTGTTAAGCTACTGCGACCTGCGCGTGTCTTTCAAGGGGCATTTAATCTGTCTTGTTAAGCTACTGCGACCTTTACCGCTCTTCCAAGGGGCATTTAAACCGTCTTGTTAAGCTACTGCGACCTGCATGTCTCTTCCAAGGGGCATTTAAATCATCTTGTTAAGCTACTGCGACCTGCACGTCTCTTCCAAGGGGCATTTAAACCGTCTTGTTAAGCTACTGCTACCGCCACCGCTCTTCCCAGGGGCATTTTAACCGTTTTTTTAATCTACTGCGACCGGCAATTCTCTTTCAACGGGCATTTAAATCGTCTTGTTAAGCTACTGTAACCTCCACCTCTTTTCCAAGGGGCATTTAAACCGGCTTGTTAAGCTACTGCAACCTGCACGTCTCTTCCAAGGGGCATTTAAACCGTCTTGTTAAGCTACTGCGACCTGCGCATCTCTTATAAGGGGCATTTAAACCTTCTTGTTAAGCTACTGCGACCTGCACGTCTCTTCCAAGGGGCATTTAAAAAGTCTTGTTAAGCTACTGCGACCTCCACCGCTCTTCCAAGGGGCATTTAAACCGTCTTGTTAAGCTACTGCGACCTGCGCATCTCTTATAAAGGGCATTTAAACCTTCTTGTTAAGCTACTGCGACCTGCACGTCTCTTCCAAGGGGCATTTAAAAAGTCTTGTTAAGCTACTGCGACCTCCACCGCTCTTCCAAGGGGCATTTAAAACGTCTTGTTAAGCTACTGCGACCTGCACGTCTCTTCCAATGGGCATTTAAACCGTCTTGCTAAGCTAATGCTACCGCGACCGCACTTCCAAGGGGCACTTTAACCGTCTTGTTAAGCTACTGCGACCTGCACGTCTCTTTCAAGGGCCATTTAAACTGTCTTATTAAGCTACTGCGACCGCTATCGCTCTTCCAAGGGGCATTTAAACCGTCTTGTTAAGCTACTGCGACCTGCATGTCTCTTCCAAGGGGCATTTAAACCGTCTTGTTAAGCTACTGCGACCTGCACGTCTCTTTCAAGGGCCATTTAAACCGTCTTGTTAAGCTACTGCGACCTGCATGTCTCTTCCAAGGGGCATTTAAACCGTCTTGAAAAGCTACTGCGACTTGCACTTCTTTTCCAAGGGGCATTTAAACAGTCATGTTAAGCTACTGCGACTTGCACGTCTTTTGCAAGGGGTCATTTAAACCGTCATATTAAGCTACTGCTACCGCGACCGCTCTTCCAAGGGGCATTTAAACCATCTTGTTAAGCTACTGTAACCTCCACCTCTTTTCCAATGGGCATTTAAACCATCTTGTTAAGCTACTGCAACCTGCACGTCTCTTCCAAGGAGCATTTAAACCGTCTTGTTAAGCTACTGCGACCTGCATGTCTCTTCCAAGGGGCATTTAAACCGTCTTGTTAAGCTACTGCTACCGCCAGCGCACTTCCAAGGGGCTCTTTAAGTGTCTTGTTAAGCTACTGCGACCTGCATGTCTCTTTCAAGGGGCATTTAAACTGTCTTGTTAAGCTACTGCAACCGCTACCGCTCTTCCAAGGGGCATTTAAACCGTCTTGTTAAGCTACTGCGACCTGCATGTCTCTTCCAAGGGGCATTTAAACAATCTTGAAAAGCTACTGCGACTTGCACGTCTTTTCCAAGGGGCATTTAAACTGTCTTGTTAAGCTACTGCGCCTTGCACGTCTTTTCCAAGGGGCATTTAAACCGTCTTGTTAAGCTACTGCAACCTTTACCGCTCTTCCAAGAGGCATTTAAACCGTCTTGTTAAGCTACTGCGACCTGCATGTCTCTTCCAAGGGGCGTTTAAACCATCTTCTTAAGCTACTGCGACCTGCACGTCTCTTCCAAGGGGCATTTAAACCGTCTTGTTAAGCTACTGCTACCGCCACCGCTCTTCCCAGGGGCATTTTAACCGTTTTGTTAAGCTACTGCGACATGCACTTCTCTTTCAACGGGCATTTAAACCGTCTTGTTAAGCTACTGTAACCTCCACCTCTTTTCCAAGGGGAATTTAAACCGTCTTGTTAAGCTTCTGCAACCTGCAAGTCTCTTCCAAGGGGCATTTAAACCGTCTTGTTAAGCTACTGCGACCTGCATGTCTCTTCCAAGGGGCATTTAAACAATCTTGAAAAGCTACTGCGACTTGCACGTCTTTTCCAAGGGGCATTTAAACTGTCTTGTTAAGCTACTGCGCCTTGCACGTCTTTTCCAAGGGGCATTTAAACCGTCTTGTTAAGCTACTGCAACCTTTACCGCTCTTCCAAGAGGCATTTAAACCGTCTTGTTAAGCTACTGCGACCTGCATGTCTCTTCCAAGGGGCGTTTAAACCATCTTCTTAAGCTACTGCGACCTGCACGTCTCTTCCAAGGGGCATTTAAACCGTCTTGTTAAGCTACTGCTACCGCCACCGCTCTTCCCAGGGGCATTTTAACCGTTTTGTTAAGCTACTGCGACATGCACTTCTCTTTCAACGGGCATTTAAACCGTCTTGTTAAGCTACTGTAACCTCCACCTCTTTTCCAAGGGGAATTTAAACCGTCTTGTTAAGCTTCTGCAACCTGCAAGTCTCTTCCAAGGGGCATTTAAACCGTCTTGTTAAGCTAATGCGACCTGCATGTCTCTTCCAAGGGGCATTTAAAACGTCTTGTTAAGCTCCTGCTACCGCCAGCACACTTCCAAGGGGCTCTTTAAACGTCTTGTTAAGCTACTGCGACCTGCACGTCTCTTTCAAGGGTCATTTAATCTGTCTTGTTAAGCTACTGCGACCTTTACCGCTCTTCCAAGGGGCATTTAAGCCGTCTTGTTAAGCTACTGCGACCTGCATGTCTCTTCCAAGGGGCCTTTAAACCATCTTGTTAAGCTACTGCGACCTGCACGTCTCTTCCAAGGGGCATTTAAACCGTCTTGTTAAGCTACTGCTACCGCCACCGCTCTTCCCAGGGGCGTTTTAACCGTTTTTTTAAGCTACTGCGACCTGCACTTCTCTTTCAACGGGCATTTAAATCGTCTTGTTAAGCTACTGTAGCCTCCACCTCTTTTACAAGGGGCATTTAAACCGGCTTGTTAAGCTACTGCAACCTGCACGTCTCTTCCAAGGGGCATTTAAACCGTCTTGTTAAGCTACTGCGACCTGCGCATCTCTTATAAGGGGCATTTAAACCTTCTTGTTAAGCTATTGCGACCTGCACGTCTCTTCCAAGGGGCATTTAAAAAGTCTTGTTAAGCTACTGCGACCTCCACCGCTCTTCCAAGGGGCATTTAAACCGTCTTGTTAAGCTACTGCGACCTGCACGTCTCTTCCAATGGTCATTTAAACCATCTTGTTAAGCTACTGCTACCGCGACAGCACTTCCAAGGGGCACTTTAACCGTCTTGTTAAGCTACTGCGACCTGCACGTCTCTTTCAAGGGCCATTTAAACTGTCTTGTTAAGCTACTGCGACCGCTACCGCTCTTCCAAGGGGCATTTAAACCGTCTTGTTAAGCTACTGCGACCTGCATGTCTCTTCCAAGGGGCATTTAAACCGTCTTGTTAAGCTACTGCGACCTGCACGTCTCTTTCAAGGGCCATTTAAACCGTCTTGTTAAGCTACTGCGACCTGCATGTCTCTTCCAAGGGGCATTTAAACCGTCTTGAAAAGCTACTGCGACTTGCACTTCTTTTCCAAGGGGCATTTAAACCGTCATGTTAAGCTACTGCGACTTGCACATCTTTTGCAAGGGGTCATTTAAACCGTCATATTAAGCTACTGCTACCGCGACCGCTCTTCCAAGGGGCATTTAAACCATCTTGTTAAGATACTGTAACCTCCACCTCTTTTCCAATGGGCATTTAAACCGTCTTGTTAAGCTACTGCGACCTGCATGTCTCTTCCAAGGGGCATTAAAACCGACTTGTTAAGCTACTGCTACCGCCAGCGCACTTCCAAGGGGCTCTTTAAATGTCTTGTTAAGCTACTGCGACCTGCATGTCTCTTTCAAGGGGCATTTAAACTGTCTTGTTAAGCTACTGCGACCGCTACCGCTCTTCCAAGGGGCATTTAAACCGTCTTGTTAAGCTACTGCGACCTGCATGTCTCTTCCAAGGGGCATTTAAACAATCTTGAAAAGCTACTGCGACTTGCACGTCTTTTCCAAAGTGCATTTAAACCGTCTTGTTAAGCTACTGCGCCTTGCACGTCTTTTCCAAGGGGCATTTAAACCGTCTTGTTAAGCTGCTGCAACCTTTACCGCTCTTCCAAGGGGCATTTAAACCGTCTTGTTAAGCTACTGCGACCTGCATGTCACTTCCAAGGGGCGTTTAAACCATCTTATTAAGCTACTGCGACCTGCACGTCTCTTCCAAGGGGCATTTAAACTGTCTTGTTAAGCTACTGCTACCGCCACCGCTCTTCCCAGGGGCATTTTAACCGTTTTGTTAAGCTACTGCGACCTGCACTTCTCTTTCAACGGGCATTTAAACCGTCTTGTTAAGCTACTGTAACCTCCACCTCTTTTCCAAGGGGCATTTAAACCGTCTTGTTAAGCTTCTGCAACCTGCAAGTCTCTTCCAAGGGGCATTTAAACCGTCTTGTTAAGCTACTGCGACCTGCATGTCTCTACCAAGGGGCATTTAATCCGTTTTGTTAAGCTACTGCGACCTGCACATCTCCTCCAAGGGGCATTTAAACAGTCTTGTTAAGCTACTGCGACCTGCATGTCTCTTCCAAGGGGCATTTAAACCGTCTTGTTAAGCTACTGCGACGTGCACGTCTCTTTCAACGGGCCTTTAATCCGTCTTGTTAAGCTACTGCGACCTGCATGTCTCTTCCAAGGGGCATTTGAACTGTCTTGTTCAGCTACTGCGACCTCCATCTCTCTTCCAAGGGGCATTTAAACTGTCTTGTTAAGCTACTACGATCTGCACGTCTCTTCCAAGGGGCATTTAAACCATCTTTTTAAGCTACTGCTACCACCACCGCTCTTCCAAGGGGCATTTTAACCGGCTTGTTAAGCTACTCCGACTTGCACGTCTCTTCCAAGGGGCATTTAAACCGTCTTGTTAAGCTTCTGCGACCTGCATGTCTCTTCCAAGGGGCATTTAAACCGTCTTGTTAAGCTACTGCGACCTCCACCGCTCTTCCAAGGGGCATTTAAACCGCCTTGTTAAGCTACTGCGACCTGCACGTCTCTTCCAAGGGGCATTTAAACCATCTTGTTAAGCTACTGCTACCGCCACCGCTCTTCCAAGGGACATTTTAACCGTCTCGTTAAGCTACTGCGACGTGCACGTCTCTTTCAACGGGCATTTAATCCGTCTTGTTAAGCTACTGCGACCTGCATTTCTCTTCCAAGGGGCATTTGAACTGTCTTGTTAAGCTACTGCGACCTCCACCTCTCTTCCAAGGGGCATTTAAACCGTCTTGTTAAGCTACTACGATCTGCACGTCTCTTCCAACGGGCATTTAAACCATCTTGTTAAGCTACTGCTACCACCACCGCTCTTCCAAGGGGCATTTTAACCGTCTTGTTAAGCTACTGCGACCTGCACGTTTCTTTCAAGGGGCATTTAATCCGTCTTGTTAAGCTACTGCGACTTGCAAGTATTTTCCAAGGGGCAATTAAACCATCTTGTTCAGCTACTGCGACCTCCTCCGCTCTTCCAAGGGGCATTTAAACCGTCTTGTTAAGCTACTGCGACCTGCATGTCTCTTCCAAGGGGAATTTAAACCATCTTGTTAAGCTACTGCGACCTAAACGTCTCTTCCAAGGGGCATTTAAACAGTCTTGTTAAGCTGCTGCACCTGCATGTCTCAACCAAGGGGCATTTAAAACGTCTTGTTAAGCTACTGCGACCTCCACCGCTCTTCCAAGGGGCATTTATACTGTCTTGTTAAGCTACTGCGACCTGCACGTCTCTTCCAAGGGGCATTTAAACCGTCTTGTTAAGTTACTTCGACCTGCACGTCTCTTTCAACGGGCATTTAAACCGTCTTGTTAAGCTACTGCGCCTTGCACGTCTTTTCCAAGGGGCATTTAAACCGTCTTGTTAAGCTACTACGACCTGCACATCTCTTCCAAGGGGCATTTAAACCATCTTGTTAAGCTACTGCTACCGCCACCGCTCTTCCAAGGGGCATTTTAACCATCTTGTTAAGCTACTGCGACCCGCATGTCTCTTCCAAGGGGCATTTAAACAGTCTTGTTAAGCTACTGTGACCTCCACCGCTCTTCCAAGGGGCATTTAAACTGTCTTGTTAAGCTACTGCGACCTGCATGTCTCTTCCAAGGGGCATTTAAACCGTCTTGTTAAGCTACTGCTACCGCGACCGCACTTCCAAGGGGCACTTTAACCGTCTTGTTAAGCTACTGCGACCTGCACGTCTCTTCCAAGGGGCATTTAAACAGTCTTGTTAAGCTACTGTGACCTCCACCGCTCTTCCAAGGGGCATTTAAACCATCTTGTTAAGCTACTGCGACCTGCATGTCTCTTCCAAGGGGCATTTAAACCGTCTTGAAAAGCTACTGCGACTTGCACTTCTTTTTCAAGGGGCATTTAAACCGTCATGTTAAGCTACTGCAACTTGCACGTCTTTTGCAAGGGGTCATTTAAACCGTCATATTAAGCTAAAGGTACCGCGACCGCTCTTCCAAGGGGCATTTAAACCATCTTGTTAAGCTACTGTAACCTCCACCTCTTTTCCAATGGGCATTTAAAACGTCTTGTTAAGCTACTGCAACCTGCACGTCTCTTCCAAGGAGCATTTAAACCGTCTTGTTAAGCTACTGCGACCTGCATGTCTCTTCCAAGGGGCATTTAAACCGTCTTGTTAAGCTTCTGCAACCTGCAAGTCTCTTCCAAGGGGCATTGAAACCGTCTTGTTAAGCTACTGCGACCTGCATGTCTCTAGCAAGGGGCATTTAAACCGTCTTGTTAAGCTACTGCGACCTGCACATCTCCTCCAAGGGGCATTTAAACCGTCTTGTTAAGCTACTGCGACCTGCATGTCTCCTCCAAGGGGCATTTAAACCGTCTTGTTAAGCTACTGCGACCTGCACGTCTCTTCCAAGGGGCATTTAAACCATCTTGTTAAGCTACTGCTACTGCCACCGCTCTTCCAAGGGGCATTTTAACCGTCTCGTTAAGCTACTGCGACGTGCACGTCTCTTTCAACGGGCATTTAATCCGTCTTGTTAAGCTACTGCGACCTGCATGTCTCTTCCAAGGGGCATTTGAACTTTCTTGTTAAGCTACTGCGACCTCCACCTCTCTTCCAAGGGGCATTTAAACCGTCTTGTTAAGCTACTACGATCTGCACGTCTCTTCCAAGGGGCATTTAAACCATCTTGTTAAGCTACTGCTACCACCACCGCTCTTCCAAGGAGCATTTTAACCGTCTTGTTAAGCTACTGCGACCTGCACGTTTCTTTCAAGGGGCATTTAATCCGTCTTGTTAAGCTACTGCGACTTGCAAGTATTTTCCAAGGGGCAATTAAACCATCTTGTTAAGCTACTGCGACCTCCTCCGCTCTTCCAAGGGGCATTTAAACCGTCTTGTTAAGCTACTGCGACCTGCATGTCTCTTCCAAGGGGCATTTAAACCATCTTGTTAAGCTACTGCGACCTAAACGTCTCTTCCAAGGGGCATTTAAACCGTCTTGTTAAGCTGCTGCACCTGCATGTCTCAACCAAGGGGCATTTAAAACGTCTTGTTAAGCTACTGCGACCTCCACCGCTCTTCCAAGGGGCATTTATACTGTCTTGTTAAGCTACTGCGACCTGCACGTCTCTTCCAAGGGGCATTTAAACCGTCTTGTTAAGTTACTTCGACCTGCACGTCTCTTTCAACGGGCATTTAAACCGTCTTGTTAAGCTACTGCGCCTTGCACGTCTTTTCCAAGGGGCATTTAAACCGTCTTGTTAAGCTACTACGACCTGCACATCTCTTCCAAGGGGCATTTAAACCATCTTGTTAAGCTACTGCTACCGCCACCGCTCTTCCAAGGGGCATTTTAACCGTCTTGTTAAGCTACTGCGACCTGCATGTCTCTTCCAAGGGGCATTTAGACAGTCTTGTTAAGCTACTGTGACCTGCACCGCTCTTCCAAGGGGCATTTAAACTGTCTTGTTAAGCTACTGCGACCTGCATGTCTCTTCCAAGGGGCATTTAAACCGTCTTGTTAAGCTACTGCTACCGCGACCGCACTTCCAAGGGGCACTTTAACCGTCTTGTTAAGCTACTGCGACCTGCACGTCTCTTTCAAGGGCCATTTAAACTGTCTTGCTAAGCTACTGCGACCGCTACCGCTCTTCCAAGGGGCATTTAAACCATCTTGTTAAGCTACTGCGACCTGCATGTCTCTTCCAAGGGGCATTTAAACCGTCTTGAAAAGCTACTGCGACTTGCACTTCTTTTCCAAGGGGCATTTAAACCGTCATGTTAAGCTACTGCAACTTGCACGTCTTTTGCAAGGGGTCATTTAAACCGTCATATTAAGCTAATGGTACCGCGACCGCTCTTCCAAGGGGCATTTAAACCATCTTGTTAAGCTACTGTAACCTCCACCTCTTTTCCAATGGGCATTTAAAACGTCTTGTTAAGCTACTGCAACCTGCACGTCTCTTCCAAGGAGCATTTAAACCGTCTTGTTAAGCTACTGCGACCTGCATGTCTCTTCCAAGGGGCATTTAAACCGTCTTGTTAAGCTACTGCTACCGCCAGCGCACTTACAAGGGGCTCTTTAAACGTCTTGTTAAGCTACTGCGACCTGCATGTCTCTTTCAAGGGGCATTTAAACTGTCTTGTTAAGCTACTGCGACCGCTACCGCTCTTCCAAGGGGCATTTAAACCGTCTTGTTAAGCTACTGCGACCTGCATGTCTCTTCCAAGGGGCATTTAAACAATCTTGAAAAGCTATTGCGACTTGCACGTCTTTTCCAAGGGGCATTTAAACCATCTTGTTAAGCTACTGCGCCTTGCACGTCTTTTCCAAGGGGCATTTAAACCGTCTTGTTAAGCTACTACAACCTTTACCGCTCTTCCAAGGGGCATTTAAACCGTCTTGTTAAGCTACTGCGACCTGCATGTCTCTTCCAAGGGGCGTTTAAACCATCTTGTTAAGCTACTGCGACCTGCACGTCTCTTCCAAGGGGCATTTAAACCGTCTTGTTAAGCTACTGCTACCGCCACCGCTCTTCCCAGGGGCATTTTAACCGTTTTGTTAAGCTACTGCGACCTGCACTTCTCTTTCAACGGGCATTTAAACCGTCTTGTTAAGCTACTGTAACCTCCACCTCTTTTCCAAGGGGCATTTAAACCGTCTTGTTAAGCTTCTGCAACCTGCAAGTCTCTTCCAAGGGGCATTTAAACCGTCTTGTTAAGCTACTGCGACCTGCATGTCTCTTCCAAGGTGGCAATCAATCCGTCTTGTTAAGCTACTGCGACTTGCAAGTATTTTCCAAGGGGCAATTAAACCATCTTGTTAAGCTACTGCGACCTCCTCCGCTCTTCCAAGGGGCATTTAAACCGTCTTGTTAAGCTACTGCGACCTGCATGTCTCTTCCAAGGGGCATTTAAACCATCTTGTTAAGCTACTGCGACCTGCACGTCTCTTCCAAGGGTCATTTAAACCGTCTTATTAAGCTGCTGCACCTGCATGTCTCAACCAAGGGGCATTTAAAATGTCTTGTTAAGCTACTGCGACCTCCACCGCTCTTCCAAGGGGCATTTATACTGTCTTGTTAAGCTACTGCGACCTGCACGTCTCTTCCAAGGGGCATTTAAACTGTCTTGTTAAGCTACTGCGACCTGCACGTCTCTTTCAACGGGCATTTAAACCGTCTTGTTAAGCTACTGCGCCTTGCACGTCTTTTCCAAGGGGCATTTAAACCGTCTTGTTAAGCTACTGCGACCTTTACCGCTCTTCCAAGGGGCATTTAAACCGTCTTGTTAAGCTACTGCGACCTGCATGTCTCTTCCAAGGGGCATTTAAACCGTCTTGTTAAGCTACTGCGACCTGCATGTCTCTTCCAAGGGGCATTTAAACCGTCTTGTTAAGCTACTGCTACCGCCACCTCTCTTTCAAGGGGCATTTTAACAGTCTTGTCAAGCTACTGCGACATGCATGTCTCTTCCAAGGGGCATTTAAACCGTCTTGTTAAGCTACTGCGACCTGCACGTCTCTTCAAAGGTGCATTTAAACCGCTTTGTTAAGCTACAGCTACCGCCACCGGTCTTCCAAGGGGCATTTAAACCGTCTTGTTAAGCTACTGTAAAATCCACCTCTTTTCCAAGGGGCATTTAAACTGTCTTGTTAAGCTACTGCGACCTGCATGTCTCTTCCAAGGGGCACTTAAACTGTCTTGTTAAGCTACTGCGACCTGCATGTCTCTTCCAAGGGGTATTTAAACGGTCTTGTTAAGCTACTGCAACCTGCACGTCTCATCCAAGGGGCATTTAAACCGTCTTGTTAAGCTACTTCGACCTGCATGTCTCTTCCAAGGGGCATTAAAACGGTCTTGTTAAGCTACTGCGACCTGCACGTCTCTTAAAAGGGGCATTTAAACCGTCTTGTTAAGCTACTGCGACCTGCACGTCTCTTAAAAGGGGCATTTAAACCATCTTGTTAAGCTGCTACGACCTGCATGTCTCTTCCAAGGGGCATTTAAACCGTCTTGTTAAGCTACTGCGACCTGCATGTCTCTTCCAAGGGGCATTTAAACGGTCTTGTTAAGCTACTCCGACCTGCACGTCTCTTCCAAGCGGCATTTAAACCGTCTTGTTAAGCTTCTGCGACCTGCATGTCTCTTCCAAGGGGCATTTAAACCGTCTTGTTAAGCTACTGCGACCTCCACCGCTCTTCCAAGGGGCATTTAAACCGCCTTGTTAAGCTACTACGATCTGCACTTCTCTTACAAGGGGCATTTAAACCATCTTGTTAAGCTACTGCTACCGCCACCGCTCTTCCAAGGGGCATTTTAACCGTCTTGTTAAGCTACTGCGACCTGCATGTCTCTTCCAAGGGGCATTTAAACAGTCTTGTTAAGCTACTGTGACCTCCACCGCTCTTCCAAGGGGCATTTAAACTGTCTTGTTAAGCTACTGCGACCTGCATGTCTCTTCCAAGGGGCATTTAAACCGTCTTGTTAAGCTACTGCAACCTGCACGTCTCTTCCAAGGGGCATTTAAACCGTCTTGTTAAGCTACTGCTACCGCGACCGCACTTCCAAGGGGCACTTTAACCGTCTTGTTAAGCTACTTCGACCTGCACGTCTCTTTCAAGGGCCATTTAAACTGTCTTGTTAAGCTACTGCGACCGCTACCGCTCTTCCAAGGGGCATTTAAACCGTCTTGTTAAGCTACTGCGACCTGCATGTCTCTTCCAAGGGGCATTTAAACCGTCTTGAAAAGCTACTGCGGCTTGCACTTCTTTTCCAAGGGGCATTTAAACCGTCATGTTAAGCTACTGCGACTTGCACGTCTTTTGCAAGGGGTCATTTAAACCGTCATATTAAGCTACGGCTACCGCGACCGCTCTTCCAAGGGGCATTTAAACCATCTTGTTAAGCTACTGTAACCTCCAACTCTTTTCCAATGGGCATTTAAACCTTCTTGTTAAGCTACTGCAACCTGCACGTCTCTTCCAAGGAGCATTTAAACCGTCTTGTTAAGCTATTGCGACCTGCATGTCTCTTCCAAGGGGCATTTAAACCGTCTTGTTAAGCTACTGCTACCGCCAGCGCACTTCCAAGGGGCTCTTTAAACGTCTTGTTAAGCTACTGCGACCTGCATGTCTCTTTCAAGGGGCATTTAAACTGTCTTGTTAAGCTACTGCGACCGCTACCGCTCTTCCAAGGTGCATTTAAACCGTCTTGTTAAGCTACTGAGACCTGCATGTCTCTTCCAAGGGGCATTTAAACAATCTTGAAAAGCTATTGCGACTTGCACGTCTTTTCCAAGGGGCATTTAAACCGTCTTGTTAAGCTACTGCGCCTTGCACGTCTTTTCCAAGGGGCATTTAAACTGTCTTCTTAAGCTACTGCAAACTTTACCGCTCTTCCAAGGGGCATTTAAACCGTCTTGTTAAGCTACTGCGACCTGCATGTCTCTTCCAAGGGGCGTTTAAACCATCTTGTTAAGCTACTGCGACCTGCACGTTTCTTCCAAGGGGCATTTAAACCGTCTTGTTAAGCTACTGCTACCGCCACCGCTCTTCCCAGGGGCATTTTGACCGTTTTGTTAAGCTACTGCGACCTGCACTTCTCTTTCAACGGGCATTTAAACCGTCTTTTTAAGCTACTGTAACCTCCACCTCTTTTCCAAGGGGCATTTAAACCGTCTTGTTAAGCTTCTGCAACCTGCAAGTCTCTTCCAAGGGGCATTTAAACCGTCTTGTTAAGCGACTGCGACCTGCATGTCTCTACCAAGGGGCATTTAAACCGTCTTGTTAAGCTACTGCGACCTGCACATCTCCTCCAAGGGGCATTTAAACCGTCTTGTTAAGCTACTGCGACCTGCATGTCTCTTCCAAGGGGCATTTAAACCGTCTTGTTAAGCTACTGCGACCTGCACGTCTCTACCAAGGGGCATTTAAACCATCTTGTTAAGCTACTGCTACCGCCACCGCTCTTCCAAGGGGCATTTTAACCGTCTTGTTAAGATATTGCGACGTGCACGTCTCTTTCAACTGGCATTTAATCCGTCTTGTTAAGCTACTGCGACCTGCATGTCTCTTCCAAGGGGCATTTGAACTGTCTTGTTAAGCTACTGCGACCTCCACTTCTCTTCCAAGGGGCATTTAAACTGTCTTGTTAAGCTACTACGATCTGCACGTCTCTTCCAAGGGGCATTTAAACCATCTTGTTAAGCTACTGCTACCACCACCGCTCTTCCAAGGGGCATTTTAACCGTCTTGTTAAGCTACTGCGACCTGCACGTTTCTTTCAAGGGGCATTTAATCCGTCTTGTTAAGCTACTGCGACTTGCAAGTGTTTTCCAAGGGGCAATTAAACCATCTTGTTAAGCTACTGCGACCTCCTCCGCTCTTCCAAGGGGCATTTAAACCGTCTTGTTAAGCTACTGCGACCTGCATGTCTCTTCCATGGGGCATTTAAACCATCTTGTTAAGCTACTGCGACCTGCACGTCTCTTCCAAGGAGCATTTAAACCGACTTGTTAAGCTGCTGCACCTGCATGTCTCAACCAAGAGGCATTTAAAACGTCTTGTTAAGCTACTGCGACCTCCACCGCTCTTCCAAGGGGCATTTATACTGTCTTGTTAAGCTACTGCGACCTGCACGTCTCTTTCAACGGGCATGTAAACCGTATTGTTAAGCTACTGCGCCTTGCACGTCTTTTCCAAGGGGCATTTAAACCGTCTTGTTAAGCTACTGCGACCTTTACCGCTCTTCCAAGGGGCATTTAAACCCTCTTGTTAAGCTACTGCGACCTGCATGTCTCTTCCAAGGGGCATTTAAACCGTCTTGTTAAGCTACTGCGACCTGCATGTCTCTTCCAAGGGGCATTTAAACCGTCTTGTTAAGCTACTGCTACCGCCACCGCTCTTCCAAGGGGAAATTTAACAGTCTTGTCAAGCTACTGCGACCTGCATGTCTCTTCCAATGGGCATTTAAACCGTCTTGTTAAGCTACTGCGACCTGCACGTCTCTTCAAAGGGGCATTTAAACCGTCTTGTTAAGCTACAGCTACCGCCACCGCTCTTCCAAGGGGCATTTAAACCGTCTTGTTAAGCTACTGTAAACTCCACCTCTTTTCCAAGGAGCATTTAAACTGTCTTGTTAAGCTACTGCGACCTGCATGTCTCTTCCAAGGGGCACTTAAACTGTCTTGTTAAGCTACTGCGACCTGCATGTCTCTTCCAAGGGGTATTTAAACGGTCTTGTTAAGCTACTGCAACCTGCACGTCTCATCCAAGGGGCATTTAAACAGTCTTGTTAAGCTACTTCGACCTGCATGTCTCTTCCAAGGGGCATTAAAACGTTCTTGTTAAGCTACTGCGACCTGCACGTCTCTTAAAAGGGGCATTTAAACCGTCTTGTTAAGCTGCTGCGACCTGCATGTCTCTTCCAAGGGGCATTTAAACCGTCTTGTTAAGCTACTGAGACCTGCATGTCTCTTCCAAGGGGCATTTAAACGGTCTTGTTAAGCTACTTCGACCTGCACGTCTCTTCCAAGGGGCATTTAAACCGTCTTGTTAAGATTCTGCGACCTGCATGTCTTAACCAAGGGGCATTTAAACCGTCTTGTTAAGCTACTGCGACCTCCACCGCTCTTCCAAGGGGCATTTAAACCGCCTTGTTAAGCTACTACGACCTGCACGTCTCTTCCAAGGGGCGTTTAAACCATCTTCTTAAGCTACTGCTACCGCCACCGCTCTTCCAAGGGGCATTTTAACCATCTTGTTAAGCTACTGCGACCTGAACGTCTCTTCCTAGGGGCATTTAAACCGTCTTGTTAAGCTACTGCGACCACCACCGCTCTTCCAAGGGGCATTTAAACTGTCTTGTTAAGCTACTGCGACCTGCATGTCTCTTCCAAGGGGCATTTAAACCGTCTTGTTAAGCTACTGCAACCTGCACGTCTCTTCCAAGGGGCATTTAAACCATCTTGTTAAGCTACTGCGACCTGTATGTCTCTTCCAAGGGGCATTTAAACTGTCTTGTTAAGCTACTGCGACCTGCACGTCTCTTCCAAGGGGCACTTAAGCCGTCTTTTTAAGCTGCTGCGACCTGCATGTCTCTTCCAAGGGGCATTTAAACCGTCTTGTTAAGCTACTGCGACCTCCACCGCTCTTCCAAGGGGCATTTAAACAGTCTTGCTAAGCTACTACGACCTGCACATCTCTTCCAAGGGGCATTTAAACCATCTTGTTAAGCTACTGCTACAGCCACCGCTCTTCCAAGGGGCATTTTAACCGTCTTGTTAAGCTACTGCGACCTGCACGTCTCTTCCAAGGGGCAATTAAACCGTCTTGAAAAGCTACTGCGACTTGCACGTCTTTTCCAAGGGGCATTTAAACCATCATGTTAAGCTACTGCGACTTGCACGTCTTTTGCAAGGGGTCATTTAAACCGTCATGTTAAGCTACTGCTACCGCGACCGCTCTTCCAAGGGGCATTTAAACCGTATTGTTAAGCTACTGTAACCTCCACATCTTTTCCAAGGGGCATTTAAACCGTCTTGTTAAGCTACTGCAACCTGCACTTCTCTTACAAGGAGCATTTAAACCGTCTTGTTAAGCTACTGCGACCTGCAAGTCTCTTCCAAGGGGCATTTAAACCGTCTTGATAAGCTGCTGCGACCTGCATGTCTCTTCCAAGGGGCATTTAAACTGTCTTGTTAAGCTACTGCGACCTCCACCGCTCTTCCAAGGGGCATTTAAACCGCCTTGTTAAGCTACTACGACCTGCACGTCTCTTCCAAGGGGAATTTAAACCATCTTGTTAAGCTACTGCTACCGCCACCGCTCTTCCAAGGGGCATTTTAACCGTCTTGTTAAGCTACTGCGACCTGCATGTCTCTTCCAAGGGGCATTTAAACAGTCTTGTTAAGCTACTGTGACCTCCACCGCTCTTCCAAGGGGCATTTAAACTGTCTTGTTAAGCTACTGCGACCTGCATGTCTCTTCCAAGGGGCATTTAAACCGTCTTGTTAAGCTACTGCAACCTGCACGTCTCTTCCAAGGGGCATTTAAACCGTCTTGTTAAGCTACTGCGACCTGCATGTCTCTTCCAAGTGGCATTTAAACGGTCTTGTTAAGCTACTGCGAACTGCACGTCTCTTCCAGGGGGCATTTAAACCGTCTTGTTAAGCTTCTGCGACCTGCATATCTCTTCCAAGGGGCATTTAAACCATCTTGTTAAGCTACTGCGACCTCCACCACTCTTCCAAGGGGCATTTAAACCGCCTTGTTAAGCTACTACGACCTGCACGTCTCTTCCAAGGGGCATTTAAACCATCTTGTTAAGCTACTGCTACCGCCACCCCTCTTCCAAGGGGCATTTTAACCGTCTTGTTAAGCTACTGCGACCTGCACGTCTCTTCCAAGGGGCATTTAAACCGTCTTGTCAAGCTACTGCGACCTCCACCGCTCTTACAAGGGGCATTTAAACTGTCTTATTAAGCTACTGCGACCTGCATGTCTCTTCCAAGGGGCATTTAAACCGTCTTGTTAAGCTACTGCAACCTGCACGTCTCTTCCAAGGTGCCTTTAAACCGTCTTGTTAAGCTACTGCGACCTGTATGTCTCTTCCAAGGGGCATTTAAACTGTCTTGTTAAGCTACTGCGACCTGCACGTCTCTTCCAAGGGGCATTTAAGCCGTCTTGTTAAGCTGCTGCGACCTGCATGTCTTTTCCAAGGGGCATTTAAACCGTCTTGTTAAGCTACTGCGACCTCCACCGCTCTTCCAAGGGGCATTTAAACCGTCTTGTTAAGCTACTACGACCTGCACGTCTCTTCCAAGGGGCATTTAAACCATCTTGTTAAGCTACTGCTACAGCCACCGCTCTTCCAAGGGGCATTTTAACCGTCTTGTTAAGCGACTGCGACCTGCACGTCTCTTCCAAGGGGCATTTAAACCGTCTTGAAAAGCTACTGCGACTTGCACGTCTTTTCCAAGGGGCATTTAAACCGTCATGTTAAGCTACTGCGACTTGCACGTCTTTTGCAAGGGGTCATTTAAACCGTCATGTTAAGCTACTGCTACCGCGACCGCTCTTCCAAAGGGCATTTAAACTGTCTTGTTAAGCTACTCTAACCTCCACCTCTTTTCCAAGGGGCATTTAAACCGTCTTGTTAAGCTACTGCAACCTGCACTTCTCTTCCAAGGAGCATTTAAACCGTCTTGTTAAGCTACTGCGACCTGCAAGTCTCTTCCAAGGGGCATTTAAACCGTCTTGATAAGCTGCTGCGACCTGCATGTCTCTTCCAAGGGGCATTTGAACTGTCTTTTTAAGCTACTGCGACCTCCATCGCTCTTCCAAGGGGCATTTAAATGGTCTTGTTAAGCTACTACGATCTGCACGTCTCTTCCAATGGGCATTTAAACCATCTTGTTAAGCTACTGCTACCGCCACCGCTCTTCCAAGGGGCATTTTAACCGTCTTGTTAAGCTACTGCGACCTGCACTTCTCTTTCAAGGGGCATTTAATCCGTCTTGTTAAGCTACTGCTACCGCGATCGCTCTTCCAAGGGGCATTTAAACCGTCTTGTTAAGCTACTGTAACCTCCACCTCTTTTCCAAGGGGCATTTAAACCGTCTTGTTAAGCTACTGCAACCTGCACGTCTCTTCCTAGGAGCATTTAAACCGTCTTGTTAAGCAACTGCGACCTGCATGTCTCTTCCAAGTGGCATTTAAACCGTCTTGTTAAGCTACTGCGACCTCCACCGCTCTTCCAAGAGGCATTTATACCGCCTTGTTAAGCTACTACGACCTGCACGTCTCTTCCAAGGGGCATTTAAACCATCTTGTTAAGCTACTGTGACCTCCACCGCTCTTTCAAGGGTCATTTAAACTGTCTTGTTAAGCTACTGCGACCTGCATGTCTCTTCCAAGGGGCATTTAAACTGTCTTGTTAAGCTACTGCAACCTGCACGTCTCTTCCAAGGGGCATTTAAACCGTCTTGTTAAGCTACTGCTACCGCCACCGCTCTTCCAATGGGCATTTTAACCGTCTTGTTAAGCTACTGCGACGTACAATTCTCTTTCAACGGGCATTTAATCCGTCTTGTTAATCTACTGAGACCTGCATGTCTCTTCCAAGGGGCATTTGAACTGTCTTGTTAAGCTACTGCGTCCTCCACCGCTCTTCCAAGGGGCATTTAAACCGTCTTGTTAAGCTACTACGATCTGCACGTCTCTTCCAAGGGGCATTTAAACCATCTTGTTAAGCTACTGCTACCACCACCGCTCTTTCAAGGGGCATTTAATCCGTCTTGTTAAGCTACTGCGACTTGCAAGTATTTTCCAAGGTGCAATTAAACCATCTTGTTAAACTACTGCGACATCCTCCGCTCTTCCAAGGGGCATTTAAACCGTCTTGTTAAGCTACTGAGACCTGCATGTCTCTTCCAAGGGGCATTTAAACCATCTTGTTAAGCTACTGCGACCTGCACGTCTCTTCCAAGGGGCATTTAAACCGTCTTGTTAAGCTGCTGCACCTGCATGTCTCAACCAAGGGGCATTTAAAACGTCTTGTTAAGATACTGCGACCTCCACCGCTCTTCCAAGGGGCATTTATACTGTTTTGTTAAGCTACTGCGACCTGCACGTCTCTTCCAAGAGGCATTTAAACCGTCTTGTTAAGCTACTGCGACCTGCACGTATCTTTCAACGGGCATTTAAACAGTCTTGTTAAGCTACTGCGCCTTGCACGTCTTTTCCAAGGGGCATTTAAAACGTCTTGTTAAACTACTGCGACCTTTACCGCTCTTCCAAGGGGCATTTAAACCGTCTTGTTAAGCTACTGCGACCTGCATGTCTCTTCCAAGGGGCATTTAAAACGTCTTGTTAAGCTACTGCGACCGCCACCGCTCTTCCAAGGGGCATTTTAACCGTCTTGTTAAGCTACTGCTACCGCCACCGCTCTTCCAAGGGGCATTTTAACAGTCTTGTTAAGCTACTGCGACCTGCATGTCTCTTCCAAGGGGCATTTAAAACGTCTTGTTAAGCTACTGCGACCTGCACGTCTCTTCCAAGGGGCATTTAAACCTTCTTGTTAAGCGACAGCTACCGCCACCGCTCTTCCAAGGGGCATTTAAACCGTCTTGTTAAGCTACTGTAAACTCCACCTCTTTTCCAAGGGGCTTTTAAACTGTCTTGTTAAGCTACTGCGACCTGCATGTCTCTTCCAAGGGGCACTTAAACTGTCTAGTTAAGCTACTGCGACCTGCATGTCTCTTCCACGGGGCATTTAAACGGTCTTGTTAAGCTACTGCAACCAGCACGTCTCATCCAAGGGGCATTTAAACCGTCTTGTTCAGCTACTTCGACCTGCATGTCTCTTCCAAGGGGCATTTGAACGGTCTTGTTAAGCTACTGAGACCTGCACGTCTCTTAAAAGGGGCATTTAAACCGTCTTGTTAAGCTGCTGCGACCTGCATGTCTCTTCCAAGGGGCATTTAAACCGTCTTGTTAAGCTACTGCGACCTGCATGTCTCTTCCAAGGGGCATTTAAACGGTCTTGTTGAGCTACTGCGACCTGCACGTCTCTTCCAAGGGGCATTTGAACCGTCTTGTTAAGCTTCTGCGACCTGCATGTCTCTTCCAAGGGGCATAGAAACGGTCTTGATAAGCTACTGCGACCTCCACCGCTCTTCCAAGGGGCATTTAAACCGCCTTTTAAGCTACTACGACCTGCACGTCTCTTCCAAGGGGCATTTAAACCATCCTGTTAAGCTACTGCTACCGCCACCGCTCTTCCAAGGGGCATTTTAACCGTCTTGTTAAGATACTGCGACCTGCATGTCTCTTCCAAGGGACACTTAAACTGTCTTGTTAAGCTACTGCGACCTGCATGTCTCTTCCAAGGGGCATTTAAACGGTCTTGTTAAGCTACTGCAACCAGCACGTCTCATCCAAGGGGCATTTAAACCGTCTTGTTAAGCTATTTCGACCTGCATGTCTCTTCCAAGGGGCATTTAAACGGTCTTGTTAAGCTACTGCGACCTGCACTTCTCTTAAAAGGGGCATTTAAACCGTCTTGTTAAGCTGCTGCGACCTGCATGTCTCTTCCAAGGGGCATTTAAACCGTCTTGTTAAGCTACTGCGACCTGCATGTCTCTTCCAAGGGGCATTTAAAGGGTCTTGTTAAGCTACTGCGACCTGCACGTCTCTTCCAAGGGGCATTTAAACTGTCTTGTTAAGCTTCTGCTACCTGCATGTCTCTTCCAAGTGGCATTTAAACGGTCTTGTTAAGCTACTGCGACCTCCACCGCTCTTCCAAGGGGCATTTAAACCGCCTTGTTAAGCTACTACGACCTGCACGTCTCTTCCAAGGGGCATTTAAACCATCTTGTTAAGCTACTGCTACCGCCACCGCTCTTTCAAGGGGCATTTTAACCGTCTTGTTAAGCTACTGCGACCTGCATGTCTCTTCCAAGGGGCATTTAAACCGTCTTGTTAAGCTACTGTGACCTCCACCGCTCTTCCAATGGGCATTTAAACTGTCTTGTTAAGCTACTGCGACCTGCATGTCTCTTCCAAAGGGCATTTAAACTGTCTTGTTAAGCTACTGAGACCTGCACGTCTCTTCCAAGGAGGCATTTAAACCGTCTTGTTAAGGTACTGCGACCTGCATGTCTCTTCCAAGGGGCATTTAAACGGTCTTGTTAAGCTACTGCGACCTGCACGTCTCTTCCAAGGTGCATTTAAGCCGTCTTGTTATGCTGCTGCGAGCTGCATGTCTCTTCCAAGGGGCATTTAAACCGTCTTGTTAAGCTACTGCGACCTCCACCGCTATTCCAAGGGGCATTTAAACCG
The DNA here is from genome assembly GCF_046119375.1 of Phyllobates terribilis. NCBI lineage: Eukaryota > Metazoa > Chordata > Amphibia > Anura > Dendrobatidae > Phyllobates > Phyllobates terribilis. The sequence goes on along the minus strand of NW_027362921.1, from coordinate 2,687,085 downwards.
TCTTGTTAAGCTACTACGACCTGCACGTCTCTTCCAAGGGGCATTTAAACCATCTTGTTAAGCTACTGCTACAGCCATCGCTCTTCCAAGGGGCATTTTAACCGTCTTGTTAAGCTACTGCGACCTGCACGTCTCTTCCAAGGGGCATTTAAACCGTCTTGAAAAGCTACTGCGACTTGCACGTCTTTTCCAAGGGGCATGTAAACCGTCATGTTAAGCTACTGCGACTTGCACGTCTTTTGCAAGGGGTCATTTAAACCGTCATGTTAAGCTACTGTAACCTCCACCTCTTTTCCAAGGGGCATTTAAACCGTCTTGTTAAGCTACTGCAACCTGCAAGTCTCTTCCAAGGAGCATTTAAACCGTCTTGTTAAGCTACTGCGACCTGCAAGTCTCTTCCAACGGGCATTTAAACCGTCTTGATAAGCTGCTGCGACCTGCATGTCTCTTCCAAGGGGCATTTGAACTGTCTTGTTAAGCTACTGCGACCTCCACCGCTCTTCCAAGGGGCATTTAAACGGTCGTGTTAAGCTACTACGATCTGCACGTCTCTTTCAAGGGGCATATAATCCGTCTTGTTAAGCTACTGCTACCGCGACCTCTCTTCCAAGGGGCATTTAAACCGTCTTGTTATGCTACTGTAACCTCCAACTCTTTTCCAAGGGGCATTTAAACCATCTTGTTAAGCAACTGCGACCTGCATGTCTCTTCCAAGGGGCATTTAAACCGTCTTGTTAAGCTACTGCTACCGCCACCGCACTTCCAAGGGGCTCTTTAACCGTCTTGTTAAGCTACTGCGACCTGCACGTCTCTTTCAAGGGGCATTTAAACTGTCTTGTTAAGCTACTGCGACCTGCATGTCTCTTCCAAGGGGCATTTAAACCATCTTGAGAAGCTACTGCGACTTGCACGTCTTTTCCAAGGGGCATTTAAACCGTCTTGTTAAGCTACTGCGCCTTGCACGTCTTTTCCAAGGGGCATTTAAACCGTTTTGTTAAGTTACTGCGACCTTTACCGCTCTTCCAAGGGGCATTTAAACCGTCTTGTTAAGCTACTGCGACCTGCATGTTTCTTCCAAGGGGCATTTAAACCATCTTGTTAAGCTACTGCGACCTGCACGTCTCTTCCAAGGGGCATTTAAACCGTCTTGTTAAGCTACTGCTACCGCCACCGCTCTTCCCAGGGGCATTTTAACCGTTTTGTTAAGCTACTGCGACCTGCACTTCTCTTTCAACGGGCATTTAAACCGTCTTGTTAAGCTACTGTAACCTCCACCTCTTTTCCAAGGGGCATTTAAACCGTCTTGTTAAGCTACTGCAACCTGCACGTCTCTTCCAAGGGGCATTTAAACCGTCTTGTTAAGCTACTGCGACCTGCATGTCTCTACCAAGGGGCATTTAAACCTTCTTGTTAAGCTACTGCGAACTGTACGTCTCTTCCAAGGGGCATTTAAACAGACTTGTTAAGCTACTGCGACCTGCACGTCTCTTCCAAGGGGCATTTAAACCGTCTTGTTAAGCTACTGCTACCGCCACCGCTCTTCCCAGGGGCATTTTAACCGTTTTGTTAAGCTACTGCGACCTGCACTTCTCTTTCAACGGGCATTTAAACCGTCTTGTTAAGCTACTGTAACCTCCACCTCTTTTCCAAGGGGCATTTAAATCGTCTTGTTAAGCTACTGCAACCTGCACGTCTCTTCCAAGGGGCATTTAAACCGTCTTGTTAAGCTACTGCGACCTGCATGTCTCTACAAGGGGCATTTAAACCTTCTTGTTAAGCTACTGCGAACTGTACGTCTCTTCCAAGGGGCATTTAAACAGACTTGTTAAGCTACTGCGACCTCCAACGTTGTTCCAACGGGCATTTAAACCGTCTTGTTAAGCTACTGCGACCTGCACGTCTCTTCCAATGGGCATTTAAACCGTCTTGTTAAGCTACTGCTACCGCCACTGCACTTCCAAGGGACACTTTAACCATCTTGTTAAGCTACTGCGACCTGCACGTCTCTTTCAAGGGGCATTTAAACCGTCTTGTTAAGCTACTGCGACCTCCACCGCTCTTCCAAGGGGCATTTTTACCGCCTTGTTAAGATACTACGACCTGCACGTCTCTTCCAAGGGGCATTTAAACCATCTTGTTAAGCTACTGCTACCGCCACCGCTCTTCCCAGGGGCATTTTAACCGTTTTGTTAAGCTACTGCGACCTGCACTTCTCTTTCAACGGGCATTTAAACCGTCTTGTTAAGCTACTGTAACCTCCACCTCTTTTCCAAGGGGCATTTAAACCGTCTTGTTAAGCTACTGCAACCTGCACGTCTCTTTCAAGGGGCATTTAAACCGTCTTGTTAAGCTACTGCGACCTGCATGTCTCTACCAAGGGGCATTTAAACCGTCTTGTTAAGCTACTGCGACCTGCACATCTCTTCCAAGGGGCATCTAAACCTTCTTGTTAAGCTACTGCGACCTGCACGTCTCTTCCAAGGGGCATTGAAACAGACTTGTTAAGCTACTGCGACCTCCACCGCTGTTACAAGGGGCATTTAAACCGTCTTGTTAAGCTACTGCGACCTGCACGTCTCTTCCAATGGGCATTTAAACCGTCTTGTTAAGCTACTGCTACCGCCACCGCACTTCCAAGGGACACTTTAAGCGTCTTGTTAAGCTACTGCGACCTGCACGTCTCTTTCAAGGGGCATTTAAACTGTCTTGTTAAGCTACTTCGACCGCTACCGCTCTTCCAAGGGGCATTTAAACCGTCTTGTTAAGCTACTGTAACCTCCACCTCTTTTCCAAGGGGCATTTAAACCGTCTTGTTAAGCTACTGCAACCTGCACGTCTCTTCCAAGGAGCATTTAAACCGTCTTGTTAAGCAACTGCGACCTGCATGTCTCTTCCAAGGGGCATTTAAACCGTCTTGTTAAGCTACTGCGACCTCCACCGCTCTTCCAAGGGGCATTTTTACCGCCTTGTTAAGATACTACAACCTGCACGTCTCTTCCAAGGGGCATTTAAACCATCTTGTTAAGCTACTGCTACCGCCACCGCTCTTCCAAGGGGCATTTTAACCGTCTTGTTAAGCTACTGCGACCTGCATGTCTCTTCCAAGGGGCATTTAAACCATCTTGTTAAGCTACTGTGACCTCCACCGCTCTTCCAAGGGGCATTTAAACTGTCTTGTTAAGCTACTGCGACCTGCATGTCTCTTCCAAGGGGCATTTAAACCGTGTTGTTAAGCTACTGCAACCTGCACGTCTCTTCCAAGGGGCATTTAAACCGTCTTGTTAAGCTACTGCGACCTGCATGTCTCTTCCAAGGGGCATTTAAATGGTCTTGTTAAGCTAGTGCGAACTGCACGTCTCTTCCAGGGGGCATTTAAACCGTCTTGTTAAGCTTCTGCGACCTGCATGTCTCTTCCAAGGGGCATTTAAACCATCTTGTTAAGCTACTGCGACCTCCACCGCTCTTCCAAGGGGCATTTAAACCGCCTTGTTAAGCTACTACGACCTGCACGTCTCTTCCAAGGGGCATTTAAACCATCTTGTTAAGCTACTGCTACCGCCACCGCTCTTCCAAGGGGCATTTTAACCGTCTTGTTAAGCTACTGCGACCAGCACGTCTCTTGCAAGGGGCATTTAAACCGTCTTGTTAAGCTACTGCGACCTCCACCGCTCTTCCAAGGGACATTTAAACTGTCTTGTGAAGCTACTGCGACCTGCATGTCGCTTCCAAGGGGCATTTAAACCGTCTTGTTAAGCTACTGCAACCTGCACGTCTCTTCCAAGCGGCATTTAAACCATCTTGTTAAGCTACTGCGACCTGCATGTCTCTTCCAAGGGGAATTTAAACGGTCTTGTTAAGCTACTGCGACCTGCACGTCTCTTCCAAGGGGCATTTAAGCCGTCTTGTTAAGCTGCTGCGACCTGCATGTCTCTTCCAAGGGGCATTTAAACCGTCTAGTTAAGCTACTGCGACCTCCACCGCTCTTCCAAGGGGCATTTAAACCGTCTTCTTAAGCTACTACGACCTGCACGTCTCTTCCAAGGGGCATTTAAATCATCTTGTTAAGCTACTGCTACAGCCAACGCTCTTCCAAGGGGCATTTTAACCGTCTTGTTAAGCTACTGCGACCTGCACGTCTCTTCCAAGGGGCATTTAAACCGTCTTGTTAAGCCACTGCGACCTCCACCGCTCTTCCAAGGGGCATTTATACCGCCTTGTTAAGCTACTACGACCTGCACGTCTCTTCCAAGGGGCATTTAAACCATCTTGTTAAGCTACTGCTACCGCCACCGCTCTTCCAAGGGGCATTTTAACCGTCTTGTTAAGCTACTGCGACCTGCATGTCTCTTCCAAGGGGCATTTAAACGTCTTGTTAAGCTACTGTGACCTCCACCGCTCTTCCAAGGGGCATTTAAACTGTCTTGTTAAGCTACTGCGACCTGCATGTCTCTTCCAAGGGGCATTTAAACCGTCTTGTTAAGCTACTGCGACCTGCATGTCTCTTCCAAGGGGCATTTAAACGGTCTTGTTAAGCTACTGCGAACTGCACGTCTCTTCCAGGGGGCATTTAAACCGTCTTGTTAAGCTTCTGCGACCTGCATGTCTCTTCCAAGGGGCATTTAAACCGTCTTGTTAAGCTACTGCGACCTGCACATCTCTTCCAAGGGGCATTTAAACCTTCTTGTTAAGCTACTGCGACCTGCACGTCTCTTCCAAGGGGCATTTAAACAGACTTGTTAAGCTACTGCGACCTCCACCGCTGTTCCAAGGGGCATTTAAACCGTCTTGTTAAGCTACTGCGACCTGCACGTCTCTTTCAATGGGCATTTAAACCGTCTTGTTAAGCTACTGCTACCGCCACCGCACTTCCAAGGGACACTTTAACCGTCTTGTTAAGCTACTGCGACCTGCACGTCTCTTTCAAGGGGCATTTAAATTGTCTTGTTAAGCTACTTCGACCGCTACCGCTCTTCCAAGGGGCATTTAAACCGTCTTGTTAAGCTATTGCGACCTGCATGTCTCTTCCAAGGGGCATTTAAACCGTCTTGAAAAGCTACTGCGACTTGCACGTCTTTTCCCAGGGACATTTAAACCGTCATGTTAAGCTACTGCGACCTGCACGTCTTTTGCAAGGGGTAATTTAAACCGTCATGTTAAGCTACTGCTACCGCGACCGCTCTTCCAAGGGGCATTTAAACCGTCTTGTTAAGCTACTGTAACCTCCACCTCTTTTCCAAGGGGCATTTAAACCGTCTTGTTAAGCTACTGCAACGTGCACGTCTCTTCCAAGGAGCATTTAAACCGTCTTGTTAAGCTACTGTGACCTGCAAGTCTCTTCCAAGGGGCATTTAAACCGTCTTGATAAGCTGCTGCGACCTGCTTGTCTCTTCCAAGGGGCATTTGAACTGTCTTGTTAAGGTACTGCGACCTCCACCGCTCTTCCAAGGGGCATTTAAACGGTCTTGTTAAGCTACTACGATCTGCAGGTCTCTTCCAAGGGGCATTTAAACCATCTTGTTAAGCTACTGCTAACGCCACCGCTCTTCCAAGGGGCATTTTAACCGTCTTGTTAAGCTACTGCGACCTGCACGTCTCTTTCAAGGGGCATTTAATCCGTCTTGTTAAGCTACTGTTACAGCGACCGCTCTTCCAAGGGGCATTTAAACCGTCTTGTTAAGCTACTGTAACCTCCACCTCTTTTCCAAGGGGCATTTAAACCGTCTTGTTAAGCTACTGCAACCTGCACGTCTCTTCCAAGGAGCATTTAAACCGTCTTGTTAAGCAACTGCGACCTGCATGTCTCTTCCAAGGGGCATTTAAACCGTCTTGTTAAGCTACTGCGACCTCCACCGCTCTTCCAAGGGGCATTTTTACCGCCTTGTTAAGATACTAAGACCTGCACGTCTCTTCCAAGGGGCATTTAAACCATCTTGTTAAGCTACTGCTACCGCCACCGCTCTTCCAAGGGGCATTTTAACCGTCTTGTTAAGCTACTGCGACCTGCATGTCTCTTCCAAGGGGCATTTAAACCATCTTGTTAAGCTACTGTGACCTCCACCGCTCTTCCAAGGGGCATTTAAACCGTCTTGTTAAGCTACTGCGACCTGCATGTCTCTTCCAAGGGGCATTTAAACCGTGTTGTTAAGCTACTGCAACCTGCACGTCTCTTCCAAGGGGCATTTAAACCGTCTTGTTAAGCTACTGCGACCTGCATGTCTCTTCCAAGGGGCATTTTAACGGTCTTGTTAAGCTACTGCGAACTGCACTTCTCTTCCAGGGGGCATTTAAACCGTCTTGTTAAGCTTCTGCGACCTGCATGTCTCTTCCAAGGGGCATTTAAACCATCTTGTTAAGCTACTGCGACCTCCACCGCTCTTCCAAGGGGCATTTAAACCGCCTTGTTAAGCTACTACGACCTGCACGTCTCTTCCAAGGGGCATTTAAACCATCTTGTTAAGCTACTGCTACCGCCACCACTCTTCCAAGGGGCATTTTAACCGTCTTGTTAAGCTACTGCGACCAGCACGTCTCTTCCAAGGGGCATTTAAACCGTCTTGTTAAGCTACTGCGACCTCCACCGCTCTTCCAAGGGACATTTAAACTGTCTTGTGAAGCTACTGCGACCTGCATGTCGCTTCCAAGGGGCATTTAAACCATCTTGTTAAGCTACTGCAACCTGCACGTCTCTTCCAAGCGGCATTTAAACCATCTTGTTAAGCTACTGCGACCTGCATGTCTCTTCCAAGGGGAATTTAAACAGTCTTGTTAAGCTACTGCGACCTGCACGTCTCTTCCAAGGGGCATTTAAGCCGTCTTGTTAAGCTGCTGCGACCTGCATGTCTCTTCCAAGGGGCATTTAAACCGTCTAGTTAAGCTACTGCGACCTCCACCGCTCTTCCAAGGGGCATTTGAACCGTCTTCTTAAGCTACTACGACCTGCACGTCTCTTCCAAGGGGCATTTAAACCATCTTGTTAAGCTACTGCTACAGCCAACGCTCTTCCAAGGGGCATTTTAACCGTCTTGTTAAGCTACTGCGACCTGCACGTCTCTTCCAAGGGGCATTTAAACCGTCTTGTTAAGCCACTGCGACCTCCACCGCTCTTCCAAGGGGCATTTATACCGCCTTGTTAAGCTACTACGACCTGCACGTCTCTTCCAAGGGGCATTTAAACCATCTTGTTAAGCTACTGCTACCGCCACCGCTCTTCAAGGGGCATTTTAACCGTCTTGTTAAGCTACTGCGACCTGCATGTCTCTACCAAGGGGCATTTAAAAGTCTTGTTAAGCTACTGTGACCTCCACCGCTCTTCCAAGGGGCATTTAAACTGTCTTGTTAAGCTACTGCGACCTGCATGTCTCTTCCAAGGGGCATTTAAACCGTGTTGTTAAGCTACTGCAACCTGCACGTCTCTTCCAAGGGGCATTTAAACCGTCTTGTTAAGCTACTGCGACCTGCATGTCTCTTCCAAGGGGCATTTAAACGGTCTTGTTAAGCTACTGCGAACTGCACGTCTCTTCCAGGGGGCATTTAAACCGTCTTGTTAAGCTTCTGCGACCTGCATGTCTCTTCCAAGGGGCATTTAAACCGTCTTGTTAAGCTACTGCGACCTGCACATCTCTTCCAAGGGGCATTTAAACCTTCTTGTTAAGCTACTGCGACCTGCACGTCTCTTCCAAGGGGCATTTAAACAGACTTGTTAAGCTACTGCGACCTCCACCGCTGTTCCAAGGGGCATTTAAACCGTCTTGTTAAGCTACTGCGACCTGCACGTCTCTTCCAATGGGCATTTAAACCGTCTTGTTAAGCTACTGCTACCGCCACCGCACTTCCAAGGGACACTTTAACCGTCTTGTTAAGCTACTGCGACCTGCACGTCTCTTTCAAGGGGCATTTAAACTGTCTTGTTAAGCTACTTCGACCGCTACCGCTCTTCCAAGGGGCATTTAATCCGTCTTGTTAAGCTATTGCGACCTGCATGTCTCTTCCAAGGGGCATTTAAACCGTCTTGAAAAGCTACTGCGACTTGCACGTCTTTTCCCAGGGACATTTAAACCGTCATGTTAAGCTACTGCGACTTGCACGTCTTTTGCAAGGGGTAATTTAAACTGTCATGTTAAGCTACTGCTACCGCGACCGCTCTTCCAAGGGGCATTTAAACCGTCTTGTTAAGCTACTGTAACCTCCACCTCTTTTCCAAGGGGCATTTAAACCGTCTTGTTAAGCTATTGCGACCTGCATGTCTCTTCCAAGGGGCATTTAAACCGTCTTGAAAAGGTACTGCGACTTGCACGTCTTTTCCCAGGGACATTTAAACCGTCATGTTAAGCTACTGCGACCTGCACGTCTTTTGCAAGGGGTAATTTAAACCGTCATGTTAAGCTACTGCTACCGCGACCGCTCTTCCAAGGGGCATTTAAACCGTCTTGTTAAGCTACTGTAACCTCCACCTCTTTTCCAAGGGGCATTTAAACCGTCTTGTTAAGCTACTGCAACGTGCACGTCTCTTCCAAGGAGCATTTAAACCGTCTTGTTAAGCTACTGTGACCTGCAAGTCTCTTCCAAGGGGCATTTAAACCGTCTTGATAAGCTGCTGCGACCTGCATGTCTCTTCCAAGGGGCATTTGAACTGTCTTGTTAAGGTACTGCGACCTCCACCGCTCTTCCAAGGGGCATTTAAACGGTCTTGTTAAGCTACTACGATCTGCACGTCTCTTCCAAGGGGCATTTAAACCATCTTGTTAAGCTACTGCTACCGCCACCGCTCTTCCAAGGGGAATTTTAACCGTCTTGTTAAGCTACTGCGACCTGCACGTCTCTTTCAAGGGGCATTTAATCCGTCTTGTTAAGCTACTGCTACAGCGACCGCTCTTCCAAGGGGCATTTAAACCGTCTTGTTAAGCTACTGTAACCTCCACCTCTTTTCCAAGGGGCATTTAAACCGTCTTGTTAAGCTACTGCAATCTGCACGTCTCTTCCAAGGAGCATTTAAACCGTCTTGTTAAGCAACTGCGACCTGCATGTCTCTTCCAAGGGGCATTTAAACCGTCTTGTTAAGCTACTGCGACCTCCACCGCTCTTCCAAGGGGCATTTTTACCGCCTTGTTAAGATACTAAGACCTGCACGTCTCTTCCAAGGGGCATTTAAACCATCTTGTTAAGCTACTGCTACCGCCACCGCTCTTCCAAGGGGCATTTTAACCGTCTTGTTAAGCTACTGCGACCTGCATGTCTCTTCCAAGGGGCATTTAAACCATCTTGTTAAGCTACTGTGACCTCCACCGCTCTTCCAAGGGGCATTTAAACCGTCTTGTTAAGCTACTGCGACCTGCATGTCTCTTCCAAGGGGCATTTAAACCGTGTTGTTAAGCTACTGCAACCTGCACGTCTCTTCCAAGGGGCATTTAAACCGTCTTGTTAAGCTACTGCGACCTGCATGTCTCTTCCAAGGGGCATTTTAACGGTCTTGTTAAGCTACTGCGAACTGCACGTCTCTTCCAGGGGGCATTTAAACCGTCTTGTTAAGCTTCTGCGACCTGCATGTCTCTTCCAAGGGGCATTTAAACCATCTTGTTAAGCTACTGCGACCTCCACCGCTCTTCCAAGGGGCATTTAAACCGCCTTGTTAAGCTACTACGACCTGCACGTCTCTTCCAAGGGGCATTTAAACCATCTTGTTAAGCTACTGCTACCGCCACCACTCTTCCAAGGGGCATTTTAACCGTCTTGTTAAGCTACTGCGACCAGCACGTCTCTTCCAAGGGGCATTTAAACCGTCTTGTTAAGCTACTGCGACCTCCACCGCTCTTCCAAGGGACATTTAAACTGTCTTGTGAAGGTACTGCGACCTGCATGTCGCTTCCAAGGGGCATTTAAACCGTCTTGTTAAGCTACTGCAACCTGCACGTCTCTTCCAAGCGGCATTTAAACCATCTTGTTAAGCTACTGCGACCTGCATGTCTCTTCCAAGGGGAATTTAAACGGTCTTGTTAAGCTACTGCGACCTGCGCGTCTCTTCCAAGGGGCATTTAAGCCGTCTTGTTAAGCTGCTGCGACCTGCATGTCTCTTCCAAGGGGCATTTAAACCGTCTAGTTAAGCTACTGCGACCTCCACCGCTCTTCCAAGGGGCATTTAAACCGTCTTCTTAAGCTACTACGACCTGCACGTCTCTTCCAAGGGGCATTTAAACCATCTTGTTAAGCTACTGCTACAGCCAACGCTCTTCCAAGGGGCATTTTAACCGTCTTGTTAAGCTACTGCGACCTGCACGTCTCTTCCAAGGGGCATTTAAACCGTCTTGTTAAGCCACTGCGACCTCCACCGCTCTTCCAAGGGGCATTTATACCGCCTTGTTAAGCTACTACGACCTGCACGTCTCTTCCAAGGGGCATTTAAACCATCTTGTTAAGCTACTGCTACCGCCACCGCTCTTCAAGGGGCATTTTAACCGTCTTGTTAAGCTACTGCGACCTGCATGTCTCTTCCAAGGGGCATTTAAACGTCTTGTTAAGCTACTGTGACCTCCACCGCTCTTCCAAGGGGCATTTAAACTGTCTTGTTAAGCTACTGCGACCTGCATGTCTCTTCCAAGGGGCATTTAAACCGTGTTGTTAAGCTACTGCAACCTGCACGTCTCTTCCAAGGGGCATTTAAACCGTCTTGTTAAGCTACTGCGACCTGCATGTCTCTTCCGAGGGGCATTTAAACGGTCTTGTTAAGCTACTGCGAACTGCACGTCTCTTCCAGGGGGCATTTAAACCGTCTTGTTAAGCTTCTGCGACCTGCATGTCTCTTCTAAGGGGCATTTAAACCGTCTTGTTAAGCTACTGCGACCTGCACATCTCTTCCAAGGGGCATTTAAACCTTCTTGTTAAGCTACTGCGACCTGCACGTCTCTTCCAAGGGGCATTTAAACAGACTTGTTAAGCTACTGCGACCTCCACCGCTGTTCCAAGGGGCATTTAAACCGTCTTGTTAAGCTACTGCGACCTGCACGTCTCTTCCAATGGGCATTTAAACCGTCTTGTTAAGCTACTGCTACCGCCACCGCACTTCCAAGGGACACTTTAACCGTCTTGTTAAGCTACTGCGACCTGCACGTCTCTTTCAAGGGGCATTTAAACTGTCTTGTTAAGCTACTTCGACCGCTACCGCTCTTCCAAGGGGCATTTAAACCGTCTTGTTAAGCTATTGCGACCTGCATGTCTCTTCCAAGGGGCATTTAAACCGTCTTGAAAAGCTACTGCGACTTGCACGTCTTTTCCCAGGAACATTTAAACCGTCATGTTAAGCTACTGCGACTTGCACGTCTTTTGCAAGGGGTAATTTAAACCGTCATGTTAAGCTACTGCTACCGCGACCGCTCTTCCAAGGGGCATTTAAACCGTCTTGTTAAGCTACTGTAACCTCCACCTCTTTTCCAAGGGGCATTTAAACCGTCTTGTTAAGCTACTGCAACGTGCACGTCTCTTCCAAGGAGCATTTAAACAGTCTTGTTAAGCTACTGTGACCTGCAAGTCTCTTCCAAGGGGCATTTAAACCGTCTTGATAAGCTGCTGCGACCTGCATGTCTCTTCCAAGGGGCATTTGAACTGTCTTGTTAAGGTACTGCAACCTCCACCGCTCTTCCAAGGGGCATTTAAACGGTCTTGTTAAGCTACTACGATCTGCACGTCTCTTCCAAGGGGCATTTAAACCATCTTGTTAAGCTACTGCTAACGCCACCGCTCTTCCAAGGGGCATTTTAACCGTCTTGTTAAGCTACTGCGACCTGCACGTCTCTTTCAAGGGGCATTTAATCCGTCTTGTTAAGCTACTGCTACAGCGACCGCTCTTCCAAGGGGCATTTAAACCGTCTTGTTAAGCTACTGTAACCTCCACCTCTTTTCCAAGGGGCATTTAAACCGTCTTGTTAAGCTACTGCAACCTGCACGTCTCTTCCAAGGAGCATTTAAACCGTCTTGTTAAGCAACTGCGACTTGCATGTCTCTTCCAAGGGGCATTTAAACCGTCTTGTTAAGCTACTGCGACCTCCACCGCTCTTCCAAGGGGCATTTTTACCGTCTTGTTAAGCTACTGCGACCTGCATGTCTCTTCCAAGGGGCATTTAAACCATCTTGTTAAGCTACTGTGACCTCCACCGCTCTTCCAAGGGGCATTTAAACTGTCTTGTTAAGCTACTGCGACCTGCATGTCTCTTCCAAGGGGCATTTAAACCGTGTTGTTAAGCTACTGCAACCTGCACGTCTCTTCCAAGGGGCATTTAAACCGTCTTGTTAAGCTACTGCGACCTGCATGTCTCTTCCAAGGGGCATTTAAACGGTCTTGTTAAGCTACTGCGAACTGCACGTCTCTTCCAGGGGGCATTTAAACCGTCTTGTTAAGCTTCTGCGACCTGCATGTCTCTTCCAAGGGGCATTTAAACCATCTTGTTAAGCTACTGCGACCTCCACCGCTCTTCCAAGGGGCATTTAAACCGCCTTGTTAAGCTACTACGACCTGCACGTCTCTTCCAAGGGGCATTTAAACTATCTTGTTAAGCTACTGCTACCGCCACCGCTCTTCCAAGGGGCATTTTAACCGTCTTGTTAAGCTACTGCGACCAGCACGTCTCTTCCAAGGGGCATTTAAACCGTCTTGTTAAGCTACTGCGACCTCCACCGCTCTTCCAAGGGGCATTTTTACCGCCTTGTTAAGATACTACGACCTGCACGTCTCTTCCAAGGGGCATTTAAACCATCTTGTTAAGCTACTGCTACCGCCACCGCTCTTCCAAGGGGCATTTTAACCGTCTTGTTAAGCTACTGCGACCTGCATGTCTCTTCCAAGGGGCATTTAAACCTTCTTGTTAAGCTACTGTGACCTCCACCGCTCTTCCAAGGGGCATTTAAACTGTCTTGTTAAGCTACTGCGACCTGCATGTCTCTTCCAAGGGGCATTTAAACCGTGTTGTTAAGCTACTGCAACCTGCACGTCTCTTCCAAGGGGCATTTAAACCGTCTTGTTAAGCTACTGCGACCTGCATGTCTCTTCCAAGGGGCATTTAAACCATCTTGTTAAGCTACTGCGACCTCCACCGCTCTTCCAAGGGGCATTTAAACCGCCTTGTTAAGCTACTACGACCTGCACGTCTCTTCCAAGGGGCATTTAAACCATCTTGTTAAGCTACTGCTACCGACACCGCTCTTCCAAGGGGCATTTTAACCGTCTTGTTAAGCTACTGCGACCAGCACGTCTCTTCCAAGGGGCATTTAAACCGTCTTGTTAAGCTACTGCGACCTCCACCGCTCTTCCAAGGGACATTTAAACTGTCTTGTGAAGCTACTGCGACCTGCATGTCGCTTCCAAGGGGCATTTAAACCGTCTTGTTAAGCTACTGCAACCTGCACGTCTCTTCCAAGCGTCATTTAAACCATCTTGTTAAGCTACTGCGACCTGCATGTCTCTTCCAAGGGGAATTTAAACGGTCTTGTTAAGCTACTGCGACCTGCACGTCTCTTCCAAGGGGCATTTAAGCCGTCTTGTTAAGCTGCTGCGACCTGCATGTCTCTTCCAAGGGGCATTTAAACCGTCTAGTTAAGCTACTGCGACCTCCACCGCTCTTCCAAGGGGCATTTAAACCGTCTTCTTAAGCTACTACGACCTGCACGTCTCTTCCAAGGGGCATTTAAACCATCTTGTTAAGCTACTGCTACAGCCAACGCTCTTCCAAGGGGCATTTTAACCGTCTTGTTAAGCTACTGCGACCTGCACGTCTCTTCCAAGGGGCATTTAAACCGTCTTGTTAAGCCACTGCGACCTCCACCGCTCTTCCAAGGAGCATTTATACCGACTTGTTAAGATACTACGACCTGCACGTCTCTTCCAAGGGGCATTTAAACCATCTTGTTAAGCTACTGCTACCGCCACCGCTCTTCCAAGGGGCATTTTAACCGTCTTGTTAAGCTACTGCGACCTGCATGTCTCTTCCAAGGGGCATTTAAACGTCTTGTTAAGCTACTGTGACCTCCACCGCTCTTCCAAGGGGCATTTAAACTGTCTTGTTAAGCTACTGCGACCTGCTGGTCTCTTCCAAGGGGCATTTAAACCGTGTTGTTAAGCTACTGCAACCTGCACGTCTCTTCCAAGGGGCATTTAAACCGTCTTGTTAAGCTACTGCGACCTGCATGTCTCTTCCAAGGGGCATTTAAACGGTCTTGTTAAGCTACTGCGAACTGCACGTCTCTTCCAGGGGGCATTTAAACCGTCTTGTTAAGCTTCTGCGACCTGCATGTCTCTTCCAAGGGGCATTTAAACCGTCTTGTTAAGCTACTGCGACCTGCACATCTCTTCCAAGGGGAATTTAAACCTTCTTGTTAAGCTACTGCGACCTGCACGTCTCTTCCAAGGGGCATTTAAACAGACTTGTTAAGCTACTGCGACCTCCACCGCTGTTCCAAGGGGCATTTAAACCGTCTTGTTAAGCTACTGCGACCTGCACGTCTCTTCCAATGGGCATTTAAACCGTCTTGTTAAGCTACTGCTACCGCCACCGCACTTCCAAGGGACACTTTAACCGTCTTGTTAAGCTACTGCGACCTGCACGTCTCTTTCAAGGGGCATTTAAATTGTCTTGTTAAGCTACTTCGACCGCTACCGCTCTTCCAAGGGGCATTTAAATCGTCTTGTTAAGCTATTGCGACCTGCATGTCTCTTCCAAGGGGCATTTAAACCGTCTTGAAAAGCTACTGCGACTTGCACGTCTTTTCCCAGGGACATTTAAACCGTCATGTTAAGCTACTGCGACTTGCACGTCTTTTGCAAGGGGTAATTTAAACCGTCATGTTAAGCTACTGCTACCGCGACCGCTCTTCCAAGGGGCATTTAAACCGTCTTGTTAAGCTACTGTAACCTCCACCTCTTTTCCAAGGGGCATTTAAACCGTCTTGTTAAGCTACTGCAACGTGCACGTCTCTTCCAAGGAGCATTTAAACCGTCTTGTTAAGCTACTGTGAGCTGCAAGTCTCTTCCAAGGGGCATTTGAACTGTCTTGTTAAGGTACTGCGACCTCCACCGCTCTTCCAAGGGGCATTTAAACGGTCTTGTTAAGCTACTACGATCTGCACGTCTCTTCCAAGGGGCATTTAAACCATCTTGTTAAGCTACTGCTACCGCCACCGCTCTTCCAAGGGGCATTTTAACCGTCTTGTTAAGCTACTGCGACCTGCACGTCTCTTTCAAGGGGCATTTAATCTGTCTTGTTAAGCTACTGCTACAGCGACCGCTCTTCCAAGGGGCATTTAAACCGTCTTGTTAAGCTACTGTAACCTCCACCTCTTTTCCAAGGGGCATTTAAACCGTCTTGTTAAGCTACTGCAACCTGCACGTCTCTTCCAAGGAGCATTTAAACCGTCTTGTTAAGCAACTGCGACCTGCATGTCTCTTCCAAGGGGCATTTAAACCGTCTTGTTAAGCTACTGCGACCTCCACCGCTCTTCCAAGGGGCATTTTTACCGCCTTGTTAAGATACTACGACCTGCACGTCTCTTCCAAGGGGCATTTAAACCATCTTGTTAAGCTACTGCTACCGCCACCGCTCTTCCAAGGGGCATTTTAACCGTCTTGTTAAGCTACTGCGACCTGCATGTCTCTTCCAAGGGGCATTTAAACCATCTTGTTAAGCTACTGTGACCTCCACCGCTCTTCCAAGGGGCATTTAAACTGTCTTGTTAAGCTACTGCGACCTGCATGTCTCTTCCAAGGGGCATTTAAACCGTGTTGTTAAGCTACTGCAACCTGCACGTCTCTTCCAAGGGGCATTTAAACCGTCTTGCTAAGCTACTGCGACCTGCATGTCTCTTTCAAGGGGCATTTAAACGGTCTTGTTAAGCTACTGCGAACTGCACGTCTCTTCCAGGTGGCATTTAAACCGTCTTGTTAAGCTTCTGCGACCTGCATGTCTCTTCCAAGGGGCATTTAAACCATCTTGTTAAGCTACTGCGACCTCCACCGCTCTTCCAAGGGGCATTTAAACCGCCTTGTTAAGCTACTACGACCTGCACGTCTCTTCCAAGGGGCATTTAAACCATCTTGTTAAGCTACTGCTACCGCCACCGCTCTTCCAAGGGGCATTTTAACCGTCTTGTTAAGCTACTGCGACCAGCACGTCTCTTCCACGGGGCATTTAAACCGTCTTGTTAAGCTACTGCGACCTCCACCGCTCTTCCAAGGGACATTTAAACTGTCTTGTGAAGCTACTGCGACCTGCATGTCGCTTCCAAGGGGCATTTAAACCGTCTTGTTAAGCTACTGCAACCTGCACGTCTCTTCCAAGCGGCATTTAAACCATCTTGTTAAGCTACTGCGACCTGCATGTCTCTTCCAAGGGGAATTTAAACGGTCTTGTTAAGCTACTGCGACCTGCACGTCTCTTCCAAGGGGCATTTTAACCGTCTTGTTAAGCTACTGCGACCTGCACGTCTCTTCCAAGGGGCATTTAAACCGTCTTGTTAAGCCACTGCGACCTCCACCGCTCTTCCAAGGGGCATTTATACCGCCTTGATAAGCTACTACGACCTGCACGTCTCTTCCAAGGGGCATTTAAACCATCTTGTTAAGCTACTGCTACCGCCACCGCTCTTCAAGGGGCATTTTAACCGTCTTGTTAAGCTACTGCGGCCTGCATGTCTCTTCCAAGGGGCATTTAAACGTCTTGTTAAGCTACTGTGACCTCCACCGCTCTTCCAAGGGGCATTTAAACTGTCTTGTTAAGCTACTGCGACCTGCATGTCTCTTCCAAGGGGCATTTAAACCGTGTTGTTAAGCTACTGCAACCTGCACGTCTCTTCCAAGGGGCATTTAAACCGTCTTGTTAAGCTACTGCGACCTGCATGTCTCTTCCAAGGGGCATTTAAACGGTTTTGTTATGCTACTGCGAACTGCACGTCTCTTCCAGGGGGCATTTAAACCGTCTTGTTAAGCTTCTGCGACCTGCATGTCTCTTCCAAGGGGCATTTAAACCGTCTTGTTAAGCTACTGCGACCTGCACATCTCTTCCAAGGGGCATTTAAACCTTCTTGTAAAGCTACTGCGACCTGCACGTCTCTTCCAAGGGGCATTTAAACAGACTTGTTAAGCTACTGCGACCTCCACCGCTGTTCCAAGGGGCATTTAAACCGTCTTGTTAAGCTACTGCGACCTGCACGTCTCTTCCAATGGGCATTTAAACCGTCTTGTTAAGCTACTGCTACCGCCACCGCACTTCCAAGGGACACTTTAACCGTCTTGTTAAGCTACTGCGACCTGCACGTCTCTTTCAAGGGGCATTTAAACTGTCTTGTTAAGCTACTTCGACCGCTACCGCTCTTCCAAGGGGCATTTAAACCGTCTTGTTAAGCTATTGCGACCTGCATGTCTCTTCCAAGGGGCATTTAAAACGTCTTGAAAAGCTACTGCGACTTGCACGTCTTTTCCCAGGGACGTTTAAACCGTCATGTTAAGCTACTGCGACTTGCACGTCTTTTGCAAGGGGTAATTTAAACCGTCATGTTAAGCTACTGCTACCGCGACCGCTCTTCCAAGGGGCATTTAAACCGTCTTGTTAAGCTACTGTAACCTCCACCTCTTTTCCAAGGGGCATTTAAACCGTCTTGTTAAGCTACTGCAACGTGCACGTCTCTTCCAAGGAGCATTTAAACCGTCTTGTTAAGCTACTGTGACCTGCAAGTCTCTTCCAAGGGGCATTTAAACCGTCTTGATAAGCTGCTGCGACCTGCATGTCTCTTCCAAGGGGCATTTGAAATGTCTTGTTAAGGTACTGCGACCTCCACCGCTCTTCCAAGGGGCATTTAAACGGTCTTGTTAAGCTACTACGATCTGCACGTCTCTTCCAAGGGGCATTTAAACCATCTTGTTAAGCTACTGCTACCGCCACCGCTCTTCCAAGGGGCATTTTAACCGTCTTGTTAAGCTACTGCGACCTGCACGTCTCTTTCAAGGGGCATTTAATCCGTCTTCTTAAGCTACTGCTACAGTGACCGCTCTTCCAAGGGGCATTTAAACCGTCTTGTTAAGCTACTGTAACCTCCACCTCTTTTCCAAGGGGCATTTAAACCGTCTTGTTAAGCTACTGCAACCTGCACGTCTCTTCCAAGGAGCATTTAAACCGTCTTGTTAAGCAACTGCGACCTGCATGTCTCTTCCAAGGGGCATTTAAACCGTCTTGTTAAGCTACTGCGACCTCCACCGCTCTTCCAAGGGGCATTTTTACCGCCTTGTTAAGATACTACGACCTGCACGTCTCTTCCAAGGGGCATTTAAGCCATCTTGTTAGGGTACTGCTACCGCCACCGCTCTTCCAAGGGGCATTTTAACCGTCTTGTTAAGCTACTGCGACCTGCATGTCTCTTCCAAGGGGCATTTAAACCATCTTGTTAAGCTACTGTGACCTCCACCGCTCTTCCAAGGGGCATTTAAACTGTCTTGTTAAGCTACTGCGACCTGCATGTCTCTTCCAAGGGGCATTTAAACCGTGTTGTTAAGCTACTGCAACCTGCACGTCTCTTCCAAGGGGCATTTAAACCGTCTTGTTAAGCTACTGCGACCTGCATGTCTCTTCCAAGGGGCATTTAAACGGTCTTGTTAAGCTACTGCAAACTGCACGTCTCTTCCAGGGGGCATTTAAACCATCTTGTTAAGCTTCTGCGACCTGCATGTCTCTTCCAAGGGGCATTTAAACCATCTTGTTAAGCTACTGCGACCTCCACCGCTCTTCCAAGGGGCATTTAAACCGCCTTGTTAAGCTACTACGACCTGCACGTCTCTTCCAAGGGGCATTTAAACCATCTTGTTAAGCTACTGCTACCGCCACCGCTCTTCCAAGGGGCATTTTAACCGTCTTGTTAAGCTACTGCGACCAGCACGTCTCTTCCAAGGGGCATTTAAACCGTCTTGTTAAGCTACTGCGACCTCCACCGCTCTTCCAAGGGACATTTAAAATGTCTTGTGAAGCTACTGCGACCTGCATGTCGCTTCCAAGGGGCATTTAAACCGTCTTGTTAAGCTACTGCAACCTGCACGTCTCTTCCAAGCGGCATTTAAACCATCTTGTTAAGCTACTGCGACCTGCATGTCTCTTCCAAGGGGAATTTAAACGGTCTTGTTAAGCTACTGCGACCTACACGTCTCTTCCAAGGGGCATTTAAGCCGTCTTGTTAAGCTGCTGCGACCTGCATGTCTCTTCCAAGGGGCATTTAAACCGTCTAGTTAAGCTACTGCGACCTCCACCGCTCTTCCAAGGGGCATTTAAACCGTCTTCTTAAGCTACTACGACCTGCACGTCTCTTCCAAGGGGCATTTAAACCATCTTGTTAAGCTACTGCTACAGCCAACGCTCTTCCAAGGGGCATTTTAACCGTCTTGTTAAGCTACTGCGACCTGCACGTCTCTTCCAAGGGGCATTTAAACCGTCCTGTTAAGCCACTGCGACCTCCACCGCTCTTCCAAGGGGCATTTATACCGCCTTGTTAAGCTACTACGACCTGCACGTCTCTTCCAAGGGGCATTTAAACCATCTTGTTAAGCTACTGCTACCGCCACCGCTCTTCCAAGGGGCATTTTAACCGTCTTGTTAAGCTACTGCGACCTGCATGTCTCTTCCAAGGTTCATTTAAACGTCTTGTTAAGCTACTGTGACCTCCACCGCTCTTCCAAGGGGCATTTAAACTGTCTTGTTAAGCTACTGCGACCTGCATGTCTCTTCCAAGGGGCATTTAAACCGTGTTGTTAAGCTACTGCAACCTGCACGTCTCTTCCAAGGGGCATTTAAACCGTCTTGTTAAGCTACTGCGATCTGCATGTCTCTTCCAAGGGGCATTTAAACGGTCTTGTTAAGCTACTGCGAACTGCACGTCTCTTCCAGGGGGCATTTAAACCGTCTTGTTAAGCTTCTGCAACCTGCATGTCTCTTCCAAGGGGCATTTAAACCGTCTTGTTAAGCTACTGCGACCTGCACATCTCTTCCAAGGGGCATTTAAACCTTCTTGTTAAGCTACTGCGACCTGCACGTCTCTTCCAAGGGGCATTTAAACAGACTTGTTAAGCTACTGCGACCTCCACCGCTGTTCCAAGGGGCATTTAAACCGTCTTGTTAAGCTACTGCGACCTGCACGTCTCTTCCAATGGGCATTTAAACCGTCTTGTTAAGCTACTGCTACCGCCACCGCACTTCCAAGGGACACTTTAACCGTCTTGTTAAGCTACTGCGACCTGCACGTCTCTTTCAAGGGGCATTTAAACTGTCTTGTTAAGCTACTTCAACCGCTACCGCTCTTCCAAGGGGCATTTAAACCGTCTTGTTAAGCTATTGCGACCTGCATGTCTCTTCCAAGGGGCATTTAAACTGTCTTGAAAAGCTACTGCGACTTGCACGTCTTTTCCCAGGGACATTTAAACCGTCATGTTAAGCTACTGCGACTTGCACGTCTTTTGCAAGGGGTAATTTAAACTGTCATGTTAAGCTACTGCTACCGCGACCGCTCTTCCAAGGGGCATTTAAACCGTCTTGTTAAGCTACTGTAACCTCCACCTCTTTTCCAAGGGGCATTTAAACCGTCTTGTTAAGCTACTGCAACGTGCACGTCTCTTCCAAGGAGCATTTAAACCGTCTTGTTAAGCTACTGTGACCTGCAAGTCTCTTCCAAGGGGCATTTAAACCGTCTTGATAAGCTGCTGCGACCTGCATGTCTCTTCCAAGGGGCATTTGAACTGTCTTGTTAAGGTACTGCGACCTCCACCGCTCTTCCAAGGGGCATTTAAACGGTCTTGTTAAGCTACTACGATCTGCACGTCTCTTCCAAGGGGCATTTAAACCATCTTGTTAAGCTACTGCTACCGCCACCGCTCTTCCAACGGGCATTTTAACCGTCTTGTTAAGCTACTGCGACCTGCACGTCTCTTTCAAAGGGCATTTAATCCGTCTTGTTAAGCTACTGCTACAGCGACCGCTCTTCCAAGGGGCATTTAAACCGTCTTGTTAAGCTACTGTAACCTCCACCTCTTTTCCAAGGGGCATTTAAACCATCTTGTTAAGCTACTGCTACCGCCACCGCTCTTCCAAGGGGCATTTTAACCGTCTTGTTAAGCTACTGCGACCTGCATGTCTCTTCCAAGGGGCATTTAAACCATCTTGTTAAGCTACTGTGACCTCCACCGCTCTTCCAAGGGGCATTTAAACTGTCTTGTTAAGCTACTGCGACCTGCATGTCTCTTCCAAGGGGCATTTAAACCGTGTTGTTAAGCTACTGCAACCTGCACGTCTCTTCCAAGGGGCATTTAAACCATCTTGTTAAGCTACTGCGACCTGCATGTCGCTTCCAAGGGGCATTTAAACCGTCTTGTTAAGCTACTGCTACCGCCACCGCACTTCCAAGGGACACTTTAACCGTCTTGTTAAGCTACTGCGACCTGCACGTCTCTTTCAAGGGGCATTTAAACTGTCTTGTTAAGCTACTTCAACCGCTACCGCTCTTCCAAGGGGCATTTAAACCGTCTTGTTAAGCTATTGCGACCTGCATGTCTCTTCCAAGGGGCATTTAAACTGTCTTGAAAAGCTACTGCGACTTGCACGTCTTTTCCCAGGGACATTTAAACCGTCATGTTAAGCTACTGCGACTTGCACGTCTTTTGCAAGGGGTAATTTAAACTGTCATGTTAAGCTACTGCTACCGCGACCGCTCTTCCAAGGGGCATTTAAACCGTCTTGTTAAGCTACTGTAACCTCCACCTCTTTTCCAAGGGGCATTTAAACCGTCTTGTTAAGCTACTGCAACGTGCACGTCTCTTCCAAGGAGCATTTAAACCGTCTTGTTAAGATACTGTGACCTGCAAGTCTCTTCCAAGGGGCATTTAAACCGTCTTGATAAGCTGCTGCGACCTGCATGTCTCTTCCAAGGGGCATTTGAACTGTCTTGTTAAGGTACTGCGACCTCCACCGCTCTTCCAAGGGGCATTTAAACGGTCTTGTTAAGCTACTACGATCTGCACGTCTCTTCCAAGGGGCATTTAAACCATCTTGTTAAGCTACTGCTACCGCCACCGCTCTTCCAACGGGCATTTTAACCGTCTTGTTAAGCTACTGCGACCTGCACGTCTCTTTCAAAGGGCATTTAATCCGTCTTGTTAAGCTACTGCTACAGCGACCGCTCTTCCAAGGGGCATTTAAACCGTCTTGTTAAGCTACTGTAACCTCCACCTCTTTTCCAAGGGGCATTTAAACCATCTTGTTAAGCTACTGCTACCGCCACCGCTCTTCCAAGGGGCATTTTAACCGTCTTGTTAAGCTACTGCGACCTGCATGTCTCTTCCAAGGGGCATTTAAACCATCTTGTTAAGCTACTGTGACCTCCACCGCTCTTCCAAGGGGCATTTAAACTGTCTTGTTAAGCTACTGCGACCTGCATGTCTCTTCCAAGGGGCATTTAAACCGTGTTGTTAAGCTACTGCAACCTGCACGTCTCTTCCAAGGGGCATTTAAACCATCTTGTTAAGCTACTGCGACCTGCATGTCGCTTCCAAGGGGCATTTAAACCGTCTTGTTAAGCTACTGCAACCTGCACGTCTCTTCCAAGCGGCATTTAAACCATCTTGTTAAGCTACTGCGACCTGCATGTCTCTTCCAAGGGGAATTTAAACGGTCTTGTTAAGCTACTGCGACCTGCACGTCTCTTCCAAGGGGCATTTAAGCCGTCTTGTTAAGCTGCTGCGACCTGCATGTCTCTTCCAAGGGGCATTTAAACCGTCTAGTTAAGCTACTGCGACCTCCACCGCTCTTCCAAGGGGCATTTAAACCGTCTTCTTAAGCTACTACAACCTGCACGTCTCTTCCAAGTGGCATTTAAACCATCTTGTTAAGCTACTGCTACAGCCAACGCTCTTCCAAGGGGCATTTTAACCGTCTTGTTAAGCTACTGCGACCTGCACGTCTCTTCCAAGGGGCATTTAAACCGTCTTGTTAAGCCACTGCGACCTCCACCGCTCTTCCAAGGGGCATTTATACCGCCTTGTTAAGCTACTACGACCTGCACGTCTCTTCCAAGGGGCATTTAAACCATCTTGTTAAGCTACTGCTACCGCCACCGCTCTTCCAAGGGGCATTTTAACCGTCTTGTTAAGCTACTGCGACCTGCATGTCTCTTCCAAGGTTCATTTAAACGTCTTGTTAAGCTACTGTGACCTCCACCGCTCTTCCAAGGGGCATTTAAACTGTCTTGTTAAGCTACTGCGACCTGCATGTCTCTTCCAAGGGGCATTTAAACCGTGTTGTTAAGCTACTGCAACCTGCACGTCTCTTCCAAGGGGCATTTAAACCGTCTTGTTAAGCTACTGCGACCTGCATGTCTCTTCCAAGGGGCATTTAAACGGTCTTGTTAAGCTACTGCGAACTGCACGTCTCTTCCAGGGGGCATTTAAACCGTCTTGTTAAGCTTCTGCAACCTGCATGTCTCTTCCAAGGGGCATTTAAACCGTCTTGTTAAGCTACTGCGACCTGCACATCTCTTCCAAGGGGCATTTAAACCTTCTTGTTAAGCTACTGCGACCTGCACGTCTCTTCCAAGGGGCATTTAAACAGACTTGTTAAGCTACTGCGACCTCCACCGCTGTTCCAAGGGGCATTTAAACCGTCTTGTTAAGCTACTGCGACCTGCACGTCTCTTCCAATGGGCATTTAAACCGTCTTGTTAAGCTACTGCTACCGCCACCGCACTTCCAAGGGACACTTTAACCGTCTTGTTAAGCTACTGCGACCTGCACGTCTCTTTCAAGGGGCATTTAAACTGTCTTGTTAAGCTACTTCAACCGCTACCGCTCTTCCAAGGGGCATTTAAACCGTCTTGTTAAGCTATTGCGACCTGCATGTCTCTTCCAAGGGGCATTTAAACTGTCTTGAAAAGCTACTGCGACTTGCACGTCTTTTCCCAGGGACATTTAAACCGTCATGTTAAGCTACTGCGACTTGCACGTCTTTTGCAAGGGGTAATTTAAACTGTCATGTTAAGCTACTGCTACCGCGACCGCTCTTCCAAGGGGCATTTAAACCGTCTTGTTAAGCTACTGTAACCTCCACCTCTTTTCCAAGGGGCATTTAAACCGTCTTGTTAAGCTACTGCAACGTGCACGTCTCTTCCAAGGAGCATTTAAACCGTCTTGTTAAGCTACTGTGACCTGCAAGTCTCTTCCAAGGGGCATTTAAACCGTCTTGATAAGCTGCTGCGACCTGCATGTCTCTTCCAAGGGGCATTTGAACTGTCTTGTTAAGGTACTGCGACCTCCACCGCTCTTCCAAGGGGCATTTAAACGGTCTTGTTAAGCTACTACGATCTGCACGTCTCTTCCAAGGGGCATTTAAACCATCTTGTTAAGCTACTGCTACCGCCACCGCTCTTCCAACGGGCATTTTAACCGTCTTGTTAAGCTACTGCGACCTGCACGTCTCTTTCAAAGGGCATTTAATCCGTCTTGTTAAGCTACTGCTACAGCGACCGCTCTTCCAAGGGGCATTTAAACCGTCTTGTTAAGCTACTGTAACCTCCACCTCTTTTCCAAGGGGCATTTAAACCATCTTGTTAAGCTACTGCTACCGCCACCGCTCTTCCAAGGGGCATTTTAACCGTCTTGTTAAGCTACTGCGACCTGCATGTCTCTTCCAAGTGGCATTTAAACCATCTTGTTAAGCTACTGTGACCTCCACCGCTCTTCCAAGGGGCATTTAAACTGTCTTGTTAAGCTACTGCGACCTGCATGTCTCTTCCAAGGGGCATTTAAACCGTGTTGTTAAGCTACTGCAACCTGCACGTCTCTTCCAAGGGGCATTTAAACCATCTTGTTAAGCTACTGCGACCTGCATGTCGCTTCCAAGGGGCATTTAAACCGTCTTGTTAAGCTACTGCAACCTGCACGTCTCTTCCAAGCGGCATTTAAACCATCTTGTTAAGCTACTGCGACCTGCATGTCTCTTCCAAGGGGAATTTAAACGGTCTTGTTAAGCTACTGCGACCTGCACGTCTCTTCCAAGGGGCATTTAAGCCGTCTTGTTAAGCTGCTGCGACCTGCATGTCTCTTCCAAGGGGCATTTAAACCGTCTAGTTAAGCTACTGCGACCTCCACCGCTCTTCCAAGGGGCATTTAAACCGTCTTCTTAAGCTACTACAACCTGCACGTCTCTTCCAAGTGGCATTTAAACCATCTTGTTAAGCTACTGCTACAGCCAACGCTCTTCCAAGGGGCATTTTAACCGTCTTGTTAAGCTACTGCGACCTGCACGTCTCTTCCAAGGGGCATTTAAACCGTCTTGTTAAGCCACTGCGACCTCCACCGCTCTTCCAAGGGGCATTTATACCGCCTTGTTAAGCTACTACGACCTGCACGTCTCTTCCAAGGGGCATTTAAACCATCTTGTTAAGCTACTGCTACCGCCACCGCTCTTCCAAGGGGCATTTTAACCGTCTTGTTAAGCTACTGCGACCTGCATGTCTCTTCCAAGGGGCATTTAAACGTCTTGTTAAGCTACTGTGACCTCCACCGCTCTTCCAAGGGGCATTTAAACTGTCTTGTTAAGCTACTGCGACCTGCATGTCTCTTCCAAGGGGCATTTAAACCGTGTTGTTAAGCTACTGCAACCTGCACGTCTCTTCCAAGGGGCATTTAAACCGTCTTGTTAAGCTACTGCGACCTGCATGTCTCTTCCAAGGGGCATTTAAACGGTCTTGTTAAGCTACTGCGAACTGCACGTCTCTTCCAGGGGGCATTTAAACCGTCTTGTTAAGCTTCTGCGACCTGCATGTCTCTTCCAAGGGGCATTTAAACCGTCTGTTAAGCTACTGCGACCTCCACCGCTCTTCCAAGGGGCATTTAAACCGCCTTGTTAAGCTACTACGACCTGCACGTCCCTTCCAAGGGGCATTTAAACCATCTTGTTAAGCTACTGCTACCGCCACCGCTCTTCCAAGGGGCATTTTAACCGTCTTGTTAAGCTACTGCGATCAGCACGTCTCTTCCAAGGGGCATTTAAACCGTCTTGTTAAGCTACTGCGACCTCCACCGCTCTTCCAAGGGACATTTAAACTGTCTTTTGAAGCTACTGCGACCTGCATGTCTCTTCCAAGGGGCATTTAAACCGTCTTGTTAAGCTACTGCAACCTGCACGTCTCTTCCAAGGGGCATTTAAACCATCTTGTTAAGCTACTGCGACCAGCATGTCTCTTCCAAGGGGAATTTAAACGGTCTTGTTAAGCTACTGCGACCTGCACGTCTCTTCCAAGGGGCATTTAAGCCGTCTTGTTAAGCTGCTGCAACCTGCATGTCTCTTCCAAGGGGCATTTAAACCGTTTAGTTAAGCTACTGCGACCTCCACCGCTCTTCCAAGGGGCATTTAAACCGTCTTCTTAAGCTACTACGACCTGCACGTCTCTTCCAAGGGGCAGTTAAACCATCTTGTTAAGCTACTGCTACAGCCAACGCTCTTCCAAGGGGCATTTTTACCGTCTTGTTAAGCCACTGCGACCTCCACCGCTCTTCCAAGGGGCATTTAAACCATCTTGTTAAGCTACTGAGACCTGCACGTCTCTTCCAATGGGCATTTAAACTGTCTTGTTAAGCTACTGCTACCGCCACCGCTCTTCCCAGGGGCATTTTAACTGTTTTGTTAAGCTACTGCGACCTGCACTTCTCTTTCAACGGGCATTTAAACCGTCTTGTTAAGCTACTGTAACCTCCACCTCTTTTCCAAGGGGCATTTAAACCGTCTTGTTAAGCTACTGCAACCTGCACATCTCTTCCAAGGGGCATTTAAACCGTCTTGTTAAGCTACTGCGACCTGCATGTCTCTACCAAGGGGCATTTAAACCGTCTTGTTAAGCTACTGCGACCTGCACATCTCTTCCAAGGGCATTTAAACCTTCTTGTTAGCTACTGCGACCTGCACGTCTCTTCCAAGGGGCATTTAAACAGACTTGTTAAGCTACTGCGACCTGCACGTCTCTTCCAATGGACATTTAAACCGTCTTGTTAAGCTACTGCTACCGCGACCGCACTTCCAAGGCGCACTTTAACCGTCTTGTTAAGCTACTGCGACCTGCACGTCTCTTTCAAGGTTCATTTAAACTGTCTTGTTAAGCTACTGCGACCGCTACCGCTCTTCCAAGGGGCATTTAAACCGTCTTGTTAAGCTACTGCGACCTGCATGTCTCTTCCAATGGGCATTTAAACCGTCTTGTTAAGCTACTGCTACCGCCACCGCACTTCCAAGGGGCACTTTAACCGTCTTGTTAAGCTACTGCGACCTGCATGTCTCTTCCAAGGGGCATTTAAACCGTGTTGTTAAGCTACTGCAACCTGCACGTCTCTTCCAAGGGGCATTTAAACCGTCTTGTTAAGCTACTGCGACCTGCATGTCTCTTCCAAGGGGCATTTAAACGGTCTTGTTAAGCTACTGCAAACTGCACGTCTCTTCCAGGGGGCATTTAAACCATCTTGTTAAGCTTCTGCGACCTGCATGTCTCTTCCAAGGGGCATTTAAACCATCTTGTTAAGCTACTGCGACCTCCACCGCTCTTCCAAGGGGCATTTAAACCGCCTTGTTAAGCTACTACGACCTGCACGTCTCTTCCAAGGGGCATTTAAACCATCTTGTTAAGCTACTGCTACCGCCACCGCTCTTCCAAGGGGCATTTTAACCGTCTTGTTAAGCTACTGCGACCAGCACGTCTCTTCCAAGGGGCATTTAAACCGTCTTGTTAAGCTACTGCGACCTCCACCGCTCTTCCAAGGGACATTTAAAATGTCTTGTGAAGCTACTGCGACCTGCATGTCGCTTCCAAGGGGCATTTAAACCGTCTTGTTAAGCTACTGCAACCTGCACGTCTCTTCCAAGCGGCATTTAAACCATCTTGTTAAGCTACTGCGACCTGCATGTCTCTTCCAAGGGGAATTTAAACGGTCTTGTTAAGCTACTGCGACCTACACGTCTCTTCCAAGGGGCATTTAAGCCGTCTTGTTAAGCTGCTGCGACCTGCATGTCTCTTCCAAGGGGCATTTAAACCGTCTAGTTAAGCTACTGCGACCTCCACCGCTCTTCCAAGGGGCATTTAAACCGTCTTCTTAAGCTACTACGACCTGCACGTCTCTTCCAAGGGGCATTTAAACCATCTTGTTAAGCTACTGCTACAGCCAACGCTCTTCCAAGGGGCATTTTAACCGTCTTGTTAAGCTACTGCGACCTGCACGTCTCTTCCAAGGGGCATTTAAACCGTCTTGTTAAGCCACTGCGACCTCCACCGCTCTTCCAAGGGGCATTTATACCGCCTTGTTAAGCTACTAGGACCTGCACGTCTCTTCCAAGGGGCATTTAAACCATCTTGTTAAGCTACTGCTACCGCCACCGCTCTTCCAAGGGGCATTTTAACCGTCTTGTTAAGCTACTGCGACCTGCATGTCTCTTCCAAGGTTCATTTAAACGTCTTGTTAAGCTACTGTGACCTCCACCGCTCTTCCAAGGGGCATTTAAACTGTCTTGTTAAGCTACTGCGACCTGCATGTCTCTTCCAAGGGGCATTTAAACCGTGTTGTTAAGCTACTGCAACCTGCACGTCTCTTCCAAGGGGCATTTAAACCGTCTTGTTAAGCTACTGCGACCTGCATGTCTCTTCCAAGGGGCATTTAAACGGTCTTGTTAAGCTACTGCGAACTGCACGTCTCTTCCAGGGGGCATTTAAACCGTCTTGTTAAGCTTCTGCAACCTGCATGTCTCTTCCAAGGGGCATTTAAACCGTCTTGTTAAGCTACTGCGACCTGCACATCTCTTCCAAGGGGCATTTAAACCTTCTTGTTAAGCTACTGCGACCTGCACGTCTCTTCCAAGGGGCATTTAAACAGACTTGTTAAGCTACTGCGACCTCCACCGCTGTTCCAAGGGGCATTTAAACCGTCTTGTTAAGCTACTGCGACCTGCACGTCTCTTCCAATGGGCATTTAAACCGTCTTGTTAAGCTACTGCTACCGCCACCGCACTTCCAAGGGACACTTTAACCGTCTTGTTAAGCTACTGCGACCTGCACGTCTCTTTCAAGGGGCATTTAAACTGTCTTGTTAAGCTACTTCAACCGCTACCGCTCTTCCAAGGGGCATTTAAACCGTCTTGTTAAGCTATTGCGACCTGCATGTCTCTTCCAAGGGGCATTTAAACTGTCTTGAAAAGCTACTGCGACTTGCACGTCTTTTCCCAGGGACATTTAAACCGTCATGTTAAGCTACTGCGACTTGCACGTCTTTTGCAAGGGGTAATTTAAACTGTCATGTTAAGCTACTGCTACCGCGACCGCTCTTCCAAGGGGCATTTAAACCGTCTTGTTAAGCTACTGTAACCTCCACCTCTTTTCCAAGGGGCATTTAAACCGTCTTGTTAAGCTACTGCAACGTGCACGTCTCTTCCAAGGAGCATTTAAACCGTCTTGTTAAGCTACTGTGACCTGCAAGTCTCTTCCAAGGGGCATTTAAACCGTCTTGATAAGCTGCTGCGACCTGCATGTCTCTTCCAAGGGGCATTTGAACTGTCTTGTTAAGGTACTGCGACCTCCACCGCTCTTCCAAGGGGCATTTAAACGGTCTTGTTAAGCTACTACGATCTGCACGTCTCTTCCAAGGGGCATTTAAACCATCTTGTTAAGCTACTGCTACCGCCACCGCTCTTCCAACGGGCATTTTAACCGTCTTGTTAAGCTACTGCGACCTGCACGTCTCTTTCAAAGGGCATTTAATCCGTCTTGTTAAGCTACTGCTACAGCGACCGCTCTTCCAAGGGGCATTTAAACCGTCTTGTTAAGCTACTGTAACCTCCACCTCTTTTCCAAGGGGCATTTAAACCATCTTGTTAAGCTACTGCTACCGCCACCGCTCTTCCAAGGGGCATTTTAACCGTCTTGTTAAGCTACTGCGACCTGCATGTCTCTTCCAAGGGGCATTTAAACCATCTTGTTAAGCTACTGTGACCTCCACCGCTCTTCCAAGGGGCATTTAAACTGTCTTGTTAAGCTACTGCGACCTGCATGTCTCTTCCAAGGGGCATTTAAACCGTGTTGTTAAGCTACTGCAACCTGCACGTCTCTTCCAAGGGGCATTTAAACCATCTTGTTAAGCTACTGCGACCTGCATGTCGCTTCCAAGGGGCATTTAAACCGTCTTGTTAAGCTACTGCAACCTGCACGTCTCTTCCAAGCGGCATTTAAACCATCTTGTTAAGCTACTGCGACCTGCATGTCTCTTCCAAGGGGAATTTAAACGGTCTTGTTAAGCTACTGCGACCTGCACGTCTCTTCCAAGGGGCATTTAAGCCGTCTTGTTAAGCTGCTGCGACCTGCATGTCTCTTCCAAGGGGCATTTAAACCGTCTAGTTAAGCTACTGCGACCTCCACCGCTCTTCCAAGGGGCATTTAAACCGTCTTCTTAAGCTACTACAACCTGCACGTCTCTTCCAAGTGGCATTTAAACCATCTTGTTAAGCTACTGCTACAGCCAACGCTCTTCCAAGGGGCATTTTAACCGTCTTGTTAAGCTACTGCGACCTGCACGTCTCTTCCAAGGGGCATTTAAACCGTCTTGTTAAGCCACTGCGACCTCCACCGCTCTTCCAAGGGGCATTTATACCGCCTTGTTAAGCTACTACGACCTGCACGTCTCTTCCAAGGGGCATTTAAACCATCTTGTTAAGCTACTGCTACCGCCACCGCTCTTCCAAGGGGCATTTTAACCGTCTTGTTAAGCTACTGCGACCTGCATGTCTCTTCCAAGGGGCATTTAAACGTCTTGTTAAGCTACTGTGACCTCCACCGCTCTTCCAAGGGGCATTTAAACTGTCTTGTTAAGCTACTGCGACCTGCATGTCTCTTCCAAGGGGCATTTAAACCGTGTTGTTAAGCTACTGCAACCTGCACGTCTCTTCCAAGGGGCATTTAAACCGTCTTGTTAAGCTACTGCGACCTGCATGTCTCTTCCAAGGGGCATTTAAACGGTCTTGTTAAGCTACTGCGAACTGCACGTCTCTTCCAGGGGGCATTTAAACCGTCTTGTTAAGCTTCTGCGACCTGCATGTCTCTTCCAAGGGGCATTTAAACCGTCTGTTAAGCTACTGCGACCTCCACCGCTCTTCCAAGGGGCATTTAAACCGCCTTGTTAAGCTACTACGACCTGCACGTCCCTTCCAAGGGGCATTTAAACCATCTTGTTAAGCTACTGCTACCGCCACCGCTCTTCCAAGGGGCATTTTAACCGTCTTGTTAAGCTACTGCGATCAGCACGTCTCTTCCAAGGGGCATTTAAACCGTCTTGTTAAGCTACTGCGACCTCCACCGCTCTTCCAAGGGACATTTAAACTGTCTTTTGAAGCTACTGCGACCTGCATGTCTCTTCCAAGGGGCATTTAAACCGTCTTGTTAAGCTACTGCAACCTGCACGTCTCTTCCAAGGGGCATTTAAACCATCTTGTTAAGCTACTGCGACCAGCATGTCTCTTCCAAGGGGAATTTAAACGGTCTTGTTAAGCAACTGCGACCTGCACGTCTCTTCCAAGGGGCATTTAAGCCGTCTTGTTAAGCTGCTGCAACCTGCATGTCTCTTCCAAGGGGCATTTAAACCGTTTAGTTAAGCTACTGCGACCTCCACCGCTCTTCCAAGGGGCATTTAAACCGTCTTCTTAAGCTACTACGACCTGCACGTCTCTTCCAAGGGGCAGTTAAACCATCTTGTTAAGCTACTGCTACAGCCAACGCTCTTCCAAGGGGCATTTTTACCGTCTTGTTAAGCCACTGCGACCTCCACCGCTCTTCCAAGGGGCATTTAAACCATCTTGTTAAGCTACTGAGACCTGCACGTCTCTTCCAATGGGCATTTAAACTGTCTTGTTAAGCTACTGCTACCGCCACCGCTCTTCCCAGGGGCATTTTAACTGTTTTGTTAAGCTACTGCGACCTGCACTTCTCTTTCAACGGGCATTTAAACCGTCTTGTTAAGCTACTGTAACCTCCACCTCTTTTCCAAGGGGCATTTAAACCGTCTTGTTAAGCTACTGCAACCTGCACATCTCTTCCAAGGGGCATTTAAACCGTCTTGTTAAGCTACTGCGACCTGCATGTCTCTACCAAGGGGCATTTAAACCGTCTTGTTAAGCTACTGCGACCTGCACATCTCTTCCAAGGGCATTTAAACCTTCTTGTTAAGCTACTGCGACCTGCACGTCTCTTCCAAGGGGCATTTAAACAGACTTGTTAAGCTACTGCGACCTGCACGTCTCTTCCAATGGACATTTAAACCGTCTTGTTAAGCTACTGCTACCGCGACCGCACTTCCAAGGCGCACTTTAACCGTTTTGTTAAGCTACTGCGACCTGCACGTCTCTTTCAAGGTTCATTTAAACTGTCTTGTTAAGCTACTGCGACCGCTACCGCTCTTCCAAGGGGCATTTAAACCGTCTTGTTAAGCTACTGCGACCTGCATGTCTCTTCCAATGGGCATTTAAACCGTCTTGTTAAGCTACTGCTACCACCACCGCACTTCCAAGGGGCACTTTAACCGTCTTGTTAAGCTACTGCGACCTGCACGTCTCTTTCAAGGGGGATTTAAACTGTCTTGTTAAGCTACTGCGACCGCTACCGCTATTCCAAGGGGCATTTAAACCGTCTTGTTAAGCTACTGTGACCTGCAAGTCTCTTCCAAGGGGCATTTAAACCGTCTTGATAAGCTGCTGTGACCTGCATGTCTCTTCCAAGGGGTATTTGAACTGTCTTGTTAAGCTACTGCGACCTCCACCGCTCTTCCAAGAGGCATTTAAACGGTCTTGTTAAGCTACTACGATCTGCACGTCTCTTCCAAGGGGCATTTAAACCATCCTGTTAAGCTACTGCTACCGCCACCGCTCTTCCAAGGGGCATTTTAACCGTCTTGTTAAGCTACTGCGACCTGCACGTCTCTTTCAAGGGGCATTTAATCCGTCTTGTTAAGCTACTGCAACCTGCACATCTCTTCCAAGGGTCATTTAAACCGTCTTGTTAAGCTACTGCGACCTGCATGTCTCTACCAAGGGGCATTTAAACCGTCTTGTTAAGCTACTGCGACCTGCACATCTCTTCCAAGGGCATTTAAACCTTCTTGTTAAGCTACTGCGACCTGCACGTCTCTTCCAAGGGGCATTTAAACAGACTTGTTAAGCTAGTGCGACCTGCACGTCTCTTCCAATGGACATTTAAACCGTCTTGTTAAGCTACTGCTACCGCGACCGCACTTCCAAGGGGCACTTTAACCATCTTGTTAAGCTACTGCGACCTGCACGTCTCTTTCAAAGTTCATTTAAACTGTCTTGTTAAGCTACTGCGACCGCTACCGCTCTTCCAAGGGGCATTTAAACCGTCTTGTTAAGCTACTGCGACCTGCATGTCTCTTCCAATGGGCATTTAAACCGTCTTGTTAAGCTACTGCTACCGCCACCGCACTTCCAAGGGGCACTTTAACCGTCTTGTTAAGCTACTGCGACCTGCACGTCTCTTTCAAGGGGCATTTAAACTGTCTTGTTAAGCTACTGCGACCGCTACCGCTATTCCAAGGGGCATTTAAATCGTCTTGTTAAGCTACTGTGACCTGCATGTCTCTTCCAAGGGGCATTTAAACCGTCTTGAAAAGCTACTGCGACTTGCACGTCTTTT
Organism: Phyllobates terribilis; assembly: GCF_046119375.1. Classification (NCBI taxonomy): domain Eukaryota; kingdom Metazoa; phylum Chordata; class Amphibia; order Anura; family Dendrobatidae; genus Phyllobates; species Phyllobates terribilis. The sequence continues at coordinate 2,653,365 of NW_027362921.1, read as the reverse complement.
CCAAGGGGCATTTAAACCGTCATGTTAAGCTACTGCGACTTGCACGTCTTTTGCAAGGGGTCATTTAAACCGTCATGTTAAGCTACTGCTACCGCGACCGCTCTTCCAAGGGGCATTTAAACCGTCTTGTTAAGCTACTGTAACCTCCACCTCTTTTCCAAGGGGCATTTAAACCGTCCTGTTAAGCTACTGTGACCTGCAAGTCTCTTCCAAGGGGCAATTAAACCGTCTTGATAAGCTGCTGTGACCTGCATGTCTCTTCCAAGGGGTATTTGAACTGTCTTGTTAAGCTACTGCGACCTCCACCGCTCTTCCAAGAGGCATTTAAACGGTCTTGTTAAGCTACTACGATCTGCACGTCTCTTCCAAGGGGCATTTAAACCATCCTGTTAAGCTACTGCTACCGCCACCGCTCTTCCAAGGGGCATTTTAACCGTCTTGTTAAGCTACTGCGACCTGCACGTCTCTTTCAAGGGGCATTTAATCCGTCTTGTTAAGCTACTGCTACCGCGACCGCTCTTCCAAGGGCCATTTAAACCGTCTTGTTAAGCTACAGTAACCTCCACCTCTTTTCCAAGGGGCATTTAAACCGTCTTGTTAAGCTACTGCAACCTGCACGTCTCTTCCAAGGAGCATTTAAACCATCTTGTTAAGCAACTGCGACCTGAATGTCTCTTCCAAGGGGCATTTAAACCGTCTTGTTAAGCTACTGCTACCGCCACCGCACTTCCAAGGGGCTCTTTAACCGTCTTGTTAAGCTACTGCGACCTGCACGTCTCTTTCAAGGGGCATTTAAACTGTCTTGTTAAGCTACTGCGACCGCTACCGCTCTTCCAAGGGGCATTTAAACCGTCTTGTTAATCTACTGCGACCTGCATGTCTCTTCCAAGGGGCATTTAAACCATCTTGAAAAGCTACTGCGACTTGCACGTCTTTTCCAAGGGGCATTTAAACCGTCTTGTTAAGCTACTGCGCTTTGCACATCTTTTCCAAGGGGCATTTCAACCGTCTTGTTAAGCTGCTGCGACCTTTACCGCTCTTCCAAGGGGCATTTAAACCATCTTGTTAAGCTACTGCGACCTGCATGTTTCTTCCAAGGGGCATTTAAACCATCTTGTTAAGCTACTGCGACCTGCACGTCTCTTCCAAGGGGCATTTAAACCATCTTGTTAAGCTACTGCTACCGCCACCGCTCTTCCCAGGGGCATTTTAACCGTTTTGTTAAGCTACTGCGACCTGCATTTCTCTTTCAACGGGCATTTAAACCGTCTTGTTAAGCTACTGTAACCCCCACCTCTTTTCCAAGGGGCATTTAAACCGTCTTGTTAAGCTACTGCGACCTGCACATCTCTTCCAAGGGGCATTTAAACCTTCTTGTTAAGCTACTGCGACCTGCACGTCTCTTCCAAGGGGCATTTAAACAGACTTGTTAAGCTACTGCGACCTCCACCGCTCTTCCAAGGGGCATTTAAACCGTCTTGTTAAGCTACTGCGACCTGCACGTCTCTTCCAATGGGCATTTAAACCGTCTTGTTAAGCTACTGCTACCGCGACCGCACTTCCAAGGGGCACTTTAACCGTCTTGTTAAGCTACTGCGACCTGCACGTCTCTTTCAAGGTTCATTTAAACTGTCTTGTTAAGCTACTGCGACCGCTACCGCTCTTCTAAGGGGCATTTAAACCGTCTTGCTAAGCTACTGCGACCTGCATGTCTCTTCCAAGTGGCACTTAAACCGTCTTGAAAAGCTACTGCGACTTGCACGTCCTTTCCAAGGGGCATTTAAACAGTCATGTTAAGCTACTGCGACTTGCACGTCTTTTGCAAGGGGTCATTTAAAACGTCTTGATAAGCTACTGCGACCTGCACGTCTCTTCCAAGGGGCATTTAAACTGTCTTGTTAAGCTGCTGCACCTGCATATCTCAACCAAGGGGTATTTAAAACGTCGTGTTAAGCTACTGCGACCTCCACCGCTCTTCCAAGGGGCATTTAAACCGTCTTGTTAAGCTACTGCGACTTGCACGTCTCATTCAACGGGTATTTAAACCGTCTTGTTAAGCTACTGCGACCTTTACCGCTCTTCCAAGGGGCATTTAAACAGTCTTGTTAAGCTACTGCGACCTGCATGTCTCTTCCAAGGGGCATTTAAACCGTCTTGTTAAGCTACTGCGACCTGCACGTCTCTTCCAAGGGGCATTTAAACCATCTTGAAAAGCTACTGCGACTTGCACGTCTTTTCCAAGGGGCATTTAAACCGTCTTGTTAAGCTACTGCGCCTTGCACGTCTTTTCCAAGGGGCATTTAAACCGTCTTGTTAAGCTGCTGCGACCTTTACCGCTCTTCCAAGGGGCATTTAAACCATCTTGTTAAGCTACTGCGACCTGCATGTTTCTTCCAAGGGGCATTTAAACCATCTTGTTAAGCTACTGCGACCTGCACGTCTCTTCCAAGGGGCATTTAAACCATCTTGTTAAGCTACTGCTACCGCCACCGCTCTTCCCAGGGGCATTTTAACCGTTTTGTTAAGCTACTGCGACCTGCATTTCTCTTTCAACGGGCATTTAAACCGTCTTGTTAAGCTACTGTAACCTCCACCTCTTTTCCAAGGGGCATTTAAACCGTCTTGTTAAGCTACTGCGACCTGCACATCTCTTCCAAGGGGCATTTAAACCTTCTTGTTAAGCTACTGCGACCTGCACGTCTCTTCCAAGGGGCATTTAAACAGACTTGTTAAGCTACTGCGACCTCCACCGCTCTTCCAAGGGGCATTTAAACCGTCTTGTTAAGCTACTGCGACCTGCACGTCTCTTCCAATGGGCATTTAAACCGTCTTGTTAAGCTACTGCTACCGCGACCGCACTTCCAAGGGGCACTTTAACCGTCTTGTTAAGCTACTGCGACCTGCACGTCTCTTTCAAGGTTCATTTAAACTGTCTTGTTAAGCTACTGCGACCGCTACCGCTCTTCCAAGGGGCATTTAAACCGTCTTGCTAAGCTACTGCGACCTGCATGTCTCTTCCAAGTGGCACTTAAACCGTCTTGAAAAGCTACTGCGACTTGCACGTCCTTTCCAAGGGGCATTTAAACAGTCATGTTAAGCTACTGCGACTTGCACGTCTTTTGCAAGGGGTCATTTAAACCGTCTTGATAAGCTACTGCGACCTGCACGTCTCTTCCAAGGGGCATTTAAACTGTCTTGTTAAGCTGCTGCACCTGCATATCTCAACCAAGGGGTATTTAAAACGTCGTGTTAAGCTACTGCGACCTCCACCGCTCTTCCAAGGGGCATTTAAACCGTCTTGTTAAGCTACTGCGACTTGCACGTCTCATTCAACGGGTATTTAAACCGTCTTGTTAAGCTACTGCGACCTTTACCGCTCTTCCAAGGGGCATTTAAACAGTCTTGTTAAGCTACTGCGACCTGCATGTCTCTTCCAAGGGGCATTTAAACCGTCTTGTTAAGCTACTGCGACCTGCACGTCTCTTCCAAGGGGCATTTAAACCGTCTTGTTAAGCTACTGCTACCGCCACCGCACTTCCAAGCGGCATTTAAACTGTCTTGTTAAGTTACTGCGACCTGCATGTCTCTTCCAAGGGGCATTTAAACCGTCTTGTTAAGCTACTGCAAACTGCACGTCTCTTCCAAGGGGCATTTAAACCGTCTGGTTAAGATACAGCTACCACCACCGCTCTTCCAAGGGGCATTTAAACTGTCTTGTTAAGCTACTGTAAACTCCACCTCTTTTCCAAGCGTCATTTAAACTGTCTTGTTAAGCTACTGCGACCTGCATGTCTCTTCCAAGGGGCACTTAAACCGTCTTTTTAAGCTACTGGGACCTGCATGTCTCTTCCAAGAGGCATTTAAACGGTCATGTTAAGCTACTGCAACCTGCACGTCTCATCCACGGGGCATTTAAACCGTCTTGTTAAGCTACTTCGACCTGCATGTCTCTTCCAAGGGGCATTTAAACCGTCTTGTTAAGCTACTGCGACCTGCATGTCTCTTCCAAGGGGCATTTAAACCGTCTTGTTAAGCTACTGCGACCTGCAAGTCTCTTCCAAGGGGCATTTAAACGGTCTTGTTAAGCTACTGCGACCTGCACGTCTCTTCCAAGGGGCATTTAAACCGTCTTGTTAAGCTTCTGCGACCTGCATGTCTCTTCCAAGGGGCATTTAAACCGTCTTGTTAAGCTACTGCGACCTCCACCGCTCTTCCAAGGGGCATTTAAACCACCTTGTTAAGCTACTACGACCTGCACGTCTCTTCCAAGGGGCATTTAATCCATCTTGTTAAGCTACTGCTACCGCCACCGCTCTTCCAAGGGGCAATTTAACCGTCTTGTTAAGCTACTGCGACCTGCACGTCTCTTCCAAGGGGCATTTAACCATCTTGTTAAGCTACTGTGACCTCCACCGCTCTTCCAAGGGGCATTTAAACTGTCTTGTTAAGCTACTGCGACCTGCATGTCTCTTCCAAGGGGCATTTAAACCGTCTTGCTAAGCTACTGCAACCTGCACGTCTCTTCCAAGGGGCATTTAAACTGTCTTTTTAAGCTGCTGCGACCTGCATGTCTCTTCCAAGGGGCATTTAAATGGTCTTGTTAAGCTACTGCGTACTGCACGTCTCTTCCAAGGGGCATTTAAACCGTCTTGTTAAGCTTCTGCGACCTGCATGTCTCTTCCAAGGGGCATTTAAAACGTCTTTTTAAGCTATTGCGACCTCCACCGCTCTTCCAAGGGGCATTTAAACCGCCTTGTTAAGCTACTACGACCTGCACTTCTCTTCCAAGGGGCATTTAAACCATCTTGTTAAGCTACTGCTACCGCCACCGCTCTTCCAAGGGGCATTTCAACCGTCTTGTTAAGCTACTGCGACCTGCACGTCTCTTCCAAGGGGCATTTAAACCGTCTTGTTAAGCTACTGCGACCTCCACCGCTCTTCCAAGGGGCATTTAAACTGTCTTGTTAAGCTACTGCGACCTGCATGTCTCTTCCAAGGGGCATTTAAACCGTCTTGTTAAGCTACTGCAACCTGCACGTCTCTTCCAAGGGGCATTTAAACCGTCTTGTTAAGCTACTGCTACCGCCACCGCACTTCCAAGGGGCTCTTTAACCGTCTTGTTAAGCTACTGCGACCTGCACGTCTCTTTCAAGGGGCATTTAAACTGTCTTGTTAAGCTACTGCGACCGCTACCGCTCTTCCAAGGGGCATTTAAACCGTCTTGTTAATCTACTGCGACCTGCATGTCTCTTCCAAGGGGCATTTAAACCATCTTGAAAAGCTACTGCGACTTGCACGTCTTTTCCAAGGGGCATTTAAACCGTCTTGTTAAGCTACTGCGCTTTGCACATCTTTTCCAAGGGGCATTTCAACCGTCTTGTTAAGCTGCTGCGACCTTTACCGCTCTTCCAAGGGGCATTTAAACCATCTTGTTAAGCTACTGCGACCTGCATGTTTCTTCCAAGGGGCATTTAAACCATCTTGTTAAGCTACTGCGACCTGCACGTCTCTTCCAAGGGGCATTTAAACCATCTTGTTAAGCTACTGCTACCGCCACCGCTCTTCCCAGGGGCATTTTAACCGTTTTGTTAAGCTACTGCGACCTGCATTTCTCTTTCAACGGGCATTTAAACCGTCTTGTTAAGCTACTGTAACCCCCACCTCTTTTCCAAGGGGCATTTAAACCGTCTTGTTAAGCTACTGCGACCTGCACATCTCTTCCAAGGGGCATTTAAACCTTCTTGTTAAGCTACTGCGACCTGCACGTCTCTTCCAAGGGGCATTTAAACAGACTTGTTAAGCTACTGCGACCTCCACCGCTCTTCCAAGGGGCATTTAAACCGTCTTGTTAAGCTACTGCGACCTGCACGTCTCTTCCAATGGGCATTTAAACCGTCTTGTTAAGCTACTGCTACCGCGACCGCACTTCCAAGGGGCACTTTAACCGTCTTGTTAAGCTACTGCGACCTGCACGTCTCTTTCAAGGTTCATTTAAACTGTCTTGTTAAGCTACTGCGACCGCTACCGCTCTTCTAAGGGGCATTTAAACCGTCTTGCTAAGCTACTGCGACCTGCATGTCTCTTCCAAGTGGCACTTAAACCGTCTTGAAAAGCTACTGCGACTTGCACGTCCTTTCCAAGGGGCATTTAAACAGTCATGTTAAGCTACTGCGACTTGCACGTCTTTTGCAAGGGGTCATTTAAAACGTCTTGATAAGCTACTGCGACCTGCATGTCTCTTCCAAGGGGCATTTAAACGGTCTTGTTAAGCTACTGCGACCTGCACGTCTCTTCCAAGGGGCATTTACGCCGTCTTGTTAAGCTGCTGCGACCTGCATGTCTCTTCCAAGGGGCATTTAAACCGTCTTGTTAAGCTACTGCTACCGCCACCGCACTTCCAAGGGGCATTTAAACTGTCTTGTTAAGTTACTGCGACCTGCATGTCTCTTCCAAGGGGCATTTAAACCGTCTTGTTAAGCTACTGTGAACTGCACGTCTCTTCCAAGGGGCATTTAAACCGTCATGTTAAGATACAGCTACCACCACCGCTCTTCCAAGGGGCATTTAAACTGTCTTGTTAAGCTACTGTAAACTCCACCTCTTTTCCAAGGGTCATTTAAACTGTCTTGTTAAGCTACTGCGACCTGCATGTCTCTTCCAAGGGGCACTTAAACCGTCTTTTTAAGCTACTGGGACCTGCATGTCTCTTCCAAGAGGCATTTAAACGGTCATGTTAAGCTACTGCAACCTGCACGTCTCATCCAAGGGGCATTTAAACCGTCTTGTTAAGCTACTTCGACCTGCATGTCTCTTCCAAGGGGCATTTAAACCGTCTTGTTAAGCTACTGCGACCTGCATGTCTCTTCCAAGGGGCATTTAAACCGTCTTGTTAAGCTACTGCGACCTGCAAGTCTCTTCCAAGGGGCATTTAAACCGTCTTGTTAAGCTACTGCGACCTGCACGTCTCTTCCAAGGGGCATTTAAACCGTCTTGTTAAGCTTCTGCGACCTGCATGTCTCTTCCAAGGGGCATTTAAACCGTCTTGTTAAGCTACTGCGACCTCCACCGCTCTTCCAAGGGGCATTTAAACCACCTTGTTAAGCTACTACGACCTGCACGTCTCTTCCAAGGGGCATTTAATCCATCTTGTTAAGCTACTGCTACCGCCACCGCTCTTCCAAGGGGCAATTTAACCGTCTTGTTAAGCTACTGCGACCTGCACGTCTCTTCCAAGGGGCATTTAACCATCTTGTTAAGCTACTGTGACCTCCACCGCTCTTTCAAGGGGTATTTAAACTGTCTTTTTAAGCTACTGCGACCGCTATCGCTCTTCAAAGGGGCATTTAAACCGTCTTGTTAAGCTTCTGCGACCTGCATGTCTCTTCCAAGGGGCAATTAAACCATCTTGAAAAGCTACTGCGACTTGCACGCCTTTTCCAATGGGGATTTAAACCGTCTTGTTAAGCTACTGCGCCTTGCACGTCTTTTCCAAGGGGCATTTAAACCGTCTTGTTAAGCTACTGCGACCTTTACCGCTCTTCCAAGGGGCATTTAAACCTTCTTGTTAAGCTACTGCGACCTGCATGTTTCTTCCAAGGGTCATATAAACCATCTTGTTAAGCTACTGCGACCTGCACGTCTCTTCCAAGGGGCATTTAAACCGTCTTGTTAAGCTACTGCTACCACCACCGCTCTTCCCAGGGGCATTTTAACCGTTTTGTTAAGCTACTGCGACCTGCACTTCTCTTTCAACGGGCATTTAAACCGTCTTGTTAAGCTACTGTAACCTCCACCTCTTTTCCAAGGGGCATTTAAACCGTCTTGTTAAGCTACTGCAACGTGCACGTCTCTTCCAAGGGGCATTTAAACCGTCTTGTTAAGCTACTGCGACCTGCATGTCTCTACCAAGGGGCATTTAAACCGTCTTGTTAAGCTACTGCGACCTGCACATCTCTTACAAAGGGCATTTAAACCTTCTTGTTAAGCTACTGCGACCTGCACGTCTCTTCCAAGGGGCATTTAAACAGACTTGTTAAGCTACTCCGACCTCCACCGCTCTTCCAAGGGGCATTTAAACCGTCTTGTTAAGCTACTGCGACCTGCACGTCTCTTCCAATGGGCATTTAAACCGTCTTGTTAAGCTACTGCTACTGCGACCGCACTTCCAAGGGGCACTTTAACCGTCTTGTTAAGCTACTGCGACCTGCACGTCTCTTTCAAGGTTCATTTAAACTGTCTTGTTAAGCTACTGCGACAGCTACCGCTCTTCCAAGGGGCATTTAAACCGTCTTGTTAAGCTACTGCGACCTGCATGTCTCTTCCAAGGGGCACTTAAACCGTCTTGAAAAGCTACTGCGACTTGCACGTCTTTTCCAAGGGGCATTTAAACCGTCATGTTAAGCTACTGCGACTTGCACGTCTTTTGCAAGGGGTCATTTAAACCGTCTTGATAAGCTACTGCGACCTGCACGTCTCTTCCAAGGGGCATTTAAACCGTCTTGTTAAGCTGCTGCACCTGCATGTCTCAACCAAGGGGCATTTAAAACGTCTTGTTAAGCTACTGCGACCTCCACCGCTCTTCCAAGGGGCATTTAAACCGTCTTGTTAAGCTTCTGCGACCTGCATGTCTCTTCCAAGGGGGATTTAAACCCTCTTGTTAAGCTACTGCGACCTGCACGTCTCTTCCAAGGGGCATTTAAACCGTCTTGTTAAGCTACTGCTACCGCCACCGCTCTTCCAAGGGGCATTTAAACTGTCTTGTTAAGCTACTGCGACCTGCATGTCTCTTCCAAGAGGCATTTAAACCGTCTTGTTAAGCTACTGCGAACTGCACGTCTCTTCCAAGGGGCATTTAAACCGTCTTGTTAAGATACAGCTACCGCCACCGCTCTTCCAAGGGGCATTTAAATCGTCTTGTTAAGCTACTGTAAACTCCACCTCTATTCCAAGGGTCATTTAAACTGTCTTGTTAAGCTACTGCGACCTGCATGTCTCTTCCAAGGGGCATTTAAACGGTCATATTAAGCTACTGCAACCTGCACGTCTCATCCAAGGGGCATTTAAACCGTCTTGTTAAGCTACTTCGACCTGCATGTCTCTTCCAAGGGGCATTTAAACCGTCTTGTTAAGCTACTGCGACCTGCAAGTCTCTTCCAAGGGGCATTTAAACCGTCTTGTTAAGCTACTGCGACCTGCACGTCTCTTCCAAGGGGCATTTAAAAAACATCTTGTTAAGCTTCTGCGACCTGCATGTCTCTTCCAAGGGGCATTTAAACCGTCTTGTTAAGCTACTGCGACCTCCAACGCTCTTCCAAGGGGCATTTAAACTGTCTTGTTAAGCTACTGCGACCTGCATGTCTCTTCCAAGGGGCATTTAAACCGTCTTGTTAAGCTACTGCAACCTGCACGTCTCTTCCAAGGGGCATTTAAACCGTCTTGTTAAGCTACTGCGACCTGCACGTCTCTTCCAAGGGCATTTATGCCGTCTTGTTAAGCTGCAGCGACCTGCATGTCTCTTAAAGGGGCATTTAAACCGTCTTGTTAAGCTACTGCGACCTCCACCGCTCTTCCAAGGGGCATTTAAACCGTCTTGTTAAGGTACTACGACCTGCACGTCTCTTCCAAGGGGCATTTAAACCATCTTGTAAAGCTACTGCTACCGCCACCGCTCTTCCAAGGGGCATTTTAACCGTCTTGTTAAGCTACTGCGACCTGCACGTCTCTTCCAAGGGGCATTTAAACCGTCTTGTTAAGCTACTGCGACCTCCACCGCTCTTCCAAGGTGCATTTAAACCGTCTTGTTAAGCTACTGCGACCTGCACGTCTCTTCCAATGGGCATTTAAACCGTCTTGATAAGCTACTGCTACCGCGACCGCTCTTCCAAGGGGCATTTAAACCGTCTTGTTAAGCTCCTGTAACCTCCACCTCTTTTCCAAGGGGCATTTAAACCGTCTTGTTAAGCTACTGCAACCTGCACGTCTCTTCCAAGGAGCATTTAAACAGTCTTGTTAAGCTACTGCGACCTGCATGTCTCTTCCACGGGGCATTTAAACCATCTTGTTAAGCTACTGCTACCGCCATCGCACTTCCAAGGGGCTCTTTAACCGTCTTGTTAAGCTACTGCGACCTGCACGTCTCTTTCAAGGGGTATTTAAACTGTCTTTTTAAGCTACTGCGACCGCTATCGCTCTTCAAAGGGGCATTTAAACCGTCTTGTTAAGCTTCTGCGACCTGCATGTCTCTTCCAAGGGGCATTTAAACCATCTTGAAAAGCTACTGCGACTTGCACGTCTTTTCCAATGGGCATTTAAACCGTCTTGTTAAGCTACTGCGCCTTGCACGTCTTTTCCAAGGGGCATTTAAACCGTCTTGTTAAGCTACTGCGACCTTTACCGCTCTTCCAAGGTGCATTTAAACCTTCTTGTTAAGCTACTGCGACCTGCATGTTTCTTCCAAGGGGCATTTAAACCATCTTGTTAAGCTACTGCGACCTGCACGTCTCTTCCAAGGGGCATTTAAACCGTCTTGTTAAGCTACTGCTACCGCCACCGCTCTTCCCAGGGGCATTTTAACCGTTTTGTTAAGCTACTGCGACCTGCACTTCTCTTTCAACGGGCATTTAAACCGTCTTGTTAAGCTACTGTAACCTCCACCTCTTTTCCCATGGGCATTTAAACCGTCTTGTTAAGCTACTGCAACCTGCACGTCTCTTCCAAGAGGCATTTAAACTGTCTTGTTAAGCTACTGCGACCTGCATGTCTCTACCAAGGGGCATTTAAACCGTCTTGTTAAGCAACTGCGACCTGCACATCTCTTACAAAGGGCATTTAAACCTTCTTGTTAAGCTACTGCGACCTGCACGTCTCTTCCAAGGGGCATTAAAACAGACTTGTTAAGCTACTGCGACCTCCACCGCTCTTCCAAGGGGCATTTAAACCGTCTTGTTAAGCTACTGCGACCTGCACGTCTCTTCCAATGGGCATTTAAACCGTCTTGTTAAGCTACTGCTACCGCGACCGCACTTCCAAGGGGCACTTTAACCGTCTTGTTAAGCTACTGCGACCTGCACGTCTCTTTCAAGGTTCATTTAAACTGTCTTGTTAAGCTACTGCGACCGCTACCGCTCTTCCAAGGGGCATTTAAACCGTCTTGTTAAGCTACTGCGACCTGCATGTCTCTTCCAAGGGGCACTTAAACCGTCTTGAAAAGCTACTGCGACTTGCACGTCTTTTCCAAGGGGCATTTAAACCGTCATGTTAAGCTACTGCGACTTGCACGTCTTTTGCAAGGGGTCATTTAAACCGTCTTGATAAGCTACTGCGACCTGCACGTCTCTTCCAAGGGGCATTTAAACCGTCTTGTTAAGCTGCTGCACCTGCATGTCTCAACCAAGGGGCATTTAAAAACGTCTTGTTAAGCTACTGCGACCTCCACCGCTCTTCCAAGGGGCATTTAAACCGTCTTGTTAAGCTACTGTGACCTGCATGTCTCTTCCAAGGGGCATTTAAACCGTCTTGTTAAGCTACTGCGACCTGCACGTCTCTTCCAAGGGGCATTTAAACCGTCTTGTTAAGCTACTGCTACCGCCACCGCTCTTCCAAGGGGCATTTAAACTGTCTTGTTAAGCTACTGCGACCTGCATGTCTCTTCCAAGGGGCATTTAAACCGTCTTGTTAAGCTACTGCGAACTGCACGTCTCTTCCAAGGGGCATTTAAACCGTCTTGTTAAGATACAGCTACCGCCACCGCTCTTACAAGGGGCATTTAAACCGTCTTGTTAAGCTACTGTGAACTCCACCTCTATACCAAGGGTCATTTAAACTGTCTTGTTAAGCTACTGCGACCTGCATGTCTCTTCCAAGGGGCATTTAAATGGTCATATTAAGCTACTGCAACCTGCACGTCTCATCCAAGGGGCATTAAAACCGTCTTGTTAAGCTACTTCGACCTGCATGTCTCTTCCAAGGGGCATTTAAATCGTCTTGTTAAGCTACTGTGACCTGCAAGTCTCTTCCAAGGGGCATTTAAACGGTCTTGTTAAGCTACTGCGACCTGCACGTCTCTTCCAAGGTGCATTTAAACCGTCTTGTTAAGCTTCTGCGACCTGCATTTCTCTTCCAAGGGGCACTTAAACCATCTTGTTAAGCTACTGCGACCTCCACTGCTCTTCCAAGGGGCATTTAAACCACCTTGTTAAGCTACTACGACCTGCACGTCTCTTCCAAGGGGCATTTAAACCATCTTGTTAAGCTACTGGTACCGCCACCACTCTTCCAAGGGGCAATTGAACCGTCTTGTTAAGCTACTGCGACCTGCACGTCTCTTCCAAGGGGCATTTAAACCGTCTTGTTAAGCTACTGTGACCTCCACAGCTCTTCCAAGGGGCATTTAAACTGTCTTGTTAAGCTACTGTAAACTCCACCTCTTTTCCAAGGGTCATTTAAACTGTCTTGTTAAGCTACTGCGACCTGCATGTCTCTTCCAAGGGGCACTTAAACCGTCTTTTTAAGCTACTGGGACCTGCATGTCTCTTCCAAGAGGCATTTAAACGGTCATGTTAAGCTACTGCAACCTGCACGTCTCATCCAAGGGGCATTTAAACCGTCTTGTTAAGCTACTTCGACCTGCATGTCTCTTCCAAGGGGCATTTAAACCGTCTTGTTAAGCTACTGCGACCTGCATGTCTCTTCCAAGGGGCATTTAAACCGTCTTGTTAAGCTACTGCGACCTGCAAGTCTCTTCCAAGGGGCATTTAAACCGTCTTGTTAAGCTACTGCGACCTGCACGTCTCTTCCAAGGGGCATTTAAACCGTCTTGTTAAGCTTCTGCGACCTGCATGTCTCTTCCAAGGGGCATTTAAACCGTCTTGTTAAGCTACTGCGACCTCCACCGCTCTTCCAAGGGGCATTTAAACCACCTTGTTAAGCTACTACGACCTGCACGTCTCTTCCAAGGGGCATTTAATCCATCTTGTTAAGCTACTGCTACCGCCACCGCTCTTCCAAGGGGCAATTTAACCGTCTTGTTAAGCTACTGCGACCTGCACGTCTCTTCCAAGGGGCATTTAACCATCTTGTTAAGCTACTGTGACCTCCACCGCTCTTTCAAGGGGTATTTAAACTGTCTTTTTAAGCTACTGCGACCGCTATCGCTCTTCAAAGGGGCATTTAAACCGTCTTGTTAAGCTTCTGCGACCTGCATGTCTCTTCCAAGGGGCAATTAAACCATCTTGAAAAGCTACTGCGACTTGCACGCCTTTTCCAATGGGGATTTAAACCGTCTTGTTAAGCTACTGCGCCTTGCACGTCTTTTCCAAGGGGCATTTAAACCGTCTTGTTAAGCTACTGCGACCTTTACCGCTCTTCCAAGGGGCATTTAAACCTTCTTGTTAAGCTACTGCGACCTGCATGTTTCTTCCAAGGGTCATATAAACCATCTTGTTAAGCTACTGCGACCTGCACGTCTCTTCCAAGGGGCATTTAAACCGTCTTGTTAAGCTACTGCTACCACCACCGCTCTTCCCAGGGGCATTTTAACCGTTTTGTTAAGCTACTGCGACCTGCACTTCTCTTTCAACGGGCATTTAAACCGTCTTGTTAAGCTACTGTAACCTCCACCTCTTTTCCAAGGGGCATTTAAACCGTCTTGTTAAGCTACTGCAACGTGCACGTCTCTTCCAAGGGGCATTTAAACCGTCTTGTTAAGCTACTGCGACCTGCATGTCTCTACCAAGGGGCATTTAAACCGTCTTGTTAAGCTACTGCGACCTGCACATCTCTTACAAAGGGCATTTAAACCTTCTTGTTAAGCTACTGCGACCTGCACGTCTCTTCCAAGGGGCATTTAAACAGACTTGTTAAGCTACTCCGACCTCCACCGCTCTTCCAAGGGGCATTTAAACCGTCTTGTTAAGCTACTGCGACCTGCACGTCTCTTCCAATGGGCATTTAAACCGTCTTGTTAAGCTACTGCTACTGCGACCGCACTTCCAAGGGGCACTTTAACCGTCTTGTTAAGCTACTGCGACCTGCACGTCTCTTTCAAGGTTCATTTAAACTGTCTTGTTAAGCTACTGCGACAGCTACCGCTCTTCCAAGGGGCATTTAAACCGTCTTGTTAAGCTACTGCGACCTGCATGTCTCTTCCAAGGGGCACTTAAACCGTCTTGAAAAGCTACTGCGACTTGCACGTCTTTTCCAAGGGGCATTTAAACCGTCATGTTAAGCTACTGCGACTTGCACGTCTTTTGCAAGGGGTCATTTAAACCGTCTTGATAAGCTACTGCGACCTGCACGTCTCTTCCAAGGGGCATTTAAACCGTCTTGTTAAGCTGCTGCACCTGCATGTCTCAACCAAGGGGCATTTAAAACGTCTTGTTAAGCTACTGCGACCTCCACCGCTCTTCCAAGGGGCATTTAAACCGTCTTGTTAAGCTTCTGCGACCTGCATGTCTCTTCCAAGGGGGATTTAAACCCTCTTGTTAAGCTACTGCGACCTGCACGTCTCTTCCAAGAGGCATTTAAACCGTCTTGTTAAGCTACTGCTACCGCCACCGCTCTTCCAAGGGGCATTTAAACTGTCTTGTTAAGCTACTGCGACCTGCATGTCTCTTCCAAGAGGCATTTAAACCGTCTTGTTAAGCTACTGCGAACTGCACGTCTCTTCCAAGGGGCATTTAAACCGTCTTGTTAAGATACAGCTACCGCCACCGCTCTTCCAAGGGGCATTTAAATCGTCTTGTTAAGCTACTGTAAACTCCACCTCTATTCCAAGGGTCATTTAAACTGTCTTGTTAAGCTACTGCGACCTGCATGTCTCTTCCAAGGGGCATTTAAACGGTCATATTAAGCTACTGCAACCTGCACGTCTCATCCAAGGGGCATTTAAACCGTCTTGTTAAGCTACTTCGACCTGCATGTCTCTTCCAAGGGGCATTTAAACCGTCTTGTTAAGCTACTGCGACCTGCAAGTCTCTTCCAAGGGGCATTTAAACCGTCTTGTTAAGCTACTGCGACCTGCACGTCTCTTCCAAGGGGCATTTAAAAAACATCTTGTTAAGCTTCTGCGACCTGCATGTCTCTTCCAAGGGGCATTTAAACCGTCTTGTTAAGCTACTGCGACCTCCAACGCTCTTCCAAGGGGCATTTAAACTGTCTTGTTAAGCTACTGCGACCTGCATGTCTCTTCCAAGGGGCATTTAAACCGTCTTGTTAAGCTACTGCAACCTGCACGTCTCTTCCAAGGGGCATTTAAACCGTCTTGTTAAGCTACTGCGACCTGCACGTCTCTTCCAAGGGCATTTATGCCGTCTTGTTAAGCTGCAGCGACCTGCATGTCTCTTAAAGGGGCATTTAAACCGTCTTGTTAAGCTACTGCGACCTCCACCGCTCTTCCAAGGGGCATTTAAACCGTCTTGTTAAGGTACTACGACCTGCACGTCTCTTCCAAGGGGCATTTAAACCATCTTGTAAAGCTACTGCTACCGCCACCGCTCTTCCAAGGGGCATTTTAACCGTCTTGTTAAGCTACTGCGACCTGCACGTCTCTTCCAAGGGGCATTTAAACCGTCTTGTTAAGCTACTGCGACCTCCACCGCTCTTCCAAGGTGCATTTAAACCGTCTTGTTAAGCTACTGCGACCTGCACGTCTCTTCCAATGGGCATTTAAACCGTCTTGATAAGCTACTGCTACCGCGACCGCTCTTCCAAGGGGCATTTAAACCGTCTTGTTAAGCTCCTGTAACCTCCACCTCTTTTCCAAGGGGCATTTAAACCGTCTTGTTAAGCTACTGCAACCTGCACGTCTCTTCCAAGGAGCATTTAAACAGTCTTGTTAAGCTACTGCGACCTGCATGTCTCTTCCACGGGGCATTTAAACCATCTTGTTAAGCTACTGCTACCGCCATCGCACTTCCAAGGGGCTCTTTAACCGTCTTGTTAAGCTACTGCGACCTGCACGTCTCTTTCAAGGGGTATTTAAACTGTCTTTTTAAGCTACTGCGACCGCTATCGCTCTTCAAAGGGGCATTTAAACCGTCTTGTTAAGCTTCTGCGACCTGCATGTCTCTTCCAAGGGGCATTTAAACCATCTTGAAAAGCTACTGCGACTTGCACGTCTTTTCCAATGGGCATTTAAACCGTCTTGTTAAGCTACTGCGCCTTGCACGTCTTTTCCAAGGGGCATTTAAACCGTCTTGTTAAGCTACTGCGACCTTTACCGCTCTTCCAAGGTGCATTTAAACCTTCTTGTTAAGCTACTGCGACCTGCATGTTTCTTCCAAGGGGCATTTAAACCATCTTGTTAAGCTACTGCGACCTGCACGTCTCTTCCAAGGGGCATTTAAACCGTCTTGTTAAGCTACTGCTACCGCCACCGCTCTTCCCAGGGGCATTTTAACCGTTTTGTTAAGCTACTGCGACCTGCACTTCTCTTTCAACGGGCATTTAAACCGTCTTGTTAAGCTACTGTAACCTCCACCTCTTTTCCCATGGGCATTTAAACCGTCTTGTTAAGCTACTGCAACCTGCACGTCTCTTCCAAGAGGCATTTAAACTGTCTTGTTAAGCTACTGCGACCTGCATGTCTCTACCAAGGGGCATTTAAACCGTCTTGTTAAGCAACTGCGACCTGCACATCTCTTACAAAGGGCATTTAAACCTTCTTGTTAAGCTACTGCGACCTGCACGTCTCTTCCAAGGGGCATTAAAACAGACTTGTTAAGCTACTGCGACCTCCACCGCTCTTCCAAGGGGCATTTAAACCGTCTTGTTAAGCTACTGCGACCTGCACGTCTCTTCCAATGGGCATTTAAACCGTCTTGTTAAGCTACTGCTACCGCGACCGCACTTCCAAGGGGCACTTTAACCGTCTTGTTAAGCTACTGCGACCTGCACGTCTCTTTCAAGGTTCATTTAAACTGTCTTGTTAAGCTACTGCGACCGCTACCGCTCTTCCAAGGGGCATTTAAACCGTCTTGTTAAGCTACTGCGACCTGCATGTCTCTTCCAAGGGGCACTTAAACCGTCTTGAAAAGCTACTGCGACTTGCACGTCTTTTCCAAGGGGCATTTAAACCGTCATGTTAAGCTACTGCGACTTGCACGTCTTTTGCAAGGGGTCATTTAAACCGTCTTGATAAGCTACTGCGACCTGCACGTCTCTTCCAAGGGGCATTTAAACCGTCTTGTTAAGCTGCTGCACCTGCATGTCTCAACCAAGGGGCATTTAAAAACGTCTTGTTAAGCTACTGCGACCTCCACCGCTCTTCCAAGGGGCATTTAAACCGTCTTGTTAAGCTACTGTGACCTGCATGTCTCTTCCAAGGGGCATTTAAACCGTCTTGTTAAGCTACTGCGACCTGCACGTCTCTTCCAAGGGGCATTTAAACCGTCTTGTTAAGCTACTGCTACCGCCACCGCTCTTCCAAGGGGCATTTAAACTGTCTTGTTAAGCTACTGCGACCTGCATGTCTCTTCCAAGGGGCATTTAAACCGTCTTGTTAAGCTACTGCGAACTGCACGTCTCTTCCAAGGGGCATTTAAACCGTCTTGTTAAGATACAGCTACCGCCACCGCTCTTACAAGGGGCATTTAAACCGTCTTGTTAAGCTACTGTGAACTCCACCTCTATACCAAGGGTCATTTAAACTGTCTTGTTAAGCTACTGCGACCTGCATGTCTCTTCCAAGGGGCATTTAAATGGTCATATTAAGCTACTGCAACCTGCACGTCTCATCCAAGGGGCATTAAAACCGTCTTGTTAAGCTACTTCGACCTGCATGTCTCTTCCAAGGGGCATTTAAATCGTCTTGTTAAGCTACTGTGACCTGCAAGTCTCTTCCAAGGGGCATTTAAACGGTCTTGTTAAGCTACTGCGACCTGCACGTCTCTTCCAAGGTGCATTTAAACCGTCTTGTTAAGCTTCTGCGACCTGCATTTCTCTTCCAAGGGGCACTTAAACCATCTTGTTAAGCTACTGCGACCTCCACTGCTCTTCCAAGGGGCATTTAAACCACCTTGTTAAGCTACTACGACCTGCACGTCTCTTCCAAGGGGCATTTAAACCATCTTGTTAAGCTACTGGTACCGCCACCACTCTTCCAAGGGGCAATTGAACCGTCTTGTTAAGCTACTGCGACCTGCACGTCTCTTCCAAGGGGCATTTAAACCGTCTTGTTAAGCTACTGTGACCTCCACAGCTCTTCCAAGGGGCATTTAAACTGTCTTGTTAAGCTACTGCGACCTGCATGTCTCTTCCAAGGGGCATTTAAACCGTCTTGTTAAGCTACTGCAACCTGCACGTCTCTTCCAAGGGGCATTTAAACCGTCTTGTTAAGCTGCTGCGACCTGCATGTCTCTTCCAAGGGGCATTTAAACCGTATTGTTAAGCTACTGCGAACTGCACGTCTCTTCCAAGGGGCATTTAAACCATCTTGTTAAGCTTCTGCGACCTGCATGTCTCTTCCAAGGGGCATTTAAACCGTCTACTTAAGCTATTGCGACCTCCACCGCTCTTCCAAGGGGCATTTAAACCGGCTTGTTAAGCTACTACGACCTGCACTTCTCTTCCAAGGGGCATTTAAACCATCTTGTTAAGCTTCTGCTACCGCCACCGCTCTTCCAAGGGGCATTTTAACCGTCTTGTTAAGCTACTGCGACCTGCACGTCTCTTCCAAGGGGCATTTAAACCGTCTTGTTAAGCTACTGCGACCTCCACCGCTTTTCCAAGGGGCATTTAAACTGTCTTGTTAAGGTACTGCGACCTGCATGTCTCTTCCAAGGGTCATTTAAGCCGTCTTGTTAAGCTGCTGCGACCTGCATGTCTCTTCCAAGGGGCATTTAAACCGTCTTGTTAAGCTACTGCAACCTGCACGTCTCTTCCAAGGGGCATTTCAACCGTCTTGTTAAGCTACTGCGACCTGCACGTCTCTTCCAAGGGGCATTTAAGCCGTCTTGTTAAGCTGCTGCGACCTGCATGTCTCTTCCAAGGGGCATTTAAACCGTCTTGCTAAGCTACTGCAACCTGCACGTCTCTTCCAAGGGGTATTTAAACCGTCTTGTTAAGCTACTGCGACCTGTATGTCTCTTCCAATGGGCATTTAAACCGTCTTTTTAAGCTACTGCGACCTCCACCGCTCTTCCAAGGGGCATTTAAACCGTCTTGTTAAGCTACTACGACCTGCACGTCTCTTCCAAGGGGCTTTTAAACCATCTTGTTAAGCTACTGCTACTGCCACCGCTCTTCCAAGGGGCATTTAAACGGTCTTGTTAAGCTACTGCGACCTGCACGTCTCTTCCAAGGGGCATTTAAACCGTCTTGTTAAGCTTCTGCGACCTGCATGTCTCTTCCAAGGGGCATTTAAACCGTCTTGTTAAGCTACTGCGACCTCCACTGCTCTTCCAAGGGGCATTTAAACCAACTTGTTAAGCTACTACGACCTGCACGTCTCTTCCAAGGGGCATTTAAACCATCTTGTTAAGCTACTGGTACCGCCACCACTCTTCCAAGGGGAAATTTAACCATCTTGTTAAGCTACTGCGACCTGCACGTCTCTTCCAAGGGGCATTTAAACCATCTTGTTAAGCTACTGTGACCTCCACCGCTCTTCCAAGGGGCATTTAAACTGTCTTGTTAAGCTACTGCGACCTGCATGTCTCTTCCAAGGGGCATTTAAACCATCTTGTTAAGCTACTGCAACCTGCACGTCTCTTCCAAGGGGCATTTAAACCGTCTTGTTAAGCTGCTGCGACCTGCATGTCTCTTCCAAGGGGCATTTAAACGGTCTTGTTAAGCTACTGCGAACTGCACGTCTCTTCCAAGGGGCATTTAAACCGTTTTGTTAAGCTTCTGCGACCTGCATGTCTCTTCCAATGGGCATTTAAACCGTCTTGTTAAGCTATTGCGACCTCCACCGCTCTTCCAAGGGGCATTTAAACCGCCTTGTTAAGATACTACGACCTGCACTTCTCTTCCAAGGGGCATTTAAACCATCTTGTTAAGCTACTGCTACCGCCACCGCTCTTCCAAGGGGCATTTTAACCGTCTTGTTAAGCTACTGCGACTTGCACGTCTCTTCCAAGGGGCATTTAAACCGTCTTGTTAAGCTACTGCGACCTCCACCGCTCTTCCAAGGGGCATTTAAACTGTCTTGTTAAGCTACTGCGACCTGCATGTCTCTTCCAAGGGGCATTTAAACCGTCTTGTTAAGCTACTGCAACCTGCACGTCTCTTCCAAGGGGCATTTAAATCGTCTTGTTAAGCAACTGCGACCTGCATGTCTCTTCCAAGGGGCATTTAAACGGTCTTGTTAAGCTACTGCGACCTGCTCGTCTCTTCCAAGGGGCATTTAAGTCGTCTTGTTAAGCTGCTGCGACCTGCATGTCTCTTCCAAGGGGCATTTAAACCGTCTTGTTAAGCTACTGCGACCTCCACCGCTCTTCCAAGGGGCATTTAAACCATCTTGTTAAGCTACTGCTACCGCCACCGCTCTTCCAAGGGGCATTTTAACCGTCTTGTTAAGCTACTGCGACCTGCACGTCTCTTCCAAGGGGCATTTAAACCGTCTTGTTAAGCTACTGCGACCTCCACCGCTCTTCCAAGGTGCATTTAAACCGTCTTGTTAAGCTACTGCGACCTGCACGTCTCTTCCAATGGGCATTTAAACTGTCTTGTTAAGCTACTGCTACCGCGACCGCTCTTCCAAGGGTCATTTAAACCGTCTTGTTAAGCTCCTGTAACCTCCACCTCTTTTCCAAGTGGCATTTAAACCGTCTTGTTAAGCTACTGCAACCTGCACGTCTCTTCCAAGGAGCATTTAAACTGTCTTGTTAAGCTACTGAGACCTGCATGTCTCTTCCAAGGGGCATTTAAACCATCTTATTAAGCTACTGCTACCGCCACCGCACTTCCAAGGGGCTCTTTAACCGTCTTGTTAACCTACTGCGACCTGCACATCTCTTTCAAGGGGCATTTAAACTGTCTTTTTAAGCTACTGCGACCGCTACCGCTCTTCCAAGTGGCATTTAAACCATCTTGTTAAGCTACGGCGACCTGCATGTCTCTTCCAGGGGGCATTTAAACCTTCTTGAAAAGTTACTTCGACTTGCACGTCTTTTCCAAGGGGCATTTAAACGCTCTTGCTAAGCTACTGCGCCTTGCACGTCTTTTCCAAGGGGCATTTAAAAAGACTTGTTAAGCTACTGCGACCTTTACGGCTCCTCCAAGGGTCATTTAAACCATCTTGTTAAGCTACTGCGACCTGCATGTCTCTTCCAAGGGGCATTTAAACCATCTTGTTAAGCTACTGCGACCTGCACGCCTCTTCCAAGGGGCATTTAAACCGTCTTGCTAAGCTACTGCTACCGCCACCGCTCTTCCCAGGGGCATTTTAAACGTTTTGTTAAGCTACTGCGACCTGCACTTCTCTTTCAACGGGCATTTAAACCGTCTTGTTAAGCTACTGTAAACTCCACCTCTTTTCCAAGGGGCATTTAAACCGTCTTGTAAAGCTACAATAACCTGCACGTCTCTTCCAAGGGGCATTTAAACCGTCTTGTTAAGCTACTGCGACCTGCATGTCTCTACCAAGGGGCATTTAAACCGTCTTGTTAAACTACTGCGACCTGCACATCTCTTCCAAGGGGCATTTAAACCTTCTTTTTAAGCTACTGCGACCTGAAAGTGTCTTCCAAGGGGCATTTAAACCGTCTTGTTAAGCTACTGCGACCTGCACGTCTCTTCCAATGGGCATTTAAACAGTCTTGTTAAGCTACTGCTACCGCGACCGCACTTCCAAGGGGCACTTTAACCGTCATGTTAAGCTACTGCGACCTGCACTTCTCTTTCAACGGGCATTTAAACCGTCTTGTTAAACTACTGTAACCTCCACCTCTTTTCCAAGGGGCATTTAAACCGTCTTGTTAAGTTACTGCAACCTGCACGTCTCTTCCAAGGGGCATTTAAACCGTCTTGTTAAGATACTGTGACCTGCATGTCTCTACCAATGGGCATTTAAACCGTCTTGTTAAGCTACTGCGACCTGCACATCTCTTCCAAGGGGCATTTAAACCTTCTTGTTATGCTACTGCGACCTGCACCTGTCTTCCAAGGGGCATTTAAACAGTCTTGTTAAGCTTCTGCGACCTCCACCGCTCTTCCAAGGGGCATTTAAACCGTCTTATTAAGCTACTGCGACCTGCACGTCTCTTCCAATGGGCATTTAAACCGTCTTGTTAAGTTACTGCTACCGCGACCTCACTTCCAATGGGCACTTTAATCGTCTTGCTAAGCTACTGAGACCTGCACGTCTCTTTCAAGGGGCATTTAAACTGTCTTGTTAAGCTACTGCTACCGCTCTTCCAAGGGGCATTTAAACCTTCTTGTTAAGCTACTGCGACCTGCATGTCTCTTCCAAAGGGCACTTAAACCGTCTTGAAAAGCTACTGCGACTTGCACGTCTTTTCCAAGGGGCATTTAAACCGTCATGATAAGCTACTGCGACTTGCACGTCTTTTGCAAGGGGTCATTTAAATCGTCATGTTAAGCTACTGCTACCGCGACCGCTCTTCCATGGGGCATTTAAACCGTCTTGTTAAGCTACTGTAACCTCCACCTCTTTTCCAAGGGGCATTTAAAACGTCTTGTTAAGCTACTGCAAGCTGCACGTCTCTTCCAAGGAGCATTTAAACCGTTTTGTTAAGCTACTGCAACCTGCATGTCTCTTCCAAGGGGCATTTAAACCGTCTTGTTAAGCTACTGCTACCGCCACCGCACTTCCAAGGGGCTCTTTAACCGTCTTGTTAAGCTACTGCGACCTGCACGTCTCTTTCAAGGGGCATCTAAACTGTCTTGTTAAGCTACTGCGACCGCTACCGCTCTTCCAAGGGGCATTTAAACCGTCTTGTTAAGCTACTGCGACCTGCATGTCTCTTCCAAGGGGCATTTAAAGCATCTTGTTAAGCTACTGCGACCTACACATCTCTTCCAAAGGGCATTTAAACCTTCTTGTTAAGCTACTGCGACCTGCACGTCTCTTCCAAGGGGCATTTAAACAGTCTTGTTAAGCTACTGCGACCTCCACCGCTCTTCCAAAGGGCATTTAAACCGTCTTGTTAAGCTACTGCGACCTGCACATCTCTTCCAATGGGCATTTAAACCGTCTTGTTAAGCTACTGTTACCGCCACCGCACTTCCAAGGGGCACTTTAACCGTCTTGTTAAGTTACTGCGACCTGCACGTCTCTTTCAAGGGGCATTTAAACTGTCTTGTTAAGCTACTGCGACCGCTACTGCTCTTCCAAGGGGCATTTAAACCGTCTTGTTAAACTACTGCGACCTGCATGTCTCTTCCAAGGGGCATTTAAACCATCTTGAAAAGCTACTGCGACTTGCACGTCTTTTCCAAGGGGCATTTAAACAGTCATGTTAAGCTACTGCGACTTGCACGTCTTTTGCAAGGGGTCATTTAAACCCTCTTGTTAAGCTACTGCTACCGCCACTGCTCTTCCATGGGACATTTCAACCGTCTTGTTAAGCTACTGCAACCTGCATTTCTCTTGCAAGGGGCATTTAAACCGTCTTCCTAAGCTACTGCGACTTGCACGTCTTTTGCAAGGGGTCATTTAAACCGTCATGTTAAGCTACTGCTACCGCGACCGCTCTTCCAAGGGGCATTTAAACCGTCTTGTTAAGCTACTGTAACCTCCACCTCTTTTCCATGGGGCATTTAAACCGTCTTGTTAAGCTACTGCAAGCTGCACGTCTCTTCCAAGGAGCATTTAAACCATTTTGTTAAGCTACTGCGACCTGCATGTCTCTTCCAAGGGGCATTTAAACCATCTTGTTAAGCTACTGCAACCTGCACGTCTCTTCCAAGGAGCATTTAAACTGTCTTGTTAAGCTACTGAGACCTGCATGTCTCTTCCAAGGGGCATTTAAACCGTCTTATTAAGCTACTGCTACCGCCACCGCACTTCCAAGGGGCTCTTTAACCGTCTTGTTAAGCTACTGCGACCTGCACGTCTCTTTCAAGGGGCATTTAAACTGTCTTGTTAAGCTACTGCGACCGCTACCGCTCTTCCAAGTGGCATTTAAACCGTCTTGTTAAGCTACTGCGACCTGCATGTCTCTTCCAGGGGGCATTTAAACCTTCTTGAAAAGTTACTTCGACTTGCACGTCTTTTCCAAGGGGCATTTAAACGCTCTTACTAAGCTACTGCGCCTTGCACGTCTTTTCCAAGGGGCATTTAAAAAGACTTGTTAAGCTACTGCGACCTTTACGGCTCCTCCAAGGGTCATTTAAACCATCTTGTTAAGCTACTGCGACCTGCAGGTCTCTTCCAAGGGGCATTTAAACCATCTTGTTAAGCTACTGCGACCTGCACGTCTCTTCCAAGGGGCATTTAAACCGTCTTGCTAAGCTACTGCTACCGCCACCGCTCTTCCCAGGGGCATTTTAAACGTTTTGTTAAGCTACTGCGACCTGCACTTCTCTTTCAACGGGCATTTAAACCGTCTTGTTAAGCTACTGTAAACTCCACCTCTTTTCCAAGGGGCATTTAAACCGTCTTGTAAAGCTACAATAACCTGCACGTCTCTTCCAAGGGGCATTTAAACCGTCTTGTTAAGCTACTGCGACCTGCATGTCTCTACCAAGGGGCATTTAAACCGTCTTGTTAAGCTACTGCGACCTGCACATCTCTTCCAAGGGGCATTTAAACCTTCTTTTTAAGCTACTGCGACCTGAAAGTGTCTTCCAAGGGGCATTTAAACCGTCTTGTTAAGCTACTGCGACCTGCACGTCTCTTCCAATGGGCATTTAAACAGTCTTGTTAAGCTACTGCTACCGCGACCGCACTTCCAAGGGGCACTTTAACCGTCTTGTTAAGCTACTGCGACCTGCACGTCTCTTTCAAGGGGCACTTTAACCGTCTTGTTAAGCTACTGCGACCTGCATGTCTCTTCCAAGGGGCATTTAAACCGTCTTGAAAAGCTACTGCGACTTGCACGTCTTTTCCAAGGGGCATTTAAACCGTCATGTTAAGCTACTGCGACTTGCACGTCTTTTGCAAGGGGTCTTTAAACCGTCATTTTAAGCTACTGCTACCGCGACCGATCTTCCAAGGGGCATTTAAACTGTCTTGTTAAGCTCCTGTAACCTCCACCTCTGTTCCAAGGGGCATTTAAACCGTCTTGTTAAGCTACTGCAACCTGCACGTCTCTTCCAAGGAGCATTTAAACCGTCTTGTTAAGCTACTGCGACCTGCATGTCTCTTCCAAGGGGCATTTAAACCGTCTTGTTAAGCTACTGCTACCGCCACCGCACTTCCAAGGGGCTCTTTAACCGTCTTGTTAAGCTACTGCGACCTGCACGTCTCTTTCAAGGGGCATTTAAACTGTCTTGTTAAGCTACTGCGACCGCTACCGCTCTTCCAAGGGGCATTTAAACCGTCTTGTTAAGCCACTGCGACCTGCATTTCTCTTCCAAGGGGCATTTAAACCATCTTGAAAAGCTACTGCGACTTGCACGTCTTTTCCAAGGGGCATTTAAACCGTCTTGTTAAGCTACTGCGCCTTGCACTTTTTTTCCAAGGGGCATTTAAACCGTCTTGTTAAGCTACTGCGACCTTTCTGCTCTTCCAAGGGGCATTTAAACCGTCTTGTTAAGCTACTGCGACCTGCACGTCTTTTCCAAGGGGCATTTAAACCGTCATGTTAAGCTACTGCGACTTGCACGTCTTTTGCAAGGGGTCATTTAAACCGTCATGTTAAGCTACTGCTACTGCGACCGCTCTTCCAAGGGGCATTTAAACCGTCTTGTTAAGCTACTGTAACCTCCACCTCTTTTCCAAGGGGCATTTAAACCGTCTTGTTAAGCTACTGCAACCTGCACGTCTCTTCCAAGGAGAATTTAAACCGTCTTGTTAAGCTACTGCGACCTGCATGTCTCTTCCAAGGGGCATTTAAACCGTCTTGTTAAGCTACTGCTACCGCCACCGCACTTCCAAGGGGCTCTTTAACCGTCTTATTAAGCTACTGCGACCTGCACGTCTCTTTCAAGGGGCATTTAAACTGTCTTGTTAAGCTACTGCGACCGCTATCGTTCTTCCAAGGGGCATTTAAACCGTCTTGTTAAGCTACTGCGACCTGCATGTCTCTTCCAAGGGGCATTTAAATCGTCTTGTTAAGCTACTGCGACCTACACATCTCTTCCAAAGGGCATTTAAACCTTCTTGTTAAACTACTGCGACCTGCACGTCTCTTCCAAGGGGCATTTAAAGAGTCTTGTTAAGCTACTGCGACCTCCACCGCTCTTCCAAGGGGCATTTAAACCGTCTTGTTAAGCTACTGCGACCTACGCGTCTCTTCCAATGGGCATATAAACCGTCTTGTTAAGCTACTGCTACCGCGACAGCACTTCCAAGGGGCACTTTAACCGTCTTGTTAAGCTACTGCGACCTGCACTTCTCTTTCAACGGGCATTTAAACCGTCTTGTTAAACTACTGTAACCTCCACCTCTTTTCCAAGGGGCATTTAAACCGTCTTGTTAAGTTACTGCAACCTGCACGTCTCTTCCAAGGGGCATTTAAACCGTCTTGTTAAGATACTGCGACCTGCATGTCTCTACCAATGGGCATTTAAACCGTCTTGTTAAGCTACTTGGACCTGCACATCTCTTCCAAGGGGCATTTAAACCTTCTTGTTATGCTACTGCGACCTGCACCTGTCTTCCAAGGGGCATTTAAACAGTCTTGTTAAGCTTCTGCGACCTCCACCGCTCTTCCAAGGGGCATTTAAACCGTCTTATTAAGCTACTGCGACCTGCACGTCTCTTCCAATGGGCATTTAAACCGTCTTGTTAAGTTACTGCTACCGCGACCTCACTTCCAATGGGCACTTTAATCGTCTTGTTAAGCTACTGAGACCTGCACGTCTCTTTCAAGGGGCATTTAAACTGTCTTGTTAAGCTACTGCTACCGCTCTTCCAAGGGGCATTTAAACCTTCTTGTTAAGCTACTGCGACCTGCATGTCTCTTCCAAGGGGCACTTAAACCGTCTTGAAAAGCTACTGCGACTTGCACGTCTTTTCCAAGGGGCATTTAAACCGTCATGTTAAGCTACTGCGACTTGCACGTCTTTTGCAAGGGGTCATTTAAATCGTCATGTTAAGCTACTGCTACCGCGACCGCTCTTCCATGGGGCATTTAAACCGTCTTGTTAAGCTACTGTAACCTCCACCTCTTTTCCAAGGGGCATTTAAACCGTCTTGTTAAGCTGCTGCAAGCTGCACGTCTCTTCCAAGGAGCATTTAAACCGTTTTGTTAAGCTACTGCAACCTGCATGTCTCTTCCAAGGGGCATTTAAACCGTCTTGTTAAGCTACTGCTACCGCCACCGCACTTCCAAGGGGCTCTTTAACCGTCTTGTTAAGCTACTGCGACCTGCACGTCTCTTTCAAGGGGCATCTAAACTGTCTTGTTAAGCTACTGCGACCGCTACCGCTCTTCCAAGGGGCATTTAAACCGTCTTGTTAAGCTACTGCGACCTGCAAGTCTCTTCCAAGGGGCATTTAAACCATCTTGAAAAGCTACTGCGACTTGCACGTCTTTTCCAAGGGGCATTTAAACAGTCTTGTTAAGCTACTGCTCCTTGCACGTCTTTTCCAAGGGACATTTAAACCGTCTTGTTAAGCTGCTGCTCCTTGCACGTCTTTTCCAAGGGGCATTTAAACCATCTTGTTAAGCTACTGCGACCTGCACGTCTCTTCCAAGGGGCATTTAAACCGTCTTGTTAGGCTACTGCTACCGCCACCGCTCTTCCCAGGTGCATTTTAACCGTTTTGTTAAGCTACTGCGACCTGCACTTCTCTTTCAACGGGCATTTAAACCGTGATGTTAAGCTACTGTAACCTCCACCTCTTATCCAAGGGGCATTTAAACTGTCTTGTTAAGCTACAGCAACCTGCACGTCTCTTCCAAGGGGCATTTAAACCGTCTTGTTAAGTTACTGCCACCTGCTGTCTCTACCAAGTGGCATTTAAACCGTCTTGTTAAGCTACTGCGACCTGCACATCTCTTCCAAGGGGCATTTAAACCTTCTTGTTAAGCTACTGCGACCTGCACGTCTCTTCCAATGGGCATTTAAACCGTCTTGTTTAGCTACTGCTACCGCCACCGCACTTCCAAGGGGCACTTTAACCGTCTTGTTAAGCTACTGCGACCTGCACGTCTCTTTCAAGGGGCATTTAAACTGTCTTGTTAAGCTACTGCGACCGCTACCGCTCTTCCAAGGTGCATTTAAACCGTCTTGTTAAGCTACTGCGACCTGCATGTCTCTTCCAGGGGGCATTTAAACCTTCTTGAAAAGTTACTTCGACTTGCACGTCTTTTCCAAGGGGCATTTAAACGCTCTTGCTAAGCTACTGCGCCTTGCACGTCTTTTCCAAGGGGCATTTAAAAAGACTTGTTAAGCTACTGCGACCTTTACGGCTCCTCCAAGGGTCATTTAAACCATCTTGTTAAGCTACTGCGACCTGCAGGTCTCTTCCAAGGGGCATTTAAACCATCTTGTTAAGCTACTGCGACCTGCACGTCTCTTCCAAGGGGCATTTAAACCGTCTTGCTAAGCTACTGCTACCGCCACCGCTCTTCCCAGGGGCATTTTAAACGTTTTGTTAAGCTACTGCGACCTGCACTTCTCTTTCAACGGGCATTTAAACCGTCTTGTTAAGCTACTGTAAACTCCACCTCTTTTCCAAGGGGCATTTAAACCGTCTTGTAAAGCTACAATAACCTGCACGTCTCTTCCAAGGGGCATTTAAACCGTCTTGTTAAGCTACTGCGACCTGCATGTCTCTACCAAGGGGCATTTAAACCGTCTTGTTAAGCTACTGCGACCTGCACATCTCTTCCAAGGGGCATTTAAACCTTCTTTTTAAGCTACTGCGACCTGAAAGTGTCTTCCAAGGGGCATTTAAACCGTCTTGTTAAGCTACTGCGACCTGCACGTCTCTTCCAATGGGCATTTAAACAGTCTTGTTAAGCTACTGCTACCGCGACCGCACTTCCAAGGGGCACTTTAACCGTCTTGTTAAGCTACTGCGACCTGCACGTCTCTTTCAAGGGGCACTTTAACCGTCTTGTTAAGCTACTGCGACCTGCATGTCTCTTCCAAGGGGCATTTAAACCGTCTTGAAAAGCTACTGCGACTTGCACGTCTTTTCCAAGGGGCATTTAAACCGTCATGTTAAGCTACTGCGACTTGCACGTCTTTTGCAAGGGGTCTTTAAACCGTCATTTTAAGCTACTGCTACCGCGACCGATCTTCCAAGGGGCATTTAAACTGTCTTGTTAAGCTCCTGTAACCTCCACCTCTGTTCCAAGGGGCATTTAAACCGTCTTGTTAAGCTACTGCAACCTGCACGTCTCTTCCAAGGAGCATTTAAACCGTCTTGTTAAGCTACTGCGACCTGCATGTCTCTTCCAAGGGGCATTTAAACCGTCTTGTTAAGCTACTGCTACCGCCACCGCACTTCCAAGGGGCTCTTTAACCATCTTGTTAAGCTACTGCGACCTGCACGTCTCTTTCAAGGGGCATTTAAACTGTCTTGTTAAGCTACTGCGACCGCTACCGCTCTTCCAAGGGGCATTTAAACCGTCTTGTTAAGCCACTGCGACCTGCATTTCTCTTCCAAGGGGCATTTAAACCATCTTGAAAAGCTACTGCGACTTGCACGTCTTTTCCAAGGGGCATTTAAACCGTCTTGTTAAGCTACTGCGCCTTGCACTTTTTTTCCAAGGGGCATTTAAACCGTCTTGTTAAGCTACTGCGACCTTTCTGCTCTTCCAAGGGGCATTTAAACCGTCTTGTTAAGCTACTGCGACCTGCACGTCTTTTCCAAGGGGCATTTAAACCGTCATGTTAAGCTACTGCGACTTGCACGTCTTTTGCAAGGGGTCATTTAAACCGTCATGTTAAGCTACTGCTACTGCGACCGCTCTTCCAAGGGGCATTTAAACCGTCTTGTTAAGCTACTGTAACCTCCACCTCTTTTCCAAGGGGCATTTAAACCGTCTTGTTAAGCTACTGCAACCTGCACGTCTCTTCCAAGGAGAATTTAAACCGTCTTGTTAAGCTACTGCGACCTGCATGTCTCTTCCAAGGGGCATTTAAACCGTCTTGTTAAGCTACTGCTACCGCCACCGCACTTCCAAGGGGCTCTTTAACCGTCTTATTAAGCTACTGCGACCTGCACGTCTCTTTCAAGGGGCATTTAAACTGTCTTGTTAAGCTACTGCGACCGCTATCGTTCTTCCAAGGGGCATTTAAACCGTCTTGTTAAGCTACTGCGACCTGCATGTCTCTTCCAAGGGGCATTTAAATCGTCTTGTTAAGCTACTGCGACCTACACATCTCTTCCAAAGGGCATTTAAACCTTCTTGTTAAACTACTGCGACCTGCACGTCTCTTCCAAGGGGCATTTAAAGAGTCTTGTTAAGCTACTGCGACCTCCACCGCTCTTCCAAGGGGCATTTAAACCGTCCTGTTAAGCTACTGCGACCTACGCGTCTCTTCCAATGGGCATATAAACCGTCTTGTTAAGCTACTGCTACCGCGACAGCACTTCCAAGGGGCACTTTAACCGTCTTGTTAAGCTACTGCGACCTGCACTTCTCTTTCAACGGGCATTTAAACCGTCTTGTTAAACTACTGTAACCTCCACCTCTTTTCCAAGGGGCATTTAAACCGTCTTGTTAAGTTACTGCAACCTGCACGTCTCTTCCAAGGGGCATTTAAACCGTCTTGTTAAGATACTGTGACCTGCATGTCTCTACCAATGGGCATTTAAACCGTCTTGTTAAGCTACTGCGACCTGCACATCTCTTCCAAGGGGCATTTAAACCTTCTTGTTATGCTACTGCGACCTGCACCTGTCTTCCAAGGGGCATTTAAACAGTCTTGTTAAGCTTCTGCGACCTCCACCGCTCTTCCAAGGGGCATTTAAACCGTCTTATTAAGCTACTGCGACCTGCACGTCTCTTCCAATGGGCATTTAAACCGTCTTGTTAAGTTACTGCTACCGCGACCTCACTTCCAATGGGCACTTTAATCGTCTTGTTAAGCTACTGAGACCTGCACGTCTCTTTCAAGGGGCATTTAAACTGTCTTGTTAAGCGACTGCTACCGCTCTTCCAAGGGGCATTTAAACCTTCTTGTTAAGCTACTGCGACCTGCATGTCTCTTCCAAGGGGCACTTAAACCGTCTTGAAAAGCTACTGCGACTTGCACGTCTTTTCCAAGGGGCATTTAAACCGTCATGTTAAGCTACTGCGACTTGCACGTCTTTTGCAAGGGGTCATTTAAATCGTCATGTTAAGCTACTGCTACCGCGACCGCTCTTCCATGGGGCATTTAAACCGTCTTGTTAAGCTACTGTAACCTCCACCTCTTTTCCAAGGGGCATTTAAACCGTCTTGTTAAGCTACTGCAAGCTGCACGTCTCTTCCAAGGAGCATTTAAACCGTTTTGTTAAGCTACTGCAACCTGCATGTCTCTTCCAAGGGGCATTTAAACCGTCTTGTTAAGCTACTGCTACCGCCACCGCACTTCCAAGGGGCTCTTTAACCGTCTTGTTAAGCTACTGCGACCTGCACGTCTCTTTCAAGGGGCATCTAAACTGTCTTGTTAAGCTACTGCGACCGCTACCGCTCTTCCAAGGGGCATTTAAACCGTCTTGTTAAGCTACTGCGACCTGCATGTCTCTTCCAAGGGGCATTTAAACCATCTTGAAAAGCTACTGCGACTTGCACGTCTTTTCCAAGGGGCATTTAAACAGTCTTGTTAAGCTACTGCTCCTTGCACGTCTTTTCCAAGGGACATTTAAACCGTCTTGTTAAGCTGCTGCTCCTTGCACGTCTTTTCCAAGGGGCATTTAAACCATCTTGTTAAGCTACTGCGACCTGCACGTCTCTTCCAAGGGGCATTTAAACCGTCTTGTTAGGCTACTGCTACCGCCACCGCTCTTCCCAGGTGCATTTTAACCGTTTTGTTAAGCTACTGCGACCTGCACTTCTCTTTCAACGGGCATTTAAACCGTGTTGTTAAGCTACTGTAACCTCCACCTCTTATCCAAGGGGCATTTAAACTGTCTTGTTAAGCTACAGCAACCTGCACGTCTCTTCCAAGGGGCATTTAAACCGTCTTGTTAAGTTACTGCCACCTGCTGTCTCTACCAAGTGGCATTTAAACCGTCTTGTTAAGCTACTGCGACCTGCACATCTCTTCCAAGGGGCATTTAAACCTTCTTGTTAAGCTACTGCGACCTGCACGTCTCTTCCAATGGGCATTTAAACCGTCTTGTTTAGCTACTGCTACCGCCACCGCACTTCCAAGGGGCACTTTAACCGTCTTGTTAAGCTACTGCGACCTGCACGTCTCTTTCAAGGGGCATTTAAACTGTCTTGTTAAGCTACTGCGACCGCTACCGCTCTTCCAAGGTGCATTTAAACCGTCTTGTTAAGCTACTGCGACCTGCATGTCTCTTCCAAGGGGCATTTAAACCGTCTTGAAAAGCTACTGCGACTTGCACGTCTTTTCCAAGGGGCATTTAAACCGTCATGTTTAGCTACTGCGACTTGCACGTCTTTTGCAAGGGGTCATTTAAACCGTCATGTTAAGCTACTGCTACTGCGACCGCTCTTCCAAGGGGCATTTAAACCGTCTTGTTAAGCTACTGTAACCTCCACCTCTTTTCCAAGGGGCATTTAAACCATCTTGTTAAGCTACTGCAACCCGCACGTCTCTTCCAAGGAGCATTTAAACCGTCTTGTTAAGCTACTGCGACCTGCATGTCTCTTCCAGGGGGCATTTAAACCGTCTTGTTAAGCTACTGCTACCGCCACCGCACATCCAATGGGCTCTTTAAACGTCTTCTTAAGCTACTGCGACCTGCACGTCCCTTTCAAGGGGCATTTAAACTGTCTTGTTAAGCTACTGCGACCGCTACCGCTCTTCCAATGGGCATTTAAACCGTCTTGTTAAGCTACTGCGACCTGCATGTCTCTTCCAAGGGGCATTTAAAGCATCTTGTTAAGCTACTGCGACCTACACATCTTTTCCAAAGGGCATTTAAACCTTCTTGTTAAGCTACTGCGACCTGCACGTCTCTTCCAAGGGGCATTTAAACAGTCTTGTTAAGCTACTGCGACCTCCACCGCTCTTCCAAAGGGCATTTAAACCGTCTTGTTAAGCTACTGCGACCTGCACATCTCTTCCAATGGGCATTTAAACCGTCTTGTTAAGCTACTGTTACCGCCACCGCACTTCCAAGGGGCACTTTAACCGTCTTGTTAAGTTACTGCGACCTGCACGTCTCTTTCAAGGGGCATTTAAACTGTCTTGTTAAGCTACTGCGACCGCTACTGCTCTTCCAAGGGGCATTTAAACCGTCTTGTTAAACTACTGCGACCTGCATGTCTCTTCCAAGGGGCATTTAAACCATCCTGAAAAGCTACTGCGACTTGCACGTCTTTTCCAAGGGGCATTTAAACAGTCATGTTAAGCTACTGCGACTTGCACGTCTTTTGCAAGGGGTCATTTAAACCCTCTTGTAAAGCTACTGCTACCGCCACTGCTCTTCCAAGGGACATTTCAACCGTCTTGTTAAGCTACTGCAACCTGCATTTCTCTTGCAAGGGGCATTTAAACCGTCTTCCTAAGCTACTGCGACTTGCACGTCTTTTGCAAGGGGTCATTTAAACCGTCATGTTAAGCTACTGCTACCGCGACCGCTCTTCCAAGGGGCATTTAAACCGTCTTGTTAAGCTACTGTAACCTCCACCTCTTTTCCAAGGGGCATTTAAACCGTCTTGTTAAGCTACTGCAAGCTGCACGTCTCTTCCAAGGAGCATTTAAACCGTTTTGTTAAGCTACTGCGACCTGCATGTCTCTTCCAAGGGGCATTTAAACCATCTTGTTAAGCTACTGCTACCGCCACCGCACTTCCAAGGGGCTCTTTAACCGTCTTGTTAAGCTACTGCGACCTGCACGTCTCTTTCAAGGTGCATCTAAACTGTCTTGTTAAGCTACTGCGACAGCTACCGCTCTTCCAAGGGGCATTTAAACCGTCTTGTTAAGCTACTGCGACCTGCATGTCTCTTCCAAGGGGCATTTAAACCATCTTGAAAAGCTACTGCGACTTGCACGTCTTTTCCAAGGGGCATTTAAACCGTCTTGTAAAGCTACTGCTCCTTGCACGTCTTTTCCAAGGGGCATTTAAACCATCTTGTTAAGCTACTGCGACCTGCACGTCTCTTCCAAGGGGCATTTAAACCGTCTTGTTAAGCTACTGCTCCTTGCACGTCTTTTGCAAGGGGTCATTTAAACCCTCTTGTTAAGCTACTGCTACCGCCACTGCTCTTCCAAGGGACATTTCAACCGTCTTGTTAAGCTACTGCAACCTGCATTTCTTTTGCAAGGGGCATTTAAACCATCTTGCTAAGCCACTGCGACCTCCACGTCTCTTTGAAGGTGCATTTAAACCGTCTTGTTAAGCTACTGCGACCTGCACATCTCTTCCAAGGGGCATTTAAACCTTCTTGTTAAGCTACTGCAACCTCCACCGCTCTTCCAAGGGGCATTTAAACCGTCTTGTTAAGCTACTGCGACCTGCACGTCTCTTCCAATGGGCATTTAAACGGTCATGTTAAGCTACTGCAACCTGCACGTCTCATCCAAGGGGCATTTAAACTGTCTTGTTAAGCTACTTCGACCTGCATGTCTCTTCCAAGGGGCATTTAAACCGTCTTGTTAAGCTACTGCGACCTGCACGTCTCTTCCAAGGGGCATTTAAACCGTCTTGTTAAGCTGCTGCGACCTGCATTTCTCTTCCAAGGGGCATTTAAACCGTCTTGTTAAACTACTGCGACCTGCAAGTCTCTTCCAAGGGGCATTTAATCGGTCTTGTTAAGCTACTGCGACCTGCACGTCTCTTCCAAGGGGCATTTAAACCGTCTTGTTAAGCTTCTGCGACCTGCATGTCTCTTCCAAGGGGCATTTAAACCGTCTTGTTAAGCTACTGCGACCTCCACCGCTCTTCCAAGGGGCATTTAAACCACCTTGTTAAGCTACTACGACCTGCACGTCTCTTCCAAGGGGCATTTAAACCATCTTGTTAAGCTACTGCTACCGCCACCGCTCTTCCAAGGGGCAATTTAACCGTCTTGTTAAGCTACTGCGACCTGCACGTCTCTTCCAAGGGGCATTTAAACTGTCTTGTTAAGCTACTGCGACCTGCATGTCTCTTCCAAGGGGCATTTAAACCGTCTTCTTAAGCTACTGCAACCTGCACGTCTCTTCCAAGGGGCATTTAAACCGTCTTGTTAAGCTGCTGCGACCTGCATGTCTCTTCCAAGGGGCATTTAAACGGTCTTGTTAAGCTACTGCGAACTGCACGTCTCTTCCAAGGGGCATTTAAACCGTCTTGTTAAGCTTCTGCGACCTTCATGTCTCTTCCAAGGGGCATTTAAACCGTCTTGTTAAGCTATTGCGACCTCCACCGCTCTTCCAAGGGGCATTTAAAACGCCTTGTTAAGCTACTACGACCTGCACTTCTCTTCCAAGGGGCATTTAAACCATCTTGTTAAGCTACTGCTACCGCCAGCGCTCTTCCAAGGGGCATTTTAACCGTCTTTTTAAGCTACTGCGACCTGCACGTCTCTTCCAAGGGGCATTTAAACCGTCTTGTTAAGCTACTGCGACCTTTCTGCTCTTCCAAGGGGCATTTAAACCGTCTTGTTAAGCTACTGCGACATGCACGTCTTTTCCAAGGGGCATTTAAACCGTCATGTTAAGCTACTGCGACTTGCACGTTTTTTGCAAGGGGTCATTTAAACCCTCTTGTTAAGCTACTGCTACCGCCACTGCTCTTCCAAGGGACATTTAAACAGTCTTGTTAAGCTACTGCAACCTGCATTTCTCTTGCAAGGGGCATTTAAACCATCTTGCTAAGCTATTGCGACCTCCACGTCTCTTTCAAGGTTCATTTAAACCGTCTTGTTAAGCTACTGCGACCTGCACATCTCTTCCAAGGGGCATTTAAACCTTCTTGTTAAGCTACTGCGACCTCCACCGCTCTTCCAAGGGGCATTTAAACCATCTTGTTAAGCTACTGCGACCTGCACGTCTCTTCCAATGGGCATTTA
This sequence comes from Phyllobates terribilis, assembly GCF_046119375.1. Taxonomy (NCBI): domain Eukaryota; kingdom Metazoa; phylum Chordata; class Amphibia; order Anura; family Dendrobatidae; genus Phyllobates; species Phyllobates terribilis. The sequence continues at coordinate 2,617,169 of NW_027362921.1, read as the reverse complement.
AACGGTCATGTTAAGCTACTGCAACCTGCACGTCTCTTCCAAGGGGCATTTAAACCGTCTTGTTAAGCTGCTGCGACCTGCATGTCTCTTCCAAGGGGCATTTAAACCGTCTTGTTAAGCTACTGCGACCTGCAAGTCTCTTCCAAGGGGCATTTAAACGGTCTTGTTAAGCTACTGCGATCTGCACGTCTCTTCCAAGGGGCATTTAAACCGTCTTGTTAAGCTATTGCGACCTCCACCGCTCTTCCAAGGGGCATTTAAAACGCCTTGTTAAGCTACTACGACCTGCACTTCTCTTCCAAGGGGCATTTAAACCATCTTGTTAAGCTACTGCTACCGCCAGCGCTCTTCCAAGGGGCATTTTAACCGTCTTTTTAAGCTACTGCGACCTGCACGTCTCTTCCAAGGGGCATTTAAACCGTCTTGTTAAGCTACTGCGACCTTTCTGCTCTTCCAAGGGGCATTTAAACCGTCTTGTTAAGCTACTGCGACATGCACGTCTTTTCCAAGGGGCATTTAAACCGTCATGTTAAGCTACTGCGACTTGCACGTTTTTTGCAAGGGGTCATTTAAACCCTCTTGTTAAGCTACTGCTACCGCCACTGCTCTTCCAAGGGACATTTAAACAGTCTTGTTAAGCTACTGCAACCTGCATTTCTCTTGCAAGGGGCATTTAAACCATCTTGCTAAGCTATTGCGACCTCCACGTCTCTTTCAAGGTTCATTTAAACCGTCTTGTTAAGCTACTGCGACCTGCACATCTCTTCCAAGGGGCATTTAAACCTTCTTGTTAAGCTACTGCGACCTCCACCGCTCTTCCAAGGGGCATTTAAACCGTCTTGTTAAGCTACTGCGACCTGCACGTCTCTTCCAATGGGCATTTAAACGGTCATGTTAAGCTACTGCAACCTGCACGTCTCTTCCAAGGGGCATTTAAACCGTCTTGTTAAGCTGCTGCGACCTGCATGTCTCTTCCAAGGGGCATTTAAACCGTCTTGTTAAGCTACTGCGACCTGCAAGTCTCTTCCAAGGGGCATTTAAACGGTCTTGTTAAGCTACTGCGATCTGCACGTCTCTTCCAAGGGGCATTTAAACCGTCTTGTTAAGCTTCTGCGACCTGCATGTCTCTTCCAAGGGGCATTTAAACCGTCTTGTTAAGCTACTGCGACCTCCACCGCTCTTCCAAGGGGCATTTAAACCACCTTGTTAAGCTACTACGACCTGCACGTCTCTTCCAAGGGGCATTTAAACCATCTTGTTAAGCTACTGCTACCGCCACCGTTCTTCCAAGGGGGCAATTTAACCGTCTTGTTAAGCTACTGCGACCTGCACGTCTCTTCCAAGGGGCATTTAAACCGTCTTGTTAAGCTACTGTAACCTCCACCACTTTTCCAAGGGGCATTTAAACCGTCTTGTTAAGCTACTGCGACCTGCATGTTTTTTACAAGGGGCATTTAAACCATCTTGAAAAGCTACTGCGACCTGCATGTCTCTTCCAATGGGCATTTAAACCGTCTTGTTAAGCTACTGCGACTTGCACGTCTTTTCCAAGGGGCATTTAAACCGTCTTGTTAAGCTACTGTACCCTCCACCACTTTTCCAAGGGGCATTTAAACCATCTTGTTCAGCTACTGCAACCTGCACGTCTCTACCAAGGGGCATTTAAACCATCTTGTTATACTACGGCGACTTGCATGTCTTTTCCAAGGGGCATTTAAACCGTCTTGTTAAGCTATTGTAACCTCCACCACTTTTCCAAGGGACATTTAAGCCGTCTTGTTTAGCTGCTGCGACCTGCATGTCTCAACCAAGGGGCATTTAAACCGTCTTGTTAAGCTACTGCGACCTCCACCGCTCTTCCAAGGGGCATTTAAACCATCTTGTTAAGCTACTGCTCCTTCCACGTCTTTTCCAAGGGACATTTAAACCGTCTTGTTAAGCTACTGCTCCTTTCACGTCTTTTCCAAGGGGCATTTAAACCATCTTGTTAAGCTACTGCGACCTGCACGTCTCTTCCAAGGGGCATTTAAACCGTCTTGTTAAGCTACTGCTCCTTGCACGTCTTTTGCAAGGGGTCATTTAAACCCTCTTGTTAAGCTACTGCTACCGCCACTGCTCTTCCAAGGGACATTTCAACCGTCTTGTTAAGCTACTGCAACCTGCATTTCTTTTGCAAGGGGCATTTAAACCATCTTGCTAAGCTACTGCGACCTCCACGTCTCTTTGAAGGTGCATTTAAACCGTCTTGTTAAGCTACTGCGACCTGCACATCTCTTTCAAGGGGCATTTAAACCTTCTTGTTAAGCTACTGCAACCTCCACCGCTCTTCCAAGGGGCATTTAAACTGTCTTGTTAAGCTACTGCGACCTGCACGTCTCTTCCAATGGGCATTTAAACGGTCATGTTAAGCTACTGCAACCTGCACGTCTCATCCAAGGGGCATTTAAACTGTCTTGTTAAGCTACTTCGACCTGCATGTCTCTTCCAAGGGGCATTTAAACCGTCTTGTTAAACTACTGCGACCTGCAAGTCTCTTCCAAGGGGCATTTAATCGGTCTTGTTAAGCTACTGCGACCTGCACGTCTCTTCCAAGGGGCATTTAAACCGTCTTGTTAAGCTTCTGCGACCTGCATGTCTCTTCCAAGGGGCATTTAAACCGTCTTGTTAAGCTACTGCGACCTCCACCGCTCTTCCAAGGGGCATTTAAACCACCTTGTTAAGCTACTACGACCTGCACGTCTCTTCCAAGGGGCATTTAAACCATCTTGTTAAGCTACTGCTACCGCCACCGCTCTTCCAAGGGGCAATTTAACCGTCTTGTTAAGCTACTGCGACCTGCACGTCTCTTCCAAGGGGCATTTAAACTGTCTTGTTAAGCTACTGTGACCTGCATGTCTCTTCCAAGGGGCATTTAAACCGTCTTGTTAAGCTACTGCAACCTGCACGTCTCTTCCAAGGGGCATTTAAACCGTCTTGTTAAGCTGCTGCGACCTGCATGTCTCTTCCAAGGGGCATTTAAACGGTCTTGTTAAGCTACTGCGAACTGCACGTCTCTTCCAAGGGGCATTTAAACCGTCTTGTTAAGCTTCTGCGACCTTCATGTCTCTTCCAAGGGGCATTTAAACCGTCTTGTTAAGCTATTTCGACCTCCACCGCTCTTCCAAGGGGCATTTAAAACGCCTTGTTAAGCTACTACGACCTGCACTTCTCTTCCAAGGGGCATTTAAAACATCTTGTTAAGCTACTGCTACCGCCAGCGCTCTTCCAAGGGGCATTTTAACCGTCTTTTTAAGCTACTGCGACCTGCACGTCTCTTCCAAGGGGCATTTAAACCGTCTTGTTAAGCTACTGCGACCTTTCTGCTCTTCCAAGGGGCATTTAAACCGTCTTGTTAAGCTACTGCGACATGCACGTCTTTTCCAAGGGGCATTTAAACCGTCATGTTAAGCTACTGCGACTTGCACGTTTTTTGCAAGGGGTCATTTAAACCCTCTTGTTAAGCTACTGCTACCGCCACTGCTCTTCCAAGGCACATTTAAACAGTCTTGTTAAGCTACTGCAACCTGCATTTCTCTTGCAAGGGGCATTTAAACCATCTTGCTAAGCTATTGCGACCTCCACGTCTCTTTCAAGGTTCATTTAAACCGTCTTGTTAAGCTACTGCGACCTGCACATCTCTTCCAAGGGGCATTTAAACCTTCTTGTTAAGCTACTGCGACCTCCACCGCTCTTCCTAGGGGCATTTAAACCGTCTTGTTAAGCTACTGCGACCTGCACGTCTCTTCCAATGGGCATTTAAACGGTCATGTTAAGCTACTGCAACCTGCACGTCTCTTCCAAGGGGCATTTAAACCGTCTTGTTAAGCTGCTGCGACCTGCATGTCTCTTCCAAGGGGCATTTAAACCGTCTTGTTAAGCTACTGCGACCTGCAAGTCTCTTCCAAGGGGCATTTAAACGGTCTTGTTAAGCTACTGCGATCTGCACGTCTCTTCCAAGGGGCATTTAAACCGTCTTGTTAAGCTACTGCTCCTTCCACGTCTTTTCCAAGGGACATTTAAACCGTCTTGTTAAGCTACTGCTCCTTGCACGTCTTTTCCAAGGGGCATTTAAACCATCTTGTTAAGCTACTGCGACCTGCACGTCTCTTCCAAGGGGCATTTAAACCGTCTTGTTAAGCTACTGCTCCTTGCACGTCTTTTGCAAGGGGTCATTTAAACCCTCTTGTTAAGCTACTGCTACCGCCACTGCTCTTCCAAGGGACATTTCAAACGTCTTGTTAAGCTACTGCAACCTGCATTTCTTTTGCAAGGGGCATTTAAACCATCTTGCTAAGCTACTGCGACCTCCACGTCTCTTTGAAGGTGCATTTAAACCGTCTTGTTAAGCTACTGCGACCTGCACATCTCTTCCAAGGGGCATTTAAACCTTCTTGTTAAGCTACTGCAACCTCCACCGCTCTTCCAAGGGGCATTTAAACTGTCTTGTTAAGCTACTGCGACCTGCACGTCTCTTCCAATGGGCATTTAAACGGTCATGTTAAGCTACTGCAACCTGCACGTCTCATCCAAGGGGCATTTAAACTGTCTTGTTAAGCTACTTCGACCTGCATGTCTCTTCCAAGGGGCATTTAAACCGTCTTGTTAAGCTACTGCGACCTGCACGTCTCTTCCAAGGGGCATTTAAACCGTCTTGTTAAGCTGCTGCGACCTGCATTTCTCTTCCAAGGGGCATTTAAACCGTCTTGTTAAACTACTGCGACCTGCAAGTCTCTTCCAAGGGGCATTTAATCGGTCTTGTTAAGCTACTGCGACCTGCACGTCTCTTCCAAGGGGCATTTAAACCGTCTTGTTAAGCTTCTGCGACCTGCATGTCTCTTCCAAGGGGCATTTAAACCGTCTTGTTAAGCTACTGCGACCTCCACCGCTCTTCCAAGGGGCATTTAAACCACCTTGTTAAGCTACTACGACCTGCACGTCTCTTCCAAGGGGCATTTAAACCATCTTGTTAAGCTACTGCTACCGCCACCGCTCTTCCAAGGGGCAATTTAACCGTCTTGTTAAGCTACTGCGACCTGCACGTCTCTTCCAAGGGGCATTTAAACTGTCTTGTTAAGCTACTGTGACCTGCATGTCTCTTCCAAGGGGCATTTAAACCGTCTTGTTAAGCTACTGCAACCTGCACGTCTCTTCCAAGGGGCATTTAAACCGTCTTGTTAAGCTGCTGCGACCTGCATGTCTCTTCCAAGGGGCATTTAAACGGTCTTGTTAAGCTACTGCGAACTGCACGTCTCTTCCAAGGGGCATTTAAACCGTCTTGTTAAGCTTCTGCGACCTTCATGTCTCTTCCAAGGGGCATTTAAACCGTCTTGTTAAGCTATTTCGACCTCCACCGCTCTTCCAAGGGGCATTTAAAACGCCTTGTTAAGCTACTACGACCTGCACTTCTCTTCCAAGGGGCATTTAAAACATCTTGTTAAGCTACTGCTACCGCCAGCGCTCTTCCAAGGGGCATTTTAACCGTCTTTTTAAGCTACTGCGACCTGCACGTCTCTTCCAAGGGGCATTTAAACCGTCTTGTTAAGCTACTGCGACCTTTCTGCTCTTCCAAGGGGCATTTAAACCGTCTTGTTAAGCTACTGCGACATGCACGTCTTTTCCAAGGGGCATTTAAACCGTCATGTTAAGCTACTGCGACTTGCACGTTTTTTGCAAGGGGTCATTTAAACCCTCTTGTTAAGCTACTGCTACCGCCACTGCTCTTCCAAGGCACATTTAAACAGTCTTGTTAAGCTACTGCAACCTGCATTTCTCTTGCAAGGGGCATTTAAACCATCTTGCTAAGCTATTGCGACCTCCACGTCTCTTTCAAGGTTCATTTAAACCGTCTTGTTAAGCTACTGCGACCTGCACATCTCTTCCAAGGGGCATTTAAACCTTCTTGTTAAGCTACTGCGACCTCCACCGCTCTTCCTAGGGGCATTTAAACCGTCTTGTTAAGCTACTGCGACCTGCACGTCTCTTCCAATGGGCATTTAAACGGTCATGTTAAGCTACTGCAACCTGCACGTCTCTTCCAAGGGGCATTTAAACCGTCTTGTTAAGCTGCTGCGACCTGCATGTCTCTTCCAAGGGGCATTTAAACCGTCTTGTTAAGCTACTGCGACCTGCAAGTCTCTTCCAAGGGGCATTTAAACGGTCTTGTTAAGCTACTGCGATCTGCACGTCTCTTCCAAGGGGCATTTAAACCGTCTTGTTAAGCTTCTGCGACCTGCATGTCTCTTCCAAGGGGCATTTAAACCACCTTGTTAAGCTACTACGACCTGCACGTCTCTTCCAAGGGGCATTTAAACCATCTTGTTAAGATACTGCTACCGCCACCGTTCTTCCAAGGGGGCAATTTAACCGTCTTGTTAAGCTACTGCGACCTGCACGTCTCTTCCAAGGGGCATTTAATCCGTCTTGTTAAGCTACTGTAACCTCCACCACTTTTCCAAGGGGCATTTAAACCGTCTTGTTAAGCTACTGCGACCTGCATGTTTTTTACAAGGGGCATTTAAACCATCTTGAAAAGCTACTGCGACCTGCATGTCTCTTCCAAGGGGCATTTAAACCGTCTTGTTAAGCTACTGCGACTTGCACGTCTTTTCCAAGGGGCATTTAAACCGTCTTGTTAAGCTACTGTACCCTCCACCACTTTTCCAAGGGGCATTTAAACCATCTTGTTCAGCTACTGCAACCTGCACGTCTCTACCAAGGGGCATTTAAACCATCTTGTTAAACTACGGCGACTTGCATGTCTTTTCCAAGGGGCATTTAAACCGTCTTGTTAAGCTATTGTAACCTCCACCACTTTTCCAAGGGACATTTAAGCCGTCTTGTTAAGCTGCTGCGACCTGCATGTCTCAACCAAGGGGCATTTAAACCGTCTTGTTAAGCTACTGCGACCTCCACCGCTCTTCCATGGGGCATTTAAACCATCTTGTTAAGCTTCTGCGACCTGCACGTCTCTTCCAAAGAGCATTTAAACCGTCTTGTTAAGCTACTGCTACTGCCACCACTCTTCCAAGGGGCATTTTAACCATCTTGTTAAGCTACTGCGACCTGCACGTCTCTTTCAACGGGCATTTAAACCATCTTGTTAAGCTTCTACGCCTTGCACGTCTTTTCCAAGGGGCATTTAAACGGTCTTGTTAAGCTACTGCGACCTTTACCACTATTCCAAGGGGCATTTAAACCGTCTTGTTAAGCTACTGCGACCTGCATGTCTCTTCCAAGGGGCATTTAAACCGTCATGTTAAGCTACTGCGACCTGCACGTCTCTTCCAAGGGGCATTTAAACCGTATTGTTAAGCTACTGCTACCGCCACCGCTCTTCCCAGGGGCATTTTAACCGTTTTGTTAAGCTACTGCGACTTGCACTTCTCTTTTAACGGGCATATAAACCGTCTTGTTAAGCTACTGTAACCTCCACCTCTTTTCCAAGGGGCATTTAAACCGTCTTGTTAAGCTACTGCAACCTGCACGTCTCTTCCAAGGGGCATTTAAGCCTTCTTTTTAAGCTACTGCGACCTGCACGTCTCTTCCAATGGGCATTTAAACAGTCTTGTTAAGCTACTGCGACCTCCACCGCTCTTCCAAGAGGCATTTAAACCGTCTTGTTAAGCTACTGCGACCTGCACGTCTCTTCCAATGGGCATTTAAACCGTCTTGTTAAGCTACTGCTACCGCGACCGCACTTCCAAGGGGCACTTTAACCGTCTTGTTAAGCTACTGCGACCTGCACGTCTCTTTCAAGGGGCATTTAAACTGTCTTGTTAAGCTACTGCGACCGCTATCGCTCGTCCAAGGGGCATTTAAACCGTCTTGTTAAGCTACTGCGACCTGCAGGTCTCTTCCAAGGGGCATTTAAACCGTCTTGAAAAGCTACTGCGACATGCACGTCTTTTCCAAGGGGCATTTAAACCGTCATGTTAAGCTACTGCGACTTGCACGTCTTTTGGAAGGGGTCATTTAAACCGTCATGTTAAGCTACTGCTAACGCGACCGCTCTTCCAAGGGGCATTTAAACCGTCTTGTTAAGCTACTATAACCTCCACCTCTTTTCCGAGGGGCATTTAAACCGTCTTGTTAAGCTACTGCAACCTGCACGTCTCTTCCAAGGAGCATTTAAACCGTCTTGTTAAGCTACTGCGACCGGCATGTCTCTTCCAAGGGGCATTTAAACCGTCTTGTTAAGCTACTGCTACCGCCACCGCACTTCCAAGGGGCTCTTTAACCGTCTTATTAAGCTACTGCGACCTGCACGTCTCTTTCAAGGGGCATTTAAACTGTCTTGTTAAGCTACTGCGACCGCTACCGCTCTTCCAAGGGGCATTTAAACCGTCTTGTTAAGCTACCGCGACCTGCATGTCTCTTCCAAGGGGCATTTAAACCATCTTGAAAAGCTACTGCGACTTGCACGTCTTTTCCAAGGGGCATTTAAACCGTCTTGTTAAGCTACTGTGCCTTGCACGTCTTTTCCAAGGGGCATTTAAACCGTCTTGTTAAGCTACTGCGACCTTTACCGCTCTTCCAATGGGCATTTAAACCGTCTTGTTAAGCTACTGCGACCTGCATGTCTCTTCCAAGGGGCATTTAAACCATCTTGTTAAGCTACTGCGACCTGCACGTCTCTTTCAAGGGGCATTTAAACCATCTTGTTAAGCTACTGTAACCTCCACCTCTTTTCCAAGGGGCATTCAAACTGTCTTGTTAAGCTACTTCAACCTGCACGTCTCTTCCAAGGGGCATTTAAACCGTCTTGTTAAGCTGCTGCGTCCTGCACATCTCTTCCAAGGGGCATTTAAACCTTCTTGTTAAGATACTGCGACCTGCACGTCTCTTCCAAGGGGCATTTAAACAGTCTTGTTAAGCTACTGCAACCTCCACCGCTCTTCCAAGGGGCATTTAAATCGTCTTGGTAAGCTACTGCGACCTGCACGTCTCTTTCAAATGGCATTTAAACCGTCTTGTTAAGCTACTGCGACCGCTACCGCTCTTCCAAGGGGCATTTAAACCGTCTTGTTAAGCTACTGCGACCTGCATGTCTCTTCCAAGGGGCATTTAAACTGTCTTGAAATGCTACTGCGACTTGCACGTCTTTTCCAAGGGGCATTTAAACCGTCATGTTAAGCTACTGCGATTTGCACGTCTTTTTAAAGGGGTCATTTAAACCGTCTTGTTAAGCTACTGCAACCTGCACGTCTCTTCCAAGGAGCATTTAATCCATCTTGTTAAGCTACTGCGACCTGCATGTCTCTTCCAAGGGGCATTTAAACCGTCTTGTTAAGCTACTGCTACCGCCACCGCACTTCCAAGGGGCTCTTTAACCGTCTTGTTAAGCTACTGCGACCTGCACGTCTCTTCCAAGGGGCATTTAAACCGTCTTGTTAAGCTACTGCTACCGCCACCGCTCTTCCCAGGGGCATTTTAACCGTTTTGTTAAGGTACTGCGACCTGCACTTCTCTTTCAACGGGCATTTAAACCGTCTTGTTAAGCTACTGTAACCTCCACCTCTTTTCCAAGGGGCATTTAAACCGTCTTGTTAAGCTACTGCGACCTACATGTCTCTACCAACGGGCATTTAAACCGTCTTGTTAAGCTACTGCGACCTGCACATCTCTTCCAAGGGGCATTTAAACCTTCTTGTTAAGCTACTGCGACCTGCATGTCTATTGCAAGGGGTCATTTAAACCGTCATGTTAAGCTACTGCGACTTGCACGTCTTTTGCAAGGGGTCATTTAAACCGTCATGTAAAGCTACTGCGACCTGCATGTCTCTTCCAAGGGGCACTTAAATCGTCTTGTTAAGCTACTGCGACCTACACATCTTTTCCAAAGGGCATTTAAACCTTCTTTTTAAGCTACTGCGACCTGCACGTCTCTTCCAAGGGGCATTTAAACAGTCTTGTTAAGCTACTGCGACCTCCACCGTTCTTCCAAGGGGCATTTAAACCGTCTTGTTAAGCTACTGCGACCTGCACGTCTCTTCCAATGGGCATTTAAACCGTCTTATTAAGCTACTGCTACCGCCACCGCACTTCCAAGGGGCACTTTAACCGTCTTGTTAAGTTACTGCGACCTGCACGTCTCTTTCAAGGGGCTTTTAAACTGTCTTGTTAAGCTACTGCGACCGCTACTGCTCTTCCAAGGGGTCATTTAAACCGTCTTGTTAAGCTACTGCGACCTGCAAGTCTCTTCCAATGGGCATTTAAACCGTCTTGTTAAGCTACTGCTACCGCCACCGCACTTCCAAGGGGCATTTTAACCGTCTTGTTAAGCTACTGCGACCTGCATGTCTCTTTCAAGGGGCATTTAAACTGTCTTGTTAAGCTACTGCATTCGCCACAGCTCTACCAAGGGGCATTTAAACCGTCTTGTTAAGCTACTGCGACCTGCATGTCTCTTCCAAGGGGCATTTAAACCGTCTTGAAAAGCTACTGCGACTTGCACGTCTTTTCCAAGGGGCATTTAAACCGTCATGTTAAGCTACTGCGACATGCACGTCTTTTGCAAGGGGTCATTTAAACCCTCTTGTTAAGCTACTGCTACCGCCACTGCTCTTCCAAGGGACATTTCAACCGTCTTGTTAAGCTACTGCAACTTGCATTTCTCTTGAAAGGGGGATTTAAACCGTCTTGCTAAGCTACTGCGACCTCCACGTGTCTTCCAAGGTGCATTTAAACCGTCTTGTTAAGCTACTGCGACCTGCACATCTCTTCCAAGGGGCATTTAAACCTTCTTGTTAAGCTACTGCGACCTCCACCGCTCTTCCAAGGGGCATTTAAACCGTCTTGTTAAGCTACTGCGACCTGCACGTCTCTTCCAATGGGCATTTAAACCGTCTTGTTAAGCTACTGCTACCGCCACCGCACTTCCAAGGGGCATTTTAACCGTCTTCTTAAGCTACTGCGACCTGCATGTCTCTTTCAAGGGGCATTTAAACTGTCTTGTTAAGCTACTGCAACCGCCACCGCTCTACAAAGGGGCATTTAAACCGTCTTGTTAAGCTACTGCGACCTGCATGTCTCTTCCAAGGGGCATTTAAACCGTCTTAAAAAGCTACTGCGACCTGCACGTCTCCTCCAAGGGGCATTTAAACCGTCTTGTTAAGCTACTGCTACTTGCACGTCTTTTCAAAGGGGCATTTAAACCGTCTTGTTAAGCCACTGTACCCTCCACCACTTTTCCAAGGGACATTTAAACCATCTTGTTAAGCTACTGCAGCCTGCACGTCTCTACCAAGGGGCATTTAAACCATCTTGTTAAGCTACAGCGACTTGCATGTCTTTTCCAAGGGGCATTTAAACCGTCTTGTTAAGCTATTGTAACCTCCACCACTTTTCCAAGGGACTTTTAAGCCGTCTTGTTAATCTACTGCGACCTGCTCGTCTCTTCCAAGGGGCATTTAAACCGTATTGTTAAGCTACTGCGACCTGCATGTCTCTTCCAAGGGGAATTTAAACCATCTCGTTAAGCTGCTGCGTCCTGCACATCTCTTCCAAGGGGCATTTAAACCTTCTTGTTAAGATACTGCGACCTGCACGTCTCTTCCAAGGGGCATTTAAACAGTCTTGTTAAGCTACTGCAACCTCCACCGCTCTTCCAAGGGGCATTTAAATCGTCTTGGTAAGCTACTGCGACCTGCACGTCTCTTTCAAATGGCATTTAAACCGTCTTGTTAAGCTACTGCGACCGCTACCGCTCTTCCAAGGGGCATTTAAACCGTCTTGTTAAGCTACTGCGACCTGCATGTCTCTTCCAAGGGGCATTTAAACTGTCTTGAAATGCTACTGCGACTTGCACGTCTTTTCCAAGGGGCATTTAAACCGTCATGTTAAGCTACTGCGATTTGCACGTCTTTTTAAAGGGGTCATTTAAACCGTCTTGTTAAGCTACTGCAACCTGCACGTCTCTTCCAAGGAGCATTTAATCCATCTTGTTAAGCTACTGCGACCTGCATGTCTCTTCCAAGGGGCATTTAAACCGTCTTGTTAAGCTACTGCTACCGCCACCGCACTTCCAAGGGGCTCTTTAACCGTCTTGTTAAGCTACTGCGACCTGCACGTCTCTTCCAAGGGGTATTTAAACCGTCTTGTTAAGCTACTGCTACCGCCACCGCTCTTCCCAGGGGCATTTTAACCGTTTTGTTAAGCTACTGCGACCTGCACTTCTCTTTCAACGGGCATTTAAACCGTCTTGTTAAGCTACTGTAACCTCCACCTCTTTTCCAAGGGGCATTTAAACCGTCTTGTTAAGCTACTGCGACCTACATGTCTCTACCAACGGGCATTTAAACCGTCTTGTTAAGCTACTGCGACCTGCACATCTCTTCCAAGGGGCATTTAAACCTTCTTGTTAAGCTACTGCGACCTGCATGTCTATTGCAAGGGGTCATTTAAACCGTCATGTTAAGCTACTGCGACTTGCACGTCTTTTGCAAGGGGTCATTTAAACCGTCATGTAAAGCTACTGCGACCTGCATGTCTCTTCCAAGGGGCACTTAAATCGTCTTGTTAAGCTACTGCGACCTACACATCTTTTCCAAAGGGCATTTAAACCTTCTTTTTAAGCTACTGCGACCTGCACGTCTCTTCCAAGGGGCATTTAAACAGTCTTGTTAAGCTACTGCGACCTCCACCGTTCTTCCAAGGGGCATTTAAACCGTCTTGTTAAGCTACTGCGACCTGCACGTCTCTTCCAATGGGCATTTAAACCGTCTTATTAAGCTACTGCTACCGCCACCGCACTTCCAAGGGGCACTTTAACCGTCTTGTTAAGTTACTGCGACCTGCACGTCTCTTTCAAGGGGCTTTTAAACTGTCTTGTTAAGCTACTGCGACCGCTACTGCTCTTCCAAGGGGTCATTTAAACCGTCTTGTTAAGCTACTGCGACCTGCAAGTCTCTTCCAATGGGCATTTAAACCGTCTTGTTAAGCTACTGCTACCGCCACCGCACTTCCAAGGGGCATTTTAACCGTCTTGTTAAGCTACTGCGACCTGCATGTCTCTTTCAAGGGGCATTTAAACTGTCTTGTTAAGCTACTGCATTCGCCACAGCTCTACCAAGGGGCATTTAAACCGTCTTGTTAAGCTACTGCGACCTGCATGTCTCTTCCAAGGGGCATTTAAACCGTCTTGAAAAGCTACTGCGACTTGCACGTCTTTTCCAAGGGGCATTTAAACCGTCATGTTAAGCTACTGCGACATGCACGTCTTTTGCAAGGGGTCATTTAAACCCTCTTGTTAAGCTACTGCTACCGCCACTGCTCTTCCAAGGGACATTTCAACCGTCTTGTTAAGCTACTGCAACTTGCATTTCTCTTGAAAGGGGGATTTAAACCGTCTTGCTAAGCTACTGCGACCTCCACGTGTCTTCCAAGGTGCATTTAAACCGTCTTGTTAAGCTACTGCGACCTGCACATCTCTTCCAAGGGGCATTTAAACCTTCTTGTTAAGCTACTGCGACCTCCACCGCTCTTCCAAGGGGCATTTAAACCGTCTTGTTAAGCTACTGCGACCTGCACGTCTCTTCCAATGGGCATTTAAACCGTCTTGTTAAGCTACTGCTACCGCCACCGCACTTCCAAGGGGCATTTTAACCGTCTTGTTAAGCTACTGCGACCTGCATGTCTCTTTCAAGGGGCATTTAAACTGTCTTGTTAAGCTACTGCAACCGCCACCGCTCTACAAAGGGGCATTTAAACCGTCTTGTTAAGCTACTGCGACCTGCATGTCTCTTCCAAGGGGCATTTAAACCGTCTTAAAAAGCTACTGCGACCTGCACGTCTCCTCCAAGGGGCATTTAAACCGTCTTGTTAAGCTACTGCTACTTGCACGTCTTTTCAAAGGGGCATTTAAACCGTCTTGTTAAGCCACTGTACCCTCCACCACTTTTCCAAGGGACATTTAAACCATCTTGTTAAGCTACTGCAACCTGCACGTCTCTACCAAGGGGCATTTAAACCATCTTGTTAAGCTACAGCGACTTGCATGTCTTTTCCAAGGGGCATTTAAACCGTCTTGTTAAGCTATTGTAACCTCCACCACTTTTCCAAGGGACTTTTAAGCCGTCTTGTTAATCTACTGCGACCTGCTCGTCTCTTCCAAGGGGCATTTAAACCGTATTGTTAAGCTACTGCGACCTGCATGTCTCTTCCAAGGGGAATTTAAACCATCTCGTTAAGCTACTGCGACCTGCAAGTCTCTTCCAAGGGGCATTTAAACCATCTGGATAAGCTGCTGCGACCTGCATGTCTCTTCTAAGGGTCATTTAAACCGTCTTGTTAAGCTACTGCGACCTCCACCGCTCTTCCAAGAGGCATTTAAACCGTCTTGTTAAGCTGCTGCGACCTGCATGTCTCAACCAAGGGGCATTTAAACCGTCTTGTTAAGCTACTGCGACCTCCACCGCTCTTCCAAGGGGCATTTAAACCATCTTGTTAATCTACTGCGACCTGCACGTCTCTTCCAAAGGGCATTTAAACCGTCTTGTTAAGCTACTGCTACTGCCACCGCTCTTCCAAGGGGCATTTTAACCGTCTTGTTAAGCTACTGCGACCTGCACGTCTCTTTCAACAGGCATTTAAACCGTCTTGCTAAGCGACTGCGCCTTGCACGTCTTTTCCAAGGGGCATTTAAACGGTCTTGTTAAGCTGCTGCGACCTTTACCGCTCTTCCAAGGGCCATTTAAACCATCTTGTTAAGCTACTGCGACCTGCATGTCTCTTCCAATGGGCATTTAAACCGTCTTGTTAAGCTACTGCGACGTGCACGTCTCTTTCAACGGGCATTTAAACCGTCTTGTTAAGCTACTGTAACCTCCACCTCTTTTACAATGGGCATTTAAACCGTCTTGTTAAGCTACTGCAACCTGCACGTCTCTTCCAAAGGGCATTTAAACCGTCTTGTTAAGCTACTGTGACCTGCAAGTCTCTTCCAAGGGACATTTATACCGTCTTGATAAGCTGTTGCGACCTGCACGTCTCTTCCAAGGAGCATTTAAACCATCTTGTTAAGCTACTGCTACCGCCACCGCTCTTCCAAGGGGCATTTAAACCATCTTGTTCAGCTACTGCAACCTGCACGTCTCTACCAAGGGGCATTTAAACCATCTTGTTAAACTACGGCGACTTGCATGTCTTTTCCAAGGGGCATTTAAACCGTCTTGTTAAGCTATTGTAACCTCCACCACTTTTCCAAGGGACATTTAAGCCGTCTTGTTAAGCTGCTGCGACCTGCATGTCTCAACCAAGGGGCATTTAAACCGTCTTGTTAAGCTACTGCGACCTCCACCGCTCTTCCAAGGGGCATTTAAACCATCTTGTTAAGCTTCTGCGACCTGCACGTCTCTTCCAAAGAGCATTTAAACCGTCTTGTTAAGCTACTGCTACTGCCACCACTCTTCCAAGGGGCATTTTAACCATCTTGTTAAGCTACTGCGACCTGCACGTCTCTTTCAACGGGCATTTAAACCATCTTGTTAAGCTTCTACGCCTTGCACGTCTTTTCCAAGGGGCATTTAAACGGTCTTGTTAAGCTACTGCGACCTTTACCACTATTCCAAGGGGCATTTAAACCGTCTTGTTAAGCTACTGCGACCTGCATGTCTCTTCCAAGGGGCATTTAAACCATCATGTTAAGCTACTGCGACCTGCACGTCTCTTCCAAGGGGCATTTAAACCGTATTGTTAAGCTACTGCTACCGCCACCGCTCTTCCCAGGGGCATTTTAACCGTTTTGTTAAGCTACTGCGACTTGCACTTCTCTTTCAACGGGCATATAAACCGTCTTGTTAAGCTACTGTAACCTCCACCTCTTTTCCAAGGGGCATTTAAACCGTCTTGTTAAGCTACTGCAACCTGCACGTCTCTTCCAAGGGGCATTTAAGCCTTCTTTTTAACTACTGCGACCTGCACGTCTCTTCCAATGGGCATTTAAACAGTCTTGTTAAGCTACTGCGACCTCCACCGCTCTTCCAAGAGGCATTTAAACCGTCTTGTTAAGCTACTGCGACCTGCACGTCTCTTCCAATGGGCATTTAAACCGTCTTGTTAAGCTACTGCTACCGCGACCGCACTTCCAAGGGGCGCTTTAACCGTCTTGTTAAGCTACTGCGACCTGCACGTCTCTTTCAAGGGGCATTTAAACTGTCTTGTTAAGCTACTGCGACCGCTATCGCTCGTCCAAGGGGCATTTAAACCGTCTTGTTAAGCTACTGCGACCTGCAGGTCTCTTCCAAGGGGCATTTAAACCGTCTTGAAAAGCTACTGCGACATGCACGTATTTTCCAAGGGGCATTTAAACCGTCGTGTTAAGCTACTGCGACTTGCACGTCTTTTGCAAGGGGTCATTTAAACCGTCATGTTAAGCTACTGCTACCGCGACCGCTCTTCCAAGGGTCATTTAAACCGTCTTGTTAAGCTACTATAACCTCCACCTCTTTTCCGAGGGGCATTTAAACCGTCTTGTTAAGCTACTGCAACCTGCACGTCTCTTCCAAGGAGCATTTAAACCGTCTTGTTAAGCTACTGCGACCGGCATGTCTCTTCCAAGGGGCATTTAAACCGTCTTGTTAAGCTACTGCTACCGCCACCTCACTTCCAAGGGGCTCTTTAACCGTCTTATTAAGCTACTGCGACCTGCACGTCTCTTTCAAGGGGCATTTAAACTGTCTTGTTAAGCTACTGCGACCGCTACCGCTCTTCCAAGGGGCATTTAAACCGTCTTGTTAAGCTACCGCGACCTGCATGTCTCTTCCAAGGGGCATTTAAACCATCTTGAAAAGCTACTGCGACTTGCACGTCTTTTCCAAGGGGCATTTAAACCGTCTTGTTAAGCTACTGTGCCTTGCACGTCTTTTCCAAGGGGCATTTAAACCGTCTTGTTAAGCTACTGCGACCTTTACCGCTCTTCCAATGGGCATTTAAACCGTCTTGTTAAGCTACTGCGACCTGCATGTCTCTTCCAAGGGGCATTTAAACCATCTTGTTAAGCTACTGCGACCTGCACGTCTCTTTCAAGGGGCATTTAAACCATCTTGTTAAGCTACTGTAACCTCCACCTCTTTTCCAAGGGGCATTCAAACTGTCTTGTTAAGCTACTGCAACCTGCACGTCTCTTCCAAGGGGCATTTAAACCGTCTTGTTAAGCTACTGCGTCCTGCACATCTCTTCCAAGGGGCATTTAAACCTTCTTGTTAAGATACTGCGACCTGCACGTCTCTTCCAAGGGGCATTTAAACAGTCTTGTTAAGCTACTGCAACCTCCACCGCTCTTCCAAGGGGCATTTAAATCGTCTTGGTAAGCTACTGCGACCTGCACGTCTCTTTCAAATGGCATTTAAACCGTCTTGTTAAGCTACTGCGACCGCTACCGCTCTTCCAAGGGGCATTTAAACCGTCTTGTTAAGCTACTGCGACCTGCATGTCTCTTCCAAGGGGCATTTAAACTGTCTTGAAATGCTACTGCGACTTGCACGTCTTTTCCAAGGGGCATTTAAACCGTCATGTTAAGCTACTGCGATTTGCACGTCTTTTTAAAGGGGTCATTTAAACCGTCTTGTTAAGCTACTGCAACCTGCACGTCTCTTCCAAGGAGCATTTGATCCATCTTGTTAAGCTACTGCGACCTGCATGTCTCTTCCAAGGGGCATTTAAACCGTCTTGTTAAGCTACTGCTACCGCCACCGCCCTTCCAATGGGCTCTTTAACCGTCTTGTTAAGCTACTGCGACCTGCACGTCTCTTCCAAGGGGCATTTAAACCGTCTTGTTAAGCTACTGCTACCGCCACCGCTCTTCCCAGGGGCATTTTAACCGTTTTGTTAAGCTACTGCGACCTGCACTTCTCTTTCAACGGGCATTTAAACCGTCTTGTTAAGCTACTGTAACCTCCACCTCTTTTCCAAGGGGCATTTAAACCGTCTTGTTAAGCTACTGCGACCTACATGTCTCTACCAACGGGCATTTAAACCGTCTTGTTAAGCTACTGCGACCTGCACATCTCTTCCAAGGGGCATTTAAACCTTCTTGTTAAGCTACTGCGACCTGCATGTCTATTGCAAGGGGTCATTTAAACCGTCATGTTAAGCTACTGCGACTTGCACGTCTTTTGCAAGGGGTCATTTAAACCGTCATGTAAAGCTACTGCGACCTGCATGTCTCTTCCAAGGGGCACTTAAATCGTCTTGTTAAGCTACTGCGACCTACACATCTTTTCCAAAGGGCATTTAAACCTTCTTTTTAAGCTACTGCGACCTGCACGTCTCTTCCAAGGGGCATTTAAACAGTCTTGTTAAGCTACTGCGACCTCCACCGCTCTTCCAAGGGGCATTTAAACCGTCTTGTTAAGCTACTGCGACCTGCACGTCTCTTCCAATGGGCATTTAAACCGTCTTATTAAGCTACTGCTACCGCCACCGCACTTCCAAGGGGCACTTTAACCGTCTTGTTAAGTTACTGCGACCTGCACGTCTCTTTCAAGGGGCATTTAAACTGTCTTGTTAAGCTACTGCGACCGCTACTGCTCTTCCAAGGGGTCATTTAAACCGTCTTGTTAAGCTACTGCGACCTGCACGTCTCTTCCAATGGGCATTTAAACCGTCTTGTTAAGCTACTGCTACCGCCACCGCACTTCCAAGGGGAATTTTAACCGTCTTGTTAAGCTACTGCGACCTGCATGTCTCTTTCAAGGGGCATTTAAACTGTCTTGTTAAGCTACTGCAATCGCCACAGCTCTACCAAGGGGCATTTAAACCGTCTTGTTAAGCTACTGCGACCTGCATGTCTCTTCCAAGGGGCATTTAAACCGTCTTGAAAAGCTACTGCGACTTGCACGTCTTTTCCAAGGGGCATTTAAACCGTCATGTTAAGCTACTGCGACAAGCACGTCTTTTGCAAGGGGTCATTTAAACCCTCTTGTTAAGCTACTGCTACCGCCACTGCTCTTCCAAGGGACATTTCAACCGTCTTGTTAAGCTACTGCAACTTGCATTTCTCTTGCAAGGGGGATTTAAACCGTCTTGCTAAGCTACTGCGACCTCCACGTCTCTTCCAAGGTGCATTTAAACCGTCTTGTTAAGCTAGTGCGACCTGCACATCTCTTCCAAGGGGCATTTAAACCTTCTTGTTAAGCTACTGCGACCTCCACCGCTCTTCCAAGGGGCATTTAAACCGTCTTGTTAAGCTACTGCGACCTGCACGTCTCTTCCAATGGGCATTTAAACCGTCTTGTTAAGCTACTGCTACCGCCACCGCACTTCCAAGGGGCATTTTAACCGTCTTGTTAAGCTACTGCGACCTGCATGTCTCTTTCAAGGGGCATTTAAACTGTCTTGTTAAGCTACTGCAACCGCCACCGCTCTACAAAGGGGCATTTAAACCGTCTTGTTAAGCTACTGCGACCTGCATGTCTCTTCCAAGGGGCATTTAAACCGTCTTAAAAAGCTACTGCGACCTGCACGTCTCCTCCAAGGGGCATTTAAACCGTCTTGTTAAGCTACTGCTACTTGCACGTCTTTTCCAAGGGGCATTTAAACCGTCTTGTTAAGCCACTGTACCCTCCACCACTTTTCCAAGGGACATTTAAACCATCTTGTTAAGCTACTGCAACCTGCACGTCTCTACCAAGGGGCATTTAAACCATCTTGTTAAGCTACAGCGACTTGCATGTCTTTTCCAAGGGGCATTTAAACCGTCTTGTTAAGCTATTGTAACCTCCACCACTTTTCCAAGGGACTTTTAAGCCGTCTTGTTAATCTACTGCGACCTGCTCGTCTCTTCCAAGGGGCATTTAAACCGTATTGTTAAGCTACTGCGACCTGCATGTCTCTTCCAAGGGGAATTTAAACCATCTCGTTAAGCTACTGCGACCTGCAAGTCTCTTCCAAGGGGCATTTAAACCATCTGGATAAGCTGCTGCGACCTGCATGTCTCTTCTAAGGGTCATTTAAACCGTCTTGTTAAGCTACTGCGACCTCCACCGCTCTTCCAAGAGGCATTTAAACCGTCTTGTTAAGCTGCTGCGACCTGCATGTCTCAACCAAGGGGCATTTAAACCGTCTTGTTAAGCTACTGCGACCTCCACCGCTCTTCCAAGGGGCATTTAAACCATCTTGTTAATCTACTGCGACCTGCACGTCTCTTCCAAAGGGCATTTAAACCGTCTTGTTAAGCTACTGCTACTGCCACCGCTCTTCCAAGGGGCATTTTAACCGTCTTGTTAAGCTACTGCGACCTGCACGTCTCTTTCAACAGGCATTTAAACCGTCTTGCTAAGCGACTGCGCCTTGCACGTCTTTTCCAAGGGGCATTTAAACGGTCTTGTTAAGCTACTGCGACCTTTACCGCTCTTCCAAGGGCCATTTAAACCGTCTTGTTAAGCTACTGCGACCTGCATGTCTCTTCCAATGGGCATTTAAACCGTCTTGTTAAGCTACTGCGACCTGCACGTCTCTTCCAAGGGGCATTTAAACTGTCTTGCTAAGCTACTGCTACTGCCACTGCTCTTCCAAGGGGCATTTTAACCGTCTTGTTAAGCTACTGCGACGTGCACGTCTCTTTCAACGGGCATTTAAACCGTCTTGTTAAGCTACTGTAACCTCCACCTCTTTTACAATGGGCATTTAAACCGTCTTGTTAAGCTACTGCAACCTGCACGTCTCTTCCAAAGGGCATTTAAACCGTCTTGTTAAGCTACTGTGACCTGCAAGTCTCTTCCAAGGGACATTTATACCGTCTTGATAAGCTGTTGCGACCTGCACGTCTCTTCCAAGGAGCATTTAAACCATCTTGTTAAGCTACTGCTACCGCCACCGCTCTTCCAAGGGGCATTTAAACCATCTTGTTCAGCTACTGCAACCTGCACGTCTCTACCAAGGGGCATTTAAACCATCTTGTTAAACTACGGCGACTTGCATGTCTTTTCCAAGGGGCATTTAAACCGTCTTGTTAAGCTATTGTAACCTCCACCACTTTTCCAAGGGACATTTAAGCCGTCTTGTTAAGCTGCTGCGACCTGCATGTCTCAACCAAGGGGCATTTAAACCGTCTTGTTAAGCTACTGCGACCTCCACCGCTCTTCCAAGGGGCATTTAAACCATCTTGTTAAGCTTCTGCGACCTGCACGTCTCTTCCAAAGAGCATTTAAACCGTCTTGTTAAGCTACTGCTACTGCCACCACTCTTCCAAGGGGCATTTTAACCATCTTGTTAAGCTACTGCGACCTGCACGTCTCTTTCAACGGGCATTTAAACCATCTTGTTAAGCTTCTACGCCTTGCACGTCTTTTCCAAGGGGCATTTAAACGGTCTTGTTAAGCTACTGCGACCTTTACCACTATTCCAAGGGGCATTTAAACTGTCTTGTTAAGCTACTGCGACCTGCATGTCTCTTCCAAGGGGCATTTAAACCATCATGTTAAGCTACTGCGACCTGCACGTCTCTTCCAAGGGGCATTTAAACCGTATTGTTAAGCTACTGCTACCGCCACCGCTCTTCCCAGGGGCATTTTAACCGTTTTGTTAAGCTACTGCGACTTGCACTTCTCTTTCAACGGGCATATAAACCGTCTTGTTAAGCTACTGTAACCTCCACCTCTTTTCCAAGGGGCATTTAAACCGTCTTGTTAAGCTACTGCAACCTGCACGTCTCTTCCAAGGGGCATTTAAGCCTTCTTTTTAAGCTACTGCGACCTGCACGTCTCTTCCAATGGGCATTTAAACAGTCTTGTTAAGCTACTGCGACCTCCACCGCTCTTCCAAGAGGCATTTAAACCGTCTTGTTAAGCTACTGCGACCTGCACGTCTCTTCCAATGGGCATTTAAACCGTCTTGTTAAGCTACTGCTACCGCGACCGCACTTCCAAGGGGCACTTTAACCGTCTTGTTAAGCTACTGCGACCTGCACGTCTCTTTCAAGGGGCATTTAAACTGTCTTGTTAAGCTACTGCGACCGCTATCGCTCGTCCAAGGGGCATTTAAACCGTCTTGTTAAGCTACTGCGACCTGCAGGTCTCTTCCAAGGGGCATTTAAACCGTCTTGAAAAGCTACTGCGACATGCACGTCTTTTCCAAGGGGCATTTAAACCGTCATGTTAAGCGACTGCGACTTGCACGTCTTTTGCAAGGGGTCATTTAAACCGTCATGTTAAGCTACTGCTACCGCGACCGCTCTTCCAAGGGGCATTTAAACCGTCTTGTTAAGCTACTATAACCTCCACCTCTTTTCCGAGGGGCATTTAAACCGTCTTGTTAAGCTACTGCAACCTACACGTCTCTTCCAAGGAGCATTTAAACCGTCTTGTTAAGCTACTGCGACCGGCATGTCTCTTCCAAGGGGCATTTAAACCGTCTTGTTAAGCTACTGCTACCGCCACCGCACTTCCAAGGTGCTCTTTAACCGTCTTATTAAGCTACTGCGACCTGCACGTCTCTTTCAAGGGGCATTTAAACCGTCTTGTTAAGCTACTGCGACCGCTACCGCTCTTCCAAGGGGCATTTAAACCGTCTTGTTAAGCTACCGCGACCTGCATGTCTCTTCCAAGGGGCATTTAAAGCATCTTGAAAAGCTACTGCGACTTGCACGTCTTTTCCAAGGGGCATTTAAACCGTCTTGTTAAGCTACTGTGCCTTGCACGTCTTTTCCAAGGGGCATTTAAACCGTCTTGTTAAGCTACTGCGACCTTTACCGCTCTTCCAATGGGCATTTAAACCGTCTTGTTAAGCTACTGCGACCTGCATGTCTCTTCCAAGGGGCATTTAAACCATCTTGTTAAGCTACTGCGACCTGCACGTCTCTTTCAAGGGGCATTTAAACCATCTTGTTAAGCTACTGTAACCTCCACCTCTTTTCCAAGGGGCATTCAAACTGTCTTGTTAAGCTACTGCAACCTGCACGTCTCTTCCAAGGGGCATTTAAACCGTCTTGTTAAGCTACTGCGTCCTGCACATCTCTTCCAAGGGGCATTTAAACCTTCTTGTTAAGATACTGCGACCTGCACGTCTCTTCCAAGGGGCATTTAAACAGTCTTGTTAAGCTACTGCAACCTCCACCGCTCTTCCAAGGGGCATTTAAATCGTCTTGGTAAGATACTGTGACCTGCACGTCTCTTTCAAATGGCATTTAAACGGTCTTGTTAAGCTACTGCGACCGCTACCGCTCTTCCAAGGGGCATTTAAACCGTCTTGTTAAGCTACTGCGACCTGCATGTCTCTTCCAAGGGGCATTTAAACTGTCTTGAAATGCTACTGCGACTTGCACGTCTTTTCCAAGGGGCATTTAAACCGTCATGTTAAGCTACTGCGATTTGCACGTCTTTTTAAAGGGGTCATTTAAACCGTCTTGTTAAGCTACTGCAACCTGCACGTCTCTTCCAAGGAGCATTTAATCCATCTTGTTAAGCTACTGCGACCTGCATGTCTCTTCCAAGGGGCATTTAAACCGTCTTGTTAAGCTACTGCTACCGCCACCGCACTTCCAAGGGGCTCTTTAACCGTCTTGTTAAGCTACTGCGACCTGCACGTCTCTTCCAAGGGGCATTTAAACCGTCTTGTTAAGCTACTGCTACCGCCACCGCTCTTCCCAGGGGCATTTTAACCGTTTTGTTAAGCTACTGCGACCTGCACTTCTCTTTCAGCGGGCATTTAAACCGTCTTGTTAAGCTACTGTAACCTCCACCTCTTTTCCAAGGGGCATTTAAACCGTCTTGTTAAGCCACTGCGACCTACATGTCTCTACCAACGGGCATTTAAACCGTCTTGTTAAGCTACTGCGACCTGCACATCTCTTCCAAGGGGCATTTAAACCTTCTTGTTAAGCTACTGCGACCTGCATGTCTATTGCAAGGGGTCATTTAAACCGTCATGTTAAGCTACTGCGACTTGCACGTCTTTTGCAAGGGGTCATTTAAACCGTCATGTAAAGCTACTGCGACCTGCATGTCTCTTCCAAGGGGCACTTAAATCGTCTTGTTAAGCTACTGCGACCTACACATCTTTTCCAAAGGGCATTTAAACCTTCTTTTTAAGCTACTGCGACCTGCACGTCTCTTCCAAGGGGCATTTAAACAGTCTTGTTAAGCTACTGCGACCTCCACCGCTCTTCCAAGGGGCATTTAAACCGTCTTGTTAAGCTACTGCGACCTGCACGTCTCTTCCAATGGGCATTTAAACCGTCTTATTAAGCTACTGTTACCGCCACCGCACTTCCAAGGGGCACTTTAACCGTCTTGTTAAGTTACTGCGACCTGCACGTCTCTTTCAAGGGGCATTTAAACTGTCTTGTTAAGCTACTGCGACCGCTACTGCTCTTCCAAGGGGTCATTTAAACCGTCTTGTTAAGCTACTGCGACCTGCACGTCTCTTCCAATGGGCATTTAAACCGTCTTGTTAAGCTACTGCTACCGCCACCGCACTTCCAAGGGGCATTTTAACCGTCTTGTTAAGCTACTGCGACCTGCATGTCTCTTTCAAGGGGCATTTAAACTGTCTTGTTAAGCTACTGCAATCGCCACAGCTCTACCAAGGGGCATTTAAACCGTCTTGTTAAGCTACTGCGACCTGCATGTCTCTTCCAAGGGGCATTTAAACCGTCTTGAAAAGCTACTGCGACTTGCACGTCTTTTCCAAGGGGCATTTAAACCGTCATGTTAAGCTACTGCGACATGCACGTCTTTTGCAAGGGGTCATTTAAACCCTCTTGTTAAGCTACTGCTACCGCCACTGCTCTTCCAAGGGACATTTCAACCGTCTTGTTAAGCTACTGCAACTTGCATTTCTCTTGCAAGGGGGATTTAAACCGTCTTGCTAAGCTACTGCGACCTCCACGTCTCTTCCAAGGTGCATTTAAACCGTCTTGTTAAGCTACTGCGACCTGCACATCTCTTCCAAGGGGCATTTAAACCTTCTTGTTAAGCTACTGCGACCTCCACCGCTCTTCCAAGGGGCATTTAAACCGTCTTGTTAAGCTACTGCGACCTGCACGTCTCTTCCAATGGGCATTTAAACCGTATTGTTAAGCTACTGCTACCGCCACCGCACTTCCAAGGGGCATTTTAACCGTCCTGTTAAGCTACTGCGACCTGCATGTCTCTTTCAAGGGGCATTTAAACTGTCTTGTTAAGCTACTGCAACCGCCACCGCTCTACAAAGGGGCATTTAAACCGTCTTGTTAAGCTACTGCGACCTGCATGTCTCTTCCAAGGGGCATTTAAACCGTCTTAAAAAGCTACTGCGACCTGCACGTCTCCTCCAAGGGGCATTTAAACCGTCTTGTTAAGGTACTGCTACTTGCACGTCTTTTCCAAGGGGCATTTAAACCGTCTTGTTAAGCCACTGTACCCTCCACCACTTTTCCAAGGGACATTTAAACCATCTTGTTAAGCTACAGCGACTTGCATGTCTTTTCCAAGGGGCATTTAAACCGTCTTGTTAAGCTATTGTAACCTCCACCACTTTTCCAAGGGACTTTTAAGCCGTCTTGTTAATCTACTGCGACCTGCTCGTCTCTTCCAAGGGGCATTTAAACCGTATTGTTAAGCTACTGCGACCTGCATGTCTCTTCCAAGGGGAATTTAAACCATCTCGTTAAGCTACTGCGACCTGCAAGTCTCTTCCAAGGGGCATTTAAACCATCTGGATAAGCTGCTGCGACCTGCATGTCTCTTCTAAGGGTCATTTAAACCGTCTTGTTAAGCTACTGCGACCTCCACCGCTCTTCCAAGAGGCATTTAAACCGTCTTGTTAAGCTGCTGCGACCTGCATGTCTCAACCAAGGGGCATTTAAACCGTCTTGTTAAGCTACTGCGACCTCCACCGCTCTTCCAAGGGGCATTTAAACCATCTTGTTAATCCACTGCGACCTGCACGTCTCTTCCAAAGGGCATTTAAACCGTCTTGTTAAGCTACTGCTACTGTCACCGCTCTTCCAAGGGGCATTTTAACCGTCTTGTTAAGCTACTGCGACCTGCACGTCTCTTTCAACAGGCATTTAAACCGTCTTGCTAAGCGACTGCGCCTTGCACGTCTTTTCCAAGGGGCATTTAAACGGTCTTGTTAAGCTACTGCGACCTTTACCGCTCTTCCAAGGGCCATTTAAACCGTCTTGTTAAGCTACTGCGACCTGCATGTCTCTTCCAATGGGCATTTAAACCGTCTTGTTAAGCTACTGCGACCTGCACGTCTCTTCCAAGGGGCATTTAAACTGTCTTGCTAAGCTACTGCTACTGCCACTGCTCTTCCAAGGGGCATTTTAACCGTCTTGTTAAGCTACTGCGACGTGCACGTCTCTTTCAACGGGCATTTAAACCGTCTTGTTAAGCTACTGTAACCTCCACCTCTTTTACAATGGGCATTTAAACCGTCTTGTTAAGCTACTGCAACCTGCACGTCTCTTCCAAAGGGCATTTAAACCGTCTTGTTAAGCTACTGTGACCTGCAAGTCTCTTCCAAGGGACATTTATACCGTCTTGATAAGCTGTTGCGACCTGCACGTCTCTTCCAAGGAGCATTTAAACCATCTTGTTAAGCTACTGCTACCGCCACCGCTCTTCCAAGGGGCATTTTAACCGTCTTGTTAAGCTACTTCGACCTGCACGTCTCTTTCAAGGGGCATTTAATCCGTCTTGTTAAGCTACTGCCACTTGCACGTCTTTTCCAAGGGGCATTTAAACCATCTTGTTAAGCTACTGCGACCTCCTCCGCTCTTCCAAGGGGCATTTAAACCGTCTTGTTAAGCTACTGCGACCTGCATGTCTCTTCCAAGGGGCATTTAAACCATCTTGTTAAGCTGCTGCGACCTGCACGTCTCTTCCAAGGGGCATTTAAACCGTCTTGTAAAGCTGCTGCGACCTGCACGTCTCTTCCAAGGGGCATTTACACCATCTTGTTAAGCTAATGCTACTGCCACCGCTCTTCCAACGGGCATTTTAACAGTCTTGTTAAGCTACTGCGACCTGCATGTCTCTTCCAGGGGGCATTTAAACCGTCTTGTTAAGCTACTGCGACCTGCACGTCTCTTCCAAGGGGCATTTAAACCGTCTTGTTAAGCTACTGCGACCTGCACGTGTCTTCCAAGGGGCATTTACACCATCTTGTTAAGCTAATGCTACTGCCACCGCTCTTCCAACGGGCATTTTAACAGTCTTGTTAAGCTACTGTGACCTGCATGTCTCTTCCAAGGGACATTTAAACCGTATTGTTAAGCTACTGCGACCTGCACGTCTTTTCCAAGGGGCATTTAAACTGTCTTGTTAAGTTACTGCTACCGCCACTGCTCTTCCAAGGGGCATTTAAACCGTCTTGTTAAGCTACTGTAACCTCTACCTCTTTTCCAAGGGGCATTTAAACCGTCTTGTTAAGCTACTGCAACCTGCACGTCTCTTCCAAGGGGCATTTAAACCGTCTTGTTAAGCTACTGCGACCTGCATGTCTCTTCCAAGGGGCATTTAAACGGTCTTGTTAAGCTACTGCGACCTGCACGTGACTCGCCCCCTGGGCCGTGGGGCACTCGGTTCCGGGCAATTAGGGAAACGATGGGAGTAGTAGTGGCAACCCGGTTCCGTGGCTCAGGGTGGTCAGGCCAGTGGTAGTCCGTTATATTGATTATGTCCGACTACGCCACCCGTGGATTGCGGTTATTAGGAACCGCCGCTGCATGCAGACCGCTGGGGCTGATGAGGTGTGCAGCTATGGTAGTGTGACTCCCCACGGGAAGAGTGCGGCCCCAGGGCAGTATAGTGGATGGTGGGAGTGATGGTAGTGAGAGTCCCAGTGATGATAGTGCTGGAGGAGCAAGGAGCACACAGACAACAGGTTGCAGTCCAGGGTCTTTACTTGAACAGGTAAACTGACCCACAAACAGTCCCGGCTAGGAGGGGACCTGGATGTCTGAGAGCAACGGGGAAATTGGCCCTGGTCAGGGTGAGGGTGTAGGCCTACCATGCTTTCTGCGCTCCTTCTGGCTATCTCCTCGTTATAGGGTAACAGCCCACGTTTCCGAGCTTCCGTGCTTTCTCGCCTGTATGGCCTGCGACGTGGGTTCCTTTCTGCTCCCAGCCTTGTACGGCTTTACTGGTCCCTTCGGTTGTGGCAGGGCCTCCAGGCTTCTTAGGCCAAGGAATGTACAGTCCCTTGCGGGCTGGTTCTCTGCTGGGGGATGTGGAATCCTTCCAGCCTCAGACACCAAAGTCTGGTAAAATTAAGTCTTTTCTCTGCCAAGACAGGCTCTCTTCGCCTCTTGTCTCTGGCTGGTGGCTCTCTCCTACTGCCACACTTCCTCTTAGGTTACAATGCAACTTTCTGTCCCTGCTCCACTCTGGGACACGTCTCAAAGACAGGCAATCCAGTTCTCTCTAACCCTGTCCCCAGTACCAGCTTTTATAGGGGCAGCCTGCTCCCCCTACTGGCCTGAGACAGGAGGCATTGCATGCTAATGTTCCCCTGACCAGAGAACCTCCCCCTTGCTCTCAGACACAGCTTTATTACACTTGTGGCATCCAGGTAGGGTGACACATCCCCCCCTAGTGAAATTTAGTACTCTGGGACTAAACAGTAAACAAAGATAATATACATAACAATAAAACATTAATAGACAGACGACGCACAAATTGAGTTCTTAAGGTCACAGTGTGGCCTGTGACCGGGTGTCCATATCACCAAAACAACGGGAGCCTTAACCAGGTGGGGGTCTGTCCTACCCCAAGTCCTTCACAGTCTTAGTTCATTCCTGGGTTAGGCTCAGAATGCAGTCCATACAAGGTCCCGGTTATAAAAGTCCATAACCTTTGAGTCCTTACGGTAGCTGCAAGAAACTGAAACACACTATCAATAAACATGCAGGTAACTTTGGCAAACATTTTAACATTTGGCAACAGGGTTATTTACAATTTTAGTACACTCTATATTCTCCAGCGAGCGGGTATCTGTCCCTTTGTGCTCCTGGTTGACCTCCTTAACCCACTGTCTGGTGGTGGACTGACTTGGCTTTCCCCACTAGCGTTAGGGGTACAGCTACCAGCTGGGTGTACAGGTAGGGCAGGCAGCTGTCTGCGGGTTCTTTGGCTTACCGCAGGCATGGCAGGCTCACTGTCAGCAGAGGGTTGACTCTCCTGGGCTGCTGGTACAGGCTCTTCTGCCTCTGGAACCGCTTGCTCCTCTTCACCTTCCGGCTCTGGTGTTGGTTGTTGCTGTGCCGGTTGCAGGAAATGCAGGAGAGGTACCACTATGGCATCATTTATGCGAGTCCAGGACTGAGGGAACTCTCCGAGAACGGTGCTGATCATTTCTTCCTTGTCCTCTGCGGGTTCAATGTCACTCTGATCCTCTTCTGCACTACGGAGTTGCTCTGGGCACCTTTTGAGGTGGTCTCTGGAGACGACACTAGTGGTTTCTTCTCCGTCCTTGGTGATTACGCACACCTTTGGGTTGTCGTGGTCAGACTGCAGTACGGTGTAGGGTTCCCTTTCCCACTGGTCGTCCAACTTATGTAGCCTTCTTTTTCGCTTTAGGACTTGCTCACCAGGTTCTAGGGGACTAGCAGGGGCGTGTTGATTGAAGAGTCTTTCTTGCTTCTCTCTCACCTGGGCCAGGCTCTTCTCCACACTCTCCTGTACCTTCTTGTACTGCAGTTGCCTTTCCGTATCCCAGTCCGCATCCGGGGAGGTGTCCTCAGGTATTAGGACTCCCATCTCCAGGTCTACGGGCAGCTTTCCTGGTCTCGCTCGCATCAGGTAAGCCGGGGTGCAGTTTGTAGCTTTCACCGGGATATTGTTGTACATGTCTACCAGGTCCGGCAGTTTTTCTGGCCACAGGCTGTGTTCCTCCAGGGGCAACGTCTTCAGGAGATCAATGACTATATTGTTCATCTTCTCACACATCCCGTTGGTTTGGGGGTGGTAAGGCGTTGTCCGAATCTTCTTACAGCCATAGAGGTTGCAGAACTCCTGGAAGATTTCAGCTTCAAACGCTGGACCCTGGTCTGTCAGGACCTGTTCCGGATACCCGTGTGGACGGCAGAAGTATTGCTGGAAGGCTCGGGCCGCTGTTTGGGCTGTCAAGTCCTTTACCGGGACCACCACTAGAAAACGGGAATAGTGGTCCACGATTGTCAGGGCATAGATGTATCCAGACCGTCTTGGAGCCAATTTGACGTGGTCCAGAGCTACCAGCTCAAGAGGCTGCGTGGTGACGATGGGCCTCAAGGGTGTCTTCTGGCTGGTGCGGTCCTTCCTCCTCAGGTGACAAGGGCCACAGTCTCTGCACCACTTTTCTACTGCTCCTCTCATGCCGACCCAAAAGAACCTTCCTCTTAGTAGGAACTCCAGTTTCTTCCAACCGAAGTGTCCCGCTCTGTCATGGTAAGCTCCCAGGACCATAGCTGCATCTCGCCTTGGGACCACGACTTGCCAGGTCAGCTCGTGCGTCCGGTGGTTGACAATCCTTCTGCACAACTTGCCTTCGTAGAGGAACAACTTGCTCTTCTCCTTCCATAGCTGCTTGGCTTCCTCTGGGGCATCTGGATCTAGGCGGGCGTCTTCCCGGGTCAGCAGATCTTTCACCAGGCGGACAGCAGGGTCACTATCTTGGGTTTTGGCCCAGCTGTGGTGAGGTAGGGGATTCATCATCACAGTTGTTAGATCCTCCTCCTTCACGCGGTGAGAGTGTTGAGCGGCTCCATACCGGTGAAACGCGGGGAGTTCTACCTCTTCCAGCTCTTCTGGGTCTTCGTCACCTTCAGGTAAGTGAGGCATTCTTGATAGGGCGTCCGCGTTGGTGTTGGTTTTGCCTGCCCGGTACTTGATCACGAAGTCATAGTTGGAGAGACGGGCCATCCACCGCTGTTCCAGGGCACCCAGTCTTGCATTGTCCAGGTGTGTCAACGGGTTGTTGTCCGTGTACACGGTGAACTTTGCGGAGGCCAGGTAATGCTTGAAGCGTTCCGTCACGGCACACACCACCGCCAAGAATTCTAGCTTGAAGGAGCTGCAATTCTCCGGGTTCCTCTCGGTGGGCCTCAGCTTCCGGCTGGCGTATGCGATCACCCGTTCTCTGCCCTGTTGGTTTTGGGACAGTACGGCTCCCAGTCCCACATTACTGGCATCTGTGTGGAGAATGAAAGGCTGGCCATAATCAGGGTAGGCCTGGATCTCATCCCCAGTGAGGGCCAACTTTAGCTGGCGGAAGGACTCCTCTTCCGGTTTATCCCACTTGAAGGGTGGCTTTTGACTTCGGGACTTAGACTGTCCGATCAGGAGGTCCTGCATAGGAGCTGCCATCTTAGTGAACCCGGGGATGAACCTTCGGTAGTAGCCTACCAACCCGAGAAACTGTCTCACCTCTTTGATGTTCGAGGGGCTTGGCCAGCTCTTGATTGCCGTGACCTTGTCAGGGTCGGGGGCCACTCCTTCTACGCTTACCACGTGCCCTAGGTACTGGACCTTTGGTTTCAGCAGGTGACACTTCGATGGTTTTACCTTCAGGCCATAGCCTGCCAGGGCTTCGAACACCTCGGCCAGGTGCTTTAGGTGGTCCTCGTAGGTTTTCGAATAGACGATCACGTCGTCCAGGTAAAGGAGGACCGTCTCGAAGTTTCGGTGCCCTAGACAGCATTCCATCAGCCGCTGGAAGGTCCCTGGTGCGTTGCAGAGCCCGAAAGGCATACAGTTGAATTCGCTCAGTCCCATCGGGGTGGTGAAGGCGGTCTTCTCCTTGTCAGCCTCTGCCACAGGAACCTGCCAGTACCCGCTAATAAGGTCCAAAGTAGAAAAGAAGTTAGCAGATTTTAGTGCGGCTAAAGACTCTTCTATTCTAGGCAGCGGATATGCGTCTTTGTGGGTGATATGGTTGATTTGTCTATAGTCCACGCACATTCTCATGGTGCCGTCTTTCTTTTTGACCAGAACCAAGGGGGCTGCCCAGGGGCTACAGCTATCTCTAATGACCCCAGCTTCTTTCCTTTCCCGCAGCATACCCTTGGCGTTCTGATAATGTGCAGGGGGTACAGGTCTGTGCCTCTCTTTTATTGGTGGGTGGCTCCCTGTAGGGATGTGGTGTTTTATCCCTTTTACTCTGCCGAAGTCTAGCGGGTGCTTACTAAAGACTCTCTCGTACTCCTGTACCACCCGGTAGATTCCTTGTTTTTGGTGCAGGGGAGTGGAGTCAGCACCCACGTGGAGTTTCTGGCACCAGTCCTCCTTTTGTTTCTGGGAGCCATTACCCTCCGCCTGAGGAGATGGAGGCAAGGGTTCCACGGCCCTGATAGCTTGGTGTTCGACAACAAACAGTTTGGCGAGTGTAGCGTACCTGGGTAAGTGTACTTCCCTCTCCCCAATGTTGAGGATGCGGACGGGCACCCTCCCATGACGGACATCAACCACCCCCCGGGCTGTCAAAATGGTGGGCCTGCTGTCTGAGTACACGGGTTCTACCATGGCTTGGTAGTCTCTACCTCTCAACCCGATTGCAGTCCGACACCAGATCATCATTTCACTTTTGGGAGGCATGGAAATGGGGAATGGATCACTGAGTCTTACGCTACCGATCTCACCACCAGACAGTTCTACCTGCTGCCGTCTCATCAGGGCTTTTATCTCCTTGTTGAGGACTCTCTGTAGGCTGGAACTAGCATTCACCGCCACCTGTTGTAGAATTACAATTACTTCTGAAAGACAATTTTCAATTATGTTAGTACCCACAGTTATTTTAGGGTGACTTTCATGACGGTCAATGTCCACAATAATCACTCCCTGTGCCGGCAGTTCAACTTTACCAATTTTAATGGTCATCTCCTTGAACTCCATCTGCGGCACGGGCAAGCCATTACTGGCGATGATGCTCAAGTTACTGTCTGGATACCGTGTGATATCAGCATCAGTCCAATACTGCTTAAAAAGTACATAAGGGATTGTGGTTACTTGCGACCCAGTATCCAGCAAGGCGCTCATGGGGATACCGTCCAGCACCATGGGTAAAACCGGGCGCCCCCCAATGTACTTATCACGCCAATTGTAAGGGCCTGGTGATCTTATGCCTGGGGGTTGGCCCTCTGCCCCAGGTTGGACCCGTTTAAATTACAGTACCTGGAAATGTGTCCGGGCTGGTTGCATCGACGGCAAATGGGCTGTCCATCCTCTGCGTAGCGGTCTGTGGGCCTCCCTCGGAACGACGGGATCCTCCTCTGTCGACGCCACGGGACATCCTCCGGACTTGAAGCCAGCTTGATGGGTCTTGACGGGTCCACTTGCAACGCCTGGACGGTCCTGGTCAACGCCGCGACGCTCCTGGTCAGCTCCTGGACTTGGTGGTGCAGGCCTTTCGACGGGGCTTGGTTCAGGGCCTGTGCATCAGCCTCCACGGAGTCCATAGAGGAGGGCGCCACCTCCTGGTGGTAGATGATAGCAGGGCGCCGGGGGTTTATAGCGCCACTGGGTGCAGATTCACGGAGCACCCTTATGGCCCTGTCCTTAAATTGGGCAAAGGTCAGGTTGGGGTTCTGAAAGAACATGAGGCGCAGCTGGGCCCTGTGGGCGCTGGACAGCAGACCCTCTATGAATTGTTCTGTTAGCAGCTTATCGGTTTCCTGCACACTGCCAGGGTCAGTTTGTTGAATAGCCCTCAAGGCTTCCTGCAGATTTAGGGCATAGTCTCTGATGCTGTCCTGTGCCCGCTGCTTACATCCATAGAACCTCATTTTAATTTCAGCGGAGGTACGTGTATCAAAGGTACCCCGCAGCCGGGCCAGAATACCCTTCACTGTCCCTTTCTCCTCAATGGGCCATGATGTTACCTCCCTTTGGGCTGCGCCAGTTAACTGCCCTGTCAATATGCTGACCTTCTGTTCCTCTGTCAGGGGGTAAACTTGGAACAAACTATACAGTCTTTCCTTGAAGTCAGTTAGGGCATGGGGCTCCCCTGAGTATTTGGGCAGCCAGGCCGCTCCAGGGATGTAGGGCAAGGAAAAGGGCATCACCGCTGCTGCAGCTGCGTTGGTGGTAGTGGGCGCCTCTGTGTCCGACATCTTCCTCCCCCCTAGTTAAGCGTGGCCTACCTTCCGGCGATCCTTTTCTGTAGGCCGCGGCTCCGCTGCTGCTGCTATGGACGAGGACCTGGCGTCGCGTCCTGATGACGTCAGCGTCGCTCTCTCTCCCTTCCAGGACCTTGCGCAGCGTCGGTGCGTGGGGCGGAGCTTCGGATCTCGCGCGGTTTTGACGTTCACGCCCCTCTTCTTCCCGCGCGGCGTCCTGAAGATGGCGTCCGATGGCGGGAAGACGGCAGAAGATGGCGGGAAACGGTCCAAGATGGCGTCTGATGGCGGGAAACTTCTCCACCGGCAAGTTTACAAAAGTCTTTTTCAGGCACGCAGTACCCGGTGGTTGCGGGCACGAAATCCTGCCGACTACGCCAAAGCTGACTCGCCCCCTGGGCCGTGGGGCACTCGGTTCCGGGCAATTAGGGAAACGATGGGAGTAGTAGTGGCAACCCGGTTCCGTGGCTCAGGGTGGTCAGGCCAGTGGTAGTCCGTTATATTGATTATGTCCGACTACGCCACCCGTGGATTGCGGTTATTAGGAACCGCCGCTGCATGCAGACCGCTGGGGCTGATGAGGTGTGCAGCTATGGTAGTGTGACTCCCCACGGGAAGAGTGCGGCCCCAGGGCAGTATAGTGGATGGTGGGAGTGATGGTAGTGAGAGTCCCAGTGATGATAGTGCTGGAGGAGCAAGGAGCACACAGACAACAGGTTGCAGTCCAGGGTCTTTACTTGAACAGGTAAACTGACCCACAAACAGTCCCGGCTAGGAGGGGACCTGGATGTCTGAGAGCAATGGGGAAATTGGCCCTGGTCAGGGTGAGGGTGTAGGCCTACGATGCTTTCTGCGCTCCTTCTGGCTATCTCCTCGTTATAGGGTAACAGCCCACGTTTCCGAGCTTCCGTGCTTTCTCGCCTGTATGGCCTGCGACGTGGGTTCCTTTCTGCTCCCAGCCTTGTACCGCTTTACTGGTCCCTTCGGTTGTGGCAGGGCCTCCAGGCTTCTTAGGCCAAGGAATGTACAGTCCCTTGCGGGCTGGTTCTCTGCTGGGGGATGTGGAATCCTTCCAGCCTCAGACACCAAAGTCTGGTAAAATTAAGTCTTTTCTCTGCCAAGACAGGCTGTCTTCGCCTCTTGTCTCTGGCTGGTGGCTCTCTCCTACTGCCACACTTCCTCTTAGGTTACAATGCAACTTTCTGTCCCTGCTCCACTCTGGGACACGTCTCAAAGCTGAGACAGGCAATCCAGTTCTCTCTAACCCTGTCCCCAGTACCAGCTTTTATAGGGGCAGTCTGCTCCCCCTACTGGCCTGAGACAGGAGGCATTGCATGCTAATGTTCCCCTGACCAGAGAACCTCCCCCTTGCTCTCAGACACAGCTTTATTACACTTGTGGCATCCAGGTAGGGTGACACACACGTCTCTTCCAAGGGGCATTTAAACCGTCTTGTTAAGCTACTGCGACCTCCAAGTCTCTTTCAAGGGGCATTTAAACCGTCTTGTTAAGCTACTGCGACCTGCACGTCTCTTCCAAGGGGCATTTAAACCGTCTTGCTAAGCTACTGCTACCGCCACCGCTCTTCCAAGGGGCATTTCAACCATCTTGTTAAGCTACTGCAATCTGCACGTCTCTTGCAAGGGGCATTTAAACCGTCTTGTAAAGCTACTGTGACCTCCACGTCTCTTCCAAGGGGCATTTAAACTATCTTGTTAAGGTTCTGCGACCTGCACGTCTCTTCCAAGTGGCATTTAAACCGTCTTGTTAAGCTACTGCGACCTCCACCGCTCTTCCAAGGGGCATTTAAACCGTCTTGTTAAGCTACTGCGACCTGAATGTCTCTTAAAAGGGGCATTTAAACTGTCTTGTTAAGCTACTGCAACCTGCACGTCTCTTCCAAGGGGCATTTAAACAGTCTTGTTAAGCTACTGCGACTTGCACGTCTTTTCCAAGGGGCATTTAAACCGTCTTGTTAAGCTATTGTAAGCTCCACCACTTTTCCAAGGGGCATTTAATACGTCTTGTTAAGCTACTGCGACCTGCACGTCTCTTACAAAGGGCATTTAAAACGTCTAGTTAAGCTACTGTAACCTCCACCACTTTTCCAAGGGGCATTTAAACTGTCTTGTTAAGCTACTGCAACCTGCACTTCTCTACCAAGGGGCCTTTATACCATCTTGTTAAGCTACGGCGACTTGCACGTCTTTTCCAAGGGGCATTTAAACAGTCTTGTTAAGCTATTGTAACCTCCACCACTTTTCCAAGGGACATTTAAACCGTCTTGTTAAGCTACTACGACCTGCTCGTCTCCTCCAAGGGGAATTTAAATCGTCTTGTTAAGCTATTGTAACCTCCACCACTTTTCCAAGGGGCATTTAGACCATCTTGTTAAGCTTCTGCGACCTGCATGTCTCTTCCAAGGGGCATTTAAAACGTCTTTTTAAGCTACTGCGACCTGCATGTCTCTTCCAATGGGCATTTAAACCATCTTGTTAAGCTGCTGCGACTTGCACGTCTTTTCCAAGGGGCATTTAAACCGTCTTGTTAAGGTACTGTAACTTACACCACTTTTCCAATGGGCATTTAAACCGTCTTGTTAAGCTAATGCGACCTGCACGTTTTTTCCAAGGGGCATTTAAACCGTCTTGTTAAGCTACTGTAACCTCCACCACTTTTCCAAGGGGCATTTAAACCAATTTGTTAAGGTACTGCAACCTGCACGTCTCTACCAAGGGGCATTTATACCATCTTGTTAAGCTACTGCGACCTCCTCCGCTCTTCCAAGGGGCAGTTAAACCGTCTTGTTAAGCTACTGCGACCAGCACGTCTCTTACAAGGGGCATTTAAAACGTCTTTTTAAGCTACTGCGACCTGCATGTCTCTTCCAATGGGCATTTAAACCATCTTGTTAAGCTACTGCGACTTGCACATCTTTTCCAAGGGGCATTTAAACCGTCTTGTTAAGGAACTGGAACTTCCACCACTTTTCCAATGGGCATTTAAACCGTCTTGTTAAGCTACTGCGACCTGCACGTCTCTTCCAAGGGGCATTTAAACCATCTTGTTAAGCTACTGTAACCTCCACCACTTTTCCAAGGGGCATTTAAACCGTTTTGTTAAGCTACTTCAACCTGCACGTCTCTACCAAGGGGCATTTATACCATCTTGTTAAGCTACGGCGACTTGCACTCTTTTCCAAGGGGCATTTAAAGCGTCTTGTCAAGCTACTGTAACCTCCACCACTTTTCGAAGGGATATTTAAACCGTCTTGTTAAGCTACTGCGACCTGCTCGTCTCTTCCAAGGGGCATTTAAACCGTCTTGTTAAGCTACTGCGACCTGCATGTCTCTTCCAAGGGGCATTTAAACCATCTTGTTAAGCTACTGCGACCTGCAAGTCTCTTCCAAGGGGCATTTAAACCGTCTTGATAAGCTGCTGCGACCTGCATGTCTCTTCCAAGGGGAATTTAAACCTTCTTGTTAAGCTACTGCCACCTCCGCCGCTCTTCCAAGAGGCATTTAAGCCGTCTTGTTAAGCTGCTGCGACCTGCATGTCTCAACCAAGGGGCATTTAAACCGTCTTGTTAAGCTACTGCGACCTCCACCGCTCTTCCAAGGGGCATTTAAACCGTCTTGTTAAGCTACTGCGACCTGCACGTCTCATCTAAGGGGCATTTAAACAGTCTTGTTAAGCTACTGCTACTGCCACCGCTCTTTGAAGGGGCATTTTAACCGTCTTGTTAAGCTACTGCGACCTGCACGTCTCTTTCAACGGGCATTTAAACCGTCTTGTTAAGCTACTGCGCCTTGCACGTCTTTTCCAAGGGGAATTTAAACGTCTTGTTAAGCTACTGCGACCTTTACCGCTATTCCAAGGGGCATTTAAACCGTCTTGTTAAGCTACTGCGACCTTTACCGCTATTCCAAGGGGCATTTAAACCGTCTTGTTAAGCTACTGCGACCTGCATGTCTCTTCCAAGGGGCATTTAACCTTATCGTTAAGCTACTGCGACCTGCACGTCTCTTCCAAGGGGCATTTAAACCGTCTTGTTAAGCTACTGCTACCGCCACCGCTCTTGCAAGGGGCATTTTAACCGTCTTGTTAAGCTACTGCGACGTGCACGTCTCTTTCAACAGGCATTTAAACCATCTTCTTAAGCTACTGTAACCTCCACCTCTTTTCCAAGGGGCATTTAAACCGTCTTGTTAAGCTACTGCGACCTGCAAGTCTCTTCCAAGGGGCATTTAAACCGTCTTGATAAGCTGCTCCGACCTGCATGTCTCTTCCAAGGGGCATTTAAACTGTCTTGTTAAGCTACTGCGACCTCCACCGCTCTTCCAAAGGGCATTTAAACCGTCTTGTTAAGCTACTACGATCTGCACATCTCTTCCAAGGGGCATTTAAACCATCATGTTAAGCTACTGCTACCGCCACCGCTCTTCCAAGGGGCATTTTAACCGTCTTGTTAAGCTACTGCGACCTGCACGTCTCTTTCAAGGGGCATTTAATCAGTCTTGTTAAGCTACTGCGTCTTGCACGTCTTTTCCAAGGGGCAGTTAAACCATCTTGTTAAACTACTGCGACCTCCTCCGCTCTTCCAAGGTGCATTTAAACCGTCTTGTTAAGCTACTGCGACCTGCACGTCTCTTCCAAGGGGCATTTAAACCATCTTGTTAAGCTACTGCGACCTGCACGTCTCTTCCAAGGGGCATTTAAACCGTCTTGTTAAGCTGGTGCGACCTGCATGTCTCAACCAAGGGGCATTTAAACCGTCTTGTTAAGCTACTGCGACCTCCACCGCTCTTCCAAGGGGCATTTATACTGTCTTGTTAAGCTACTGCTACCGCCACCGCTCTTCCAAGGGGCATTTTAACAGTCTTGTTAAGCTACTGCGGCCTGCATGTCTCTTCCAAGGGGCATTTAAACCGTCTTGTTAAGCTACTGCGACCTGCACGTTTCTTCCAAGGGGCATTTAAAACGTCTTGTTAAGCT
The DNA here is from genome assembly GCF_046119375.1 of Phyllobates terribilis. Classification (NCBI taxonomy): domain Eukaryota; kingdom Metazoa; phylum Chordata; class Amphibia; order Anura; family Dendrobatidae; genus Phyllobates; species Phyllobates terribilis. The sequence goes on along the minus strand of NW_027362921.1, from coordinate 2,578,120 downwards.
ACTGTAACCTACACCTCTTTTCCAAGGGGCATTTAAACCGTCTTGTTAAGCTACTGCAACCTGCACGTCTCTTCCAAGGGGCATTTAAACCGTCTTGTTAAGCTACTGCGAACTGCATGTCTCTTCCAAGGGGCATTTAAACCATCTTGTTAAGCTACTGTGACCTGCATGTCTCTTCCAAGGGGCATTTAAACCGTCTTGTTAAGCTGCTGCGACCTGCATGTCTCAACCAAGGGGCATTTAAACCATCTTGTTAAGCTACTGCGACCTCCACCGCTCTTCCAAGGGGCATTTATACTGTCTTGTTAAGCTACTGCGACCTGCACGTCTCTTCCAAGGGGCATTTAAACCGTCTTGTTAAGCTACTGCTACCGCCACCTCTCTTCCAAGGGGCATTTTAACCGTCTTGTTAAGCTACTGCGACCTGCACGTCTCTTTCAACGGGCATTTAAACCGTCTTGTTAAGCTACTGCGCCTTGTACGTCTTTTCCAAGGGGCATTTAAAACCGTCTTGTTAAGCTACTGCGACCTTTACCGCTCTTCCAAGGGGCATTTAAACCGTTTTGTTAAGCTACTGCGACCTGCATGTCTCTTCCAAGGGGCATTTAAACTGTCTTGTTAAGCTACTGCGACCTGCACGTCTCTTCCAAGGGGCATTTAAACCGTCTTGTTAAGCTACTGCTACCGCCACCGCTCTTCCAAGGGGCATTTTAACAGTCTTGTTAAGCTACTGCGTCCTGCATGTCTCTTCCAAGGGGCATTTAAACCGTCTTGTTAAGCTACTGCGACCTGCACGTCTCTACCAAGGGGCATTTAAACCGTCTTGTTAAGCTACTACTACCGTCACCACTCTTCCAAGAGGCATTTAAACCGTCTTGTTAAGCTACTGTAACCTCCACCTCTTTTCCAAGGGGCATTTAAGCCGTCTTGTTAAGCTACTGCAACCTGCATGTCTCTTCCAAGGGGCATTTAAACGGTCTTGTTAAGCTACTGCGACCTGCATGTCTCTTCCAAGGGGCATTTAAACGGTCTTGTTAAGCTACTGCGACCTGCAAGTCTCTTCCAAGGGGCATTTAAACCATCTTGTTAAGCTGCTGCGACCTGCATGTCTCTTCCAAGGGGCATTTAAACCGTCTTGTTAAGCTACTGCGACCTCCAAGTCTCTTTCAAGGGGCATTTAAACCGACTTGTTAAGCTACTGCGACCTGCACGTCTCTTCCAAGGGGCATTTAAACCGTCTTGTTAAGCTACTGCTACCGCCACCGCTCTTCCAAGGGGCATTTAAACCGTCTTGTTAAGCTATTGTAGCACCCCGAGGGCTCGGCTGCTTCAGGGGTATTGCACCTCGAACCAGAGGTGTGATATTCCACTCCCGGGTAAGGATGGAGTGTGGACCAGGACTCGGTAGGCTGCATGCACCACACACACCCCATTTCCGAGGGACAGGTCAACGGTGCTCCCACGAGACAAGAGTGCAGGCACGACAGCATCTGTCCCTGTCTGGAGTGGGGAGGGGAAAGTACACTCAGTGATGTAGGAGCAGATAGGGGTGGGTCTCTGGGCATAGGTAGGAGCCCATTGGTTGCTAGTCACCTGGGCTAACACATAGAGGGAAGTATATAAGGTGGGCACCATCTTAGAACAGGAGTCAGTCCAGTCCAGTTCAGAGAAGAAGACAGGAGCTCAGCCAGAGAGGGCTGACAGGGAGCTGTGGCTCAGTCTGGGCCCAGCTCCAGAGGCAGGCCTGGAGTGTGGGCCAGAAACAGCAGAAAGAGAGAGGAGAAGGAGCGGAAAGGAAAGTAAGAAAGGAACTGGAACAGAGGAAAAAGGAAGCAAGGAACACAAAGAAAGGCCCAGAGACGCGAGTAAAGAAGGAACCCCATATGCCCAGGAGATACAGGGTGAAGGGTTGGCAGAGCAGGGTACCGGAACCCAAATTGGTGGAGGCAACAAATTCCTCAGCCAAAGACCGGAGGTTGTTACCACATCTTGGTGCGACCCCTCACTACATCCAACAGGAAGGCATACCATATAGGGTCAGGGACGCAGAGATCAGCGTGCCCAGAGAAGGCCCGAGGGAGCTGGACAAAGGTGGGTCACTGGTGGGGACAGCCAGAGAAAGGAAAGGAAGGGAGCCCTGTGCCACGCTCTGGAATTGCCTGGGAGATGGTCGAGCCCCTTGCCTGGTGAACGCAGCACGGCTTAGGCGGTCCTTCATGTGCACAAGTGACCTGGATGAGAACTGTGAGTAAAGCATTGGAAACTGCACCACACGTCTCTGTGTTTCATCGCCGCACCAGCACCATTACTACTGGGACACTCACACCATCACTCCCATCTTCCACACTAGCTGCCCTGAGGCAATACTTCTCCCGTGGGGAGTTATTCCATACTCGGCTGCGCAAACTACATCAGCCTCAGCGGTCTGCAGCGCAGAGGCGGTCCCCACTGACAGCAATCCACGGGTGGCGTAGTCGGACATTTGCTATTAAATCAAGACTGCCACAGGTTTGACAACCCTGGGCACAGACCGGGTCGCCGCCACACGGAGATTACAACCCCCAGCATCATACAGAAGGCCCGGCTCCGGGTATCCCCTGCACAACACAGGCCCAAGGGGCGCGTCACTACTGCGACCTCCACCGCTCTTCCAAGGGGCATTTAAACCGTCTTTTTAAGCTACTGCGACCTGCAGGTCTATTCCAAGTGGCATTTAAACCGACTTGTTAAGCTACTGCAACTTGCACGTCTTTTCCAAGGGGCATTTAAACCATCTTGTTAAGCTACTGCGACCTCCTCCGCTCTTCCAAGGGGCATTTAAACCATCTTGTTAAGCTACTGCGACCTGCACATCTCTTCCAAGGGGCATTTAAACCGTTTGTTAAGCTGCTGCGACCTGCATGTCTAAACCAAGGGGCATTAATACCGTATTGTTAAGCTACTGCGACCTGCACGTCTCTTCCAAGGGGCATTTAAACCATCTTGTTAAGCTACTGCGACCTGCACGTCTCTTCCAAGGGGCATTTAAACCGTCTTGTTAAGCTACTGCGACCTTTACCGCTCTTCCAAGGGGCATTTAAACCGTCTTGTTAAGCTACTGCGACCTGCATGTCTCTTCCAAGTGGCATTTAAACCGACTTGTTAAGCTACTGTGACCTGCACGTTTCTACCAAGGGGCATTTAAACAGTCTTATTAAGCTACTGCGACCTGCACGTCTCTTTCAAGGGGCATTTAATCTGTCTTGTTAAGCTACTGCGACTTGCACGTCATTTCCAAGGGGCATTTAAACCATCTTGTTAATATACTTCTACCTCCTCCTCTCTTCAAAGGGGCATTTAAACCGTCTTGTTAAGCTACTGCGACCTGCATGTCTCTTCCAAGGGGCATTTAAACCATCTTGTTAAGCTACTGCGACCTGCACGTCTCTTCCAAGGGGCATTTAAACCGTCTTGTTAAGCTGCTGCAACCTGCATGTCTCAACCAAGGGGCATTTAAACCATCTTGTTAAGCTACTGCGACCTCCACGTCTCTTCCAAGGGGCATTTAAACCATCATGTTAAGCTGCTGCGACCTGCATGTCTCAACCAAGGGGCATTTAAACCGTCTTTTAAGCTACTGCGACCTCCGCCGCTCTTCCAAGGGGCATTTATACTGTCTTGTTAAGCTACTGCGACCTGCACGTCTCTTCTAAGGGGCATTTAAACCGTCTTGTTAAGCTTCTGCTACCGCAACCTCTCTTCCAAGGGGCATTTTAACCATCTTGTTAAGTTACTGCGACCTGCACGTCTCTTTCAACGGGCATTTAAACCGTCTTGTTAAGCTACTGCGCCTTGTACGTCTTTTCCAAGGGGCATTTAAAACCGTCTTGTTAAGCTACTGCGACCTTTACCGCTCTTCCAAGGGGCATTTAAACCGTCTTGTTAAGCTACTGCGACCTGCATGTCTCTTCCAAGGGGCATTTAAACTGTCTTGTTAAGCTACTGCGACCAGCACGTCTCTTCGAAGGGGCATTTAAACCGTCTTGTTAAGCTACTTCTACCGCCACCGCTCTTCCAAGGGGCATTTTAACAGTTTTGTTAAGCTACTGCGTCCTGCATGTCTCATCCAAGGGGCATTAAAACCGTCTTGTTAAGCTACTGCGACCTGCACGTCTCTACCAAGGGGCATTTATACTGTCTTGTTAAGCTACTGCGACCTGCACGTCTCTTCCAAGGGGCATTTAAACCGTCTTGTTAAGCTACTGCTACCGCCACCTCTCTTCCAAGGGGCATTTTAACCGTCTTTTTAAGCTACTGCGACCTGCACATCTCTTTCAACGGGCATTTAAACCGTCTTGTTAAGCTACTGCGCCATGTACGTCTTTTCCAAGGGGCATTTAAAACCGTCTTGTTAAGCTACTGCGACCTTTACCGCTCTTCCAAGGGGCATTTAAACCGTCTTGTTAAACTACTGCGACCTGCATGTCTCTTCCAAGGGGCATTTAAACTGCCTTGTTAAGCTACTGCGACCAGCACGTCTCTTCCAAGGGGCATTTAAAACGTCTTGTTAAGCTACTGCTACCGCCACCGCTCTTACAAGAGGCATTTTAACAGTCTTGTTAAGCTACTGCGTCCTGCATGTCTCTTCCAAGGGACATTTAAACCGTCTTGTTAAGCTACTGCTACCGCCACCGCTCTTCCAAGAGGCATTTTAACAGTCTTGTTAAGCTACTGCGTCCTGCATGTCTCTTCCAAGGGGCATTTAAACCGTCTTGTTAAGCTACTGCGACTTGCACTTCTTTTGCAAGGGGTCATTTAAACCGTCTTGTTAAGCTACTGCGACCTGCACGTCTCTTCCAAGGGGCATTTTAACCGTCTTGTTAGGCTACTACGACCTGCACGTCTCTTCCAAGGGGCATTTAATCCATCTTGTTAAGCTACTGCGACTTGCACGTCTTTTCCAAGGGGCATTTAAACCATCTTGTTAAGCTACTGCGACCTCCTCCGCTCTTCCAAGGGGCATTTAAACCGTCTTGTTAAGCTACTGCGACCTGCATATCTCTTCCAAGGGGCATTTAAACCATCTTGTTAAGCTACTGCGACCTGCACATCTCTTCCAAGGGGCATTTAAACCGTCTTGTTAAGCTACTGCGACCTGCATGTCTCTTCCAAGGGGCATTTAAACTATCTTGTTAAGCTACTGCGACCTGCACGTCTCTTCCAAGGGGCATTTAAACCGTCTTGTTAAGCTACTGCTACCGCCACCGCTCTTCCAAGGGGCATTTTAACCGTCATGTTAAGCTACTGCGACCTTCACGTCTCTTTCAAGGGGCATTTAATCCGACTTGTTAAGCTACTGCGACTTGCACGTCTTTTCCAAGGGGCATTTAAACCATCTTGTTAAGCTACTGCGACCTCCTCCACTCTTCCAAGGGGCATTTAAACCGTCTTGTTAAGCTACTGCGACCTGCATGTCTCTTCCAAGGGGCATTTAAACCATCTTGTTAAGCTACTGCGACCTGCACGTCTCTTCGAAGGGGCATTTAAACCGTCTTGTTAAGCTACTGCGACTTTTACCGCTCTTCCAAGGGGCATTTAAACCGTCTTGTTAAGCTACTGCGACCTTTACCGCTTTTCCAAGTGGCATTTAAACCGTCTTGTTAAGCTACTGCGACCTGCACGTGTTTTTGAAGGGGTATTTATTCCGTCTTGTTAAGCTACTGCAACTTGCACGTCTTTTCCAAGGGGCATTTAAACCATCTTGTTAAGCTACTGCGACCTCCTCCGCTCTTCCAAGGGGCATTTAAACCATCTTGTTAAGCTACTGCGACCTGCACATCTCTTCCAAGGGGCATTTAAACCGTTTGTTAAACTGCTGCGACCTGCATGTCTAAACCAAGGGGCATTAAAACCGTATTGTTAAGCTACTGCGACCTGCACGTCTCTTCCAAGGGGCATTTAAACCATCTTGTTAAGCTACTGCGACCTGCACGTCTCTTCCAAGGGGCATTTAAACCGTCTTGTTAAGCTACTGCGACCTTTACCGCTCTTCCAAGGGGCATTTAAACCGTCTTGTTAAGCTACTGCGACCTGCATGTCTCTTCCAAGGGGCATTTTAACCATCTTGTTAAGCTACTGCGACCTGCACGTCTCTTTCAACGGGCATTTAAACGGTCTTGTTAAGCTACTGCGCCTTGCACATCTTTTCCAAGGGGCATTTAAACCGTCTTGTTAAGCTACTGCGAACTTTACCGCTCTTCCAAGGGGCATTTAAACCGTCTTGTTAAGCTACTGCGACCTTTACCGCTTTTCCAAGTGGCATTTAAACCGTCTTGTTAAGCTACTGCGACCTGCACGTCTCTTTCAAGGGGCATTTAATCCGTCTTGTTAAGCTACTGCAACTTGCACGTCTTTTCCAAGGGGCATTTAAACCATCTTGTTAAGCTACTGCGACCTCCTCCGCTCTTCCAAGGGGCATTTAAACCATCTTGTTAAGCTACTGCGACCTGCACATCTCTTCCAAGGGGCATTTAAACCGTTTGTTAAGCTGCTGCGACCTGCATGTCTCAACCAAGGGGCATTAAAACCGTCTTGTTAAACTACTGCGACCTGCACGTCTCTTCCAAGGGGCATTTAAACCATCTTGTTAAGGTACTGCGACCTGCATGTCTCTAAAAAGGGGCATTTAAACTGTCTTGTTAAGCTACTGCGACTTGCACGTCTTTTCCAAGAGTCATTTAAACCGTCTTGTTAAGCTACTGTAAGCTCCACCACTTTTCCAAGGTTCATTTAAGACGTCTTGTTAAGCTACTGCGACCTGCACGTCTCTTCCAAGGGGCATTTAAAACGTCTTGTTAAGCTACTGCGACGTGCATGTCTTTACCAAGGGGCATTTAAAACGTCTTGTTAAGCTACTTCGACCTGCACGTCTCTTCCAAGGGGCATTTAAACCGTCTTGATAAGCTGCTGCGACCTGCATGTCTCTTCCAAGGGGCATTTAAACCGTCTTGTTAAGCTACTGCGACCTCCACCGCTCTTCCAAGGGGCATTTAAACCGTCTTTTTAAGCTACTGCGACCTGCACGTCTCTTCCAAGTGGCATTTAAACCATCTTGTTAAGCTACTGTGACCTGCACGTTTCTACCAAGGGGCATTTAAACAGTCTTATTAAGCTACTGCGACCTGCACGTCTCTTGGAAGGGGCATTTAAACCGTCTTGTTAAGCTACTGCGACTTGCACGTCTTTTGCAAGGGGTCACTTAAACCGTCTTGTTAAGCTACTGCGACCTCCAACCCTCCTCCAAGTGGCATTTAAACCATCTTGTTAAGCTACTGTGACCTGCACGTTTCTTCCAAGGGGCATTTAATCCGTCTTGTTAACCTACTGCGACCTGCACGTCTCTTCCAAGGGGCATTTAAACCGTTTTGTTAAGCTACTGTAACCTCCACCACTTTTCCAAGGGGCATTTAAACCATCTTGTTAAGCTACTGTGACCTGCACGTCACTTTCAAAGGGCATTTAAACCATCTTGTTAAGCTACTGCGACCTGCATGTCTCTTCCAAGGGGCATTTAAACTGTCTTGTTAAGCTACTGCGACCTGCACATCTCTTCCTAGGGGCATTTAAACCGTCTTGTTAATCTGCTGCGACCTGCATGTCTCTTCCAAGTGGCATTTAAACAGTCTTGTTAAGCTACTGCGACCTCCACCGCTCTTACAAGGGGCATTTAAACCATCTTGTTAAGCTACTGCGACCTGCACGTCTCTCCCAAGGGGCATTTATACCTTCTTGTTAAGCTACTGCTACCGCCACTGCTCTTCCAAGGGGCATTTCAACCGTCTTGTTAAACTAATGCAACCTGCATGTCTCTTCCAAGGGGCATTTAAACCGTCTTGTTAAACTACTGCGAACTCCACGTCTCTTCCAAGTTGCATTTAAACCGTCTTGTTAAGCAAGTGCGACCTGCACATCTCTTCCAAGGGGCATTTAAGCTTTCTTGTTAAGCTACTGCGACCTGCACGTCTATTCCAATGGGCATTTAAACTGTCATGTTAAGCTACTGTTACCGCCACCGCACTTCCAAGGGGCACTTTAACATTCTTGTTAAGCTACTGCGACCTGCGCGTCTCTTTCAAGGGGCATTTAAACTGACTTGTTAAGCTACTGTGACCTCCACCGCTCTTCCAAGGGGAATTTAAACCGTCTTTTCAAGCTACTGCGACCTGCTTGTCTCTTCCAAGGGGCATTTAAACCATCTTGAAAGCTACTGCGACCTGCACGTCTCTTCCAAGGGGCATTTATACCGTCTTGTTAAGCTACTGCGACTTGCACGTCTTTTCCAAGGGGCATTTAAACCATCTTTTAAGCTACTGCGACGTGCACGTCTTTTGCAAGGGGTCATTTAAACCGTCTTGTTAAGCTACTGCGACCTGCACGTCTCTTCCAAGGGGCATTTAAACCGTCTTGTTAAGCTACTGCTACCGCCACCGCTCTTCCAAGGGGCATTTTAACCGTCATGTTAAGCTACTGCGACCTTCACGTCTATTTCAAGGGGCATTTAATCCGTCTTGTTAAGCTACTGCGACTTGCACGTCTTTTCCAAGGGGCATTTAAACCATTTTGTTAAGCTACTGTGACCTCCTCCGCTCTTCCAAGGGGCATTTAAACCATCTTGTTAAGCTACTGCGACCTGCATGTCTCTTCCAAGGGGCATTTAAACCATCTTGTTAAGCTACTGCGACCTGCACGTCTCTTCCAAGGGGCATTTAAACCGTCTTGTTAAGCTACTGCGACCTTTACCGCTCTTCCAAGGGGCATTTAAACCGTCTTGTTAAGCTACTGCGATCTGCATGTCTCTTCCAAGCGGCATTTTAACCGTCTTGTTAAGCTACTGCGACCTGCACGTCTCTTTCAACGGGCAATTAAACCGTCTTGTTAAGCTACTGCGCCTTGCACATCTTTTCCAAGGGGCATTTAAACCGTCTTGTTAAGCTACTGCGACCTTTACCGCTCTTCCAAGGGACATTTAAACCGTCTTGTTAAGCTACTGCGACCTTTACGGCTTTTCCAAGTGGCATTTAAACCGTCTTGTTAAGCTACTGCGACCTGCACGTCTCTTTCAAGGGGCATTTAATCCGTCTTGTTAAGCTACTGCAACTTGCACGTCTTTTCCAAGGGGCATTTAAACCATCTTGTTAAGCTACTGCAACCTCCTCCGCTCTTCCAAGGGGCATTTAAACCATCTTGTTAAGCTACTGCGACCTGCACATCTCTTCCAAGGGGCATTTAAACCGTTTGTTAAGCTGCTGCGACCTGCATGTCTCAACCAAGGGGCATTTAAACCGTCTTGTTAAGCTACTGCGACCTGCATGTCTCTTAAAAGGGGCATTTAAACTGTCTTGTTAAGCTACTGCGACTTGCACGTCTTTTCCAAGAGTCATTTAAACCGTCTTGTTAAGCTACTGTAAGCTCCACCACTTTTCCAAGGGGCATTTAAGACGTCTTGTTAAGCTACTGCGACCTGCACGTCTCTTCCAAGGGGCATTTAAAACGTCTTGTTAAGCTACTGTGACGTGCATGTCTTTACCAAGGGGCATTTAAACCGTCTTGTTAAGCTACTTCGACCTGCACGTCTCTTCCAAGGGGCATTTAAACCATCTTGATAAGCTGCTGCGACCTGCATGTCTCTTCCAAGGGGCATTTAAACCGTCTTGTTAAGCTACTGCGACCTGCACGTCTCTTGCAAGGTGCATTTAAACCGTCTTTTTAAGCTACTGCGACTTGCACGTCTTTTGCAAGGGGTCACTTAAATCGTCTTGTTAAGCTACTGCGACCTCCACCCCTCTTCCAAGTGGCATTTAAACCATCTTGTTAAGCTACTGTGACCTGCACGTTTCTTCCAAGGGGCATTTAATCCGTCTTGTTAACCTACTGCGACCTGCACGTCTCTTCCAAGGGGCATTTAAACCGTTTTGTTAAGCTACTGTAACCTCCACCACTTTTCCAAGGGGCATTTAAACCATCTTGTTAAGCTACTGCGACCTGCATGTCTCTTCCAAGGGGCATTTAAACTGTCTTGTTAAGCTACTGCGACCTGCACATCTCTTCCTAGGGGCATTTAAACCGTCTTGTTAAGCTGCTGCAACCTGCATGTCTCTTCCAAGTGCCATTTAAACAGTCTTGTTAAGCTACTGCGACCTCCACCGCTCTTACAAGGGGCATTTAAACCATCTTGTTAAGCTACTGCGACCTGCACGTCTCTCCCAAGGGGCATTTAAACCCTCTTGTTAAGCTACTGCTACCGCCACTGCTCTTCCAAGGGGCATTTCAACCGTCTTGTTAAACTACTGCAACCTGCATGTCTCTTCCAAGGGGCATTTAAACCGTCTTGTTTAGCTACTGCGAACTCCACCTCTCTTCCAAGTTGCATTTAAACCGTCTTTTTAAGCAAGTGCGACCTGCACATCTCTTCCAAGGGGCATTTAAACCTTCTTGTTAAGCTACTGCGACCTGCACGTCTCTTCCAAGGGGCATTTAAACAGTCTTGGTAAGCTACTGCGACCTCCACAGCTCTTCCAAGTGGCATTAAAACCGTCTTGTTAAGCTACTGCGACCTGCACGTCTCTTCCAATGGGCATTTAAACTGTCATGTTAAGCTACTGCTACCGCCACCGCACTTCGAAGGTGCACTTTAACATTCTTGTTAAGCTACTGCGACCTGCGCGTCTCTTTCAAGGGGCATTTAAACTGACTTGTTAAGCTACTGTGACCTCCACCGCTCTTCCAAGGGGAATTTAAACCGTCTTTTCAAGCTACTGCGACCTGCTTGTCTCTTCCAAGGGGCATTTAAACCATCTTGAAAGCTACTGCGACCTGCACGTCTCTTCCAAGGGGCATTTATACTGTCTTGTTAAGCTACTGCGACTTGCACGTCTTTTCCAAGGGGCATTCAAACCATCTTGTTAAGCTACTGCGACGTGCACGTCTTTTGCAAGGGGTCATTTAAACCGTCTTGTTAAGCTACTGAGACCTCCACCGCTCTTCCAAGGGGCATTTTAACCGTCTTGTTAAGCTACTGCGACCTGCGCGTCTCTTTCAAGGGGCATTTAAACTGACTTGTTAAGCTACTGTGACCTCCACCGCTCTTCCAAGGGGCATTTAAACCGTCTTTTTAAGCCACTGCGACCTGCATGTCTCTTCCAAGGGGCATTTAAACCATCTTTTTAAGCTACTGCGACCTGCACGTCTCTTCCAAGGGGCATTTAAACCGTCTTGTTAAGCTGCTGCGACCTGCATGTCTCAACCAAGGGGCATTTAAACCGTCTTCTTAAGCTACTGCTACCTCCAGCGCTCTTCCAAGGGGCATTTAAACTGTCTTTTTAAGCTACTGCGACCTGCATGTCTCCTCCAAGGGGCATTTAAACCGTATTGGTAAGCTACTGCGACCTGCACGTCTCTTCCAAGCGGCATTTAAACCGTCTTGTTAAGCTACTGCGACCTACCTGTCTCTTTCAACGGGCATTTAAACCGTCTTGTTAAGCTACTGTAACCTCCACCTCTTTTCCAAGGGGCATTTAAAACGTCTTGTTAAGCTACTGCAACCTGCACGTCTCTTCCAAGGGGCATTAAAACCGTCTTGTTAAGCTACTGCGACCTGCAAGTCTCTTCCAAGGGGCATTTAAACCGTCTTGATAAGCTGATGCGACCTGCATATCTCTTCCAAGGGGCATTTAAACCATCTTGTTAAGCTACTGCGACCTCCACCGCTCTTCCAAGGGGCATTTAAACCGTCTTGTTAAGCTACTGCTACCGCCACCGCTCTTCCAAGGGGCATTTTAACCGTCTTGTTAAGGTACTGTGACCTGCACGTCTTTTTCAAGAGGCATTTAAACCATCTTGTTAAGCTACTGCGACTTGCATGTCTTTTCCAAGGGGCATTTAAACCATCTTGTTAAGCTACTGTGACCTGCATGTCTCTTCCAAGGGGCATTTAAACTGTCTTGTTAAGCTACTGCGACCTGCACATCTCTTCCTAGGGGCATTTAAACCGTCTTGTTAAGCTGCTGCGACCTGCATGTCTCTTCCAAGTGGCATTTAAACAGTCTTGTTAAGCTACTACGACCTCCACCGCTCTTACAAGGGGCATTTAAACCATCTTGTTAAGCTACTGTGACCTGCACGTCACTTTCAAGGGGCATTTAAACCATCTTGTTAAGCTACTGCGACCTGCATGTCTCTTCCAAGGGGCATTTAAACTGTCTTGTTAAGCTACTGCGACCTGCACATCTCTTCCTAGGGGCATTTAAACCGTCTTGTTAAGCTGCTGCGACCTGCATGTCTCTTCCAAGTGGCATTTAAACAGTCTTGTTAAGCTACTGCGACCTCCACCGCTGTTACAAGGGGCATTTAAACCATCTTGTTAAGCTACTGCGACCTGCACGTCTCTCCCAAGGGGCATTTAAACCCTCTTGTTAAGCTACTGCTACCGCCACTGCTCTTCCAAGGGGCATTTCAACCGTCTTGTTAAACTACTGCAACCTGCATGTCTCTTCCAAGGGGCATTTAAACCGTCTTGTTAAGCTACTGCGAACTCCACGTCTCTTCCAAGTTGCATTTAAACCGTCTTGTTAAGCAAGTGCGACCTGCACATCTCTTCCAAGGGGCATTTAAACCTTCTTGTTAAGCTACTGCGACCTGCACGTCTCTTCCAAGGGGCATTTAAACAGTCTTGTTAAGCTACTGCGACCTCCACAGCTCTTCCAAGTGGCATTAAAACCGTCTTGTTAAGCTACTGCGATCTGCACGTCTCTTCCAATGGGCATTTAAACTGTAATGTTAAGCTACTGCTACCGCCACCGCACTTCCAAGGGGCACTTTAACATTCTTGTTAAGCTACTGCGACCTGCGCGTCTCTTTCAAGGGGAATTTAAACTGACTTGTTAAGCTACTGTGACCTCCACCTCTCTTCCAAGGGGAATTTAAACCGTCTTTTCAAGCTACTGCGACCTGCTTGTCTCTTCCAAGGGGCATTTAAACCATCTTGAAAGCTACTGCGACCTGCACGTCTCTTCCAAGGGGCATTTATACCGTCTTGTTAAGCTACTGCGACTTGCACGTCTTTTCCAAGGGGCATTTAAACCATCTTGTTAAGCTACTGCGACGTGCACGTCTTTTGCAAGGGGTCATTTAAACCGTCTTGTTAAGCTACTGCGACCTCCACCGCTCTTCCAAGGGGCATTTTAACCGTCTTGTTAAGCTACTGCGACCTGTGCGTCTCTTTCAAGGGGCATTTAAACTGACTTGTTAAGCTACTGTGACCTCCACCGCTCTTCCAAGGGGCATTTAAACCGTCTTTTTAAGCTACTGCGACCTGCATGTCTCTTCCAAGGGGCATTTAAACCATCTTTTTAAGCTACTGCGACCTGCACGTCTCTTCCAACGGGCATTTAAACCGTCTTGTTAAGCTGCTGCGACCTGCATGTCTCAACCAAGGGGCATTTAAACCGTCTTCTTAAGCTACTGCTTACTCCACCGCTCTTCCAAGGGGCATTTAAACTGTCTTGTTAAGCTACTGCGACCTGCACGTCTCTTCCAAGGGGCATTTAAACCGTCTTGTTAAGCGACTGCGGCTTGCACGTCTTTTCCAAGGGGCATTTAAACCGTCTTGTTAAGCTACTGCGACCTTTACCGCTCTTCCAAGGGGCATTTAAACCATCTTGTTAAGCTACTGCGACCTGCATGTCTCCTCCAAGGGGCATTTAAACCGTATTGGTAAGCTACTGCGACCTGCACGTCTCTTCCAAGCGGCATTTAAACCGTCTTGTTAAGCTACTGCGACCTACCTGTCTCTTTCAACGGGCATTTAAACCGTCTTGTTAAGCTACTGTAACCTGCACGTCTCTTCCAAGGGGCATTTAAATCGTCTTGTTAAGCTACTGCGACCTGCAAGTCTCTTCCAAGGGGCATTTAAACCGTCTTGATAAGCTGATGCGACCTGCATATCTCTTCCAAGGGGCATTTAAACCGTCTTGTTAAGCTACTGCGACCTCCACCGCTCTTCCAAGGGGCATTTAAACCGTCTTGTTAAGCTACTGCTACCGCCACCGCTCTTCCAAGGGGCATTTTAACCGTCTTGTTAAGCTACTGTGACCTGCACGTCTTTTTCAAGAGGCATTTAAACCGACTTGTTAAGCTACTGCGACTTGCACGTCTTTTCCAAGGGGCATTTAAACCATCTTGTTAATCTACTGCGACCTGCACGTCTCTTCCAAGGGGCATTTAAACCGTCTTGTTAAGCTGCTGCGACCTGCATGTCTCAACCAAGGGGCATTTAAACCGTCTTGTTAAGCTACTGCGACCTCCACCGCTCTTCCAAGGGGCATTTATACTGCCTTGTTAAGCTACTGCGACCTGCACTTCTCTTGCAAGGGGCATTTAAACCGTCTTGTTAAGCTACTGCGACTTGCACGTCTTTTGCAAGGGGTCATTTAAACCGTCTTGTTAAGCTACTGCGACCTGCACGTCTCTTCCAAGGGGCATTTTAACCGTCTTGTTAGGCTACTACGACCTGCACGTCTCTTCCAAGGGGAATTTAAACCATCTTGTTAAGCTTCTGCTACTGCCACCGTTCTTCTAAGGGGCATTTTAACCGTCTTGTTAAGCTACTGCGACCTTCACGTCTCTTTCAAGGGGCATTTAATCCGTCTTGTTAAGCTAGTGCGACTTGCACGTCTTTTCCAAGGGGCATTTAAACCATCTTGTTAAGCTTCTGCGACCTGCATGTCTCTTCCAAGGGGCATTTAAACCATCTTGTTAAGCTACTGCGACATCCAAGTCTCTTTCAAGGGACTATTAAACCGTCTTGTTAAGCTACTGCGACCTGCACGTCTCTTCCAAGGGGCATTTAAACCGTCTTGTTAAGCTACTGTTACCGCCACCGCTCTTCCAAGGGGCATTTCAACCGTCTTGTTAAGCTACTGCAACCTGCACATCTCTTGCAAGGGGCATTTAAACCGTCTTGTTAAGCTACTGCGACCTCCACGTCTCTTCCAAGGGGCATTTAAACCATCTTGTTAAGCTTCTGCGACCTGCACGTCTCTTCCAAGGGACATTTAAACCGTCTTGTTAAGCTAATGCGACCTGCACGTCTCTTCCAAGGGGCATTTAGACCGTCTTGTTAAGCTAC
Organism: Phyllobates terribilis; assembly: GCF_046119375.1. NCBI lineage: Eukaryota > Metazoa > Chordata > Amphibia > Anura > Dendrobatidae > Phyllobates > Phyllobates terribilis. Next base: position 2,562,957 of record NW_027362921.1, on the reverse strand, counting down.
TGCGACTTGCATGTCTTTTCCAAGGGGCATTTAAAACGTCTTGTTAAGCTACTGCGACCTGCACGTCTCTTCCAAGGGGCATTTAAACCATCTTGTTAAGCTACTGCGACCTGGATGTCTCTTCCAAGGTGCATTTAAACGGTCTTGTTAAGCTACTGCGACAATCACGTCTCTTACAAGGGGCATTTAAACCGTCTTGTTAAGCTACTGCGACCTGCATGTCTTTTCCAAGGGGCATTTAAACCGTCTTTTTAAGCTACTGTGACCTGCATGTCTCTTCCAAGGGGCATTTAAACCATCTTGTTAAGCTACTGCGACTTGCACGACTTTTCCAAGGGGCATTTAAACCGACTTGTTAAGCTACTGCGACCTGCACGTCTCTTCCAATGGGCATTTAAACCGTCTTTTTAAGCTACTGCGACCTGCTTGTCTCTTCAAAGGGGCATTTAAACCATCTTGAAAGCTACTGCGACCTGCATGTCTCTTCCAAGTGGCATTTATACCGTCTTGTTAAGCTACTGCGACTTGCATGTCTTTTCCAAGGGGCATTTAAACCATCTTGTTAAGCTACTGCGACGTGCACGTCTTTTGCAAGGGGTCATTTAAACCGTCTTGTTAAGCTACTGCGACCTCCACCGCTCTTCCAAGGGGCATTTTAACCGTCTTGTTAAGCTACTGTGACCTGCGCGTCTCTTTCAAGGGGCATTTAAACTGACTTGTTAAGCTACTGTGACCTCCACCGCTCTTCCAAGGGGCATTTAAACTGTCTTTTTAAGCTACTGCGACCTGCATGTCTCTTCCAAGGGGCATTTAAACCATCTTTTTAAGCTACTGCGACCTGCACGTCTCTTCCAAGGGGCATTTAAACCGACTTGTTAAGCTGCTGCGACCTGCATGTCTCAACCAAGGGGCATTTAAACCGTCTTCTTAAGCTACTGCTACCTCCACCGCTCTTCCAAGGTTCATTTAAACCGTCTTGTTAAGCTACTGCGACCTGCACGTCTCTTCCAAGGGACATTTAAACCGTCTTGTTAAGCTACTGCTACTGCCACCGCTCTTCCAAGGGACATTTTAACCATGTTGTTAAGCTACTGCGACCTGCACGTCTCTTTCAGCGGGCATTTAAACCGTCTTGTTAAGCTACTGCACCTTGCACGTCTTTTCCAAGGGGCATTTAAACCGTCTTGTTAAGCTACTGCGACCTTTACCGCTCTTCCAAGGGGCATTTAAACCATCTTGTTAAGCTACTGCGACCTGCAGGTCTCCTCCAAGGGGCATTTAAACCGTCTTGTTAAGCTACTGCGACCTGCACGTCTCTTCCAAGGGGCATTTAAACCGTCTTGTTAAGCTACTGCGACCTGCCTGTCTCTTTCAACGGGCATTTAAACCGTCTTGTTAAGCTACTGTAACCACCACCTCTTTTCCAAGGAGCATTTAAAACGTCTTGTTAAGCTACTGCAACCTGCACGTCTCTTCCAAGGGGCATTTAAACCGTCTTGTTAAGCTACTGCGACCTGCAAGTCTCTTCCAAGGGGCATTTAAACCGTCTTGATAAGCTGATGCGACCTGCATATCTCTTCCAAGGGGCATTTAAACCGTCTTGTTAAGCTACTGCGACCTCCACCGCTCTTCCAAGGGGCATTTAAACCGTCTTGTTAAGCTACTGCTACCGCCACCGCTCTTCCAAGGGGCATTTTAACCGTCTTGTTAAGCTACTGTGACCTGCACGTCTTTTTCAAGAGGCATTTAAACCATCTTGTTAAGCTACTGCGACCTCCTCCGCTCTTCCAAGGGGCATTTAAACCATCTTGTTAAGCTACTGCGACCTGCACGTCTCTTCCAAGGGGGAATTAAACCGTCTTGTTAAGCTGCTGCGACCTGCATGTCTCAACCAAGGGGCATTTAAGCCGTCTTGTTAAGCTACTGCGACCTCCACCGCTCTTCCAAGGGGCATTTATACTGTCTTGTTAAGCTACTGCGACCTGCACGTCTCTTGCAAGGGGCATTTAAACCGTCTTGTTAAGCTACTGTGATTTGCAAGTCTTTTGCAAGGGGTCATTTAAACCGTCTTGTTAAGCTACTGCGACCTTCACGTCTCTTTCAAGGGGCATTTAATCCGTCTTGTTAAGCTAGTGAGACTTGCACGTCTTTTCCAAGGGGCATTTAAACCATCTTGTTAAGCTGCTGCGACCTGCATGTCTCTTCCAAGGGGCATTTAAACCATCTTGTTAAGCTACTGCGACATCCAAGTCTCTTTCAAGGGGCTATTAAACCGTCTTGTTAAGCTACTGCGACCTGCACGTCTCTTCCAAGGGGCATTTAAACAGTCTTGTTAAGCTACTGCTACCGCCACCGCTCTTCCAAGGGGCATTTCAACCGTCTTGTTAACCTACTGCAACCTGCACATCTCTTGCAAGGGGCATTTAAACCGTCTTGTTAAGCTACTGCGACCTGCACCTCTCTTCCAAGGGGCATTTAAACCGTCTTGTTAAGCTACTGCGACCTGCACGTCTCTTCCAAGGGGCATTTAAACCGTCTTGTTAAGCTACTGCGACCTGCACGTCTCTTCCAAGGGGCATTTAAACCGTCTTGTTAAGCTACTGCGACCTGCATGTCTCTTAAAAGGGGCATTTAAACTGTCTTGTTAAGCTACTGCAACCTGCACGTCTCTTCCAAGGGGCATTTAAACCGTCTTGTTAAGCTACTGCGACTTGCACGTCTTTTCCAAGGGGCATTTAAACCGTCTTGTTAAGCTACTGTAAGCTCTACCACTTTTCCAAGGGGCATTTAAAACGTCTTGTTAAGCTGCTGCGACCTGCACGTCTCTTCCAAGGGGCATTTAAACCATCTTGTTAAGCTACTGCGACCTGCATGTCTCTTCCAAAGTGCAGTTAAACGGTCTTGTTAAGCTACTGCGACAAGCACGTCTCTTACAAGGGGCATTTAAAACGTCTTGTTAAGCTACTGCGACCTGCATGTCTTTTCCAATTGGCATTTAAACTGTCTTTTTAAGCTACTGTGACCTGCATGTCTCTTCCAAGGGGCATGTAAACCATATTGTTAAGCTACTGCAACTTGCACGTCTTTTCCAAGGGGCATTTAAACCGTCTTGTTAAGCTACTGTAACTTCCACCACTTTTCCAATGGGCATTTAAACCATCTTTTTAAGCTACTGCGACCTGCACGTCTCTTCCAAGGGGCATTTAAACCGTCTTGTTAAGCTACTTCGACCTGCACGTCTCTTCCAAGGGGCATTTAAACCGTCTTGTTAAGCTGCTGCGACCTGCATGTCTCTTCCAAGGGGCATTTAAACCGTCTTGAAAGCTACTGCGACCTGCACGTCTCTTCCAAGGGGCATTTATACCGTCTTGTTAAGCTACTGCGACTTTCACGTCTTTTCCAAGGGGCATTTAAACCGTCTTGTTAAGCTACTGCGACGTGCACGTCTATTGCAAGGGGTCATTTAAACCGTCTTGTTAAGCTACTGTGACCTCCACCGCTCTTCCAATCTTCCAAGGGGCATTTTAACCGTCTTGTTAAGCTACTGTGACCTCCACCGCTCTTCCAAGGGGCATTTTAACCGTCTTATTAAGCTACTGCGACCTGCGCGTCTCTTTCAAGGGGCATTTAAACTGACTTGTTAAGCTACTGTGACCTCCACCGCTCTTCCAAGGGGCATTAAAACCGTCTGTTTAAGCTACTGCGACCTGCATGTCTCTTCCAAGGGCATTTAAACCATCTTTTTAAGCTACTGCGACCTGCACGTCTCTTCCAAGGGGCATTTAAACCATCTTTTTAAGCTACTGCGACCAGCACGTCTCTTCCAAGGGGCATTTAAACCATCTTTTTAAGCTACTGCGACCTGCACGTCTCTTCCAAGGGGCATTTAAACCGTCTTGTTAAGCTACTGCTACCGCCACCGCTCTTCCAAGGGGCATTTCAACCGTCTTGTTAAGCTACTGCAACCTGCACATCTCTTGCAAGGGGCATTTAAACCGTCTTGTTAAGCTACTGCGACCTGCACCTTTCTTCCAAGGGGCATTTAAACCGTCTTGTTAAGCTACTGCGACTTGCACGTTTCTTCCAAGGGGCATGTAAACCATCTTGTTAAGCTACTCCGACCTGCACGTCTCTTCCAAGGGGCATTTAAACCGTCTTGTTAAGCTACTGCGACCTGCATGTCTCTTAAAAGGGGCATTTAAACTGTCTTGTTAAGCTACTGCAACCTGCACGTCTCATCCAAGGGGCATTTAAACCGTCTTGTTAAGCAACTGCGACTTGCACGTCTTTTCCAAGGGGCATTTAAACCGTCTTGTTAAGCTACTGTAAGCTCCACCACTTTTCCAAGGGGCATTTAAAATGTCTTGTTAAGCTGCTGCGACCTGCACGTCTCTTCCAAGGGGCATTTAAACCATCTTGTTAAGCTACTGCGACCTGCATGTCTCTACCAAGGTGCATTTAAACGGTCTTGTTAAGCTACTGCGACAAGCACGTCTCTTACAAGGGGCATTTAAACCGTCTTGTTAAGCTACTGCGACCTGCATGTCTTTTCCAAGGGGCATTTAAACCGTCTTTTTAAGCTACTGTGACCTGCATGTCTCTTCCAAGGGGCATTTAAACCATATTGTTAAGCTACTGTGACTTGCACGTCTTTTCCAAGGGGCATTTAAACCGTCTTGTTAAGCTACTGTAACTTCCACCACTTTTCCAATGGGCATTTAAACCATCTTGTTAAGCTACTGCGACCTGCACGTCTCTTCCAAGGGGCATTTAAACCGCCAATTAAGCTACTTCGACCTGCACGTCTCTTCCAAGGGGCATTTAAACCGTCTTGTTAAGCTGCTGCGACCTGCATGTCTCTTCCAAGGGGCATTTAAACCGTCTTGAAAGCTACTGGACCTGCACGTCTCTTCCAAGGGGCATTTATACCGTCTTGTTAAGCTACTGCGACTTTCACGTCTTTTCCAATGGGCATTTAAACCGTCTTGTTAAGCTACTGCGACGTGCACGTCTTTTGCAAGGGGTCATTTAAACCGTCTTGATAAGCTACTGTGACCTCCACCGCTCTTCCAAGGGGCATTTTAACCGTCTTATTAAGCTACTGCGACCTGCGCGTCTCTTTCAAGGGGCATTTAAACTGACTTGTTAAGCTACTGTGACTTCCACCGCTCTTCCAAGGGGCATTAAAACCGTCTGTTTAAGCTACTGCGACCTGCATGTCTCTTCCAAGGGGCATTTAAACCATCTTTTTAATCTACTGCGACCTGCACGTCTCTTCCAAGGGGCATTTAAACCATCTTTTTAAGCTACTGCGACCAGCACGTCTCTTCCAAGGGGCATTTAAACCATCTTTTTAAGCTACTGCGACCAGCACGTCTCTTCCAATGGGCATTTAAACCGTCTTGTTAAGCTGCTGCGACCTGCATGTCTCAGCCAAGGGGCATTTAAACCGTCTTCTTAAGCTACTGCGAACTCCACCGCTCTTCCAAGGGGCATTTAAACCGTCTTGTTAAGCTACTGTAACTTCCACCACTTTTCCAATGGGCATTTAAACCATCTTGTTAAGCTACTGCGACCTGCACGTCTCTTCCAAGGGGCATTTAAACCGTCTTGTTAAGCTACTTCGACCTGCACGTCTCTTCCAAGGGGCATTTAAACCGTCTTGTTAAGCTGCTGCGACCTGCATGTCTCTTCCAAGGGGCATTTAAACCGTCTTGAAAGCTACTGCGACCTGCACGTCTCTTCCAAGGGGCATTTATACCGTCTTGTTAAGCTACTGCGACTTTCACGTCTTTTCCAAGGGGCATTTAAACCGTCTTGTTAAGCTACTGCGACGTGCATGTCTTTTGCAAGGGGTCATTTAAACCGTCTTGTTAAGCTATTCTGACCTCCACCGCTCTTCCAAGGGGCATTTTAACCGTCTTATTAAGCTACTGCGACCTGCGCGTCTCTTTCAAGGGGCATTTAAACTGACTTGTTAAGCTACTGTGACCTCCACCGCTCTTCCAAGGGGCATTAAAACCGTCTGTTTAAGCTACTGCGACCTGCATGTCTCTTCCAAGGGGCATTTAAACCATCTTTTTAAGCTACTGCGACCTGCACGTCTCTTCCAAGGGGCATTTAAACCATCTTTTTAAGCTACTGCGACCAGCACGTCTCTTCCAAGGGGCATTTAAACCATCTTTTTAAGCTACTGCGACCTGCACGTCTTTTCCAATGGGCATTTAAACCGTCTTGTTAAGCTGCTGCGACCTGCATGTCTCAGCCAAGGGGCATTTAAACCGTCTTCTTAAGCTACTGCGAACTCCACCGCTCTTCCAAGGGGCATTTAAACCGTCTTGTTAAGCTACTGAGACCTGCACGTCTCTTCCAAGGGGCATTTAAACCGTCTTGTTAAGCTACTGCTACTGCCACCGCTCTTCCAAGGGACATTTTAACCGTGTTGTTAAGCTACTGCGACCTGCACGTCCCTTTCAGCGGGCATTTAAACCGTCTTGTTAAGCTACTGCGCCTTGCACGTCTTTTCCAAGGGGCATTTAAACCGTCTTGTTAAGCTACTGCGACCTTTACCGCTCTTCCAAGGGGCATTTAAACCATCTTGTTAAGCTACTGCGACCTGCATGTCTCTTCCAAGGGGCATTTAAATCGTCTTTTTAAGCTACTGCGACCTGCACGGCTCTTCCAAGGGGCAATTAAACCGTTTTGTTAAGCTACTGCTACCGCCATCGCTCCTCCAAGGGGCATTTTAACCGTCGTGTTAAGCTACTGCGACCTGCACGTCTCTTTCAACGGGCATTTAAACCGTCTTGTTAAGCTTGTGTAACCTGCACGTCTCTTCCAAGTGGCATTTAAACCATTTTGTTAAGCTACTCCGACCTGCAAGTCTCTTCCAAGGGGCATTTAAACCGTCTTGTTAAGCTAATGCGACCTGCAAGTCTCTTCCAAGGGGCATTTAAACCGTCTTGATAAGCTAATGCGACCTGCATGTCTCTTCCAAGGGGCATTTAAACCGTCTTGTTAAGCTACTGTGACCTCCACCGCTCTTCCAAGGGGCATTTTAACCGTCTTATTAAGCTACTGCGACCTGCGCGTCTCTTTCAAGGGGCATTTAAACTGACTTGTTAAGCTACTGTGACTTCCACCGCTCTTCCAAGGGGCATTAAAACCGTCTGTTTAAGCTACTGCAACCTGCATGTCTCTTCCAAGGGGCATTTAAACCATCTTTTTAAGCTACTGCGACCTGCACGTCTCTTCCAAGGGGCATTTAAACCATCTTTTTAAGCTACTGTGACCAGCACGTCTCTTCCAAGGGGCATTTAAACCATCTTTTTAAGCTACTGCGACCTGCACATCTCTTCCAAGGGGCATTTAAACCGTCTTGTTAAGCTGCTGCGAACTGCATGTCTCAACCAAGGGGCATTTAAACCGTCTTGTTAAGCTACTGCGACCTCCAACGCTCTTCCAAGGGGCATTTATACTGTCTTGTTAAGCTACTGCCACATGCACGTCTCTTGCAAGGGGCATGTAAAGCGTCTTGTTAAGCTACTGCGACTTGCACGTCTTTTGCAAGGGGTCATTTAAACCGTCTTGTTAAGCTACTGCGACCTGCACGTCTCTTCCAAGGGGCATTTTAACCATCTTGTTAGGCTACTACGACCTGCACGTCTCTTCCAAGGGGCATTTGAACCATCTTGTTAAGCTACTGCTACCGCCACCGCTCTTCCAAGGGGCATTTTAACCGTCTTGTTAAGCTACTGCGACCTTCAAGTCTCTTTCAAGGGGCATTTAATCTGTCTTGTTAAGCTAGTGCGACTTGCACGTCTTTTCCAATGGACATTTAAACCGTCTTGTTAAGCTACTGCGACCTGCATGTCTCTTCCAAGGGGCATTTAAACCGTCTTGTTAAGCTACTGCGACCTGCATGTCTCTTCCAAGTGGCATTTAAACCATTTTGTTAAGCTACTGCGACCTGCAAGTCTCTTCCAAGGGGCATTTAAACCGTCTTGTTAAGCTACTGCGACCTGCAAGTCTCTTCCAAGGGGCATTTAAACCGTCTTGATAAGCTAATGCGACCTGCATGTCTCTTCCAAGGGGCATTTAAACCGTCTTGTTAAGCTACTGCGACCTCCAACGCTCTTCCAAGGGGCATTTAAACCGTCTTGTTAAGCTACTATGACCTGCACGTCTCTTCCAAGGGGCATTTAAACCGTCTTGTTAAGCTACTGCTACCGCCACCGCTCTTCCAAGGGGCATTTTAACCGTCTTGTTAAGCTACTGCAACCTGCACGTCTCTTCCAAGTGGCATTTAAACCGTCTTGTTAAGCTACTGCGAACTGCACGTCTTTTCCAAGGGGCATTTAAACCATCTTGACAAGCTGATGCGACCTCCTGCGCTCTTCCAAGGGGCATTTAAACCATCTTGCTACGCTACTGCGACCTGCACGTCTCTTCCAAGGGGCATTTAAACCGTCTTGTTAAGCTGCTGCGAACTGCATGTCTCAACCAAGGGGCATTTAAACCGTCTTGTTAAGCTACTGCGACCTCCACCGCTCTTCCAAGGGGCATTTATACTGTCTTGTTAAGCTACTGCGACATGCACGTCTCTTGCAAGGGGTATTTAAACCGTCTTGTTAAGCTACTGCGACTTCCACGTCTTTTGCAAGGGGTCATTTAAACCGTCTTGTTAAGCTACTGCGACCTGCACGTCTCTTCCAAGGGGCATTTTAACCGTCTTGTTAGGCTACTACGACCTGCACGTCTCTTCCAAGGGGCATTTAAACCATCTTGTTAAGCTACTGCTACCGCCACCGCTCTTCCAAGGGGCATTTTAACCGTCTTGTTAAGCTACTGCGACCTTCACGTCTCTTTCAAGGGGCATTTAATCCGTCTTGTTAAGCTAGTGCGACTTGCACGTCTTTTCCAAGGGGCATTTAAACCGTCTTGTTAAGCTACTGCGACCTGCATGTCTCTTCCAAGGGGCATTTAAACTGTCTTGTTAAGCTACTGCGACCTGCACGTCTCTTCAAAGGGGCATTCAAGCTGTCTTGTTAAGCTACTGCTACCGTTATCGCTCTTCCAAGGGGAATTTTAACCGTTTTGTTAAGCTACTGCAACCTGCACGTCTCTTCCAAGGGGCATTTAAACCGTCTTGTTAAGCTACTGCGACCTGTATGTCTGTTCCAAGGGGCATTTAAATGGTCTTGTTATTCTACTGCGACCTGCACGTCTCTTCCAAGGGACATTTAAACCGTCGTGTTAAGCTGCTGCGACCTGCATCTCTCTTCCAAGGGGCATTTAAACCATCTTGTTAAGCTACTGCGACATCCAAGTCTCTTTCAAGGGGCATTTAAACCGTCTTGTTAAGCTACTGCGACCTGCACGTCTCTTCCAAGGGGCATTTAAACCGTCTTGTTAAGCTACTGCTACCGCCACCGCTCTTCCAAGGGGCATTTCAACCGTCTTGTTAAGCTACTGCAACCTGCACATCTCTTGCAAGGGGCATTTAAACCATCTTGTTAAGCTACTGCGACCTCCACGTCTCTTCCAAGGGGCATTTAAACCATCTTGTTAAGCTTCTGCGACCTGCACATCTTTTCCAAGGGACATTTAAACCGTCTTGTTAAGCTACTGCGACCTGCATGTCTCTTCCAAGGAGCATTTAAACCGTCTTGTTAAGCTACTGCAACCTGCACGTCTTTTCCAAAGGGCATTTAAACTGTCTTGTTAAGCTACTGTAAGCTCCACCACTTTTCCAAGGGGCATTTAAAACGTCTTGTTAAGCTACTGCGACCTGCATGTCTCTTCCAAGGGGCATTTAAACGGTCTTGTTAAGCTACTGCGACCAGCACGTCTCTTACAAGGGGCATTTAAACGGTCTTGTTAAGCTACTGAGACCTGCATGTCTTTTCCAAGGGGCATTTAAACCGTCTTTTTAAGCTACTGTGACCTGCATGTCTCTTCCAAGGGGCATTTAAACCATCTTGTTAAGCTACTGCAACTTGCACGTCTTTTCCAAGGGGCATTTAAACCGTCTTGTTAAGCTACTGTAACTTCCACTGCTTTTCCAATGGGCATTTAAACCGTCTTGTTAAGCTACTGCGACCTGCACGTCTCTTCCAAGGGGCATTTGAACCGTCTTGTTAAGCTACTGCGACCTGCATGTCTCTTCCAAGGGGCATTTAAACCGACTTGTTAAGCTACTTCGACCTGCACGTCTCTTCCAAAGGGCATTTAAACCGTCTTTTTAAGCTGCTGCGACCTGCATGTCTCTTCCAAGGGGCATTTAAACCGTCTTGTTAAGCTACTGCGACCTCCACCGCTCTTCCAAGGGGCATTTAAACCGTCTTTTTAAGGTACTGCGACCTGCACGTCTCTTCCAAGTGGCATTTAAACCATTTTGTTAAGCTACTGTGACCTGCACGTTTCTACCAAGGGGCATTTAAACAGTCTTATTAAGCTACTGCGACCTGCTCGTCTGTTGCAAGGGGCATTTAAACCGTCTTGTTAAGCTACTGCGACTTGCTCGTCTTTTGCAAGGGGTCATTTAAACCGTCTTCTCAAGCTACTGCGACCTCCACCCCTCTTCCAAGTGGCATTTTAACCGTCTTGTTAAGCTACTGCGACCTGCGCGTCTCTTTCAAGGGGCATTTAAACTGACTTGTTAAGCTAATGCGACCTCCACCGCTCTTCCAAGGGGCATTTAATCCGTCTTGTTAACCTACTGCGACCTGCACGTCTCTTCCAAGGAGCATTTAAACCGTCTTGTTAAGCTACTGCGACTTGGACGTGTTTCCCAAGGGGCATTTAAACCGTTTTATTAAGCTACTGTAACCTCCACCACTTTTCCAAGGGGCATTTAAACCATCTTGTTAAGCTACTGTGACCTGCACGTCTCTTTCAAGGGACATTTAAACCGTCTTGTTAAGCTACTGCGAACTCCACGTCTCTTCCAAGTTGCATTTAAACCGTCTTGTTAAGCTACTGCGACCTGCACATCTCTTCCAAGAGGCATTTAAAATCTCTTGCTAAGCTACTGCGACCTGCACGTCTCTTCCAAGAGGAATTTAAACAGTCTTGTTAAGCTACTGCGACCTCCATAGCTCTTCCAAGTGGCATTAAAACTGTCTTGTTAAGCTACTGCGACCTGCACGTCTCTTCCAATGGGCATTTAAACTGTCTTGTTAAGCTACTGCTAACGCCACCGCACTTCCAAGGGGCACTTTAACCGTCTTGTTAAGCTTCTGCGACCTGCATGTCTCTTCGAAAGGGCATTTAAACCGTCTTGAAAGCTACTGCGACCTGCACGTCTCTTCCAAGTGGCATTTAAACCATCTTGTTAAGCTACTGCGACTTGCACGTCTTTTCCAAGGGGCATTTAAACCGTCTTGTTAAGCTACTGTAACTTCCACCACTTTTCCAATGGGCATTTAAACCGTCTTGTTAAGCTACTGCGACCTGCACGTCTCTTCCAAGGGGCATTTAAACCGTCTTGTTAAGCTACTGCGACCTGCATGTCTCTTCCAAGGGGCATTTAAACCGTCTTGTTAAGCTACTGCGACCACCACCGCTCTTCCAAGGGGCATTTAAACCGTCTTTTTAAGCTACTGCGACCTGCACGTCTCTTCCAAGTGGCATTTAAACCATCTTGTTAAGCTACTGTGACCTGCACGTTTCTACCAAGGGGCATTTAAACATTCTTATTAAGCTACTGCGACCTGCTCGTCTCTTGTAAGGGGCATTTAAACAGTCTTGTTAAGCTACTGCGACTTGCTCGTCATTTGCAAGGCGTCATTTAAGCCGTCTTGTTAAGCTGCTGCGACCTCCACCTCTCTTCCAAGTGGCATTTTAACCGTCTTGTTAGGCTACTGCGACCTGCGCGTCTCTTTCAAGTGGCATTTAAACTGACTTGTTAAGCTAATGCGACCTCCACCGCTCTTCCAAGGGGCATTTAATCCGTCTTGTTAACCTTCTGCGACCTGCACGTCTCTTCCAAGGGGCATTTAAACCGTTTTGTTAAGCTACTGTAACCTCCACGACTTTTCCAAGGGGCATTTAAACCATCTTGTTAAGCTACTGTGACCTGCACGTCTCTTTCAAGGGGCATTTAAACCATCTTGTTAAGCTACTGCGACCTGTATGTCTCTTCCAAGGGGCATTTAAACTGTCTTGTTAAGCTACTGCAACCTGCACATCTCTTCCTAGGGGCATTTAAACCGTCTTGTTATGCTGCTGCGACCTGCATGTCTCTTCCAAGGGGCATTTAAACAGTCTTGTTAAGCTACTGCGACCTCCACCGCTCTTACAAGGGGCATTTAAACCATCTTGTTAAGCTACTGCGACCTGCACGTCTCTTCCAAGGGGCATTTAAACCCTCTTGTTAAGCTGCTGCTACCGCCACTGCTCTTCCAAGGGGCATTTCAACCGTCTTGTTAAGCTACTGCAACCTGCATGTCTCTTCCAAGGGGCATTTAAACCGTCTTGTTAAGGTACTGCGAACTCCACGTCTCTTCCAAGTTGCATTTAAACCGTCTTGTTAAGTTACTGCGACCTGCACATCTCTTCCAAGGGGCATTTAAACCTTCTTGTTAAGCTACTGCGACCTGCACGTCTCTTCCAAGAGGAATTTAAACAGTCTTGTTAAGCTACTGCGACCTCCACAGCTCTTCCAAGTGGCATTAAAATCGTCTTGTTAAGCTACTGCGACCTGCACATCTCTTCCAATGGGCATTTAAACTGTTTTGTTAAGCTACTGCTACCGCCACAGCACTTCCAAGGGGCACTTTAACCGTCTTGTTAAGCTACTGCGACCTGCATGTCTCTTCCAAGGGGCATTTAAACCGTCTTCAAAGCTACTGCAACCTGCACGTCTCTTCCAAGGGGCATTTATACCGTCTTGTTAAGCTACTGCGACTTGCACGTCTTTTCCAAGGGGCATTTAAACCGTCTTGTTAAGCTACTGCGACGTGCACGTCTTTTGCAAGGGGTCATTTAAACCGTCTTGTTAAGCTACTGCGACCTCCACCGCTCTTCCAAGGGGCATTTTAACCGTCTTGTTAAGCTGCTGCGACCTGCGCGTCTCTTTCAAGGGGCATTTAAACTGACTTGTTAAGCTACTGTGACCTCCACCGCTCTTCCAAGGGGCATTTAAACCGTCTTTTTAAGCTACTGCGACCTGCATGTCTCTTCCAAGGGGCATTTAAACCATCTTTTTAAGCTACTGCGACATGCACATCTCTTCCAAGGGCCATTTAAACCGTCTTGTTAAGCTGCTGCGACCTGCATGTCTCAACCAAGGGGCATTTAAACCGTCTTCTTAAGCTACTGCTACCTCCACCGCTCTTCCAAGGGGCATTTAAACCGTCTTGTTAAGCTACTGCGACCTGCACGTCTCTTCCAAGGGGCATTTAAACCGTCTTGTTAAGCTACTGCTACTGCCACCGCTCTTCCAAGGGACATTTTAACCGTGTTGTTAAGCTACTGCGACCTGCACGTCTCTTTCAGCGGGCATTTAAACCGTCTTGTTAAGCTACTGCGACCAGCACGTCTCTTCCAAGGGGCATTTAAACCATCTTTTTAAGCTACTGCGACCTGCACGTCTCTTCCAAGGGGGATTTAAACCATCTTTTTAAGCTACTACGACCTCCACGTCTCTTTCAACGGGCATTTAAACCGTCTTGTTAAGCTACTGTAACCTCCACCTCTTTTCCAAGGGGCATTTAAACCATCTTGTTAAGCTACTGCGACCTTTACCTCTCTTCCAAGGGGCATTTAAACCGCCTTGTTAAGCTACTGCGACCTTTACCTCTCATCCAAGGGGCATTTAAACCGTCTTGTTAAGCTACTGCGAACTGCATGTCTCTTCCAAGTATCACTTAAACAATCTTGTTAAGCTACTGCGACCTGCACGTCTCTTCCAAGGGGCATTTAAACCATATTGTTAAGCTACTGCTACCGCCACCGCTCTTCCAAGGGGCATTTTAACCGTCTTTTTAAGCTACTACGACCTCCACGTCTCTTTCAACGGGCATTTAAACCGTCTTGTTAAGCTACCGTATCCTCCACCTCTTTTCCAAGGGGCATTTAAACCGTCTTGTTAAGCTCCTGCAACCTGCACGTCTCTTCCAAGGGGCATTTAAATCGTCTTGTTAAGCTACTGCGACCTGCATGTCTCTTCCAAGGGGCATTTCAACCGTATTGTTAAGCTACTGCAACCTTCACGTCTCTTGCAAGGGGCATATAAACCGTCTTGTTAAGCTACTGCGACCTCCACATCTCTTCCAAGGGGCATTTAAACCAACTTGATAAGCTTCTGCGACCTGGACGTCTCTTCCAAGGGGCATTTAAACCGTCTTGTTAAGCTAATGCGACCCGCACGTCTCTTCCAAGGGGCATTTAAACCGCCTTGTTAAGGTACTGCGACCTGCACGTCTCTTCCAAGGGGCATTTAAACCGTCTTGTTAAGCTACTGCGACCTCCACCACTCTTCCAAGGGGCATTTAAACCGTCTTGTTAAGCTACTGCGACCTGCACGTCTCTTCCAAGGGGCATTTAAACCGTCTTGTTAAGCTACTGCGACTTGCACATCTTCTCCAAGGGGCATTTAAACCGTCTTGTTAAGATACTGTAACCTCCACCACTTTTCCAAGGGGCATTTAAAACGTCTTGTTAAGCTACTGCGACCTGCATGTCTCTTTCAAGGGGCATTTAAACCGTCTTGTTAAACTACTGCGACCTGCATGTCTCTTCCAAGGGGCATTTAAACGGTCTTGTTAAGCTACTGCAACCAGCACGTCTCTTCCAAGGGGCATTTAAATCATCTTGTTAAGCTACTGCGACCTGCATGTCTCTTCGAGAGGCATTTAAACTGTCTTGTTAAGCTACTGCGACCTCCACCACTCTTCAAAGGGGCATTTAAACCGTCTTGTTAAGCTACTGCGACCTCCACCGCTCTTCCAAGGGTCATTTAAACCTTCTTGTTAAGCTACTGCGACCTGCTCGTCTCTTCCAATTGGCATTTAAACCGTCTTGTTAAGCTACTGCGTCCTGCATGTGTCTTCCAAGGCGCATTTAAACTACGTTTTTAAGCTACTGCGACCTGCACGTCTCTTCCAAGGGGCATTTAAACCGTCTTGTTAAGCTACTGTAACCTCCATCACTTTTCCAAGGGGCATTTAAACCGTCTTGTTAAGCTAATGCGACCTGTACGTCTCTTCCAAGGGGCATTTAAACCGTCTTGTTAAGCTACTGCTACTGCCACCGCTCTTCCAAGGGACATTTTAACCGTGTTGTTAAGCTACTGCGACCTGCACGTCTCTTTCAGCGGGCATTTAAACCGTCTTGTTAAGCTACTGCGACCAGCACGTCTCTTCCAAGGGGCATTTAAACCATCTTTTTAAGCTACTGCGACCTGCACGTCTCTTCCAAGGGGCATTTAAACCATCTTTTTAAGCTACTACGACCTCCACGTCTCTTTCAACGGGCATTTAAACCGTCTTGTTAAGCTACTGTAACCTCCACCTCTTTTCCAAGGGGCATTTAAACCATCTTGTTAAGCTACTGCGACCTTTACCTCTCTTCCAAGGGGCATTTAAACCGTCTTGTTAAGCTACTGCGAACTGCATGTCTCTTCCAAGTGGCACTTAAACAATCTTGTTAAGCTACTGCGACCTGCACGTCTCTTCCAAGGGGCATTTAAACCATATTGTTAAGCTACTGCTACCGCCACCGCTCTTCCAAGGGGCATTTTAACCGTCTTTTTAAGCTACTACGACCTCCACGTCTCTTTCAACGGGCATTTAAACCGTCTTGTTAAGCTACTGTAACGTCCACCTCTTTTCCAAGGGGCATTTAAACCGTCTTGTTAAGCTCCTGCAACCTGCACGTCTCTTCCAAGGGGCATTTAAATCGTCTTGTTAAGCTACTGCGACCTGCGTGTCTCTTCCAAAGGGCATTTAAACCGTCTTGTTAAACTACTGCGACCTGCACGTCTCTTCCAAGGGGCATTTAAACTGTCTTGTTAAGCTGCTGCGACCTGCATGTCTCTTCCAAGGGGCATTTAAACCGTCTAGTTAAGCTACTGCGACCTCCAAGTCTCTTTCAAGGGGCATTTAAACCGTCTTTTTAAGCTTCTGCGACCTGCACGTCTGTTCCAAGGGACATTTAAACTGTCTTGTTAAGCTACTGCTACCGCCAACGCTCTTCCAAGGGGCATTTCAACCGTCTTGTTAAGCTACTGCAACCTTCACGTCTCTTGCAAGGGGCATATAAACCGTCTTGTTAAGCTACTGCGACCTCCACATCTCTTCCAAGGGGTATTTAAACCAACTTGTTAAGCTTCTGCGACCTGGACGTCTCTTCCAAGGGGCATTTAAACCATCTTGTTAAGCTAATGCGACCCGCACGTCTCTTCCAAGGGGCATTTAAACCGCCTTGTTAAGGTACTGCGACCTGCACGTCTCTTCCAAGGGGCATTTAAACCTTCTTGTTAAGCTACTGCGACCTCCACCGCTCTTCCAAGGGGCATTTAAACCGTCTTGTTAAGCTACTGCAACCAGCACGTCTCTTCCAAGGGGCATTTAAATCATCTTGTTAAGCTACTGCGACCTGCATGTCTCTTCGAGGGGCATTTAAACTGTCTTGTTAAGCTACTGCGACCTCCACCACTCTTCAAAGGGGCATTTAAACCGTCTTGTTAAGCTACTGCGCACCTCCACCGCTCTTCCAAGGGTCATTTAAACCTTCTTGTTAAGCTACTGCAACCTGCTCGTCTCTTCCAATTGGCATTTAAACCGTCTTGTTAAGCTACTGCGTCCTGCACGTGTCTTCCAAGGCGCATTTAAACTACGTTTTTAAGCTACTGCGACCTGCACGTCTCTTCCAAGGGGCATTTAAACCGTCTTGTTAAGCTACTGTAACCTCCATCACTTTTCCAAGGGGCATTTAAACCGTCTTGTTAAGCTAATGCGACCTGTACGTCTCTTCCAAGGGGCATTTAAACCATCTTGTTAAGCTACTGCTACCTGCACATCTCTAACAAGGGGCATTTAAAGCGTCTTGGAAACTTACTGCGACCTGCAAGCCTATTCCAAGGGGCATTTAAACCCTCTTGTTAAGCTACTGCGACCTGCACATCTCTTCCAAGGGGGATTTAAGCAGTATTGTTAAGCTACTGCGACCTGCACGTCTTTTCCAAGGCGCATTTAAACGTCTTTTTAAAAAAATTGCGACATGCACGTCTCTTCCAAGGGGCATTTAAACCGTCTTGTTAAGCTACTGTAACCTCCACCACTTTTCCAAGGGGCATTTAAACCGACTTGTTAAGCTACTTCTACCTGCATGTCTCTTCCAAGGGGCATTTAAACCGTCTTGTTAAGCTAGTGCGACCTGCATGTCTCTTCCAAGGGGCATTTAAACAGTCTTGTTAAGCCAATGCGACCTGCACGTCTCTTCCAAGGGGCATTTAAACCGTCTTTTTACGCTGCTGTGAACTGCATGTCTCTTCCAAGGGGCATTTAAACCATCTTGTTAAGCTACTGCGACCTCCTCCGCTATTCCAAGGGGCATTTAAACCATCTTGTTAAGCTACTGCGACCTGCACGTCTCTTCCAAGGGGCATTTAAACCATCTTGGTAAGCTACTGCGACCTGCAAGCCTATTCCAAGGGGCTTTTAAACCCTCATGTTAAGCTACTGCGACCAGCACGTCTCTTCAAAGGGCGATTTAAACCGTCTTGTTAAGCTACTGCGACCTGCACGTCTCTTCAAAAGGGCAGTTAAACCGTCTTGTTCAGCTACTGCGACCTGCACGTCTCTTCCAAGGGACATTTAAACCGTCTTATTAAGTTACTGGGACCTGCACGTCTCTTCCAAGGGGCATTTAAACTGTCTTGTTAAGCTACTGCGACCTGCATGTCTCTACCAAGGGACATTTAAACCATCTTGTTAAGCTACTGCGACCTGCACGTCTCTTCCAAGGGGCATTTAAACTGTCTTGTTAAGTTGCTGCTACCTGCATGTCTCTTCCAATGTGCATTTAAACTGTCTTGCTAAGCTACTGCGACCTCCACCTCTCTTCCAAGGGGCATTTAAACTGTCTTGTTAAGCTACTGCGACCTGCACGTCTCTACCAAGGGGCATTTAAATCATCTTGGTAAGCTACTGAGACCTGCAAGCCTATTCCAAGGGGCATTTAAACCGTCTTGTTAAGCTACTGCAACCTGCACGTCTCTTCCAAGGGGGATTTAAACCGTCTTGTTAAGCTACTGCGACCTGCACGTCTCTTCCAAGGGACAATTAAACTGTCTAGTTAAGCTACTGCGACCTCCACTGCTCTTCCAAGTGGCATTTAAACATTCTTGTTAAGCTACTGCGACCTGCATGTCTCTTCCAAGGGGCATTTAAACCGTCTTGTTAAGCTACTGCGACCTGCACGTCTCTTCCAAGGGACATTTAAAGTGTCTTATTAAGCTACTACGACCTGCATGTCTCTTCTAAGGGGTATTTAAACTGTCTTGTTAAGCTACTGCGACCTGCACGTCTCTTCCAAGGGGCATTCAAACCGTCTTGCTAAACTACTGCGACCTGCACGTCTCTTCCAAGGGGCATTTAAACCGTCTTATTAAGCTACTGTGACCTGCATGTCTTTTCCTAAGGGCATTTAAACCGTCTTGTTAAGCTACTGCGACCTCCACCGCTCTTCCAAGGGGCATTTAAACCATCATGTTAAGCTACTGCGACCTGCACGTCTCTTCCAAGGCGCATTTAAACCGTCTTATTAAGCTACTGCGACCTGCACGTCTCTTCCAAGGGGCTTTTAAACTGTCTTGTTTAGCTACTGCGACCTGCATGTCTCTACCAAGGGACATTTAAACCGTCTTGTTAAGCTACTGCGACCTGTACGTCTCTTCCAAGGGGCATTTAAACTGTCTTGTTAAGATCCTGCTACCTGCATGTCTCTTCCAAGGGGCATTTAAACTGTCTTGCTAAGCTACTGCGACCTCCACCTCTCTTCCAAGGGGCATTTAAACTATCTTGTTAAGCTACTGCGACCTGCAGGTCTCTACCAAGGGGCATTTAAATCGTCTTGGTAAGCTACTGCGACCTGCAAGCCTCTTCCAAGGGGCATTTAAACCGTCTTGTTAAGCTACTGCGACCTGCACGTCTCTTTCAAGGGGCATTTAAACTGTCTTGTTATGCTACTGCGACCTCCACTGCTCTTCCAAGGGGCATTCAAAACATCTTGTTAAGCTACTGCGACCTGCTCGTCTCTTCCAAGGGGCATTTAAAGCGTCTTGGTAAGCTACTGCGACCTGCAAGCCTATTCCAAGGGGCATTTAAACCCTCTTTTTAAGCTACTGCGACCTGCACATCTCTTACAAGGGGGATTTAAACCGTCTTGTTAAGCTACTGCGACCTCCACCGCTCTTCCAACTGGCATTTAAACCGTCTTGTTAAGCTACTGCGACCTGCATGTCTCTTCCAAGGGGCCTTTAAACCGTCTTTTTAAGCCATTGCAACCTTCACGTCTCTCCCAAGTGGCATTTAAACCGTATTGTTAAGCTGCTGCGACCGGCATGTGTCTTCCAAGTGGCATTTAAACCGTCTTGTTAAGCTACTGCTACCGCCACCGCTCTTCCAAGGGGCATTTAAACCATCTTGTTATGCTACTGCGACCTGCACGTCTCTTCCAAGGGGCATTTAAACCGTCTTGTTAAGCTACTGCGACCTGCAAGCCTATTCCAAGGGGCATTTAAACCCTCTTGTTAAGCTACTGCGACCTGCACGTCTCTTCCAAGGGGGATTTAAACAGTCTTGTTAAGCTACTGCGACCTGCACGTCTCTTCCAATGGGCATTCAAACCGTCTTGCTAAACTACTGCGACCTGCACGTCTTTTCTAAGGGGCATTTAAACCGTCTTATTAAGCTACTGTGACCTGCATGTCTTTTCCTAGGGGCATTTAAACTGTCTTGTTAAGCTACTGCGACCAGCACGTCTCTTCCAAGGGGCATTTAAACCATCTTGTTAAACTACTGCGACCCGCATGTCTCTTCCAAGGGGCATTTAAACCGTCTTGTTAAGGTACTGCGACCTCCACCACTCTTCAAAGGGGCATTTAAACCGTCTTGTTAAGCTACTGCGACCTTCACCGCTCTTCCAAGGGGCATTTAAACCTTATTGTTAAGCTACTGCGACCTGCTCGTCTCTTCCAAGGGGCATTTAAACCATCATGTTAAGCTACTGCGACCTGCACGTCTCTTCCAAGGCGCATTTAAACCGTCTTTTTAAGCTACTGCGACTTGCACGTCTCTTCCAAGGGGCATCTAAACCGTCTTGTTAAGCTACTGTAACCTCCATCACTTTTCCAAGGGGCATTTAAACCGTCTTGTTAAGCTAATGCGACCTGCACGTCTCTTCAATGGGGCATTTAAACCGTCTTGTTAAACTACTGCGGCCTGCATGTCTCTACCAAGGGGCATTTAAACCGTCTTGTTAAGCTACTGCGACCTGCACGTCTCTTCCAAGGGGCATTTAAACAGTCTTGTTAAGCTGCTGAGACCTGCATGTCTCTTCCAAAGGGCATTTAAACTGTCTTTTTAAGCTACTGCAACCTGCACGTCTCTTCCAAGGGGCATTTAAACCGTCTTTTTAAGCTACTGCGACCTGCACGTCTCTTCCAAGGGGCATTTAAACCGTCTTATTAAGCTACTGTGACCTGCATGTCTTTTCCTAGGGGCATTTAAACCGTCTTGTTAAGCTACTGCGACCTCCACCGCTCTTCCAAGGGGCATTTAAACCTTATTGTTAAGCTACTGCGACCTGCTCGTCTCTTCCAAGGGGTATTTAAACCATCATGTTAAGCTACTGCGACCTGCACGTCGCTTCCAAGGCGCATTTAAACCGTCTTATTAAGCTACTGCGACCTGCACGTCTCTTCCAAGGGGCTTTTAAACTGTCTTGTTTAGCTACTGCGACCTGCATGTCTCTACCAAGGGACATTTAAACCGTCTTGTTAAGCTACTGCGACCTGTACGTCTCTTCCAAGGGGCATTTAAACTGTCTTGTTAAGATCCTGCTACCTGCATGTCTCTTCCAAGTGGCATTTAAACTGTCTTGCTAAGCTACTGCGACCTCCACCTCTCTTCCAAGGGGCATTTAAACTATCTTGTTAAGCTACTACGACCTGCAGGTCTCTACCAAGGGGCATTTAAATCGTCTTGGTAAGCTACTGCGACCTGCAAGCCTCTTCCAAGGGGCATTTAAACCGTCTTGTTAAGCTACTGCGACCTGCACGTATCTTTCAAGGGGCATTTAAACTGTCTTGTTAAGCTACTGCGACCTCCACTGCTCTTCCAAGGGGCATTCAAAACATCTTGTTAAGCTACTGCGACCTGCTCGTCTCTTCCAAGGGGCATTTAAAGCGTCTTGGTAAGCTACTGCGACCTGCAAGCCTATTCCAAGGGGCATTTAAACCCTCTTTTTAAGCTACTGCGACCTGCACATCTCTTACAAGGGGGATTTAAACCGTCTTGTTAAGCTACTGCGACCTCCACCGCTCTTCCAACTGGCATTTAAACCGTCTTGTTAAGCTACTGCGACCTGCACGTCTCTTCCAAGGGGCATTTAAACCGCCTTTTTAAGCCATTGCAACCTGCACGTCTCTCCCAAGTGGCACTTAAATCGTATTGTTAAGCTGCTGCGACTGGCATGTGACTTCCAAGTAGCATTTAAACCGTCTTGTTAAGCTACTGCTACCGCCACCGCTCTTCCAAGGGGCATTTAAACCATCTTGTTATGCTACTGCGACCTGCACGTCTCTTCCAAGGGGCATTTAAACCGTCTTGTTAAGCTACTGCGACCTGCAAGCCTATTCCAAGGGGCATTTAAACCCTCTTGTTAAGCTACTGCGACCTGCACGTCTCTTCCAAGGGGGATTTAAACAGTCTTGTTAAGCTACTGCGACCTGCACGTCTCTTCCAATGGGCATTCAAACCGTCTTGCTAAACTACTGCGACCTGCACGTCTTTTCCAAGGGGCATTTAAACCGTCTTATTAAGCTACTGTGACCTGCATGTCTTTTCCTAGGGGCATTTAAACTGTCTTGTTAAGCTACTGCGACCAGCACGTCTCTTCCAAGGGGCATTTAAACCATCTTGTTAAGCTACTGCGACCCGCATGTCTCTTCCAAGGGGCATTTAAACCGTCTTGTTAAGGTACTGCGACCTCCACCACTCTTCAAAGGGGCATTTAAACCGTCTTGTTAAGCTACTGCGACCTTCACCGCTCTTCCAAGGGGCATTTAAACCTTATTGTTAAGCTACTGCGACCTGCTCGTCTCTTCCAAGGGGCATTTAAACCATCATGTTAAGCTACTGCGACCTGCACGTCTCTTCCAAGGCGCATTTAAACCGTCTTTTTAAGCTACTGCGACTTGCACGTCTCTTCCAAGGGGCATCTAAACCGTCTTGTTAAGCTACTGTAACCTCCATCACTTTTCCAAGGGGCATTGAAACCGTCTTGTTAAGCTAATGCGACCTGCACGTCTCTTCAATGGGGCATTTAAACCGTCTTGTTAAACTACTGCGGCCTGCATGTCTCTACCAAGGGGCATTTAAACCGTCTTGTTAAGCTACTGCGACCTGCACGTCTCTTCCAAGGGGCATTTAAACAGTCTTGTTAAGCTGCTGAGACCTGCATGTCTCTTACAAAGGGCATTTAAACTGTCTTTTTAAGCTACTGCAACCTGCACGTCTCTTCCAAGGGGCATTTAAACCGTCTTTTTAAGCTACTGCGACCTGCAAGTCTCATCCAAGGGGTATTTAAACCGTCTTGATAAGCTGCTGCGACCTGCATTTCTCTTCCAAGTGGCATTTAAAACGTCTTGTTAAGCTACTGCGACATCCATCGCTCTTCCAAGGGGCATTTAAACTGTCCTGTAAAGCTAATGCTACCGCCACCGCTCTTCCAAGGGGCATTTTAACCGTCTTGTTGAGCTACTGCGACCTGCACGTCTCTTTCAAGAGGCATTTAAACTGTCTTGTTAAGCTACTGCAACTTGCATGTCTTTTCCAAGAGGCATTTAAACCATCTTGTTAAGCTACTGCGACCTCCTCCGCTCTTCCAAGGGGCATTTAAGCCATCTTGTTAAGCTACTGCGACCTGCATGTCTCTTCCAAGGGGCATTTAAACCGTCTTGTTAAGCTACTGCGACCTGCACGTCTCTTCCAAGGGGCATTTAAACCGTCTTGTTAAGCTACTGCGATCTGCATGTCTCTTCCAAGTGGCTTTTAAACCGTCTTGTTAAGCTACTGCAACCTGCACGCCTCTTCCAAGGGGCATTTAAACCATTTTGTTAAGCCACTGCTACCGCCACCGCTCTTCCAAGGGGCATTTTAACCGTCTTGTTAAGCTACTGCGACCTGCACATCTCTTCTTAGGGGCATTTAAACCGTCTTGTTAAGCTGCTGCTATCTGCATGTCTCTTCCAAGGGGCATTTAAACCGTCTTGTTAAGCTACTGCGACTTGCACGTCTCTTTCAAGGGGCATTTAAACTTGATTTGTTAAGCTACTGCCACCTTCACCGCTCTTCCAAGGGGCATTTAAACCGTCTTTTTAAGCTACTGCGACCTGCATGTCTCTTCCAAGGGGCATTTAAACCATCTTTTTAAGCTACTGCGACCTGCACGTCTCTTCCAAGGGGCATTTAAACCGTCTTGTTAAGCTGCTGTGACCTGCATGTCTCAACCAAGGGCCATTTAAACCGTCTTCTTAAGCTACTGCGACCTCCACCGCTCTTCCAAGGGGCATTTAAACCGTCTTGTTAAGCTACTGCGACCTGCATGTCTCTTCCAAGGGGCATTTAAATCGTCTTGTTAAGCTACTGCTACTGCCACCGCTCTTCCAAGGGACATTTTAACCGTGTTGTTAAGCTACTGCGACCTGCACGTCTCTTTCAGCGGGCATTTAAACCGTCTTCTTAAGCTACTGCGCCTTGCACGTCTTTTCCAAGGGGCATTTAAACCGTCTTGTTAAGCTACTGCTACTGCCACCCCTCTTCCAAGGGACATTTTAACCGTGTTGTTAAGCTACTGCGACCTGCACGTCTCTTTCAGCGGGCATTTAAACCGTCTTGTTAAGCTACTGCGCCTTGCACGTCTTTTCCAAGGGGCATTTAAACCGTCTTGTTAAGCTGCTGCGACTTTTAACGCTCTTCCAAGGGGCATTTAGAACATCTTGTTAAGCTACTGCGACCTGCATGTTTCTTCCAAGGGGCATTTAAACCGTCTTGTTAAGCTACTGCGACCTGCAAGTCTCTTCCAAGGGGCATTTAAACCGTCTTGATAAGCTGATGCGACCTGCATGTCTTCTCCAAGGGGCATTTAAACCGTCTTGTTAAGCTACTGCGACCTCCAACGCTCTTCCAAGGGGCATTTAAACCGTCTTGTTAAGCTACTACGACCTGCACGTCTCTTCCAAGGGGCATTTAAACCGCCTTGTTAAGCTACTGCTACCGCCACTGCTCTTCCAAGGGGCATTTTAACCATCTTGTTAAGCTACTGCAAACTGCACGTCTCTTCCAAGTGGCATTTAAACCGTCTTGTTAAGCTACTGCGACCTGCAAGTCTCTTCCAAAGGGCATTTAAACCGTCTTGATAAGCTGATGCGACCAGCATGTCTCTTCCAAGGGGCATTTAAACCGTTTTGTTAAGCTACTGCGAACTCCAACGCTCTTCCAAGTGGCATTTAAACCGTCTTGTTAAGCTACTACGACCTGCACTTCTCTTCCAAGGGGCATTTAAACCATCTTATTAAGCTACTGCGACCTGCATGTCTCTTCCAAGGGGCATTTAATCCGTCTTGTTAAGCTACTGCGACCTGCACGTCTCTTCCAAGTGGCATTTAAACCGATTTGTTAAGCTACTCCTACCGCCACCGCTCCTCCAAGGGGCATTTTAACCGTCGTGTTAAGCTACTGCGACCTGCACGTCTCTTTCAACGGGCATTTAAACCGTCTTTTTAAGCTACTGTAACCTGCACGTCTCTTCCAAGTGGCATTTAAACCGTCTTGTTAAGCTCCTGCGACCTGCAAGTCTCTTTCAAGGGGCATTTAAACCGTCTTGTTAAACTACTGCGACCTGCAAGTCTCTTCCAAGGGGCATTTAAACCGCCTTGATAAGCTGTTGCGACCTGCATGTCTCTTCCAAGGGGCATTTAAACCGTCTTGTTAAGCTACTGCGACCTCCAACGCTCTTCCAAGGGGCATTTAAACCGTCTTGTTAAGCTACTACGACCTGCACGTCTCTTCCAAGGGGCATTTAAACCGTCTTGTTAAGCTACTGCTACCGCCACCGCTCTTCCAAGGGGCATTTTAACCGTCTTGTTAAGCTACTGTGACCTGCACGTCTCTTTCAAGAGGCATTTAAATCGTCTTGTTAAGCTACTGCGACTTGCACGTCTTTTCCAAGGGGCATTTAAACCATCTTGTTAAGCTACTGCGACATCCTCGCTCTTCCAAGGGGCATTTAAACCGTCTTGTTAAGCTACTGCAACCTGCACGTCTCTTCCAAGGGGCATTTAAACCGTCTTGTTAACCTACTGCTACCTGCAAGTCTCTTCCAAGGGGTATTTAAGCCTTCTTGATACGCTGCTGCGAACTGCATTTCTCTTCCAAGGGGCATTTAAAACGTCTTGTTAAGCTACTGCGTCCTCCACCGCTCTTCCAAGGGGCATTTAAAATGTCTTACTAAGCTACTACGACCTGCACGTCTCTTCCAAGAGGCATTTAAACTGTGTTGTTAAGCTACTGCTACCGCCACCGCTGTTCCAAGGGGCATCTTAACCGTCTTGTTAAGCTACTGCGACCTGCACGTCTTTTTCAAGAGGTATTTAAACCGTCTTGTTAAGCTACTGCGACCTCCTCCGCTCTTCCAAGGGGCATTTAAGCCGTCTTGTTAAGCTACTGCGACCTGCATGTCTCTTCCAAGGGGCATTTAAACCATCTTGTTAAGCTACTGCGACCTGCATGTCTCTTCCAAGGGGCATTTAAACCGTCTTCTTAAGCTGCTGCGACCTGCATATCTCAACCAAGGAGCATTTAAACCGTTTTGTTAAGCTACTGCGACCTCCACCGCTCTTCCCAGGGGCATCGAAACTGTCTTGTTAAGCTACTGCGACCCGCACGTCTCTTCCAAGGGGCATTTAAATCGTCTTGTTAAGCTACTGCTACCGCCACCTCTCTTCCAAGGGGCATTTTAACCGTCTTGCTAAGCTACTGCTACCTGCACATCTCTTTCAACGGGCATTTAAACAGTCTTGTTAAGGTACTGCGCCTTGCACGTCTTTTCCAAGGGGCATTTAAACCGTCTTGTTAAGCTACTGCGACCTTTACCTCTCTTCCAAGGAGCATTTAAACCGTCTTGTTAAGCTACTGCGAACTGCATGTCTCTTCGAAGTGGCACTTAAACAATCTTGTTAAGCTACTGCGACCTGCACGTCTCTTCCAAGGGGCATTTAAACAATATTGTTAAGCTACTGCTACCGCCACCGCTCTTCCAAGGGGCATTTTAACCGTCTTTTTAAGCTACTACGACCTCCACGTCTCTTTCAACGGGCATTTAAATCGTCTTGTTAAGCTACTGTAATCTCCACATCTTTTCCAAGGGGCATTTAAACCGTCTTGTTAAGCTCCTGCAACCTGCACGTCTCTTCCAAGGGGCATTTAAGCCGTATTGTTAAGCTACTGCGACCTGCATGTCTCTTCCAAGGGGCATTTAAACCGTCTTGTTAAACTACTGCGACCTGCACGTCTCTTCCAAGGGGCATTTAAACTGTCTTGTTAAGCTGCTGCGACCTGCATGTCTCTTCCAAGGGGCATTTAAACCGTCTTGTTAAGCTACTGCGACCTCCAAGTCTCTTTCAAGGGGCATTTAAACCGTCTTGTTAAGCTACTGCGACCTGCACGTCTGCTCCAAGGGGCATTTAAACTGTCTTGTTAAGCTACTGCTACCGCCAACGCTCTTCCAAGGGGCATTTCAACCGTCTAAAGCTACTGCAAACTTCACGTCTCTTGCAAGGGGCATATAAACCATCTTGTTAAGCTACTGCGACCTCCACATCTCTTCCAAGGGGCATTTAAACCATCTTGTTAAGATACTGCTACCGACACCGCTCTTCCAAGGGGCATTTTAACCGTCTTGTTAAGCTACTGCGACCTGCACGTCTCTTTCAACGAGCATTTAAACCGTCTTGTTAAGATACTGCGACCTGCATGTCTCTTCCAAGTGGCATTTAAACCGTCTTGTTAAGCTACTGCGACCTGCACGTCTCTTCCAAGGGACATTTAAACCGTCTAATTAAGTTACTGTGACCTGCACGTCTCTTCCAAGGGGCATTTAAACTGTCTTGTTAAGATGCTGCTACCTGCATGTCTCTTCCAAGGTGCATTTAAACTGTCTTGCTAAGCTACTGCGACCTCCACCTCTCTTTCAAGGGGCATTTAAACTGTCTTGTTAAGCTACTGCGACCTGCATGTTTCTACCAAGGGATATTTAAACCATCTTGTTAAGCTACTGCGACCTGCACGTCTCTTCCAAGGGGCATTTAAACTGTCTTGTTAAGATGCTGCTACCTGCATGTCTCTTCCAAGGTGCACTTAAACTGTCTCGCTAAGCTACTGCGACCTCTACCTCTCTGCCAAGGGGCATTTAAACTGTCTTGTTAAGCTACTGCGACCAGCACGTCTCTACCAAGGGGCATTTAAATCGTCTTGGTAAGCTACTGAGACCTGCAAGCCTATTCCAAGGGGCATTTAAACCGTCTTGTTAAGCTACTGCGACCTGCACGTCTCTTCCAAGGGGGATTTAAACCATCTTGTTAAGCTACTGCGACCTGCACGTCTCTTCCAAGGGACATTTAAACTGTCTTGTTAACCTAATGCGACCTCCAGTGCTCTTCCAAGTGGCATTTAAACACTCTTGTTAAGCTACTGCGACCTGCACGTCTCTTCCAAGGGACATTTAAACCGTCTTGTTAAGCTACTGCGACCTGCACGTCTCTTCCAAGGGACATTTAAAGTGTCTTATTAAGCTACTACTACCTGCACGTCTCTTCTAAGGGGTATTTAATCTGTCTTGTTAAGATACTGCGACCTGCACGTCTCTTCCAAGGAGCATTCAAACCGTCTTGCTAAACTACTGCGACCTGCACGTCTCTTCCAAGGGGCATTTAAACCGTCTTATTAAGCTACTGTGACCTGCATGTCTTTTCCTAGGGGCATTTAAACTGTCTTGTTAAGCTACTGCGACCAGCACGTCTCTTCCAAGGGGCATTTAAACCGTCTTGTTAAGCTACTGTGACCCACATGTCTCTTCCAAGGGGCATTTAAACCGTCTTGTTAAGCTACTGCGACCTGCTCGTCTCTTCCAAGGGGCATTTAAACCTTATTGTTAAGCTACTGCGACCTGCTCGTCTCTTCCAAGGGGCATTTAAACCATCATGTTAAGCTACTGCGACCTGCACGACTCTTCCAAGGCGCATTTAAACCGTCTTGTTAAGCTACTGCGACCTGCACGTCTCTTCCAAGGGGCATTTAAACTGTCTTGTTTAGCTACTGCGACCTGCATGTCTCTACCAAGGGACAATTAATCCGTCTTGTTAAGCTACTGCGACCTGCACGTCTCTTCCAAGGGGCATTTAAACTGTCTTGTTAAGATTCTGCTACCTGCATGTCTCTTCCAAGGGGCATTTAAACAGTCTTGTTAAGCCAATGCGACCTGCACGTCTCTTCCAAGGGGCATTTAAACTGTCTTTTTACGCTGCTGTGAACTGCATGTCTCTTCCAAGGGGCATTTAAACCATCTTGTTAAGCTACTGCGACCTCCTCCGCTATTCCAAGGGGCATTTAAACCATCTTGTTAAGCTACTGCGACCTGCACGTCTCTTCCAAGTGGCGTTTAAACCGTCTTGGTAAGCTACTGCGACTTGCAAGCCTATTCCAAGGGGCTTTTAAACCCTCATGTTAAGCTACTGCGACCTGCACGTCTCTTCAAAGGGCGATTTAAACCGTCTTGTTAAGCTACTGCGACCTGCACGTCTCTTCCAAGGGACATTTAAACCGTCTAATTAAGTTACTGTGACCTGCACGTCTCTTCCAAGGGGCATTTAAACTGTCTTGTTAAGATGCTGCTACCTGCATGTCTCTTCCAAGGTGCATTTAAACTGTCTTGCTAAGCTACTGCGACCTCCACCTCTCTTTCAAGGGGCATTTAAACTGTCTTGTTAAGCTACTGCGACCTGCATGTTTCTACCAAGGGATATTTAAACCATCTTGTTAAGCTACTGCGACCTGCACGTCTCTTCCAAGGGGCATTTAAACTGTCTTGTTAAGATGCTGCTACCTGCATGTCTCTTCCAAGGTGCATTTAAACTGTCTCGCTAAGCTACTGCGACCTCTACCTCTCTGCCAAGGGGCATTTAAACTGTCTTGTTAAGCTACTGCGACCAGCACGTCTCTACCAAGGGGCATTTAAATCGTCTTGGTAAGCTACTGAGACCTGCAAGCCTATTCCAAGGGGCATTTAAACCGTCTTGTTAAGCTACTGCGACCTGCACGTCTCTTCCAAGGGGGATTTAAACCATCTTGTTAAGCTACTGCGACCTGCACGTCTCTTCCAAGGGACATTTAAACTGTCTTGTTAACCTAATGCGACCTCCAGTGCTCTTCCAAGTGGCATTTAAACACTCTTGTTAAGCTACTGCGACCTGCACGTCTCTTCCAAGGGACATTTAAACCGTCTTGTTAAGCTACTGCGACCTGCACGTCTCTTCCAAGGGACATTTAAAGTGTCTTATTAAGCTACTACTACCTGCACGTCTCTTCTAAGGGGTATTTAATCTGTCTTGTTAAGATACTGCGACCTGCACGTCTCTTCCAAGGGGCATTCAAACCGTCTTGCTAAACTACTGCGACCTGCACGTCTCTTCCAAGGGGCATTTAAACCGTCTTATTAAGCTACTGTGACCTGCATGTCTTTTCCTAGGGGCATTTAAACTGTCTTGTTAAGATACTGCGACCAGCACGTCTCTTCCAAGGGGCATTTAAACCGTCTTGTTAAGCTACTGCGACCCGCATGTCTCTTCCAAGGGGCATTTAAACCGTCTTGTTAAGGTACTGCGTCCTCCACCACACTTCAAAGGGGCAATTAAACCGTCTTGTAAAGCTACTGCGACCTTCACCGCTCTTCCAAGGGGCATTTAAACCTCATTGTTAAGCTAATGCGACCTGCTCGTCTCTTCCAAGGAGCATTTAAACCATCATGTTAAGCTACTGCGACCTGCACGTCTCTTCCAAGGCGCATTTAAACCGTCTTTTTAAGCTACTGCGACTTGCACGTCTCTTCCAAGGGGCATCTAAACCGTCTTGTTAAGCTACTGTAACCTCCATCACTTTTCCAAGGGGCATTTAAACCGTCTTGTTAAGCTAATGCAACCTGCACGTCTCTTCAATGGGGCATTTAAACCGTCTTGTTAAACAACTGCGGCCTGCATGTCTCTACCAAGGGGCATTTAAACCGTCTTGTTAAGCTACTGCGACCTGCACGTCTCTTCCAAGGGGCATTTAAACAGTCTTGTTAAGCTGCTGCGACCTGCATGTCTCTTCCAAAGGGCATTTAAACTGTCTTGTTAAGCTACTGCAACCTGCACGTCTCTTCCAAGGGGCATTTAAACCGTCTTTTTAAGCTACTGCGACCTGCAAGTCTCATCCAAGGGGTATTTAAACCGTCTTGATAAGATGCTGCGACCTGCATTTCTCTTCCAAGTGGCATTTAAATTTTCTTGTTAAGATACTGCGACATCCATCGCTCTTCCAAGGGGCATTTAAACTGTCCTGTTAAGCTACTGCTACCGCCACCGCTCTTCCAAGGGGCATTTTAACCGTCTTGTTGAGCTACTGCGACCTGCACGTCTCTTTCAAGAGGCATTTAAACTGTCTTGTTAAGCTACTGCGACTTGCACGTCTTTTCCAAGGGGCATTTAAACCATCTTGTTAAGCTACTGCGACCTCCTCCGCTCGTCCAAGGGGCATTTAAGCCATCTTGTTAAGCTACTGCGACCTGCATGTCTCTTCCAAGGGGCATTTAAACCGTCTTGTTAAGCTACTGCGACCTGCACGTCTCTTCCAAGGGGCATTTAAACCGTCTTGTTAAGCTACTGCGATCTGCATGTCTCTTCCAAGTGGCTTTTAAACCGTCTTGTTAAGCTACTGCAACCTGCACGCCTCTTCCAAGGGGCATTTAAACCATTTTGTTAAGCCACTGCTACCGCCACCGCTCTTCCAAGGGGCATTTTAACCGTCTTGTTAAGCTACTGCGACCTGCACATCTCTTCTTAGGGGCATTTAAACCATCTTGTTAAGCTGCTGCAACCTGCATGTCTCTTCCAAGTGGCATTTAAACCGTCTTGTTAAGCTACTGTGAACTGCACGTTTCTTCCAAGGGGCATTTAAACAGTCTTGTTAAGCTACTGCGACCTCCACCGCTCTTTCAAGGGGCATTTAAACCGTCTTGTTAAGCTACTGCAACCTGTACGTCTCTTCCAAGGGGCATTTAAACCCTCTTGTTAAGTTACTGCATCCTGCATTTCTCTTCCAAGTGGCATTTAAACCGTCTTGTTAAGCTACTGTGAACTGCACGTCTCTTCCAAGGGGCATTTAATCAGTCTTATTAAGCTACTGCGACCTCCACCGCTCTTTCAAGGGGCATTTAAACCGTCTTGTTAAGCTACTGCGACCTGCACGTCTCTTCCAAGGGGCGTTTAAACCCTCTTATTAAGCTACTGCAACCTGCATGTCTCTTCCAAGGGGCATTTAAACCTTCTTGTTAAGCTACTGCGAACTCGACGTCTCTTCCAAGGTGCATTTAAACCGTCTTGTTAAGCTACTGAAACCTGCACATCTCTTCCAAGGGGCATTTAAACCTTCTTATTAAGCTACTGCGAACTGCACGTCTCTTCCAAGGGGCATTTAAACAGTCTTGTTAAGCTACTGCGACCTCCACCGCTCTTTCAAGGGGCATTTAAACCGTCTTGTTAAGCTACTGCGACCTGCATGTCTCTTCCAAGGGGCATTTAAACTGTCTTGTTAAGCTACTGCTTCCGCCACCGCACTTCCAAGGGGCACTTTAACCGTCTTGTTAATCTACTGCGACCTGCACGACTCTTTCAAGGGGCATTTAAACTGTCTTGTTAAGCTACTGCGACCGCCACCGCTCTTCCAAGGGGCATTTAAACCGTCTTGTTAAGCTACTGCGACCTGCACGTCTCTTCCAAGGGGCATTTATACCGTCTTGTTAAGCTACTGCGACTTGCACGTCTTTTCCAAGGGGCATTTAAACCGTCTTGTTAAGCTACTGCGACGTGCACGTCTTTTCCAAGGTGCATTTTAACCGTCTTGCTAAGCTACTGCGACATGCGCGTCTCTTTCAAGGGGCATTTAAACTGACTTGTTAAGCTACTGCGACCTTCACCGCTCTTCCAAGGGGCATTTAAACCGTCTTTTTAAGCTACTGCGACCTGCATGTCTCTTCCAAGGGGCATTTAAACCATCTTTTTAAGTTACTGCGACCTGCACGTCTCTTCCAAGGGGCATTTAAACCGTCTTGTTAAGCTGCTGCGACCTGCATGTCTCAACCAAGGGCCATTTAAACCGTCTTCTTAAGCTACTGCGACCTCCTCCGCTCTTCCAAGGGGCATTTAAACCGTCTTGTTAAGCTACTGCGACCTGCACGTCTCTTCCAAGGGGCATTTAAACCGTCTTGTTAAGCTACTGCTACTGCCACCGCTCTTCCAAGGGACATTTTAACCGTGTAGTTAAGCTACTGCGACCTGCACGTCTCTTTCAGCGGGCATTTAAACCGTCTTGTTAAGCTACAGCGCCTTGCACGTCTTTTCCAAGGGTCATTTAAACTGTCTTGTTAAGCTACTGCGACCTTTACCTCTCTTCCAAGGGGAATTTAAACCATCTTGTTAAGCTACTGCGACCTGCATGTCTCTTCCAAGGGTCATTTAAACCGTCTTGTTAATCTACTGATACCGCCACCGCTCTTCCAAGGGGCATTTTAACCGCCTTGTTAAGCTTCTGCGACCTGCACGTCTCTTTCAACGGGCATTTAAACCGTCTTGTTAAGCTACTGTAACCTCCACCTTTTTTACAAGGGGCAATTAAAACGTCTTGTTAAGCTACTGCAACCTGCATGTCTCTTCCAAGGGGCATTTAAATCATCTTGTTAAGCCACTGCGACCTGCATGTCTCTTCGAGGGGCATTTAAACTGTCTTGTTAAGCTACTGCGACCTCCACCACTCTTCAAAGGGGCATTTAAACCGTCTTGTTAAGCTACTGCGACCTCCACCGCTCTTCCAAGGGGCATTTAAACCTTCTTGTTAAGCTATTGCGTCCTGCACGTGTCTTCCAAGGCGCATTTAAACTACGTTTTTAAGCTACTGCGACCTGCACGTCTCTTCCAAGGGGCATTTAAACCGTCTTGTTAAGCTACTGTAACCTCCATCACTTTTACAAGGGGCATTTAAACCGTCTTGTTAAGCTAATGCGACCTGTACGTCTCTTCCAAGGGGCATTTAAACCGTCTTTTTAAGCTACTGCGACCTCCACCGCTCTTCCAAGGGGCATTTAAACCATCTTGTTAAGCTACTGCGACCAGCACTTCTCTAACAAGGGGCATTTAAAACGTCATGGAAACTTACTGCGACCTGCAAGCCTATTCCAAGGGGCATTTAAACCCTCTTGTAAAGCTACTGCGACCTGCACATCTCTTCCAAGGGGGATTTAAGCAGTATTGTTAAGCTACTGCGACCTGAACGTCTTTTCCAAGGCGCATTTAACGTCTTTTTAAAAAAATTGCGACATGCACGTCTCTTCCAAGGGGCATTTAAACCGTCTTGTTAAGCTACTGTAACCTCCACCACTTTTCCAAGGGGCATTTAATCCGACTTGTTAAGCTACTTCTACCTGCATGTCTCTTCCAAGGGGCATTTAAACCGTCTTGTTAAGTTAGTGCGACCTGCATGTCTCTTCCAAGGGGCATTTAAACAGTCTTGTTAAGCCAATGCGACCTGCACGTCTCTTCCAAGGGGCATTTAAACCGTCTTTTTACGCTGCTGTGAACTGCATGTCTCTTCCAAGGGGCATTTAAACCATCTTGTTAAGCTACTGCGACCTCCTCCGCTATTCCAAGGGGCATTTAAACCATCTTGTTAAGCTACTGCGACCTGCACGTCTCTTCCAAGTGGCGTTTAAACCGTCTTGGTAAGCTACTGCGACTTGCAAGCCTATTCCAAGGGGCTTTTAAACCCTCATGTTAAGCTACTGCGACCTGCACGTCTCTTCAAAGGGCGATTTAAACCGTCTTGTTAAGCTACTGCGACCTGCACGTCTCTTCCAAGGGACATTTAAACCGTCTAATTAAGTTACTGTGACCTGCACGTCTCTTCCAAGGGGCATTTAAACTGTCTTGTTAAGATGCTGCTACCTGCATGTCTCTTCCAAGGTGCATTTAAACTGTCTTGCTAAGCTACTGCGACCTCCACCTCTCTTTCAAGGGGCATTTAAACTGTCTTGTTAAGCTACTGCGACCTGCATGTTTCTACCAAGGGATATTTAAACCATCTTGTTAAGCTACTGCGACCTGCACGTCTCTTCCAAGGGGCATTTAAACTGTCTTGTTAAGATGCTGCTACCTGCATGTCTCTTCCAAGGTGCACTTAAACTGTCTCGCTAAGCTACTGCGACCTCTACCTCTCTGCCAAGGGGCATTTAAACTGTCTTGTTAAGCTACTGCGACCAGCACGTCTCTACCAAGGGGCATTTAAATCGTCTTGGTAAGCTACTGAGACCTGCAAGCCTATTCCAAGGGGCATTTAAACCGTCTTGTTAAGCTACTGCGACCTGCACGTCTCTTCCAAGGGGGATTTAAACCATCTTGTTAAGCTACTGCGACCTGCACGTCTCTTCCAAGGGACATTTAAACTGTCTTGTTAACCTAATGCGACCTCCAGTGCTCTTCCAAGTGGCATTTAAACACTCTTGTTAAGCTACTGCGACCTGCACGTCTCTTCCAAGGGACATTTAAACCGTCTTGTTAAGCTACTGCGACCTGCACGTCTCTTCCAAGGGACATTTAAAGTGTCTTATTAAGCTACTACTACCTGCACGTCTCTTCTAAGGGGTATTTAATCTGTCTTGTTAAGATACTGCGACCTGCACGTCTCTTCCAAGGAGCATTCAAACCGTCTTGCTAAACTACTGCGACCTGCACGTCTCTTCCAAGGGGCATTTAAACCGTCTTATTAAGCTACTGTGACCTGCATGTCTTTTCCTAGGGGCATTTAAACTGTCTTGTTAAGCTACTGCGACCAGCACGTCTCTTCCAAGGGGCATTTAAACCGTCTTGTTAAGCTACTGTGACCCACATGTCTCTTCCAAGGGGCATTTAAACCGTCTTGTTAAGCTACTGCGACCTGCTCGTCTCTTCCAAGGGGCATTTAAACCTTATTGTTAAGCTACTGCGACCTGCTCGTCTCTTCCAAGGGGCATTTAAACCATCATGTTAAGCTACTGCGACCTGCACGACTCTTCCAAGGCGCATTTAAACCGTCTTGTTAAGCTACTGCGACCTGCACGTCTCTTCCAAGGGGCATTTAAACTGTCTTGTTTAGCTACTGCGACCTGCATGTCTCTACCAAGGGACAATTAATCCGTCTTGTTAAGCTACTGCGACCTGCACGTCTCTTCCAAGGGGCATTTAAACTGTCTTGTTAAGATTCTGCTACCTGCATGTCTCTTCCAAGGGGCATTTAAACAGTCTTGTTAAGCCAATGCGACCTGCACGTCTCTTCCAAGGGGCATTTAAACTGTCTTTTGACGCTGCTGTGAACTGCATGTCTCTTCCAAGGGGCATTTAAACCATCTTGTTAAGCTACTGCGACCTCCTCCGCTATTCCAAGGGGCATTTAAACCATCTTGTTAAGCTACTGCGACCTGCACGTCTCTTCCAAGTGGCGTTTAAACCGTCTTGGTAAGCTACTGCGACTTGCAAGCCTATTCCAAGGGGCTTTTAAACCCTCATGTTAAGCTACTGCGACCTGCACGTCTCTTCAAAGGGCGATTTAAACCGTCTTGTTAAGCTACTGCGACCTGCACGTCTCTTCCAAGGGACATTTAAACCGTCTAATTAAGTTACTGTGACCTGCACGTCTCTTCCAAGGGGCATTTAAACTGTCTTGTTAAGATGCTGCTACCTGCATGTCTCTTCCAAGGTGCATTTAAACTGTCTTGCTAAGCTACTGCGACCTCCACCTCTCTTTCAAGGGGCATTTAAACTGTCTTGTTAAGCTACTGCGACCTGCATGTTTCTACCAAGGGATATTTAAACCATCTTGTTAAGCTACTGCGACCTGCACGTCTCTTCCAAGGGGCATTTAAACTGTCTTGTTAAGATGCTGCTACCTGCATGTCTCTTCCAAGGTGCATTTAAACTGTCTCGCTAAGCTACTGCGACCTCTACCTCTCTGCCAAGGGGCATTTAAACTGTCTTGTTAAGCTACTGCGACCAGCACGTCTCTACCAAGGGGCATTTAAATCGTCTTGGTAAGCTACTGAGACCTGCAAGCCTATTCCAAGGGGCATTTAAACCGTCTTGTTAAGCTACTGCGACCTGCACGTCTCTTCCAAGGGGGATTTAAACCATCTTGTTAAGCTACTGCGACCTGCACGTCTCTTCCAAGGGACATTTAAACTGTCTTGTTAACCTAATGCGACCTCCAGTGCTCTTCCAAGTGGCATTTAAACACTCTTGTTAAGCTACTGCGACCTGCACGTCTCTTCCAAGGGACATTTAAACCGTCTTGTTAAGCTACTGCGACCTGCACGTCTCTTCCAAGGGACATTTAAAGTGTCTTATTAAGCTACTACTACCTGCACGTCTCTTCTAAGGGGTATTTAATCTGTCTTGTTAAGATACTGCGACCTGCACGTCTCTTCCAAGGGGCATTCAAACCGTCTTGCTAAACTACTGCGACCTGCACGTCTCTTCCAAGGGGCATTTAAACCGTCTTATTAAGCTACTGTGACCTGCATGTCTTTTCCTAGGGGCATTTAAACTGTCTTGTTAAGATACTGCGACCAGCACGTCTCTTCCAAGGGGCATTTAAACCGTCTTGTTAAGCTACTGCGACCCGCATGTCTCTTCCAAGGGGCATTTAAACCGTCTTGTTAAGGTAC
This sequence comes from Phyllobates terribilis, assembly GCF_046119375.1. Taxonomy (NCBI): domain Eukaryota; kingdom Metazoa; phylum Chordata; class Amphibia; order Anura; family Dendrobatidae; genus Phyllobates; species Phyllobates terribilis. The sequence goes on along the minus strand of NW_027362921.1, from coordinate 2,525,670 downwards.
TGCGTCCTCCACCACACTTCAAAGGGGCAATTAAACCGTCTTGTAAAGCTACTGCGACCTTCACCGCTCTTCCAAGGGGCATTTAAACCTCATTGTTAAGCTAATGCGACCTGCTCGTCTCTTCCAAGGAGCATTTAAACCATCATGTTAAGCTACTGCGACCTGCACGTCTCTTCCAAGGCGCATTTAAACCGTCTTTTTAAGCTACTGCGACTTGCACGTCTCTTCCAAGGGGCATCTAAACCGTCTTGTTAAGCTACTGTAACCTCCATCACTTTTCCAAGGGGCATTTAAACCGTCTTGTTAAGCTAATGCAACCTGCACGTCTCTTCAATGGGGCATTTAAACCGTCTTGTTAAACAACTGCGGCCTGCATGTCTCTACCAAGGAGCATTTAAACCGTCTTGTTAAGCTACTGCGACCTGCACGTCTCTTCCAAGGGGCATTTAAACAGTCTTGTTAAGCTGCTGCGACCTGCATGTCTCTTCCAAAGGGCATTTAAACTGTCTTGTTAAGCTACTGCAACCTGCACGTCTCTTCCAAGGGGCATTTAAACCGTCTTTTTAAGCTACTGCGACCTGCAAGTCTCATCCAAGGGGTATTTAAACCGTCTTGATAAGATGCTGCGACCTGCATTTCTCTTCCAAGTGGCATTTAAATTTTCTTGTTAAGATACTGCGACATCCATCGCTCTTCCAAGGGGCATTTAAACTGTCCTGTTAAGCTACTGCTACCGCCACCGCTCTTCCAAGGGGCATTTTAACCGTCTTGTTGAGCTACTGCGACCTGCACGTCTCTTTCAAGAGGCATTTAAACTGTCTTGTTAAGCTACTGCGACTTGCACGTCTTTTCCAAGGGGCATTTAAACCATCTTGTTAAGCTACTGCGACCTCCTCCGCTCGTCCAAGGGGCATTTAAGCCATCTTGTTAAGCTACTGCGACCTGCATGTCTCTTCCAAGGGGCATTTAAACCGTCTTGTTAAGCTACTGCGACCTGCACGTCTCTTCCAAGGGGCATTTAAACCGTCTTGTTAAGCTACTGCGATCTGCATGTCTCTTCCAAGTGGCTTTTAAACCGTCTTGTTAAGCTACTGCAACCTGCACGCCTCTTCCAAGGGGCATTTAAACCATTTTGTTAAGCCACTGCTACCGCCACCGCTCTTCCAAGGGGCATTTTAACCGTCTTGTTAAGCTACTGCGACCTGCACATCTCTTCTTAGGGGCATTTAAACCATCTTGTTAAGCTGCTGCAACCTGCATGTCTCTTCCAAGTGGCATTTAAACCGTCTTGTTAAGCTACTGTGAACTGCACGTTTCTTCCAAGGGGCATTTAAACAGTCTTGTTAAGCTACTGCGACCTCCACCGCTCTTTCAAGGGGCATTTAAACCGTCTTGTTAAGCTACTGCAACCTGTACGTCTCTTCCAAGGGGCATTTAAACCCTCTTGTTAAGTTACTGCATCCTGCATTTCTCTTCCAAGTGGCATTTAAACCGTCTTGTTAAGCTACTGTGAACTGCACGTCTCTTCCAAGGGGCATTTAATCAGTCTTATTAAGCTACTGCGACCTCCACCGCTCTTTCAAGGGGCATTTAAACCGTCTTGTTAAGCTACTGCGACCTGCACGTCTCTTCCAAGGGGCGTTTAAACCCTCTTATTAAGCTACTGCAACCTGCATGTCTCTTCCAAGGGGCATTTAAACCTTCTTGTTAAGCTACTGCGAACTCGACGTCTCTTCCAAGGTGCATTTAAACCGTCTTGTTAAGCTACTGAAACCTGCACATCTCTTCCAAGGGGCATTTAAACCTTCTTATTAAGCTACTGCGAACTGCACGTCTCTTCCAAGGGGCATTTAAACAGTCTTGTTAAGCTACTGCGACCTCCACCGCTCTTTCAAGGGGCATTTAAACCGTCTTGTAAAGCTACTGCGACCTGCATGTCTCTTCCAAGGGGCATTTAAACTGTCTTGTTAAGCTACTGCTTCCGCCACCGCACTTCCAAGGGGCACTTTAACCGTCTTGTTAATCTACTGCGACCTGCACGACTCTTTCAAGGGGCATTTAAACTGTCTTGTTAAGCTACTGCGACCGCCACCGCTCTTCCAAGGGGCATTTAAACCGTCTTGTTAAGCTACTGCGACCTGCACGTCTCTTCCAAGGGGCATTTATACCGTCTTGTTAAGCTACTGCGACTTGCACGTCTTTTCCAAGGGGCATTTAAACCGTCTTGTTAAGCTACTGCGACGTGCACGTCTTTTCCAAGGTGCATTTTAACCGTCTTGCTAAGCTACTGCGACATGCGCGTCTCTTTCAAGGGGCATTTAAACTGACTTGTTAAGCTACTGCGACCTTCACCGCTCTTCCAAGGGGCATTTAAACCGTCTTTTTAAGCTACTGCGACCTGCATGTCTCTTCCAAGGGGCATTTAAACCATCTTTTTAAGTTACTGCGACCTGCACGTCTCTTCCAAGGGGCATTTAAACCGTCTTGTTAAGCTGCTGCGACCTGCATGTCTCAACCAAGGGCCATTTAAACCGTCTTCTTAAGCTACTGCGACCTCCTCCGCTCTTCCAAGGGGCATTTAAACCGTCTTGTTAAGCTACTGCGACCTGCACGTCTCTTCCAAGGGGCATTTAAACCGTCTTGTTAAGCTACTGCTACTGCCACCGCTCTTCCAAGGGACATTTTAACCGTGTAGTTAAGCTACTGCGACCTGCACGTCTCTTTCAGCGGGCATTTAAACCGTCTTGTTAAGCTACAGCGCCTTGCACGTCTTTTCCAAGGGTCATTTAAACTGTCTTGTTAAGCTACTGCGACCTTTACCTCTCTTCCAAGGGGAATTTAAACCATCTTGTTAAGCTACTGCGACCTGCATGTCTCTTCCAAGGGTCATTTAAACCGTCTTGTTAATCTACTGATACCGCCACCGCTCTTCCAAGGGGCATTTTAACCGCCTTGTTAAGCTTCTGCGACCTGCACGTCTCTTTCAACGGGCATTTAAACCGTCTTGTTAAGCTACTGTAACCTCCACCTTTTTTACAAGGGGCAATTAAAACGTCTTGTTAAGCTACTGCAACCTGCATGTCTCTTCCAAGGGGCATTTAAATCATCTTGTTAAGCCACTGCGACCTGCATGTCTCTTCGAGGGGCATTTAAACTGTCTTGTTAAGCTACTGCGACCTCCACCACTCTTCAAAGGGGCATTTAAACCGTCTTGTTAAGCTACTGCGACCTCCACCGCTCTTCCAAGGGGCATTTAAACCTTCTTGTTAAGCTATTGCGTCCTGCACGTGTCTTCCAAGGCGCATTTAAACTACGTTTTTAAGCTACTGCGACCTGCACGTCTCTTCCAAGGGGCATTTAAACCGTCTTGTTAAGCTACTGTAACCTCCATCACTTTTACAAGGGGCATTTAAACCGTCTTGTTAAGCTAATGCGACCTGTACGTCTCTTCCAAGGGGCATTTAAACCGTCTTTTTAAGCTACTGCGACCTCCACCGCTCTTCCAAGGGGCATTTAAACCATCTTGTTAAGCTACTGCGACCAGCACTTCTCTAACAAGGGGCATTTAAAACGTCATGGAAACTTACTGCGACCTGCAAGCCTATTCCAAGGGGCATTTAAACCCTCTTGTAAAGCTACTGCGACCTGCACATCTCTTCCAAGGGGGATTTAAGCAGTATTGTTAAGCTACTGCGACCTGAACGTCTTTTCCAAGGCGCATTTAACGTCTTTTTAAAAAAATTGCGACATGCACGTCTCTTCCAAGGGGCATTTAAACCGTCTTGTTAAGCCAATGCGACCTGCACGTCTCTTCCAAGGGGCATTTAAACCGTCTTTTTACGCTGCTGTGAACTGCATGTCTCTTCCAAGGGGCATTTAAACCATCTTGTTAAGCTACTGCGACCTCCTCCGCTATTCCAAGGGGCATTTAAACCATCTTGTTAAGCTACTGCGACCTGCACGTCTCTTCCAAGTGGCGTTTAAACCGTCTTGGTAAGCTACTGCGACTTGCAAGCCTATTCCAAGGGGCTTTTAAACCCTCATGTTAAGCTACTGCGACCTGCACGTCTCTTCAAAGGGCGATTTAAACCGTCTTGTTAAGCTACTGCGACCTGCACGTCTCTTCCAAGGGACATTTAAACCGTCTAATTAAGTTACTGTGACCTGCACGTCTCTTCCAAGGGGCATTTAAACTGTCTTGTTAAGATTCTGCTACCTGCATGTCTCTTCCAAGGTGCATTTAAACTGTCTTGCTAAGCTACTGCGACCTCCACCTCTCTTTCAAGGGGCATTTAAACTGTCTTGTTAAGCTACTGCGACCTGCATGTTTCTACCAAGGGATATTTAAACCATCTTGTTAAGCTACTGCGACCTGCACGTCTCTTCCAAGGGGCATTTAAACTGTCTTGTTAAGATGCTGCTACCTGCATGTCTCTTCCAAGGTGCACTTAAACTGTCTCGCTAAGCTACTGCGACCTCTACCTCTCTGCCAAGGGGCATTTAAACTGTCTTGTTAAGCTACTGCGACCAGCACGTCTCTACCAAGGGGCATTTAAATCGTCTTGGTAAGCTACTGAGACCTGCAAGCCTATTCCAAGGGGCATTTAAACCGTCTTGTTAAGCTACTGCGACCTGCACGTCTCTTCCAAGGGGGATTTAAACCATCTTGTTAAGCTACTGCGACCTGCACGTCTCTTCCAAGGGACATTTAAACTGTCTTGTTAACCTAATGCGACCTCCAGTGCTCTTCCAAGTGGCATTTAAACACTCTTGTTAAGCTACTGCGACCTGCACGTCTCTTCCAAGGGACATTTAAACCGTCTTGTTAAGCTACTGCGACCTGCACGTCTCTTCCAAGGGACATTTAAAGTGTCTTATTAAGCTACTACTACCTGCACGTCTCTTCTAAGGGGTATTTAATCTGTCTTGTTAAGATACTGCGACCTGCACGTCTCTTCCAAGGAGCATTCAAACCGTCTTGCTAAACTACTGCGACCTGCACGTCTCTTCCAAGGGGCATTTAAACCGTCTTATTAAGCTACTGTGACCTGCATGTCTTTTCCTAGGGGCATTTAAACTGTCTTGTTAAGCTACTGCGACCAGCACGTCTCTTCCAAGGGGCATTTAAACCGTCTTGTTAAGCTACTGTGACCCACATGTCTCTTCCAAGGGGCATTTAAACCGTCTTGTTAAGCTACTGCGACCTGCTCGTCTCTTCCAAGGGGCATTTAAACCTTATTGTTAAGCTACTGCGACCTGCTCGTCTCTTCCAAGGGGCATTTAAACCATCATGTTAAGCTACTGCGACCTGCACGACTCTTCCAAGGCGCATTTAAACCGTCTTGTTAAGCTACTGCGACCTGCACATCTCTTCCAAGGGGCATTTAAACTGTCTTGTTTAGCTACTGCGACCTGCATGTCTCTACCAAGGGACAATTAATCCGTCTTGTTAAGCTACTGCGACCTGCACGTCTCTTCCAAGGGGCATTTAAACTGTCTTGTTAAGATTCTGCTACCTGCATGTCTCTTCCAAGGGGCATTTAAACTGTCTTGCTAAGCTACTGCGACCTCCACCTCTCTTCCAAGGGGCATTTAAACTGTTTTGTTAAGATACTGCGAACTGCACGTCTCTACCAAGGGGCATTTAAATCGTCTTGGTAAGCTACTGCGACCTGCAAGCCTCTTCCAAGGGGCATTTAAGCCGTCTTGTTAAGCTACTGCGACCTGCACGTCTCTTCCAAGGGGCATTTAAACTGTCTTGTTAAGCTACTGCGACCTCCACCGCTCTTCCAAGGGGCATTCAAAACATCTTGTTAAGCTACTGCGACCTGCACGTCTCTTCCAAGGGGCATTTAAAGCGTCTTGGTAAGCTACTGCGACCTGCAAGCCTATTCCAAGGGGCATTTAAACCCTCTTTTTAAGCTACTGCGACCTCCACTGCTCTTCCAAGTGGCATTTAAACAGTCTTCTTAAGCTACTGCGACCTGCACGTCTCTTCCAAGGGGCATTTAAACCGTCTTGTTAAGCTACTGCGACATGCACGTCTCTTCCAAGGGACATTTAAAGTGTCTTATTAAGCTACTACGACCTGCACGTCTCTTCCAAGGGGTATTTAAACTGTCTTGTTAAGCTACTGCGACCTCCACCGCTCTTCCAAGGGGCATTTAAACCGTCTTGTTAAGCTACTGCGACCTGCACGTCTCTTCCAAGGGGCATTTAAACCGTCTTTTTAAGCCATTGCGACCTTCACGTCTCTCCCAAGTGGCATTTAAACCGTATTGTTAAGCTGCTGCGACCGGCATGTGTCTTCCAAGTGGCATTTAAACCGTCTTGTTAAGCTACTGCTACCGCCACCGCTCTTCCAAGGGGCATTTAAACCATCTTGTTATGCTACTGCGACCTGCACGTCTCTTCCAAGGGGCATTTAAACCGTCTTGTTAAGCTACTGCGACCTGCAAGCCTATTCCAAGGGGCATTTAAACCCTCTTGTTAAGCTACTGCGACCTGCACGTCTCTTCCAAGGGGGATTTAAACAGTCTTGTTAAGCTACTTCGACCTCCACGTCTCTTCCAATGGGCATTTAAACCGTCTTGCTAAACTACTGCGACCTGCACGTCTTTTCCAAGGGGCATTTAAACCGTCTTATTAAGCTACTGTGACCTACATGTCTTTTCCTAGGGGCATTTAAACTGTCTTGTTAAGATACTGCGACCAGCACGTCTCTTCCAAGGGGCATTTAAACCGTCTTGTTAAGCTACTGCGACCCGCATGTCTCTTCCAAGGGGCATTTAAACCGTCTTGTTAAGGTACTGCGTCCTCCACCACACTTCAAAGGGGCAATTAAACCGTCTTGTAAAGCTACTGCGACCTTCACCGCTCTTCCAAGGGGCATTTAAACCTTATTGTTAAGCTAATGCGACCTGCTCGTCTCTTCCAAGGAGCATTTAAACCATCATGTTAAGCTACTGCGACCTGCACGTCTCTTCCAAGGCGCATTTAAACCGTCTTTTTAAGCTACTGCGACTTGCACGTCTCTTCCAAGGGGCATCTAAACCGTCTTGTTAAGCTACTGTAACCTCCATCACTTTTCCAAGGGGCATTTAAACCGTTTTGTTAAGCTAATGCGACCTGCACGTCTCTTCAATGGGGCATTTAAACCGTCTTGTTAAACAACTGCGGCCTGCATGTCTCTACCAAGGGGCATTTAAACAGTCTTGTTAAGCTGCTGCGACCTGCATGTCTCTTCCAAAGGGCATTTAAACTGTCTTGTTAAGCTACTGCAACCTGCACGTCTCTTACAAGGGGCATTTAAACCGTCTTTTTAAGCTACTGCGACCTGCAAGTCTCATCCAAGGGGTATTTAAACCGTCTTGATAAGATGCTGCGACCTGCATTTCTCTTCCAAGTGGCATTTAAATTTTCTTGTTAAGATACTGCGACATCCATCGCTCTTCCAAGGGGCATTTAAACTGTCCTGTTAAGCTACTGCTACCGCCACCGCTCTTCCAAGGGGCATTTTAACCGTCTTGTTGAGCTACTGCGACCTGCACGTCTCTTTCAAGAGGCATTTAAACTGTCTTGTTAAGCTACTGCGACTTGCACGTCTTTTCCAAGGGGCATTTAAACCATCTTGTTAAGCTACTGCGACCTCCTCCGCTCGTCCAAGGGGCATTTAAGCCATCTTGTTAAGCTACTGCGACCTGCATGTCTCTTCCAAGGGGCATTTAAACCGTCTTGTTAAGCTACTGCGACCTGCACGTCTCTTCCAAGGGGCATTTAAACCGTCTTGTTAAGCTACTGCGATCTGCATGTCTCTTCCAAGTGGCTTTTAAACCGTCTTGTTAAGCTACTGCAACCTGCACGCCTCTTCCAAGGGGCATTTAAACCATTTTGTTAAGCCACTGCTACCGCCACCGCTCTTCCAAGGGGCATTTTAACCGTCTTGTTAAGCTACTGCGACCTGCACATCTCTTCTTAGGGGCATTTAAACCATCTTGTTAAGCTGCTGCAACCTGCATGTCTCTTCCAAGTGGCATTTAAACCGTCTTGTTAAGCTACTGTGAACTGCACGTTTCTTCCAAGGGGCATTTAAACAGTCTTGTTAAGCTACTGCGACCTCCACCGCTCTTTCAAGGGGCATTTAAACCGTCTTGTTAAGCTACTGCGACCTGCACGTCTCTTCCAAGGGGCATTTAAACCCTCTTGTTAAGCTACTGCATCCTGCATTTCTCTTCCAAGTGGCATTTAAACCGTCTTGTTAAGCTACTGTGAACTGCACGTCTCTTCCAAGGGGCATTTAATCAGTCTTATTAAGCTACTGCGACCTCCACCGCTCTTTCAAGGGGCATTTAAACCGTCTTGTTAAGCTACTGCGACCTGCACGTCTCTTCCAAGGGGCGTTTAAACCCTCTTATTAAGCTACTGCAACCTGCATGTCTCTTCCAAGGGGCATTTAAAACTTCTTGTTAAGCTACTGCGAACTCGACGTCTCTTCCAAGGTGCATTTAAACCGTCTTGTTAAGCTACTGAAACCTGCACATCTCTTCCAAGGGGCATTTAAACCTTCTTATTAAGCTACTGCGAACTGCACGTCTCTTCCAAGGGGCATTTAAACAGTCTTGTTAAGCTACTGCGACCTCCACCGCTCTTTCAAGGGGCATTTAAACCGTCTTGTTAAGCTACTGCGACCTGCATGTCTCTTCCAAGGGGCATTTAAACTGTCTTGTTAAGCTACTGCTTCCGCCACCGCACTTCCAAGGGGCACTTTAACCGTCTTGTTAATCTACTGCGACCTGCACGACTCTTTCAAGGGGCATTTAAACTGTCTTGTTAAGCTACTGCGACCGCCACCGCTCTTCCAAGGGGCATTTAAACCGTCTTGTTAAGCTACTGCGACCTGCACGTCTCTTCCAAGGGGCATTTATACCGTCTTGTTAAGCTACTGCGACTTGCACGTCTTTTCCAAGGGGCATTTAAACCGTCTTGTTAAGCTACTGCGACGTGCACGTCTTTTCCAAGGTGCATTTTAACCGTCTTGCTAAGCTACTGCGACATGCGCGTCTCTTTCAAGGGGCATTTAAACTGACTTGTTAAGCTACTGCGACCTTCACCGCTCTTCCAAGGGGCATTTAAACCGTCTTTTTAAGCTACTGCGACCTGCATGTCTCTTCCAAGGGGCATTTAAACCATCTTTTTAAGTTACTGCGACCTGCACGTCTCTTCCAAGGGGCATTTAAACCGTCTTGTTAAGCTGCTGCGACCTGCATGTCTCAACCAAGGGCCATTTAAACCGTCTTCTTAAGCTACTGCGACCTCCTCCGCTCTTCCAAGGGGCATTTAAACCGTCTTGTTAAGCTACTGCGACCTGCACGTCTCTTCCAAGGGGCATTTAAACCGTCTTGTTAAGCTACTGCTACTGCCACCGCTCTTCCAAGGGACATTTTAACCGTGTAGTTAAGCTACTGCGACCTGCACGTCTCTTTCAGCGGGCATTTAAACCGTCTTGTTAAGCTACAGCGCCTTGCACGTCTTTTCCAAGGGTCATTTAAACTGTCTTGTTAAGCTACTGCGACCTTTACCTCTCTTCCAAGGGGAATTTAAACCATCTTGTTAAGCTACTGCGACCTGCATGTCTCTTCCAAGGGTCATTTAAACCGTCTTGTTAATCTACTGATAACGCCACCGCTCTTCCAAGGGGCATTTTAACCGCCTTGTTAAGCTTCTGCGACCTGCACGTCTCTTTCAACGGGCATTTAAACCGTCTTGTTAAGCTACTGTAACCTCCACCTTTTTTACAAGGGGCAATTAAAACGTCTTGTTAAGCTACTGCAACCTGCATGTCTCTTCCAAGTGGCATTTAAACCGTCTTGTTAAGCTACTGCGACCTGCAAGTCTCTTCCAAGGGGCATTTAAACAGTCTTGATAAGCTGATGCGACCTGCATGTCTCTTCCAAGGGGGATTTAAACGTCTTGTTAAGCTACTGCGACCTCCAACTCTCTTCCAAAGGGCATATAAACCGTCTTGTTAAGCTACTACGACCTGCACGTCTCTTCCAAGGGGCATTTAAACCGTCTTGTTAAGCTACTGCGACTTGCACGTCTTTTCCAAGGGGCATTTTAACCGTCTTGTTAAGCTACTGCGACCTGCACGTCTCTTTCAAGAAGCATTTAATCCGTCTTGTTAAGCTACTGCGACTTGCATGTCTCTTCCAAAGGGCATTTAAACCATCTTGTTAAGCTACTGCGACCTCGTCCGCTCTTCCAAGGGGCATTTAAGCCGTCTTGTTAAGCTACTGCGACCTGCATGTCTCTTCCAAGGGGCATTTAAACCATCTTGTTAAGCTACTGTGACCTGCACGTCTCTTCCAAGGGGCATTTAAACCGTCTTGTTAAGCTACTGCAACCTTTACCGCTCTTCCAAAGGGAATTTAAACCATCTTGTTAAGCTACTGCGACCTGCATGTCTCTTCCTAGGGGCATTTAAACCGTCTTGTTAAGCTACTGCGACCTGCACGTCTCTTCCAAGGGGCATTTAAACCGTCTTGTTAAGCTACTGCGACCTGCACGTCTCTTTCAATGGGCATTTAAACCGTCTTGTTAAGCTACTGTAACCTCTACCTCTTTTCCAAGGGGCATTTAAAACGTCTTGTTAAGCTACTGCAACCTCCACGTCTCTTCCAAGTGGCATTTAAACAGTCTTGTTAAGCTACTGCGACCTGCAAGTCTCTTCCACGGGGCATTTAAACAGTCTTGATAAGCTGATGCGACCTGCATGTCTCTTCCAAGGGGCATTTAAACGTCTTGTTAAGCTACTGCGACCTCCAACGCTCTTCCAAGGGGCATATAAACCGTCTTGTTAAGCTACTGCGACCTGCAAGTCTCTTCCAAGGGGCATTTAAACAGTCTTGATAAGCTGATGCGACCTGCTGGTCTCTTCCAAGGGGCATTTAAATGTCTTGTTAAGCTACTGCGACCTACAACGCTCTTCCAAGGGGCATTTAAACTGTCTTGTTATGCTACTGCGACTTGCACGTCTTTTCCAAGGGGCATTTTAACCGTCTTGTTAAGCTACTGCGACCTGCACGTCTCTTTCAAGAGGCATTTAAACCGTCTTGTTGAGCTACTGCGACTTGCATGTCTCTTCCAAGGGGCATTTAAACCATCTTGTTAAGCTACTGCGACCTCCTCCGCTCTTCCAAGGGGCATTTAAGCCGTCTTGTTAAGCTGCTGCAACCTGCATGTCTCTTGCAAGGGGCATTTAAACCATCTTGTTAAGCTACTGTGACCTGCACGTCTCTTCCAAGGGGCATTTAAACCGTCTTGTTAAGCTGCTGCGACCTGCATGTCTCAACAAAGGGTCATTTAAACCGTCTTGTTAAGCTACTGCGACCTCCACCGCTCTTCCAAGGGGCATTTAAACCGTCTTGTTAAGCTACCGCGACCTGCACGTCTCTTCCAAGGGGCATTTACACCATCTTGTTAAGGTACTGCTACCACCACCGCTCTTCCAAGGGGTATTTTAACCGTCTTGTTAAGCTACTGCGACCTGCACGTCTCTTCCAAGGGGCATTTAAACCGTCTTGTTAAGCTACTGCTACCGCCACCGCTCTTCCAAGGGGTATTTTAACCGTCTTGTTAAGCTACTGCGACCTACACGTCTCTTTCAACGGGCATTTAAACCGTCTTGTTAAGGTACTGCGCCTTGCACGTGTTTTCCAAGGGGCATTTAAACCGTCTTGTTAAGCTACTGCGACCTTTACCGCTCTTCCAAGGGGCATTTAAACCGTCTTGTTAGGCTACTGCGACCTGCATGTCGCTTCCAAGTGGCATTTAAACCGTCTTGTTAAGCTATTGCGACCTGCACGTCTCTTCCAAGGGGAATTTAAACCATCTTGTTAAGCTACTGCTACTGCCAACGCTCTTCGAAGGGGCATTTTAACCGTCTTGTTAAGCTGCTACGACCTGCATGTCTCAACCAAGGGGCATTTAAACTGTCTTGTTAAGCTACTGCGACCTCCACCGCTCTTCCAAGGGGCATTTAAACCGTCTTGTTAAGTTACTGCGACCTGCACGTCTCTTCCAAGGGGCATTTAAACCATCTTGTTAAGCTACTGCGACCTCCTCCGCTCTTCCAAGGGGCATTTAAGCCGTCTTTTTAAGCTACTGCGACCTGCATGTTTCTTCCAAGGGGCATTTAAACCATCTTGTTAAGCTACTGTGACCTGCACGTCTCTTCCAAGGGGCATTTAAACCGTCTTGTTAAGCTGCTGCGACCTGCATGTCTCAACCAAGGGGCATTTAAACCATCTTGTTAAGCTACTGCGACCTCCACCGCTCTTCCAAGGGGCATTTAAACCGTCTTGTTAAGCTACTGCGACCTGCACGTCTCTTCCAAGGGGCATTTAAACCGTCTTGTTAAGCTACTGCTACCGCCGCCGCTCTTTCAAGGGGCATTTAAACCGTCTTGTTAAGCTACTGCAACCTGCACGTCTCTTTGAACGGGCATTTAAACCGTCTTGTTAAGGTACTGCGCCTTGCACGTGTTTTCCAAGGGGCATTTAAACCGTCTTGTTAAGCTACTGCGACCTTTACCGCTCTTCCAAGGGGCATTTAAACCGTTTGTTAAGCTACTGCGACCTGCATGTCTCTTCCAAGTGGCATTTAAACCGTCTTGTTAAGCTACTGCGACCTGCACGTCTCTTCCAAGGGGCATTTAAACCATCTTGTTAAGCTACTGCTACCGCCACCGCTCTTCCAAGGGGCATTTTAACCGTCTTGTTAAGCTGCTGCGACCTGCATGTCTCAACCAAGGGGCATTTAAACCGTCTTGTTAAGCTACTGCGACCTCCACCGCTCTTCCAACGGGTATTTAAACCGTCTTGTTAAGCTACTGCGACCTGCACGTCTCTTCCAAGGGGCATTTAAACCGGCTTGTTAAGCTACTGCTACCGCCGCCGCTCTTTCAAGGGGCATTTTAACCGTCTTGTTAAGCTACTGCGACCTGCACGTCTCTTTCAACGGGCATTTAAACCGTCTTGTTAAGGTACTTCGCCTTGCACGTGTTTTCCAAGGGGCATTTAAACCGTCTTGTTAAGCTACTGCGACCTTTACCGCTCTTCCAAGGGGCATTTAAACCGTCTTGTTAAGCTACTGCGACCTGCATGTCTCTTCCAAGTGTCATTTAAACCGTCTTGTTAAGCTACTGCGAACTGCACGTCTCTTCCAAGGGGCATTTAAACCATCTTGTTAAGCTACTGCTACCGCCACCGCTCTTCCAAGGGGCATTTTAACCGTCTTGTTAAGCTACTGCGACCTCCACATCTCTTTCAACGGGCATTTAAACCGTCTTGTTAAGCTACTGTAACCTCCACCTCTTTTCCAAGGGGCATTTAAACCGTCTTGTTAAGCTACGGCAACCTGCACGTCTCTTCCAAGGTGCATTTAAACCGTCTTGTTAAGCTACTGCGACCTGCATGTCTCTTCCAAGGGGCATTTAAACCGTCTTGTTAAGCTACTGCGACCTGCACGTCTCTTCCAAGGGGCATTTAAACTGTCTTGTTAAGCTGCTGCGACCTGCATGTCTCTTCCAAGGGGCATTTAAACCATCTTGTTAAGCTTCTGCGACCTCCAAGTCTCTTTCAAGGGGCATTTAAACCGCCTTGTTAAGCTACTGCGACCTGCACTTCTCTTCCAAGGCGCATTTAAACCGTCTTTTTAAGCTAATGCGACTTGCACGTCTCTTCCAAGGGGCATCTAAACCGTCTTGTTAAGCTACTGTAACCTCCATCAATTTTCCAAGGGGCATTTAAACCGTCTTGTTAAGCTAATGCGACCTGCACGTTTCTTCAATGGGGCATTTAAACCGTCTTGTTAAGCCACTGCGGCCTGCATGTCTCTACCAAGGGGCATTTAAACCGTCTTGTTAAGCTACTGCGACCTGCACGTCTCTTCCAAGGGGCATTTAAACAGTCTTGTTAATCTACTGCAACCTGCACGTCTCTTCCAAGGGGCATTTAAACCGTCTTGTTAAGCTACTGCGACCTGCAAGTCTCTTCCAAGGGGTATTTAAACCGTCTTGATAAGCTGTTGCAACCTGCATTTCTCTTCCAAGTGGCATTTAAACCGTCTTGTTAAGCTACTGCGACCTCCATCGCTCTTCCAAGGGGCATTTAAACTGTCTTGTTAAGCTACTGCTACCGCCACCGCTCTTCCAAGGGGCATTTTATCCGTCTTGTTAAGCTACTGCGACCTGCACGTCTCTTTCAAGAGGCATTTAAACCGTCTTGTTAAGCTACTGCGACTTGCACGTCTTTTCCAAGGGGCATTTAAACCATCTTGTTAAGCTACTGCGACCTCCTCCGCTCTTCCAAGAGGCATTTAAACCGTCTTGTTAAGCTACTGCGACTTGCACGTCTTTTCCAAGGGGCATTTAAACCATCTTGTTAAGCTACTGCGACCTCCTCCGCTCTTCCAAGGGGCATTTAAGCCATCTTGTTAACCTACTGCGACCTGCATGTCTCTTCCAAGGGGCATTTAAACCGTCTTGTTAAGCTACTGCGACCTGCACGTCTCTTCCAAGGGGCATTTAAACCGTCTTGTTAAGCTACTGCGACCTGCATGTCTCTTCCAAGTGGCATTTAAACCGTCTTGTTAAGCTACTGCGACCTGCACGTCTCTTCCAAGGGGCATTTAAACCATCTTGTTAAGCTACTGCTACCTCCACCGCTCTTCCAAGGGGCATTTTAACCATCTTGTTAAGCTACTGCGACCTGCACATCTCTTCCTAGGGGCATTTAAACCGTCTTGTTAAGCTGCTGCGATCTGCATGTCTCTTCCAAGGGGCATTTATACCGTCTTGTTAAGCTACTGCGACCTCCACCGCTCTTGCAAGGGGCATTTAAACCATCTTGTTAAGCTACTGCGACCTGCACGTCTCTTCCAAGGGGCATTTAAACCCTCTTGTTAAGCTACTGCAACCTGCATGTCTCTTCCAAGGGGCATTTAAACCGTCTTGTTAAGCTATTGCGAACTCCACGTCTCTTCCAAGGTGCATTTAAACCGTCTTGTTAAGTTACTGAAACCTGCACATCTCTTCCAAGGGGCATTTAAACCTTCTTGTTAAGCTACTGCGACCTGCACGTCTCTTCCAAGTGGCATTTAAACAGTCTTGTTAAGCTACTGTGACCTCCACCGCTCTTTCAAGGGGCATTTAAACCGTCTTGTTAAGCTACTGCGACCTGCATGTCTCTTCCAAGGGGCATTTAAACTGTCTTGTTAAGCTACTGCTACCGCCACCGCACTTCCAAGGGGCACTTTAACCGTCTTGTTAAGCTACTGCGACCTGCACGTCTCTTTCAATGGGCATTTAAACTGTCTTGTTAAGCTACTGCGACCGCCACCGCTCTTCCAAGGGGCATTTAAACCGTCTTGTTAAGCTACTGCGACCTGCATGTCTCTTCCAAGGGGCAATTAAACCGTCTTGAAAGCTACTGCGACCTGCACGTCTCTTCCAAGGGGCATTTATACCGTCTTTTTAAGCTACTGCGACTTGCACTTCTTTTCCAAGGGGCATTTAAACCGTCTTGTTTAGCTACTGCGTCGTGTACGTCTTTTCCAAGGGGCATTTTAACCGTCTTGTTAAGCTACTGCGACCTGCGCGTCTCTTTCAAGGGGCATTTAAACTGACTTGTTAAGCTACTGCGACCTTCACCGCTCTTCCAAGGGGCATTTAAACCGTCTTTTTAAGCTACTGCGACCTGCATGTCTCTTCCAAGTGGCATTTAAACCATCTTTTTAAGCTACTGCGACCTGCACGTCTCTTCCAAGGGGCATTTAAACCGTCTTGTTAAGCTGCTGCGACCTGCATGTCTCAACCAAGGGCCATTTAAACCGTCTTCTAAAGCTACTGCGACCTCCACCGCTCTTCCAAGGAGCATTTAAACTGTCTTGTTAAGCTACTGCAACCTGCACGTCTCTTCCAAGGGGCATTTAAACCGACTTGTTAAGCTACTGCTACTGCCACTGCTCTTCCAAGGGACATTTTAACCGTGTTGTTAAGCTACTGCGACCTGCACGTCTCTTTCAGCGGGCATTTAAACCGTCTTGTTAAGCTACTGCGCCTTGCACGTCTTTTCCAAGGGGCATTTAAACCGTCTTGTTAAGCTTCTGCGACCTTTACCGCTCTTCCAAGGGGCATTTAAACCATCTTGTTAAGCTACTGCGACCTGCATGTCTCTTCCAAGGGGCATTTAAACCGTCTTGTTAAGCTACTGCTACCGCCACCGCTCTTCCAAGGGGCATTTTAACCGTCTTGTTAAGCTACTGCGACCTGCACGTCTCTTTCAACGGGCATTTAAACCGTCTTGTTAAGCTACTGTAACCTCCACCTCTTTTACAAGGGGCATTTAAAAAATCTTGTTAAGCTACTGCAACCTGCACGTCTCTTCCAAGTGGCATTTAAACCGTCTTGTTAAGCTACTGCGACCTGCAAGTCTCTTCCAAGGGGCATTTAAACAGTCTTGATAAGCTGATGCGACCTGCATGTCTCTTCCAAGGGGCATTTAAACCGTCTTGTTAAGCTACTGCGACCTCCAACGCTCTTCCAAGGGGCATATAAACCGTCTTGTTAAGCTACTACGACCTGCACGTCTCTTCCAAGGGGCATTTAAACAGTCTTGTTAAGCTACTGTGACTTGCACGTCTTTTCCAAGGGGCATTTTAACCGGCTTGTTAAGCTACTGCGACCTGCACGTCTCTTTCAAGAGGCATTTAAACCGTCTTGTTAAGCTACTGCGACTTGCACGTCTCTTCCAAGGGGCATTTAAACCATCTTGTTAAGCTACTGCGACCTCCTCCGCTCTTCCAAGGGGCATTTAAGCCGTCTTTTTAAGCTACTGCGACCTGCATGTCTCTTCCAAGGGGCATTTAAACCATCTTGTTAAGCTACTGTGACCTGCACGTCTCTTCCAAGGGGCATTTAAACCGTGTTGTTAAGCTGCTGCGACCTGCATGTCTCAACCAAGGGGCATTTAAACCGTCTTGTTAAGCTACTGCGACCTCCACCGCTCTTCGAAGGGGCATTTAAACCGTCTTGTTAAGCTACTGCGACCTGCACGTCTCTTCCAAGGGGCATTTAAACCATCTTGTTATGCTACTGCTACCGACACCGCTCTTCCAAGGGGCATTTTAACCGTCTTGTTAAGCTACTGCGACCTGCACGTCTCTTTCAACGAGCATTTAAACCGTCTTGTTAAGATACTGCGACCTGCATGTCTCTTCCAAGTGGCATTTAAACCGTCTTGTTAAGCTACTGCGACCTGCAAGTCTCTTCCAAGGGGCATTTAAACCATCTTGTTAAGCTACTGCTACCGCCACCGCTCTTCCATGGCGCATTTTAACCGTCTTGTTAAGCTACTGCGACCTCCACGTCTCTTTCAACGGGCATTTAAACCGTCTTGTTAAGCTACTGTAACCTCCACCTCTTTTCCAAGGGGCATTTAAACCGTCTTGTTAAGCTACTGTAACCTCCACCTCTTTTCCAAGGGGCATTTAAACCATCTTGTTAAGCTACTGCTACTGCCACCGCTCATACAAGGGACATTTTAACCGTGTTGTTAAGCTACTGCGACCTGCACGTCTCTTTCAGCGGGCATTTAAACCGTCTTGTTAAGCTACTGCGCCTTGCACGTCTTTTCCAAGGGGCATTTAAACCGTCTTGTTAAGCTACTGCGACCTTTACTGCTCTTCCAAGGGGCATTTAAACCATCTTGTTAAGCTACTGCTACCGCCACCGCTCTTCCAAGGGGCATTTTAACCGTCTTGTTAAGCTACTGCGACCTGCACATCTCTTCCTAGGGGCATTTAAACCGTCTTGTTAAGCTGCTGCGATCTGCATGTCTCTTCCAAGGGGCATTTAAACCGTCTTGTTAAGCTACTGCGACCTCCACCGCTCTTACAAGGGGCATTTAAACCATATTGTTAAGCTACTGCGACCTGCACGTCTCTTCCAAGGGGCATTTAAACCCTCTTGTTAAGCTACTGCAACCTGCATGTCTCTTCCAAGGGGCATTTAAACCGTCTTGTTAAGCTATTGCGAACTCCACGTCTCTTCCAAGGTGCATTTAAACCGTCTTGTTAAGTTACTGAAACCTGCACATCTCTTCCAAGGGGCATTTAAACAGTCTTGTTAAGCTACTGCGACCTCCACCGCTCTTTCAAGGGGCATTTAAACCGTCTTGTTAAGCTACTGCGACCTCCACCGCTCTTACAAGGGGCATTTAAACCATCTTGTTAAGCTACTGAGACCTGCACGTCTCTTCCAAGGGGCATTTAAACCCTCTTGTTAAGCTACTGCAACCTGCATGTCTCTTCCAAGGGGCATTTAAACCGTCTTGTTAAGCTATTGCGAACTCCACGTCTCTTCCAAGGTGCATTTAAACCGTCTTGTTATGTTACTGAAACCTGCACATCTCTTCCAAGGGGCATTTAAACCTTCTTGTTAAGCTACTGAGACCTGCACGTCTCTTCCAAGGGGCATTTAAACAGTCTTGTTAAGCTACTGCGACCTCCACCGCTCTTCCAAGGGGCATTTATACCGTCTTGTTAAGCTACTGCGACTTGCACGTCTTTTCCAAGGGGCATTTGAACCGTCTTGTTAAGCTACTGCGACGTGCACGTCTTTTCCAAGGGGCATTTTAACAGTCTTGTTAAGCTACTGCGACCTGCGCGTCTCTTTCAAGGGGCATTTAAACTGACTTGTTAAGCTACTGCGACCTTCACCGCTCTTCCAAGGGGCATTTAAACCGTCTTGTTAAGCTACTGCGACCTGCACGTCTCTTCCAAGGGGCATTTAAACCATCTTGTTAAGCTACTGCTACCTCCACCGCTCTTCCAAGGGGCATTTTAACCATCTTGTTAAGCTACTGCGACCTGCACATCTCTTCCTAGGGGCATTTAAACCGTCTTGTTAAGCTGCTGCGATCTGCATGTCTCTTCCAAGGGGCATTTATACCGTCTTGTTAAGCTACTGCGACCTCCACCGCTCTTGCAAGGGGCATTTAAACCATCTTGTTAAGCTACTGCGACCTGCACGTCTCTTCCAAGGGGCATTTAAACCCTCTTGTTAAGCTACTGCAACCTGCATGTCTCTTCCAAGGGGCATTTAAACCGTCTTGTTAAGCTATTGCGAACTCCACGTCTCTTCCAAGGTGCATTTAAACCGTCTTGTTAAGTTACTGAAACCTGCACATCTCTTCCAAGGGGCATTTAAACCTTCTTGTTAAGCTACTGCGACCTGCACGTCTCTTCCAAGTGGCATTTAAACAGTCTTGTTAAGCTACTGTGACCTCCACCGCTCTTTCAAGGGGCATTTAAACCGTCTTGTTAAGCTACTGCGACCTGCATGTCTCTTCCAAGGGGCATTTAAACTGTCTTGTTAAGCTACTGCTACCGCCACCGCACTTCCAAGGGGCACTTTAACCGTCTTGTTAAGCTACTGCGACCTGCACGTCTCTTTCAATGGGCATTTAAACTGTCTTGTTAAGCTACTGCGACCGCCACCGCTCTTCCAAGGGGCATTTAAACCGTCTTGTTAAGCTACTGCGACCTGCATGTCTCTTCCAAGGGGCAATTAAACCGTCTTGAAAGCTACTGCGACCTGCACGTCTCTTCCAAGGGGCATTTATACCGTCTTTTTAAGCTACTGCGACTTGCACTTCTTTTCCAAGGGGCATTTAAACCGTCTTGTTTAGCTACTGCGTCGTGTACGTCTTTTCCAAGGGGCATTTTAACCGTCTTGTTAAGCTACTGCGACCTGCGCGTCTCTTTCACGGGGCATTTAAACTGACTTGTTAAGCTACTGCGACCTTCACCGCTCTTCCAAGGGGCATTTAAACCGTCTTTTTAAGCTACTGCGACCTGCATGTCTCTTTCAAGAGGCATTTAAACCATCTTGTTAAGCTACTGCTACCTCCTCCGCTCTTCCAAGGGGCATTTAAGCCGTCTTGTTATGCTACTGCGACCTGCATGTCTCTTCCAAGGGGCATTTAAACCATCTTGTTAAGCTACTGTAATCTGCACGTCTCTTCCAAGGGGCATTTAAACCATCTTGTTAAGCTGCTGCGACCTGCATGTCTCAACCAAGGGGCATTTAAACCGTCTTGTTAAGCTACTGCGACCTCCACCGCTCTTCCAAGGGGCATTTAAACCGTTTTCTTAAGCTACTGCGACCTGCATGTCTCTTCCAAGGGGCATTTAAACCGTCTTGAAAGTTACTGCGACATGCACGTCTCTTCCAAGGGGCATTTATACCGTCTTGTTAAGCTACTGCGACTTGCACGTCTTTTCCAAGGGGCATTTAAACCGTCTTGGTAAGCTACTGCGACCTCCACCGCTCTTCCAAGGGGCATTTCAACCGTCTTGTTAAGCTACTGCGACCTGCACGTCTCTTCCAAGGGGCATTTAAACCGTCTTGTTAAGCTACTGCGACCTGCACGTCTCTTCCAAGGGGCATTTAAACCGTCTTGTTAAGCTACTGCGACCTGCACGTCTCTTCCAAGGGGCATTTAAACCGTCTTGTTAAGCTACTGCGACCTGCATGTCTCTTCCAAGTGGCATTTAAACCGTCTTGTTAAGCTACTGCGACCTGCACGTCTCTTCCAAGGGGCATTTAAACCATCTTGTTAAGCTACTGCTACCGCCACCGCTCTTCCAAGGGGCATTTTAACCGTCTTGTTAAGCTACTGCGACCTGCACATCTCTTCCTAGGGGCATTTAAACTGTCTTGTTAAGCTGCTGCGATCTGCATGTCTCTTCCAAGGGGCATTTAAAACGTCTTGTTAAGCTACTGCGACCTCCACCGCTCTTACAAGGGGCATTTAAACCATGTTGTTAAGCTACTGCGACCTGCACGTCTCTTCCAAGGGGCATTTCAACCGTCTAGTTAAGCTACTGCGACCTGCATGTCTCTTCCAAGTGGCATTTAAACCGTCTTGTTAAGCTACTGCGACCTGCACGTCTCTTCCAAGGGGCATTTAAACCATCTTGTTAAGCTACTGCTACCGCCACCGCTCTTCCAAGGGGCATTTTAACCGTCTTGTTAAGCTACTGAGACCTGCACGTCTCTTCCAAGGGGCATTTAAACCCTCTTGTTAAGCTACTGCAACCTGCATGTCTCTTCCAAGTGGCATTTAAACCGTCTTGTTAAGCTATTGCGAATTCCACGTCTCTTCCAAGGTGCATTTAAACCGTCTTGTTAAGTTACTGAAACCTGCACATCTCTTCCAAGGGGCATTTAAACCTTCTTGTTAAGCTACTGCGACCTGCACGTCTCTTCCAAGGGGCATTTAAACAGTCTTGTTAAGCTACTGCGACCTCCACCGCTCTTTCAAGGGGCATTTAAACCGTCTTGTTAAGCTACTGCGACCTGCACGTCTCTTCAAATGGGCATTTAAACTGTCTTGTTAGGCTACTGCTACCGCCACCGCACTTCCAAGGGGCACTTTAACCGTCTTATTAAGCAACTGCGAAATGCACTTCTCTTTCAAGGGGCATTTAAACTGTCTTGTTAAGCTACTGCGACCGCCACCGCTCTTCCAAGGGGCATTTAAACCGTCTTCTTAAGCTACTGCGACCTGCTTGTCTCTTCAAAGGGGCATTTAAACCGTCTTGAAAGGTACTGCGACCTGCACGTCTCTTCCAAGGGGCATTTATACCGTCTTGTTAAGCTACTGCGACTAGCACGTCTTTTCCAAGGGGCATTTAAACCGTCTTGTTAAGCTACTGCGACGTGCACGTCTTTTGCAAGCGGTCATTTAAACCGTCTTGTTAAGCTACTGCGACCTCCACCGCTCTTCCAAGGGGCATTTTAACCGTCTTATTAAGCTACTGCGACCTGCGCGTCTCTTTCAAGGGGCATTTAAACTGACTTGTTAAGCTACTGCGACCTTCACCGCTCTTCCAAGGGGCATTTAAACCGTCTTGTTAAGCTACTGCGATTGCACGTCTTTTCCAAGGGGCATTTTAACCGTCTTGTTAAGCTACTGCGACCTGCACGTCTCTTTCAAGAGGCATTTAAACAGTCTTGTTAAGCTACTGCGACTTGCACGTCTCTTCCAAGGGGCATTTAAACCATCTTGTTAAGGTACTGCGACCTCCACCGCTCTTCCAAGGGGCATATAAACCGTCTTGTTTAGCTACTACGACCTGCACGTCTCTTCCAAGGGGCATTTAAACCGTCTTGTTAAGCTACTGCGACTTGCACGTCTTTTCCAAGGGGCATTTTAACCGTCTTGTTAAGCTACTGTGACCTGCATGTCTCTTTCAAGAGGCATTTAAACCGTCTTGTTAAGATACTGCGACTTGCACGTCTCTTCCAAGGGGCATTTAAACCATCTTGTTAAGCTACTGCGACCTCCTCCGCTCTTCCAAGGGGCATTTAAGCCGTCTTGTTATGCTGCTGCGACTTGCATGTCTCTTCCCAGGGGCATTTAAACCATCTTGTTAAGCTACTGCGACCTCCACCGCTCTTCCAAGGGGCATTTAAACCGTCTTCTTAAGCTTCTGCGACCTGCATGTCTCTTCCAAGGGGCATTTAAACCGTCTTGAAAGCTACTGCGACCTGCACGTCTCTTCCAAGGGGCATTTATACCGTCTTGTTAAGCTATTGCGACTTGCACGTCTTTTCCAAGGGGCATTTAAACCGTCTTGTTAAGCTACTGCGACCTCCACCGCTCTTCCAAGGGGCATTTAAACCGTCTTTTTAAGCTACTGCGACCTGCACGTCTCTTCCAAGGGGCATTTAAACCATATTGTTAAGCTACTGCTACCGCCGCCTCTCTTCCAAGGGGCATTTTAACCGTCTTGTTAAGCCACTGCGACCTGCACGTCTCTTTCAACGGGCATTTAAACCGTCTTGATAAGGTACTGCGACTTGCACGTGTTTTCCAAGGGGCATTTAAACCGTCTTGTTAAGCTACTGCGACCTTTACCGCTCTTCCAAGGGGCATTTAAACCGTCTTGTTAAGCTACTGCGACCTGCATGTCTCTTCCAAGTGGCATTTAAACCGTCTTGTTAAGCTTCTGCGAACTGCACGTCTCTTCCAAGGGGCATTTGAACCATCTTGTTAAGCTACTGCTACCGCCACCGCTCTTCCAAGGGGCATTTTAACCGTCTTGTTAAGCTACTGTAACCTCCACCTCTTTTCCAAGGGGCATTTAAACCATCTTGTTAAGCTACTGCAACCTGCACGTCTCTTCCAAGGTGCATTTAAACCGTCTTGTTAAGCTACTGAGACCTGCATGTCTCTTCCAAGGGGCATTTAAACCGTCTTGTTAAGCTACTGCGACCTGCACGTCTCTTCCAAGGGGCATTTAAACTGTCTTGTTAAGCTGCTGCGACCTGCACGTCTCTTCCAAGGGGCATTTAAACCGTCTTGTTAAGCTTCTGCGACCTCCAAGTCTCTTTCAAGGGGCATTTAAACCGCCTTGTTAAGCTACTGCGACCTGCACTTCTCTTCCAAGGCGCATTTAAACCGTCTTTTTAAGCTACTGCGACTTCCACGTCTCTTCCAAGGGGCATCTAAACCGTCTTGTTAAGCTACTGTAACCTCCGTCACTTTTCCAAGGGGCATTTAAACCGTCTTGTTAAGCTAATGCGACCTACACGTCTCTTCAATGGGGCATTTAAACCGTCTTGTTAAGCTACTGCGGCCTGCATGTCTCTACCAAGGGGCATTTAAACCGTCTTGTTAAGCTACTGCGACCTGCACGTCTCTTCCAAGGGGCATTTAAACAGTCTTGTTAAGCTACTGCAACCTGCACGTCTCTTCCAAGGGGCATTTAAACCGTCTTGTTAAGCTACTGCGACCTGCAAGTCTCTTCCAAGGGGTATTTAATCCGTCTTGTTAAGCTACTGCGACCTCCATCGCTCTTCCAAGGGGCATTTAAACTGTCTTGTTAAGCTACTGCTACCGCCACCGCTCTTCCAAGGGGCATTTTATCCGTCTTGTTAAGCTACTGCGACCTGCACGTCTCTTTCAAGAGGCATTTAAACCGTCTTGTTAAGCTACTGCGACTTGCACGTCTTTTCCAAGGGGCATTTAAACCATCTTGTTAAGCTACTGCGACCTCCTCCGCTCTTCCAAGAGGCATTTAAACCGTCTTGTTAAGCTACTGCGACTTGAACGTCTTTTCCAAGGGGCATTTAAACCATCTTGTTAAGCTACTGCGACCTGTACGTCTCTTCCAAGGGGCATTTAAACCGTCTTGTTCAGCTACTGCGACCTGCATGTCTCTTCCAAGTGGCATTTAAACCGTCTTGTTAAGCTACTGCGCCCTGCACGTCTGTTCCAAGGGGCATTTAAATATCTTGTTAAGCTACTGCTACCGCCACCGCTCTTCCAAGGGGCATTTTAACCGTCTTGTTAAGCTACTGCGACCTGCACATCTCTTCCTAGGGGCATTTAAACCGTCTTGTTAAGCTGCTGCGATCTGCATGTCTCTTCCAAGGGGCATTTAAACCGTCTTGTTAAGCTACTGCAACCTCCACCGCTCTTACAAGGGGCATTTAAACCATCTTGTTAAGCTACTGTGACCTGCACGTCTCTTCCAAGGGGCATTTAAACCCTCTTGTTAAGCTACTGCAACCTGCATGTCTCTTCCAAGGGGCATTTAAATTATCTTGTTAAGCTGCTGCGACCTCCTCCGCTCTTCCAAGGGGCATTTAAGCCGTCTTGTTAACCTACTGCGACCTGCATGTCTCTTCCAAGGGGCATTTAAACCGTCTTGTTAAGCTACTGCGACCTGCACGTCTCTTCCAAGGGGCATTTAAACCATCTTGTTAAGCTACTGCGACCTGCATGTCTCTTCCACGTGGCATTTAAACCGTCTTGTTAAGCTACTGCGACCTGCACGTCTCTTCCAAGGGGCATTTAATCCATCTTGTTAAGCTACTGCTACCTCCACCGCTCTTCCAAGGGGCATTTTTACCGTCTTGTTAAGCTACTGCGACCTGCACATCTCTTCCTAGGGGCATTTAAACTGTCTTGTTAAGCTGCTGCGATCTGCATGTCTCTTCCAAGGGGCATTTAAACCGTCTTGTTAAGCTACTGCGACCTCCACCGCTCTTACAAGGGGCATTTAAACCATCTTGTTAAGCTACTGCGACCTGCACGTCTCTTCCAAGGGGCATTTAAACCCTCTTGTTAAGCTACT
This sequence comes from Phyllobates terribilis, assembly GCF_046119375.1. Taxonomy (NCBI): domain Eukaryota; kingdom Metazoa; phylum Chordata; class Amphibia; order Anura; family Dendrobatidae; genus Phyllobates; species Phyllobates terribilis. Next base: position 2,500,461 of record NW_027362921.1, on the reverse strand, counting down.
GCAACCTGCATGTCTCTTCCAAGGGGCATTTAAACCGTCTTGTTAAGCTATTGCGAACTCCACGTCTCTTCCAAGGTGCATTTAAACCGTCTTGTTAAGTTACTGAAACCTGCACATCTCTTCCAAGTGGCATTTAAACCTTCTTGTTAAGCTACTGCGACCTGCACGTCTCTTCCAAGGGGCATTTAAACAGTCTTGTTAAGCTACTGCGACCTCCACCGCTCTTTCAAGGGGCATTTAAACCGTCTTGTTAAGCTACTGCGACCTGCATGTCTCTTCCAAGGGGCATTTAAACTGTCTTGTTAAGCTACTGCTACCGCCACCGCACTTCCAAGGGGCACTTTAACCGTCTTGTTAAGCTACTGCGACCTGCACGTCTCTTTCAAGGGGCATTGAAACTGTCTTGTTAAACTACTGCGACCGCCACCGCTCTTCCAAGGGGCATTTAAACCGTCTTGTTAAGCTACTGCGACCTGCATGTCTCTTCCAAGGGGCATTTAAACCGTCTTGAAAGCTACTGCGACCTGCACGTCTCTTCCAAGGGGCATTTATACCGTCTTGTTAAGCTACTGCGACTTGCACGTCTTTTCCAAGGGGCATTTAAACCGTCTTGTTTAGCTACTGCGACCTGCGCGTCTCTTTCAAGGGGCAATTAAACCGTCTTTTTAAGCTACTGCAACCTGCATGTCTCTTCCAAGTGGCATTTAAACCATCTTTTTAAGCTACTGCGACCTGCACGTCTCTTCCAAGGGGCATTTAAACCGTCTTGTTAAGCTGCTGCGACCTGCATGTCTCAACCAAGGGCCATTTAAACCGTCTTCTTCAGCTACTGCGACCTCCACCGCTCTTCCAAGGGGCATTTCAACCGTCTTGTTAAGCTACTGCGACCTGCACGTCTCTTCCAAGGGGCATTTAAACCTTCTTGTTAAGCTATTGCTACTGCCACTGCTCTTCCAAGGGACATTTTAACCGTGTTGTTAAGCTACTGCGACCTGCACGTCTCTTTCAGCGGGCATTTAAACCGTCTTGTTAAGCTACTGCGCCTTGCACGTCTTTTCCAAGGGGCATTTAAACCGCCTTGTTAAGCTACTGCGGCCTTTACCGCTCTTCCAAGGGGCATTTAAACCATCTTGTTAAGCTACTGCGACCTGCATGTCTCTTCCAAGGGGCATTTAAACCGTCTTGTTAAGCTACTGCGACCTGCACGTCTCTTCAATGGGGCATTTAAACCGTCTTGTTAAGCTACTGCTACCGCCACCGCTCTTCCAAGGGGCATTTTAACCGTCTTGTTAAGCTACTGCGACCTGCACGTCTCTTTCAACGGGCATTTAAACCGTCTTGTTAAGCTACTGTAACCTCCACCTCTTTTCCAAGGGGCATTTAAACCGTCTTGTTAAGCTACTGCGACCTGCAAGTCTCTTCCAAGGGGCATTTAAACAGTCTTGATAAGCTGATGCGACCTGCATGTCTCTTCCAAGGGGCATTTAAACCGTCTTGTTAAGCTACTGCGACCTCCAACGCTCTTCCAAGGGGCATATAAACCGTCTTGTTAAGCTACTACGACCTGCACGTCTCTTCCAAGGGGCATTTAAACAGTCTTGTTAAGCTACTGCGACTTGCACGTCTATTCCAAGGGGCATTTTAACCGTCTTGTTAAGCTACTGCGACCTGCACGTCTCTTTCAAGAGGCATTTAAACCATCTTGTTAAGCTACTGCGACCTCCTCCGCTCTTCCAAGGGGCATTTAAGCCGTCTTGTTAAGCTACTGCAACCTGCATGTCTCTTCCAAGGGGCATTTAAACCATCTTGTTAAGCTACTGTGACCTGCACGTCTCTTCCAAGGGGCATTTAAACCGTCTTGTTAAGCTGCTGCGACCTGCATGTCTCAACCAAGGGGCATTTAAACCGTCTTGTTAAGCTACTGCGACCTCCACAGCTCTTCCAAGGGGCATTTAAACCGTCTTGTTAAGCTACTGCGACCTGCACGTCTCTTCCAAGGGGCATTTAAACCGTCTTGTTAAGCTACTGCTACCGACACCGCTCTTCCAAGGGGCATTTAAACCGTCTTCTTAAGCTACTGCGACCTGCTTGTCTCTTCCAAGGGGCATGTAAACCGTCTTGAAAGATACTGCGACCTGCACGTCTCTTCCAAGGGGCATTTATACCGTCTTGTTAAGCTACCACGACTAGCACGTCTTTTCCAAGGGGCATTTAAACCGTCTTGTTAAGCTACTGCGACGTGCACGTCTTTTGCAAGCGGTCATTTAAACCGTCTTGTTAAGCTACTGCGACCTCCACCCCTCTTCCAAGGGGCATTTTAACCGTCTTATTAAGCTACTGCAACCTGCGCGTCTCTTTCAAGGGGCATTTAAACTGACTTGTTAAGCTACTGCGACCTTCACCGCTCTTCCAAGGGGCATTTAAACCGTCTTGTTAAGCTACTGCGATTGCACGTCTTTTCCAAGGGGCATTTTAACCGTCTTGTTAAGCTACTGCGACCTGCACGTCTCTTTCAAGAGGCATTTAAACCGTCTTGTTAAGCTACTGCGACTTGCACGTCTCTTCCAAGGGGCATTTAAACCATCTTGTTAAGCTACTGCGACCTCCACCGCTCTTCCAAGGGGCATATAAACCGTCTTGTTAAGCTACTACGACCTGCACGTCTCTTCCAAGGGGCATTTAAACCGTCTTGTTAAGCTACTGCGACTTGCACGTCTTTTCCAAGGGGCATTTTAACTGTCTTGTTAAGCTACTGCGACCTGCACGTCTCTTTCAAGAGGCATTTAAACCGTCTTGTTAAGATACTGCGACTTGCACGTCTCTTCCAAGGGGCATTTAAACCATCTTGTTAAGCTACTGCGACCTCCTCCGCTCTTCCAAGGGGCATTTAAGCCATCTTGTTATGCTGTTGCGACTTGCATGTCTCTTCCAAGGGGCATTTAAACCATCTTGTTAAGCTACTGCGACCTCCACCGCTCTTCCAAGGGGCATTTAAACCGTCTTCTTAAGCTACTGCGACCTGCATGTCTCTTCCAAGGGGCATTTAAACCGTCTTGAAAGCTACTGCGACTTGCACGTCTCTTCCAAGGGGCATTTATACCGTCTTGTTAAGCTATTGCGACTTGCACGTCTTTTCCAAGGGGCATTTAAACCGTCTTGTTAAGCTACTGCGACCTCCACCGCTCTTCCAAGGGGCATTTAAACCGTCTTGTTAAGCTACTGCGACCTGCACGTCTCTTCCAAGGGGCATTTAAACCATATTGTTAAGCTACTGCTACCGCCGTCTCTCTTCCAAGGGGCATTTTAACCGTCTTGTTAAGCCACTGCGACCTGCACGTCTCTTTCAACGGGCATTTAAACCGTCTTGATAAGGTACTGCGACTTGCACGTGTTTTCCAAGGGGCATTTAAACCGTCTTGTTAAGCTACTGCGACCTTTACCGCTCTTCCAAGGGGCATTTAAACCGTCTTGTTAAGCTACTGCGACCTGCATGTCTCTTCCAAGTGGCATTTAAACCGTCTTGTTAAGCTACTGCGAACTGCACGTCTCTTCCAAGGGGCATTTAAACCATCTTGTTAAGCTACTGCTACCGCCACCGCTCTTCCAAGGGGCATTTTAACCGTCTTGTTAAGCTACTGCGACCTCCACGTCTCTTTCAACGGGCATTTAAACCGTCTTGTTAAGCTACTGTAACCTCCACCTCTTTTCCAAGGGGCATTTAAACCATCTTGTTAAGCTACTGCTACCGCCACCGCTCTTCCAAGGGGCATTTTAACCGTCTTGTTAAGCTACTGCGACCTCCACGTCTCTTTCAACGGGCATTTAAACCGTCTTGTTAAGCTACTGTAACCTCCACCTCTTTTCCAAGGTGCATCTAAACCGTCTTGTTAAGCTACTGAGACCTGCATGTCTCTTCCAAGGGGCATTTAAACCGTCTTGTTAAGCTACTGCGACCTGCACGTCTCTTCCAAGGGGCATTTAAACTGTCTTGTTAAGCTGCTGCGACCTGCACGTCTCTTCCAAGGGGCATTTAAACCGTCCTGTTAAGCTTCTGCGACCTCCAAGTCTCTTTCAAGGGGCATTTAAACCGCCTTGTTAAGCTACTGCGACCTGCACTTCTCTTCCAAGGCGCATTTAAACCGTCTTTTTAAGCTACTGCGACTTCCACGTCTCTTCCAAGGGGCATCTAAACCGTCTTGTTAAGCTACTGTAACCTCCGTCACTTTTCCAAGGGGCATTTAAACCATCTTGTTAAGCTAATGCAACCTGCACGTCTCTTCAATGGGGCATTTAAACCGTCTTGTTAAGCTACTGCGGCCTGCATGTCTCTACCAAGGGGCATTTAAACCGTCTTGTTAAGCTACTGCGACCTGCACGTCTCTTCCAAGGGGCATTTAAACAGTCTTGTTAAGCTACTGCAACCTGCACGTCTCTTCCAAGGGGCATTTAAACCGTCTTGTTAAGCTACTGCGACCTGCAAGTCTCTTCCAAGGGGTATTTAATCCGTCTTGCTAAGCTACTGCGACCTCCATCGCTCTTCCAAGGGGCATTTAAACTGTCTTGTTAAGCTACTGCTACCGCCACCGCTCTTCCAAGGGGCATTTTATTCGTCTTGTTAAGCTACTGCGACCTGCACGTCTCTTTCAAGAGGCATTTAAACCGTCTTGTTAAGCTACTGCGACTTGCACGTCTTTTCCAAGGGGCATTTAAACCATCTTGTTAAGCTACTGCGACCTCCTCCGCTCTTCCAAGAGGCATTTAAACCGTCTTGTTAAGCTACTGCGACTTGCACGTCTTTTCCAAGGGGCATTTAAACCATCTTGTTAAGCTACTGCGACCTGTACGTCTATTCCAAGGGGCATTTAAACCGTCTTGTTAAGCTACTGCGACCTGCATGTCTCTTCCAAGTGGCATTTAAACCGTCTTGTTAAGCTACTGCGACCTGCACGTCTGTTCCAAGGGGCATTTAAAACATCTTGTTAAGCTACTGCTACCACCACCGCTCTTCCAAGGGGCATTTTAACTGTCTTGTTAAGCTACTGCGACCTGCACATCTCTTCCTAGGGGCATTTAAACCGTCTTGTTAAGCTGCTGCGATCTGCATGTCTCTTCCAAGGGGCATTTAAACCGTCTTGTTAAGCTACTGCGACCTCCACCGCTCTTACAAGGGGCATTTAAACCATCTTGTTAAGCTACTGCGACCTGCACGTCTCTTCCAAGGGGCATTTAAACCCTCTTGTTAAGCTACTGCAACCTGCATGTCTCTTCCAAGGGGCATTTAAACCATCTTGTTAAGCTGCTGCGACCTCCTCCGCTCTTCCAAGGGGCATTTAAGCCGTCTTGTTAACCTACTGCGACCTGCATGTCTCTTCCAAGGGGCATTTAAACCGTCTTGTTAAGCTACTGCGACCTGCACGTCTCTTCCAAGGGGCATTTAAACCGTCTTGTTAAGCTACTGCGACCTGCATGTCTCTTCCAAGTGGCATTTAAACCGTCTTGTTAAGCTACTGCGACCTGCACGTCTCTTCCAAGGGGCATTTAAACCATCTTGTTAAGCTACTGCTACCTCCACCGCTCTTCCAAGGGGCATTTTTACCGTCTTGTTAAGCTACTGCGACCTGCACATCTCTTCCAAGTGGCATTTAAACCTTCTTGTTAAGCTACTGCGACCTGCACGTCTCTTCCAAGGGGCATTTAAACAGTCTTGTTAAGCTACTGCGACCTCCACCGCTCTTTCAAGGGGCATTTAAACCGTCTTGTTAAGCTACTGCGACCTGCATGTCTCTTCCAAGGGGCATTTAAACTGTCTTGTTAAGCTACTGCTACCGCCACCGCACTTCCAAGGGGCACTTTAACCGTCTTGTTAAGCTACTGCGACCTGCACGTCTCTTTCAAGGGGCATTTAAACTGTCTTGTTAAACTACTGCGACCGCCACCGCTCTTCCAAGGGGCATTTAAACCGTCTTGTTAAGCTACTGCGACCTGCATGTCTCTTCCAAGGGGCATTTAAACCGTCTTGAAAGCTACTGCGACCTGCACGTCTCTTCCAAGGGGCATTTATACCGTCTTGTTAAGCTACTGCGACTTGCACGTCTTTTCCAAGGGGCATTTAAACCGTCTTGTTTAGCTACTGCGACCTGTGCGTCTCTTTCAAGGGGCAATTAAACTGACTTGTTAAGCTACTGCGACCTTCACCGCTCTTCCAAGGGGCATTTAAACCGTCTTTTTAAGCTACTGCGACCTGCATGTCTCTTCCAAGTGGCATTTAAACCATCTTTTTAAGCTACTGCGACCTGCACGTCTCTTCCAAGGGGCATTTAAACCGTCTTGTTAAGCTGCTGCGACCTGCATGTCTCAACCAAGGGCCATTTAAACCGTCTTCTTCAGCTACTGCGACCTCCACCGCTCTTCCAAGGGGCATTTAAACCGTCTTGTTAAGCTACTGCGACCTGCACGTCTCTTCCAAGGGGCATTTAAACCGTCTTGTTAAGCTACTGCTACTGCCACTGCTCTTCCAAGGGACATTTTAACCGTGTTGTTAAGCTACTGCGACCTGCACGTCTCTTTCAGCGGGCATTTAAACCATCTTGTTAAGCTACTGCGCCTTGCACGTCTTTTCCAAGGGGCATTTAAACCGCCTTGTTAAGCTACTGCAGACTTTACCGCTCTTCCAAGGGGCATTTAAACCATCTTGTTAAGCTACTGCGAAAAGCATGTCTCTTCCAAGGGGCATTTAAACCGTCTTGTTAAGCTACTGCGACCTGCACGTCTCTTCAATGGGGCATTTAAACCGTCTTGTTAAGCTACTGCTACCGCCACCGCTCTTCCAAGGGTCATTTTAACCGTCTTGTTAAGCTACTGCGACCTGCACGTCTCTTTCAACGGGCATTTAAACCGTCTTGTTAAGCTACTGTAACCTCCACCTCTTTTCCAAGGGGCATTTAAAACATCTTGTTAAGCTACTGCAACCTGCACGTCTCTTCCAAGTGGCATTTAAACCGTCTTGTTAAGCTACTGCGACCTGCAAGTCTCTTCCAAGGGGCATTTAAACAGTCTTGATAAGCTGATGCGACCTGCATGTCTCTTCCAAGGGGCATTTAAACCGTCTTGTTAAGCTACTGCGACCTCCAACGCTCTTCCAAGGGGCATATAAACCGTCTTGTTAAGCTACTACGACCTGCACGTCTCTTCCAAGGGGCATTTAAACAGTCTTGTTAAGCTACTGCGACTTGCACGTCTTTTCCAAGGGGCATTTAAACCGTCTTGTTTAGCTACTGCGACCTGTGCGTCTCTTTCAAGGGGCAATTAAACTGACTTGTTAAGCTACTGCGACCTTCACCGCTCTTCCAAGGGGCATTTAAACCGTCTTTTTAAGCTACTGCGACCTGCATGTCTCTTCCAAGTGGCATTTAAACCATCTTTTTAAGCTACTGCGACCTGCACGTCTCTTCCAAGGGGCATTTAAACCGTCTTGTTAAGCTGCTGCGACCTGCATGTCTCAACCAAGGGCCATTTAAACCGTCTTCTTCAGCTACTGCGACCTTCACCGCTCTTCCAAGGGGCATTTAAACCGTCTTGTTAAGCTACTGCGACCTGCACGTCTCTTCCAAGGGGCATTTAAACCGTCTTGTTAAGCTACTGCTACTGCCACTGCTCTTCCAAGGGACATTTTAACCGTGTTGTTAAGCTACTGCGACCTGCACGTCTCTTTCAGCGGGCATTTAAACCATCTTGTTAAGCTACTGCGCCTTGCACGTCTTTTCCAAGGGGCATTTAAACCGCCTTGTTAAGCTACTGCGGCCTTTACCGCTCTTCCAAGGGGCATTTAAACCATCTTGTTAAGCTACTGCGACCTGCATGTCTCTTCCAAGGGGCATTTAAACCGTCTTGTTAAGCTACTGCGACCTGCACGTCTCTTCAATGGGGCATTTAAACCGTCTTGTTAAGCTACTGCTACCGCCACCGCTCTTCCAAGGGGCATTTTAACCGTCTTGTTAAGCTACTGCGACCTGCACGTCTCTTTCAACGGGCATTTAAACCGTCTTGTTAAGCTACTGTAACCTCCACCTCTTTTCCAAGGGGCATTTAAAACATCTTGTTAAGCTACTGCAACCTGCACGTCTCTTCCAAGTGGCATTTAAACCGTCTTGTTAAGCTACTGCGACCTGCAAGTCTCTTCCAAGGGGCATTTAAACAGTCTTGATAAGCTGATGCGACCTGCATGTCTCTTCCAAGGGGCATTTAAACCGTCTTGTTAAGCTACTGCGACCTCCAACGCTCTTCCAAGGGGCATATAAACCGTCTTGTTAAGCTACTACGACCTGCACGTCTCTTCCAAGGGGCATTTAAACAGTCTTGTTAAGCTACTGCGACTTGCACGTCTTTTCCAAGGGGCATTTTAACCGTCTTGTTAAGCTACTGCGACCTGCACGTCTCTTTCAAGAGGCATTTAAACCATCTTGTTAAGCTACTGCGACCTCCTCAGCTCTTCCAAGGGGCATTTAAGCCGTCTTGTTAAGCTACTGCGACTTGCACGTCTCTTCCAAGGGGCATTTTAACCATCTTGTTAAGCTACTGCGACCTCCTCCGCTCTTCCAAGGGGCATTTAAGCCGTCTTGTTAAGCTACTGCGACCTGCATGTCTCTTCCATGGGGCATTTAAACCATCTTGTTAAGCTACTGTGACCTGCACGTCTCTTCCAAGGGGCATTTAAACCGTCTTGTTAAGCTGCTGCGACCTGCATGTCTCAACCAAGGGGCATTTAAACCGTCTTGTTAAGCTACTGCGACCTCCACAGCTCTTCCAAGGGGCATTTAAACCGTCTTGTTAAGCTACTGCGACCTGCACGTCTCTTCCAAGGGGCATTTAAACCGTCTTGTTAAGCTACTGCTACCGACACCGCTCTTCCAAGGGGCATTTTAACCGTCTTGTTAAGCTACTGCGACCTGCACGTCTCTTTCAATGAGCATTTAAACCGTCTTGTTAAGGTACTGCGCCTTGCACGTGTTTTCCAAGGGGCATTTAAACTGTCTTGTTAAGCTACTGCGACCTTTACCGCTCTTCCAAGGGGCATTTAAACCGTCTTGTTAAGCTACTGCGACCTGCATGTCTCTTCCAATTGGCATTTAAACCGTCTTGTTAAGCTACTGCGACCTGCACGTCTCTTCCAAGGGGCATTTAAACCATCTTGTTAAGCTACTGCTACCGCCACCGCTCTTCCAAGGGGCATTTTAACCGTCTTGTTAAGCTACTGCGATCTCCACGTTTCTTTCAACGGGCATTTCAACCGTCTTGTTAAGCTACTGTAACCTCCACCTCTTTTCCAAGGGGCATTTAAACCGTCTTGTTAAGCTACTGTAACCTTCACCTCTTTTCCAAGGGGAATTTAAACCATCTTGTTAAGCTACTGCTACTGCCACCGCTCTTACAAGGGACATTTTAACCGTGTTGTTAAGCTACTGCGACCTGAACGTCTCTTTCAGCGGGCATTTAAACCGTCTTGTTAAGCTACTGCGCCTTGCACGTCTTTTCCAAGGGGCATTTAAACCGTCTTGTTAAGCTACTGCGACCTTTACCGCTCTTCCAAGGGGCATATAAACCATCTTGTTAAGCTACTGCTATCGCCACCGCTCTTCCAAGGGGCATTTTAACCGTCTTGTTAAGCTACTGCGACCTGCACATCTCTTCCTAGGGGCATTTAAACCGTCTTGTTAAGCTGCTGCGATCTGCATGTCTCTTCCAAGGGGCATTTAAACCGTCTTGTTAAGCTACTGCGACCTCCACCGCTCTTACAAGGGGCATTTAAACCATCTTGTTAAGCTACTACGACCTGCACGTCTCTTACAAGGGGCATTTAAACCCTCTTGTTAAGCTACTGCAACCTGCATGTCTCTTCCAAGGGGCATTTAAACCGTCTTGTTAAGCTATTGAGAACTCCACGTCTCTTCCAAGGTGCATTTAAACCGTCTTGTTAAGTTACTGAAACCTGCACATCTCTTCCAAGGGGCATTTAAACCTTCTTGTTAAGCTACTGCGACCTGCACGTCTCTTCCAAGGGGCATTTAAACAGTCTTGTTAAGCTACTGCGACCTCCACCGCTCTTTCAAAGGGCATTTAAACCGTCTTGTTAAGCTACTGCGACCTGCATGTCTCTTACAAGGGGCATTTAAACTGTCTTGTTAAGCTACTGCGACCTGCACGTCTCTTCCAAGGGGCATTTAAACAGTCTTGTTAAGCTACTGCGACCGCCACCGCTCTTCCAAGGGGCATTTAAACCGTCTTGTTAAGCTACTGCGACCTGCATGTCTCTTCCAAGGGGCATTTAAAGCATCTTGAAAGCTACTGCGACCTGCACATCTCTTCCAAGGGGCATTTATACCGTCTTGTTAAGCTACTGCGACTTGCACGCCTTTTCCAAGGGGCATTTGAACCGTCTTGTTAAGCTACTGCGACGTGCACGTCTTTTCCAAGGGGCATTTTAACAGTCTTGTTAAGCTACTGTGACCTGCGCGTCTCTTTCAAGGGGCATTTAAACTGACTTGTTAAGCTACTGCGACCTTCACCGCTCTTCCAAGGGGCATTTAAACCGTCTTTTTAAGCTACTGCGACCTGCATGTCACTTTCAAGAGGCATTTAAACTGTCTTGTTAAGCTACTGCGACTTGCACGTCTCTTCCAAGGGGCATTTAAGCCATCTTGTTAAGCTACTGCGACCTCCTCCGCTCTTCCAAGGGGCATTTAAGCCGTCTTGTTATGCTACTGCGACCTGCATGTCTCTTCCAAGGGGCATTTAAACCATCTTGTTAAGCTACTGTGATCTGCACGTCTCTTCCAAGGGGCATTTAAACTGTCTTGTTAAGCTGTTGCGACCTGCATGTCTCAACCAAGGGGCATTTAAACCGTCTTGTTAAGCTACTGCGACCTCCACCGCTCTTCCAAGGGGCATTTAAACCGTTTTCTTAAGCTACTGCGACCTGCATGTCTCTTCCAAGGGGCATTTATACCGTCTTGTTAAGCTACTGCGACTTGCACGTCTTTTCCAAGGGGCATTTAAAACGTCTTGTTAAGCTACTGCGACCTCCACCGCTCTTCCAAGGGGCATTTCAACCGTCTTGTTAAGCTACTGCGACCTGCATGTCTCTTCCAAGGGGCATTTAAACTGTCTTGTTAAGCTACTGCGACCTGCACGTCTCTTCCAAGGGGCATTTAAACCGTCTTGTTAAGCTACTGCGACCTGCACGTCTCTTCCAAAGGGCATTTAAACCGTCTTGTTAAGCTACTGCGACCTGCATGTCTCTTCCAAGTGGCATTTAAACCGTCTTGTTAAGCTACTGCGACCTGCACGTCTCTTCCAAGGGGCATTTAAACCGTCTTGTTAAGCTACTGCGACCTGCACGTCTCTTCCAAAGGGCATTTAAACCGTCTTGTTAAGCTACTGCGACCTGCATGTCTCTTCCAAGTGGCATTTAAACCGTCTTGTTAAGCTACTGCGACCTGCACGTCTCTTCCAAGGGGCATTTAAACCATCTTGTTAAGCTACTGCTACCGCCACCGCTCTTCCAAGGGGCATTTTAACCGCCTTGTTAAGCTACTGCGACCTGCACATCTCTTCCAAGGGGCATTTAAACTGTCTTGTTAAGCTGCTGCGATCTGCATGTCTCTTCCAAGGGGCATTTAAACTGTCTTGTTAAGCTACTGCGACCTCCACCGCTCTTACAAGGGGCATTTAAACCATGTTGTTAAGCTACTGCGACCTGCACGTCTCTTCCAAGGGGCATTTAAACCGTCTTGTTAAGCTACTGCGACCTGCATGTCTCTTCCAAGTGGCATTTAAACCGTCTAGTTAAGCTACTGCGACCTGCACGTCTCTTCCAAGGGGCATTTAAACCATCTTGTTAAGCTACTGCTACCGCCACCGCTCTTCCAAGGGGCATTTTAACCGTCTTGTTAAGCTACTGCGACCTGCACATCTCTTCCTAGGGGCATTTAAATCATCTTGTTAAGCTGCTGCGATCTGCATGTCTCTTCCAAGGGGCATTTAAACCGTCTTGTTAAGCTACTGCGACCTCCACCACTCTTACAAGGGGCATTTAAACCATCTTGTTAAGCTACTGAGACCTGCACGTCTCTTCCAAGTGGCATTTAAACCCTCTTGTTAAGCTACTGCAACCTGCATGTCTCTTCCAAGGGGCATTTAAACCGTCTTGTTAAGCTATTGCGAACTCCACGTCTCTTCCAAGGTGCATTTAAACCGTCTTGTTAAGTTACTGAAACCTGCACATCTCTTCCAAGGGGCATTTAAACCTTCTTGTTAAGCTACTGAGACCTGCACGTCTCTTCCAAGGGGCATTTAAACAGTCTTGTTAAGCTACTGCGACCTCCACCGCTCTTTCAAGGGGCATTTAAACCGTCTTGTTAAGCTACTGCGACCTGCACGTCTCTTCAAATGGGCATTTAAACTGTCTTGTTAGGCTACTGCTACCGCCACCGCACTTCCAAGGGGCACTTTAACCGTCTTGTTAAGCTACTGCGACCTGCACGTCTCTTTCAAGGGGCATTTAAACTGAATTGTTAAGCTACTGCGACCGCCACCGCTCTTCCAAGGGGCATTTAAACCGTCTTCTTAAGCTACTGCGACCTGCATGTCTCTTCCAAGGGGCATTTAAACCGTCTTGAAAGCTACTGCGACCTGCATGTCTCTTCCAAGGGGCATTTATACCGTCTTGTTAAGCTACTGCGACTAGCACGTCTTTTCCAAGGGGCATTTAAACCGTCTTGTTAAGCTACTGCGACGTGCACGTCTTTTGCAAGCGATCATTTAAACCGTCTTGTTAAGCTACTGCGACCTCCACCGCTCTTCCAAGGGGCATTTTAACCGTCTTATTAAGCTACTGCGACCTGCGCGTATCTTTCAAGGGGCATTTAAACTGACTTGTTAAGCTACTGCGACCTTCACCGCTCTTCCAAGGGGCATTTAAACCGTCTTTTTAAGCTACTGCGACCTGCATGTCTCTTCCAAGGGGCATTTAAACCATCTTTTTAAGCTACTGCGAGCTCCACCGCTCTTCCAAGGGGCATATAAACCGTCTTGTTAAGCTACTACGACCTGCACGTCTCTTCCAAGGGGCATTTAAACCGTCTTGTTAAGCTACTGCGACTTGCACGTCTTTTCCAAGGGGCATTTTAACCGTCTTGTTAAGCTACTGCGACCTGCACGTCTCTTTCAAGAGGCATTTAAACCGTCTTGTTAAGCTACTGCGACTTGCACGTCTCTTCCAAGAGGCATTTAAACCATCTTGTTAAGCTACTGCGACCTCCACCGCTCTTCCAAGGGGCATATAAACCGTCTTGTTAAGCTACTACGACCTGCACGTCTCTTCCAAGGGGCATTTAAACCGTCTTGTTAAGCTACTGCGACTTGCACGTCTTTTCCAAGGGGCATTTTAACCGTCTTGTTAAGCTACTGCGACCTGCACGTCTCTTTCAAGAGGCATTTAAACCGTCTTGTTAAGCTACTGCGACTTGCACGTCTCTTTCAAGGGGCATTTAAACCATCTTGTTAAGCTACTGCGACCTCCTCCGTGTAACATACCTGGCGGCGTCCTTGCATGGTGGTCCATCTCCCACTGTGCAAGAGAGCGCACTTGATCTCCTGTCCAGCATGTCTCTCTGGCTTCCCTCCATGCTGTCTGTTTGTGTCTGTCTCTGCTGCTTAAGGGCGGCGCCCGATCACTTCCTGCTTTTTGTACCTGCTGTGGGTCACACCCCTTGTGCGTCCTCAGCCTATCGCTGTCTGTCACTTGGTATATAGCTCAGCAGCTCCCTTCTATCCCGGGCCTGTGCATAAGTGTTTTCCTTCAGTGTGTGCTTGCACTCTGAAGGTGCCAGGTCCCGTCTTTGTTTCCTTGTCTGCCTTTCCTGGAGGCTGTATTTCCTATGCCTGTCTGAACTTAGTCCTGTATGTCTCCTGCTTTGCGGTATCAGCTCCCGTGTCTGAACTGTGTCCTGTATGTCTCCTGCTTTGCGGTATTAGTTCCCGTGTCTGAACTGAGTCCTGTATGTCTCCTGCTTTACGGTATTAGTTCCCGTGTCTGAACTAAGTCCTGTATTTCTCCTGCCTTGCGGTGTCAGCTCCCGTGTCTGAACTGTGTCCTGTATGTCTCCTGCTTTACGGTATTAGTTCCCGAGTCTGAACTGAGTCCTTTCTGTGTTCTCTAGTCTGTCCTGTCTGAACACGCTCCTTGCCTGTTCGTTCCGCCTCTCTGGGGGCAGTATTCCCAGACCCGCTCCTGTATCCCGCTGCAGTGTCGGTCTCCTCCGTACACTCAGTTCCAGTCTGAACTCTCTCCTATCCTCTACCTGTTTTGCCTCTTTGCCCGTTCCCTTCCTTTTTCTGCAGAGTCTGAACTCGTACCTAACTCCTGCCTGTTGTCTCTGTACTCCCGTTTGTGAGTTTGTGGTCCACTCGCTACTTCACTGTAAGTACCCTGTGGGTGTCTGGCTCTGCCTTTCCCTTCCTGTCTGTTCGGTGTGAACAGAGCCCTGTCCTCCCTGCTCAGTCTTCTGCACTCTAGTTGTGCTTGCCTGTACCCCTCTGCCTGTATTGTTCCTGAATCCCGGTGTGTACTGGGTCCTATCCCGCCTGTGTTCCTACTTGCTAGTGCCTACCTGTCTGCACTCTAGCTGTGCTTACCTTTACCCGCCTGCATACCCGCCTGCCTGCATACCCGCCTGCCTGCATACCCGCCTGCCTGCATCCCAGTCTGTGTGCCAGTCTACCAGTCTGTTCCTGTATTCCCCTGTGTGGGTCAACAGCCGTGTCCGGGGTCTGTCCTGGAGTAGCACCTGGTCCCTCTGCTCGGTTCCTCCTTGGTGCTCTGGCGTCGTATGCCGTCGTGCCACCTTGGTCGGATCGGGCAGATACTTAGTTACGCCCCTCCAGGCATTCACTCTCCGGCACGGTCCAGTGGAATCACTACCAATCACACGCACACGCCGCTTAGCCCGGGCGTGTGCATAACAGCATGCTCAGGCCATGATTCCCGTTGAGCCCCACGGCCTTCGCTCTCTGAGAAGTTTTTCCAGCGAATACATGCATTAAAATAAATAAATAAATTTTTTTTTCCCTTGGCTGAGTTCCAGGCGAATTACTCTCTCGTCCAGATGGATCTATCAGCTCTCGTTCCTGCGGATCCGCCACGTTACTATGGGGATCCAAGACAGTGTCGTGCATTTGTGGAGCAATGCATGCTACACTTTAAGGCCTACCCTCTTTATTTTCCTTCCGATTGGGCTAAAGTGGCCTTTATTATGTCTTACCTGGCGGGGGATGCCTTGGAATGGATCAACCCCCTATATGAGACACAGGATCCGATCCTCCGGGACCTAATGGCCTTCCTGGTGGCCTTTCTAATGGTCTTCGATGATCCTAACCCGGAGGCTCCTGCTGAAGCTTCACTTCCCAGTATCCCGGAGCAGCCCCAATGGGTAACGTGTGTGGGTAGCGCAATAGTTCTCCAGCCCAATGAGACTACTGCCCACCCAGAATCCTCACAGGGTGACTACGCTTTCCGGAATACTTCTCCCAACCTCAAGAGGCAGTCCAGACGTGCTAGACTTAGAGGCAAGCAGTCACGCCTGGGTCTGTCCTCCCTGAGACCTCCTGAACCCTTCGGGGTGCTACCTGGTAACGAAAGGACAGAGACTCTCCTATACTCTGTACCTGATACCTCGCTCGCTTCGTCCAGTGAGTCCAACCTAGTGTACTCCGAAGCAGAGGTTACTCCCGAGTCTCTACACCCCTCCGACCAGGCGGAGGACCTCCAGTTGTGTTTAGAACCCTTCGGGGTGCCACCTGGTGGTGAATGGACAGAGACTTTCCTATATCCTGGACCTGATACCTCGCTCGCTTCGTCCAGTGAGTCCAACCTAGTGTACTCCGAAGCAGAGGTTACTCCCGAGTCTCTACACCCCTCCGACCAGGCGGAGGACCTCCAGTTGTGTTTAGAACCCTTCGGGGTGCCACCTGGTGGTGAATGGACAGAGACTTTCCTATTTCCTGTACCTGATACCTCGCCTGCTTCCTCCAGTGAGTCCAACCTAGTGTACTCCGAAGCAGAGGTTACTCCCGAGTCTCTATACCCCTCCGACCAGGCGGAGGACCTCCAGTTGTGTTTAGAACCCTTCGGGGTGCCACCTGGTGGTGAATGGACAGAGACTTTCCTATTTCCTGTACCTGATACCTCGCCTGCTTCCTCCAGTGAGTCCAACCTAGTGTACTCCGAAGCAGAGGTTACTCCCGAGTCTCTATACCCCTCCGACCAGGCGGAGGACCTCCAGTTGTGTTTAGAACCCTTCGGGGTGCCACCTGGTGGTGAATGGACAGAGACTTTCCTATTTCCTGCACCTGATACCTCGCCTGCTTCCTCCAGTGAGTCCGACCTAGTGAACTCTGAAGCAGATGTTTTCTCTGAGCCTCAGTACTCTTCTGACCCGGCGGAGGACCTCCAGTTGTTTCCTGAATCCTCCGGGGTACCA
Source organism: Phyllobates terribilis (assembly GCF_046119375.1). Classification (NCBI taxonomy): domain Eukaryota; kingdom Metazoa; phylum Chordata; class Amphibia; order Anura; family Dendrobatidae; genus Phyllobates; species Phyllobates terribilis. Next base: position 2,483,926 of record NW_027362921.1, on the reverse strand, counting down.
CCAGATAACAAAGAGACAGTGACTTTTCCTCATTATGTACCTGATAACCCGTCTATTTCTTCCTGTGAGCTTGACAAGATGTACCTCGAAGCAGAGATTACCCTCAAGTCTCTGTCCCCCTCCAACCCAGTGAACGACTGGTCCTCGAATTCCCTGCGGAAGATTCTGGCAGGCCTGAAGAAGAGGGGGCGTAAGGGGGGAGGTACTGTAACATACCTGGCGGCGTCCTTGCATGGTGGTCCATCTCCCACTGTGCAAGAGAGCGCACTTGATCTCCTGTCCAGCATGTCTCTCTGGCTTCCCTCCATGCTGTCTGTTTGTGTCTGTCTCTGCTGCTTAAGGGCGGCGCCCGATCACTTCCTGCTTTTTGTACCTGCTGTGGGTCACACCCCTTGTGCGTCCTCAGCCTATCGCTGTCTGTCACTTGGTATATAGCTCAGCAGCTCCCTTCTATCCCGGGCCTGTGCATAAGTGTTTTCCTTCAGTGTGTGCTTGCACTCTGAAGGTGCCAGGTCCCGTCTTTGTTTCCTTGTCTGCCTTTCCTGGAGGCTGTATTTCCAGGCCTGTCTGAACTTAGTCCTGTATGTCTCCTGCTTTGCGGTATCAGCTCCCGTGTCTGAACTGTGTCCTGTATGTCTCCTGCTTTGCGGTATTAGTTCCCGTGTCTGAACTGAGTCCTGTATGTCTCCTGCTTTACGGTATTAGTTCCCGTGTCTGAACTAAGTCCTGTATTTCTCCTGCCTTGCGGTGTCAGCTCCCGTGTCTGAACTGTGTCCTGTATGTCTCCTGCTTTACGGTATTAGTTCCCGAGTCTGAACTGAGTCCTTTCTGTGTTCTCTAGTCTGTCCTGTCTGAACACGCTCCTTGCCTGTTCGTTCCGCCTCTCTGGGGGCAGTATTCCCAGACCCGCTCCTGTATCCCGCTGCAGTGTCGGTCTCCTCCGTACACTCAGTTCCAGTCTGAACTCTCTCCTATCCTCTACCTGTTTTGCCTCTTTGCCCGTTCCCTTCCTTTTTCTGCAGAGTCTGAACTCGTACCTAACTCCTGCCTGTTGTCTCTGTACTCCCGTTTGTGAGTTTGTGGTCCACTCGCTACTTCACTGTAAGTACCCTGTGGGTGTCTGGCTCTGCCTTTCCCTTCCTGTCTGTTCGGTGTGAACAGAGCCCTGTCCTCCCTGCTCAGTCTTCTGCACTCTAGTTGTGCTTGCCTGTACCCCTCTGCCTGTATTGTTCCTGAATCCCGGTGTGTACTGGGTCCTATCCCGCCTGTGTTCCTACTTGCTAGTGCCTACCTGTCTGCACTCTAGCTGTGCTTACCTTTACCCGCCTGCATACCCGCCTGCCTGCATACCCGCCTGCCTGCATCCCAGTCTGTGTGCCAGTCTACCAGTCTGTTCCTGTATTCCCCTGTGTGGGTCAACAGCCGTGTCCGGGGTCTGTCCTGGAGTAGCACCTGGTCCCTCTGCTCGGTTCCTCCTTGGTGCTCTGGCGTCGTATGCCGTCGTGCCACCTTGGTCGGATCGGGCAGATACTTAGTTACGCCCCTCCAGGCATTCACTCTCCGGCACGGTCCAGTGGAATCACTACCAATCACACGCACACGCCGCTTAGCCCGGGCGTGTGCATAACACTCCGCTCTTCCAAGGGGCATTTAAGCCGTCTTGTTATGCTACTGCGACTTGCATGTCTCTTCCAAGGGGCATTTAAACCATCTTGTTAAGCTACTGTGACCTCCACCGCTCTTCCAAGAGGCATTTAAACCGTTTTCTTAAGCTACTGCGACCTGCATGTCTCTTCCAAAGGGCATTTAAACCGACTTGAAAGCTACTGCGATCTGCACGTCTCTTCCAAGGGGCATTTATACCGTCTTGTTAAGCTACTGCGACTTGCACGTCTTTTCCAAGGGGCATTTAAACCGTCTTGTTAAGCTACTGCGACCTCCACCGCTCTTCCAAGGGGCATTTAAACCGTCTTGTTAAGCTACTGCGACCTGTGCGTCTCTTCCAAGGGGCATTTAAACCATATTGTTAAGCTACTGCTACCGCCGCCTCTCTTCCAAGGGGCATTTTAACCGTCTTGTTAAGCTACTGCGACCTGCACGTCTCTTTCAACGGGCGTTTAAACAGTCTTGTTAAGGTACTGCGACTTGCATGTGTTTTCCAAGGGGCATTTAAACCGTCTTGTTAAGCTACTGCGACCTTTACCGCTCTTCCAAGGGGCATTTAAACCGTCTTGTTAAGCTACTGCAACCTGCATGTCTCTTCCAAGTGGCATTTAAACCGTCTTGTTAAGCTACTGCGACCTGCACGTCTCTTCCAAGGGGCATTTAAACCATCTTGTTAAGCTACTGCTACCGCCACCGCTCTTCCAAGGGGCATTTTAACCGTCTTGTTAAGCTACTGCGACCTCCACGTCTCTTTCAACGGGCATTTAAACCGTCTTGTTAAGCTACTGTAACCTCCACCTCTTTTCCAAGGGGCATTTAAACCGTCATGTTAAGCTACTGCGACCTGCACGTCTCTTTCAGCGGGCATTTAAACCGTCTTGTTAAGCTACTGCACCTTGCACGTCTTTTCCAAGGGGCATTTAAACCGTCTTGTTAAGCTACTGCGACCTTTATCGCTCTTTCAAGGGGCATTTAAACCATCTTGTTAAGCTACTGCGACCTGCATGTCTCTTCCAAGGGGCATTTAAACCGTCTTATTAAGCTACTGCGACCTGCACATTTCTTACAAGGGGCATTTAAACCGTCTTGTTAATCTGCTGCGACCTGCATGTCTCAACCAAGGGCCATTTAAACCGTCTTCTTAAGCTACTGCGACCTCCACCGCTCTTCCAAGGGGCATTTAAACCGTCTTGTTAAGCTACTGCGACCTGCACATCTCTTCCAAGGGGCATTTAAAACATCTTGTTAAGCTACTGCTACCGCCACCGCTCTTCCAAGGGGCATTTTAACCGTCTTGTTAAGCTACTGCGACCTGCACATCTCTTCCTAGGGGCATTTAAACCGTCTTGTTAAGCTGCTGCGATCTGCATGTCTCTTCCAAGGGGCATTTAAACCGTCTTGTTAAGCTACTGCGACCTCCACCGCTCTTACAAGGGGCATTTAAACCATCTTGTTAAGCTACTGCGACCTGCACGTCTCTTCCAAGGGGCATTTAAACCCTCTTGTTAAGCTACTGCAACCTGCATGTCTCTTCCAAGGGGCATTTAAACCATCTTGTTAAGCTGCTGCGACCTGCATGTCTCAACCAAGGGCCATTTAAACCGTCTTCTTAAGCGACTGCGACCTCCACCGCTCTTCCAAGGGGCGTTTAAACCGTCTTTTTAAGCTACTGCGACCTGCATGTCTCTTCCAAGTGGCATTTAAACCATCTTTTTAAGCTACTGCGACCTGCACGTCTCTTCCAAGGGGCATTTAAACCGTCTTGTTAAGCTGCTGCGACCTGCATGTCTCAACCAAGGGCCATTTAAACCGTCTTCTTAAGCTACTGCGACCTCCACCGCTCTTCCAAGGGGCATTTAAACCATCTTGTTAAGCTACTGCGACCTGCACGTGTCTTCCAAGGGGCATTTAAACCGTCTTGTTAAGCTACTGCTACTGCCACCGCTCTTCCAAGGGACATTTAAACCGTGTTGTTAAGCTACTGCGACCTGCACGTCTCTTTCAGCGGGCATTTAAACCGTCTTGTTAAGCTACTGCGCCTTGCAAGTCTTTTCCAAGGGGCATTTAAACCGTCTTGTTAAGCTACTGCGACCTTTACCGCTCTTCCAAGGGGCATTTAAACCGTCTTGTTAAGCTACTGCGACCTGCACGTCTCTTCCAAGGGGCATTGAAACCATCTTGTTAAGCTACTGCTACCGCCACCGCTCTTCCAAGGGGCATTTTAACCGTCTTTTTAAGCTACTGCGACCTGCACATCTCTTCCTAGGGGCATTTAAACCGTCTTGTTAAGCTGCTGCGATCTGCATGTCTCTTCCAAGGGGCATTTAAACCGTCTTGTTAAGCTACTGCGACCTCCACCGCTCTTACAAGGGGCATTTAAACCCTCTTGTTAAGTTACTGAAACCTGCACATCTCTTCCAAGGGGCATTTAAACCGTCTTGTTAAGCTACTGTGACCTGCGCGTCTCTTTCAAGGGGCATTTAAACTGACTTGTTAAGCTACTGCGACCTTCACCGCTCTTCCAAGGGGCATTTAAACCGTCTTTTTAAGCTACTGCGACCTGCATGTCTCTTCCAAGTGGCATTGAAACCATCTTTTTAAGCTACTGCGACCTGCACGTCTCTTCCAAGGGGCATTTAAACCGTCTTGTTAAGCTGCTGCGACCAGCATGTCTCAATCAAGGGCCATTTAAACCGTCTTCTTAAGCTACTGCGACCTCCACCGCTCTTCCAAAGGGCATTTAAACCATCTTGTTAAGCTACTGCGACCTGCACGTCTCTTCCAAGGGGCATTTAAACCGTCTTGTTAAGCTACTGCTACTGCCACCGCTCTTCCAAGGGACATTTTAACCGTGTTGTTAAGCTACTGCGACCTGCACGTCTCTTTCAGCGGGCATTTAAACCGTCTTGTTAAGCAACTGCACCTTGCACGTCTTTTCCAAGGGGCATTTAAACCGTCTTGTTAAGCTACTGCGACCTTTATCGCTCTTTCAAGGGGCATTTAAACCATCTTGTTAAGCTACTGCGACCTGCATGTCTCTTCCAAGGGGCATTTAAACCGTCTTGTTAAGCTACTGCGACCTGCACATTTCTTACAAGGGGCATTTAAACCGTCTTGTTAATCTGCTGCGACCTGCATGTCTCAACCAAGGGCCATTTAAACCGTCTTCTTAAGCTACTGCGACCTCCACCGCTCTTCCAAGGGGCATTTAAACCATCTTGTTAAGCTACTGCGACCTGCACGTGTCTTCCAAGGGGCATTTAAACCGTCTTGTTAAGCTACTGCTACTGCCACCGCTCTTCCAAGGGACATTTTAACCGTGTTGTTAAGCTACTGCGACCTGCACGTCTCTTTCAGCGGGCATTTAAACCGTCTTGTTAAGCTACTGCGCCTTGCACGTCTTTTCCAAGGGGCATTTAAACCGTCTTGTTAAGCTACTGCGACCTTTACCGCTCTTCCAAGGGGCATTTAAACCGTCTTGTTAAGCTACTGCGACCTGCACGTCTCTTCCAAGGGGCATTGAAACCATCTTGTTAAGCTACTGCTACCGCCACCGCTCTTCCAAGGGGCATTTTAACCGTCTTGTTAAGCTACTGCGACCTGCACATCTCTTCCTAGGGGCATTTAAACCGTCTTGTTAAGCTGCTGCGATCTGCATGTCTCTTCCAAGGGGCATTTAAACCGTCTTCTTAAGCTACTGCGACCTCCACCGCTCTTCCAAGGGGCATTTAAACCATCTTGTTAAGCTACTGCGACCTGCACGTGTCTTCCAAGGGGCATTTAAACCGTCTTGTTAAGCTACTGCTACTGCCACCGCTCTTCCAAGGGACATTTAAACCGTGTTGTTAAGCTACTGCGACCTGCACGTCTCTTTCAGCGGGCATTTAAACCGTCTTGTTAAGCTACTGCGCCTTGCAAGTCTTTTCCAAGGGGCATTTAAACCGTCTTGTTAAGCTACTGCGACCTTTACCGCTCTTCCAAGGGGCATTTAAACCGTCTTGTTAAGCTACTGCGACCTGCACGTCTCTTCCAAGGGGCATTGAAACCATCTTGTTAAGCTACTGCTACCGCCACCGCTCTTCCAAGGGGCATTTTAACCGTCTTTTTAAGCTACTGCGACCTGCACATCTCTTCCTAGGGGCATTTAAACCGTCTTGTTAAGCTGCTGCGATCTGCATGTCTCTTCCAAGGGGCATTTAAACCGTCTTGTTAAGCTACTGCGACCTCCACCGCTCTTACAAGGGGCATTTAAACCCTCTTGTTAAGTTACTGAAACCTGCACATCTCTTCCAAGGGGCATTTAAACCGTCTTGTTAAGCTACTGTGACCTGCGCGTCTCTTTCAAGGGGCATTTAAACTGACTTGTTAAGCTACTGCGACCTTCACCGCTCTTCCAAGGGGCATTTAAACCGTCTTTTTAAGCTACTGCGACCTGCATGTCTCTTCCAAGTGGCATTGAAACCATCTTTTTAAGCTACTGCGACCTGCACGTCTCTTCCAAGGGGCATTTAAACCGTCTTGTTAAGCTGCTGCGACCTGCATGTCTCAATCAAGGGCCATTTAAACCGTCTTCTTAAGCTACTGCGACCTCCACCGCTCTTCCAAAGGGCATTTAAACCATCTTGTTAAGCTACTGCGACCTGCACGTCTCTTCCAAGGGGCATTTAAACCGTCTTGTTAAGCTACTGCTACTGCCACCGCTCTTCCAAGGGACATTTTAACCGTGTTGTTAAGCTACTGCGACCTGCACGTCTCTTTCAGCGGGCATTTAAACCGTCTTGTTAAGCAACTGCACCTTGCACGTCTTTTCCAAGGGGCATTTAAACCGTCTTGTTAAGCTACTGCGACCTTTATCGCTCTTTCAAGGGGCATTTAAACCATCTTGTTAAGCTACTGCGACCTGCATGTCTCTTCCAAGGGGCATTTAAACCGTCTTGTTAAGCTACTGCGACCTGCACATTTCTTACAAGGGGCATTTAAACCGTCTTGTTAAGCTACTGCTACCGCCATCGCTCTTCCAAGGGGCATTTTAACCGTCTTGTTAAGCTATGGCGACCTGCACGTCTCTTTCAACGGGCATTTAAACTGTCTTGTTAAGCTACTGTAACCTCCACCTCTTTTCCAAGGGGCATTTAAAATGTCTTGTTAAGCTACTGCGACCTCTACCGCTCTTCCAAGGGGCATTTAAACCGTCTTGTTAAGCTACTGCGACCTGCACGTCTCTTCCAAGGGGCATTTAAACCGTCTTGTTAAGCTATTGCGCCTTGCACGTCTTTTCCAAGGGGCATTTAAACCGTCTTGTTAAGCTACTGCGACCTTTACCGCTCCACCAAGGGGCATTTAAACCGTCTTGTTAAGCTACTGCGACCTGCACGTCTCTTCCAAGGAGCATTTAAACAATCTTGTTAAGCTACTGCTACCGCCACCGCTCTTCCAAGGGGCATTTAAACCATCTTGTTAAGCTACTGCGACCTGCACGTCTCTTCCAAGGGGCATTTAAACCCTCTTGTTAAGCTACTGCAACTTGAATGTCTCTTCCAAGGGGCATTTAAACCGTCTTGTTAAACTATTGCGAACTCCACGTCTCTTCCAAGGTGCATTTAAGCCGTCTTGTTAAGTTACTGAAACCTGCACATCTCTTCCAAGGGGCATTTAAACCTTCTTGTTAAGCTACTGCGACCTGCACGTCTCTTCCAAGGGGCATTTAAACAGTCTTGTTAAGCTACTGCGACCTCCACCGCTCTTTCAAGGGGCATTTAAACCGTCTTGTTAAGCTACTGCGACCTGCATGTCTCTTCCAAGGGGCATTTAAACTGTCTTGTTAACCTACTGCTACCGCCACCGCACTTCCAAGGGGCACTTTTACAGTTTTGTTAAGCTACTGCGACCTGCACGTCTCTTTCAGCGGGCATTTAAACTGTCTTGTTAAGCTACTGCGACCGCCACCGCTCTTCCAAGGGGCATTTAAACCGTCTTGTTAAGCTACTGCGACCTGCATGTCTCTTCCAAGGGGCATTTAAACCTTCTTGAAAGCTACTGCGACCTGCACGTCTCTTCCAAGGGGCAATTATTCCGTCTTGTTAAGCTACTGCGACTTGCACGTCTTTTCCAAGGGGCATTTAAACCGTCTTGTTAAGCTACTGCGACGTGCACGTCTTTTCCAAGGGGCATTTTAACAGTCTTGTTAAGCTACTGTGACCTGCGCGTCTCTTTCAAGGGGCATTTAAAATGACTTGTTAAGCTACTGCGACTTTCACCGCTCTTCCAAGGGGCATTTAAACCGTCTTTTTAAGCTACTGCGAAATGCATGTCTCTTCCAAGTGGCATTTAAACCATCTTTTTAAGCTACTGCGACCTGCACGTCTCTTCCAAGGGGCATTTAAACAGTCTTGTTAAGCTGCTGCGACCTGCATGTCTCAATCAAGGGCCATTTAAACTGTCTTCTTAAGCTACTGCGACCTCCACCGCTCTTCCAAGGGGCATTTAAACCGTCTTGTTAAGCTACTGCGACCTGCACGTCTCTTCCAAGGGGCATTTAAACCGTCTTGTTAAGCTACTGCTACTGCCACCGCTCTTCCAAGGGACATTTTAACCGTGTTGTTAAGCTACTGCGACCTGCACGTCTCTTTCAGCGGGCATTTAAACCGTCTTCTTAAGCTACTGCGCCTTGCACGTCTTTTCCAAGGGGCATTTAAACCGTCTTGTTAAGCTACTGCGACCTTTACCGCTCTTTCAAGGGGCATTTAAACCATCTTGTTAAGCTACTGCGACCTGCATGTCTCTTTCAAGGGGCATTTAAACCGTCTTGTTAAGCTACTGCGACCTGCACGTCTCTTCCAAGGGGCATTTAAACCGTCTTGTTAAGCTACTACTACCGCCACCGCTCTTCCAAGGGGCATTTTAACCGTCTTGTTAAGCTACTGCGACCTGCACGTCTCTTTCAACGGGCATTTAAACCGTCTTGTTAAGCTACTGCGACCTGCAAGTCTCTTCAAAGGGACATTTAAACAGGCTTGATAAGCTGATGCGACCTGCATGTCTCTTCCAAGGGGCATTTAAACCGTCTTGTTAAGCTACTGCGATCTCCAACGCTCTTCCAAGAGGCATATAAACCGTCTTGTTAAGCTACTACGACCTGCACGTCTCTTCAAAGGGACATTTAAACAGTCTTGATAAGCTGATGCGACCTGCATGTCTCTTCCAAGGGGCATTTAAACCGTCTTGTTAAGCTACTGCGATCTCCAACGCTCTTACAAGAGGCATATAAACCGTCTTGTTAAGCTACTACGACCTGCACGTCTCTTCCAAGGGGCATTTAAACCGTCTTGTTAAGCTACTGCGACTTGCACGTCTTTTCCAAGGGGCATTTTAACCGTCTTGTTAAGCTACTGCGACTTGCACGTCTCTTCCAAGGGGCATTTAAACCATCTTGTTAAGCTACTGCGACCTCCTCCGCTTTTCCAAGGGGCATTTAAGCCGTCTTGTTAAGCTACTGCGACCTGCATGTCTCTTCCAAGGGGCATTTAAACCATCTTGTTAAGCTACTGTGATCTGCACGTCTCTTCCAAGGGGCATTTAAACCGTCTTGTTAAGCTGCTTCGACCTGCATGTCTCAACCAAGGGGCATTTAAACCGTCTTGTTAAGCTACTGCGACCTCCACCGCTCTTCCAAGGGGCATTTAAACCGTCTTGTTAAGCTACTGCGACCTGCACTTCTCTTCCAAGATGCATTTAAACCGTCTTGTTAAGCTACTGCTACCGCCATGCTCTTCCAAGGGGCATTTTAACCGTCTTGTTAAGCTACTGTGACCTGCACGTCTCTTTCAACGGGCATTTAAACCGTCTTGTTAAGGTACTGCGCCTTGCACGTGTTTTCCAAGGGGCATTTAAACCGTCTTGTTAAGCTGCTGCGACCTTTACCGCTCTTCCAAGTGGCATTTAAACCGTCTTATTAAGCTACTGCGACCTGCACGTCTCTTCCAAGGGGCATTTAAACCATCTTGTTAAGCTACTGCTACCACCACCGCTCTTCCAAGGGGCATTTTAACCGTCTTGTTAAGCTACTGCGACCTCCACGTCTCTTTCAACGGGCATTTAAACCGTCTTGTTAAGCTACTGCAACCTGCACGTCTCTTCCAAGGTGCATTTAAACCGTCTTGTTAAGCTACTGCGACCTGCATGTCTCTTCCAAGGGGCATTTAAACCGTCTTGTTAAGCTACTGCGACCAGCACGTCTCTTCCAAGGGGCATTTAAACTGTCTTGTTAAGCTGCTGCGACCTCCAAGTCTCTTTCAAGGGGCATTTAAACCGCCTTGTTAAGCTACTGCGACCTGCACTTCTCTTCCAAGGCGCATTTAAACCGTCTTTTTAAGCTACTGCGACTTGCACGTCTCTTCCAAGGGGCATCTAAACCGTCTTGTTAAGCTACTGTAACCTCCATCACTTTTCCAGGGGGCATTTAAACCGTCTTGTTAAGCTAATGCGACCTGCACCTCTCTTCAATGGGGCATTTAAACCGTCTTGTTAAGCTACTGCGGCCTGCATGTCTCTACCAAGGGGCATTTAAACCGTCTTGTTAAGCTACTGCGACCTGCACGTCTCTTCCAAGGGGCATTTAAACAGTCTTGTTAAGCTGCTGCGACCTGCATATCTGTTCCAAAGGGCATTTAAACTGTCATGTTCAGCTACTGCGACCTCCTCCGCTCTTCCAAGGGGCATTTAAACCGTCTTGTTAAGCTACTGCATCCTGCACGTCTCTTCCAAGGGGCATTTAAACCGTCTTGTTAAGCTAATGCGACCTGCACCTCTCTTCAATGGGGCATTTAAACCGTCTTGTTAAGCTACTGCGGCCTGCATGTCTCTACCAAGGGGCATTTAAACCGTCTTGTTAAGCTACTGCGACCTGCACGTCTCTTCCAAGGGGCATTTAAACAGTCTTGTTAAGCTGCTGCGACCTGCATATCTGTTCCAAAGGGCATTTAAACTGTCATGTTCAGCTACTGCGACCTCCTCCGCTCTTCCAAGGGGCATTTAAACCGTCTTGTTAAGCTACTGCAACCTGCACGTCTCTTCCAAGGGGCATTTAAACCGTCTTGTTAAGCTACTGCGACCTGCAAGTCTCTTCCAAGGGGTATTTAAACCGTCTTGATAAGCTGCTGCGACCTGCATTTCTCTTCCAAGTGGCATTTAAAACGTCTTGTTAAGCTACTGCGACCTCCATCGCTCTTCCAAGGGGCATTTAAACTGTCTTGTTAAGCTACTGCTACCGCCACCGCTCTTCCAAGGGGCATTTTATCCGTCTTGTTAAGCTACTGCTACCTGCACGTCTCTTTCAAGAGGCATTTAAACCATCATGTTAAGCTACTGCGACTTGCACGTCTTTTCCAAGGGGCATTTAAACCATCTTGTTAAGCTACTGCGACCTGCTCCGCTCTTCCAAGGGGCATTTAAGCCGTCTTGTTAAGCTAATGCGACCTGCACGTCTCTTCAATGGGGCATTTAAACCGTCTTGTTAAGCTACTGTGACCTGCATGTCTCTTCCAAGGGGCATTTAAACCGTCTTGTTAAGCTACTGCGACCTGCACGTCTCTTCCAAGGGGCATTTAAACCGTCTTGTTAAGCTAATGCGACCTGCACGTCTCTTCAATGGGGCATTTAAACCGTCTTTTTAAGCTACTGCGACCTGCATGTCTCTTCCAAGGGGCATTTAAACCGTCTTGTTAAGCTACTGCGACCTGCACGTCTCTTCCAAGGGGCATTTAAACCGTCTTGTTAAGCTACTGCGACCTGCATGTCTCTTCCATGTGGCATTTAAACCGTCTTGTTAAGCTACTGCAACCTGCACGTCTCTTCCAAGGGGCATTTAAACCATCTTGTTAAGCTACTGCTACCGCCACCGCTCTTCCAAGGGGCATTTTAACCGTCTTGTTAAGCTACTGCGACCTGCACATCTCTTCCTAGGGGCATTTAAACTGTCTTGTTAAGCTGCTGCGATCTGCATGTCTCTTCCAAGGGGCATTTAAACCGTCTTGTTAAGCTACTGCGACCTCCACCGCTCTTACAAAGGGCATTTAAACCATCTTGTTAAGCTACTGCGACCTGCACGTCTCTTCCAAGGGGCATTTAAACCGTCTTGTTAAGCTACTGCGACCTGCATGTCTCTTCCAAGTGGCATTTAAACCGTCTTGTTAAGCTACTGCGACCTGCACGTCTCTTCCAAGGGGCATTTAAACCATCTTGTTAAGCTACTGCTACCGCCACCGCTCTTCCAAGGGGCATTTTAACCGTCTTGTTAAGCTACTGCGACCTGCACATCTCTTCCTAGGGGCATTTAAACCGTCTTGTTAAGCTGCTGCGATCTGCATGTCTCTTCCAAGGGGCATTTAAACCGTCTTGTTAAGCTACTGCGACCTCCACCGCTCTTACAAGGGGCATTTAAACCATCTTGTTAAGCTACTGCGACCTGCACGTCTCTTCCAAGGGGCATTTAAACCCTCTTGTTAAGCTACTGCAACTAGTGTTGAGCCACCTCCGTAGTGTTCGAGTTCGGTTCGGTTCGTCGAACACCCGTGTGTTCGCCGAACTGTTTGTCGAACTGTTCGTCGAACACCTTCGAACACCGTTAAAACCAATGGCAGGCAAACAAAAACACATAGAAACACATAGAAAACGCCTTCAAAGGTGTCCAAAAGCTGACAAACTGCTCAGAAGACATAACTAACACATGGAAAAGTGACAAGTACATATAGTCATGCGAAAATAAAAGAGGTGGAGGAGTAAAAGGAGGGGGAGACACAGATATAGGCATGTCATGCCCTTCTAAAATCCAAAAAGTGAGAAGCCGACACTGCCAGTCCGTTCCTGCCCATGCCACCTCCGTGTCGCCGGGTTTGTGCCAGAGCCGCGGTGGACCCTGACGGCCAGCCCCCCTCTCCTAATACTGGTGCCTGTCCGCTGGTGGGTCGAGCCCCCCATGGTGTGGGGGGAGTAACATCTGCAGAAGAAAGACCATCTTCCAGCCAAACTATCATGTCGACTTCTTTTCGTGGACAATGTGATACGTTCCCTTTGTTACGGACACGCCCATCGCTACAAATTCCAGATGAGGCACAAAAACAGCAGGTGCTTCAGCGGATATCAAGTGCTCCTTCAAGTGGGCTCTCCTCCACCTCAACTTCAACATCACAAATACTCCAGTCCTCAGAGGTGTCACCCCAATCGCACTTGCTTCCTCACAGCTCCCAAGTCTCCAGCTGCCCGTCTGAGTATGGGGTAACACAGATGGTTGAGTCTGCACAGCTGTTTACTCATACTATAGCCTGGGAAACGGAGGTCTGCTCCAGAGCTTCTGTTAATCCAGACGAGGAAATGATCTGCACTGATGCCCAGAATCTTTATAAGTCGGATCCAGGACCAGATGAAGAAGGTTCTGAGCATAATGTAGACCCTCGTTCCCAAACTGTAACTCCTGTTGGTGGAGACAATGATGAAGACGATGATGAGACTCAAATACCTGATTGGAGCGACAACTTGACTTTTCGGTCAGGGCAGGAAGAGGTTGGCTTTGAGGACGACGGGTGTGATAACACACAGGGTGATGATGACAAGGTTGGAGATCCCACTTACTGTCAACCCACAGTCAGCCAGTCGATGAGGTCACCCGGGCCTTTGCCTGGCCTTTGGGATGTCGCGGTGGTCGGCTCCCTGGCCCGTACCCTGGGGTCACTCTTTAAAAGGGTGGATAATTGTTAATTTTATAAGAGTTTGTGACACCACCTGTGGTATCTGGTGAGAAGCACCAGCGCTGCAGCAGTCCACTGAGGCCAGTGATAAGGCAGCTCGATGGTATAGCTCCCCACAGGTGGAGCTAGGTCTCAGGGCAGCGTATGCAGGGGGAATGCAGGACAGGCGAGACCCAGCTGGGTCAGAGCAAGAACGGAAACGGACACAGTAGTCACTTCAGTACCTTTTACTGGAGGAAATTCAGGCACATCCTGGAGCACTGTAGGGTGAAGGGTGCATATCAGGATCCTCCCCAATGAGCGGGTGTAGGGCCTCCTGTTTCTTGCCTCTGCGCAGTAAGTTTCTGACCTGCCTGGAGCTAGGCCTAACTTTGTCTCTGTCCTGCGCTGGCTGACCTTGTGGTAGGGCCTTCTCTTGAAGTTCACGCTCCCAGTATGCGGGGCCTAAGCGTCTCCTGGCTCTGTTACGTATCAGCACCTTAGCGATCCTGGGACTTGTAGTTCTCCAGGGATTCCGGTTATGCCTTACTGGGTCATAGAGATCCCGGTAAGCTCGGATCCGGTGTCCGGTAAATGCTTCGGGGTGAGCTGGTTAAGCTCCTCTGCCCCTTATGTACTAACTCGCCACTCGCCTTCGGCCTACTCGGGCCCTCAATAGGCTATACACACTAACGGCAGCTTGCCGCGCTTCACCGATCTTATGACGCCGGCACACCTTAAGCTCTATCTGGGCTCCCTGAATCTAGCTAGCAGGAGCCTCGTGCTCCACTGCTGAACTATTAACTGAGTTCTCTAGACTAGACTGAGCTCCACTGCAGACTGACCTCTCTTAGGCTTCTCTACTGCAGGAACTCTTCAGAGGAACTGAACTGCCTAGCTCCACCTTCCCTATTTATATCCCTAACGGGCTCCCTCTGCTGGTCTGGGGTGGAAGGTGGAGATGTGTGAATGTTTATGGGGGCCTCTTGTGGAGGATTCCATCAATACACTCTTCTAGGATCTGTGATACCAAGCGCAGCGGGGCGTCACAGATGCTATTGACGACGAGGTTAGGTTGCGCCTTCCTGGACAGAGACGGAGTACTGGAAGCACGTCAACAACTGCATCCTCAACCACAACTTCGCCTCTAACCACAAGTCGTAGTGGCTCTTCAGGTCGCATGGGCTCTAAGCCTTGCATAGCCTTGGCATTTATTCAGATCGATAAGGATGACCCAACTCGTGTTATCTGTAATATTTGTCACCAAAAGCTAAGTAGAGGCCAAAAAATCCATAGTTTGAGTACTTCATGCATGTACCGTCACATGGATATGAAGCATAAGTTGCAGTGGGAAGCTCACTGTGCTACAATGCGGCCTAGCAGGCTGGGCCAACCACCGTCTGCCCCATCTTGTGCATCCGCGGCCTCTTCATCCTCTGTGACTGGGGGGACAGCAGTCACACATGTTTTTGGACGCAGACCTGCCACCTCTTTACCTGCAACAGCCAGTGTGATTGGCAGGTCGTCAGTTCATTGGGAAGTGGAAACACCTGCTGACATCGAGAGCACCACCTTTGGATCAAGGCAACCTAACATGTCCGCCTGCATCTTCCTCACAGACCGGCAGTTTGCCAGGGACACCCTACTCAACCCCGTCAAAGCACAACAGCCAGCCCTCGGTCCCTCAGATGTGGACAAGTAAAAGACCATTTCCTCCTAGCCATGAGAAAGCTAAGAGGTTGAATTTCACCATCTGCAAGCTGTTGGCTACAGAAATGCTGCCTTTCCGCCTGGAGGACACAGTGGATTTTTGAGACCTTATGTCCGTCGCAGTGCCCCAGTACCAGATGCCCAGTCGGCACTACTTCTCAAAGAAAGGTGTGCCTGCGCTCCACCAGCATGTCGCACACAACATCACCGCTTCTTTGAGAAACTCTGTGTGTGACAGGGTGCATTTCACCACAGACACTTGGACGAGTAGGCATGGACAGGGGCGTTACATGTCGCTGACAGGGCACTGGGTAACTATGGTGACAGCAGGACAAGGGGCTGCTGTCCAAGTCTTGCCGTCCCCGTGAGTTGTACGTCAATCCTCTTTATCTAGAAGTTCCTCCACTGCTTCTGCCTCCTCAACCTCCTCTCGGTCCTCCACCTGCACCCAAAGCCTGTCTGGTAATGCCACCTGCTTTCTAACTGCGCACCTCCTTACTATGCTGGCAGCAGGGCTCAACGGCATCAGTGTTTACTTTGAAATGTCTGGGAAATGTGAGTCACACAGCTGAGGACTTGTGGTCAGCTCTGGAGACCCAGTTTCATGAATGGTTGTCTCCACTGGACCTGCAACCAGGGAAGGCCGTGTGCGACAATGCTGCAAACCTGGGTGCGGCCCTTCGCCGGGGCAATGTTACACACGTGCCTTGTATGGCTCACGTGTTGAACCTGGTTGTCCATAAATTTTTAGCCCACTATCCCGGACTAGATGGCCTTCTGCAGAGGGCACAGTCGCTGTGTGCTCAGTTCCGCCGTTCGCATCCCGCAGCTCAACGACTTACATCTCTACAGAAGTCGTTGGGCCTGCCAGTTCACCGGCTGAAATGCGATGTGCCGACACGGTGGAATTCAACTCTGCACATGTTGCAGCGACTGTGGCAGCACCGACAAGCCCTGGTGCAATAGTTTCTGACATATAGCCTGGGCCAACGAGATGCAGAGGTGGGGCAAATCACACAGCAGGAGTGGTCTCAGATCAGGGACCTATGAAGTTGACGCGCCCCCTGGGCCGTGGGGTACCCGGAGCCGGGCCGGTAGACGCTGGGGGTTGTAGTCACTGTGGCGGTGACCCGGTCCGTGACCCAGGGCGGTCAATCCAACGGTAATTTGTATATATGGATTTTATAATGTCCGACTACGCCACCTGTGGAGTGCGGCCAAAGGGGCCGCCGCTGCGGAACAGTCCTCTGAAGCTGGTGGTTTTGCTGCAATGGTATTATTACTCACCACAGGAAGAGTGTAGCTTCAGGGCAGTGTGGGTGGATGATGGTGGTTGTAGTGCAGGGAGTCAGTAATGAACACAGAGTCCGTGTGATGCAGTCCCAAGATCTTTACTCACAGTTGTTGCAGTCCAGATTACAGGTACCAGAGCTATCTCACCCGTCGTGCTGTGCGTACTCAGTGAGGGGCTCAGTCCACCCCCAGATAGCTCCGGAGTACTTAGCAGGACCCCCTTCTGTGTGTCCTTTCTCTGGCCTTCTCCCTGCACCTCACACCCAGTGACACTTCTATCCGGTATCCTCGGGCCTTGGCGGGCGACTTGTGTTCCGTCCCCTGGGTCCTATGTGGCTACCTTCTTAGTGAGACTGGTGTGGACTTTTGCCTGCAGTACATGAAATGCTACAGCCTCCGGTTTCTAGTTGAGCCTTGCTGTTTCTCCTCTAGTTGAGGGACCGGTTCCCCTTATCTGCCCTGACCCCTCTACCTCCTGGTAGCAGCGGGAGTACAGGTGGCCTTCTGCACGGCCTGTAGCCCTAGGGTCCCTTCGGTTCCTGGAGCCTTCCTGCTCCCACTCCTCTCTTCTCTCCTTCAGTCCTGGGCCTCCCAGGCTAGGCCCGCCTCCGGAGCAGAGCTCATGCCGAGCCTCTGCTCCTGTCACTTTTCCTCCTCTGACTGGCTTGCTCTTTCTAAGATGGCTTCCTATTTATACTCTCCCTGTCATGTGCTCCTCTAAGCTGCTCCCCTAAGCACCCACTACATAGGATCCTCCCACCAGCTAGGGACCTGGGACTGTGCTCTCTCTTAGGAGCAATCTCGCCCTAACCCCACTGCGGGTATGTGTTGGATGCAGGTGGTAGGGTCCCGAGCCATACGCCTTCCTTACCTGAGGGTGAGATACCACACCTCTGGGTGAGATGCAGTAACTCTGTGGTGACTGCACCCTCAGGGGCGCCACACACCTTTCTGCACAGTTTTGAAATGGCGACGAAGATGTTTAGTGCTGACGACGATGCCATTATCAGCATAACTATTCCGGTGATTTACATCCTGGAGCACACATTAAACAGAATTCAGAGTCAGGTGGTCGGACAAGAGGAGGTGGAGGAAGTAGAGGAGGAGTCGTATGCGGAAGGGATAACATCTCCAAGGTCCAGACGGTTGGCAGCACCAAGGAGGCAGGCATGGGAGGGTGGGGGAGAGGGATTAAACAGGGCGCATGGTAGCAGCCAAACTGTTGAGGAAGGTGCAGGAGCCGAGGAAGAAGTGGAGGATGAACTGGCGATGGGCATGGAAGACTCATCAGATGAGGGAGACCTTGATCACATTTCTGTTGTGCGAGGTTGGGGGGAGAGGGCAGAGGAAAGAAGCATGATTCTTACCTCGCTACCAACACAACAAGGACTTGGTCCTCCTGGATGCGCAAGACACATGAGTGCCTTCTTGCTGCACTACCTGCAACATGACCCTCAGATTGCAGAATTCGAAGTAATCTCGACTACTGGGTTGCCACACTCTTAGATCCCCGGTACAAAAGTAAATTTGCCGAAATAATTCCTGCCATAAAAAGGGATTGACGCATGCAGGAGTATCTGCAGACGCTGTTGCAGAATCTTACATGTGCTTTTCCACAAAACACCAGTGGTGCACGAAGTGAATCTCACAGTTCTAACTTGCCAACCGCGGGACTGTCGAGTCTTCATCACTCAAACCGTAACAGTAACACAGTATCTGCTCGTAACAACAATTTTGTGAAATCGTTTCACCACTTTTTTAGACCATCCTTTGCAAGGCCACAGGAGACAAGAAGTCTGACACATAGTCAATGCCTAGAGAGGATGGTGCAGGAGTATCTCCAAGTGAACATTGAAGCCATGACTGTGTCACTGGACCCTTGCTCATTTTGGTATTCCAATCTGGAAAAATGGCCGGAGCTCGCCACTCACGCCTTGGAGATCTTGTCATGCCCTGCAGCCAGTGTTCTCTCTGAACGTGTGTTCAGCGCTGCTGATGGTGTGCTGACAGATAAGCGCACGCGGCTGTCCACTGAGAATGTAGACAGACTCACGTTCATAAAGATGAACAAATCATGGATTCGCAAGGACTTTTCTAATCCTGTGTTATCCTTGGGAGGCTAAAAGCTTGAGGATTTGGTAATATCACCTCACCAACCGTTTTAAGCAACTGTGGGGCAATTGATGCCACTTAACCCTAGAACGCATGACCATAAAAATCTACACTTTCATATACCTGGGGCCTTTTAGGCCCGTGTGCAAATAACATTGAATAACTCAAACTCAAATGACAAACAACTATATACATGAAGAATACCTAGAGTTTCAAAATTCTAACTAATCTTGCAGAAAATAGAAAACAATCAACAGGGCGGGACTGCGAGGCCCCAGGTATGCGTTCTAGGGTTAAGTGGTGTCTGTGCCACAATTTTGGGAAAAAATGGAAACTCTTTTTGGAGTCCCCTTGCTGTGTCTTACGTGACATTGGCATCGTCAATTCCAGGTGGGTTGGGTCGCTCCCCCCCCCTTTTAACTGTAAGAAACTACATACACTATGGCTTGGGGTAACACAGATGATTGAGTCTGAAGAGCTGTTTACTCAGAGGACTGCTCCAAATCTTCAGTGTCTGCTAGTCAGCGTAGAATTTTTAACTGCATCTAGCCTAGGCAATACTTTGGGCGTAGTAGCCCAGCTGCGAAGCAAGCTGCACCGCCTGTGTATCTAATAAGAATTTTTAAATGCATCTAGCCTAGGCAGACTGTGGGGACCCCCAACCAAACCCAGACGCTCAGCCCCTCTACCGCCCCCCTTTCCTTGACAATACAATAATGTAACTCTTACAACTGGATGGGTGAGGATCGGTCACAGCTTTATTAACTCTTTATACTCATTCCACTAGAAAGACATTTTATTTCTAAAATAATTCAGCTTGTTGCAGCATGCCCTGGGTCTCCACTCCGGCAACTTGGCCAACAAGTGTAACTCTCCAACATGTCCTTTCTATTTCCAGGCCACGGAGGATCCTGCGTACTCGTATGCAGGACTCTGACCCCCACCCATCACTCTTAACGCTTGTTCCACTCCGTCCTGGAGTCCTGACAGGAATATGTCCAGTCCAATATCCATTAAGTGAACACCGTCGGGCTGTATGAGGCCTGCTTTATCTCCTTCCAGTTGTCGGTGTCGTACCACTACACTGCCTCTGTCTCTTCTAAATTTTGCCATCCGAATATTTATTACCCGCCTTGTCCGTTCGATGGCCGTGATGTCTCGCGCACCTTGCCATACCGCTATCGGCACAATCTCTGACCATACTATAGCTAGTTTTGTGAAAAATTCTCTGAAGCGCTCAGTGTCTAGTTTCATTATTGCCATTAGTTATGCGCTCTTGTGATGACCTAGGTTGTTTCCCCCGGCCTGTATAACTAAGATGACCAGACATCTTGCCTCTCTCCCTACCTTGATTACCTCCATTAGTACCTGTGGCCATAGCAGGCCTCTAATACCTCTCCAGTTGAAATATGTGTTATGAAACTCTAATTTCCTCCCGCCTGGGCGGACTTTCGCCCTTTAATCTGCCCAATATATATACGAGTGGCCTATCACCCACACTGTTGGCTTAGCGTCACCTGTAAAAGAAACAAACCACGTTAGGATAACAAGTCCGGTCTTATGTATCTTGCCAAACACGTGGATCACCATCTCTCTATCCTCTGAACTTCCGTTTCTGACAGTCCTGCTCTTGCTGCTTCTGTGGCCGCGCCTATGCGGAATGAGTGTGTCCCTTAATCTTTGGGGTGGTTCCCTGCCGATGTTATGCATTTATTAAATATAGCTTGGAACTGGTATCTTGATAATGGCGTCCCATCAATGTGTGATAGGAACAAATTACTTTGTGATCTGATGGTTAGATATGGTTTTACTATTGTTACCCGACTCAGTGTACCGTTTGTGGGTTGTAGAAGTACCCAAGTGCCCCTGCCCGCTGGAACCATTTTCGATTTGTGTATGCGTAGACGTATTGCATTATTGCCTATGACTACGTCCTGGTGTAATAAGCCTCCACTGGTGCTAATTTTGGATTGAGGGACTAATTCGCTTATGCATAGCGCCTCGAAGTAGGCGATCACAAATGCAGTAGACAGTATTGTTGCTTCAAATTGTGAGTGTCATGTTAATGGTGTTAGGGATATGATGTGAGAAATCAGTTTTAGGGACACGGGACGGGACGTCTACACTCCTGACTTGGCTGACCCCTTTTCCACCCTTTTATGGATAGTCTGATGATGAATCTTTGTCACATCTCCCCAATTCAGTAGTTGGAAGTGAAATGCTACTCCGGTCAGACACCGCTGCGCTGACGCCCCTGATATGCCCCTCATCATTAGCTGGTGGAGAAATTCTATGGTGACTTGTGATCTGGCTTGTTCACATTGGTCAATCCGTCTGCCTGCTACTAGTCGTGTCCACTCTTCCCATGCCTTACCGTATGCTTGCCACGTCGACGGGGCAACTGACGCTCTGATTAATAGCATCAACTATTCGCCACTAGATCCCATAGGGAAGGTGGGCAACTGTTGTCCCAATGGGTGGGCATTGTGGAAGAGCTCTGTGAAAATCTGCCAATTGAATTGTTATAAAGCGTTAGCAGCAGCTTTAGACCACTCAGCATAGTGGCTAGCGCGGACCCATACATTGTGTTTTAGGCACAGGAATGCTAGCCTGGGTAGTAGGCCTAGCACTGGGAGAGACGATGATGCCATCTTATTAATGCAGTGCGCTAAGCTGGTGTTTTTTGTTATGAAGCGTATATTTTTGTAAGCCAGGAGCGCGCCCCATATTTCTATTGCTACCACTATTGGGAAGAAAAATTATTTTCAGGGCTAGATGCAGCGAAAAATTATTATTAATTGAAAAGCTGGTGGAGCTTGGTATAGATGACCTAATACAATGAGACCCACACACTGCTAGAAGGCCAAATATTTTTTCAGAGTTAGATGCAGAAAAAAATTATATTCAGTTTGCAACCTGATGGAGGTCAGTATAGATGGACTAATAGAACAAGTCCCACACACTGCTAGAAGGCCAAATATTTTTTCAGAGGTAGATGCAGACAAAAAATTATTTTGAATTTGCAACCTGATGGAGGTCAGTATAGATGGACTAATAGAAAAAGTCCCACACACTGCTAGAAGGCCAAATATTTTTTCAGAGGTAGATGCAGAAAAAAATTATATTCAGTTTGCAACCTGATGGAGGTCTGTATAGATGGATTAATAGAACAAGTCCCACACACAGCTAGAAGCCCAATATTTTTTCAGAGGTAGATGCAGAAAAAAATATATTCAGTTTGCAACCTGATGGAGGTCTGTATAGATGGATTAATAGAACAAGTCCCACACACAGCTAGAAGCCCAATATTTTTTCAGAGGTAGATGCAGAAAAAAATATATTCAGTTTGCAACCTGATGGAGGTCAGTATAGATGGACTAATAGAACAAGTCCCACACACTGCTAGAAGGCCAAACATTTTTTCAGAGCTAGATGCAGAAAAATATTATATTCAGTTTGCAACCTGATGGAGGTCAGTATAGATGGACTAATAGAACAAGTCCCACACACAGCTAGAAGCCCAAATATTTTTTCAGAGGTAGATGCAGAAAAAAATTATATTCAGTTTGCAACCTGATGGAGGTCTGTATAGATGGATTAATAGAACAAGTCCCACACACAGCTAGAAGCCCAATATTTTTTCAGAGGTAGATGCAGAAAAAAATATATTCAGTTTGCAACCTGATGGAGGTCTGTATAGATGGATTAATAGAACAAGTCCCACACACAGCTAGAAGCCCAATATTTTTTCAGCGGTAGATGCAGAAAAAAATATATTCAGTTTGCAACCTGATGGAGGTCAGTATAGATGGATTAATAGAACAAGTCCCACACACAGCTAGAAGCCCAATATTTTTTCAGAGCTAGATGCAGAAAAAAATTATATTCAATTTGCAACCTGATGGAGGTCAGTATAGATGGACTAATAGAATGATGCTATGCCCAAAAGATTTTACTTCACTAGGTGCAGTAAAAAAATTGGTATTCTATACACAGGTGGTATATCTTGCAACACAGATAGGCTACTCCACTGACTAACACACTCTGCAATAGGCCAAAAAGGATTAGCTTTGCTAGATTCAGCCAAATGCTGTGAAAAAAACTTGCACAGCAC
Organism: Phyllobates terribilis; assembly: GCF_046119375.1. Taxonomy (NCBI): domain Eukaryota; kingdom Metazoa; phylum Chordata; class Amphibia; order Anura; family Dendrobatidae; genus Phyllobates; species Phyllobates terribilis. The sequence goes on along the minus strand of NW_027362921.1, from coordinate 2,461,312 downwards.
TGGCACAGACCTGCCTGGCAAAAACTGATAGGAACTGATGTAACCTAGTCCTGAAAAGGACTCCAATTACAATTAGTCTTTACTCCCACAATCTATCTATTTAAGAGCACAGACCTCCCTGATAAAAGTCGTAGGAAATGCTGTAACCTAGTCCTTAAAAGGACTGCAATCACAACTATTCCCTACTCCCAAGATATCTGTAGATTTGTGCGAAAATTGGCTTGAAATTAACAAGGTATAGCGCACACAGCAACAGCGGTGCCGTCTAACACGCAGCTGCAGCAGTGAGAAAATGGTGGCGACGGGGAAAATGGCTTGGTCTTATAGGGCAAGGACATGTGACATACACTGCCAATGACACATGCCCTTGCTTGTGTGAAAAAAAGCACTTCGCTCCGTGTGTGCGCTGCTGATAGGCTGACAGATTGCACCTCCCCACTGCAAATGCGGGAAAGAGAAAAAAAAATGGAGATCTTCATTGTTCCTGCAGAGATCCATCCCCTGCCCCTCCCCCCACCCCGCTGTACACTCAAACTGCGTATTAACATTAATTTTCATCATTACTGAGAAAAAATCCAGTTATGATTTTGGTGCACGAACAGTTATCGAACATAACCTCGAACAGCCGAATTTTTCTCAAATTGTTCGTGTTCGCCGAACGGCTCGAACACCGCCCAAAACAGCTCGAATTTGAGATTGGCGAAAAGTTCGAGTAGAACAACGCTCATCTCTAACTGCAACCTGCATGTCTCTTCCAAGGGGCATTTAAACCGTCTTGTTAAGCTATTGCGAACTCCACGTCTCTTCCAAGGTGCATTTAAACCGTCTTGTTAAGTTACTGAAACCTGCACATCTCTTCCAAGGGGCATTTAAACCTTCTTGTTAAGCTACTGCGACCTGCACGTCTCTTCCAAGGGGCATTTAAACAGTCTTGTTAAGCTACTGCGACCTCCACCGCTCTTTCAAGGGGCATTTAAACCGTCTTGTTAAGCTACTGCGACCTGCACGTCTCTTCAAATGGGCATTTAAACTGTCTTGTTAAGCTACTGCTACCGCCACCGCACTTCCAAGGGGCACTTTAACCATCTTGTTAAGTTACTGCGACCTGCACGTCTCTTTCAAGGGGCATTTAAACTGTATTGTTAAGCTACTGCGACCGCCACCGCTCTTCCAAGGGGCATTTAAACCGTCTTCTTAAGCTACTGCGACCTGCACGTCTTTTCCAAGGGGCATTTAAACCGTCTTGTTAAGCTACTGCGACCTCCACCGCTCTTCCAAGGGGCATTTTAACCGTCTTATTAAGCTACTGCGACCTGCGCGTCTCTTTCAAGGGGCATTTAAACTGACTTGTTAAGCTACTGCGACCTTCACCGCTCTTCGAACGGGCATTTAAGCCGTCTTTTTAAGCTACTGCGACCTGCATGTTTCTTCCAAGGGGCATTTAAACCGTCTTGAAAGCTACTGCGACCTGCACGTCTCTTCCAAGGGGCATTTATACCGTCTTGTTGAGCTACTGCGACTTGCACGTCTTTTCCAAGGGGCATTTAAACCGTCTTGTTAAGCTACTGCGACCTCCACCGCTCTTCCAAGGGGCATTTTAACCGTCTTATTAAGCTACTGCGACCTGCGCGTCTCTTTCAAGGGGCATTTAAACTGACTTGTTAAGCTACTGCGACCTTCACCGCTCTTCGAACGGGCATTTAAGCCGTCTTTTTAAGCTACTGCGACCTGCATGTCTCTTTCAAGGGGCATTTAAACCGTCTTTTTAAGCTACTGCGACCTCCAACGCTCTTCCAAGGGGCATATAAACCGTCTTGTTAAGCTACTACGACCTGTACGTCTCTTCCAAGGGGCATTTAAACCGTCTTGTTAAGCTACTGCGACTTGCACGTCTTTTCCAAGGGGCATTTTAACCGTCTTGTTAAGCTACTGTGACCTGCACGTCTCTTTCAAGAGGCATTTAAACCGTCTTGTTAAGCTACTGCGACTTCCACGTCCCTTCCAAGGGGCATTTAAACCATCTTGTTAAGCTACTGCGACCTCCTCCGCTCTTCCAAGGGGCATTTAAGCGGTCTTGTTAAGCTACTGCGACCTGCATGTCTCTTTCAAGGGGCATTTAAACCATCTTGTTAAGCTACTGTGACCTGCACGTCTCTTCCAAGAGGCATTTAAACCGTCTTGTTAAGCTGCTGCGACCTGCATGTCTCAACCAAGGGGCATTTAAACCGTCTTGTTAAACTACTGCGACCTCCACCGCTCTTCCAAGGGGCATTTAAACCGTCTTCTTAAGCTACTGCGACCTGCATGTCTCTTCCAAGGGGCATTTAAACCGTCTTGAAAGCTACTGCGACCTGCACGTCTCTTCCAAGGGGCATTTATACCGTCTTGTTAAGCTACTGCGACTTGCACGTCTTTTCCAAGGGGCATTTAAACCGTCTTGTTAAGCTACTGCGACGTGCACATCTTTTGCAAGCGGTCATTTAAACCGTCTTGCTAAGCTACTGCGACCTCCACCGCTCTTTCAAGGGGCATTTTAACCGTCTTATTAAGCTACTGCGACCTGCGCGTCTCTTTCAAGGGGCATTTAAACTGACTTGTTAAGCTACTGCGACCTTCACCGCTCTTCCAAGGGGCATTTAAACCGTCTTTTTAAGCTACTGCGACCTGCATGTCTCTTCCAAGGGGCATTTAAACCATCTTTTTAAGCTACTGCGACCTCCACTGCTCTTCCAAGGGGCATATAAACCGTCTTGTTAAGCTACTACGACCTGCACGTCTCTTCCAAGGGGCATTTAAACCATCTTGTTAAGCTACTGCGACTTGCACGTCTTTTCCAAGGGGCATTTTAACCGTATTGTTAAGCTACTGCGACCTGCACGTCTCTTTCAAGAGGCATTTAAACCGTCTTGTCAAGCTACTGCGACTTGCACGTCTCTTCCAAGGGGCATTTAAACCATCTTTTTAAGCTACTGCGACCTCCTCCGCTCTTCCAAGGGGCATTTAAGCCATCTTGTTAAGCTACTGCGATCTGCATGTCTCTTCCAAGGGGCATTTAAACCATATTGTTAAGCTACTGTGACCTGCACGTCTCTTCCAAGGGGCATTTAAACCGTCTTGTTAAGCTGCTGCGAGCTGCATGTCTCAACCAAGGTGCATTTAAACCGTCTTGTTAAGCTACTGCGACCTCCACCGCTCTTCCAAGGGGCATTTAAACCGTCTTGTTAAGCTACTGCGACCTGCACGTCTCTTCCAAGGGGCATTTAAACCGTCTTGTTAAGCTACTGCTACCGCCACCGCTCTTCCGAGGGGCATTTTAACCGTCTTGTTAAGCTACTGAGACCTGCACGTCTCTTTCAACGGGCATTTAAACCGTCTTGTTAAGGTATTGCGCCTTGCACGTGTTTTCCAAGGGGCATTTAAACCGTCTTGTTAAGCTACTGCGACCTTTACCGCTCTTCCAAGGGGCATTTAAACCGTCTTGTTAAGCTACTGCGACCTGCATGTCTCTTCCAAGTGGCATTTAAACCGTCTTGTTAAGCTACTGCGACCTGCACGTCTCTTCCAAGGGGCATTTAAACCATATTGTTAAGCTACTGTTACCGCCACTGCTCTTCCAAGGGGCATTTTAACCGTCTTGTTAAGCTACTGCAACCTCCACGTCTCTTTCAACGGACATATAAACCGTCTTGTTAAGCTACTGTAACCTCCACCTTTTTTCCAAGGGGCATTTAAACCGTCTTGTTAAGCTACTGCAACCTGCACGTCTCTTCCAAGGTGCATTTAAACTGTCTTGTTAAGCTACTGCGACCTGCATGTCTCTTCCAAGGGGCATTTAAACAGTCTTGTTAAGCTACTGCGACCTGCACATCTCTTCTAAGGGGCATTTAAACTGTCTTGTTAAGCTGCTGCGACCAGCATGTCTCTTCCAAGGGGCATTTAAACCGTCTTGTTAAGCTTCTGCGACCTCCAAGTCTCTTTCAAGGGGCATTTAAACCGCCTTGTTAAGCTACTGCGACCTGCACTTCTCTTCCAAGGCGCATTTAAACCATCTTTTAAGTTACTGCGACTTGCACGTCTCTTCCAAGGGGCATCTAAACCGTCTTGTTATGCTACTGTAACCTCCATCACTTTTCCAAGGGGCATTTAAACCGTCTTTTTAAGCTACTGCGACCTCCAACGCTCTTCCAAGGGGCATATACACCGTCTTGTTAAGCTACTACGACCTGCACGTCTCTTCCAAGGGGCATTTAAACCGTCTTGTTAAGCTACTGCGACTTGCACGTCTTTTCCAAGGGGCATTTTAACCGTCTTGTTAAGCTACTGCGACCTGCACGTCTCTTTCAAGAGGCATTTAAACCGTCTTGTTAAGCTACTGCGACTTCCACGTCCCTTCCAAGGGGCATTTAAACCATCTTGTTAAGCTACTGCGACCTCCTCCGCTCTTCCAAGGGGCATTTAAGCCGTTTTGTTAAGCTACTGCGACCTGCATGTCTCTTCCAAGGGGCATTTAAACCATCTTGTTAAGCTACTGTGACCCGCACGTCTCTTCCAAGAGGCATTTAAACCGTCTTGTTAAGCTGCTGCGACCTGCATGTCTCAACCAAGGGGCATTTAAACCGTCTTGTTAAACTACTGCGACCTCCACCGCTCTTCCAAGGGGCATTTAAACCGTCTTCTTAAGCTATTGCGACCTGCATGTCTCTTCCAAGGGGCATTTAAACCGTCTTGAAAGCTACTGCGACCTGCACGTCTCTTCCAAGGGGCATTTATACCGTCTTGTTAAGCTACTGCGACTTGCACGTCTTTTCCAAGGGGCATTTAAACCGTCTTGTTAAGCTACTGCGACGTGCACATCTTTTGCAAGCGGTCATTTAAACCGTCTTGTTAAGCTACTGCGACCTCCACTGCTCTTTCAAGGGGCATTTTAACCGTCTTATTAAGCTACTGCGACCTGCGCGTCTCTTTCAAGGGGCATTTTAACCGTCTTATTAAGCTACTGCGACCTGCGCGTCTCTTTCAAGGGGCATTTAAACTGACTTGTTAAGCTACTGCGACCTTCACCGCTCTTCCAAGGGGCATTTAAACCGTCTTTTTAAGCTACTGCGACCTGCATGTCTCTTCCAAGGGGCATTTAAACCATCTTTTTAAGCTACTGCGACCTCCACTGCTCTTCCAAGGGGCATATAAACCGTCTTGTTAAGCTACTACGACCTGCACGTCTCTTCCAAGGGGCATTTAAACCGTCTTGTTAAGCTACTGCGACTTGCACGTCTTTTCCAAGGGGCATTTTAACCGTCTTGTTAAGCTACTGCGACCTGCATGTCTCTTTCAAGAGGCATTTAAACCGTCTTGTTAAGCTACTGCGACTTGCACGTCTCTTCCAAGGGGCATTTAAACCATCTTTTTAAGCTACTGCGACCTCCTCCGCTCTTCCAAGGGGCATTTAAGCCATCTTGTTAAGCTACTGCGACCTGCATGTCTCTTCCAAGGGGCATTTAAACCATCTTGTTAAGCTACTGTGACCTGCACGTCTCTTCCAAGGGGCATTTAAACCGTCTTGTTAAGCTGCTGCGAGCTGCATGTCTCAACCAAGGGGCATTTAAACCGTCTTGTTAAGCTACTGCGACCTCCACCGCTCTTCCAAGGGGCATTTAAACCATCTAGTTAAGCTACTGCGACCTGCACGTCTCTTCCAAGGGGCATTTAAACCGTCTTGTTAACCTACTGCTACCGCCACCGCTCTTCCAAGGGGCATTTTAACCGTCTTGTTAAGCTACTGCGACCTGCACGTCTCTTTCAACGGGCATTGAAACCGTCTTGTTAAGGTACTGCGGCTTGCACGTGTTTTCCAAGGGGCATTTAAACCGTCTTGTTAAGCTACTGCGACCTTTACCGCTCTTCCAAGGGGCATTTAAACCGTCTTGTTAAGCTACTGCGACCTGCATGTCTCTTCCAAGTGGCATTTAAACCGTCTTGTTAAGCTACTACGACCTGCACATCTCTTCCAAGGTGCATTTAAACCATCTTGTTAAGCTACTGCTACCGCCACTGCTCTTCCAAGGGGCATTTTAACAGTCTTGTTAAGCTACTGCGACCTCCACGTCTCTTTCAACGGGCATTTAAACCGTCTTGTTAAGCTACTGTAACCTCCACCTTTTTTCCAAGGGGCATTTAAACCGTCTTGTTAAGCTACTGCAACCTGCACGTCTCTTCCAAGGTGCATTTAAACTGTCTTGTTAAGCTACTGCGACCTGCATGTCTCTTCCAAGGGGCATTTAAACCGTCTTGTTAAGCTACTGCGACCTGCACGTCTCTTCTAAGGGGCATTTAAACTGTCTTGTTAAGATGCTGCGACCAGCATGTCTCTTCTAAGGGGCATTTAAACCGTCTTGTTAAGCTTCTGCGACCTCCAAGTCTCTTTCAAGGGGCATTTAAACTGCATGGTTAAGCTACTGCGACCTGCCCTTCTCTTCCAAGGCGCATTTAAACCGTCTTTTAAGTTACTGCGACTTGCACGTCTCTTCCAAGGGGCATCTAAACCGTCTTGTTAAGCTACTGTAACCTCCATCACTTTTCCAAGGGGCATTTAAACCATCTTATTAAGCTAATGCGACCTGCACGTCTCTTCAATGGGGCATTTAAACCGTCTTGTTAAGCTACTGCGGCCTGCATGTCTCTACCAAGGGGCATTTAAACCGTCTTGTTAAGCTACTGCGACCTACACGTCTCTTCCAAGGGGCATTTAAACAGTCTTGTTAAGCTGCTGCGACCTGCATGTCTCTTCCAAAGGGCATTTAAACTGTCTTGTTCAGCTACTGCGACCTCCTCCGCTCTTCCAAGGGGCATTTAAACCGTCTTGTTAAGCTACTGCGACCTGCAAGTCTCTTCCAAGGGGTATTTAAACCGTCTTGATAAGCTGCTGCGACCTGCATTTCTCATCCAAGTGGCATTTAAAACGTCTTGTTAAGCTACTGCGACCTCCATCGCTCTTCCAAGGGGCATTTAAACTGTCTTGTTAAGCTACTGCTACCTCCACCGCTCTTCCAAGGGGCATTTTATCCGTCTTGTCAAGCTACTGCGACCTGCACGTCTCTTTCAAGAGGCATTTAAACCATCTTGTTAAGCTACTGCGACTTGCACGTCTTTTCCAAGGGGCATTTAAACCATCTTGTTAAGCTACTGCGACCTCCTCCTCTCTTCCAAGGGGCATTTAAGCCGTCTTGTTAAGCTTATGCGACCTGCACGTCTCTTCAATGGGGCATTTAAACCGTCTTGTTAAGCTACTGCGACCTGCATGTCTCTTCCAAGGGGCATTTAAACCGTCTTGTTAAGCTACTGCGACCTGCACGTCTCTTCCAAGGGGCATTTAAACTGTCTTGTTAAGCTAATGCGACCTGCACGTCTCTTCAATGGGGCATTTAAACCGTCTTGTTAAGCTACTGCGACCTGCATGTCACTTCCAAGGGGCATTTAAACCGTCTTTTTAAGCTACTGCGACCTGCACGTCTCTTCCAAGGGGCATTTAAACCATCTTGTTAAGCTACTGCGACCTGCATGTCTCTTCCAAGTTTCATTTAAACCGTCTTGTTAAGCTACTGCGACCTGCACGTCTCTGCCAAGGGGCATTTAAACCATCTTGTTAAGCTACTGCTACCGCCACCGCTCTTCCAAGGGGCATTTTAACCGTCTTGTTAAGCTACTGTGACCTGCACATCTCTTCCTAGGGGCATTTAAACCGTCTTGTTAAGCTGCTGCGATCTGCATGTCTCTTCCAAGGGGCATTTAAACCGTCTTGTTAAGCTACTGCGACCTCCACCGCTCTTACAAGGGGCATTTAAACCATCTTGTTAAGCTACTGCGACCTGCATGTCTCTTCCAAGTTTCATTTAAACCGTCTTGTTAAGCTACTGCGACCTGCACGTCTCTTCCAAGGGGCATTTAAACCATCTTGTTAAGCTACTGCTACCGCCACCGCTCTTCCAAGGGGCATTTTAACCGTCTTGTTAAGCTACTGTGACCTGCACATCTCTTCCTAGGGGCATTTAAACCCTCTTGTTAAGCTACTGCGACCTGCACGTCTCTTCCAATGGGCATTTAAACTGTCTTGTTAAGCTACTGCTACCGCCACCGCGCTTCCAAGGGGCACTTTAACCGTCTTGTTAAGCTACTGCGACCTGCATGTCTCTTCCAAGGGGCATTTAAACCGTCTTGAAAGCTACTGCGACCTGCACGTCTCTTCCAAGGGGCATTTATACCGTCTTGTTAAGCTACTGCGACTTGCACGTCTTTTCCAAGGGGCATTTAAACCGTCTTGTTAAGCTACTGCGACGTGCACGTCTTTTGCAAGGGGTCATTTAAACCGTCTTGTTAAGCTACTGCGACCTCCACCGCTCTTCCAAGGGGCATTTTAACCGTCTTATTAAGCTACTGCGACCTGCGCGTCTCTTTCAAGGGGCATTTAAACTGACTTGTTAAGCTACTGCGACCTTCACCGCTCTTTCAAGGGGCATTTAAACCGTCTTTTTAAGCTACTGCGACCTCCACCGCTGTTCCAAGAGGCATTTAAACCATCTTGTTAAGCTGCTGCGACCTGCATGTCTCAATCAAGGGGCATTTAAACCGTCTTCTTAAGCTACTGCGACCTCCACCGCTCTTCCAAGGGGCATTTAAACCGTCTTGTTAAGCTACTGCGACCTGCACTTCTCTTCCAAGGGGCATTTAAACCATCTTGTTAAGCTACTGTAACCTCCACCTCTTTTCCAAGGGGCATTTTAAACGTCTTGTTAAGCTACTGCTACCTGCACGTCTCTTCGAAGGGACATTTTAACCGTGTTGTTAAGCTACTGCGAACTGCACGTCTCTTTCAGCTGGCATTTAAACCGTCTTGTTAAGCTACTGTGCCTTGCACGTCTTTTCCAAGGGGTATTTAAACCATCTTGTTAAGCTACTGCGACCTTTACCGCTCTTCCAAGGGGCATTTAAACCATCTTGTTAAGCTACTGTGACCTGCATGTCTCTTCCAAGGGGCATTTAAAAGGTCTTGTTAAGCTACTGCGACCTGCACGTCTCTTCCAAGGGGCATTTAAAACGTCTTGTTAAGCAACTGCTACCGCCACCGCTCTTCCAAGGGGCATTTTAACCGTCTTGTTAAGCTACTGCGACCTGCACGTCTCTTTCAACAGGCATTTAAACCGTCTTGTTAAGCTACTGTAACCTCCCCTCTTTTCCAAGGGGCATTTTAACCGTCTTGTTAAGCTACTGCGACCTGCACGTCTCTTTCAACGGGCATTTAAACCATCTTGTTAAGCTACTGCGACCTCCTCCGCTCTTCCAAGGGGCATTTAAACCGTCTTGTTAAGCTAATGCAACCTGCACGTCTCTTCCAAGGGGCATTTAAACCGTCTTGTTAAGCTACTGTGACCTGCAAGTCTCTTCTAAGGGGTATTTAAACAGTCTTGATAAGCTGCTGTGACCAGCATTTCTCTTCCAAGGGGCATTTAAAATGTCTTGTTAAGCTACTGCGACCTCCACCGCTCTTCCAAGGGGCATTTAAACTGTCTTGTTAAGCTACTACGACCTGCACGTCTCTTCCAAGAGGCATTTAAACCGTCTTGTTAAGCTACTGCGACTTGCACGTCTTTTCCAAGGGGCATTTAAACCATCTTGTTAAGCTACTGCGACCTCCTCCTCTCTTCCAAGGGGCATTTAAGACATCTTGTTAAGCTTATGCGACCTGCACGTCTCTTCAATGGGGCATTTAAACCGTCTTGTTAAGCTACTGCGACCTGCATGTCTCTTCCAAGGGGCATTTAAACCGTCTTGTTAAGCTACTGCGACCTGCACGTCTCTTCCAAGGGGCATTTAAACTGTCTTGTTAAACTAATGCGACCTGCACGTCTCTTCAATGGGGCATTTAAACCGTCTTGTTAAGCTACTGCGACCTGCATGTCACTTCCAAGGGGCATTTAAACCGTCTTGTTAAGCTACTGCGACCTGCACGTCTCTTCCAAGGGGCATTTAAACCATCTTGTTAAGCTACTGCGACCTGCATGTCTCTTTCAAGTTTCATTTAAACCGTCTTGTTAAGCTACTGCGACCTGCACGTCTCTTCCAAGGGGCATTTAAACCATCTTGTTAAGCTACTGCTACCGCCACCGCTCTTCCAAGGGGCATTTTAACCGTCTTGTTAAGCTACTGTGACCTGCACATCTCTTCCTAGGGGCATTTAAACCGTCTTGTTAAGCTGCTGCGATCTGCATGTCTCTTCCAAGGGGCATTTAAACCGTCTTGTTAAGCTACTGCGACCTCCACCGCTCTTACAAGGGGCATTTAAACCATCTTGTTAAGCTACTGCGACCTGCACGTCTCTTCCAAGGGGCATTTAAACCCTCTTGTTAAGCTACTGCAACCTGCATGTCTCTTCCAAGGGGCATTTAAACCGTCTTGTTAATCTATTGCGAACTCCACGTCTCTTCCAAGGTGCATTTAAACCGTCTTGTTAAGTTACTGAAGCCTGCACATCTCTTCCAAGGGGCATTTAAAATGTCTTGTTAAGCTACTGCGACCTCCACCGCTCTTCCAAGGGGCATTTAAACTGTCTTGTTAAGCTACTACGACCTGCACGTCTCTTCCAAGAGGCATTTAAACCGTCTTGTTAAGCTACTGCTACCGCCACCGCTGTTCCAAGCGGCATTTTAACCGTCTTGTTAAGCTACTGCGACCTGCACGTCTCTTTCAAGAGGCATTTAAACCGTCTTGTTAAGCTACTGCGACTTGCACGTCTCTTCCAAGGGGCATTTAAACCATCTTGTTAAGCTACTGTGACCTCCTCCGCTCTTCCAAGGGGCATTTAAGCCGTCTTGTTAAGCTACTGTGACCTACATATCTCTTCCAAGGGGCATTTAAACCATCTTGTCAAGCTACTCTGACCTGCACGTCTCTTCCAAGGGGCATTTAAACCGTCTTGTTGAGCTACTGCGACCTCCACCGCTCTTCCAAGGGGCACTGAAAAAGTCTTGTTATGCTACTGCGACCTGCACGTCTCTTCCAAGGGGCATTTAAACCGTCTTGTTAAGGTACTGCTACCGCCCCCGCTCTTCCAAGGGGCATTTTAACCGTCTTGTTAAGCTACTGCGACCTGCACGTCTCTTTCAACGGGCATTTAAAACGTCTTGTTAAGGTACTGCGACCTTTACCGCTCTTCCAAGGGGCATTTAAACCGTCTTGTTAAGCTTCTGCGACCTGCATGTTTCTTCCAAGTGGCATTTAAACCGTCTTGTTAAGCTACTGCGACCTGCACGTCTCTTCCAAGGGGCATTTAAACCATCTTGTTAAGCTACTGCTACCGCCACCGCTCTTCCAAGGGGCATTTTAACCGTCTTGTTAAGCTACTGCGACCTCCACGTCTCTTTCAACGGGCATTTAAACCGTCTTGTTAAGCCAATGTAACCCCAACCTCTTTTCCAAGGGGCATTTAAACCGTCTTGTTAAGCTACTGCAACCTGCACGTTTCATCCAAGGGGCATTTAAACCGTCTTGTTAAGCTACTGCAACCTGCATGTCTCTTCCAAGGGGCATTTAAACCGTCTTGTTAAGCTACTGCGACCTGCACGTCTCTTCCAAGGGGCATTTAAACTGTCTTGTTAAGCTGCTGCGACCTGCATGTCTCTTCCAAGGGGCATTGAAACCGTCTTGTTAAGCTACTGCGACCTCCAAGTCTCTTTCAAGGGGCATTTAAACCGTCTTGTTAAGCTACTGCGACTTGCACGTCTCTTCCAAGGGGCATTTAAAACGTCTTGTTAAGTTACTGGTACCGCCATCGCTCTTCCAAGGGGCATTTCAACCGTCTTGTTAAGCTGCTGCGACCTGCATGTCTCAACCAAGGGGCATTTAAACCGTTTTGTTAAGCTACTGCGACCTCCACCGCTCTTCCAAGGGGCATTGAAAAAGTCTTGTTAAGCTACTGCGACCTGCACGTCTCTTCCAAGGGGCATTTAAACCGTCTTGTTAAGCTACTGCTACCGCCAACGCTCTTCCAAGGGGCATTTTAACCGTCTTGTTAAGCTACTGCGACCTGCACGTCTCTTTCAACGGGCATTTAAACCGTCTTGTTAAGGTACTGCGACCTTTACCGCTCTTCCAAGGGGCATTTAAACCGTCTTGTTAAGCTACTGCGACCTGCATGTCTCTTCCAAGTGGCATTTAAACCGTCTTGTTAAGCTACTGCGACATGCACGTCTCTTCCAAGGGGCATTTAAACCATCTTGTTAAGCTACTGCTACCGCCACCGCTCTTCCAAGGGGCATTTTAACCGTCTTGTTAAGCTACTGCGACCTCCACGTCTCTTTCAACGGGCATTTAAACCGTCTTGTTAAGCCACTGTAACCCCAACCTCTTTTCCAAGGGGCATTTAAAACGTCTTGTTAAGCTACTGCAACCTGCACGTTTCTTCCAAGGGGCATTTAAACCGTCTTGTTAAGCTACTGCAACCTGCATGTCTCTTCCAAGGGGCATTTAAACCATCTTGTTAAGCTACTGCGACCTGCACGTCTCTTCCAAGGGGCATTTAAACTGTCTTGTTAAGCTGCTGCGACCTGCATGTCTCTTCCAAGGGGCATTTAAACCGTCTTGTTAAGCTACTGCGACCTCCAAGTCTCTTTCAAGGGGCATTTAAACCGTCTTGTTAAGCTACTGCGACTTGCACGTCTCTTCCAAGGGGCATTTAAACCGTCTTCTTAAGTTACTGGTACCGCCACCTCTCTTCCAAGGGGCATTTCAACCGTCTTGTTAAGCTACTGCAACCTGCACGTCTCTTGCAAGGGGCATTTAAACCGTATTGTTAAGCTGCTGCGACGTCTACATCTCTTCCAAGGGGCATTTAAACCAGCTTGTTAAGCTTCTGCGACCTGCACGTCTCTTCCAAGGGGCATTTAAACCGTCTTGTTAAGATACTGCGACCTGCATATCTCTTCCAACGGGCATTTAAACCGTCTTGTTAGCTACTGCGACCTGCATGTCACTTCCAAGGGGCATTTAAACGGTCTTGTTAAGCTACTGCAACCAGCACGTCTCTTCCAAGGGGCATTTAAACCGTCTTGTTAAGCTACTGCGACCTGCATGTCTCTTCGAAGGGGCATTTAAACTATCTTGTTAAGCTACTGCGACCTCCACCACTCTTCAAAGGGGCATTTAAACCGTCTTATTAAGCTACTGCGACCTCCACCGCTCTTCCAAGGGGCATTTAAACCTTCTTGTTAAGCTACTGCGACATGCTCGTCTCTTCCAAGTGGCATTTAAACCGTCTTGTTAAGCTTCTGCGTCCTGCACCGCTCTTCCAAGGGGCATTTAAACCGTCTTATTAAGCTACTGCGACCTACACCGCTCTTCCAAGGGGCATTTAAACTGTTTTGTTAAGCTACTGCTACCGCCACCGCTCTTCCAAGGGGCATTTTAACGGTCTTGTTAAGCTACTGCGACCTGCACGTCTCTTTCAATAGGCATTTAAACCGTCTTGTTAAGCTACTGCGACCTGCACGTCTCTTTCAAGAGGCATTTAAACCATCTTGTTACGCTACTGCGACCTCCTCCGCTCTTCCAAGGGGCATTTAAGCCGTCTTGTTAAGCTACTGCGACCTGCATGTCTCTTCCAAGGGGCATTTAAACCATCTTGTTAAGCTACTGCGATCTGCACGTCTCTTCCAAGGGGCATTTAAACCGTCTTGCTAAGCTGCTGCGACCTGCATGTCTCAACCAAGGGGCATTTAAACCGTCTTGTTAAGCTACTGCTACCGCCAACGCTCTTCCAAGGGGCATTTTAACCGTCTTGTTAAGCTACTGCGACCTGCACGTCTCTTTCAACGGGCATTTAAACCGTCTTGTTAAGGTACTGCGCCTTGCATGTCTTTTCCAAGGGGCATTTAAACCGTCTTGTTAAGATACTGCGACCTTTACCGCTCTTCCAAGTGGCATTTAAACCGTCTTGTTAAGCTACTGCGACCTGCATGTCTCTTTCAAGTGGCATTTAAACCGTCTTGTTAAGCTACTGAGACCTGCACGTCTCTTCCAAGGGGCATTTAAACCATCTTGTTAAGCTACTGCTACCGCCACCGCTCTTCCAAGGGGCATTTAAACCGTCTTGTTAAGCTACTGCGACCTGCACGTCTCTTCCAAGGGGCATTTAAACTGTCTTGTTAAGCTGCTGCGACCTGCATGTCTCTTCCAAGAGGCATTTAAACCGTCTTCTTAAGCTACTGCGACCTGCACGTCTCTTCCAAGGGGCATTTAAACCGTCTTGTTAAGCTACAGCAACTTGTACGTCTTTTCCAAGGGGCATTTAAACCGTCTTGTTAAGCTACTGTAACCTCCACCACTTTTCCAAGGGGCATTTAAAAAGTCTTGTTAAGCTACTGCGACCTGCACGTCTCTTCCAAGGGGCATTTAAACCATCTTGTTAAGCCACTGCTACCGCCACCGCTCTTCCAAGGGGCATTTAAACAGTCTTCTTAAGCCACTGCGACCTTCACTTCTCTCCCAAGGTGCATTTAACCGTATTGTTAAGCTGCTGCGACCTGCATGTGTCTTCCAAGTGGCATTTAAACCGTCTTGTTAAGCAACTGCGACCTCCACCGCTCTTCCAAGGAGCATTTAAACCATCTTGTTAAGCCACTGCGACCTGCACGTCTCTTCCAAGGGGCATTTAAACCGTCTTGGTAAGCTACTGCGACCTGCAAGCCTATTCCAAGGGGCATTTAAACGCTCTTGTTAAGTTACTGCGACCTGCACGTCTCTTCCAAGGGGGATTTAAACAGTCTTGTTAAGCTACTGCGAACTGCACGTCTCTTCCAAAGGGCATTTAAACCGTCTTATTAAGCTACTGTGACCTGCATGTCTTCTCCTAGGGGCATTTAAACTGTCTTGTTAAGCTACTGCGACCAGCACGTCTTTTCCAAGGGGCATTTAAACCATCTTGTTAAGCTACTGCGACCTGCATGTCTCTTCCAAGGGGCATTTAAACCGTCTTGTTAAGCTACAGCGACCTCCACCACTCTTCAAAGGGGCATTTAAACGTCTTGTTAAGCTAATGCGACCTCCACCTCTCTTCCAAGGGGCATTTAAACCTTCTTGTTAAGCTACTGCGACCTGCACGTCTCTTCCAAGTGGCATTTAAACTGTCTTTTTAAGCTACTGCGACTTGCACGTCTCTTCCAAGGGGCATCTAAATCGTCTTGTTAAGCTACTGTAACCTCCATCACTTTTCCAAGGGGCATTTAAACCGTCTTGTTAAGCTAATGCGACCTGCACGTCTCTTCAATGGGGCATTTAAACCGTCTTGCTAAGCTACTGCGGCCTGCATGTCTCTACCAAGGGGCATTTAAACCTTCTTGTTAAACTACTGCGACCTGCACGTCTCTTCCAAGGGGCATTTAAACAGTCTTGTTAAGCTGCTGCGACCTGCATGTCTCTTCCAAAGGGCATTTAAACTGTCTTGTTAAGCTACTGCGACCTCCTCCGCTCTTCCAAGGGGCATTTAAACCGTCTTGTTAAGCTACTGCAACCTGCACGTCTCTTCCAAGGGGCATTTAAACCGTCTTGTTAAGCTACTGCGACCTGCAAGTCTCTTCCATGGGGTATTTAAACCGTCTTGATAAGCTGCTGCGACCTGCATTTCTCTTCCAAGGGGCATTTAAAACGTCTTGTTAAGCTACTGCGACCTACACCGCTCTTCCAAGGGGCATTTAAACTGTCTTGTTAAGCTACTGCTACCGCCACCGCTCTTCCAAGAGGCATTTTAACTGTCTTGTTAAGCTACTGCGACCTGCACGTCTCTTGCAATAGGCATTTAAACCGTCTTGTTAAGCTACTGCGACCTGCACGTCTCTTTCAAGAGGCATTTAAACCATTTTGTTAAGCTACTGCGACTTCCTCCGCTCTTCCAAGGGGCATTTAAGCCGTCTTGTTAAGCTACTGCGACCTGCATGTCTCTTCCAAGGGGCATTTAAACCGTCTTGTTAAGCTACTGCGTCCTGCACGTCTCTTCCAAGGCGCATTTAAACCGTGTTTTTAAGCTACTGCGACCTGCACGTCTCTTCCAAGGGGCATTTAAACCGTCTTGTTAAGCTACTGTAACCTACATCACTTTTCCAAGGGGCATTTAAACCGTCTTGTTAAGCTAATGCAACCTTCACGTCTCTTCCAAGAGGCATTTAAACCGTCTTGTTAAGCTACTGCGACCTCCACCGCTCTTCCAAGGGGCATTTAAATCATCTTGTTAAGCTACTGCGACCTGCACGTCTCTTCCAAGGGGCATTTAAACCGTCTTGTTAAGCTACTGCGACCTCCACCGCTCTTCCAAGGGGCATTTAAATCATCTTGTTAAGCTACTGCGACCTGCAAGCCTATTCCAAGGGGCATTTAAACCCTCTTGTTAAGCTACTGCGACCTGCACATCTCTTCCAAGGGGGATTTAAACAGTCTTGTTAAGCTACTGCGACCTGCACGTCTCTTCCAAGGGGCATTTAAACCATCTTGTTGTAGTGCCGGCGTCCCTGCCCTCTGCTAGGCAGGGACGCTGCTCCCCTCACCGCTCTGCCCCGTGCCCGGCGTCCCTCTCCCGCTCTGCTGTCAGCGCGCGCTCCTTCCCGGCGTCCTCCTCCCGCTCTGCTCTCAGCGCGCGCTCCTTCCCGGCCCCTGTGCTTAGGGCGCGCGCGCGCTACCCTCCTCTTAAAGGGGCCGCGCGCGCCGTCCTAAGGAGTCCCCGGCCAATGGCCGGAGGACTTCATCATATATAAGGCACCTCCTCCAAAATGGAGGTGCCCGAGCAATGTTGTTTGCACCTGTGTCTCACCTGTGCTTCAGCCCTCAGGTCCCGTTGCCAGTTACCTGCCAGTTACCTGTCAGATTCCTGCCTGATTACTTGCTACCTGTCTGCTAGTCTGAGGTCCGACGGTCTGCCTTACTACTCCTGTCAGTCTGTCTAAGGACCAGCCTGCCCGCTCACCTGGGAGCGCACCTCAGTTACCTGCCTGCTTGCCTGAGGTCCGACGGTCTGCCTTACAGCTCCGGTCAGTCTGTCTACGGACCAGCTTGCCCGCTCACCTGGGAGCGCTTCTCCGCTACCTGCCTGTTTGCCTGCCCGGAGGCTCCGCTGTCACGTGCTGTGACCACCAGCTATTCCAGAGACTCTTGCCCGCTCACCTGGGAGCGCTTCTCCGCTACCTGCCTGCTTGCCTGCCCGGAGGCTCCGCTGTCACGTGCTGTGACCACCAGCTATTCCTGAGACTCTTGCCCGCTCACCTGGGAGCGCTTCTCCGTTACCTGCCTGCTTGCCTACCTGGAGGCTCCGCCGTCACATGCTGTGACCACCTGCTATTCCAGAGACTCTCGCTTGCTCACCTGGGAGAACACATTCTTCATCTGCCTTGCTAGCCTACCTGGAGGTTCAGCCATCACAGGTCGTACCTGCCCGTACACCCAGAGACTGTCCTGGTCACCTCCTGTGACTACCTGCCTGGTCGCCACCCGCTCCCTTACAAGGACCGCCCCCTTGTATTGTAGCCCAGAGGTTCCGCCTCCCAGACCCGTTACACTTGTTAAGCTACTGCGACCTGCTCGTCTCTTACAAGGGGCATTTAAACCGTCCTGTTAAGCTACTGCGACCTGCACGTCTTTTCCAAGGCGCATTTAAACGTCTTTTTAAAAAAATTGCGACTTGCACGTCTCTTCCAAGGGGCATTTAAACCGTCTTGTTAAGCTACTGTAACCTCCACCACTTTTCCAAGGGGCATTTAAACTGTCTTGTTAAGCTACTGCGACCTGCACGTCTCTTCCAAGGGGCATTTAAACCGTCTTGTTAAGCTAGTGCGACCTGCATGTCTCTTCCAAGGGGCATTTAAACAGTCTTGTTAAGCCACTGCGACCTGCACGTCTCTTCCAAGGGGCATTTAAACCGTCTTTTTAAGCTAGTGCGACTTGCATGTATCTTCCAAGGGGCATTTAAACAGTCTTGTTAAGCCACTGCGACCTGCACGTCTCTTCCAAGGGGCATTTAAACCATCTTTTTAAGCTACTGCAACCTCCACGTCTCTTCCAAGGGGCATTTAAACCATCTTTTTAAGCTGCTGTGAACTGCATGTCTCTTCCAAGGGGCATTTAAACCTTCTTGTTAAGCTACTGTGACCTCCTCCGCTCTTCCAAGGGGCATTTAAACCATCTTGGTAAGCTCCTGCGACCTGCACGTCTCTTCCAAGGGGCATTTAAACCGTCTTGGTAAGCTACTGCGACCTGCACGTCTCTTCCAAGGGCGATTTAAACCGTCTTGTTAAGCTACTGCGACCTGCACGTCTCTTCAAAAGGGCAGTTAAACCGTCTTGTTAAGCTACTGCGACCTGCACGTCTCTTCCAAGGGACATTTAAACCGTCTTATTAAGCTACTGCGACCTGCACGTCTCTTCCAAGGGGCATTTAAACTGTTTTGTTAAGCTACTGCGACCTGCATGTCTCTACCAAGGGACATTTAAACCGTCTTGTTAAGCTCCTGCAACCTGCACGTCTCTTCCAAGGGGCATTTAAATTGTCTTGTTAAGATGCTGCTACTTGCATGTCTCTTCCAAAGGGCATTTAAACTGTCTTTTTAAGCTACTGCGACCTCCACCTCTCTTCCAAGGGGTATTTAAACTGTCTTGTTAAGCTACTGCGACCTGCACGTCTCTACCAAGGGGCATTTAAATCGTCTTGGTAAGCTACTGTGACCTGCAAGCCTCTTCCAAGGGGCATTTAAACCGTCTTTTAAAGCTTCTGCGACCTGCACGTCTCTTCCAAGGGGCATTTAAAGCATCTTGGTAAGCTACTGCGAACTGCAAGCCTATTCGAAGTGCCATTTAAACCCTCTTGTTAAGGTACTGCGACCTGCACGTCTCTTCCAAGGGCATTTAAACCGTCTTATTAAGCTACTGCGACCAGCACTTCTCTTTCAGGGGACATTTAAACTGTCTTTTTAAGCTACTGCGACCTCCACTGCTCTTCCAAGTGGCATTTAAACCGTCTTATTAAGCTACTGCGACCTGCACGTCTCTTCCAAGGGGCATTTAAACCGTCTTGTTAAGCTACTGCGACTTGCACGTCTCTTCCAAGGGACATTTAAACTGTCTTTTAAAGCCATTGCGACCTTCACGTCTCTCCCAAGGGGCATTTAAACCGTATTGTTAAGCTGCTGCCACCTGCATGTGTCTTCCAAGGGGCATTTAAAACGTCTTGTTAAGCTTCTGCGACCTGCACGTCTCTTCCAAGGGTCATTTAAAGCATCTTGGTAAGCTACTGCGAACTGCAAGCCTATTACAAGTGCCATTTAAACCCTCTTGTTAAGGTACTGCGACCTGCACGTCTCTTCCAAGGGCATTTAAACCGTCTTATTAAGCTACTGTGACCAGCACTTCTCTTTCAGGGAACATTTAAACTGTCTTTTTAAGCTACTGCGACCTCCACTGCTCTTCCAAGTGGCATTTAAACCGTCTTATTAAGTTACTGCGACCTGCACGTCTCTTCCAAGGGGCATTTAAACCGTCTTGTTAAGCTACTGCGACCTGCACATCTCTTCCAAGGAACATTTAAACTGTCTTTTAAAGCCATTGCGACCTTCACGTCTCTCCCAAGGGGCATTTAAACCGTATTGTTAAGCTGCTGCGACCTGCATGTGTCTTCCAAGTGGCATTTAAACCGTCTTGTTAAGCTACTGCGACTTGCACGTCTCTTCCAAGGGGCATTTAAACCGTCTTGTTAAGCTAGTACAACCTGCACGTCTCTTCCAAGGGGCATTTAAACCGTCCTGTTAAGCTACTGCGACTTGCACGTCTCTTCCAAGGGGCATTTAAACCGTCTTGTTAAGCTACTGTAATCTCCACCACTTTTCCTAGGGGCATTTAAACCGTCTTGTTAAGCTACTATGACCTGCACGTCTGTACCAAGGGGCATTTAAACCGTCTTGTTAAGCTACTGCAACCTGCACGTCTCTTGCAAGGGGCATTTAAACTGTCTTGTTAAGCTACTGCGACCTCCACATCTCTTCCAAGGGGCATTTAAACCATCTTGTAATGCTTCTGCGACCTGCACGTCTCTTCAAAGGGGCATTTAAACCGTCTTGTTAAGCTACTGCGACTTGCACGTCTCTTCCAAGGGGCATTTAAACCGTCTTGTTAAGCTACTGTAATCTCCACCACTTTTACTAGGGGCATTTAAACCGTCTTGTTAAGCTACTGCGACCTGCACGTCTCTTCCAAGGGGCATTTAAACCGTCTTGTTAAGCAACTGCGACCTGCATGTCTCTACCAAGGGGCATTTAAACCATCTTGTTAAGCTACTGCAACCTGCACAACTCTTGCAAGGGGCATTTAAACCGTCTTGTTAAGCTACGGCCACCTCCACATCTCTTCCAAGGGGCATTTAAACCATCTTGTTAAGCTTCTGCGACCTGCACGTCTCTTCCAAGGGGCATTTAAACCGTCTTGTTAAGCTAATGCGACCTGCACGTCTCTTCCAAGGGGCATTTAAAGCGTCTTGTTAAGCTACTGCGACCTCCACCGCTCTTCCAAGGGGCATTTAAACCGTCTTGTTAAGCTACTGCGACCTGCATGTCTCTTCCAAGGGGCATTTAAACTGTCTTGTTAAGCTACTGCGACCTGCACGTCTCTTCCAAGGGGCATTTAAACCGTCTGGTTAAGCTACTGCGACGTGCACGTCTTTTCCCAGGGGCATTTAAACCGTCTTGTTAAGCTACTGTAACCTCCACCACTTTTCCAAGTGGCATTTAAAACGTCTTGTTAAGCTACTGCGACCTGCACGTCTCTTCCAAGGGGCATTTAAACCGTCTTGTTAAGCTACTGCGACCTGCATGTCTCTTCGAAGGGGCATTTAAACTGTCTTGTTAAGCTACTGCGACCTCCACCACTCTTCAAAGGGGCATTTAAACCGTCTTGTTAAGCTACGGCGACCTCGACCGCTCTTCCAAGGGGCATTTAAACCTTCTTGTTAAGCTACTGCGACCTTCTCGTCTCTTCCAAGTGGCATTTAAACCGTCTTGTTAAGCTACTGCGTCCTGCACGTCTCTTCCAAGGCGCATTTAAATCGTGCTTTTAAGCTACTGCGACCTGCATGTCTCTCCCAAGGGGCATTTAAACTGTCTTGTTAAGCTACTGTAACCTCCATCACTTTTCCAAGGGGCATTTAAACCGTCTTGTTAAGCTAATGCGACTTTCACATCTCTTCCAAGGGGCATTTAAACCGTCTTGTTAAGCTACTGCGACCTGCACCGCTCTTCCAAGGGGCATATAAACCATCTTGTTAAGCTACTGCGACCTGCACGTCTCTTCCAAGGGGCATTTAAACCGTCTTGGAAAGCTACTGCGACCTGCAAGCCTATTCCAAGGGGCATTTAAACCCTCTTGTTAAGCTACTGCGACCTGCACATCTCTTCCAAGGGGGATTTAAAGTCTTGTTAAGCTACGGCGACCTGCACGTCTTTTCCAAGGGGCATTTGAACCATCTTGTTAAGCTACTGCGACCTGCACGTCTCTTCCAAGGGGCATTTAAACCATCTTGTTAAGCTACTGCGACCTCCAACGCTCTTCCAAGGGGCATTTAAACCTTCTTGTTAAGCTACTGCGACCTGCTCGTCTCTTCCAAGTGGCATTTAAACCGTCTTGTTAAGCTACTGCGTCCTGCACGTCTCTTCCAAGGCGCATTTAAATCGTGTTTTTAAGCTACTGCGACCTGCACGTCTCTTCCAAGGGGCATTTAAACCGTCTTGTTAAGCTACTGTAACCTCCATCACTTTTCCAAGGGGCATTTAAACCGTCTTTTTAAGCTAAAGCGAGCTTCACGTCTCTTCCAAGGGGCATTTAAACCGTCTTGTTAAGCTACTGCGAGCTCCACCGCTCTTCCAAGGGGCATTTAAACCATCTTGTTAAGCTACTGCGACCTGTACGTCTCTTCCAAGGGGCATTTAAACCGTCTTGGAAAGCTACTGCGACCTGCAAGCCTATTCCAAGGGGCATTTAAACCCTCTTGTTAAGCTACTGCGACCTGCTCATCTCTTACAACGGGCATTTAAACCGTCTTGTTAAGCTACTGCGACCTGCACATCTCTTCCAAGGGGGATTTAAACAGTCTTGTTAAGCTACTGCAACCTGCACGTCTCTTCCAAGGGGCATTTAAACCATCTTGTTAAGCTACTGCGACCTGCTCGTCTCTTACAAGGGGCATTTAAACCGTCTTGTTAAGCTACTGGGACCTGCACGTCTCTTCCAAGGCGCATTTAAACGCCTTTTTTAAAAAATTGCGACTTGCACGTCTCTTCCAAGGGGCATTTAAACCGTCTTGTTAAGCTACTGTAACCTCCTCCACTTTTCCAAGGGGCATATAAACCATCTTGTTAAGCTACTGCGACCTGCACGTCTCTTCCAAGGGGCATTTAAACCGTCTTGGAAAGCTACTGCGACCTGCAAGCTTATTCCAAGGGGCATTTAAACCCTCTTGTTAAGCTACTGCGACCTGCACATCTCTTCCAAGGGGGATTTAAAGTCTTGTTAAGCTACTGCGACCTGCACGTCTTTTCCAAGGGGCATTTGAACCATCTTGTTAAGCTACTGCGACCTCCAACGCTCTTCCAAGGGGCATTTAAACCTTCTTGTTAAGCTACTGCGACCTGCTCGTCTCTTCCAAGTGGCATTTAAACCGTCTTGTTAAGCTACTGCGTCCTGCACGTCTCTTCCAAGGCGCATTTAAATCGTGTTTTTAAGCTACTGCGACCTGCACGTCTCTTCCAAGGGGCATTTAAACCGTCTTGTTAAGCTACTGTAACCTCCATCACTTTTCCAAGGGGCATTTAAACCGTCTTGTTAAGCTAAAGCGAGCTTCACGTCTCTTCCAAGGGGCATTTAAACCGTCTTGTTAAGCTACTGCGAGCTCCACCGCTCTTCCAAGGGGCATTTAAACCATCTTGTTAAGCTACTGCGACCTGTACGTCTCTTCCAAGTGGCATTTAAACCGTCTTGGAAAGCTACTGCGACCTGCAAGCCTATTCCAAGGGGCATTTAAACCCTCTTGTTAAGCTACTGCGACCTGCTCATCTCTTACAACGGGCATTTAAACCGTCTTGTTAAGCTACTGCGACCTGCACATCTCTTCCAAGGGGGATTTAAACAGTCTTGTTAAGCTACTGCAACCTGCACGTCTCTTCCAAGGGGCATTTAAACCATCTTGTTAAGCTACTGCGACCTGCTCGTCTCTTACAAGGGGCATTTAAACCGTCTTGTTAAGCTACTGCGACCTGCACGTCTCTTGCAAGGCGCATTTAAACGCCTTTTTTAAAAAATTGCGACTTGCACGTCTCTTCCAAGGGGCATTTAAACCGTCTTGTTAAGCTACTGTAACCTCCACCACTTTTCCAAGGGGCATTTAAACCGTCTTGTTAAGCTACTTCTACCTGCATGTCTCTTCCAAGGGGCATTTAAACCGTCTTGTTAAGCTAGTGCGACCTGCATGTCTCTTCCAAGGGGCATTTAAACAGTCTTCTTAAGCCACTGCGACCAGCACGTTTCTTCCAAGGGGCATTTAAACCGTCTTTTTAAGCTGCTGTGTACTGCAGTTCTCTTCCAAGGGGCATTTAAACCATCTTGTTAAGCTACTGCGACCTCCTCCGCTCTTCCAAGGGGCATTTAAACCATCTTGTTAAGCTACTGCGACCTGCATGTCTCTTCCAAGGGCATTTAAACCGTCTTGGTAAGCTACTGAGACCTGCAAGCCTATTCCAAGGGGCTTTTAAACCCTCATGTTAAGCTACTGCGACCTGCACGTCTCTTCCAAGGGCGATTTAAACCGTCTTGTTAAGCTACTGCGACCTGCATGTCTCTTCAAAAGGGCAGTTAAACCGTCTTGTTAAGCTACTGCGACCTGCACGTCTCTTCCAAGCGACATTTAAATCGTCTTATTAAGCTACTGTGACCTGCATGTCTCTTCCAAGGTGCATTTAAACTGTCTTGTTAAGCTACTGCGACCAGCATGTCTCTACCAAGGGACATTTAAACCGTCTTGTTAAGCTACTGCGACCTGCACGTCTCTTCCAAGGTGCATTTAAACTGTCTTGTTAAGGTGCTGCTACCTGCATGTCTCTTCCAAGGGGCATTTAACCTGTCTTGTTAAGCTACTGCGACCTCCACCTCTCTTCCAAGGGGCATTTAAACCATCTTGTTAAGCTACTGTGACCTGCGCTTCTCTACCAAGGGGCATTTAAATCGTCTTGGTAAGCTACTGTGACCTGCAAGCCTCTTCCAAGGGGCATTTAAAGCATCTTGGTAAGCTACTGCGACCTGCAAGCCTATTCCAAGTGGCATTTATACAATCTTGTTAAGGTACTGCGACCTGCACGTCTCTTCCAAGGGCATTTAAACCGTCTTATTAAGCTACTGCGACGAGCACTTCTCTTCCAAGGGACATTTAAACTGTCTTTTTAAGCTACTGCGACCTCCACTGCTCTTCCAAGTGGCATTTAAACCGTCTTATTAAGTTACTGCGACCTGCACGTCTCTTCCAAGGGGCATTTAAACCATCTTGTTAAGCTACTGCGACCTGCACGTCTCTTTCAAGGGACATTTAAACTGTCTTTTAAAGCCATTGTGACCTTCACGTCTCTCCCAAGGGGCATTTAAACCGTATTGTTAAGCTGCTGCGACCTGCATGTGTCCTCCAAGTGGCATTTAAACCGTCTTGTTAAGCTACTGCGACTTGCACGTCTCTTCCAAGGGGCATTTAAACCGTCTTGTTAAGCTACTACAACCTGCACGTCTCTTCCAAGGGGCATTTAAACCGTCTTGTTAAGCTACTGCGACTTGCACGTCTCTTCCAAGGGGCATTTAAACCGTCTTGTTAAGCTACTGTAATCTCCACCACTTTTCCTAGGGGCATTTAAACCGTCTTGTTAAGCTACTATGACCTGCACGTCTCTTCGAAGGGGCATTTAAACCGTCTTGTTAAGCTACTGCGACCTGCATGTCTCTACCAAGGGGCATTTAAACCGTCTTGTTAAGCTACTGCAACCTGCACGTCTCTTGCAAGGGGCATTTAAACTGTCTTGTTAAGCTACTGCGACCTCCACATCTCTTCCAAGGGGCATTTAAACCATCTTGTAATGCTTCTGCGACCTGCACGTCTCTTCAAAGGGGCATTTAAACCGTCTTGTTAAGCTACTGCGACTTGCACGTCTCTTCCAAGGGGCATTTAAACCGTCTTGTTAAGCTACTGTAATCTCCACCACTTTTCCTAGGGACATTTAAACCATCTTGTTAAGCTACTGCGACCTGCACGTCTCTTCCAAGGGGCATTTAAACCGTCTTGTTAGGATACTGCGACCTGCATGTCTCTACCAAGGGGCATTTAAACCGTCTTGTTAAGCTACTGCAACCTGCACGTCTCTTGCAAGGGGCATTTAAACCATATTGTTAAGCTACGGCGATCTCCACATCTCTTCCAAGGGGCATTTAAACCATCTTGTTAAGCTTCTGCGACCTGCACGTCTCTTCCAAGGGGCATTAAAACCGTCTTGTTAAGCTAATGCGACCTGCACGTCTCTTCCAAGGGGCATTTAAACCTTCTCGTTAAGCTAATGCGACCTGCTCGTCTCTTCCAAGGGGCATTTAAACCGTCTTGTTAAGCTACTGCGACCTCCACCGCTCTTCCAAGGGGCATTTAAACCGTCTTGTTAAGCTACTGCGACCTGCATGTCTCTTCCAAGGGGCACTTAAACTGTCTTGTTAAGCTACTGCGACCTGCACGTCTCTTCCAAGGGGCATTTAAACCGTCTGGTTAAGCTACTGCGACTTGCACGGCTTTTCCCAGGGGCATTTAAACCGTCTTGTTAAGCTACTGTAACCTCCACCACTTTTCCAAGGGGCATTTAAAACATCTTGTTAAGCTACTGCGACCTGCACGTCTCTTCCAAGGGGCATTTAAACCGTCTTGTTAAGCTACTGCGACCTGCACGTCTCTTCCAAGGGGCATTTAAACCGTCTTGAAAAGCTACTGCGACCTGCAAGCCTATTCCAAGGGGCATTTAAACCCTCTTGTTAAGCTACTGCGACCTGCACATCTCTTCCAAGGGGGATTTAAACAGTCTTGTTAAGCTGCTGCGACCTGCACGTCTCTTCCAAGGGACATTTAAACCATCTTGTTAAGCTACTGCGACCTGCTCGTCTCTTCCAAGTGGCATTTAAACCGTCTTGTTAAGCTACTGCGTCCTGCACGTCTCTTCCAAGGCGCATTTGAATCGTGTTTTTAAGCTACTGCGACCTGCACGTCTCTTCCAAGGGGCATTTAAACCGTCTTGTTAAGCTACTGTAACCTCCATCACTTTTCCAAGGGGCATTTCAACCGTCTTGTTAAGCTAATGCGACCTTCACATCTCTTCCAAGGGGCATTTAAATCGTCTTGTTAAGCTACTGCAACTTGCACCGCTCTTCCAAGGGGCATATAAACCATCTTGTTAAGCTACTGCGACCTGCACGTCTCTTCCAAGGGGCATTTAAACCGTCTTGTTAAGCTACTGCGACCTGCACATCTCTTCCGAGGGGGATTTAAACAGTCTTGTTAAGCTACTGCGACCTACACGTCTCTTCCAAGGGGCATTTAAACCTTCTTGTTAAGCTACTGCGACCTGCTCGTCTTTTACAGGGGGCATTTAAACCGTCTTGTTAAGCTAATGCGACCTGCACGTCTCTTCCAAGGCGCATTTAAACGTCTTTTTTAAAAAATTGCGACTTGCACGTCTCTTCCAAGGGGCATTTAAACCGTCTTGTTAAGCTACTGTAACCTCCACCACTTTTCCAAGGGGCATTTAAACCGTCATGTTAAGCTACTTCTACCTGCATGTCTCTTCCAAGGGGCATTTAACCGTCTTGTTAAGCTAGTGCGACCTGCATGTCTCTTCCAAGGGGCATTTAAACAGTCTTGTTAAGCCACTGCGACCAGCACGTTTCTTCCAAGGGGCATTTAAACCGTCTTTTTAAGCTGCCGTGTACTGCAGGTCTCTTCCAAGGGGCATTTAAACCATCTTGTTAAGCTACTGCGACCTCCTCCGCTCTTCCAAGGGGCATTTAAACCATCTTGTTAAGCTACTGCGACCTGCATGTCTCTTCCAAGGTGCAATTAAACCGTCTTGGTAAGCTACTGAGACCTGCAAGCCTATTCCAAGGGGCTTTTAAACCCTCATGTTAAGCTACTGCGACCTGCACGTCTCTTCCAAGGGCGATTTAAACCGTCTTGTTAAGCTACTGCGACCTGCACGTCTCTTCAAAAGGGCAGTTAAACCGTCTTGTTAAGCTACTGCGACCTGCACGTCTCTTTCAAGCGACATTTAAATCCTCTTATTAAGCTACTGTGACCTGCATGTCTCTTCCAAGGGGCATTTAAACTGTCTTGTTAAGCTACTGCGACCAGCATGTCTCTACCAAGGGACATTTAAACCGTCTTGTTAAGCTACTGCGACCTGCACGTCTCTTCCAAGGGGCATTTAAACTGTCTTGTTAAGGTGCTGCTACCTGCATGTCTCTTCCAAGGGGCATTTAACCTGTCTTGTTAAGCTACTGCGACCTCCACCTCTCTTCCAAGGGGCATTTAAACCATCTTGTTAAGCTACTGTGACCTGCAAGCCTCTTCCAAGGGGCATTTAAAGCATCTTGGTAAGCTACTGCGACCTGCAAGCCTATTCCAAGTGGCATTTAAACCCTCTTGTTAAGGTACTGCGACCTGCACGTCTCTTCCAAGGGCATTTAAACCGTCTTATTAAGCTACTGCGACCAGCACTTCTCTTCCAAGGGACATTTAAACTGTCTTTTTAAGCTACTGCGACCTCCACTGCTCTTCCAAGTGGCATTTAAACCGTCTTATTAAGCTACTGCGACCTGCACGTCTCTTCCAAGGGGCATTTAAACCGTCTTGTTAAGCTACTGCGACCTGCACGTCTCTTTCAAGGGACATTTAAACTGTCTTTTAAAGCCATTGCGACCTTCACGTCTCTCCCAAGGGGCATTTAAACCGTATTGTTAAGCTGCTGCGACCTGCATGTGTCTTCCAAGTGGCATTTAAACCGTCTTGTTAAGCAACTGCGACCTGCATGTCTCTACCAAGGGGCATTTAAACCATCTTGTTAAGCTACTGCAACCTGCACGACTCTTGCAAGGGGCATTTAAACCGTCTTGTTAAGCTACGGCCACCTCCACATCTCTTCCAAGGGGCATTTAAACCATCTTGTTAAGCTTCTGTGACCTGCACGTCTCTTCCAAGGGGCATTTAAACCGTCTTGTTAAGCTAATGCGACCTGCACGTCTCTTCCAAGGGGCATTTAAACCGTCTTGTTAAGCTACTGCGACCTCCACCGCTCTTCCAAGGGGCATTTAAACCGTCTTGTTAAGCTACTGCGACCTGCATGTCTCTTCCAAGGGGCATTTAAACTGTCTTGTTAAGATACTGCGACCTGCACGTCTCTTCCAAGGGGCATTTAAACCGTCTGGTTAAGCTACTGCGACGTGCACGTCTTTTCCCAGGGGCATTTAAACCGTCTTGTTAAGCTACTGTAACCTCCACCACTTTTCCAAGTGGCATTTAAAACGTCTTGTTAAGCTACTGCGACCTGCACGTCTCTTCCAAGGGGCATTTAAACCGTCTTGTTAAGCTACTGCGACCTGCATGTCTCTTCGAAGGGGCATTTAAACTGTCTTGTTAAGCTACTGCGACCTCCACCACTCTTCAAAGGGGCATTTAAACCGTCTTGTTAAGCTACGGCGACCTCCACCGCTCTTCCAAGGGGCATTTAAACCTTCTTGTTAAGCTACTGCGACCTTCTCGTCTCTTCCATGTGGCATTTAAACCGTCTTGTTAAGCTACTGCGTCCTGCACGTCTCTTCCAAGGCGCATTTAAATCGTCTTTTTAAGCTTCTGCGACCTGCACGTCTCTTCCAAGGGGCATTTAAACTGTCTTGTTAAGCTACTGTAACCTCCATCACTTTTCCAAGGGGCATTTAAACCGTCTTGTTAAGCTAATGCGACTTTCACATCTCTTCCAAGGGGCATTTAAACCGTCTTGTTAAGCTACTGCGACCTGCACGTCTCTTCCAAGGGGCATTGAAACCGTCTTGGAAAGCTACTGCGACC
Organism: Phyllobates terribilis; assembly: GCF_046119375.1. Lineage (NCBI taxonomy): Eukaryota > Metazoa > Chordata > Amphibia > Anura > Dendrobatidae > Phyllobates > Phyllobates terribilis. Next base: position 2,432,122 of record NW_027362921.1, on the reverse strand, counting down.
TGCAAGCCTATTCCAAGGGGCATTTAAACCCTCTTGTTAAGCTACTGCGACCTGCACATCTCTTCCAAGGGGGATTTAAACAGTCTTGTTAAGCTACTGCGACCTGCACGTCTCTTCCAAGGGGCATTTGAACCATCTTGTTTAGCTACTGCGACCTGCACGTCTCTTCCAAGGGGCATTTAAACCATCTTGTTAAGCTACTGCGACCTCCAACGCTCTTCCAAGGGGCATTTAAACCTTCTTGTTAAGCTACTGCGACCTGCTCGTCTCTTCCAAGTGGCATTTAAACCGTCTTGTTAAGCTACTGCGTCCTGCACGTCTCTTCCAAGGCGCATTTAAATCGTGTTTTTAAGCTACTGCGACCTGCACGTCTCTTCCAAGGGGCATTTAAACCGTCTTGTTAAGCTACTGTAACCTCCATCACTTTTCCAAGGTGCATTTAAACCGTCTTGTTAAGCTAAAGCGACCTTCACGTCTCTTCCAAGGGGCATTTAAACCGTCTTGTTAAGCTACTGCGAGCTCCACCGCTCTTCCAAGGGGCATTTAAACCATCTTGTTAAGCTACTGCGACCTGCACGTCTCTTCCAAGGGGCATTTAAACCGTCTTGGAAAGCTACTGCGACCTGCAAGCCTATTCCAAGGGGCATTTAAACCCTCTTGTTAAGCTACTGCGACCTGCTCGTCTCTTACAACTGGCATTTAAACCGTCTTGTTAAGCTACTGCGACCTGCACATCTCTTCCAAGGGGGATTTAAACAGTCTTGTTAAGCTACTGCAACCTGCACGTCTCTTCCAATGGGCATTTATACCATCTTGTTAAGCTACTGCGACCTGCTCGTCTCTTACAAGGGGCATTTAAACCGTCTTGTTAAGCTACTGCGACCTGCACGTCTCTTCCATGGCGCATTTAAACGCCTTTTTTAAAAAATTGCGACTTGCACGTCTCTTCCAAGGGGCATTTAAACCGTCTTGTTAAGCTACTGTAACCTCCACCACTTTTCCAAGGGGCATTTAAACCGTCTTGTTAAGCTACTTCTACCTGCATGTCTCTTCCAAGGGGCATTTAAATCGTCTTCTTAAGCCACTGCGACCAGCACGTTTCTTCCAAGGGGCATTTAAACCGTCTTTTTAAGCTGCTGTGTACTGCAGGTCTCTTCTAAGGGGCATTTAAACCATCTTGTTAAGCTACTGCGACCTCCTCCGCTCTTCCAAGGGGCATTTAAACCATCTTGTTAAGCTACTGCGACCTGCATGTCTCTTCCAAGGGCATTTAAACCGTCTTGGTAAGCTACTGAGACCTGCAAGCCTATTCCAAGGGGCTTTTAAACCCTCATGTTAAGCTACTGCGACCTGCACGTCTCTTCCAAGGGCGATTTAAACCGTCTTGTTAAGCTACTGCGACCTGCATGTCTCTTCAAAAGGGCAGTTAAACCGTCTTGTTAAGCTACTGCGACCTGCACGTCTCTTCCAAGCGACATTTAAATCATCTTATTAAGCTACTGTGACCTGCATGTCTCTTCCAAGGGGCATTTAAACTGTCTTGTTAAGCTACTGCGACCAGCATGTCTCTACCAAGGGACATTTAAATCGTCTTGTTAAGCTACTGCGACCTGCACGTCTCTTCCAAGGTGCATTTAAACTGTCTTGTTAAGGTGCTGCTACCTGCATGTCTCTTCCAAGGGGCATTTAACCTGTCTTGTTAAGCTACTGCGACCTCCACCTCTCTTCCAAGGGGCATTTAAACCATCTTGTTAAGCTACTGTGACCTGCACTTCTCTACCAAGGGGCATTTAAATCGTCTTGGTAAGCTACTGTGACCTGCAAGCCTCTTCCAAGGGGCATTTAAAGCATCTTGGTAAGCTACTGCGACCTGCAAGCCTATTCCAAGTGGCATTTAAACCCTCTTGTTAAGGTACTGCGACCTGCACGTCTCTTCCAAGGGCATTTAAACCGTCTTATTAAGCTACTGCGACCAGCACTTCTCTTCCAAGGGACATTTAAACTGTCTTTTAAAGCTACTGCGACCTCCACTGCTCTTCCAAGTGGCATTTAAACCGTCTTATTAAGCTACTGCGACCTGCACGTCTCTTCCAAGGGGCATTTAAACCATCTTGTTAAGCTACTGCGACCTGCACGTCTCTTTCAAGGGACATTTAAACTGTCTTTTAAAGCCATTGTGTCCTTCACGTCTCTCCCAAGGGGCATTTAAACCGTATTGTTAAGCTACTGCGACCTGCATGTGTCTTCCAAGTGGCATTTAAACCGACTTGTTAAGCTACTGCGACTTGCACGTCTCTTCCAAGGGGCATTTAAACCGTCTTGTTAAGCTACTACAACCTGCACGTCTCTTCCAAGGGGCATTTAAACCGTCTTGTTAAGCTACTGCGACTTGCACGTCTCTTCCAAGGGGCATTTAAACCGTCTTGTTAAGCTACTGTAATCTCCACCACTTTTCCTAGGGGCATTTAAACCGTCTTGTTAAGCTACTATGACCTGCACGTCTCTTCGAAGGGGCATTTAAACCGTCTTGTTAAGCTACTGCGACCTGCATGTCTGTACCAAGGGGCATTTAAACCATCTTTTTAAGCTACTGCAACCTGCACGTCTCTTGCAAGAGGCATTTAAACTGTCTTGTTAAGCTACTGCGACCTCCACATCTCTTCCAAGGGGCATTTAAACCATCTTGTAATGCTTATGCGACCTGCACGTCTCTTCAAAGGGGCATTTAAACCGTCTTGTTAAGCTACTGCGACTTGCACGTCTCTTCCAAGGGGTATTTAAACCGTCTTGTTAAGCTACTGTAATCTCCACCACTTTTCCTAGGGACATTTAAACCGTCTTGTTAAGCTACTGCGACCTGCACGTCTCTTCCAAGGGGCATTTAAACCGTCTTGTTAGGATACTGCGACCTGCATGTCTCTACCAAGGGGCATTTAAACCGTCTTGTTAAGCTAATGCGACCTGCACGTCTCTTCCAAGGGGCATTTAAACCTCCTCGTTAAGCTAATGCGACCTGCTCGTCTCTTCCAAGGGGCATTTAAACCGTCTTGTTAAGCTACTGCGACCTCCACCGCTCTTACAAGGGGCATTTAAACCGTCTTGTTAAGCTACTGCGACCTGCATGTCTCTTCCAAGGGGCATTTAAACTGTCTTGTTAAGCTACTGCGACCTGCACGTCTCTTCCAAGGGGCATTTAAACCGTCTGGTTAAGCTACTGCGACTTGCACGTCTTTTCCCAGGGGCATTTAAACCGTCTTGTTAAGCTACTGTAACCTCCACCACTTTTCCAAGGGGCATTTAAAACGTCTTGTTAAGCTACTGCGACCTGCACGTCTCTTCCAAGGGGCATTTAAACCGTCTTGTTAAGCTACTGCTACCTGCACGTCTCTTCCAAGGGGCATTTAAACCGTCTTGGAAAGCTACTGCGACCTGCAAGCCTATTCCAAGGGGCATTTAAACCCTCTTGTTAAGCTACTGCGACCTGCACATCTCTTCCAAGGGGATTTAAACAGTCTTGTTAAGCTACAGCGACCTGCACGTCTCTTTCAAGGGACATTTAAACCATCTTGTTAAGCTACTGCGACCTGCTCGTCTCTTCCAAGTGGCATTTAAACCGTCTTGTTAAGCTACTGCGTCTTGCACGTCTCTTCCAAGGCGCATTTAAATCGTGTTTTTAAGCTACTGCGACCTGCACGTCTCTTCCAAGGGGCATTTAAACCGTCTTGTTAAGCTACTGTAACCTCCATCACTTTTCCAAGGGGCATTTCAACCGTCTTGTTAAGCTAATTCGACCTTCACATCTCTTCCAAGGGGCATTTAAATCGTCTTGTTAAGCTACTGCAACCTGCACCGCTCTTCAAACGGGCATATAAACCATCTTGTTAAGCTACTGCGACCTGCACGTCTCTTCCAAGGGGCATTTAAACCGTCTTGTTAAGCTACTGCGACCTGCACATCTCTTCCAAGGGGGATTTAAACAGTCTTGTTAAGCTACTGCGACCTGCACGTCTCTTCCAAGGGGCATTTAAACCATCTTGTTAAGCTACTGCGACCTGCTCGTCTCTTACAGGGGGCATTTAAACCGTCTTGTTAAGCTACTGCGACCTGCACGTCTCTTCCAAGGAGCATTTAAACGTCTTTTTTAAAAAATTGCGACTTGCACGTCTCTTCCAAGGGGTCATTTTAACCGTCTTGTTAAGCTACTGTAACCTCCACCACTTTTCCAAGGGGCATTTAAACCATCTTGTTAAGCTACTTCTACCTGCATGTCTCTTCCAAGGGGCATTTAAACCGTCTTGTTAAGCTAGTGCGACCTGCATGTCTCTTCCAAGGGGCATTTAAACAGTCTTGTTAAGCCACTGCGACCAGCACGTTTCTTCCAAGGGGCATTTAAACCGTCTTTTTAAGCTGCTGTGTACTGCAGTTCTCTTCCAAGGGGCATTTAAACCATCTTGTTAAGCTACTGCGACCTCCTCCACTCTTCCAAGGGGCATTTAAACCATCTTGTTAAGCTACTGCGACCTGCATGTCTCTTCCAAGGGCAATTAAACCGTCTTGATAAGCTACTGAGACCTGCAAGCCTATTCCAAGGGGCTTTTAAACCCTCATGTTAAGCTACTGCGACCTGCACGTCTCTTCCAAGGGCGATTTAAACCGTCTTGTTAAGCTACTGCGACCTGCACGTCTCTTCAAAAGGGCAGTTAAACCGTCTTGTTAAGCTACTGCGACCTGCACGTCTCTTTCAAGCGACATTTAAATCCTCTTATGAAGCTACTGTGACCTGCACGTCTCTTCCAAGGGGCATTTAAACTGTCTTGTTAAGCTACTGCGACCAGCATGTCTCTACCAAGGGACATTTAAACCGTCTTGTTAAGCTACTGCGACCTGCACGTCTCTTCCAAGGGGCATTTAAACTGTCTTGTTAAGGTGCTGCTACCTGCATGTCTCTTCCAAGGGGCATTTAACCTGTCTTGTTAAGCTACTGCGACCTCCACTGCTCTTCCAAGTGGCATTTAAACCGTCTTATTAAGCTACTGCGACCTGCACGTCTCTTCCAAGGGGCATTTAAACCGTCTTGTTAAGCTACTGCGACCTGCACGTCTCTTTCAAGGGACATTTAAACTGTCTTTTAAAGCCATTGCGACCTTCACGTCTCTCCCAAGGGGCATTTAAACCGTATTGTTAAGCTGCTGCGACCTGCATGTGTCTTCCAAGTGGCATTTAAACCGTCTTGTTAAGCTACTGCGACTTGCACGTCTCTTCCAAGGGGCATTTAAACCGTCTTGTTAAGCTACTACAACATGCACGTCTCTTCCAAGGGGCATTTAAACCGTCTTGTTAAGCTACTGCGACTTGCACGTCTCTTCCAAGGGGCATTTAAACCGTCTTGTTAAGCTACTGTAATCTCCACCACTTTTCCTAGGGGCATTTAAACCGTCTTGTTAAGGTACTATGACCTGCACGTCTCTTCGAAGGGGCATTTAAACCGTCTTGTTAAGCTACTGCGACCTGCATGTCTCTACCAAGGGGCATTTAAACCGTCTTGTTAAGCTACTGCAACCTGCACGTCTCTTGCAAGGGGCATTTAAACTGTCTTGTTAAGCTACTGCGACCTCCACATCTCTTCCAAGGTGCATTTAAACCATCTTGTTAAGCTACTGCGACCTCCACATCTCTTCCAAGGGGCATTTAAACCGTCTTGTTAAGCTTCTGCGACCTGCACGTCTCTTCAAAGGGGCATTTAAACTGTCTTGTTAAGCTACTGCGACTTGCACGTCTCTTCCAAGGGGCATTTAAACCGTCTTGTTAAGCTACTGTAATCTCCACCACTTTTCCTAGGGGCATTTAAACCGTCTTGTTAAGCTACTGCGACCTGCACGTCTCTTCCAAGGGGCATTTAAACCGTCTTGTTAAGCTACTGCGACCTGCATGTCTCTACCAAGGTGCATTTAAACCGTCTTGTTAAGCTACTGCAACCTGCACGTCTCTTGCAAGGGGCATTTAAACCGTCTTGTTAAGCTACGGCGACCTACCCATCTCTTCCAAGGGGCATTTAAACCATCTTGTTAAGCTTCTGCGACCTGCACGTCTCTTCCAAGGGGCATTTAAACCGTCTTGTTAAGCTAATGCGACCTGCACGTCTCTTCCAAGGGGCATTTAAACCTCCTCGTTAAGCTACTGCGACCTGCTCGTCTCTTCCAAGGGGCATTTAAACCGTCTTGTTAAGCTACTGCGACCTCCACCGCTCTTCCAAGGGGCATTTAAACCGTCTTGTTAAGCTACTGCGACCTGCATGTCTCTTCCAAGAGGCATTTAAACTGTCTTGTTAAGCTACTGCGACCTGCACGTCTCTTCCAAGGGGCATTTAAACCATCTGGTTAAGCTACTGCGACTTGCACGTCTTTTCCCAGGGGCATTTAAACCGTCTTGTTAAGCTACTGTAACCTCCACCACTTTTCCAAGGGGCATTTAAAACGTCTTGTTAAGCGACTGCGACCTGCACGTCTCTTCCAAGGGGCATTTAAACCATCTTGTTAAGCTACTGCGACCTGCATGTCTCTTCGAAGGGGCATTTAAACTGTCTTGTTAAGCTACTGCGCCCTCCACCACTCTTCAAATTGGCATTTAAACCGTCTTGTTAAGCTACTGCGACCTCCACCGCTCTTCCAAGGGGCATTTAAACCTTCTTGTTAAGCTACTGCGACCTTCTCGTCTCTTCCAAGTGGCATTTAAACCGTCTTGTTAAGCTACTGCGTCCTGCACGTCTCTTCCAAGGCGTATTTAAATCGTGTTTTTAAGCTACTGCGACCTGCACGTCTCTTCCAAGGGGCATTTAAACCCTCTTGTTAAGCTACTGTAACCTCCATCACTTTTCCAAGGGGCATTTAAACCGTCTTGTTAACCTAATGCGACCTTCACGTCTCTTCCAAGGGGCATTTAAACCGTCTTGTTAAGCTACTGCGACCTCCACCGCTCTTCCAAGGGGCATTTAAACCATCTTGTTAAGCTACTGCGAACTGCACCTCTCTTCCAAGGGGCATTTAAACCGTCTTGGAAAGCTACTGCGATCTGCAAGCCTATTCCAAGGGGCATTTAAACCCTCTTGTTAAGCTACTGCGACCTGCTCGTCTCTTCCAAGGGGCATTTAAACCGTCTTGTTAAGCTACTGCGACCTGCACGTCTCTTCCAAGGCGCATTTAAACGTCTTTTTTAAAAAATTGTGACTTGCACGTCTCTTCCAAGGGGCATTTAAACCGTCTTGTTAAGCTACTGTAACCTCCACCACTTTTCCAAGGGGCATTTAAACCGTCTTGTTAAGCTACTTCTACCTGCATGTCTCTTCCAAGGGGCATTTACACCGTCTTGTTAAGCTAGTGCGACCTGCATGTCTCTTCCAAGGGGCATTTAAACAGTCTTGTTAAGCCACTGCGACCAGCACGTTTCTTCCAAGGGGCATTTAAACCGTCTTTTTAAGCTGCTGTGTACTGCAGGTCTCTTCCAAGGGGCATTTAAACCATCTTGTTAAGCTACTGCGACCTCCTCCGCTCTTCCAAGGGGCATTTAAACCATCTTGTTACGCTACTGCGACCTGCACGTCTCTTCCAAGGGGCATTTAAACCGTCTTGGTAAGCTACTGAGACCTGCAAGCCTATTCCAAGGGTTTTTTAAACCCTCATGTTAAGCTACTGCGACCTGCACGTCTCTTCAAAGGGCGATTTAAACCGTCTTGTTAAGCTACTGCGACCTGCACGTCTCTTCAAAAGGGCAGTTAAACCGTCTTGTTAAGCTACTGCGACCTGCACGTCTCTTCCAAGCGACATTTAAATCGTCTTATTAAGCTACTGTGACCTGCACGTCTCTTCCAAGGGGCATTTAAACTGTCTTGTTAAGTTACTGCGACCAGCATGTCTCTACCAAGGGACATTTAAACCGTCTTGTTAAGCTACTGCGACCTGCACGTCTCTTCCAAGGGGCATTTAAACTGTCTTGTTAAGGTGCTGCTACCTGCATGTCTCTTCCAAGGGGCATTTAACCTGTCTTGTTAAGCTACTGCGACCTCCACCTCTCTTCCAAGGGGCATTTAAACCATCTTGTTAAGCTACTGTGACCTGCACTTCTCTACCAAGGGGCATTTAAATCGTCTTGGTAAGCTACTGTGACCTGCAAGCCTCTTCCAAGGGGCATTTAAACCGTCTTGTTAAGCTACTGCGACCTTCACGTCTCTTCGAATGGGCATTTAAACTGTCTTGTTAAGCTACTGCAACCTCCACCGCTCTTCCAAGGGGCATTTAAACCTTCTTGTTAAGCTACTGCGACCTGCACGTCTATTCCAAGGGGCATTTGAAGCGTCTTGGTAAGCTATTGCGACCTGCAAGCCTATTGCAAGGGGCATTTAAACCCTCTTGTTAAGCTACTGCGACATGCACTTCTCTTCCAAGGGGGATTTAAACCGTCTTGTTAAGCTACTGCGAACTGCACGTCTCTTCCAAGGGGCATTTAAACCGTCTTGTTAAGCTACTGCGACCTGCACGTCTCTTCCAAGGGGCATTTAAACCGTCTTATTAAGCTAATGCGACCTGCACTTCTCTTCCAAGGGACATTTAAACTGTCTTGTTAAGCTACTGCGACCTCCACTGCTCTTCCAAGTGGCATTTAAACCGTCTTGTTAAGCTACTGCGACCTGCATGTCTCTTTCAAGGGGCATTTAAACCGTCTTGTTAAGCCACTGCGACCTGCACGTCTTGTCCAATGGACATTTAAACTGTGTTATTAAGCTACTACGACCTGCACGTCTCTTCCAAGCGGTATTTAAACTGTCTTGTTAAGCTACTGCGACCTCCACCGCCCTTCCAAGGGACATTTAAACATTCTTGTTAACCTACTGCGACCTGCACGTCTCTTTCAAGGTGCATTTAAACCGTCTTTTTAAGCCATTGCGACCTTCACGTCTCCGCCAAGGGCCATTTAAACCGTATTGTAAAGCTGCTGCGACCTGCATGTGTCTTCCAAGTGGCATTTAAACCGTCTTTTTAAGCTACTGCGACCTCCACCGCTCTTCCAAGGGGCATTTAAACCGTCTTTTTAAGCTGCTGTGTACTGCAGGTCTCTTCCAAGGGGCATTTAAACCATCTTGTTAAGCTACTGCGACCTCCTCCGCTCTTCCAAGGGGCATTTAAACCATCTTGTTAAGCTACTGCGACCTGCATGTCTCTTCCAAGGGCAATTAAACCGTCTTGGTAAGCTACTGATACCTGCAAGCCTATTCCAAGGGGCTTTTAAACCCTCATGTTAAGCTACTGCGACCTGCACGTCTCTTCCAAGGGCGATTTAAACCGTCTTGTTAAGCTACTGCGACCTGCACGTCTCTTCAAAAGGGCAGTTAAACCGTCTTGTTAAGCTACTGCGACCTGCACGTCTCTTTCAAGCGACATTTAAATCCTCTTATTAAGCTACTGTGACCTGCACGTCTCTTCCAAGGGGCATTTAAACTGTCTTGTTAAGCTACTGCGACCAGCATGTCTCTACCAAGGGACATTTAAACCGTCTTGTTAAGCTACTGCGACCTGCACGTCTCTTCCAAGGAGCATTTAAACTGTCTTGTTAAGGTGCTGCTACCTGCATGTCTCTTCCAAGGGGCATTTAACCTGTCTTGTTAAGCTACTGCGACCTCCACCTCTCTTCCAAGGGGCATTTAAACCATCTTGTTAAGCTACTGTGACCTGGAAGCCTCTTCCAAGGGGCATTTAAAGCATCTTGGTAAGCTACTGCGACCAGCACTTCTCTTCCAAGGGACATTTAAACTGTCTTTTTAAGCTACTGCGACCTCCACTGCTCTTCCAAGTGGCATTTAAACCGTCTTATTAAGCTACTGCGACCTGCACGTCTCTTCCAAGGGGCATTTAAACCGTCTTGTTAAGCTTCTGCGACCTGCACGTCTCTTTCAAGGGACATTTAAACTGTCTTTTAAAGCCATTGCGACCTTCACGTCTCTCCCAAGGGGCATTTAAACCGTATTGTTAAGCTGCTGCGACCTGCATGTGTCTTCCAAGTGGCATTTAAACCGTCTTGTTAAGCTACTGCGACTTGCACGTCTCTTCCAAGGGGCATTTAAACCATCTTGATAAGCTACTACAACATGCACGTCTCTTCCAAGGGGCATTTAAACCGTCTTGTTAAGCTACTGCGACTTGCACGTCTCTTCCAAGGGGCATTTAAACCGTCTTGTTAAGCTACTGTAATCTCCACCACTTTTCCTAGGGGCATTTAAACCGTCTTGTTAAGATACTATGACCTGCACGTCTCTTCGAAGGGGCATTTAAACCGTCTTGTTAAGCTACTGCGACCTGCATGTCTCTACCAAGGGGCATTTAAACCGTCTTGTTAAGCTACTGCAACCTGCACGTCTCTTGCAAGGGGCATTTAGACTGTCTTGTTAAGCTACTGCGACCTCCACATCTCTTCCAAGGGGCATTTAAACCACCTTGTTAAGCTACTGCGACCTCCACATCTCTTCCAAGGGGCATTTAAACCGTCTTGTTAAGCTTCTGCGACCTGCACGTCTCTTCAAAGGGGCATTTAAACTGTCTTGTTAAGCTACTGCGACTTGCACGTCTCTTCCAAGGGGCATTTAAACCATCTTGTTAAGCTACTGTAATCTCCACCACTTTTCCTAGGGGCATTTAAACCGTCTTGTTAAGCTACTGCGACCTGCATGTCTCTACCAAGGTGCATTTAAACCATCTTGTTAAGCTACTGCAACCTGCACGTCTCTTGCAAGGGGCATTTAAACCGTCTTGTTAAGCTACGGCGACCTCCACATCTCTTCCAAGGGGCATTTAAACCATCTTGTTAAGCTTCTGCGACCTGCACGTCTCTTCCAAGGGGCATTTAAACCATCTTGTTAAGCTAATGCGACCTGCACGTCTGTTCCAAGGGGCATTTAAACCTCCTCGCTAAGCTACTGCGACCTGCTCGTCTCTTCCAAGGGGCATTTAAACTGTCTTGTTAAGCTACTGCGACCTCCACCGCTCTTCCAAGAGGCATTTAAACCGTCTTGTTAAGCTACTGCGACCTGCATGTCTCTTCCAAGAGGCATTTAAACTGTCTTATTAAGCTACTGCGACCTGCACGTCTCTTCCAAGGGGCATTTAAACCGTCTGGTTAAGCTACTGCGACTTGCACGTCTTTTCCCAGGGGCATTTAAACCGTCTTGTTAAGCTACTGTAACCTCCACCACTTTTCCAAGGGGCATTTAAAACGTCTTGTTAAGCGACTGCGACCTGCACGTCTCTTCCAAGGGGCATTTAAACCGTCTTGTTAAGCTACTGCGACCTGCATGTCTCTTCGAAGGGGCATTTAAACTGTCTTGTTAAGCTACTGCGACCTCCACCACTCTTCAAAGGGGCATTTAAACCGTCTTGTTAAGCTGCTGCGACCTCCACCGCTCTTCCAAGGGGCATTTAAACCTTCTTGTTAAGCTACTGCGACCTTCTCGTCTCTTCCAAGTGGCATTTAAACCGCCTTGTTAAGCTACTGCGTCCTGCACGTCTCTTCCAAGGTGCATTTAAATCGTGTTTTGAAGCTATTGCGACCTGCACGTCACTTCCAAGGGGCATTTAAACCGTCTTGTTAAGCTACTGTAACCTCCATCACTCTTCCAAGGGGCATTTAAACCGTCTTGTTAAGCTAATGCGACCTTCACATCTCTTCCAAGGTCATTTAAACCGTCTTGTTAAGCTACTGCAACCTGCACCGCTCTTCCAAGGGGCATATAAACCATCTTGTTAAGCTACTGCGACCTGCACGTCTCTTCCAAGGGGCATTTAAACCGTCTTGGAAAGCTACTGCGACCTGCAAGCCTATTCCAAGGGGCATTTAAACCCTCTTGTTAAGCTACTGCGACCTGCACATCTCTTCCAAGGGGGATTTAAACAGTCTTGTTAAGCGACTGCGACCTGCACGTCTCTTCCAAGGGGCATTTAAACCGTCTTGTTAAGCTACTGCGACCTGCATGTCTCTTCGAAGGGGCATTTAAACTGTCTTGTTAAGCTACTGCGACCTCCACCACTCTTCAAAGGGGCATTTAAACCGTCTTGTTAAGCTACTGCGACCTCCACCGCTCTTCCAAGGGGCATTTAAACCTTCTTGTTAAGCTACTGCGACCTTCTCGTCTCTTCCAAGTGGCATTTAAACCGTCTTGTTAAGCTACTGCGTCCTGCACGTCTCTTCCAAGGCGCATTTAAATCGTGTTTTTAAGCTACTGCGACCTGCACGTCACTTCCAAGGGGCATTTAAACCGTCTTGTTAAGCTACTGTAACCTCCATCACTCTTCCAAGGGGCATTTAAACCGTCTTGTTAAGCTAATGCGACCTTCACATCTCTTCCAAGGTCATTTAAACCGTCTTGTTAAGCTACTGCAACCTGCACCGCTCTTCCAAGGGGCATATAAACCATCTTGTTAAGCTACTGCGACCTGCACCTCTCTTCCAAGGGGCATTTAAACCGTCTTGGAAAGCTACTGCGACCTGCAAGCCTATTCCAAGGGGCATTTAAACCCTCTTGTTAAGCTACTGCGACCTGCACATCTCTTCCAAGGGGGATTTAAACAGTCTTGTTAAGCTACTGCGACCTGCACGTCTCTTCCAAGGGGCATTTAAACCATCTTGTTAAGCTACTGCGACCTGCACGTCTCTTCCAAGGGGCATTTAAACCACCTTGTTAAGCTACTGCGACCTCCACCGCTCTTCCAAGGGGCATTTAAACCCTCTTGTTAAGCTACTGCGACCTGCACATCTCTTCCAAGGGGGATTTAAACAGTCTTGTTAAGCTACTGCGACCTGCACGTCTCTTCCAAGGGGCAGTTAAACCATCTTGTTAAGCTACTGCGACCTGCACTTCTCTTCCAAGGGGCATTTAAACCATCTTGTTAACCTACTGCGACCTCCACCGCTCTTCCAAGGGGCATTTAAATCTTCTTGTTAAGCTACTGCGACCTGCTCATCTCTTCCAAATGGCATTTAAACCGTCTTGTTAAGCTACTGCGTCCTGCACGTCTCTTCCAAGGCGCATTTAAATCGTGTTTTTAAGCTACTGCGACCTGCACGTCTCTTCCAAGGGGCATTTAAACCATCTTGTTAAGCTACTGTAACCTCCATCACTTTTCCAAGGGGCATTTAAACCGTCTTGTTAAGCTAATGCGACCTTCACGTCTCTTCCAAGGGGCATTTAAACCGTCTTGTTAAGCTACTGCGACCTCCAACGCTCTTCCAAGGGGCATTTAAACCATCTTGTTAAGCTACTGCGAACTGCACGTCTCTTCCAAGGGGCATTTAAACCGTCTTGGAAAGCTACTGCGACCTACAAGCCTATTCCAAGGGGCATTTAAACCCTCTTGTTAAGCTACTGCGACCTGCTCGTCTCTTACAACGGGCATTTAAACCGTCTTGTTAAGATACTGCGACCTGCACATCTCTTCCAAGGGGGATTTAAACAGTCTTGTTAAGCTACTGCTACCTGCACCTCTCTTCCAAGGGGCATTTAAACCATCTTGTTAAGCTACTGCGACCTGCTCGTCTCTTACAAGGGGCATTTAAACCGTCTTGTTAAGCTACTGCGACCTGCACGTCTCTTCCACGGCGCATTTAAACGTCTTTTTTAAAAAATTGCGACTTGCACGTCTCTTCCAAGGGGCATTTAAACCGTCTTGTTAAGCTACTTCTACCTGCATGTCTCTTCCAAGGGGCATTTAAACCGTCTTGTTAAGCTAGTGCGACCTGCATGTCTCTTCCAAGGGGCATTTAAACAGTCTTGTTAAGCCACTGCGACCAGCACGTTTCTTCCAAGGGGCATTTAAACCGTCTTTTTAAGCTGCTGTGTACTGCAGGTCTCTTCCAATGGGCATTTAAACCATCTTGTTAAGCTACTGCGACCTCCTCCGCTCTTCCAAGGGGCATTTAAACCATCTTGTTAAGCTACTGCGACCTGCACGTCTCTTCCAAGGGGCATTTAAACCGTCTTGGTAAGCTACTGAGACCTGCAAGACTATTCCAAGGGTTTTTAAAACCCTCATGTTAAGCTACTGCGACTTGCACGTCTCTTCAAAAGGGCAGTTAAACCGTCTTGTTAAGCTACTGTGACCTGCACGTCTCTTCCAAGCGACATTTAAATCGTCTTATTAAGCTACTGTGACCTGCACGTCTCTTCCAAGGGGCATTTAAACTGTCTTGTTAAGCTACTGCGACCAGCATGTCTCTACCAAGGGACATTTAAACCGTCTTGTTAAGCTACTGCGACCTGCATGTCTCTTTCAAGGGGCATTTAAACCGTCTTGTTAAGCCACTGCGACCTGCACGTCTTGTCCAAGGGACATTTAAACTGTGTTATTAAGCTACTACGACCTGCACGTCTCTTCCAAGCGGTATTTAAACTGTCTTGTTAAGCTACTGCGACCTCCACCGCCCTTCCAAGGGACATTTAAACATTCTTCTTAACCTACTGCGACCTGCACGTCTCTTTCAAGGTGCATTTAAACCGTCTTTTTAAGCCATTGCGACCTTCACGTCTCCGCCAAGGGCCATTTAAACCGTATTGTAAAGCTGCTGCGACCTGCATGTGTCTTCCAAGTGGCATTTAAACCGTCTTTTTAAGCTACTGCGACCTCCACCGCTCTTCCAAGGGGCATTTAAACCTTTTTTTTAAGCTGCTGTGTACTGCAGGTCTCTTCCAAGGGGCATTTAAACCATCTTGTTAAGCTACTGCGACCTCCTCCGCTCTTCCAAGGGGCATTTAAACCATCTTGTTAAGCTACTGCGACCTGCATGTCTCTTCCAAGGGCAATTAAACCGTCTTGGTAAGCTACTGATACCTGCAAGCCTATTCCAAGGGGCTTTTAAACGCTCATGTTAAGCTACTGCGACCTGCACGTCTCTTCCAAGGGCGATTTAAACCGTCTTGTTAAGCTACTGCGACCTGCACGTCTCTTCAAAAGGGCAGTTAAACCGTCTTGTTAAGCTACTGCGACCTGCACGTCTCTTTCAAGCGACATTTAAATCCTCTTATTAAGCTACTGTGACCTGCACGTCTCTTCCAAGGGGCATTTAAACTGTCTTGTTAAGCTACTGCGACCAGCATGTCTCTACCAAGGGACATTTAAACCGTCTTGTTAAGCTACTGCGACCTGCACGTCTCTTCCAAGGGGCATTTAAACTGTCTTGTTAAGGTGCTGCTACCTGCATGTCTCTTCCAAGGGGCATTTAACCTGTCTTGTTAAGCTACTGCGACCTCCACCTCTCTTCCAAGGGGCATTTAAACCATCTTGTTAAGCTACTGTGACCTGGAAGCCTCTTCCAAGGGGCATTTAAAGCATCTTGGTAAGCTACTGCGACCTGCAAGTCTATTCCAAGTGGCATTTAAACCCTCTTGTTAAGGTACTGCGACCTGCACGTCTCTTCCAAGGGCATTTAAACCGTCTTATTAAGCTACTGCGACCAGCACTTCTCTTCCAAGGGACATTTAAACTGTCTTTTTAAGCTACTGCGACCTCCACTGCTCTTCCAAGTGGCATTTAAACCGTCTTATTAAGCTACTGCGACCTGCACGTCTCTTCCAAGGGGCATTTAAACCGTCTTGTTAAGCTTCTGCGACCTGCACGTCTCTTTCAAGGGACATTTAAACTGTCTTTTAAAGCCATTGCGACCTTCACGTATCTCCCAAGGGGCATTTAAACCGCATTGTTAAGCTGCTGCGACCTGCATGTGTCTTCCAAGTGGCATTTAAACCGTCTTGTTAAGCTACTGCGACTTGCACGTCTCTTCCAAGGGGCATTTAAACCATCTTGTTAAGCTACTACAACATGCACGTCTCTTCCAAGGGGCATTTAAACCGTCTTGTTAAGCTACTGCGACTTGCACGTCTCTTCCAAGGGGCATTTAAACCGTCTTGTTAAGCTACTGTAATCTCCACCACTTTTCCTAGGGGCATTTAAACCGTCTTGTTAAGATACTATGACCTGCACGTCTCTTCGAAGGGGCATTTAAACCGTCTTGTTAAGCTACTGCGACCTGCATGTCTCTACCAAGGGGCATTTAAACCGTCTTGTTAAGCTACTGCAACCTGCACGTCTCTTGCAAGGGGCATTTAAACTGTCTTGTTAAGCTACTGCGACCTCCACATCTCTTCCAAGGGGCATTTAAACCATCTTGTTAAGCTACTGCGACCTCCACCGCTCTTCCAAGGGGCATTTAAACCGTCTTGTTAAGCTTCTGCGACCTGCACGTCTCTTCAAAGGGGCATTTAAACTGTCTTGTTAAGCTACTGCGACTTGCACGTCTCTTCCAAGGGGCATTTAAACCATCTTGTTAAGCTACTGTAATCTCCACCACTTTTCCTAGGGGCATTTAAACCGTCTTGTTAAGCTACTGCGACCTGCATGTCTCTACCAAGGTGCATTTAAACCATCTTGTTAAGCTACTGCAACCTGCACGTCTCTTGCAAGGGGCATTTAAACCGTCTTGTTAAGCTACGGCGACCTCCACATCTCTTCCAAGGGGCATTTAAACCTTCTTGTTAAGCTACTGCGACCTTCTCGTCTCTTCCAAGTGGCATTTAAACCGTCTTGTTAAGCTACTGCGTCCTGCACGTCTCTTCCAAGGCGCATTTAAATCGTGTTTTTAAGCTACTGCGACCTGCACGTCACTTCCAAGGGGCATTTAAACCGTCTTGTTAAGCTACTGTAACCTCCATCACTCTTCCAAGGGGCATTTAAACCGTCTTGTTAAGCTAATGCGACCTTCACATCTCTTCCAAGGTCATTTAAACCGTCTTGTTAAGCTACTGCAACCTGCACCGCTCTTCCAAGGGGCATATAAACCATCTTGTTAAGCTACTGCGACCTGCACCTCTCTTCCAAGGGGCATTTAAACCGTCTTGGAAAGCTACTGCGACCTGCAAGCCTATTCCAAGGGGCATTTAAACCCTCTTGTTAAGCTACTGCGACCTGCACATCTCTTCCAAGGGGGATTTAAACAGTCTTGTTAAGCTACTGCGACCTGCACGTCTCTTCCAAGGGGCATTTAAACCATCTTGTTAAGCTACTGCGACCTGCACGTCTCTTCCAAGGGGCATTTAAACCACCTTGTTAAGCTACTGCGACCTCCACCGCTCTTCCAAGGGGCATTTAAACCTTCTTGTTAAGCTACTGCGACCTGCTCGTCTCTTCCAAGTGGCATTTAAACCGTCTTCTTAAGCTACTGCGTCCTGCACGTATCTTCCAAGGCGCATTTAAATCGTGTTTTTAAGCTACTGCGACCTGCACGTCTCTTCCAAGGGGCATTTAAACCGTCTTGTTAAGCTACTGTAACCTCCATCACTTTTCCAAGGGGCATTTCAACCGTCTTGTTAAGCTAATGCGACCTTCACATCTCTTCCAAGGGGCATTTAAACCGTCTTGTTAAGCTACTGCAACCTGCACCGCTCTTCCAAGGG
This sequence comes from Phyllobates terribilis, assembly GCF_046119375.1. Lineage (NCBI taxonomy): Eukaryota > Metazoa > Chordata > Amphibia > Anura > Dendrobatidae > Phyllobates > Phyllobates terribilis. Next base: position 2,414,640 of record NW_027362921.1, on the reverse strand, counting down.
GCATATAAACCATCTTGTTAAGCTACTGCGACCTGCACGTCTCTTCTAAGGGTCATTTAAACCGTCTTGGAAAGCTACTGCGACCTGCAAGCCTATTCCAAGGGGCATTTAAACCCTCTTGTTAAGCTACTGCGACCTGCACATCTCTTCCAAGGGGGATTTAAACAGTCTTGTTAAGCTACTGCGACCTGCACGTCTCTTCCAAGGGGCAGTTAAACCATCTTGTTAAGCTACTGCGACCTGCACTTCTCTTCCAAGGGGCATTTAAACCATCTTGTTAACCTACTGCGACCTCCACCGCTCTTCCAAGGGGCATTTAAATCTTCTTGTTAAGCTACTGCGACCTGCTCATCTCTTCCAAATGGCATTTAAACCGTCTTGTTAAGCTACTGCGTCCTGCACGTCTCTTCCAAGGCGCATTTAAATCGTGTTTTTAAGCTACTGCGACCTGCACGTCTCTTCCAAGGGGCATTTAAACCATCTTGTTAAGCTACTGTAACCTCCATCACTTTTCCAAGGGGCATTTAAACCGTCTTGTTAAGCTAATGCGACCTTCACGTCTCTTCCAAGTGGCATTTAAACCGTCTTGTTAAGCTACTGCGACCTCCAACGCTCTTCCAAGGGGCATTTAAACCATCTTGTTAAGCTACTGCGAACTGCACGTCTCTTCCAAGGGGCATTTAAACCGTCTTGGAAAGCTACTGCGACCTACAAGCCTATTCCAAGGGGCATTTAAACCCTCTTGTTAAGCTACTGCGACCTGCTCGTCTCTTACAACGGGCATTTAAACCGTCTTGTTAAGATACTGCGACCTGCACATCTCTTCCAAGGGGGATTTAAACAGTCTTGTTAAGCTACTGCTACCTGCACCTCTCTTCCAAGGGGCATTTAAACCATCTTGTTAAGCTACTGCGACCTGCTCGTCTCTTACAAGGGGCATTTAAACCGTCTTGTTAAGCTACTGCGACCTGCACGTCTCTTCACGGCGCATTTAAACGTCTTTTTTAAAAAATTGCGACTTGCACGTCTCTTCCAAGGGGCATTTAAACCGTCTTGTTAAGCTACTTCTACCTGCATGTCTCTTCCAAGGGGCATTTAAACCGTCTTGTTAAGCTAGTGCGACCTGCATGTCTCTTCCAAGGGGCATTTAAACAGTCTTGTTAAGCCACTGCGACCAGCACGTTTCTTCCAAGGGGCATTTAAACCGTCTTTTTAAGCTGCTGTGTACTGCAGATCTCTTCCAAGGGGCATTTAAACCATCTTGTTAAGCTACTGCGACCTCCTCCGCTCTTCCAAGGGGCATTTAAACCATCTTGTTAAGCTACTGCGACCTGCACGTCTCTTCCAAGGGGCATTTAAACCGTCTTGGTAAGCTACTGAGACCTGCAAGACTATTCCAAGGGTTTTTAAAACCCTCATGTTAAGCTACTGCGACCTGCACGTCTCTTCAAAGGGCGATTTAAACCGTCTTGTTAAGCTACTGCGACTTGCACGTCTCTTCAAAAGGGCAGTTAAACCGTCTTGTTAAGCTACTGTGACCTGCACGTCTCTTCCAAGCGACATTTAAATCGTCTTATTAAGCTACTGTGACCTGCACGTCTCTTCCAAGGGGCATTTAAACTGTCTTGTTAAGCTACTGCGACCAGCATGTCTCTACCAAGGGACATTTAAACCGTCTTGTTAAGCTACTGCGACCTGCATGTCTCTTTCAAGGGGCATTTAAACCGTCTTGTTAAGCCACTGCGACCTGCACGTCTTGTCCAAGGGACATTTAAACTGTGTTATTAAGCTACTACGACCTGCACGTCTCTTCCAAGCGGTATTTAAACTGTCTTGTTAAGCTACTGCGACCTCCACCGCCCTTCCAAGGGACATTTAAACATTCTTGTTAACCTACTGCGACCTGCACGTCTCTTTCAAGGTGCATTTAAACCGTCTTTTTAAGCCATTGCGACCTTCACGTCTCCGCCAAGGGCCATTTAAACCGTATTGTAAAGCTGCTGCGACCTGCATGTGTCTTCCAAGTGGCATTTAAACCGTCTTTTTAAGCTACTGCGACCTCCACCGCTCTTCCAAGGGGCATTTAAACCTTTTTTTTAAGCTGCTGTGTACTGCAGGTCTCTTCCAAGGGGCATTTAAACCATCTTGTTAAGCTACTGCGACCTCCTCCGCTCTTCCAAGGGGCATTTAAACCATCTTGTTAAGCTACTGCGACCTGCATGTCTCTTCCAAGGGCAATTAAACCGTCTTGGTAAGCTACTGATACCTGCAAGCCTATTCCAAGGGGCTTTTAAACCCTCATGTTAAGCTACTGCGACCTGCACGTCTCTTCCAAGGGCGATTTAAACCGTCTTGTTAAGCTACTGCGACCTGCACGTCTCTTCAAAAGGGCAGTTAAACCGTCTTGTTAAGCTACTGCGACCTGCACGTCTCTTTCAAGCGACATTTAAATCCTCTTATTAAGCTACTGTGACCTGCACGTCTCTTCCAAGGGGCATTTAAACTGTCTTGTTAAGCTACTGCGACCAGCATGTCTCTACCAAGGGACATTTAAACCGTCTTGTTAAGCTACTGCGACCTGCACGTCTCTTCCAAGGGGCATTTAAACTGTCTTGTTAAGGTGCTGCTACCTGCATGTCTCTTCCAAGGGGCATTTAACCTGTCTTGTTAAGCTACTGCGACCTCCACCTCTCTTCCAAGGGGCATTTAAACCATCTTGTTAAGCTACTGTGACCTGGAAGCCTCTTCCAAGGGGCATTTAAAGCATCTTGGTAAGCTACTGCGACCTGCAAGTCTATTCCAAGTGGCATTTAAACCCTCTTGTTAAGGTACTGCGACCTGCACGTCTCTTCCAAGGGCATTTAAACCGTCTTATTAAGCTACTGCGACCAGCACTTCTCTTCCAAGGGACATTTAAACTGTCTTTTTAAGCTACTGCGACCTCCACTGCTCTTCCAAGTGGCATTTAAACCGTCTTATTAAGCTACTGCGACCTGCACGTCTCTTCCAAGGGGCATTTAAACCGTCTTGTTAAGCTACTGCGACCTGCACGTCTCTTTCAAGGGACATTTAAACTGTCTTTTAAAGCCATTGCGACCTTCACGTCTCTCCCAAGGGGCATTTAAACCGTATTGTTAAGCTGCTGCGACCTGCATGTGTCTTCCAAGTGGCATTTAAACCGTCTTGTTAAGCTACTGCGACTTGCACGTCTCTTCCAAGGGGCATTTAAACCATCTTGTTAAGCTACTACAACATGCACGTCTCTTCCAAGGGGCATTTAAACCGTCTTGTTAAGCTACTGCGACTTGCACGTCTCTTCCAAGGGGCATTTAAACCGTCTTGTTAAGCTACTGTAATCTCCACCACTTTTCCTAGGGGCATTTAAACCGTCTTGTTAAGATACTATGACCTGCACGTCTCTTCGAAGGGGCATTTAAACCGTCTTGTTAAGCTACTGCGACCTGCATGTCTCTACCAAGGGGCATTTAAACCGTCTTGTTAAGCTACTGCAACCTGCACGTCTCTTGCAAGGGGCATTTAAACTGTCTTGTTAAGCTACTGCGACCTCCACATCTCTTCCAAGGGGCATTTAAACCATCTTGTTAAGCTACTGCGACCTCCACCGCTCTTCCAAGGGGCATTTAAACCATCTTGTTAAGCTTCTGCGACCTGCACGTCTCTTCAAAGGGGCATTTAAACTGTCTTGTTAAGCTACTGCGACTTGCACGTCTTTTCCAAGGGGCATTTAAACCATCTTGTTAAGCTACTGTAATCTCCACCACTTTTCCTAGGGGCATTTAAACCGTCTTGTTAAGCTACTGCGACCTGCATGTCTCTACCAAGGTGCATTTAAACCATCTTGTTAAGCTACTGCAACCTGCACGTCTCTTGCAAGGGGCATTTAAACCGTCTTGTTAAGCTACGGCGACCTCCACATCTCTTCCAAGGGGCATTTAAACCATCTTGTTAAGCTTCTGCGACCTGCACGTCTCTTCCAAGGGGCATTTAAACCATCTTGTTAAGCTAATGCGACCTGCACGTCTGTTCCAAGGGGCATTTAAACCTCCTCGCTAAGCTACTGCGACCTGCTCGTCTCTTCCAAGGGGCATTTAAACTGTCTTGTTAAGCTACTGCGACCTCCACCGCTCTTCCAAGAGGCATTTAAACCGTTTTGTTAAGCTACTGCGACCTGCATGTCTCTTCCAAGAGGCATTTAAACTGTCTTGTTAAGCTACTGCGACCTGCACGTCTCTTCCAAGGGGCATTTAAACCGTCTGGTTAAGCTACTGCGACTTGCACGTCTTTTCCCAGGGGCATTTAAACCGTCTTGTTAAGCTACTGTAACCTCCACCACTTTTCCAAGGGGCATTTAAAACGTCTTGTTAAGCGACTGCGACCTGCACGTCTCTTCCAAGGGGCATTTAAACCGTCTTGTTAAGCTACTGCGACCTGCATGTCTCTTCGAAGGGGCATTTAAACTGTCTTGTTAAGCTACTGCGACCTCCACCACTCTTCAAAGGGGCATTTAAACCGTCTTGTTAAGCTGCTGCGACCTCCACCGCTCTTCCAAGGAGCATTTAAACCTTCTTGTTAAGCTACTGCGACCTTCTCGTCTCTTCCAAGTGGCATTTAAACCGCCTTGTTAAGCTACTGCGTCCTGCACGTCTCTTCCAAGGAGCATTTAAATCGTGTTTTGAAGCTACTGCGACCTGCACGTCACTTCCAAGGGGCATTTAAACCGTCTTGTTAAGCTACTGTAACCTCCATCACTCTTCCAAGGGGCATTGAAACCGTCTTGTTAAGCTAATGCGACCTTCACATCTCTTACAAGGTCATTTAAACCGTCTTGTTAAGCTACTGCAACCTGCACCGCTCTTCCAAGGGGCATATAAACCATCTTGTTAAGCTACTGCGACCTGCACGTCTCTTCCAAGGGGCATTTAAACCGTCTTGGAAAGCTACTGCGACCTGCAAGCCTATTCCAAGGGGCATTTAAACCCTCTTGTTAAGCTACTGCGACCTGCACATCTCTTCCAAGGGGGATTTAAACAGTCTTGTTAAGCGACTGCGACCTGCACGTCTCTTCCAAGGGGCATTTAAACCGTCTTGTTAAGCTACTGCGACCTGCATGTCTCTTCGAAGGGGAATTTAAACTGTCTTGTTAAGCTACTGCGACCTCCACCACTCTTCAAAGGGGCATTTAAACCGTCTTCTTAAGCTACTGCGACCTCCACCGCTCTTCCAAGGGGCATTTAAACCTTCTTGTTAAGCTACTGCGACCTGCTCGTCTCTTCCAAGTGGCATTTAAACCGTCTTGTTAAGCTACTGCGTCCTGCACGTATCTTCCAAGGCGCATTTAAATCGTGTTTTTAAGCTACTGCGACCTGCACGTCTCTTCCAAGGGGCATTTAAACCGTCTTGTTAAGCTACTGTAACCTCCATCACTTTTCCAAGGGGCATTTCAACCGTCTTGTTAAGCTAATGCGACCTTCACATCTCTTCCAAGGGGCATTTAAACCGTCTTGTTAAGCTACTGCAACCTGCACCGCTCTTCCAAGGGGCATATAAACCATCTTGTTAAGCTACTGCGACCTGCACGTCTCTTCTAAGGGGCATTTAAACCGTCTTGGAAAGCTACTGCGACCTGCAAGCCTATTCCAAGGGGCATTTAAACCCTCTTGTTAAGCTACTGCTACCTGCACATCTCTTCCAAGGGGGATTTAAACAGTCTTGTTAAGCTACTGCGACCTGCACGTCTCTTCCAAGGGGCAGTTAAACCATCTTGTTAAGCTACTGCGACCTGCACTTCTCTTCCAAGGGGCATTTAAACCATCTTGTTAACCTACTGCGACCTTCACCGCTCTTCCAAGGGGCATTTAAATCTTCTTGTTAAGCTACTGCGACCTGCTCATCTCTTCCAAATGGCATTTAAACCGTCTTGTTAAGCTACTGCGTCCTGCACGTCTCTTCCAAGGCGCATTTAAATCGTGTTTTTAAGCTACTGCGACCTGCACGTCTCTTCCAAGGGGCATTTAAACCATCTTGCTAAGCTACTGTAACCTCCATCACTTTTCCAAGGGGCATTTAAACCGTCTTGTTAAGCTAATGCGACCTTCACGTCTCTTCCAAGGGGCATTTAAACCGTCTTGTTAAGCTACTGCGACCTCCAACGCTCTTCCAAGGGGCATTTAAACCATCTTGTTAAGCTACTGCGAACTGCACGTCTCTTCCAAGGGGCATTTAAACCGTCTTGGAAAGCTACTGCGACCTACAAGCCTATTCCAAGGGGCATTTAAACCCTCTTGTTAAGCTACTGCGACCTGCTCGTCTCTTACAACGGGCATTTAAACCGTCTTGTTAAGATACTGCGACCTGCACATCTCTTCCAAGGGGGATTTAAACAGTCTTGTTAAGCTACTGCTACCTGCACCTCTCTTCCAAGGGGCATTTAAACCATCTTGTTAAGCTACTGCGACCTGCTCGTCTCTTACAAGGGGCATTTAAACCGTCTTGTTAAGCTACTGCGACCTGCACGTCTCTTCCAAGGCGCATTTAAACGTCTTTTTTAAAAAATTGCGACTTGCACGTCTCTTCCAAGGGGCATTTAAACCGTCTTCTTAAGCTACTTCTACCTGCATGTCTCTTCCAAGGGGCATTTAAACCGTCTTGTTAAGCTAGTGCGACCTGCATGTCTCTTCCAAGGGGCATTTAAACAGTCTTGTTAAGCCACTGCGACCAGCACGTTTCTTCCAAGGGGCATTTAAACAGTCTTTTTAAGCTGCTGTGTACTGCAGGTCTCTTCCAAGGGGCATTTAAACCATCTTGTTAAGCTACTGCGACCTCCTCCGCTCTTCCAAGGGGCATTTAAACCATCTTGTTAAGCTACTGCGACCTGCACGTCTCTTCCAAGGGGCATTTAAACCGTCTTGGTAAGCTACTGAGACCTGCAAGACTATTCCAAGGGTTTTTAAAACCCTCATGTTAAGCTACTGCGACCTGCACGTCTCTTCAAAGGGCGATTTAAACCGTCTTGTTAAGCTACTGCGACTTGCACGTCTCTTCAAAAGGGCAGTTAAACCGTCTTGTTAAGCTACTGCGACCTGCACGTCTCTTCCAAGCGACATTTAAATCGTCTTATTAAGCTACTGTGACCTGCACGTCTCTTCCAAGGGGCATTTAAACTGTCTTGTTAAGCTACTGCGACCAGCATGTCTCTACCAAGGGACATTTAAACCGTCTTGTTAAGCTACTGCGACCTGCACGTCTCTTCCAAGGGGCATTTAAACTGTCTTGTTAAGGTGCTGCTACCTGCATGTCTCTTCCAAGGGGCATTTAATCTGTCTTGTTAAGCTACTGCGACCTCCACCTCTCTTCCAAGGGTCATTTAAACCATCTTGTTAAGCTACTGTGACCTGCACTTCTCTACCAAGGGGCATTTAAATCGTCTTGGTAAGCTACTGTGACCTGCAAGCCTCTTCCAAGGGGCATTTAAACCGTCTTGTTAAGCTACTGCGACCTTCACGTCTCTTCGAAGGGGCATTTAAACTGTCTTGTTAAGCTACTGCGACCTCCACCGCTCTTCCAAGGGGCATTTAAACCTTCTTGTTAAGCTACTGCGACATGCACGTCTCTTCCAAGGGGCATTTGAAGCGTCTTGGTAAGCTATTGCGACCTGCAAGCCTATTGCAAGGGGCATTTAAACCCTCTTGTTAAGCTACTGCGACCTGCACTTCTCTTCCAAGGGGGATTTAAACCGTCTTGTTAAGCTACTGCGAACTGCACGTCTCTTCCAAGGGGCATTTAAACCGTCTTGTTAAGCTACTGCGACCTGCACGTCTCTTCCAAGGGGCATTTAAAACGTCTTATTAAGCTAATGCGACCTGCACTTCTCTTCCAAGGGACATTTAAACTGTCTTGTTAAGCTACTGCGACCTCCACTGCTCTTCCAAGTGGCATTTAAACCGTCTTGTTAAGCTACTGCGACCTGCATGTCTCTTTCAAGTGGCATTTAAACCGTCTTGTTAAGCCACTGCGACCTGCACGTCTTGTCCAAGGGACATTTAAACTGTGTTATTAAGCTACTACGACCTGCACGTCTCTTCCAAGCGGTATTTAAACTGTCTTGTTAAGCTACTGCGACCTCCACCGCCCTTCCAAGGGGCATTTAAACCTTCTTGTTAACCTACTGCGACCTGCACGTCTCTTTCAAGGTGCATTTAAACCGTCTTTTTAAGCCATTGCGACCTTCACGTCTCCGCCAAGGGCCATTTAAACCGTATTGTTAAGCTGCTGCGACCTGCATGTGTCTTCCAAGTGGCATTTAAACCGTCTTTTTAAGCTACTGCGACCTCCACCGCTCTTCCAAGGGGCATTTAAACCATCTTGTTAAGCTACTGCAACCTGCACGTCTCTTCCAAGGGGCATTTAAACCGTCTTGGTAAGCTACTGCGACCTGAAAGCCTATTCCAAGGGGCATTTAAACCCTCTTGTTATTCTACTGCGACCTGCACGTCTCTTCCAAGGTGGATTTAAACCGTCTTGTTAAGCTACTGCAACCTGCACGTCTCTTCCAAGGGGCATTTAAACCGTCTTGCTAAACTACTGCGACCTGCACGTCTCTTCCAAGGGGCATTTAAATCGTCTTATTAAGCTACTGTGACCTGCATGTCTTTTCCTAGGGGCATTTAAACTGTCTTGTTAAGCTACTGCGACCAGCACGTCTCTTCCAAGGGGCATTTAAACCGTCTTGTTAAGCTACTGCGACCCGCATGTCTCTTACAAGGGGCATTTAAACCGTCTTGTTAAGCTACTGCGACCTCCACCGCTCTTCCAAGGGGCATTTAAACCTTCTTGTTAAGCTACTGCGACCTGCTCACCTCTTCCAAGGGGCATTTAAACCGTCTTGTTAAGCTACTGCGACCTGCACGTCTCTTCCAAGGCGCATTTAATCCGTTGTTTTAAGCTACTGCGAATTGCACGTCTCTTCCAAGGGGCATCTCATCCGTCTTGTTAAGCTACTGTAACCTCCATCACGTTTCCAAGGGGCATTTAAACCGTCTTGTTAAGCTAATGCGACCTGCTCGTCTCTTCAGTGGGGCATTTAAACCATCTTGTTAAGCTACTGTGGCCTGCATGTCTTTACCAAGGGGCATTTAAACCGTCTGGATAAGCTACTGCGACCTGCATGTCTCTTCCAAAGGGCATTTAAACCGTCTTTTTAAGCTGCTGTGTACTGCAGGTCTCTTCCAAGGGGCATTTAAACCATCTTGTTAAGCTACTGCGACCTCCTCCGCTCTTCCAAGGGGCATTTAAACCATCTTGTTAAGCTACTGCGACCTGCACGTCTCTTCCAAGGGGCATTTAAACCGTCTTGGTAAGCTACTGAGACCTGCAAGCCTATTCCAAGGGTTTTTTAAACCCTCATGTTAAGCTACTGCGACCTGCACGTCTCTTCAAAGGGCGATTTAAACCGTCTTGTTAAGCTACTGCGACCTGCACGTCTCTTCAAAAGGACAGTTAAACCGTCTTGTTAAGCTACTGCGACCTGCACGTCTCTTCCAAGCGACATTTAAATCGTCTTATTAAGCTACTGTGACCTGCACGTCTCTTCCAAGGGGCATTTAAACTGTCTTGTTAAGCTACTTCGACCAGCATGTCTCTACCAAGGGACATTTAAACCGTCTTGTTAAGCTACTGCGACCTGCACGTCTCTTCCAAGGGGCATTTAAACTGTCTTGTTAAGGTGCTGCTACCTGCATGTCTCTTCCAAGGGGCATTTAATCTGTCTTGTTAAGCTACTGCGACCTCCACCTCTCTTCCAAGGGTCATTTAAACCATCTTGTTAAGCTACTGTGACCTGCACTTCTCTACCAAGGGGCATTTAAATCGTCTTGGTAAGCTACTGTGACCTGCAAGCCTCTTCCAAGGGGCATTTAAACCGTCTTGTTAAGCTACTGCGACCTTCACGTCTCTTCGAAGGGGCATTTAAACTGTCTTGTTAAGCTACTGCGACCTCCACCGCTCTTCCAAGGGGCATTTAAACCTTCTTGTTAAGCTACTGCGACATGCACGTCTCTTCCAAGGGGCATTTGAAGCGTCTTGGTAAGCTATTGCGACCTGCAAGCCTATTGCAAGGGGCATTTAAACCCTCTTGTTAAGCTACTGCGACCTGCACTTCTCTTCCAAGGGGGATTTAAACCGTCTTGTTAAGCTACTGCGAACTGCACGTCTCTTCCAAGGGGCATTTAAACCGTCTTGTTAAGCTACTGCGACCTGCACGTCTCTTCCAAGGGGCATTTAAAACGTCTTATTAAGCTAATGCGACCTGCACTTCTCTTCCAAGGGACATTTAAACTGTCTTGTTAAGCTACTGCGACCTCCACTGCTCTTCCAAGTGGCATTTAAACCGTCTTGTTAAGCTACTGCGACCTGCATGTCTCTTTCAAGTGGCATTTAAACCGTCTTGTTAAGCCACTGCGACCTGCACGTCTTGTCCAAGGGACATTTAAACTGTGTTATTAAGCTACTACGACCTGCACGTCTCTTCCAAGCGGTATTTAAACTGTCTTGTTAAGCTACTGCGACCTCCACCGCCCTTCCAAGGGGCATTTAAACCTTCTTGTTAACCTACTGCGACCTGCACGTCTCTTTCAAGGTGCATTTAAACCGTCTTTTTAAGCCATTGCGACCTTCACGTCTCCGCCAAGGGCCATTTAAACCGTATTGTTAAGCTGCTGCGACCTGCATGTGTCTTCCAAGTGGCATTTAAACCGTCTTTTTAAGCTACTGCGACCTCCACCGCTCTTCCAAGGGGCATTTAAACCATCTTGTTAAGCTACTGCAACCTGCACGTCTCTTCCAAGGGGCATTTAAACCGTCTTGGTAAGCTACTGCGACCTGAAAGCCTATTCCAAGGGGCATTTAAACCCTCTTGTTATTCTACTGCGACCTGCACGTCTCTTCCAAGGTGGATTTAAACCGTCTTGTTAAGCTACTGCAACCTGCACGTCTCTTCCAAGGGGCATTTAAACCGTCTTGCTAAACTACTGCGACCTGCACGTCTCTTCCAAGGGGCATTTAAATCGTCTTATTAAGCTACTGTGACCTGCATGTCTTTTCCTAGGGGCATTTAAACTGTCTTGTTAAGCTACTGCGACCAGCACGTCTCTTCCAAGGGGCATTTAAACCGTCTTGTTAAGCTACTGCGACCCGCATGTCTCTTACAAGGGGCATTTAAACCGTCTTGTTAAGCTACTGCGACCTCCACCGCTCTTCCAAGGGGCATTTAAACCTTCTTGTTAAGCTACTGCGACCTGCTCACCTCTTCCAAGGGGCATTTAAACCGTCTTGTTAAGCTACTGCGACCTGCACGTCTCTTCCAAGGCGCATTTAATCCGTTGTTTTAAGCTACTGCGAATTGCACGTCTCTTCCAAGGGGCATCTCATCCGTCTTGTTAAGCTACTGTAACCTCCATCACGTTTCCAAGGGGCATTTAAACCGTCTTGTTAAGCTAATGCGACCTGCTCGTCTCTTCAGTGGGGCATTTAAACCATCTTGTTAAGCTACTGTGGCCTGCATGTCTTTACCAAGGGGCATTTAAACCGTCTGGATAAGCTACTGCGACCTGCATGTCTCTTCCAAAGGGCATTTAAACCGTCTTTTTAAGCTGCTGTGTACTGCAGGTCTCTTCCAAGGGGCATTTAAACCATCTTGTTAAGCTACTGCGACCTCCTCCGCTCTTCCAAGGGGCATTTAAACCATCTTGTTAAGCTACTGCGACCTGCACGTCTCTTCCAAGGGGCATTTAAACCGTCTTGGTAAGCTACTGAGACCTGCAAGCCTATTCCAAGGGTTTTTTAAACCCTCATGTTAAGCTACTGCGACCTGCACGTCTCTTCAAAGGGCGATTTAAACCGTCTTGTTAAGCTACTGCGACCTGCACGTCTCTTCAAAAGGACAGTTAAACCGTCTTGTTAAGCTACTGCGACCTGCACGTCTCTTCCAAGCGACATTTAAATCGTCTTATTAAGCTACTGTGACCTGCACGTCTCTTCCAAGGGGCATTTAAACTGTCTTGTTAAGCTACTTCGACCAGCATGTCTCTACCAAGGGACATTTAAACCGTCTTGTTAAGCTACTGCGACCTGCACGTCTCTTCCAAGGGGCATTTAAACTGTCTTGTTAAGGTGCTGCTACCTGCATGTCTCTTCCAAGGGGCATTTAATCTGTCTTGTTAAGCTACTGCGACCTCCACCTCTCTTCCAAGGGTCATTTAAACCATCTTGTTAAGCTACTGTGACCTGCACTTCTCTACCAAGGGGCATTTAAATTGTCTTGGTTAGCTACTGTGACCTGCAAGCCTCTTCTAAGGGGCATTTAAACCGTCTTGTTAAGCTACTGCGACCTTCACGTCTCTTCGAAGGGGCATTTAAACTGTCTTGTTAAGCTACTGCGACCTCCACCGCTCTTCCAAGGGGCATTTAAACCTTCTTGTTAAGCTACTGCGACATGCACGTCTCTTCCAAGGGGCATTTGAAGCGTCTTGGTAAGCTATTGCGACCTGCAAGACTATTGCAAGGGGCATTTAAATCCTCTTGTTAAGCTACTGCGACCTGCACTTCTCTTCCAAGGGGGATTTAAACCGTCTTGTTAAGCTACTGCGAACTGCACGTCTCTTCCAAGGGGCATTTAAACCGTCTTGTTAAGCTACTGCGACCTGCACGTCTCTTCCAAGGGGCATTTAAACCGTCTTATTAAGCTAATGCGACCTGCACTTCTCTTCCAAGGGACATTTAAACTGTCTTGTTAAGCTACTGCGACCTCCACTGCTCTTCCAAGTGGCATTTAAACCGTCTTGTTAAGCTACTGCGACCTGCATGTCTCTTTCAAGGGGCATTTAAACCGTCTTGTTAAGCCACTGCGACCTGCACGTCTCGTCCAAGGGACATTTAAACTGTGTTATTAAGCTACTACGACCTGCACGTCTCTTCCAAGCGGTATTTAAACTGTCTTGTTAAGCTACTGCGACCTCCACCGCCCTTCCAAGGGGCATTTAAACCTTCTTGTTAACCTACTGCGACCTGCACGTCTCTTTCAAGGTGCATTTAAACCGTCTTTTTAAGCCATTGCGACCTTCACGTCTCCGCCAAGGGCCATTTAAACCGTATTGTTAAGCTACTGCGACCTGCATGTGTCTTCCAAGTGGCATTTAAACCGTCTTTTTAAGCTACTGCGACCTCCACCGCTCTTCCAAGGGGCATTTAAACCATCTTGTTAAGCTACTGCAACCTGTACATCTCTTCCAAGGGGCATTTAAACCGTCTTGGTAAGCTACTGCGACCTGAAAGCCTATTCCTAGGGGCATTTAAACCCTCTTGTTAAGCTACTGCGACCTGCACGTCTCTTCCATGGTGGATTTAAACCGTCTTGTTAAGCTACTGCAACCTGCACGTCTCTTCCAAGGGGCATTTAAACCGTCTTGCTAAACTACTGCGACCTGCACGTCTCTTCCAAGGGGCATTTAAATCGTCTTATTAAGCTACTGTGACCTGCATGTCTTTTCCTAGGGGCATTTAAACTGTCTTGTTAAGCTACTGCGACCAGCACGTCTCTTCCAAGGGGCATTTAAACCGTCTTGTTAAGCTACTGCGACCCGCATGTCTCTTACAAGGGGCATTTAAACCGTCTTGTTAAGCTACTGCGACCTCCACCGCTCTTCCAAGGGGCATTTAAACCTTCTTGTTAAGCTACTGCGACCTGCTCATCTCTTCAGTGGGGCATTTAAACCGTCTTGTTAAGCTACTGTGGCCTGCATGTCTTTACCAAGGGGCATTTAAACCGTCTGGATAAGCTACTGCGACCTGCATGTCTCTTCCAAAGGGCATTTAAACTGTCTTGTTAAGCAACTGCGACCTCCACCGCTCTTCCAAGGGGCATTTAAACAGTCTTGTTAAGCTACTGCGACCTGCACGTCTCTTCCAAGGGGCATTTAAATCGTCTTGGTAAGCTACTGCGACCTGCACTTCTCTTCCAAGGGGCATTTAAACCATCTTGTTAAGCTACTGCGACCTCCACCGCTCTACGAAGGGGCATTTAAACCGTCTTTTTAAGCAACTGCAACCTGCACGTCTCTTGCAAGGGGCATTTAACCCATCTTGTTAAGCTACTGCGACCTGCACGTCTCTTCCAAGGGGCATTTAAACCGTCTTGTTAAGCTACTGCGACTTGCACGTCTCTTCCAAGGGGCATTTAAACCGTCTTGTTAAGCTACTGCGACTTGCAAGTCTCTTCCAAGGGGCATTTAAACCGTCTTGTTAAGCTACTGTAATCTCCACCACCTTTCCTAGGGGCATGTAAACCGTCTTGTTAAGCTGCTGCGACCTCCACCGCTCTTCCAAGGGGAATTTAAACCGTCTTGGTAAGCTACTGCGACCTGCACGTCTCTTCCAAGGGCCATTTAAGCCGTCTTGATAAGCTACTGCGACCTGCAAGCCTCTTCCAAGGGGCATTTATAACGTCTTGTTAAGCTACTGCGACCTGCACGTCTCTTCCAAGGGGCATTTAATACATCTTGTTAAGCTACTGCGACCTGCACGTCTTTTCCAAGGGGCATTTAAACCATCTTATTAAGCTACTGCGAC